>NC_140582.1:1074650183-1076108683 GCF_964204655.1 Triturus cristatus
TCACTCATCATATGTACTCATACACCTATACATCCTGTTACACAATGCCACTCATCCATAGAGTTACTCACACACATAGTCACTCATGCTAATAAATAATCAAACATACATTTACTTGCATATACAGTTATACACACACCACCACACATACTTCTACGGAAACTTACACATACTTAGTCTTTTAAACAAACACTTATAGAAACACATACTTATTCATACAGGAACTCTTTCAATCTCTCACTCTCACATATACTCACTTATATACACCAATAGTCACATATACTAGTTTAAAACATATGTAGTTACTCATAAAGACACTATTGAGACAGTCATTCACTCACTAACACACCCATACACACACTCATCCACCCATACAGTCCTGCACACATGCTGTCTTCAACACATACAAACAGTGAGTCACTCATTCATGCACCTATGCACTATGTAATACCCCCCACCGAACCATGCAGACACTCAGACTAATACTCAAAAAACTTACTAATAGCCTATATAGACACCCATGTAGCTACTCACCAACCCATGCAGCCACTTATACACAAAGTGAGAGACTGATACAGATATTTACATATTTAAACATTACTCACTAAGCCATGTATTCACTATGATACACTTAATCAGTCAGTTACACAATCAATTTTTCAAAAACAATCCATTTAGATACTTATATACCCATTTATTCTTCCATCGACCTTGAGATATACATATATAAAACATATTTAATTTTCAGAAAAACACACATTCACTGGATGATGTCATCAGTGATGTCATCAGTGATGTCATTTGAGATGTCATCAGTGATGTCATGAGTGATGTCACTGACCATGTCATGAGTGATGTAATATGTGACGTCATCAGCAGTGCATTGGGGGCGCGCGAGTTATAGTTAGCTGAACTAACTATAACGTGGGAATTTCAAGGGTTTTGTACAAGTGAAAAGTCCAGCTAACTATAACACCCCTGAAACCTATGTTTTTTTCAGTGAATATATATACATATATATATATATATATATACCAAGGTGTATTGAAGAATGAGTGGGTGTATAAGTGTCTGGATGGAGGATTTAGTAGGTCCGTGACTGACTGTATAAGTGAATGATTAAATGTGTCTTTCTGAATGCATGGGTTAGTGACTAAACTGTGTGAATATCTGTATCAGTCTATCTGTTATTGTGTAAGCTGCTGCATGGGTTGGTGAGTAGCTACATGGGTGTCTATATGGTTTATTGATTGGTTGTCTGAGTATCTGTATGGGTGCCTGAGTGTCCGTGTGGGTGGGTGGGGGGGTGTGACTTTGTGCATAGATGTATGAGTGGGTGATTCACTGGGTGTATGGGTTCAAGAGTGTGTCTGTCAAGGGCTGTGTGGGTGAGTGAGTGTGCATATGGCTGTGTTGGTGAGTGAATGGGTGTCTCAGTGGTATATGTGTGAGTAACTACATATGTGAAAGGCAGTATATGTGAATGTTGGAGTATATAAATGACCATATGTGAGAGTGAGTGATTGTGAGAGTGGCTGTATTGATGAGTGTGTGCTTTTGTCAGTGATTGTATAAGAGAGTAAGTATGTGTTAGTATCTGTATGAATAGGTGAGGTGGTGTGTGTATAACTGTATAGGTGAGTGAATGGGAGTGTGATTTGAATTTGAATTTGAATTTGAATTTGAATTTAAATTATTTTTAAAGCGCACATACACCAGCGGTTTCTTGGCGCTACAACTAACAGAGGACCGGTGCCGAAAACCAAGAGCAAGCTACAGAAAGGTTAATTAAAGGACTTTATAAACAAATGAGCCTTAAGATGTTTCCGAAATTCCGAGTACAAAGTGAGGGTTCGGAGTTCAAAAGGAAGAGAATTCCAGAGGAGCGGGGCAAGGGTCGCAAATTTCGAGCCTCCCCATTTCTTTCTCCGATAATGTGGGATAGTGAGAAGGGACTGGGTGGATGAGCGAAGTTCCCTGGCGGGAACGTAAGGGGTGATCTCAGAAGAGATAAAAGCCGGTGCCGAGCCCAGTCGAGCCTGAAAGATGATGGAAGCGAGCTTAAACTGGACCCGGGCACGAACAGGAAGCCAGTGTAGGGATTTCAGGAGGGGGGTAGTGTGGTGAAATTTCGGGAGATTAAAGACCAGGCGGGCCGCCTGGTTTTGAATCTGTTGCAAACGCCGTAGACTATATGCAGGAATACCTGCATATAGGGCGTTGCCATAATCCAGGCGGGAAACCACCATGGCCAAGATGATCAGTTTGAGGGCAGTAAAGGAAAAAAAACGGGACACCTTGCGTATAGTGCGCAGTGATAGAAAAGAGGAAGAAACCACAGAGCTGACCTGAGAGTGAAGAGTGAGTTGAGAGTTGAGTTTTATGCCTAGTGTTTTGACTGAGGTAGAGGGGATAGGTGAGAGGCCAAGAGAAGGGGGCCAGTATATGGAGGACCAGGGGCTGGATGAGCCACCTGTCAACACCAGCTCAGTCTTGTCTGGGTTGAGCTTCAAGTGGTTGTGGCTCATCCAGTCCCGGATATGGAGCATAATAGATTGGAAATTTAGAACAGAAGAGGAGAAGGAAGACAGACTGAAGACTAGCTGGAGGTCATCCGCATAATTAAATACGGCAACCTCCATTTGTTGCAGAGAAAAGATAAGAGGGGCAATATAAAGATTAAACAAAAGAGGGGAAAGGGAGGAACCTTGTGGAACCCCGCATTGAACTCTCCGGGCGTCCGCAGTGAAGTCGCCCAGGTGGACAGCCTGGGTGCGGTCACTCAGGAAGGAGGATAACCAGACCAGAGCGGTGCCCTCGATCCCCGCCGCCTTGACACGGGAAAGCAAGATGGTATGATCCACCGTGCCAAAAGCGGCTGAGAGGTCAAGGAGCACCAAGGCCTGGGGCTGGTTAGTATCCATGCCCTCCCTGAGGTTGTCCAGGACCGAAAGGACTACGGACTCCGTAGAGTGTGCCGGGCGGAACCCGGCCTGGCGAGGGGCAAGGGCACCGTGCTTTTCCACAAAAGAGCTCAGAGCGCTGGTGACATGGCGCTCAAGCACCTTTGCCAGAAATGGCAGGAGGGAGATGGGGCGGAAGTTGGCAAGAATTGAAGAGTCCGCGATGGCTTTTTAAGAATGGGTACAATGACCGCAGATTTTAGTGGGCTCGGTACTACGCCTTGCGAGAGGGAGCTATTGAGGAGTTGCAGGGGAGGGTCTGGGCATGTGATAAAGATGTGACGGAGAATATGGGCCGGACAGGGGTCTAGTGGGGAGCCGGATTTGACAAGGGGAATTATGGATGTCAAGGTTTCCTTAGTGAGAGGGGGAAGGGTAGTGAGTTCTCCCTTGGGAGGGGGACACTGGGGGTCCACAAAGGTGGGGGAAGGGGGAGGGATGTTGGCTTTGATGGTAACTATTTTCTGAATGAAGTAGTTATTGAGGGAGTGACAGAGTTCTTTGGAAGGGGCGGGCTTTAGAGTTGTTCTGTCTGAAAACGCCAAATTGTGCACGATCGAAAAAATTTCCTTCGACTGGTTTTCTGCTGCAAGGATTTTGGCGGAGAAATAGGTGGTTTTAGCCCTCAAGATGTCTTTTTTATATTGGGTCAGGATGTTAATGAACTCTAATCGTAAAAGGGGGCAATAATTTCTCCTCCAAGCACGCTCGGCGCGACGTACCGCTAGTTTGGTGGTCTTGAGCTCTGCGGTGAACCATCGATTGGCATCCTTCTCTCGCTTAGAGGTGATTAGTTTTAGCGGGGCAACAGAATCGCAGCCTGAGGAGAGCCACTGTTCAATGGCCTTGACCTGGGAGAGGGTGGGTAGGCCATGCAGAGAAGGGAGGGAAGAGGTGAGTAGGGACGATAAGTTTTCCAGATCAACTCTGCCCCAAGCACGAACCCAGATGTTTTTGGGACGAGGGGGCTTGGTCGGAGGGAGAATAGGGAGGGCAAATGAGATCAAGTAGTGGTCAGACCATGTACAGGGCGAGATAGAGAGGGACCCCACAGGACAGTTCAGGGACCAGATCTGGTCTAATGTGTGACCTTTGATATGAGTAGGGGAGTGAATATGAGGTGTAAAGTTAAGGGATTGGAGAGTTTCTGAAAATGCTTTCGACGATAAGCATTCCGCTGGATCAGAGGGCCAGAAATTAAAATCACCAAGAAGTAGAATAGAGGAGTTATTAACGGCAATTGTGGATAGGACTTCCAGGAAGTCAGGGAGAAACGATGAAGTAGATCGGGGAGGACGGTAAGTGAGAAAACAGGTAAGAGGGGGCGAAGTGGATGTGGTGCGGATTGCCAGGTACTCGGTACTTGCGATGTCAGGCAGGGACAGGGTTTGGAAAGGAAGGTCGGTACGTGCGATGACCGCCACGCCGCCCCCGGCTCTGCCAATAGGGCGATCTGCTCGGAGGGCGTAATATGAAGCTGGAAGGGTGGCCAATAGGGCAGGGAGGGAGTCATCGCAGAACCAAGTTTCCGTAAGAAAAAGAAGATCTGGGGCATGAAGGTCAAGCAGTACCGAGAGTTTGTGTGCATGGGCTACAGCAGAACGGGTGTTGAGGTAAAAAGCCGCAAGGGTTTTGGAAGTAGCAGGGAGAGCATTGTCACTAGGAGAGTGGGGGGGACAGCTAGAGGAGGGGGGATGTCGGGAGGAGCAACGGGCGACAGGCCGAGGGACGAAATGCGGGAGCAGGTGGAGGAAGGTAGGGACCATGATCCCTGGAGGCTGCGTAAATGGTCGGGGGCATAGATGGTAGGTGAGGCAGAGTGGCGTGCCCCTAGCCCCGGACAGTCGCGGACGGGCGCAGACGGGCTTGCCTTAGGCACGCCTTCGGCGCGCCATCGTCGCGCCCGCTGCGCCCGTCCGCTGCGCCTCCGACCCATACACATCCTTTTATGAGGGAATTGAAAGAAAAGAGGGAATGGGAGGGGGCGTGGCCGGTAGAGTGGGTGGAGCTTACTCGCTCGCGGTCGATGGCGGCAGCGAGGGAGGATTCCCCAAGGCAGCACCCAAATCGGCTGTCTGGGATCTCTGAGGGCAGGCGAAAAGATCGTGGCAAGGTGCAGGTAAGAAACAACCACAATAATACAGTACAAATTTAAAAGCAAGTAAAAAGAGCAGCGCTCCCGGCTTTCCGCCTCAGGAGTTAGTTAGAAGGACGCGCTAGTAATCAGCGCGCCCTTTATACCAGATGGGAGGGGGCGTGGCCGGTAGAGTGGGCGGAGCTTACTCGCTCGCGGTCGATGGCGGCAGCGAGGGAGGATTCCCCAAGGCAGCACCCAAATCGGCTGTCTGGGATCTCTGAGGGCAGGCGAAAAGATCGTGGTAAGGTGCAGGTAAGAAACAACCACAATAATACAGTACAAATTTAAAAGCAAGTAAAAAGAGCAGCGCTCCCGGCTTTCCGCCTCAGGAGTTAGTTAGTGATTGATTCTTTACATGACTGACTAGGTGTGTGAGTAACTCTATGGGTGAGTGGGCCAAGAGGCGTGTTTGCAGAGTGGTGTAAAAAAGGAGCGTGGCCTCGGACTACCTCTCTGCAACGCAGCTCCGTGGTGCAGATTGGACGTACCTGGTGGGATAGTTGGTCCCCAGGTACCCTCAGTATTCGAGGGGAATTAATTCCCCATCTAACAACGTGCCAGGGGGTGCAAGGGGTGTGGCCTCCGGCGAGATGCCATTTTCCTTTTTTTTACAAGGGGGGCTGTGTGGACCCCTTCTTTTACTTTTTTGGGCCCTGGAGACCCCATCCCTCCGGGCCTGACCTCCTTTTAAAAAAAGAAAGAAAGGGAAGGGGGCCCTCCCTCCCGAGGCCAATTTCGGCACCAGGGCATGCCCAGAAACACTTTTTTTATGTTTTAATGGAGGGGGGCTGCACGGCCCCCCTCCTGAGGCTTTTGTCTGCCCCGGGGACCGTGCTCCCACCCTGTCATAGCAAACGACAATGTCCCAGGGGTGGGCACCCTGGGACATTGCAGCAGCTGGCCAGGGGAGGGTGTCTCCCATGGCCATCAAGGGCTCCAGAAGGGGGGCCGTGCGGCCCCCCTCCCTTCATTTTTAAAGCCCTGGGGAGGTGGTGGTCCCTGGGGCTTGGGGTTCCGTAACAGACCCCCCAATTTCAATATTTAGTGCCCCGGGGGGTGGTGGTCCCACACACCCTTTTTGCATAATGCCCCCCTGCACATCATAAATAAAGCCCCAGGGAGGTGGCTGTCCCCGGGGCTGCGGGGGCCCAGCGGCCCCCGCAACATAATTTAGCATGCCCCCAGGACCTTGCACACACGGGGGCTTAAATTCAACAAAGCACGGAAGCCCGTGCTTCATTTTTAAAATTTTCTCGGCCAGATTCGCGACCCCAGCGCGAATTCAGCCGTTTAAAAAAAAAATGCTTTCTTTGGCCCTGGGGGTCCTTGTGGGACCCACTGAGCAGGCCTAGGGGGTCAGGGTGTTTGTCCCCTGCCCCCTTTTCTTTTTTTTCACCTTTCTTTACTCTTTTCTTGTGACTCGGTTACCGAGTCACAAGATGGCTGCCAACACTTCCAAGCTCGTGCCCGAGAGGAGTCGCGTCTCATCCTCGGTGCTCAGATATCATATTTTTCTTTTTTTTAATTTCTCAGGAACTACTGAATGGATTTACACCATTTAAAAAAAAGGTCGCTTTCTGAACCAGGACCTACCTTTTTGCCAAATTTGGTGTAATTCCGTTCAGCAGTATGGGCTGTAGTCGTGTCTAAAATTCCTATGGAATTTAAAATGAGGAAAACGTGTTTTGGGACCCCCTTTTTTCTCGGCCCCCACTTTACGAATCACCCCAAAACTTTAAAGACAGGAGCTGACCGGAGCGTCCCATTAGTTTTGAAAAATTCGTGAAGATTCGTTAACCGGCGCCAAAGATATTGGCAAACCAAAAACCGCTTTTTGAATAGAAACGAAGTCCTAACTATAACTACCTACTGGCGACCGCTAGTAGGTAATATATATATCTATATCTTCCAACTCACCAAGCAGCAAAGCTATGTGGCGCACACTCCTTCCACAAAATTAGAGGCTCAATCCATTAGGTGCATGGGGTGGTTTATTTAAAGTTCCAAGCCGAAAACCCAACGCGTTTTGGCGTTTGTACTTCATCAAGGCGTACAAATGCTGAAACGCGTTGGGTTTTTGGCTTGGAACTTTAAATAAACCACCCTGTGCACCTAATGGAAAAGTGTGCACATCGCAGTGTTGCTGCTTGGTGAGTTGGAAGTAATACAGGGCGTCCTTGTACCCTGGCGCGCGCCGTTGCTGATGAGTCCCGGCTTTCACGAGGTGTGTGAATTAAAATAAAAATAAAAAAAAAATATATATATATATTTAGACACATTAGAGCTCCTCAAGAAGTTGTCATGGGGTTCTGACCAAATGCCCAGCTCGTGTCCTCTGAGGCTGGGAAGAGAGAAGAGAAGCATCTATGACTGGCATTGGTGATGAAGGGACAGACGCAGTCAAGGGGCTCTCTACAGTCTCAATCAAGCCATTCTCATTACTGACATCATGCACTGGCGAATGATGAGGCAGATTCCTGATGTGAAGAATCTTGAGTAATGGACTTTCCAGGACGGTGTGCACTCACCATGTGTCCTTTATTAGTCACAGTTTTGTAGGGTTCAGCATCAAAGAGAGCATTAGATTTGCGTTGTCTCTGTTGTCACACCAATACTTGATCACCTTTATGGAAAGTAATGTTCTTGGCACATCGAGGCTTGTTGGCAAATACTTTTATCTTTTGTTTTACGCCACAAGTCTGATAAGGTTCACCACCTGTTATAGATCTTCTGTTGGTAGAAAACTTCGAGGGACCCTGAGTTAGAAAGTAGGAGGGGAGTGAGGTCAGGGAGTAATAAGCATAAAAAACAGGAGTACAGTCCCCCCACTAGTATGATATAGTTAGGCTATAAGTCCATAAATACAAATGTGTCCACAGTCCGAAGTAGAAGATAATTTTATGAAGAAATTATTTATCTTTCATTTTTCATTTATTTTATAAAAACAATGACACAAATAGTGAAGTCAAATTCATTCAATACATATAAAAAGCTAGACATTCTGAATATCAGCAGATCATGAAGAGAGACATAATTAAATGCCCAACAATAGACATAGCTACAATACAATACATATATCAACTTCATACATATACAAAACACAAAATGAAAACACAACACAATATACTGTATAAGATGCAAAAAAACAGACAAATAAGGCGCCTTAATTGTCTGTTTTTTTGCATCTTATACAGTGCTTGCTTCAGGGTCATTATGGCCAATTGTTTTTTTTTACGTGGCCATCAGAGCTTTTCAACTCTTGAAGCACTTACGAGTTGTGCGGAACGCACCTGGCATTTTCGATAGTGTTAGCTTCAGGGATCGACAGCTCTGTATTCACAACCCCGGGTATTCAACTTGGGTCACGGTGCCCACAGTGGTGGCATGATGACTCTCTTTACTAAGCTTTTGGTTAGTACCCTAAGCATTTCTCAATCTGGTTTTCACTGCCTTTAGAGCTTTTCTGTATTTGGCTCTTTAGCTGCTAGTGCAATCTCGCCCTTATCTGTCGGTGCTTCAAGTGCCTCTCTGTACCTGGTGATTGCTGCCTTCAACTTTAACGTTCTGTGTGTCTTATGGCTTTGTGTTGCATTGTGGCACAGTACCTCTTTCGCAGCCTTAACAGCAGGAGAAGCTAATATGAAACATTGTAAGATACTCTGCAGGACACTGCAAGCACAATAGAATGGGTGACACTACTTTAATACCAACGAGAGTTAGAAGCTAAATCACGGTGATTACTTGGAGATTCTTACAAATCATGTTGAGTCGCCTCGGAGGTCGAGATTAAGCACTCATTTCATTTTAGGTAATGGAGGTTAGGTCTCCTATCTCCTATCTCCTTCAGAAGTTGTTGTTTAAAATGGCAGTAAAACAAGAAGAGAAGGCACAGAAAGCACCAAATTTGCTAGTTTTCCTAACAAACAAATAATCTCCTTCAATTAGGAGGCAGGAAGCAATGGACACGAAATTCCTGAAGAATGTGTTCTGCAGTTTGAATTTAACCTGGAAAGATGCTTTTACGCTTAAAATAGCTTGAAGGACAATTACTCCATCACCAGACTGTGAGCTTAAAAATCACTAATAAATAAATAAAAATTATTTTGATTAAATAAACGAATATTCGTTTTTACAAGAGTTCGCTCTCATTCTTCCTCTCTCTCTCTCAACTGGCCACTCTGAGAACCTAACTCTGAGTGCTGAAACACTTTTAAAGCAGCAATCACACATCTTATTTTTGGATGCGAGGGTCTTTTATTGTTTTATAAGTGTTGGGCATTCAGCTATTGAATCTATTGTGGTGCACAAAGTAATAACAACACTAGGACAGACATGGTACGCTCAGCAGGACTATGTAAAAGCAAAAAGTGGTGCATACAACTAGTGCTCTTGATATGAGTTGAGCACGAATGTATATTATGCATGGGATGATATACCTCTTAACTACAATTTCTAGGGACTCAGATGGTGTATTTTTTAATGATACCGGATTGCTTTAAATTTTACGAGGAGTGTTTCCTTCATGTTTATGGAGGTGAATGAACTTAAACAGCACAACCGTTATTGCCATGGACAAGAATGAGAAAGGCATGTATTTTGCCGAAACGCGTCTCTTTATGTAATGTGGCATACAATTAAAGACTTGAATTGTCCTATGGCAATGTTATATATATATATATATATATTCCGCTCTGGTGCACCGAAAACGCAAAACACTCTTTGGGCGGGTGCCTTGCTGCGGTAGTGCTCCGCAAAATATGAACGCTCCAAATTTCCTCTCTCATGAAAGGATACCAACACTCGCGGGGCTTGATTACAGTGGTGATTTTTATTTTAACAAAACAGACACGTTTCGGATATAATCCTTCATCAGTGTTATCACAAATCGCGCTGGGAGGCACCATCTTCTAAACGTCAAGTATTCTGACATAGAAACAAATGAGGGATGGCTACACGCATATTGTGAGCGCAATTTTGTAATGGTATTCATCCCTGGTTATTATGATTTAATACACAGTTATCTTCTATTCGAATCGAGAAATATAATTACAACTCGATAAAAACTCATTCAATGACATTGACAATGATATGATTCATGATCGCTGTGTTTTGACAACCAAATGCAATTAATCTTGCCGTGTATCGGCAATTAGCAACCTCCTGTGTCGGGTTGCAGACATTACCTCAGAGTTCTATTTAATCTCGCCGTGTATCGGCACCCAATTAAAATGACACGATTAGAAAAATGTGAACTGAAAACAACATAAGCCACTTTATACAAATGTTATTGGTTCAGACATATTCTAAAAATCTGAAAGCCAATATCCCTATGCATCCTAGATCCCTAGATGCACTGTCAACTCCTCCCCACTATTTAACCCATTCGGGGTTTTCGTCTGGAGGTCAATAATATATTGTGACTCTAATCTTCTCAATTTCAGCACTCTGTCCCCCCGCTGATGTTCAATGGGACACTGTCAATGCTAAAAAAACTGTAACAGGTCTCTGTCGCTCTTATGTTTAATAAATATTTAGAAAAAGTAACTTTTAAAAAGTTGCACTTTGTCTGCCTGAATATCTAGTAGACTAATTACCATTAGCATGTCAGTGGCTCGTCCTTGTCAGTGCTTCCCTTTTTTGAAGTGTGAAAACAGCTCCCAGAGCAGACACAGTGGCTTAGGCTTTTTTGAAGGAAGACCTGGGGTTGAGGTATGTGACTATTCTAAGCTTAGGGAAGGGATCTGGGAGGGTCCAGGAACTTAATTAACTTGGAAAGGACCAGGGTGAGGCCTATCCATTCTTAGTAAAGTATAAAGGGAGACCTAGGGAAAAGAAGCCTCTGTTTTTTATGCCAACGGTAGCCAACTTGGCACCAGCCCAGTAAGGGGAAGTTCAAAGACAGAAGGGTGCTGCCATGCTGGAATGCCTTAGAATAGTGCACTGTGGGATAGTTTGTAGTAAGGCAAACAGGTTGTACTGAAAAGTTTGGAAGATTTGACCCTGGAATTTTGTTTTCTCATTGCTTAGGGATTGTACGGAAGGTACCCCACCCACTGGCAAATGAATCCTACAAAGCTGGCACCTCACCCACAGCTCATCAGAAAACTTCTGGACCTGTGGAAGAACAGAAGAAGAACCCTGCACCTTCTGTCTGTGACTTGTGTGGAGACCAGGGATGTGGACTCCAAAAGGCAGTTGGCTTACCACCTGTGTGGCTACATGGATGTAGTAAGCTGTAAGATGCCTCTTTCCTGGAGTGTGTAGCTGAGAAGTAGGATTTGGCCTGGAGTGGATCTTACTGGTGGCCTTGCTGAAATTAATCTTACCTAAAGGTGTTGACCCTCAGGACCTGGGTGTCTTATAAGAGACCAAGAAATGGTCCTGAAAGTGTGAAACGTTTAGACTTCCAAGACCTCTGGAGCTTTAGCAGGACATCGTGGCAAAGATGCCCAATTTCAATAGTACTTCCCTGGATAGAGTTTTAGGCTTGCCCCGCTGGCGGATTTTGAGCTTCATTAAAAAAGTTGAAAACTTGACCACATGAAGGCACAAAAACAGATGGGAGGACCTTGGCTGGCACAAAATTAGAATTTTACAGCTCAGAGCTTTCCTGCCAAAATCAATGGCTTCCAACTTTGAGAGTACTTTGTCTGATACAGCCTGCAGCCATGCCCTACTGGAGAATTTTTACTTCCGTTTCAGAGACTAAGTCAGAATGTAAAATCTTTGACTAGGACAACCCTCTTGGCGTATCCGACTTACTCTCTATTGAGGTTGTTCTGAACTTGTGCTTAGGTCATGGTCAATGGTGAACAGTGACGTCTGATTGGAGCTTTACCTTTTCCTGCTGCTTTTTACCATAAAGCATTACAAATGAATGCTTCCAGTTCTACTAATAGCCGGGTCTGATGGCTTAGTGAACTAATGCATCCGCTGCAGGGGCCTGTGTTTGAACTCATGGCCACAGGTTAAAATCCCAGAGGGTCAACTCACTCTTTCATCCTTCTGAGATCATAAATTGGGGAACCATAAACATCTAATATTCAGCACCAAGATACCCTTGGATGAACGTGCACTTTACAAAAACATGTTATGTTATTGGATTTTAATTGTGTGGCGTACTTTTTCCTATAACATTTTTGTCTAATTTTAGAAATTGGTTGTGGGATTTTTATTGCGATGCATTTTGACTTTTTCATTGTTTTGGTAAAGCTAAATACTTTACATTCTTATCTTTACCTTAAGCCTGTTTGCTCTGAGACATAGCTACCCGGGGTTGAACCCAGGTTTATTCAATAAACCTGTGTCTTGGACCTTACAGGAATTTTCTGACATTACTAGGGAAGGACCCACATCCTCCCCAACTAATAGGCCATTTTTGTACTAAGAGGATTATTTGTACAAAGTCTGATAATCCACAAATTTGTTTGAAGCTATTTATATACTTTTTCATGGATGGCCCATTCCCATGAAGGACACGGTCAGAATTTACTGCTGTCAAAATGAGATTGGGGAGGAACACCTCCAAAATGGTTTGGCATGTAGAGGAATGCATTTGTTTCACAGGGGAAAATATTATCTAATGTAGAAAAAATTTACATTGAAAGAAACTATACAAATAATAGAAAAGGTTTTGACATGGATTGAAACTACTGCGCAGTCTACATGCATTTGCTAACTTATTTAAAGTAGATTTACACTTGAAAGAATGACTTCACATGTGAGTAACTTGAAAGTCCCACAAGGACTCTAGAACTATTCCAGGTGAACTGCAACTTTTGTATCGCCACATGAATAGGTCTGAAAACATCTTTGAATTCCCCAAACGTTGTAAATCTACTTCAAACCTAGGGATAAGGCTATGGGAGTAAATGTCTAGCTTTTTCAAAGAATCATTCTTACATAATCAAGTCTTATTTATTTATGTATTTATTTATTTATTCTTACAACAGGATGCTTCTTGTTGCTCATAGGTTTTGGAGTAAAATGTTTCAAATATGAGATGCTTGAAAGGAGAGCAAACGTCTCCCATACTGTTGGAGGTTTTATTACACTATGCGGGCTAAACTCCTAGGACAATGCTGGTTCAACCGTGAAGTCCTTCATGCAAGGGATGTGGGAGTTGTCAGTGAATGCATAGTTTACTACACATGATTCATTTAATATGAATTGCTTTCTCACTGGAAGCCGGTGAATATAGGTCGGTTCTGGCAAGGTATACTCTCGGTATTTTGCATTCTCACAGTATAGAGAACAAATAAAATATTTAGAGTTTTAATTGTTTCATGTGTATTTTTTAAATGATATAGTTTTATGATGATATTTCTAGGTGCCTGCTTCCTATTAACTTTCCCTATTACACAATTGTGCATTGATGTTTTAAATGCAATATGGAACAATACATATGTCGGAGTGAAACACATTTGATATGTAATACATCTGCATTACAGATGAGGTAAATTGAACATATTCTAGAAGTTCTGCCATAGTATTGATTTACTCTTTTTCAAAGGGTTTTACTGAGTTAAGGTAACATAAAAAAGCTGCAAAGCGTAAATGTCACTTCTAAGCTGCTGCTAAACACAAGCTTAATTCTGGAAAAGAACTGCATGATAATTCTAATGAGCCTGTTGGAGATCCATGGAGCTTGTAATTGCATTTACTTGAGAACAATTCCTGAGGCATTTAATCTCCGGGGATTTTGTCGGAGCTCACTCTGGCCACTTAAACCATGTGGTGATAATGCAATGCCTCAGATAGTTTTGTTGAAACTGAGATTCAGTTCACAACACAAACACATAGATTGACAAGGCCCTATTATGCTGTGTTGGATCAAACCGCAGCTCAGAAAGAAACAATGCTTTCATGTTTGCTGTTGAGTGTACATGCTAGTCTATGTAATCTAAACAGGTACAGATCCATGCATGACTTACACGATGAAATAGAAGTACTAAAAGTGTACATGGTGCCCTACAATGAGATCACTGAACTTTGATAATTATAAATGAGTCATTTTCACCACTTTTTAAAAACAGGCACCACTTATTCTGTGACTGCCTTTTGAGGACAAAGATACATATGAGAGAAGAAGCTTCAGCTCTGTGCCACCACAAAACCTACATAGGTGCCAATTTGCAAACGCATTTATGAATATGAAATAGTATTACTGGTGTACTCTTTTATGTACTCTTACATGCCTTTGAAAATGTGCAGAACCGTCCACCAGCCAATTAGTAAAAGTGCAGAGAGGGCCCAGTCCTTTCTATTTGTACTATTTATTTAAGAATATTCCCTCACTATTCCCATTTCAGATTTTTTGGGGCACATTCACAAGGGTATGTGAGAGTATCTAAAGGAGTACTACAAGAGTACTATTTTACACACTGAAAAATTCCTTTGTGAATACGCTCCGATGTCTCTTGTTGGCTCTAAATGAAGTTTGTCAATGAAAGCAGCACATTTTCTGTCATAAGAACCAGATGCTTCCCTGATTTTCAGGATGATGACAAAGGAAACATTTTCATAAAATGAATCAAAATGGGACTCAATTACACAGTTGTTGGTTAGTCTGCAAATTTGGCTTCGATATGGCAATCTGATTCAACATTGGACAACCATAATGTCACAGGCAGACCTTCCTGGAATAGTGTTGTCCATGTTGTAAATAACGAAGGGTCGATTAGCACTATATGAAAAGCATAAAATGTACTTATAGTCATGGTTCTAAATGGGGAGTATCTAAAGATCAATCCAAAAACAATTTAAGGCAGTCATTTATCCATCATCACATTTCCAGTGATATCACCATATTAACACTTATATTATTGAGAGGCAGCTAGAAATGTGTTATTATGATGGACTTGGACTGCCCTGAATTGCTTTTGAAGTATACTTTTATTATATGCCCGGTACCTAACCTTCATTGTTTTGTGATTTGCTATTAATGTTTTCTGATAGTTTTTAAGAATTGCTTTTGTAATATGGTTGATTAATGATCAGCATGCTCACATACCCACAATTTCCATATTTGAATGCTTACACCTAAATGCCCAAAGATCCATAAATAATCAACAAATATTTTACTAATGTCTGACAGCGCAGTCACGGTATAGCATTCATTGAAGAACTGATCAACCTTACTTCCAACAATCTCTTATCTTCCAGAAGGTATCATTACAACACCTACATTCAGGACAACCAATTCACAGTACTAAAAATGGAAAGAAAAGCAAAAAAGCATACACTTCACAGGAAATAAGGATATCCTTCTTACAGTGATAAGCTGCTTGATGCCTCTCCTCAATGCTGGGTAATGTGAACCTGCATTGGAATCATAATAAGGATGCATCATAATAAGGATACTGCAGCATTTGCACATTCACCATTCTTGCAAGCCAAAAACCTATTGTATTTATCACAAAACCAACTGATCGTAAATGATCTTTCCTTCGTGTGATTATTGCATACACCATATGGGTATGAATACATATTACATACAAGTTGACTGGTCTGATAACTCCATTATATCGTTCTCTATGAACATTACTAAAGAAAGTTAAGAATATCACCCTAAATCTAAGTATGAATAGAGCGGGATCGCACAGAGAATGTCCTTAGATGCCGTAACCTCCACTGTCACTCCTATAAATCTAAAAAGGACCCTCTAGGTCTTCCAAAACTAAAACACCTGAAAACCTACTACGCTCCTATTTATTTACTATTATTGATACTTTTGATGTCATCGCTAAAAAAGGAATCAAGATAATTTCGCAAACAATGGATAAAACCTTCCCTAAATCGAGAGACATAAGGCATATGCCTCCTGGAGCACATGTTGAAAAATGACCTCAGTCCACCCTGATTTAAAAATTCAAAACAACTCAGAAGGAAATCCAACATACTAAACACCAAAGACGCCTTCTTTGAAGACAAAATAAATCAGTAAAGACTAAAATTAAATGCCTCTCTTTAGCATTGTTCAAAAGTATACTCCTACTTCTACATATATTATTAAATCCCTAATGAATGATGCTCAGAAATAGCACCTTCGACCAGGACCTTGAGATCAAGAAAGACAATCTTTTGCTTATCATAAGACATTGTAAACTGGATATCATTGGACTTTGTATTAATCCAAGTGTGGACAATGAATGAGTTCAAAGCATTTACTCATATTTTTAAATGTTAAATAATGGTAGGGGTTTTCTCCATCATGTGATATGGTTTATGTAAAAACCTTTGCCAGAATATGGTCTCTGCCGGCCAGACAAAGTGTGCTGGATCTCTCCTTCATTTTCATCCTCCTCATCCAGTTGCTCTGTATGTTCTGGCTTGGAGTCCCATGGAACATTTGTTTTATAACAGATATAATGCAAAATAGCACAGACAAGGATGGTTTTGCAGACCATGAGGGTGTGGGGGGGGGGGAGTACAACAGTCTTCCCCCTGACATGTCCAAGGTTCTGAACCTGGACTTCACAACTCCAAAAGTCCTCTTCACTACATTCCTCATCTTGATCTTTGCCATCTTGTAGCATTTCTCTGGCTCCGTCTGGGGATGGATGATTAGTGTCATGACCCATGGCTGCAATCCCTATCCTTGGTCAGCTGAAAGTACAAAAATACAACTGTTCATGATTTTGCACATTGTTACAGAAACATAATTGTTCATGTGTTTTAAGTATACTGCCAAACTCATACACATTTCATACAGTCCAGAACAATATGTGTTAGATACTGTTGTTCACTGGTTTAAACATATCTCTGCCAGTTCTACGTGTCATTGCAAATGCTGACCATGTCCTGATACTTTGCACGCTTCTACATGCTGAGTGTCATGTTCAGGCAGTAGTTTACTATGATAGGAATTTTGAAATGTTCTAGACCTTGCTATGTTCGGTGCACTCACTATATATATAAACTGCCCAACTTATCAGATTTCCTGGCATCTATTAAGCCCTAGGAAGGTTGTGACAGTGCTACATATTTCACACTCACACATACATATGTCCTTTTGAAAGGTCTGATGTTGCTTGCCTATATGACATTGGCACAGCCTTTGATTTGCATGGGTATTTGCTTTGCACATGTAGTGTATTTCCAACATGTGATATGGATAGCTATATATTTTGTAGCCAGCCTACAGCTAATACTTTTTGTCAGACAAGGTCTCATGCTGAACTCAGATGGACACATAGGTATGGCAATGTGGACAGATTTTGTGTAGGACAAACTGACATTGATACAAGTAACTTTCTGCTACAGACCTGCACACAAGACGTTAGGTTTCAACATATTTGTATGTGATTTTGACTTGTAGGTGATTCTGTACTAATATACCTTGATTCTGTCATCATTTCTGTGTCAAGTGAATGTTCAGATTGGGATCCAGAGTACACAATGATACCTTGCCTTGGTTGCAATGTATTCTATGAACTCAGATGGACACATAGGTGTGGCAATGTGGACCGATTTTGTGTAGGACAAACTGACATTGATACAAGGTATGCCCAGACGTGGGTCCCGTGCTCTCCATGCCAGTGGAATCAAGATATCCTGGCTGATATGGGGTGAAACCCCGAAACCGGTCCTAGGATGCTTGTTTCTGGTCCAGGGAGGATCTCGCTTAGCAGTTCGGGCTGGACTGTTCCCATGAGGCACAGGGTCAAGACTGATTTGCATATGGCTAGGCCTAAACTGGGATGGCATGGTGAGCAAAGGAATAATGGATTTAACCCAGACTGGGGGTGAATTTTTTGATTTATTCTGCATTACGTCCATCAATTGTGTGTCTTTTGCGTTTCACAACAATGCGTGATGCATTGGCCAACCCATAACTATGACTGCATTACAGTTCCGACTAATTTTGCAGGGCAACGCCTACATTGCATATATTATATTATGGGTGGTGCATCCGGTTTCAGTGGAGCTTTTGCCCCACGCAAGCCTTATAAAACAACACATTATGACAAATGCGACCCTTTATAAATATGACCTACTGCTTTCACCGCCATTGTATCACAATTTGTGGTGCTGCGCCAGTGCAAGCCTCTCATAAATATGCCCCTGATTCTATACTCAGCCTAGCCTAGTATGGTTTCCAACTATCTCTCGGCACTAAGACTGCTTTGGTTGCTAAGTCATAGATGGAGGCGGCTCTATTGCATTCTTTCTACTGGACATCTCTGCCACATTTCATGAGGTGTCAAACTCCATTCTTCTATTCGGAGTCCATGTTTTCCTATTAAAGAAATCACCAAAAGTGCCAGAATTCAACTGAGGCTACTCCATAACATTACACCATTCAGCCCCAAAGCTAACTTCAAATCTGCCATTTCAGCATTGGTGACATTGTACCTTAAGTACTGGATTGCTCTACTAACCAGACTGTGAAGTTCCCACCTAATCCCACTCAAAGTTATCATCCACTTTTTAGTCAGGTTCATGCCTCATAAGAGAAAGCTCAATAGAAACACACCAGTTTTAACCTCCTTGAAATGCTAACAGTGGAATCTTACTCCACTTATAATGCGGCCTGTCTCACATATAAAAGCACACACCTAAACTCTACATAAAAACTGGAGCCATCCATAAAATGTTTTCTTTTAAACCAAATCTTCATTCGTTTTCAAATCACTGTACTTCAAGGGAATGCTCCTTCTCATGGAAGGCCCCCAGGAAATGGAATGCCTTTTTCAAACAAAGATAACTTGCCCCTTCACTCCAGCTCTTTAAATTTCAGTCTGGGAAGAGCTGTTCTCTACTCTGCCATACACTCCTTCCTCTTCTACTTGCTTCTGGCACTGGGACAGCCAATTTCCTTTCTTTAGGATCCACAAAGGGCCTACCAGTTGAAAGATATTTCTCCAAGACTTAGAAGATGTAGAGTTGAGAAGAAACTAACTACTTTTGGCAGCTTGTCTGCAGAAGGAACACGTCTGACAGCATGAGTGCTGTGATGAGCCTGAGACCAGAGAGAAAAGCATCTCATAGAATCCCAAAAAGTGGCTGGGCCAGTCGAACTGGCCCTTGAAAAAATCTGTTTTACTCCATGGGATTTCATACTTGATCACTACAATGTAAACATTTTGAATCATCATGACCCTCCACATTGTCATTCATGTCAAGCTATGCATGTTAATCAGTGTTAATTCTGTGATGCAAGAGGCACCTGCATCCTTTTGAAGAACACCAGAGAGTATTACTTGGAGCCTGAGTCTTTGAAGCAACTGACTCCAGGTTCAGAACCACAGCTACCAGCAGCTTCACATAGTTTGGCACACACCACACATCTCCTCACCAGACACTAGACACTTTTGAGACACTTACCATTGTAAAATTCACTGTCAGCAGCCCCAGTTCAATGTGTTTTTGGCAAAGCTTTTTGGAGTACATAGTATTATACTACTATATATGTCTATATATCCTTTATGTAATGTTTCTACAAAGATGAAGTTGGGCCAAAAGGTGGGTGTAAAATATCACACTAGAACTATTGTTTTGAAAATTATAATTCACAGTGCTGGATGAACAAGTGCTGTATAGTCAGATAAACAGATAAAGGCCTTCATTTAGGCTTTGGTGGGTGCCCGCGTCCATAAGGTGAATGGAGGTAATGGCCTCTGCTGCCCAGACATACTACTGCCCACAGCATTTAGAGATCTTAACCTGCCTGGCAAGATATGTGTGCCTTCGGGCACCAGCTCAGCAGCACCTCTAAAGCATTCAAAATAAGGCTGAAAGGCCTCCATGGTTCATGCAGCCGCTCAGCAAACTTGTTTTGCAGAAACAAACTCCAAAGTGTTTTCTTGGCAAACAAAAATAATTACCCTTGGAGCTTTCTCCCATGGTGTGGCAGTTACTTTTGCAGTCTCGCTATATACTGCTGTTGTCAACAGACAGCACTGTATACCATACTCCACAGCTCAAGATTGAATGGCTTTCATGCCAGTCTCATTTGCGTTGCTCATATTTGTTACTGTCCTCCCTTTCCATGTTTGACCCATCCACAAGAGGTTTTTGGTTACATTGTCCATAGATTTGTCATTCGACTTCCTACTCTGAACAGAGCATTGCAAACAGAGCCAAGGTTACACAATACCAGTTTGCTGAATTTCAGTGCCATATAGTACTCACGAGAAAAACATCAGCAGCAATATGGAAGAGACAACATTGATCTTGGCAGTTTACTATAAGCAGCATTTTCAATGTCAATGGGTCTCACTTGTATGTAAAGGTAACCATGGCTTATTGGCACAGCCAATGCTTGTTCTGTTTTTCTCTTCGGGAGCAGCAGACTTTTCCTGGCAGACCTAAAGAGTAAAATACTTCATCAGACTATATACTCCAAATAGGACAGATGGTCTGATGCACTTACTCTGGCAAACCCAAGTCATTCGGGGCATCAATGTAAGGTTTCTGCCAGCAGAGCCAGCTGCGGCACCACTGGCAGAACTTTTATGGTCTGCCCGCCTCTAAGTAGAGCCAGCCGCTAGTCAATTTGACAGATGGAGTACTCCACTACGTTTGGTGGAGGACCCTGACTGCCTGCATGCCAAGAGTCTTACACTGTATATGAAAATGAACAGATTCTAGATTGTCTGATTCATTGATTGAAACCCAATCACACAACCCTATCACGTCTACCTCCTTATGTTTCTCTTATAGCTGATAATTGTGTCCCACATTCTACTGCATACCAAATCAAGTTTGTGTCAGTTTCATACCTATGACGTCCACCTTGACATATAAGATGAAGGCATCTGAGTGATCGACACCACGGTATATTCCAATGAAATAAAGTGGGAAATGTTAATATGAGCTTAATTTGCAACAATTGCACTAAACACACTAATACGGTTCAGGTGTGAAGAATGAATACCTACCTTGATAGATAGCGGAGGCTGGCATTGTCCATAAGAGCATCCAACAGCTTTATGCAGATCAGTGGCCTTTGGCCAGTGAGAACTGGGCAAGGGGGATCATTGTACATGTTGAGCCACGTGTTATATTATATGATTACTGCCCAAAATGTAATACTCAAGCAAAAACCCTGTTTTATTAAATGGTAATCATCAGCACTAAAAGACTATGAGAACTCATACCCAGTAACAATGAGTTGTCCATTTGTCAAAACAACGCACATGGCGAATGTATTAAAGATAGGCAGAAGCATCAGCTTACTGACAGTAAACTCGGGACCCTGACATCTCATTTCTCATTTCTCTCACAGTGCTAAAATATCGGATGTACTTTATCAGAGAGCATATGTCTTTATTCAGGGTTCAGTCCATGTTATTGAAAAATAAGTATTATGCTACTTCACAGTTTGAGATATGGGAAGTTAGAGAACAAATACATGGCATGTCTAATTTAAATATATATAAATCTATTAGTAAGTTATATTGAAAATACATTCAATCATTCCTGGGTAGCTAACAAAACCAAAAAAAACTGTCCTTGGTCTACAAACTTTTATTAAGGTACTTTCAAAACCCAGCCCTATGTAAAAAGGTGATTTCGCAGTTCAGTCATTTACGATGCCTGGTATAGGATCCTAGAACCAAGCCACATTATGCATTCTAAGAACCAGCCAGTGGCCGCTGGTGACTTTTCAAAGTGATGGGGCGTAAAAGTTGGGAGAAAGTTTGACTTTGCAAGGAAGCCTGACTGCATAAGGTAGGATCGGGTTGGGGGGGTTCTCCCTTTGAGAACATTTTGAAAGAAAATGGGGCAAATAGCGCATTTTAAGTTAATTTTGTCCCAACATTTTTTAAAAAAGCAATAAGAATCCAGACCACATATAGGGTGCACTTGACAACTGAGTTGACTCTTAGATCATTAATGACAATATTGCAAGGAGAGGTGGAATGTTCCCAGTATAGGTCACCTGCACCCCAGTAACCATTGTCTAAGGACATCGTGTTGAACTAAACCTGACTATTTTTATCTGTCACAAATCTAACATAAAATAAAAACATCAATGGACAGTATAAGGACCATCACCCACCATGAAAGCATAAACACACTTCCTTCCGTAATAAATAAGCCATACACAGCCACAGTCCTGTCCTGTCTCGGCATTGTGGCTTTTATTGAAAAAAGGACACTAGCTGGAGTAGATCATCTCCCAAATATATTCCTCAACTATTTCACACAACAAAACATCAATCACATGCATCGGTTATCAATGTCATTGCATATAAAAAAATAAAAGCCAACAGTTGTAAGAAATAGTAATTTTAACGAAGTTGAAAATAATAATAAAAACTGATGAAATAAATATCGGCGGCGGCTGAAGGCACCAGTAACAACACCGCCCATTAAATCCTTGGGAGTAGATGCTGAGAGCAGTGGATGAATGCCTACAGATATACACACCAACTTATTTTGGACTTCCCTTGAATCTCGACGAACAACGTCGTGACTGGTGGGTAGGAGATTAATATAATCAGCCTTTCTGCCAAAGGCCCATTGGAACCTACTGCCAGGATCCCGCCCCTTCCCCCTCAACACAGCACAGATGCCCTCCTTAAAGTTTAGCTTGTGAGTGTTGCCTTATTAGGAAAGCTGGTAAAACTCCTGAGTAATAATTGCAGAAAAAGTCTAAACTAGATCATGCAGTGACACAGTGTTGCAGCCCTTCCCTCGCCTGTTTTTTGCTTTTGTTGCTGGAATGTGTTGCAATATTTGTGGTTCCCCTTGTATGGATTCCTTTTCTCTCACCTGCACCATAACATAGATAGATAACTGCAAGCAGGGCACAGCGCTAACATTAACATTTACCAGTGGCGTAGCTAGAGGAGCTCGGGGGTGGAGCAGTCCACCCTGGGTGGTGCTCTATTTGGGGGCAGCGGAGGTGAGCATGTCATGTCTGTCAACTACTACCATCCATCTGCCCCCGAGAACAAGTCATCCGTCAGCCGCCATCACACTCCAAGCCCCTCCACCCAGAACAAGTCATCTGACGGCTGAAACTCCCCCCCACCTGCACCGGGCAGCAAACTTACGCATAGGGTGTGAGGCACAGTGCAGTGCTGACATGTGCAAATGAAACCGTATATTGATCTAGACTGAAGTACTTCAAAATACGACACATGCAGCGCACAGTGCTAGTATTAATGTAGAATAACCAACAACATACTGCACGTGGAGCACAGTGCATGTGTTAACAGTTGTGAAGAGCTCTCCTATGCGGACGATACTGTACTCATGGCCTTGACGGCCAACAGCCTCCAAACCTCCCTGGACGCCTTTACTAATTTTATGGCGGCTCTAGACTTGAGGGTTAATTTCTCAAAGTCTTACATAATGGTATGCGGCCCAAAAAAGGTTAAAACCAGAAGTTTTAGTGTCAGGGGTAAGCCACTGAAAGGGTGGATCAGTTTGCATACTTGGGGAACACGTTTAGCAAGGATTTGAAATGGGATTCCCTGATTATGGCTAGGGCACAGCAGACAAGAAGAGTAGTGAAGGGGCTCTTTAGGTACGCCTGTAAGCTAGGCCACAAGCCAGTGTCCGAGCTGGTTACCCTATTCAATGCAAAATGCTTGCCAGTCGCATCATATGGGGCGGGCGTATGGAGCTATCAAAGAAGTCGCCCGCTACAAGTAGTGGAGAACAAGTTTATAAAACACTTGTTGTTGATTCCACGCAGCTCTGCCACCTCATTTTCTCACCGAGAAGAGGGGTGGAATATATAGAAGATCATATCGCTCTTGTGGGCCAAAATCAGGGTCTCGGAAGAGTTACAGTTCTCCAGGGAGGTCATCGAAGACTGTATTAATTTGGACAAGTCTGTGAAGATCCCCTAGCTTCGGTTTGTGAGGAATAGGTTATCCGAGATTGGGCTGGGTGAGTACTTTGACACTCCGTCGAGTATCCCCTTAAATGCAAAGGGTATAATTAAAGAGCAGTATAGGGTCTGGGAAAATATGCGTCATTTACAATTGGAGGCACCCGGCCCTAGTTGCCCTTTCATGCCCAAACAGCAATATTACCTATCCTTTACAAAGATTAGCCAGATGTGTTTTCTTTTAACATGATTTTGCCTTAGCACTCTGCACTTTTTGGTAGCGTTCCCCAAGCAATCTGGGTGGACGGACAACTTTATTGCCTGCCCATGCGACAATAGAACTTTTCAGAGCACCTTGCACTTTATGCTTTTTGTGCACTTTATAAAGAGTAGATTTTTGTTACCCCTAATATTGAGTATACGCCCATGTACACATATTGAGGGGTACACATATCTGCAATCACTTACCAATTCTGTTATTTGCACTGCTGTTTTAAATTTTATTAGAACAGCAATGGGCATTAGGAAACGCTATGAACTTCAATAAATGGGCGGGGAGTTAAAATGATCTGTATTCTTTGTTTTTATCTCAAATTGGTCCAAATTTTACAGCTATTATTACATCTATGCATACGTATGATTTTAGCTTATAATGGAACTTTTATCTTGTTAATATTTGTTTAAGAAAAATGTGCATTTTAAATTTGTATTGCTTGACTGTCGAAACTTTTATGGCTGTGTGCCGAATAAAGTTAATTTGACTTGACTTGAGTTGTGAAGAGGACAAGAAATCCCCTTGGAAATCCTATAACAAACACACTCATACACAAACTCGCTTCAGTTACCTATTCCCTGTGGATAGACTCAGCATAAAGTTACAGTGGAAACCACCCTCCAGGCTTGTATACCACCAATTATGAGATCCAACATCCAGGGGTATTTCTTTTATAAAATGTATTGTTTTTTCTTTAATAAAAATAATTGTCTACTTTATATCAAACTGTCATTTTTTAGTGCTTGTAATGAAAACATTGAAAATGTCATAAAGTTCATATTTAACATGCAATATACAATTTAAAAACAATGTGTGCAGTATATAAAAACACTTTTTGAAATATCTAAAAATTACCAGTATCTTGACGGAGAACCCTTTTTGCACAGTTCAAAAAAGCTGTTGCATTACCTGATCCATCTCGAGGAGGCAGGAAAAATCCCTTATTATTTTACTGTCCTGAGGAAGGTGGTTTAAGTAGTTGTACCCACGAAACGTGTCGACGCTGAGCACTGCGGAATCCGACCACAAGGAACTACTGGAATGAATGGACTCTCACATTCACCAGGACACAAACTTGTTGTGAACTATTGGATCAGCTAATGCAACAGCTTTTTTTAACTGTGCAAAAAGGGTTCCCCGTTAAGATATTGGTCGTTTTTAGATATTTCAAAAAGTGTTTTTTAAATACTGCACTCATTATTTTTAAACTGCATATTGCATGTCAAATATGAACTTTATGAAATTTTAAATGTTTTGATTACAAGCAGTAAAAAATGACAATTTGGTATAAAGTAGAACATTATTTTTATTTTTTTTTAAAAACAAATTATAAAAAAATTACCCCTGGAAGGTGGATCTCATAATTGGTGGTATACAAGCCTGGAGGGTGGGTTCCACTGTAACTTTATGCTGAGTCTTTCCACAGGGAATAGGTAATTGAAGCGAGTTTGTGTATGAGTGTGTTTGTTATAGGATTTCCAAGGGGATTTCTTGTTCTCTTCACTGTATAGCAGTGCCCTGTTCCACTGGGTTGTGGGGCCTCCTCTCTTGTACAATAACTGTGTTAAGAGTTGCACAATAGATCTGTTTAAGGTACAGCACTACCGTTAACATCAATGGAAATGCATGATACAGTTCTAGTGTTAAAGTGTGATCTTATGTTAATCCATACTACAGCACTCATAACTGCACTCCGGTATCTCCCCTCACATATTACACTCCTTATGTGACCTGTGATTTGTTTCAGAAAAAAACATGTGCTGACTTAACAAGTGTCTTTTACTTCAGTCTCCAGGGCAGAACATAGGGTCGCTGTCACATTTCCTTGCGAACACCGGCGACAGCCCCCTTTTGGTGTGGGCGATTGACCCTTCCTTTCATCCTTACTTCCCCAGCCATTGAACCCCCATTTTAGCCTCAATATTTCCTATAATTTTCAAACCTGAAAGTTGTCTTGTGGGAGTAAAATCCAGCCTGGCCCTCTCGGATCTCATGATCTTGACCTTTTTGCACAAGACACACAGAGGGGCATATGTCTAAGAAACTGGGGGAGCACAGTGTTGTGCCAAAATTGGTAACGCCGCTCTCTGTCAGTTTCAAAATGCAGGGATGCATCGCATTTAAAACAATATGGTGCACCTCAGTGTTTCCCCTAGTGCTGGTGCCAAAGAAGCTACCTAGCGCCAGAGTAGGCACCCTACTGCCATTTTGCCACGGTGTCTGTGCTGCATATGTGATTGTTTATGTGCAGGAAGAAACTCCTTCCTGCACATGAGTAATTTTAGCAGGGGATGTGCTCTAGTCATGTGGGCTGCACAATGCAGCACACTTGGAAAGAGCAATATGCGAGGAGAAATAAAACACTTCTTGTATCGCCTGTTTAAAACCAGGTACTTGTAAATACAGGGCAGCATCAAAAAGCAATGCGTGTTGCAGTGGAATGCCCTCTGCAACACCCATTGCATGCCCCTTTTACGATATGTGCTACATGATTAGGGGCATTATTTACTAGGCGGCGTTAACCCATGTAAAGTGGCTTGACGCTGGCTTGAAAATATGGCAAAAGAGTTAACGCCACCAGAACATCACTAAATGTGACGTTCTGGTGTAGTTAAGTTCTTGCAAATATGCCTCAGAGGGTTTTAAGAGAATATCCCTACACGTCTTGACACGCTGTGCTGTCCAATGGCATAAAGCAAAGGGACTCAACACCGTGACCAAGGAACCAAACGTGGCCAATCTTTGTAATGCTTAAAAATAAAGCCAAACAGCATGAGAGCAACGCAAGGTTTGGTGTGAACAGGGGAACCCAGCGCTCCAAAGAGATAAGGGGAGCTGTACTGTGTTCCCCCTGGCTCCTTAACAGCACTGGATCAGGAGGACTAAAGTGTGCATGTCTGATTGGCCACCATAGGAAACCTGTCCAACCAGACGTGCTAATGTTATAGCTGCTGCCTGTCAATATGCAGGTTTGGCCACACCCTGCCCAGAAGTTGGCACACAATGCCAGCTGTGCTGGGTCACCCCTTATGAGTTAATTTAAAAAATCTATAGATTTTTAAATTACTAGTAATGCATGTGGTGGTTGGAGGGTGATGTTCCCACATAAGCATCTGTATATTATGGAAATATACATTTATCATGCATATTCTAAAACTGAATGACAATGGTTGATGTTAAAGTTCTCCATTTAGCTGTGTCATGTATCTAAAAATATGGTGGATCACCAAAGAAACATTCACTCTGTAAGTGCTGCAACAAGATCGGTAAACTTCATCATTGGTGAAGAAAGGTCAGATTTTCTGACTTCACCGGAGGCAAATCTTTACTTCAAACATTCCATGCCATGCAGAAGCCTGTACCACACAAGAAGCAAGGGAATTCAGGGTACAGGAAATTCATATTGGCACCTGTCTCTCAGGTCACAACTAGCACTGAGTGTGAGTGAAGGAACACAAATTCAGACCTACCAAAGCACCACCAAATGTCACACAATATTGACTCACTTCACATTCTCTTCCAGTGAAGAGCCGCTATCACAGGTTAGAAACACAGAGAGCTGGAAACCCCTGCAGAGTGCAGGTTTCTAGCTTATTATGGTGAGGCATTTTGCAGCCGATGTCCATCCGGGGTTTTGCAACCTTCCCAGGACATTGAATAGCCTTAGAAAATTCAGTAATTTATTTTTTGGGACCAGGAGTGAATTCTTTGAAAGTGCTGGACTTTAACCTCCGACACTCTCCATTGTTGGGCAGAGTTGATAGGGTCTAAGCTCCTCTCCTCCAACCAAGCCTCGCCCCTTCAAAGTCCTGCCTTCTCCTCACACTATTAAAGTAATTATAAAGTCATATTTTCTTAGCAAAGGCTTACCCAAGATTGGGCAAGATCCTGGGGGAAGTAATATAAAGCCCTATAGATAGGTTTGAGGGCCAAGGTCAGATGTGAAAAATTGAAAGAAGAAACTAGTCACGGCGTAAAATGGGGCAGCCTGTACTCTGGATGAGACACTTGATCAGGAAACTGATACAATAACTCTTAGAAGCCTGCAACTCAGGTGTTTCAAAACTGCTATGCTCATATGAGCAAGGGTGCCCAATGGGTCTGGAGAGCTGGAAACGAGCAGTCCCTTTAAGGCCGAGAGTGGAGAAAACTTCCAAAAATACATTAGGCTTTTGATATATGACATTGTTTGATTTTATGAATGGTTCTATCAATCCCATTTATGGGAACCATTGTTTGTTTTAACTATTCAGGAGAATATTTATGTAAAAATCGTCCAGGCCGCACTTTGTGATAGAGAAAGGACAAGAATGCACCGTAATTCACATAATACAGCGCATTCTTGTCTTTCCCCTGCGCTGGTGCACAATGTGCTGCCTAGCACCAATGCAGGCACACTTCACCATGGTGCAAGGGTGTCGGGCGTTGTAAGCAGAATTGCTTTTGCTTTTGTGCAGGAAGGGACACCTTCCTGCACAAAAACAATGCCCTTAAAGAGAGGAAGTAACTGGGAGAAATAAAAATATTTCTCCTCATTACGCCTCACCTAGGGAGGCGTAGCACTTTGACGCATTCCCAGGTCTAACTTTAATGGCAAATCTGGGAATGCAACAAAATCCATGGGTGGATGCGTAGGAACACTCACACATCCACCCATGGAACGCCTCCCTGAGGCAGAGTATCGCAACTCAGCGATTTGCTCTGCATTGCATCACTGTAGGTTTATCACACCACGTAAGGTGGCTTTGCATGGCTTGATAACTCTAACTTAATAGTTGCGTTGCTCTTGCGCCCGTTGCATGGTTCAAGGGCGACGCAACTCTTTAATAAATATGCACCATCATTTTTAAGTTGGCAGCTCTGCAAATGCCACCAGTCTGCAGTCACTTACCCAAATATCTCTTATTTCCTCCTGACAAATGAATCATTCTGTGACTTCCAAAATCTGGAAAAGGGGTGCATGTGGTGCCTCTCTTGGTGACCTCAGCTCAGCACACGGTTGTGGCCTTTATTAACAGCTATACATAGCTGCCTTTATGTCACCCTGTAGAATTACACTAGCCTCACGCTTGACAAAGCTGGTGAAGTCGTAAACAATTGTGATATTTTGTGCCGTACAATTGTGCAATTCTGCAAATGTCAAAATTAAGACTTCCATCCCCACATCTCAAATATCTAGTGCATACATACTTTGGATGATACAGATTGTACTTATTGCACAGTAAGATTTATCTTTAGACCGCTAGGTTTCAGGTGGTTGTGACATACTGAGATGTGTGCCATTTGCAGTTGTTGTTACATTATTATTAAGCATGCTTGACCCTCAGTACATCAGACAAATAATACAGGAAAAAATCAACAAAACTTAATAGGTTGGAAAACACTTAAGTAGAAAAAAAACACATAAAAAAAACAAGAAAAAGTCTGGGAACGGGGATGGGATCCTGTGCGGAAGGATGAAACCAGTATAAAGGACTAAAAGACAGACTTTATTCACTGTATGACAGTTCTTGAAAAAGCAAGAATACAGGGTTTTGGTGAAACTACACATACTAAACAGAGTTTTAGACTTGGGGGTTGGTTTGGAGTGCATCAGGTGGCCTGTCTGCCCTTCAGGTCAGCCAACAGCATGGGCTTCACTCCTCTGGCGGAGAAACGCCCACCATATTTAAAGATCCCAGCCAGGTAGGCAGAGATCTTGCCACCTTCTCTGAAGTCGCTGCTGTGGTGGCTGCTTTGAAAGCAGTCCAACTTTGCGAGTGGTTCTGGTGTTTCATGCCAAAACTAGAGTATATTCTTGAAAAACTAAAAAAGCAATCTCATTTATGTTGAGTGAGTTTTCTCTTTGCCCATAGAGCGCTTCCCAGTCCGGGTCTGCGTGCGTTGCATGACAGTATCTCTGCCTTAAACATGACAAGGAAACTGTTGTAATTGCCTCATAAGCTGGCTGTGAGGTCAGAGGTTTATGAGGGTGATAAGACCTGAGTTCCTGGGACAGACTCCCAAACCAATCCAGATGCTGCTCTCATACTATGTGAGCTTCGCCGGGATTGACCTGAACAGGCTGGTATGACGCTCCGCTCAGGCATAAGAGAGGCTGTGCCGTTTCTCCACAGCCGGGTTAGAGCGACCTAACTGTGCACGTCTGTTTGGCCAGCCTAAGATGGCTGGCCAAACAGACATGTGCACTTAGAAGTGCACCAACCTCCTACCTGTGACCCCAGCCCAGCCCCGACCTGCCCTACCCACGCTGGCTCAGCCAGCAGCTGAAAAATGAAACGATAATAAAATATTGTTTTATTTTTCAGCTGCTGGCACTGATCCAGTGGGGCGAAGCTCCTCTGCCATTGCGGAGGAGCCATTGCTGGTAGAAGCACCACTCTATCGAAATCTACACAACCCTCTTAATCAGTGAATACCACAGAATCTCATTTCTCTTCTTTTATAAGAGGAAGCGGGAATAAAGTATAATTATTAGGGTTGCATTTTTCCTTCCCATCTACTCTATGCAGCAAATGAACTGCCTGTTTTTGCACCTCCCATTTGGGCACAACGGTCCTCTTCAGGGCAATCTCTCAGAGACTCATGGATAGCTTGCTAACATAGGGGCTGCCTTACCTAGTACAATACCACTACGTTAGCAACTGCGGTCTGCCAGCTCACTATGGGCCTCATGTAGGAAGCCAAATACCGGTCGGTAACGGCCGATTTTCGGTAATTATACCGTTACCGACCGGTATTTTGGCTTTTGGTATGTAGGGGGCTCATTTCTGTATTCGGTAATTTACCGAATCGGTAATTTTACCGATTCGGTAAATTCCGAATACAGAAATGAGATGTAGGGGGAGTGTGTGGGTGTTTTTAGGAGTCGGTATTTACCACCAACTAATAGTTGGTGGTAAATAATTAATGGATGTGTGTAAGCATTTTTAAGCACTTAGCAGTGTGCAATGTGGCAGACATACATGCCCTTAGGGCATGTATGTGTGCCACATGTGCACACATGGCCGAATCAGGGGTGCAACAGGGTGTCAATGTGACACCCTGCCACCCTTGCATGTGTTCCCCCCATTACCGAATCGGTATTTACCGATTCGGTAATGAGGCATACCTTCCCATCAATGGGAAGGTATGCCTCATTACCGAATCGGTAAATACCGATTCGGTAATTACCGAATTTTAACGAATCGGTAAAAATTACCGACACTTTACCTACATACGAGTTACCACTTCTTAAATACCGATTCGGTAACGTTCGGTATTTAAGAAGTGGTAACTGGTATGCTACCTACATGAGGCCCTATATGTGTTCCACAGATGTTTCAGACAGTGGAGAAAATGGAAGCTGGTGCACAGGATTGTGGGATGGCATCAAGTAACTGCAGTTGCTGTTGCACAAGGCAGAGTAACACTTTTGTATTAGGTGAACCATGGCTGTGTATTTTAGACACGGATACGCAGTGCAAGATGCCTGGCAATGGTTTCATCACCCCTAAGGCACTTTTTAGTATAGTAGAGGAATTTGTATCTCCTCAGGCCTGCAGGCAATCCCCGTGGAAACACAGGATTTTTGTAATCAGCTAGCCAGTTATTTTCAAGATAAGATCACTAGAATCTATGCGAATTTCTCACCTAAAAATGAGCTAGCCCCTGATGTTCTCAGATATAGAGATCTGGAAAAAAGGACAAGAAGTACTCTGGAATGCTTCGCCCCAATCACTCTTGAGGAAGTTTCCAAAGCACTCGCCTCAGCTAAATCAGGCTCACCAACTGATCTTTGCCCTCCTAAGACAATGGCTCTCTTAGCTACCAGTTGTGCGCCAGTTATTCTCAAACTATATAATTCATCCATTCAATCTGGGAATATTGCAAGAACATGGAAGGAAGCATACGTGCGTCCTATCCTGAAGAAACCAACGGCAGACCCATGAGAACTTGGAAATTACCGCCCGATTTCTCTTTTACCTTTATTGGGAAAAGCGTTGGAAGGCATGGTAAATAAACAACTAAGTCAATATTTAGAACTAAACGAAATTTTGGATCCATCACAATCAGGATTCTGACCGGGCTACAGCACCGAGACTGCTATTTTAGCAGTCACGGATTCGCTTAGGCTACAAATGGATGTAGGGGGCTCGGCAATACTGATACTGCTTGATATCTCCGCAGCTTTCGATGCCATCTCTCACAAAGTTCTAGCAGAGAGATTGGAATCCTGTGGTATCCAGGGAAGAGTCTTATGGTTACGTAACTTTATGGCTAGGAGACAATCATGCTCGGGCCACATTTGTCAGATTCAATCACTCTAGATAAAGGCGTACCTCAGGATTCGTGCCTAAGTCCGACCCTATTTAATATTTATATGGCCCCGTTAGCCGGGATAGCAGAAAAATTGGGCTTTGAAATCATCTCTTATGCGGATGATACTCAGCTCATCTTCTCGGTTGGCTCGGACTTAATAGCAGAGAAAGCTCGGTTTGCAAGAGGATTGCTTGAAATCTCAAACTGGATGACGCGGAACTGCCTCCAGTTAAACCCCAGCAAAACCGAGCTAATGCTGATAGGTAAAGCAACTGTCAGTTGGTCAGATGACTGGTGGCCGGCCCAATTGGGAGTTGCCCCTATCCCGACCCAATGTGTTAAAATTCTGGGGCTAAAACTAGATCAGTCTCTATCTATGAGAGACCATATAGCTGCGACAACCAGCTCATGCTATTATAGCCTGCGTCTGCTGCGTAAAATCCTCCCCTTTCTGCCCACAATCCATCACAAAACCTTGGTTCAGGCAATGGTTATCAGTCGCCTGGACTATGGTAATGCCTTGTTGGCCGGGGTAGGAGAGACCTTCAGGTGATCAAAAATACTGCAGCTAGAATGGTAATGAATCACCCAGCGGGCTCCGCATCGGTTCCCTTGTTGCGAGAACTCCACTGGTTATCAGTGAGAAAAAGGTTGTTTTTTAAGATCTGTTGTCTTACGTACATGGCACTCAATGGTAGAGCCCCCAGATATCTCCAAAAGAGACTTATTAAGCACGTCCCTATTAAAAATATACGGTCCGGGGCGCGGGCACTCCTGCAAGTGCCACGCATCAGGCTATGTCGTTCTGGAGGAAAATCCTTTTCATACCTAGCACCTAGATACTGGAATGAGCTTCCAGACTCCCTTCGTAAAATTACGATGTATAGCACATTTAGGAAACAGTTAAAAGCCTTCCTATTCTAAAATGCCTTGTTCCTTTCAGTCTTAGGAAAAAACTCTAGCAAAGCGCCGAGATACCCCCGGGTGAGTTGTGCGCTATATAACATAACATAACATAACATAACAATGTCACTGGCTAACATCTATCCTTCCTTCATTTGGTCTTGTTACATCTGTCCAGAGAGCTTACTACAGATTCCAAGCATTCAGGAGAAGATGAAGGTCTTCTCGAGCAGTAATGCAGCATGATGCAGGATGTCATGCTCAACCATAGTTAAGTGTGCATACCACCTAGACTGCCACGCTCATGTTCACCTGAAAGGGTGTTCCTCAAGGAGCGCTGAGCGTCAAGCGAAAAGGAAAGCATCAAAACTGCAGAGTTCAGTGCTGGTTAAAGGATGTCTGTCTTTTTCATGTGCCAAACCAACTCCACGAGTTTCAGGATACTCTTGGTAATTATATTCCTTATAAATTGCTATTTTCAGAATGGTCACCTGCCTAGAGAACTCTAGCTGAGGTTCCCAATTCAAGCTGAAGTAGCGTCTGCTCCCATGATGTCACTTCCTGTTTGTATCATTTATAAGGAGGGATTTACAAGTGATGGATGGGTCACAACTCATTTGTTCCCTTAGTTTCCTGCAACTTCTCTGCCCCCTTGCTATTATTGTCTCTGACTTTGACTTCTTACAATTGGACCTACTACTGCATGTCCTTACTTGTCTCTCTTTTCTTCCTTGATGTCCTTGGGCCCGATTCACAGAACTAACTTAAGACAAAATCCTAAACTTACTACCATTTTGGTATTCACAGAAGGCACTTACTCATTTTGGTATTCACAGAAGGCACTTACTCATTTCGGTATTCACAGAAGTTAGGAGTCCTAACTTTAGGACTCCTAAATGCCTTCTGTGAATACCGAAAGTCTTAAAATTAGGATTTTTCGCAGTTTAGTAGTAGTATAGTTAGGACTCCTAACTTTAGGACTCCTAAATGCCTTCTGTGAATACCGAAAGTCTTAAAATTAGGATTTTTCTCAATTTAGTAGTCCTAAGTTTAGACTTAGGACTACTAAATTGAGAAAAATCCTAATTTTAAGACTTTCGGTATTCACAGAAGGCATTTAGGAGTCCTAAAGTTAGGAGTCCTAACTATACTACTACTAAACTGAGAAAAATCCTAATTTTAAGGCTTTCGGTAGTCACAGAAGGCATTTAGGAGTCCTAAAGTTAGGAGTCCTAAATTTAGGACTACTAAATTGAGAAAAATCCTAATTTTAAGAGTTTCGGTATTCACAGAAGGCATTTAGGAGTCCTAAAGTTAGGAGTCCTAACTATACTACTACTAAACTGAGAAAAATCCTAATTTTAAGACTTTCGGTATTCACAGAAGGCATTTAGGAGTCCTAAAGTTAGGACTCCTAACTTCTGTGAATACCGAAATGAGTAAGTGCCTTCTGTGAATACCAAAATGAGTAAGTGCCTTCTGTGAATACCAAAATGGTAGTAAGTTTAGGATTTTGTCTTAAGTTAGTTCTGTGAATCGGGCCCATTGGGACTTTGGTGTCATGCTATTTAACTTCTGTATTGATCTTCATCTTCAATCAAAGGCCACAAGATTTCCAAGGAGGCTTTTTAACCCTTGTTTTATTTTCTACCTAATTAAGACGATCTTAAGGAGTGGCAGGTATTATTAAGTAGTAGGTGGCAATTTGGCCACTGGGAGGGGTCACCCTTCCCTCAGGTAATCAAGACGGGAACTCAACACACCTTCTCAGCACCCAGTCCTTGACAGGACTCAGTATCCATTGTGAAAAAAACATTCTTCCTAAATGTTCCGTGGGTTTTGTGTCTCTCACAGTGAGGCTTGCCTTTTCCTTTTGCTTTCATGAGTGGCATTCCTGTTTGCTCTGCCACCCAGTCTTTCTTCAAGCTTCAGACAGAGTCATCTTTGGATCCAGTGTTAATGTAACCCTGGCAACCCTCCACTGGTTCAACTCCTGATGCTCACCCACTTTTTGGCAAGAATAGATATATTATTCATATTGGTATATGTAGGTGAGAGTGCGCTGTATTTGGAGACAGTGTTTTTAAAATGGTGCTTTCTACAAAATCAAGATTTCCTTGCTTCCCAAAATGACCAGTCCAGAAGTGATTCTTCTGAAGCCATCTTGCAATGATGGTGTTTCTCTCTCTCTCTTTCCTTGCCCCTTTTGCCTAGTGAATTCCACTCATTACTCTACTTTCTGAAGAGGAGGAATTAGATACACGGAGGTGTGTGGATAAGGAGCTGAAGACTGCAAAAGATTTTACTGAGCCAAACAAAATCTTACAAAGATTGCATTACAGCATGATTATAAAACCTATTTACAAGGTTATAGGTTAAAGGGTAAACATGCAAACATATTTACATTGCCTAGTGTTTCCAAGAGTAGATATTTATTATAAAGGTGAATTTGTATGAGTAGACATTCAGATCAAACACAAGGAGATGATGGATGGAGTGCTGATACTTTTCAGACACTCACCCGCAGTGACAGATCTGGGTTGAATCCATCATTGTTCTTTAGCTCACTTCGCCATCCCAGTTCAGACCCAGCCATATGCAAATCAGTCTGACCCTGTTCCTCATGGCAACAGTCCAGCCAGAACTGCCAAGCCAGGTCTTCTCTGGACCGGAAACAAGCATCCTGGAACTGGTTTTGGGGTAACACCCCTCATCAGCCAGGCTAGCTTGGATACAATGGCAAAGTGAGCAAGGGGCCCACGTCTAGGTATACCTTGCCAACTTAGCTTGAACAAAGCAAACACAAGGAGATGATGGACAGAGCGCTGAAACTTTTCAGACATTCACCCCCTGTCACAGATCTGGGTTGAATCCATCATCGTTCTTTATCTCATTTTGCCACCCCAATTCATACCCAGCCATATGCAAATCAGTTTTGATCCTGTTCCTCATGGGAACAGTCTAGCCTGAACTACCAAACCAGATCTTTTCTGGACCAGAAACAAGTATCCTGTGACCGGTTGGGTCTAAACTGGAAAGGCGTGGCAAGAAAATAATGATGGGTTACACCCAGATCTGTGACTGGGGGTGAATGTTTGACAATGTTTGACATTCCGTCCATCATCTTTTTGTGCTGCATTTTCACCCTAAGGAAGAACCTGGCCTGGCAGTTCGGCTGGAATTTTCCCCTGAGGAACAGCATCAATGCTGATTTGCTTATGGTTGGGTCCAAACTGGAATGGCGTGGTGAACAAAACAAAAACATTTTTAAACCCAGATCTGTGACTGAAGGAGAATGTTTGACAATGTTCAACATTCCATCCATCATCTTTTGTGTAGACATTCAGATCTACAGTTTGAGCTGGGTCTAGGGTAAGGGATGTTTCAGTCAAGTTTTGAAGGAGGTAAATGATGTGTCCAACTTAGTTCAATTGGGACGTGTTCCCAACTCTAAAAAGCAATTTCTGAAGGAGTGGGATAATGCTGATGCCTTATGTTTTAAAGATTTTGCCTACAGATAGAGCTGAAATTGGGTAGAAGAATCTTGGCGAAATATTCAATGGACTACTGTTTGCTGCTGTTTTTCTTCAATCATATCTTGTATCCTGTGATAGTAACTCTTTTCAAGATTTTGATATAGCTAAATAGGGAAGATAGTCAAACTTGTTGTCCCTGGGCTGACATTAAAAGTTGTAATCCAGTCTTTCTAGTGTGGCATGTGATTAAAGCATATGGGGCTCTTAGGTGCTGAATCAAGTTGTGTTTTCTTTTATGATATTGATTATATGAAAATAGTTTGTGTGTAACGATGAGTTACCCTTGTATATAAGAATATTTCTGCCAATGGACACCTGCTGCAACTTTCCTTTCAGTGCTCCAATCATTATTTGTTTTTTTCTTCAATAATGCTATTAGGTTTAGCTACAGCACAATGATGTGGGTACTTGAGATGTTCTTACCTGATTTATCATATGTTGGCATTTCTGGAGAGAGGGGAGTTCATACGTATGGCTATAACTATAGCATACCATTGTAGCTTTCTTAGGGGGTATCTTTTAGTTTTAGAAGGTCTCTCCTACCATCGGGCTATATTTGCAATGGGACCCTCATAGGACTTGCCCTTAAGCAGACTTGGCTACACAGGATAATATGTAGACAGACCACTGACAGTATTATACTCCACCTCGGAGATTAACTTCCCCCTACTTTCCTCCTGCAAATGCACAAGGCAATTCAATGGAAGGTCTTCCTTCAATGCCTTTTTTGGTGATTCTCCCCTCTCCTCTTCTTTCTCCATGTCTTGTAAAGTGTTTCCATGCATCCTATTATATTCCTTTTCATCCATGTCAGGGCACTTTACATCACTCTCTCTGGTTAGGCAAAAGCACAGTGCTGAGAGAATCTCTGCTCAACCCCTGGTAGCTAAGGCACAAGCATCAGGCAATCCAAAGAGAAGTGCATGTTGTGGTCAAGCAGTACCAATGGTTTTAAAGTAAAGCAAATAAAATTCCCAAACCATTTTAGAAAAATAGAGAAACAGTTAACGAGCAACAAGGCATCAAGATGATATCACATCAAAGGAACCAAGAATAACGATTTTCATATTTTAAGGTGAAAATCAGCTAGAAAAAGTAAAGTGCTATTGAAAAACAACAGTTTGTGGTCGACCAGGACTTAGGCTAAATTTCAGGCCGAGCACAACAGAGTGGAGGTCAAATACACCAAGTGGGTCCTTGCATCAAGTGGGTCCTCCTGCTCAAAGATTTTGGGGAGATGATGTGGCCTAATGGCCAGAGCTGCCTCCTTTGCTACTGGGGAACCAGATTTAAGTCTTGGCGTTGTCTCAATATCCTGTGAATGTGAGCAACTCACTTAATCTACTCATGTCCCAAAAAATTGGAAACTGACCTTGTGTAATGTAATCTGGTGCTCGTGTAAAGCATTCCAGTGACCTTGGGCTGAGATACACTATATAAAACTGCGAACAAAATTACTTTTAGAGGTCGAAAATATTACTAATTCCTATTTTTCACCAGCTGTTAGAAAAGGCCCTTGAGGTCAGTCCTTCAGTCCCTAGTTCCTCAAGGTAGGCTTCTAGGCACCAGGTCTCTCTCCATTCTGCTCTCCTGCAGGGTCCAGTCATCCATTCCGTGGTCAGCTGGTTCCTCTTATAATCGGAAGTCCTTCTGCTTTTTGTGTCCCTGAAGCAGGCAAACTGGAGTCCTGACACTTGCCCCTTTGAGGGCAGTTCCAGTCCCTGGGTAACAACAAGAGTCCATGAGTCTTTGAATGAGTCTTCTTCTTCTAGCAGGAGTCTGGATCTATCTTTATTCCAACTGGGTCTTCTTCTTCAGATGTAGTCTTCCTAGTACCAGGAATGTTCTGAGGAGGTGGTGGTTGAGGTAACAGATTTATCCTGTGCACTAGCCAGTGATTGGAGAAATTCTGCTTCCCAATTTTAACTAATTTCTCAAACCACCACTTCCTTTCACACACTTCCTCTTTGCCTTACTTTAAAATTACCTAGGAACCCTGTTGCAACATGGCAGATCCCTTTTTCTCACCAGCTAGGCGTCTCCTTAACGCTTAAGTCACTCGCCTATTAAGATGGGGGGGAAACTGGTTCTCTTCCCCACTGTGAGTGAAGCCTCACTGGATAGGTAGGGTCTGATGGCGAATAAGAGAAGCCCTACCTAACAAATACAAATGAAAAGTGTTAAGGCTACCCTTTGTGCTGCCAATGGTCCTGCACCCCTCATAGATGGCTAATCGCTGGTAGGTGTCTAGCAGTTACCACCCTGTTCTTCCTGGACTCTTACAGGCCATTGTCTTCTGAGTTAGAGTCATTAACTCATCGATCCCCATTCAAGGATAGGTATTCCAGTTCTGGAGGTGTGATGAGTTGCACAAATCTTTTAAGCCAATTCAGGCAGCTTTAAGTACATTTTTATATAGTGACTTTTCCACTGAATTTATCAAAAGTGTAGTTTCAGATTTAAATCAGAATTTGGAAATTAAGTGAAAAATAACTATGAAGGACTTCTCTAGCATTTTCCCAGGCAGAGATTTAGAATTAAATACTTTGATCACACGTAGGTCTTTCTCATGGAAAATGTAGCTGAATCTACAGAGTGAAGTAGCTTTTAGGATTTTACTCACTATGAGGGCAGACATTTTAATATATAGTGTGCTGCTTTATTTATCTATTGGCCTGTGGGGCTCCAAGGCACTTTTTAGGGGGGACTTATAAATAAATCAAGATAGGTTTTCCTACATGGCGAAGAGACTTTTCTTTGTCTTGTGTTACTGCAGTACCTTTAAACTACAGCCCAGCCAGATTACAGTGGTGCACCTGGAAGTCATATATTTTGATACATTTGTAATGGTGTGTAAAAACACACTGCAGCCCACAAAATACATTTAACTCCCATACTATTGGTGCATTCTTTGTGACACCTATTATAGCTTTGTAGGGATGTTAAATAAATCAATTGAGTAAAAGCAGTTTTACCAATACTGCTTTAGAACCAGAGCATGCTTACACTGTAGCCCTGTATAGCAGTATCAACATGCAAAGAATAGGGTCCTAGTTTCCTAACCATTTGACTATCTTCCTCAGCATCTTCAGGGTGTGGAAGCCGGGTGCAATGATGACATTAACTTGTGCGGATATGTCCATGTGGGAGGAATGGGTGGAAACAGAAGCGAGGAGGCCGGAATGGTGTAATATTTGGGCGTTTTTTTGTTCAAACGGTTGATAAAATCGTATACAGGTATGCTTTTCAAAATGAGGAAAAAAAATTAGACAAAAACTTTAAAAACATTTTAGGGATTCTGTCCCAATGAAATTTCAATTCTGTCCCAATGGTATTCAAGTTCTGTCCTACAGAGGTTTCAACGGAAGTAGCAGTTTCTTCACTGAATCATTTTCTCTCTTGCTTATTTTAACTATTCTGGTTGGTTGGAGTGGGTCCCAGGAGGCTTGCAGAGGGAGTAAGCAACAGAGGATAAAGATGCGGTAAGTATATTTGCAGTGGTTTTCTCGCTTTACCCTTATACCACACCCTGGTGGAAGAGTCGTGCACAGGTAAGGAAGGAGGAAAAAACCAGATGGGGAAAAATAAACGCTATGATAGGTGCTCGATCTAGAAGCATCAGGAAGTTTGTGGTGTAGCAGAGTTAAGTAGGTACTCCCGTGCATAGAGAGAGAGTGGAAATGTAATGCCCAAGAACAATAATGGGGGAGGGAGAGCAAAAGTAAAACAACCAACAAGCGAGATGTATATAATAGTGTAGCACTATGGGCTTCTTTTGCCCACTACCCAACCTCTACCCTCTCTACTGTTTACGTACCGCCTCTTGCTGCAACTCTCCAGAGTTGCAGCAGCTCTTGAGTGTCCTCCGGTCACCACCACTCCTCGCTCCACACGTCAGTGGCTTCTTCAGCTTCGGTTTCCTCCCGAAATGCGTCCGCCTCTGCTATGTCTTCGCCGGTGGTGTTCCTTCTCGGAGCTTCTTCCTCTGTGGTCGATTTCCTCCCATCTTCTTCTCCCCTCAAACTCCTTGTCGACTTCCTGTTTTCAGTTCTCCCCTCCTTTATGGCAGCAGAATGACCCTCCGGTTGTACACCCCCACTCCCTGATTGGTCCGTTCGGCATGACGCAGAGATCCCATTCTGCGGAGACAAAACACAGTCCGTTCTTAGTGTTTCCTTTTCCCTGATGCCATCAGCTGAACACGGGAAGAAAGGAGACCGCAGCGTTGGAACAGAAGGTAAGCAGGGTTTTGGGGCGCTTCCTTACATACCAGTTTGCTGTTGATGATTACTCCAAGGATCATGGAAAGGGTGCTGGGTGTGGATCTGAAATCAACTCGGCTCCATTTGGAGTCCCCTGGTTAGGTGCTCTTGCTGAAGGTCACTACTTCTGTCTTGTCGGTGTTGAGCTTGAGACTGTTAGCTTTCATCCAGTTAGCAACTTCGGCCATGCAGGCGGTGAACTTCTTTCTTGTGTTTGGGGTCATATCCGAGAGGGGGAGTATGAGCTATGTGCCACCGGTATGGGAGAGGATATTGATGTTGTGTGCGCGAATGACGTGGGCCAGAGGAACCATGTATGCATTGAAGAGGGTGGGATTGAGAGAAGAACTTTGAGGCACTTTCATATGAGCTTGCGGGCCTCTGAGGAGTAAGGTGCCAGGCTGACAGCTTGTGTTCTATAAGGAGCAGATCCAGCAGAAAACTGGTCTTTGGATACCAATCTCGTAAAGGCGCCTGATGAGGATGGGGTGTGAGACCATGTCAAATGTTGCAGAGGGCCAGGAAAATGAGGGCTGCCATTTCTCCCCTATCAAGGATCACGAGGATGTCATCTGTGGTGGAGATGAGTGCTGTTTCTGTACTTTGGTTGGACTTGAATCCTGACTGCGTGGCATGGTGGATCTGATGATTGCTGAGGTGGTTGGTCAGGATTCTGTTCATTAGTTTCTCTAAGGACTTTGCCGTGTATAGGAGGAGGGAGATGGGTTTGTAGTTGGAAAGCGTGGCTGCGTCAGCAGATAATGTTTTGAGCAGGGGCACGACAGTGGCTTGTTTCCAGGTGTCGAAGATTGTGGCTGTGTTGATGTAGACATTGAGAATGGGTTAGTACTTTGCTGATTGGTAGGAGTCCTTTGAGGAAGGAGTGGTAGGGGAAAGGGTCAGATGTGCCCCCCAAGTGGATTATCGTCATGGGAGCAGTGATTTCGAAGGTGGGGTTGCCACAAGGTCAGGGTTAATTCTTCTGGTGTGATAGGAAGTTGAGTTGTGATGATGACGGAGTCAGGTAGAGAGTCAAAGTTGTTATATCTGGAAGCGATTTTGCTACAGAAGAATTCCAGGAGTTTGTTGCTGCAAAGGTTTTGTGATGCCATGATTAAATGGGGTGATGTTGTGGGGTAAGCAGGGTGAAATCTTTGATCATGGCAAGAATTTCCTTTGTGGGGTAAGCAGGGTGAAATCTTCGATCATGCCCAAAATTTCCTTGCTCCTTTTAGTGCCAGCATCAATGCAACGCAAAAGCTGCACGCTTTGTGTTACATATCTGCTTAGTGGTAGTGTCATAAGGCTAATTTTAAGATGTTTTTTTCTGTGGTGGCTTGGCTTCTTCTCTATTTGCGCTCCAGTTGCTTGCAGAGGCATTTCCCGAAGCCTGTGTTCCTCTGTGCACCAACTGGCCTGTGGTCAGGCTCTTGCCATTGGGTTGCACTTGAGGGCCGCCAGGCTGTTGGTGAATGCGGTGATGTAGCTGCTGAGTTTCTTGATGGCTTTCGGTAAGTTGCTAGAGTTCTCAGACTGGTGCGTGGAGAGGGCGGAAGCACAGCTGATCCCACTCGCTCCCCAATATCTTGACATTGACATCCCAAAATAATTAAACAGGATGGGAATATGTGGGGTTTGGAAAACCATACTGCAATATGGGATTCTACACTGGAGACCTGTGTCAGGAGGAAAGTGCATTAGTACAAGCCGAGTCTTAAAGCATACAAACAATGTGTTTTAAATGTTAAAGGCTAGCTAGCCATAGCCCTATTTCTAGAGTACTTGTTCCTGACTGGACACCTGGGTCCAGATTTATTAAACAACTACTCAATGCAGCTCAGCAAATACAGTTGCTACCCTGTATTGCATGAAAGGCCGATAGCAGAACAGCACCCGTGGGTTCAGATTTATTATAAATTCACTCAGCGCAACTCAGCAACTAAAGATGCTGCCCTGTATTGCATGAAAGGGCGACAGCAGAATAGCACCATATCTACTAACATATGCCACTGTTTTCCTCTCTCCCTGCACTGGTGCACTTTAGTCGTCCATCTGCCATCTCACACACCCTTGCACTATAGTTCAAAGGTTCGCGCATTCTGTAAGGAATATAAATGTACTGCAAGGGGTACCTTCAAATACAAAAACAATTTTACTGCTTGGTATATGTGCTGTACAAAGCAGCATGAATGTAAAATAGGAAAAAAAGGAGAAATGAAAATGTTTCTCCTCATTACACCTGCCTCTAGGAGGCCTAAGATGTTGGCTCAACTCCCTGTCTATGAATGTTTGTAAATAGGGATTTGTCACAACCCATATGCGGTGGCATGGTAATGTCCATGTACCACCAATGCAATGCCCATTTAACTCAAAGCAACATAATAAAAGTACATAGCACAACTTTATGTTACTTTTGGGAAACTATTCAAACCAAATCCAGATTTCCATTGGATAATAAATCCCAGCATAACTTTTTATCGGGTTCGTATTACAAAATTAACAGAAACCCAGCACAAAGCATTAGTAAACCTGGGCCCTGATACAGAAAACTGAATCCTAAAAATCGAGACATCTCCAGGAAACATTACAGAAGGAGTAGGAGGACATAGCATAAAGCTGTGTCAGCTCAAACGTTCAGAAATCGACATTGTCTGAAAAAGGAACTAGCCGGTGAATCAGATTCAAAACATTTTCCCATAGAGAGGTGGCCAAAGTGACATATCGCCTCTCATTTCCCATGTACAAGATCTTTTTCCTCTGCTTTAATTATAGGGCATTTTAGAGGAGTCTCCATTTGAGACATGGTTTCAGTTACTCAGATGGAATTCCTATGGACGATGCTTCCTAGAAGGAAATGTTGCACAAGTGGTGAATGGAAAGGCTATCTTTGGCCTTTTTTTTGCTAACATGATTCGGGAATTGGATGCAAGTAGGATGAACTGATGTGCCATCCTTCAAGGTTGCACTACTGGAGACCTTTAGCCTTCCGATGATTTGCCTCAGCCAAGGATGTTGTCAATTCACCATTCTCCACTGAGTTAACAATGTCTCAACTGCCCATTCAATAAACTGGAATGAATCAGGTTAAATAATCTGGTCTTACTACCTGGCAAGACACTTCCCTAACCAGGTTTCTTCCAGGACCCTGCAGAGTTGTCACCAACTCAAGACATCTGAGGTCCTGAGGGACTCCAGTGACTGAATGCTGGATACCAAGATATTTTTAAGTAATCTTGCACCATTTGGAAGTCCCTGTCAGAAATCATTAACTTTGTAACCTGGATCCAAAGAGAGCAATTCACTCTTCCATATTTCACTGAATCCACTACAAACCGCATACAATAGGAGCATGTTCCCTGATAGTAAAACTGAGGAGACGAAATAGAGGTAACAGAGACACCGGATATCACCACTCTAACTTGTCACTCTTGTGGTGCCAACATCTTCTGATCATACCTGATATCTATGAACAAGAGGATTTATTTTAGTATTTGTCATGATGGCCTATTCATCCAAGTACCTAGACATATCTACATGTCTCATAATATCTGTGCTCTGATGAAATACTGATATTCATAAAAATAGAACTTAAACAATATCTGAGTATTATGGTATATACAATGACTGACACTTGTTCCTTAATGACAGGAAAACTACCTTATCCCTTGTAAATAATTGTTCTAATTTGCCTTTTGTGGAACTGAAACAACAAACATTCATTATTCTTCTATGGTTTTTGCTAATAGCACTTTCATAAATACCATGTGTACCTTAATACACTTTATACTTCTTAAATGTTCAACAATCTTTGGTGAGGGCATCCTTCCTATTTCCTGACAAGAAAACAAGATTGAAAGTACACATGAAATAGAGTTATAAAGTGTAATCTGTAATCAATGTTCAAATAGTTTTAAGTAAGTTTTCAGACAGTACTTAATTTCCAGAATACTTCTCTATATTTCTTAACAGTTCTACAACATACTACAAAAACAAATAGCTGTTCATACAATGCACAACATAGTATATTGATGTTTTAGCAAGGTCACTGTGAAACATGAGAAAACTGATACCCATGATGCAAATTGGCCGATGCCATTTCCAAACAATGTGAGAGTTCAAGGATTCGGGGAAAAGGTAGTTTTGCTGTCAGGCAACATCGCGTAGGGCATTCTCCAGAGAAGCTAAGCCTATTTCCAAGCAGCACCAACATTTTGTGACCACCTCCAGCCTTTCTTTCCTCAAAATGAGCATATTGCAAGCAAATGTGGAGCACGGCGTGTGCATGTCAGTGAGCGGTGAAAGATGAGCCAAGAACACTGACGCTGGAGGTGGATCTTTTTGCATCCTACCTAACTTGTCGATATAACTTGGTGAACCGCTGCCTAGATACAGTAGCTTGGGCCACAGACCACTTTCTTTAGTACTGGAGTCTGCATTAGGCCTATGCTTTCCCTCCATTTTCCAAGATTACTAAGTCATTTTCCATCTTCACAAGTGTCTAACTTGCTTGCTTCTAGTAATCCCCTATGGCCTTCTCACACAATATATCCAACTCTCTTGGGGGCCGATTCACAGAATTAAGCTGAGATAAAATCCTAAACTTACTACTTTTGGTATTCACAGAAGGCATTTAGTAGTAGGAAAGTTAGGACTCCTAACTTTACTACTACTAAACTGGGATAACATTCTAAACTTACTACTTTTGGTATTTACAGAAGGCATTTAGTAGTAGTAAAGTTAGGACTCTTAACTTTACTACTACTAAATGCCTTCTGTGAATACCAAAAGTAGTAAGTTTAGGATTTTATCCCAGTTTAGTAGTAGTAAAGTTAGCAATCCTAACTTTACTACTACTAAATGCCTTCTGTGAATACCAAAAGTAGTAAGTTTAGGATTTTATCTCAGATGAGCTCTGTGAATTGGCCCCAGGGAGTGTGCGAATGGCAATTTCTGTCTATTGGTCAACCATTCCACCATTTTGTGGGATCACCAAGGTAATCCACACACTCTAGTACTATAAGGTGACTTTCTCCTTCTGACCTAGCCTATCTAGGATCTAAGGCTGATTCCTGGGCCTTTAACCCCTTCCATGCTCATGACGGAACGATTCCGTCATGAGCATCGGTTGAGCTGTGCTCATGACGGAACCGTTCCGTCATGGCCCCGCCCGCGCTCGAACCCTTCAGCACCGCGGGGGAATCTGCGCAGCGCTGAAGGGGTTAATCACAGGCCTTGAAACTCGTTTTTGAGTACTTTTCTCTTGACCCTGGTCAAGTCAGGTTGGTTATGGATCCTTTTGGATCGACTCTCTCGCAAGGCTAGACAATATTTTAGCTTCACTTCATTGCCATGCCATTATTGTGTTCTATTTAGTGGTAAATAAACTAATTTCCCGGGATGGCTATATCACAAATTCACATCTGGATTACCTTGGAGCAGTTGCAAATGCCACATGTTTGTAGATTATTTTGTCTTTTTGTTAGGTCTTTCCAATTGGCAATTTAAAATGTACCAGTTCTGAGGTATGATTTTCTTAAATTCAGTGGTGTTATGGTATAGGCCAGTGATACAGACATTTGGGTTAATATCATTATGTTCTTTTCTTGATAGAGTGTACGCTGCCCTCTTGCATTTGTTTTTCAGTGATTCAGAGTTTTAAAAGAAATCCTTTTTGTTTGTGCAATTCTGTCTGATTCACAAAAAATGTCCAACGGGAAGATTGTTCCAGAGACTTCATTTGTAGAAACTGTTGTAGTGGAGGAGGCTATTTTTGTGTGTTTGAATTTCATGTACAGTGTTGGGGTGAGGATGCCTAGTTCATCTTCAATCCATATGTCTAAGCATTGGTTTTTTTTACTGTCACTGGTCATGTTAAATTTGATATTGGATGATTGATGATTAAGCCATACAAATGAATTGACGTCATTCATAACTACTCCAAATGCAGAACAGATCGTTAATATAAGAATTAATCACTGTTGAAGAGCTAGCTTTCCTCGTACTCTTCCATGTAGAACATTGCCAGCTCTGGGCAAAACAAATCAAGAAGCACAAGAAAACATGTCAACACAAATCCAGAATCGGATGAAAGGAATGATGGCTCTTTTAGTGTAGCATTTTATACTATGAACACAATGAAGAACAACTTTAAGGGATCATTATGGATGACACTAATGAAAATCCAACAGGTAAAATGCTGAAAAAATCTTACTCAAGAAGAAAACACAGGATATTATGATCACTGGTCTAAAAGAGGTGTCATAGTTGCATTATAAACACTGAACCAACAAGCACTTTAGTCTCTAGTAGGTTACAAAAGCTGTACAGCACAAACAGATTAATTAGTTTTTCTCTTTTTTCACACTAATCTAGACAAGTGGCAAAAAAGACCTGTTGCCTTGACAACACAAGTCATTCTGTTTGAGATGTGCAGCAAAGAAGATGCGTTACGGTAAAAAAAATGGGTTTTTGAGGGTGGTGAAAACCCTTTTCAAACAACAACCATAATCTTGGCAGGGTAAATTACGAAAGTCTCTAAATTAACCTGTGCTTTGCTCTCTGGTAGCATGGCACAAAAGTAGTCAGGCATAACTGAGAGGCAATACGTAGAGTATTTATGCAGTGAACAAACAGTGATAAAATTAAAACACAACACAAGAAAAATCCCACACCAATTTAGAAACACGGAGTAAAATGTATGGGAAAAAATGAGACCAAAACAGCAAATATACAATCAATAGAACTGGATTTGTGATTATTTAAATTTTAAAGTGAAAAATAGCACCTAAGAGATTAAAGCGCCAACAAGGGACATCGAGTCGTGTGAGACCGGGGCAAAGTAAAAGGTTATGGCCAACCATGATGGAGCGCAGTTTGGATACAAGAGGTGGATTGGGCCCGGCCTTGGAAGAAATGTTGGGAAAAATGTCTTGAGAAAGAAAAGCTTAGCAGGGCAAGGCAGTCGGTGATGTCCGAGAAAGATGCATTGTCGTCGGGGAGCCCTTGGGCGAAGTGGCGGTGAAGATTTCTACATTTGGATTTAGTCTTTTTTGAATGTTGAAAATCTCCAGTGGGGTGAAGCTGCAGGCTGTCGCCGATAAGGGTTCCACAAGGCCGATGCCCCTGCTGTGAGGTGCCACTGAACAGTGTTTGCTGCTGCAGAGAAGAACGTTGCAGAAGCTACTGCAAAGTCATGCCTATCAGTGATGCAGCTTGAATTGATCAGCGAGCAGGTAGGGCCCGGTCTCCTCTCCGTTCTCAGGGCACTTTTTGGCTGAAATCTTTCAATGCCCCAAATTTTGGATTTGGGCTTTCTAGGTACCTTTATCACCACATCCAAGGGTCAAGGATTGGTCCTTGATGGGTACCACTTGGAGGGTCATTACTCACTCAGGCTAGTTCTAGGTACGGGTTCGAGATGCTCTGTCCCGAGCTTCTGATTAGGAGGGCAGCAAACTAGCCTCTAGGGTCACTTTAGTAGTCCTGGGTTAAAGCAGAAACAGAAAAGCAGGTCTCAAGCAGCAGGGCGGTCCTCTTAGGGCACAAGGCAGGCTTCAGGCAGCAAGGAAGTCCTCTTGGTGCAGCAAGGCAGTCCTCTGAAAGTCCTCCACAGGTTCAGAAGTGAACTGAGGAGTGGGTCTGAAAGTCCAATTTCTATACCTGGTGCTAGCTTTGAAGTGGAAGAAAACTTCTGGAGTTTCCGCTTCCCACAAATGATTCTGGAATTTCCTGCCCCCATACCCAGGCTCCACTGGGTCTGGGGGTCACAAAAGTCTGGTGTTACGTTCTTTGTGTGTGTGCTGAGGCAGCTGTTTTGAGGTGTAAGTGGGACTGGGCCCATCCTGCCAACAACCACACCTCCTATTATTTGGCTGTCTGGGAGGAACGCACAAAGGCCAACCGCATCTACATCTAGTCATGTGACCCAGGAAACAGGCTGCAGGCACCAAATTGTTAGAACAAAAAAAAAATGCTAACTTTCCAAGAGTTGCAGTTTTAGAATTGAGATTAAAATCTCATTTACGTATAAAGAGGATTTTAAATTAAAAATCGTTAGACACTAAACTTGATATTTCTAATTGCTTCCAAACAAAAGTTAGCACGTATTGAATGTAATAAGGTAACCTAATGTTATCCATTGGGAGAGGTAGGCTTCACAGTAGTGAAAAAAACAAAGTTGTGAGTTTTGCACTACCAGGACATAAACAACTTATATGTCCAACTTTTTAAATACAATGCACCCTGCCCAATGGACTGTTTAGGGCCTACCCTAGGGGTGACTTATATGTATTAAAAATAGATATTTAGGCCTGGCAAAAGGGTTATTTTGCCAAGTTGAATTTGCAGTTTAAAACTGCACACAGGCTGCAATGGTAAGCTTGAGGCATGTTTTAAGGGGCTACGCTGAGTGGGTTGCACAATAGGTGCTGTAGGCCCACTAGTAACATTTAATTTACTGCCTCTAGGTATATAGTATACAGTTATATGGTTCTAATGAATTAAGTAGGACTCAGTATCTGGACAACATAAGCTTCAGAATACAGGAACTCAGTTCGTACATACCATCAGAAAATGTTGGTCTGGTTCCTAGCTAGCTCACAGTGCCTCATCTGGCCCTCTAACATTACCAGGGTACCAGACGGTATCAGCAACCTCGAACATGCCCACTCTTTATTACCCAAGTAAATCATGGCAACAGAGCTACCATTTCGTTGTTTACTTTTGCATGCCAATGGTAAATACAAGAAATATACGAATTGGCTTTTTAAAGATTTAATGAAACAATTGTATTCTGGTATAGAAAGAATGTGCTACAATTATTTGGAAGAAGATACAAAGTATTGTAACCAGCTTTATAAGAATGGTGAAAAAGATAAACAGTTCAATCATAACATTACTATATGAATATACTCTTACCTAACAGTGCCTATACTATTGTGAGCATAGTGCGAGTACCCTCTGCCAGGTCCACTGGGATAGCCTAACCCAATACCTGAGTGTGATATATCATGAAGGCTGGTTGTACAGAACAGGCAATCATCCTTTGCAGGATAGAGGTCAGAGTCAGCAGGACTACATCTCAGCCACAGTGTGTCTCGTTCCAAGACAATTCCAGCAGAAATGCTCCTCTCCCGAATGTAGCACAGACCGTTTAGATAGTAAAAGCACTGTACCAATCACACTGTCTAAAAGGTGCAGAGCTGATGCAATGGTTTGCCTGGAACCTTAGAGCTGTCTTCAACTGGACAATGTAAATGCAATGGCATCACGTTCCATGTGCCTAGTCTTGTACAGAGTGTACATATAACATGATAATAATACTTACTAAGAAATTAGCTGCATGTAGAATAACTTCTCAGTATAATATCATGTAAGTGTAAACAATCACAATTAGAAAATGAGGTCAAGCTAAAACTTGAAACTAAAATGGAGACTGAGCACAGGCCGTGTTGTGCATTACAACACCCTCTCCTTGGCCAGAGGGGGACTTATCTAAAAACATAAAAGCTTCCCTAAAACATTAATAAAATGCTGATAAAATATTCTTTAATAACAAAAGCATATGAAAGCCATACAAAATGCCAATTAAAAGCACCCAAATTAATAAAAATGAATTTCTAATAAAAATGAATCTATAATAAAAATGAGGGGCCGAATTAAAATTCTATGAGGCTCCCAAATGTCTTCCATGTTCAGAGAGTCAGTAGAGTCCAGGAAGGAACCCTCACGCATATGCATACAATATATCCACAGTGACCTGAAGAGCAAATTCCAAGCAATAAACATGGTCATATTCAGCCCAATCAGAAGATGCTGATGGTGTGACAGCTGGTAGTGTAACCGCAGCAGGAGAGCCAAATCCCATGAATTTATGAGCCAAGGCATCCATGCTGGCTGGAGATAATAGCTCATAGTAATCATCCTGCAGCAATGGCTGTCTTGTGGGACAGTACTGAAGAGGAGCCCTCAATGAATGCATTTGCACATCTATATCCATAGATTGTACCAGCTGCATTGCAAGACAAACATTTAGTACACGTTTGAAAGGTCACCACAGACAGCAGAACGTAGGCTGCACTCAGTGTAACCACACATGTCTAAAGGAGAAGGACCAGTTATAATTCAATTCCTGGAGTAATCACACTCCAAAATACTGTATCATGTGTTCATGACACAGCAGGAAGTGTAACAAGTCCATCACCATTTGGCCTCGAGGTGGAACATCCAATTGTAGAGCAAAGAAAATAGGACCTAAATAGCAATTAGCAGGAATAACATTCGTAGTATGCCTACAAATACGCTGGAAACCAAAGAGTTCAAAAAGGACGGAATCACTCCAGAGACTGTCTGGAATGTGCTAACTAAGCCACACCCAATCTCTTTAAAAAAGTGTACCACTCCTACGGTATTTGAAGCATTAAATACCTTGCAACTTGAAGATCAAAAGTTTCTTGAGCAGATGTTAATGCGAAATGCAACGTCCTTTTGAAACAATAAGGCTTTCAGTCAACTTAACTTATCAAAGTTATTTTTAAAATTAGGAATCAAATGCCACAAGTTAACGTCCTTAATATTGTGTTTAGGTGTAAATAACACATTATTACAAGTCACAACCCTGTTAACTGTTACCCCATATGGAGCCCTACACTAGTGAATGACCAAACACATTTGTTTCTGCTATTGAACACTTCAGTTTTCCCACTTACACATTTGTAATCGAAGGGCAAAACCCAAGTTTCATAAACAAAACTCTCCACTAAAGCTTCATATCAGCCTATTTGAAAGTGTTTCAGGAAAGATCTAAACTGAAATCTTGACATTGGTAGTGTAATATAACCATGGATTAACCATACAGAAGATGGTGTTAGTGCTCTTGTAAAAGGCTATTTCTCTAAGCACTCTTAGTTTAGCATTGTTTATGTCATATCTTTCTTTGCCATGTGTGGATATTAAATTGTAAGGCAAAAAGCAATTCATTGTGTCCAGATATTTCCAAAGCACACGGTTTGATTTTACAACCTGCAATGTCCAACTCAATTGCATAATCTATCTCAGCTGACTTTGCCCATGCTGGAGGAGTGAAATGATATTCTGTGTGATATTGAATGCAAATTATACAATATTATTCAAAGAATAAATTTGGGTTGACAATGTATTCATGCCATTGTCTACAACAGGCAATCTTTTTTCCAAATGAATCTGTCAATTTATCTAAAGCGTTCAGCAGCTTCCATCCCTGACTCGGAAGACGCCAGAGGCAACGACGGACAGAGCGGGGCATCATATTCCTGAGAAAGGTTCCAGACGAGGTGAGATCTAGTCCCCCATCAAGACGGGTGACATTTGCACCCCTTGAAACAGAGGATCTGAAGTAAGGAAGTTTGTATTGATCCCAACCTTTTAGTAATCAACTGCTTTTCTAATTTATTTTCACACATTATTGTGGGTGGTGTTAGTAGGATGTTGTAGCGAAATTTAGACATACATAGGTCTTGAAGAAAGCCTTGGGTAGTGTACCCGGATGGCTGAAACATGTCGACCTTTAATTAGCAGTTATTTGTTAACACTGCTATTTTTGCACTGTTTTTAATAAGAGTGTGAGGAGTTTGTTTAATAAAAGAGTGTTTTTCTCCGAACAACTCTTTTTTAAGATTTCACTCACTATATAATTTTTGACCTGCACAAGCTTTTTGTGATCACTGACTGTAGACACAATTGTCTTTCTTTATCTATGGGCCTGGTTCCACCTGTTTACCTGAGCAAGAGAACTCCCCATGACGGTAGTCTCTATGATCAAGAGATATATTCTTCTATCGGGTGGATGACCAAATGATAATACTGATCACGAAAATAATTGATGGGAATCCAGCCTCTGCTCTAGAATTCCATGTTTTGATTCTTTATACACACTTCTGTCTTTTTCATGTGCTTCTTTCTATTAGCATTAGACCCCCAGTTCTTGTTGTGGTTTATATGGTTGTGAGAGGAGACAGGAAACTACCAAGGAGCCCTCAAGGCATACTGTGTAGGACTGGTCTCATGGTGTAGTTTGATCAAATCTATGGAAACAAACCATTTGTTTTCACAATCAACAATCGGTGGCAAAATCACAGTGCTGGTACCTTGAATGCCAAGGACTGGCACTGGTGCTCTATATGATGGGCCAAATTCTTTTCTGTCCATAATCTTCTCTCGAACTAGATCCCCAGCTTTATGAGTCCAGCTAGAAGTTTCTGGTTGCTCCCTCACTTCATCAGTGGCAGAACCTTTGGAATTTTCATTTGAGTCCTCATCCCGAAAGTCTTGTAGGACCTGCAAAACAGCAACATTTTCGTTGATGTCAAAAGGCATATCTGCTGTCACTGTGCCAGGTTTGGTTGAGATTTGGAACGTACATCTGGACCCCAAAAAGGACTACATAAGGAGTCCGGCCACCCAAGGATCATCTAGGCAGATTATTTAAATCTCTCTGTACTCCATGCAAGTGATGGCTCCAGCTATGACCTGAACCTAATACTCTGAGGGGCATATTCACAAGAACGTGTGATAACGACCGCAAGAGTAGCATAACGCAACTTTCAATATCGCAGCCCATCGTGGGAAAATAATACTGTGACAACGTGGAATTCACAACAAAGCAGTAGCAAGCGATAGTCTGCCAAAACCACGGACAATGTCCGTGATCCAACCACGACGGCAATAAAACCACAAACCACAACTACAAACAACACGTAATGGGCCAAAGCGTGATGAGGAAATCAGCGATAAGCAGCGCCAGGCCTGCAACACACACATGGAAGGTGGGAAAAATCACCATAAAAGTAGAAAAAAACACCCAAACACAAACTGACCAACACCCAAGCACCATGGAGGCAGCCGGAGCAGGCGCAGAGGACGAGTGCAACACCACAAGCACCCCGGACGACAAGCCTGGGGCCTCGGGGACATTCAGATCAAACACAAGGAGATGATGGATGGAGTGCTGATACTTTTCAGACACTCACCCGCAGTGACAGATCTGGGTTGAATCCATCATTGTTCTTCAGCTCACTTCGCCATCCCAGTTCAGACCCAGCCATATGCAAATCAGTCTGACCCTGTTCCTCATGGCAACAGTCCAGCCAGAACTGCCAAGCCAGGTCTTCTCTGGACCGGAAACAAGCATCCTGGGACCGGTTTTGGGGTAAAACCCCTCATCAGCCAGGCTAGCTTGGATACAATGGCAAAGTGAGCAAGGGACCCACGTCTAGGCATACCCTGCCAACTTAGCTTGAACAAAGCAAACACAAGGAGATGATGGACAGAGCGCTGAAACTTTTCAGACACTCACCCCCAGTCACAGTTCTGGGTTGAATCCATCATCGTTCTTTATCTCATTTTGCCACCCCAGTTCATACCCAGCCATATGCAAATCAGTTTTGATCCTGTTCCTCATGGGAACAGTCTAGCCTGAACTGCCAATCCAGGTCTTTTCTGGACCAGAAACAAGCATCCTGTGACCGGTTGGGTCTAAACTGGAAAGGCGTGGCAAGAAAATAATGATGGGTTACACCCAGATCTGTGACTGGGAGTGAATGTTTGACAATGTTTGACATTCCGTCCATCATCTTTTTGTGCTGCATTTTCACCCTAAGGAAGAACCTGGCCTGGCAGTTCGGCTGGAATTTTCCCCTGAGGAGCAGCATCAATGCTGATTTGCTTATGGTTGGGTCCAAACTGGAATGGCGTGGTGAACAAAACAAAAACATTTTTAAACCCAGATCTGTAACTGAAGGAGAGTGTTTGAAAATGTTCAACATTCCATCCATCATCTTTTGTATAGACATTCAGATCTACAGTTTGAGATGGGTCTAGGGTAAGGGATGTTTCAGTCAAGTTTTGAAGGAGGTAAATGATGTGTCCAACTTAGTTCAATTGGGACGTGGTCCCAACTCTAAAAAGCAATTTCTGAAGGAGTGGGATAATGCTGATGCCTTATGTTTTAAAGATTTTGCCTACAGATAGAGCTGAAATTGGGTAGAAGAATCTTGGCGAAATATTCAATGGACTACTGTTTGCAGCTGTTTTTCTTCAATCATATCTTGTATCCTGTGATAGTAACTCAGTTCAAGATTTTGATATAGCTAAATAGGGAAGATAGGGAAGATAGCCGGGTGCAATGATGACATTAACTTGTGCGGTTATGTCCATGTGGGAGGAATGGGTGGAAACAGAAGCGAGGAGGCCGGAATGGTGTAATATTTTGGCGTTTTTTTGTTCAAACGGTTGATTAAATCGTATACAGGTATGCTTTTCAAAATGAGGAAAAAAAATTAGACAAAAACATTTAAAACATTTTAGGGATTCTGTCCCAATGAAATTTCAGTTCTGTCCCAATGGTATTCAAGTTCTGTCCTACCGAGGTTTCAACTAAAGTAGCAGTTTCTTCACTGAATCATTTTCTCTCTTGCTTATTTTAACTATTATGGTCGGTTGGAGGGGGTCCCAGGAGGCTTGCAGAGGGAGTAAGCAACAGAGGATAAAGATGCGGTAAGTATATTTGCAGTGGTTTTCTCGCTTTACCCTTATACCACACCATGGTGGAAGAGTCCTGCACAGGTAAGGAAGGAGGAAAAAACCAGATGGGGAAAAATAAACGCTATGATAGGTGCTCGATCTAGAAGCATCAGGAAGTTTGTGGTGTAGCAGAGTTAAGTAGGTACTCCCGTGCATAAAGAGAGAGTGGAAATGTAATGCCCAAGAACAATAATGGGGGAGGGAGAGCAAAAGTAAAACAACCAACAAGCGAGATGTATATAATAGTGTAGCACTATGGGCTTCTTTTGCCCACTACCCAACCTCTACCCTCTCTACTGTTTACATACCGCCTCTTGCCGCAACTCTCCAGAGTTGCAGCAGCTCTTGAGTGTCCTCCGGTCACCACCACTCCTCGCTCCACACGTCAGTGGCTTCTTCGGCTTCGGTTTCCTCCCGAAATGCGTCCGCCTCTGCTATGTCTTCGCCGGTGGTGTTACTTCTCCGAGCTTCTTCCTCTGTGGTCGATTTCCTACCATCTTCTTCTCCCCTCAAACTCCTTGACGACTTCCTGTTTTCAGTTCTCCCCTCCTTTATGGCAGCAGATTGACCCTCCGGTTGTACACCCCCACTCCCTGATTGGTCCGTTCGGCATGACGCAGAGATCCCATTCTGCAGAGACAAAACACAGTCCGTTCTTAGTGTTTCCTTTCCCTGATGCCATCAGCTGAACACGGGAAGAAAGGAGACCGCAGCGTTGGAACAGAAGGTAAGCAGGGTTTTGTTGCGCTTCCTTACATCCCAGTTTGCTGTTGATGATTACTCCAAGGATCCTGGAAAGGGTGCTGGGTGTGGATCTGAAATCAACTCGGCTCCATTTGGAGTCTCCTGGTTAGGTGCTCTTGCTGAAGGTCACTACTTCTGTCTTGTCGATGTTGAGCTTGAGACTGTTAGCTCTCATCCAGTTAGCAACTTCGGCCATGCAGGCGGTGAATTTCTTTCTTGTGTTTGGGGTCTTATCCGAGAGGGGGAGTATGAGCTATGTGCCACCGGTATGGGAGAGGATATTGATGTTGTGTGCGCGAATGACGTGGGCCAGAGGAATCATGTATGCATTGAAGAGGGTGGGATTGAGAGAAGAACTTTGAGGCACTTTCATATGAGCTTGCGGGCCTCTGAGGAGTAAGGTGCCAGGCTGACAGCTTGTGTTCTATTAGGAGCAGATCCAGCAGAAAACTGGTCTTTGGATACCAATCTCGTAAAGGCGCCTGATGAGGATGGGGTGTGAGACCATGTCAAATGTTGCAGAGGGCCAGGAAAATGAGGGCTGCCATTTCTCCCCTATCAAGGATCATGCGGATGTCATCTGTGGTGGAGGTGAGTGCTGTTTCTGTACTTTGGTTGGACTTGAATCCTGACTGCGTGGCATGGTGGATCTGATGATTTCTGAGGTGGTTGTTCAGGATTCTGTTCATTCGTTTCTCTAAGGACTTTGCCGTGTATAGGAGGAGGGAGATGGGTTTTTAGTTGGAAAGTGTGGCTGCGTCAGCAGATAATGTTTTGAGCAGGGGCACGACAGTGGCTTGTTTCCAGGTGTCGGAGATTGTGGATGTGTTGATGTAGACATTGAGAATGGGTTAGTACTTCGCTGATTGGTAGGAGTCCTTTGATGAAGGAGTGGTAGGGGAAAGGGTCAGATGTGCCCCCCAAGTGGATGATCGTCATGGGAGCAGTGATTTCGAAGGTGGGGTTGCCACAAGGTCAGGGTTAATTCTTCTGGTGTGATAGGAAGTTGAGTTGTGATGATGACGGAGTCAGGTAGAGAGTCAAAGTTGTTATGTCTGGAAGCGATTTTGCTGCAGAAGAATTCCAGGAGTTTGTTGCTGCAAAGGTTTTGTGATGCCATGATTAAATGGGGTGATGTTGTGGGGTAAGCAGGGTGAAATCTCTGATCATGGCAAGAATTTCCTTTGTGGGGTAAGCAGGGTGAAATCTTCGATCATGCCAAAAATGTCCTTGCTCCTTTTAGTGCCAGCATCAATGCAAAAACGCAAAAGCTGCACGCTTTGTGTTACATATCTGCTTAGTGGTAGTGTCATAAGGCTAATTTTAAGATGGTTTTTTCTGTGGTGGCTTGGCTTCTTCTCTATTTGCGCTCCAGTTGCTTGCAGAGGCATTTCCCGAAGCCTGTGTTCCTCTGTGCACCAACTGGCCTGTGGTCAGGCTCTTGCCATTGGGTTGCACTTGAGGGCCGCCAGGCTGTTGGTGAATGCGGTGATGTAGCTGTTGAGTTTCTTGATGGCTTTCGGTAAGTTGATAGAGTTCTCAGACTGGTGCGTGGAGAGGGCGGAAGCACAGCTGATCCCACTCGCTCCCCAATATCTTGACATTGACATCCCAAAATAATTAAACAGGATGGGAATATGTGGGGTTTGGAAAACCATACTGCAATATAGGATTCTACACTGGAGACCTGTGTCAGGAGAAAAGTGCATTAGTACAAGCCAAGTCTTAAAGCATACAAACAATGTGTTTTAAATGTTAAAGGCTAGCTAGCCATTGCCCTATTTCTAGAGTACCTGTTCCTGACTGGACACCTGGGTCCAGATTTATTAAACAACTACTCAATGCAGCTAAGCAAATACAGTTGCTACCCTGAATTGCATGAAAGGCCGATAGCAAAACAGCACCCGTGGGTTCAGATTTATTATAAATTCACACAGTGCAGCTCAGCAAATAAAGATGCTGCCCTGTATTGCATGAAAGGGCGACAGCAGAATAGCACCATATCTACTAACATATGCCACTGTTTTCCTCTCTCCCTGCACTGGTGCACTTTAGTCGTCCATCTGCCATCTCACACACCCTTGCACCATAGTTCAAAGGTTCGCGCATTCTGTAAGGAATATATCTTGTACTGCAAGGGGTACCTTCAAATACAAAAACACTTTTACTGCTTGGTATATGTGCTGTACAAAGCAGCATGAATGTAAAATAGGAAATAAAAGGAGAAATGAAAATGTTTCTCCTCATTACACCTGCCTCTAGGAGGCCTAAGATTTTGGCTCAACTCCCTGTCTTATGAATGTTTGTAAATAGGGATTTGTCACAACCCATATGTGGTGGCTTGGTAATGTCCATGTACCACAAATGCAATGCCCATTTAACTCAAAGCAACATAATGAAAGTACATAGCACAACTTTATGTTACTTTTGGGAAACTATTCAAACCAAATCCTGATTTCCATTGGATAATAAATCCCAGCATAACTTTTTATCGGGTTCGTATTACAAATGAACAGAAACCCAGCACAAAGCATTAGTAAACCTGGGCCCTGATACAGAAAACTGAATCCTAAAAATCCAGACATCTCCAGGAAACTAGACAGAAGGAGTAGGAGGACATAGCATAAAGCTGTGTCAGCTCAAACGTTCAGAAATCGACATTGTCTGAAAAAGGAACTAGCCGGTGAATCAGATTCAAAACATTTTCCCATAGAGAGGTGGCTAAAGTGACATATCGCCTCTCATTTCCCATGTACAAGATCTTTTTCGTCTGCTTTAATTATAGGGCATTTTAGAGGAGTCTCCATTTGAGACATGGTTTCAGTTACTCAGATGGAATTCCTACGGATGATGCTTCCTAGAAGGAAATGTGTTGGTGTTGCACAAGTGGTGAATGGCAAGGCTATCTTTGGCCTTTTTTTTGCTAACATGATTCGGGAATTGGATGCAAGTAGGATGAACTGATGTGCCAACCTTCAAGGTTGCACTACTGGAGACCTTTGGCCTTCAGATGATTCGCCTCAGCCAAGGATGTTGTCAATTCACCATTCTCCACTGAGTTAACAATGTCTCAGCTGCCCATTCAATAAGCTGGAATGAACCAGGTCAAATAATCTGGTTTCACCAACTAAGGATCTCTGGTCTTACTACCTGGCAAGACACTTCCCTAACCAGGTTTCTTCCAGGACCCTGCAAAGTTGTCACCAACTCAAGACATCTGAGGTCCTGAGGGACTCCAGTGACGGAATGCTGGATACCAAGATATTTTTAAGTAATCTTGCACCATTTGGAAGTCCCTATCAGAAATCACTAACTTTGTAACCTGGATCCAAAGAGAGCAATTCACTCTTCCATATTTCACTGAATCCACTACAAACCACATACAATAGGAGCATGTTCCCCGATAGTAAAAGGAGGAGACGAAAGAGAGGTAACAGAGACACCGGATATCACCACTCTAACTTGTCACTCTTGTGGTGCCAACATCTTCTGATCATACCTGATATCTATGAACAAGAGGATTTATTTTAGTATTTGTCATGATGGCCTATTCATCCAATAACCTAGAAATATCTACATGTCTCATAATCTCTGTGCTCTGATGAAATACTGATATTCATAAAAATAGAACTTAAACAATATCTGAGTATTATGGTATATATAATGACTGACACTTGTTCCTTAATGACTGGAAAACTACATTATCCCTTGTAAATAATTGTTCTAATTTGCCTTTTGTGGAACTGAAACAACAAACATTCATTATTCTTCTATGGTTTTTGCTAATAGCACTTTCATAAATACCATGTGTACCTTAATACACTTTATACTTCTAAAATGTTCAACAATCTTTGGTGAGGGCATCCTTCCTATTTCCTGACAAGAAAACAAGATTGAAAGTACACATGAAATAGAGTTATAAAGTGTAATCTGTAATCAATGTTCAGTTTTATGTAAGTTTTCAGACAGTACTTAATTTCCAGAATACTTCTCTATATTTCTTAACAGTTCTACAACATACTACAAAAACAAATAGCTGTTCATACAATGCACAACATAGTATATTGATGTTTTAGCAAGGTCACTGTGAAACATGAGAAAACTGATACCCATGATGCAAATTGGCCGATGCCATTTCCAAACAATGTGAGAGTTCAAGGATTCGCGGAAAATGTAGTTTTGCTGTCGGGCAACATCGTGTAGGGCATTCTCCAAAGAAGCTAAGCCTATTTCCAAGCAGCACCAACATTTTGTGACCACCACCAGCCTTTCTTTCCTCAAAATGAGCATATTGCAAGCAAATGTGGAGCACGGCGTGTGCATGTCAGTGAGCGGTGAAAGATGAGCCAAGAACACTGACGCTGGAGGTGGATCTTTTTGCATCCTACCTAACTTGTCGATATAACTTGGTGAACCGCTGCCTAGATTCAGTAGATTGGGCCACAGACCACTTTCTTTAGTACTGGAGTCTGCATTAGGCCTATGCTTTCCCTCCATTTTCCAAGATTACTAAGTCATTTTCCATCTTCACAAGTGTCTAACTTGCTTGCTTCTAGTAATCCCCTATGGCCTTCTCACACAATATATCCAACTCTCTTGGGGGCCGATTCACAGAATTAAGCTGAGATAAAATCCTAAACTTACTACTTTTGGTATTCACAGAAGGCATTTAGTAGTAGGAAAGTTAGGACTCCTAACTTTACTACTACTAAACTGGGATAACATTCTAAACTTACTACTTTTGGTATTTACAGAAGGCATTTAGTAGTAGTAAAGTTAGGACTCTTAACTTTACTACTACTAAATGCCTTCTGTGAATACCAAAAGTAGTAAGTTTAGGATTTTATCCCAGTTTAGTAGTAGTAAAGTTAGCAATCCTAACTTTACTACTACTAAATGCCTTCTGTGAATACCAAAAGTAGTAAGTTTAGGATTTTATCTCAGATGAGCTCTGTGAATTGGCCCCAGGGAGTGTGCGAATGGCACTTTCTGTCTATTGGTCAACCATTCCACCATTTTGTGGGATCACCAAGGTAATCCACAGACTCTAGTACTATAAGGTGACTTTCTCCTTCTGACCTAGCCTATCTAGGATCTAAGGCTGATTCCTGGGCCTTTAATCACAGGCCTTTGAAACTAGTTTTTGAGTACTTTTCTCTTGACCCTGGTCAAGTCAGGTTGGTTATGGATCCTTTTGGATCGACTCTCTCGCAAGTCTAGACAATATTTTAGCTTCACTTCATTGCCATGCCATTATTGTGTTCTATTTAGTGGTAAATAAACTAATTTCCCGGGATGGCTATATCACAAATTCACATCTGGATTACCTTGGAGCAGTTGCAAATGCCACATGTTTGTAGATTATTTTGTCTTTTTGTTAGGTCTTTCCAATTGGCAATTTAAAATGTACCAGTTCTGAGGTATGATTTTCTTAAATTCACTGGTGTTATGGTATAGGCCAGTGATACAGACATTTGGGTTAATATCATTATGTTCTTTTCTTGATAGAGTGTACCCTGCCCTCTTGCATTTGTTTTTCAGTGATTCAGAGTTTTAAAAGAAATCCTTTTTGTTTGTGCAATTCTGTCTGATTCACAAAAAATGTCCAACGGGAAGATTGTTCCAGAGACTTCATTTGTAGAAACTGTTGTAGTGGAGGAGGCTATTTTTGTGTGTTTGAATTTCATGTATAGTGTTGGGGTGAGGATGCCTAGTTCATCTTCAATCCATATGTCTAAGCATTGTTTTTTTTTACTGTCACTGGTCATGTTAAATTTGATATTGGATGATTGATGATTAAGCCATACAAATGAATTGACGTCATTCATAACTACTCCAAATGCAGAACAGATCGTTAATATAAGAATTAATCACTGTTGAAGAGCTAGCTTTCCTCGTACTCTTCCATGTAGAACATTGCCAGCTCTGGGCAAAACAAATCAAGAAGCACAAGAAAACATGTCAACACAAATCCAGAATCGGATGAAAGGAATGATGGCTCTTTTAGTGTAGCATTTTATACTATGAACACAATGAAGAACAACTTTAAGGGATCATTATGGATGACACTAATGAAAATCCAACAGGTAAAATGCTGAAAAAATCTTACTCAAGAAGAAAACACAGGATATTATGATCACTGGTCTAAAAGAGGTGTCATAGTTGCATTATAAACACTGAACCAACAAGCACTTTAGTCTCTAGTAGGTTACAAAAGCTGTACAGCACAAACAGATTAATTAGTTTTTCTCTTTTTTCACACTAATCTAGACAAGTGGCAAAAAAGACCTGTTGCCTTGATAACACGAGTCATTCTGTTTGAGATGTGCAGCAAAGAAGATGCGTTACGGTAAAAAAAATGGGTTTTTGAGGGTGGTGAAAACCCTTTTCAAACAACAACCATAATCTTGGCAGGGTAAACTACGAAAGTCTCTAAATTAACCTGTGCTTTGCCCTCTGGTAGCATGGCACAAAAGTAGTCAGGCATAACTGAGAGGCAATACGTAGAGTATTTATGCAGTGAACAAACAGTGATAAAATTAAAACACAACACAAGAAAAATCCCACACCAATTTAGAAACACGGAGTAAAATGTATGGGAAAAAATGAGACCAAAACAGCAAATATACAATCAATAGAACTGGATTTGTGATTATTTAAATTTTAAAGTGAAAAATAGCACCTAAGAGATTAAAGCGCCAACAAGGGACATCGAGTCATGTGAGACCGGGGCAAAGTAAAAGGTTATGGCCAACCATGATGGAGCGCAGTTTGGATACAAGAGGTGGATTGGGCCTGGCCTTGGAAGAAATGTTGGGAAAAATGTCTTGAGAAAGAAAAGCTTAGCAGGGCAAGGCAGTCGGTGATGTCAGAGAAAGAGGCATTGTCGTCGGGGAGCCCTTGGGCAAAGTGGCGGTGAAGATTTCTACATTTGGATTTAGTCTTTTTTGACTGTTGAAAATCTCCAGTGGGGTGAAGCTGCAGGCTGTCGCCGATAAGGGTTCCACAAGGCCGATGCCGCTGCTGTGAGGTGCCACTGAACAGTGTTTGCTGCTGCAGAGAAGAACGTTTCAGAAGCTACTGCAAAGTCATGCCTATCAGTGATGCAGCTTGAATTGATCAGCGAGCAGGTAGGGCCCGGTCTCCTCTCCGTTCTCAGGGCACTTTTTGGCTGAAATCTTTCAATGCCCCAAATTTTGGATTTGGGCTTTCTAGGTACCTTTAGCACCACATCCAAGGGTCAAGGATTGGTCCTTGATGGGTACCACTTGGAGGGTCATTACTCACTCAGGCTAGTCCTAGGTACGGGTTCAAGATGCTCTGTCCCGAGCTTCTGATTAGGAGGGCAGCAAACTAGCCTCTAGGGTCACTTTAGTAGTCCTGGGTTAAAGCAGAAACAGAAAAGCAGGTCTCAAGCAGCAGGGCGGTCCTCTTAGGGCACAAGGCAGGCTTCAGGCAGCAAGGAAGTCCTCTTGGTGCAGCAAGGCAGTCATCTGAAAGTCCTCCACAGGTTCAGAAGTGAACTGAGGAGTGGGTCTGAAAGTCCAATTTCTATACCTGGTGCTAGCTTTGAAGTGGAAGAAAACTTCTGGAGTTTCCGCTTCCCACAAATGATTCTGGAATTTCCTGCCCCCATACCCAGGCTCCACTGGGTCTGGGGGTCACAAAAGTCTGGTGTTACGTTCTTTGTGTGTGTGCTGAGGCAGCTGTTTTGAGGTGTAAGTGGGACTGGGCCCATCCTGCCAACAACCACACCTCCTATTATTTGGCTGTCTGGGAGGAACGCACAAAGGCCAACCGCATCTACATCTAGTCGTGTGACCCAGGAAACAGGCTGCAGGCACCAAATTGTTAGGACAAAAAAAAATGCTAACTTTCCAAGAGTTGCAGTTTTAGAATTGAGATTAAAATCTCATTTACGTATAAAGAGGATTTTAAATTAAAAATCGTTAGACACTAAACTTGATATTTCTAATTGCTTCCAAACAAAAGTTAGCACGTTTTGAATGTAATAAGGTAACCTAATGTTATCCATTGGGAGAGGTAGGCTTCACAGTAGTGAAAAAACAAAGTTGTGAGTTTTGCACTACCAGGACATAAACAACTTATATGTCCAACTTTTTAAATACAATGCACCCTGCCCAATGGACTGTTTAGGGCCTACCCTAGGGGTGACTTATATGTATTAAAAATAGATATTTAGGCCTGGCAAAAGGGTTATTTTGCCAAGTTGAATTTGCAGTTTAAAACTGCACACAGGCTGCAATGGTAGGCTTGAGGCATGTTTTAAGGGGCTACGCTGAGTGGGTTGCACAATAGGTGCTGTAGGCCCACTAGTAACATTTAATTTACTGCCTCTAGGTATATAGTATACAGTTATATGGTTCTAATGAATTAAGTAGGACTCAGTATCTGGACAACATAAGCTTCAGAATACAGGAACTCAGTTCGTACATACCATCAGAAAATGTTGGTCTGGTTCCTAGCTAGCTCACAGTGCCTCATCTGGCCCTCTAACATTACCAGGGTACCAGACGGTATCAGCAACCTCGAACATGCCCACTCTTTATTACCCAAGTAAATCATGGCAACAGAGCTACCATTTCGTTGTTTACTTTTGCATGCCAATGGTAAATACAAGAAATATACGAATTGGCTTTTTAAAGATTTAATGAAACAATTGTATTCTGGTATAGAAAGAATGTGCTACAATTATTTGGAAGAAGATACAAAGTATTGTAACCAGCTTTATAAGAATGGTGAAAAAGATAAACAGTTCAATCATAACATTACTATATGAATATACTCTTACCTAACAGTGCCTATACTATTGTGAGCATAGTGCGAGTACCCTCTGCCAGGTCCACTGGGATAGCCTAACCCAATACCTGAGTGTGATATATCATGAAGGCTGGTTGTATAGAACAGGCAATCATCCTTTGCAGGATAGAGGTCAGAGTCAGCAGGACTACATCTCAGCCACAGTGTGTCTCGTTCCAGGACAATTCCAGCAGAAATGCTCCTCTGCCGGATGTAGCACAGACCGTTTAGATAGTAAAAGCTCTGTACCAATCACACTGTCTAAAAGGTGCAGAGCTGATGCAATGGTTTGCCTGGAACCTTAGAGCTGTCTTCAACTGGACAAAGTAAATGCAATGGCATCACGTTCCATGTGCCTAGTCTTGTACAGAGTGTACATATAACATGATAATAATGCTTACTAAGAAATTAGCTGCATGTAGAATAACTTCTCAGTATAATATCATGTAAGTGTAAACAATCACAATTAGAAAATGAGGTCAAGCTAAAACTTGAAACTAAAATGGAGACTGAGCACAGGCCGTGTTGTACATTACAACACCCTCTCCTTGGCCAGAGGGGGACTTATCTAAAAACATAAAAGCTTCCCTAAAACATTAATAAAATGCTGATAAAATATTCTTTAATGACAAAAGCATATGAAAGCCATACAAAATGCCAATTAAAAGCACCCAAATTAATAAAAATGAATTTCTAATAAAAATGAATCTATAATAAAAATGAGGGGCCGAATTAAAATTCTATGAGGCTCCCAAATGTCTTCCATGTTCAGAGAGTCAGTAGAGTCCAGGAAGGAACCCTCACGCATATGCATACAATATATCCACAGTGACCTGAAGAGCAAATTCCAAGCAATAAACATGGTCATATTCAGCCCAATCAGAAGATGCTGATGGTGTGACAGCTGGTAGTGTAACCGCAGCAGGAGAGCCAAATCCCATGAAGTTATGAGCCAAGGCATCCATGCTGGCTGGAGATAATAGCTCATAGTAATCATCCTGCAGCAATGGCTGTCTTGTGGGACAGCACTGAAGAGGAGCCCTCAATGAATGCATTTGCACATCTATATCCATAGATTGTACCAGCTGCATTGCAAGACAAACATTTAGTACACGTTTGAAAGGTCACCACAGACAGCAGAACGCAGGCTGCACTCAGAGTAACCACACATGTCTAAAGGAGAAGGACCAGTTATAATTCAATTCCTGGAGTAATGACACTCCAAAATACTGTATCATGTGTTCATGACACAGCAGGAAGTGTAACAAGTCCATCACCATTTGGCCTCGAGGTGGAACATCCAATTGTAGAGCAAAGAAAATAGGACCTAAATAGCAATTAGCAGGAATAACATTTGTAGTATGCCTACAAATACGCTGGAAACCAAAGAGTTCAAAAAGGACGGAATCACTCCAGAGACTGTGTGGAATGTGCTAACTAAGCCACACCCAATCTCTTTAAAAAAGTGTACCACTCCTACGGTATTTGAAGCATTAAATACCTTGCAACTTGAAGATCAAAAGTTTCTTGAGCAGATGTTAATGCGAAATGCAACGTCCTTTTGAAACAATAAGGCTTTCAGTCAACTTAACTTATCAAAGTTATTGTTAAAATTAGGAATCAAATGCCACAAGTTAACGTCCTTAATATTGTGTTTAGGTGTAAATAACACATTATTACAATTCACAACCCTGTTAACTGTTACCCCATATGGAGCCCTACACTAGTGAATGACCAAACACATTTGTTTCTGCTATTGAACACTTCAGTTTTCCCACTTACACATTTGTAATCGAAGGGCAAAACCCAAGTTTCATAAACAAAACTCTCCACTAAAGCTTCATATCAGCCTATTTGAAAGTGTTTCAGGAAAGATCTAAACTGAAATCTTGACATTGGTAGTGTAATATAACCATGGATTAACCATACAGAAGATGGTGTTAGTGCTCTTGTAAAAGGCTATTTCTCTAAGCACTCTTAGTTTAGCATTGTTTATGTCATATCTTTCTTTGCCATGTGTGGATATTAAATTGTAAGGCAAAAAGCAATTCATTGTGTCCAGATATTTCCAAAGCACACGGTTTGATTTTACAACCTGCAATGTCCAACTCAATTGCATAATCTATCTCAGCTGACTTTGCCCATGCTGGAGGAGTGAAATGATATTCTGTGTGATATTGAATGCAAATTATACAATATTATTCAAAGAATAAATTTGGGTTGACAATGTATTCATGCCATTGTCTACAACAGGCAATCTTTTTTCCAAATGAATCTGTCAATTTATCTAAAGCGTTCAGCAGCTTCCATCCCTGACTCGGAAGACGCCAGAGGCAACGACGGACAGAGCGGGGCATCATATTCCTGAGAAAGGTTCCAGACGAGGTGAGATCTAGTCCCCGATCAAGACGGGTGACATTTGCACCACTTGAAACGGAGGATCTGAACTAAGGAAGTTTGTATTGATCCCAACCTTTTAGTAATCAACTGCTTTTCTAATTTATTTTCACACATTATTGTGGGTGGTGTTAGTAGGATGTTGTAGCGAAATTTTGACATACATAGGTCTTGAAGAAAGCCTTGGGTAGTATACCCGGATGGCTGAAACATTTCGACCTTTAATTAGCAGTTATTTGTTAACACTGCTATTTTTGCACTGTTTTTAATAAGAGTGTGAGGGGTTTGTTTAATAAAAGAGTGTTTTTCTCCGAACAACTCTTTTTTAAGATTTCACTCACTATATAATTTTTGACCTGCACAAGCTTTTTGTGATCACTGACTGTAGACACAATTGTCTTTCTTTATCTATGGGCCTGGTTCCACCTGTTTACCTGAGCAAGAGAACTCCCCATGACGGTAGTCTCTATGATCAAGAGATATATTCTTCTATCGGGTGGATGACCAAATGATAATACTGATCACGAAAATAATTGATGGGAATCCAGCCTCTGCTCTAGAATTCCATGTTTTGATTCTTTATACACACTTCTGTCTTTTTCATGTGCTTCTTTCTATTAGCATTAGACCCCCAGTTCTTGTTGTGGTTTATATGGTTGTGAGAGGAGACAGGAAACTAACAAGGAGCCCTCATGGCATACTGTGTAGGACTGGTCTCATGGTGTAGTTTGATCAAATCTATGGAAACAAACCATTTGTTTTCACAATCAACAAGCGGTGGCAAAATCACAGTGCTGGTACCTTGAATGCCAAGGACTGGCACTGGTGCTCTATATGATGGGCCAAATTCTTTTCTGTCCATAATCTTCTCTCGAACTAGATCCCCAGCTTTATGAGTCCAGCTAGCAGAACCTTTGGAAATTTCATTTGAGTCCTCATCCCGAAAGTCTTGTAGGACCTGCAAAACAGCAACATTTTTGTTGATGTCAAAAGGCATATCTGCTGTCACTGTGCCAGGTTTGGTTGAGATTTGGAACGTACATCTGGACCCCAAAAGGGACTACATAAGGAGTCCGGCCACCCAAGGATCATCTAGGCAGATTATTTAAATCTCTCTGTACTCCATGCAAGTGATGGATCCAGCTATGACCTGAACCTAATACTCTGAGGGGCATATTCACAAGAACGTGTGATAACGACCGCAAGAGTAGCATAACGCAACTTTCAATATCGCAGCCCATCGCGGGAAAATAATACTGTGACAACGTGGAATTCACAACAAAGCAGTAGCAAGCGATAGTCTGCCAAAACCATGGACAATGTCCGTGATCCAACCACGACGGCAATAAAACCACAAACCACAACACCGAACAACACGTAATGGGCCAAAGCGTGATGAGGAAATCAGCGATAAGCAGCGCCAGGCCTGCAACACACACATGGAAGGTGGGAAAAATCACCATAAAAGTAGAAAAAAACACCCAAACACAAACTGACCAACACCCAAGCACCATGGAGGCAGCCGGAGCAGGCGCAGAGGACGAGTGCAACACCACAAGCACCCCGGACGACCAGCCTGGGGCCTCGGGGACAGGGAAGGGCAAGGACAAGAAGACAAGGAAGGCGAAGTTCAGTCCGCAGGCGAACAGGATCATAGTCACGGAGGTGATAGAACACCATCAACAACTCTTTGTCACATCCAACGTGTCATTGGGCACCAAAACTGGAATATGGCGGGTCATCGTCGACAAGGTGAATGCCATCGGAGAGCACAAGTGGACAATGGACGAGGCCAAGAGGGGATGAAATGACATCAAGCGGAAGACCAAGGAGAAACTCTCCGCCAACCAGAAGGCAGCAACGCAGACCGGAGGTGGGGGCCCAGCACCACAGCTGGAGCTGGATGACATGGAGGAGCTGGTGTCATCAGTGTGGAGACTGTTGCTGGAGTCGGGGGAGCGGACACTGCTTGACAGGACACAACACAACCGCAACAGGGTGAGTGACCACCAGGTACTGGGGGACGGGTGGAGATGGGCACAATGGCACACATGCACAATAAAGCAGGGCACAGTACACACCCACAATGACCCTGGCTTCTCAACCAGACCTACAGACTGTCACAATGTAAAATGCTATGCTGTCTGAATGTCAACATGTACCATGCGGCTACATATATGTGGACACATTGTAACACACCATCTCCCCTTCACATCGCAGGGGCATCATCAACACCTCCTGCAGAGCAGTCTCAGCCACTCTTCACTGATGACGAGGAGGATAATGCCAACATCTGCACCCAAACCATCCAAGACATCATTGACCTCATCCGCCAGTCACCTCCAGGATCAGCGCAGCCCAGCTATTTATTTATTTATTTTTGCCGATGAGACCCCAACCCACCACCCGAGCACCCAGCAGGAGGCACCCACAGCCCCGGCACTCTCCCAAGACCCCCAGGAACAACACATGGCCCTCCAACGCCATGTGCTGGAGTGCCAGAGGGAGACGGCTGAGCAGGTGCGGGTGGGCTTCAGCATCATGGCTGCCAAACTGGACGCCATCCTTGGGTGTCTATGTTCGCCCAATGGTCTCCAACGAGCCCTGACTGACATCGCTGGAATCATGAAGCGGAGAGAAGAACAGCTGGCCACTCAGAGTGGCTCCAGCGATGCCAGCTGTGAGCTGGCACACATGTGAAAAGCTCATGGAGGACATGGTGTGGATGGAGGCGGAAAGGAAGGCAGCCACCGCTGTACATCATCGAAATGTAGCTGGGATCTATCATGCCCTGCAGACCTCCATCATGGCATTGCCGCCACAAGGCGTGGCACTCATGAATGCTGCTGCCCCCACACCATCCACATCCCTGCCCCCTGGTGTGTCAGTTCCTCCTGATGCGGCAGGCGCATCCACTCAGGCACCTGATGTGTCACTGCCACACAGTGCTGCAGCCGGTACTGCAACACTCACAGGTGGGGCAGAGCACACATTCGGGGACGAGGACGTGGATGGGCTTGTGATCAGGAGGCACTAGCATTCATTTTTGCCACCTGGCCTGTTTCTGCTTGGTGCCGCACATGGCCTCATGACCTTCCACTGATCCCCGAGACACTCCGATGCACTCACTTTGGACAGTGACATGGACTGTCACATCCTGTTCGACCACCAAGGACACGGCGGACAGACTGCGGACTGTACCCTTCCCTTCCACAGGACTAGTCATCCCCAGATGGACTCTGGCTGGCCCTCCAAGGGCCCATATTGTGTAGTGTGCTCGACATAGCCCTGTACCGCTCCAGCTGCAGAAGAGCACAGGATGTGCAATAAACATCCAGTGATGCACTGCTGTGTCATGTCTTTCATCAGTCATGTATGCATGTGTGAATGAATGTAGGGACAGTGATTTCCCTTGCGTCAATGTTGCTAATCCTGTGGGATGCCAGTCAGAGGGTGCTACATTGCATTTTGTGTACCGGGTCCCGCGGACACTACAACAGGGACACACGCATCTCTCACTTCCTTGTCTGGACATGGCTTGAACCATACCCAGAGCCCACGAGTCATTGTTGCAAGCCTTGTGCTGGTCCGGCTTACGGCAGGCCAGACCACTCCGCTTACGCTCCGAAGGGGGCCCTCATTGCTTCCCGTCACAGGCATACTCGCTGGTGGTGTGCAGGTCACTGGTCTAGTTGTCAGCATGTCACAGCCACTCCCTGAGGGCAGGTTTCTACACACACCACACCCATCCGGCACATGCGTCACTGGCCATGTGACTCCCCCAACATAAGGGGCCGACAACGTCACATTCCCCTCTTCTGGTTTTGACTGGATGAAGGAACCTCCACGGTTCTCAATCATAAATGGCCCATGAGTTGTTGCGCACAGAGTTGGTGGCACCCGAGGCCTTGCGTACAGCAAGGGCCTTCCACCACATGATGCTGACTGGGGTTACACAGGGTTAGTGGCACCCGAGGCCTTGCGTATGGCAAGGGCCTACCACCTTGTGGCGCTGACTGGGGTTGCACAGGGTTAGTTGCACCCGGAGCATTGCAGCTGGCACAGGTACCCCGCCACGGGACGGTGACTTTGGGTCAGTGGCACCTTAAGCTGCTGAGTGGGTGGGCATCCTGCGATGATGCCCCGTCCCGGCGGGCCGGACAACTCATGTTTCGTGTGCCCAGCTGGACCACAGTGTAGGCCGGGTGCACTGGTATGTCCTATGCCATGGAGTAAACCCAGCACCAGACATGAGACCTGCTGGCCTGTGGAGCGTGGCTGCATGGTGTGGAGGGTGCCATATCCACAGGCCCCAGGCTTGTGGCCTGAAGTTGCATGTGGTGGGACATCCTGTCCACACGCCAGTGGTGGAAGGTGAGCAGTGAGACCTGGGTGTGCATGGGTGGGCATGCTTCGATGGTGGCAGAAGGGGTATCTCTGCCCGGGTGTGCATGGGCAGGCAGGCGCTGTTGTCTTGTGCAAGTGTATGTACTGTTCCAGTCATGTATCTGGACTCTGTGTCAGATGACGGCTCTGACTCAGATGTGTGACCGGGCGTACTGCTATACATACCCGCAAGTGGTTGGAGACACACCGGTGGCAGCAGGTGAGCAGTGTGGCCTGGGTGCGTAGGGGTGGCACTCTCTCTCCCTCTCTCCCTCTCTCTCCCTCTCTTCCTCTCTCTCTCTCTCTCTCTCTCTCTCTCTTCCTTTCTTACTCTCTCCACCTCTTCCTCTATCCCTCTTTCCCTCTCTTCCTCTCTCTCCCCTCTCTTCCTCTCTCTCTCTCCTTCGCTCTCTCTCTGTCCTTTGATGTGCGCAGGACACACCTTCTCATCATGTTTTTTGTCTTGCAGGCTGTGACCTTCGGAGTGTCCCGAGGGGAGCCGCCATGTGTCTTCATTTCATGTCAGTGTTCATTTTAATAGAGTTTCATTTGTTGCTTCGAAAGTGAATGTGTGATACTCATTTCTGTGACGAAACATGCATTTCACCAGTTGTGATTGTGCGACATCAAGCAGATTATTTTGTAAATGTTTTTGTGTAGCTGATGTGGCATGTCTTTGTTCGGGGGGTGCCAGGGAGAGGTGGTCCGGGGGGGTGGAGGTGGTGGGTGTTGTGGTCCTCTTGGGTGTTCGGGCCGCATGATGAGCAGCTCCTTGGCATCTGTTGCACTTCCGATGGTATTGGCTCCCTTTTGTGGTGCTGGCTGCCGTCCGACTTTACACCAGGTCAGAGCAGCAGTAGATTTCCTGCTGCTAACGCACCATACCACAGCTTGTGAATGGGGAGGTAAATTTATCACGACTTTGGCTGCGATAAAGTGCTGTTAATTTGGCAATATCTCCTTGTGAATATGCCCCTAACTGTTAATGACTGCTTAAAGTCACGGTTTTTCCTTTCCACTATCGAATTATCCTCAGGGTGATAGGGGCAGGAATAATGCACAGCAACACCATGGGTTGCAATGGTATCCCGGTAAGCCTTAGAGGCAAATACTGTTCACTGGTACGAGTGGAATGCTACTACTGCATATGTCCCTATGAAGACTTGCAAGTCCTCGATAATAGTTCAAGCATCAACCGTTCGCTGTGGCCACATCCATAGAAATCTAGAACATGAATCTACGGCCAAAAGAATACTTCTGAATTCACAATCTGAATGCAGAGTTCTGCACTGATCCAAACAGATACATGTTAGTAGCTTGTTTGAAATGAGAATGGGTCTCTGGGATGGGCAACCTGCGGTGGAACTTTTAATTTGCTGACAAATGTTACAGTTAAGGACATTTTTTTAGTCCCCTTGTACTGACCATGCCACCAAATGCACTTCTGTAGTAAGGAAACTGTAGCTCCACACCTGCATAGACAGATGCCAATTCTTCATGCGCAGCAATGATTTGGCAGCTTAATCAGTCAGTGAATTCCCTACAACATGTATTCCAGCATCCTGCTGACTCAATGTATAAATTACATGAACCTGTGGCAAGTAATCCTTAAGATGTGCCACATTTCCCCAAAGCAATTTATGTTTGATAGTGTTACATTTAGAATCTATGAATCCTTTCAAACACCAATAATGTAAGTTTTCATTAAAAGACTGGACACAGTAATATGAATCACACACTATGGGGTAGATTCTGATGTGGCTAAAAATACCTTCCCAATGCTATTCGTAGGCTTACCTTACGACCGACTCGTATCCGGAGATTTTTTCTACAAACAAGCAAGTACGATGCGTATCACAGACAAATTTCCGACCAAATCGTCCGCTCCGATTCTTGCTCTATTTCACGACCGAACAGGCTCAGGAAACACGGAAATCGAGTCATACGGAGGCTTTTCCCAACCAGTTTCCGGACACGCAAGTATGATGCATTTTTTCTACGCGTCGTACAGGGCGCCACTTCCAGCACGTCACAGCATTCGGACGAGGCGTATTTAAGCTACGATTCACGCCAGAACACGATCAAGGGGGACGAGACGGAGCAGCCATTTATCCAATCACGCATGTCTTCCCTATACTGTACGCCTTCCGTTACCGACGCGCACGATGAAGAAGGTAAGTCAGACACCTACCACACACCAAAATGTCACGAGCACACAAAAGGAAACCCCACCATAGGGGGGTGGATGCCTATCACTCCCAGCACTACTAGCATATCCTAACTATAGGAGGGTGGATGCCTATCACTACTAGCATATCTTAACCATAGGGGGGTGGATGCCTATCACTCCCAGCATAGTCCACCCCATAGGGGGGTAGATGCCTATTACTCACAACATATCCTAACCATAGGGGGGTGGACGCCTATCACTCCCAGCATTGTCCACCCCATAGGAGGGTGGATGCCTATGACTCCCAGCATTGTCTACCCCATAGGGGGTGGATGCCTATCACTACTAGCATATCCTAACCATAGGGGGGTGGACGTTTTGCGTTGTGATGTTCTGCAATGTAACAACACGGTCATTGTTATGCCTGTGTTGTTTTTGCATGGTTTGTAAAAATATGCAATGTAAGAAGACATATTTGTGTTAATATTTCTCATCACTTTGCACACATGTGAATATCTTTCTGTAGTTCATTTTGTCGCTGCTTACTTTTGCGCATGATCACTTCATGTACAATCTACTTGTTCTCCATGGACAGAGGAGTTTCCCAAGGATGATCATTTGCCTTTTCATGGTCAGAGCTGTGAGGTACAGTGTGTTTTGTGCTTGAGTTAGGCTGCGTTGACATCTACCCCTCTTCCCAATGGCAAATAGACCAGCTTACTCATCATTGACAGAGAATCAATGACAGTGAGGGTAGTGTAGTTCAAGGATGCGGACACCGCTGACTGATGCCTTGTGCACATGACACAACGCAAGAGTGTCAGCCATCTTGCATTGTACCTCACATCTACTGTCAGATGGGCATTGTCCCTGATGTGTGTTTTTATTGTGTGTGGTTTGTGTTATGTGGTGTGACTGCTAATTAGACTGTGTCCTGTCCTCCACGCACATTTGTAGCATGCACAGTGAGGGCACAAGTGACTAATCTTTACCTGTCAGTGTGTGGAATGTACAGTTAAGGTTATGGTCTGTAGTTGTGTGAGTAGGCCAAGAACTGGCTGTCAGTTTTTCCAAATTCGTACATGATGCCCCTGTGTAGCCATCTCAACAGGGCATTTGCATTCACTCTCAGGGACAGCATAGTGACAGGTGTGTTATTGTGGGAGTGGTGTGTGTGTGTGTGTGAGTGACAAGTGGGTGCTGGTGGCAGTAGTCATAGCTTCCACTCCTCCTCCCACCCAGACCAAATGGGCCAGCATGGACTATGGTTCCATGACAGTGAGTACAAAGTTACATTCAAGATGTCTGGCTGTGATGTCTGTGGCTGTGTATTTGAGGTAATTTTAGACTATTTGGACATGTCCTCACCAGGTTCCGGTATTCCAGCTCATCCAGTTATGGCACCTTCACCTCTCAGGTGGTCAAACGCACCGGTTTATGACGGCCACCGCCAGTCTTGTTGCTCTGGGCATGTTCTCTGGCAATCAGCTTCTTAACTCTCCTGCATACATCATAGTACCAGTTCCGGATATCCTCCTTTGTGCGCAAGGTAGGTGATTGGGCATTCACCTTGTTGACAATCCTCTCCCACATCTTGGTTCTCTGGGACTGGAAAGTCTGTTGGGCCAAGGTGCCAAATAGCTGTGGCTCAACTCAGATGATTTAATCTATCATGACTTCCAACTCAGCAGCTAAGAACTTTGGATTCTTCTTTGGGGGCATGGTGAGGGTGGTGTTGGAGATGTATGTGTGTGTGAAGGTGAGGGTGAGTGAGTGTGAGTGAAGGTGTGTTTCAGTGGTGCTAGTTGTGTGGAGGTTGTACGGTGGATGAGTTGTGTGTGTTTGTAGTGGGTAGATGAGTTGTCTGTGTAGTAGTGTGGTCTGCTTGCATGTCTGTCGAAGTAGCAAATGGTGTTGGGAAGGTTTTGCTCCCTTTATATAGGTTGAGTTGTGGGTGTGTCTTAATATTTAAATGTAGTCTTTTTTGGAGATGACTATTCATTTTTTGGTAGTCTTTTTACTGTTTCCATTGTATTATTTTTTCTAATTATGTAGGTCGTTTTGATGGCACATGATGCTTGTTCTTGTGTTATTTGTTTTGTCCAAGTCTGTTCCATTCATACTAGGCTATGTGGCATCATTCGCGTACGAGTCTGTTGCGTCCTGTATGTGCTTGGCTGTGTAGAATCATTTGCGTACGTGTCTATTGGGTTGTGTTAATGCTGGACTATGTGGCATCGTTCGCGTCCGAGTCTGTCGTGTCGTGTTAATGCTTGGCTACATGGAGTCATTCGCGTACGTGTCCGTGCATTGTGTATGTGCTTGGCTGTGTAGAATCGTTTGCGTACATGTCTATTGGGTTGTGTTAATGCTGGAGTATGTGGCATCATTCGCATCCGAGTCTGTTGTGTCGTGTTAATGCTTGGCTACATGGAGTCGTTCGTGTACGTGTCTGTTACGTCAGGTTGACTCTTGGCTATCTTGAATCTTGCGAGTACGAGTCTATCGTGTCAGGCTCCTTTCCTGCCGACTCGGCCGTAAAAAAAGAATTCCGGCCAAGTCGGTTGTAAATTTCAAGCATCGCATCGTACTCAGCCATTTGGAAGGCGTGTGTATGGTTTGGTCGGAAAATATACCGGATCCGTGTCGGGAAAAACATTTTCCAGCTGAAATCGGAATCGACCCCTATGAGTGTGGGGAATTCAGGATCAGTATTTTTTGTGCCCGAAATAAACCTTTTAGTTCAGCTTGCAGTGTGGTACAATCCCCTAAGGATTGTATACATGATTTTTGTTGATGGAATTCTCAATTTTTCATGACAACACATACTGTGCACATGTAGCTGAATATCATTGCTTAGTGCCATTTACAGGCTCAGCTGAACCATCAGTATATATTGTGCAATTGTACTGACCTAGAGCCAAAACATTACTGGGCACAGGGTATTTTTGTTCAAATTGGAAAAATTCTTATGTTTGCAATGTAGGGTCAAAGACATAGTCAACATCAGTAGCTGCTAAGGAGGTGGCCTAATGTATCCATTTAAGATGTAAGGCTTTTACATTAGAAATGCTTGCCTTGATGACAGCCTCTAAGGCTGGAACAGGAGTAACCACAATCATGTGTTTCCCCTGGGCCAATGGTCTTTTCTTTATAACAGCTGTCTGGACTGCAATCAGTATTTTTTCTGTCGATACAAAACACATTCCAGCATTAGAATATAAATGTGATTTATATGCAATGGCTACCATATCACCCTTGTCAAAGGTGACATATGTATAGCCAGTGGATCCTGCAATTATAGAGATCCCCAAGTTTGTGGTGTTGGCATGACTGTATAAGTGTCTGGATGCAAGCATGTCAGTTTGCAGTGTTCTGTGAATCTGAGTGTATTCTGCTGTCCAGTGGATACTGAAGAAATCAGGACAAATTAATTCATACAGCGGTTTAATCTGTTGTGCATAGTCTGGAATGCATATTTAATCAAAGTTGAGAAAACCTAAAAGTGATCGTAGCTTTTTGATAGTGTTTTGGTGGTTGTAAGAGTGGACATTTCTCTTGTGAGGCAAGGCTTTTGCTTTCATTTGACAACTCGAATCCCAAGAATAGCCCACTGAGAAAAGCAATTTTAGTTTCTTTGAAAATTGAATTTGTAGCCTTGTTCAGCAAATCCCAACCTATGCAACCTTCTCTGGCTAAGTGTGTGTTTAAGTCATCATCCATGAGATCATTGTCATCAACGTAGGACAATGCTTCTGGTTCAATGTCATGTAGAATTGACGTTACTCTGGGCTGTTGTTATACCCTTGAGGAAGTTGGCAGGATTTTCTCTGCGCTCCTAGAACAGAAAACGCCGTTAGGTCTCTGCTTTCATGCTCTATAATTTGGCAGAAGAAGCCACTGGAAATGCCCAATGTTGGTTTTGTATTTTTTGCAAACTATATTGCTCATTAGAACTGCACTCTGTAAATTTTGAATTGCAAAAGTGTGTGTATGACTATTTAAATGTCTCTATTCTAAGATTAGGTGGGAGTATTTTTCTGGTTTAGCTACTGGAAACCATGGATTGGTCATTGCTAAATTAAATGCTCTATTACGCCCTGATACGCTAATTGTAATATAATTTCCCTAACTTGGCTTTATGCTTCATTTTTAATAGGGCATTGTGCTTGCACTTGAGGGCTGGTCTGTAATGGTATGACATGATAAGGCGAGTCTTTTGTATAATACCGGGGCTGGGCAAGAGCCTATTCTGATGCATACGCTTATTTGATACCTTCAGAACCTGTACGGAACATTGGTGTACTGCCAGTACTGCTGCCTTCCATTTAATATTACTTAAAATAAGTGAGGAAACTGTGGCAAAGTTGGCAATTAATTTCACCCCCAAATCCAGGGCAGGGCAGCCCTGTATTCATTTTGAATCTGTTTTAGCACTCCAGCAATAGATGTTGTACCATACATTATGGTATATATGGTAGCTGTGACTGTAACCTAAGAGGCACAATTCTCTACTCATGGAACCATACCACGTGGTAGGCACATTGTCAGAATTCTATATTTGTTTTGGGGTTCCATATGGGAAAATACCGCTTCAAGCTGGTTTGTTTTTGTGCATACCAGAACGGGATTTCCTCCTGTCTGGCGAGAACCTTACCCATAATTGCATTAATAGTGACTGGGCTAATTGCAGGCACAGCTAACTGTGACTGGACAGCTTGAACAGCCCTCACTGGCTGCAGCTGTTATTGTACACATGACAAACTATGTTAAACGTCTGTATACCCTAATTAGACTTGTGTAAAAAGCACAAAGGTCTGCAACATTTAATGATGCTAAGCTTGGGTATGGTGTAAAGCTGGCTAGGACTAGCCAGGTTGCCCCATCACTGCTGACGGGACCTAGTCTTACATTGTTTAGTGGATGTGGGAGGGCGCCTTGGAACCAATTTTTATGTACCTGAGATGTTAATGGAATTTCTAAATCTTCATAAGCCCTATGTTAACCTGGTAATGCAGCTGGAATGTAGGTGTGAAATGTTTGTGAAGGGCCATCAACTGCAAGAAAATGTACGCAAGGGTAGAATACATCTGTTTTATATGATTTGTGGGCCTCAACCACAAAGGTAACATCTCCCCCTCCCACAGGGAGTCCTTGCTGTGGGAAGAGTGCTGTAGCTGCATGTCTGTAGTCAGCAGGAATGATAGATGCTAGTGCTGTAGTTAATGAATGAAATCCAAAGAAAGGAAAATATTATAGTGGGGTAACCCTTTTTAAAGGCTCAAGCTTGAACAACCTACGTGCTTAAATAGGGGTTTCCTATTAAGCTGAGAAGGATAAAATCCCTAACACCATGGACTTCTCTGTATGAGGTGGAAAGGAGACCTTGGGCACATGCAATAACTACTGAGGAGACCCATTAAATAGGTGCCTGACCTAGAGCATTGGTGGTGCCATGTTACATGGTTCCTCTGAATTAAGAAGGACTGTGTATCTGGACAACATAAGCTCCAGGATATAGGACCTCAGTTGACACATTCCATCAGAAAATGTTGGCCTGGTTCCTAGCTAGCACGCAGTGCCCCTTATGGACACCTAACCAGGTTACCCGATAGTATCAGCAACCTCGTACATGACCACTCATGAATCCCCAAGGAAATAGTGGAACGAGACCTACCATTTATTTATTTACTTTTGCATGCCCAAGGTAAACACAAGAAGCATACGAATTGGCTTTTCAAACATTTATTAAAACAATTGCATTCTTGTACAGAAAGAAAGTGCTGCAATTATTAGGCAGAAGAAACCAAGCATTGTAACTAGCATTACAATAATGGCAAAAAAGACAAACAGTTCAATCATCATAACATAACTGTATGGTTGTACTCCTACCTAACACTGTCTATACTATCGAGAGCATAGTGGGAGTACCCTCTGCCAGATCCGTTATAATAGCCTAACACTCCATACCTGAGTGTGAGGATAGAGGTCAGAGTCAGCAGGACTGTATTTCATCCACAGTGCCTCTCATTCCAGGATGATCACAGCAGAAGTGCTGCTCTGCCAAATATAGTACAGAGGCTGTTTATATAATAAAAGCACTGTTGCAATCATATTAGATCTGCCTCCAACCAGATAACGAAAATGCAAGTGCAGTGCATTTTATGTGCCTGGCCTTGTACAGAGTGTACAAATAACATGATAATAATGCTTACTAAGAAATAAGATACATGTAGAATACCTTCTCAGTATAATATCGTGTAAGTGTAAATCATGTAAAAAGTTCACCATTAGAAAACTATATCAAGCTAAAACGTTAAACAAAAATGGAGACTGAGCCAATTTTACCATGCTGTTCTGAGTGAGCACAAACACTTTAGCACTAGTTAGCAGTCCTAAGGCCAAAAAAATGAATTCAGCAAAACAGGAGGCGAGAAGGCAAAACATTTGAGGAAAGACCACCCTAAGGCATACAGGTCTAACAGTTACCATCCACTCTCAGCATCATCTGCAATTGATTTGCCCCCATTCCTTTATCCAAAGCATGGTTGGTAAGTGAGCATGGCACAACAGCAGCAAGCAGACAGTAGATGCCGTCTTTGTGAGGTGATTTATTGCTCAAAGGGACTTTGTAGATGATGAACTCCATCATAGTCAATAGTAGGGGTCGGGGGAACTCATGGAATTTCACTCCATCAAATTCCATGGAGTTGCATAAAAACTCTGCGAGAATCCGAGGAATTCCACAAGCAGGCGGAATCAGCAAGTCGTGCTGATTTTTAACACCTTGAGCTTGTTCCGCACTGCTAAATCAGCACGAGCGGCACCTCGCATCATGCCACATAGTGTTGCTTCTTTGCTGCCACTCGAGTTGATTTTCTACACGAGCTGCAGCTTTCTCACTGTGAGCGGCAGCTTTCTCACCGCAAACGGTCGCGACTGCCCGCATTGAGAAAAAGCTCCACCACACATGGTTGCAATCAGACCTCCGTGTTACAAGCTTAACGTAGAGTGAGCAAAACTCCTCAAACTCCACTGGCGGAGCTTAATTTATCACCCACCCGTAGTCAATAGCAGCGTGTCTCACCTAATCAAGAAAATGAGCAACAATTTGGTACAATTTGAGTCCCTCCACTTATGACGTTCTGAAGGAGAGAAATCTCTGATTCTATCTGTTCTTAAGCATTTACAGAATTTTTGTAATTTTTGATCGGTGTGCCTTTCATCTGACACCAAATTGTCCACCATATGCAGCTCCTCTACAATCTAACAAAGGTCCTTCATGTATTCTGTCTGTCTCCACTCAATAGAGACAAACAAGAATAAAGGGTTTGTCTTACAATAGAGCCATCTAACAGATGGTATACTCAATACTGCAATTTGGGGTGTCCACTGCCAACAAGTTTGCCACATTTCTCTCAGCCAATGATCTTTTCCAACACTGCTCGGAAACTACAAACTCTAAGGGCTCAATTCTGGACTTTGTCATATCCAAAGCAGACCTGCTCACTATTGCTCCCCCTGTCCATGTAGACTGGTCAGACCACTTCCTCATTCCCTTCCGTTTTCATCTCTCACACGTTATTACATTTGGCCAACCCAAAAGGGCAACTACTTGGTTCTGCAACACTAAAAACCTTGATCTTGACACTCTGTGTGACTCTGCGTTGCAATCACTTCCTAGACTAGTCCCTAACGTGGATGTCAATGATCTCACCTCCCATTGCCTCTCAGTCCTAGCAGTCGAAATCGATATAGTCGCTCCACTCCAAAGCAAAAAGAAAAGACCCACCACCTCAGCACCTTGGTTCAATAAAGCTCTCTATGATGAAAGGAAAAACCTTAGATTCTTGGAGAAACAGTGGAGACAATCTCCATAAACTACCAATCTCTCTCATTTACGTTCAGCAAGATCCAAATACCACAAGCACATATTCCATGATAAAGCATCACATTTCAGATCCCTCCTTGACTCAGCCAAAAACATCATCAAAAACCCAAACTGCTCTCCCCAAACCATCAGGCCTGAGGATTCTTCAAAGAAAGCAGTAGAATTCACTTTATTCTTTGATGAAAAGGTAATATCACTAGTGGATCAGGTCGCCCACCCACCCACATTGAGGAATGAAAATCCTTAGTCACTTTGCAGCCATCTCGGAAGATGACCTCTTCAAATGCATCCTTGAAACCAAACCCTCCAACCATTCCTCTGACCCCATCCCTAGTGGCATCACCATTGATTTCTACACCAATACTCTCTCTTACTGGACCAGGCTAGTTAACCTGTTCCTGTTGCCCTCAAAACAGGACAAGTTACCCCTCTTCTTAAAAAACCCTCCGCAGATGCGAATGACCTCAACAACTACCGCCCCATCACCAATCTCCCGTTTCTTTCTAAAATCACAGAAAAATGTGTTGCGAAACAACTTTCCCTGCATATTATCGACAATAATCTCCTTGACGTGTTCCACTCTGGTTTCATCCAAAATTGCAGCACTGAAACAGTCCTGCTGCAAGTGATTGATGATGCGCTGCATATACTCGATTCTGGGGAATCGTGCCTTCTGATTCTTCTTGACCTCTCTGCAGCCTTTGACACTGTTAACCACAACACCCTCCTTAACACTCTTCAACAGAGAATGGGCGTGGAAGGCACAGTGCTTAAATGGTTTGCCTTATTCCTCTCAGACAGATCCCAAATGATCAAGATAGCGAACAGTCTTTTGTCTCTGTTGGCGGTTGGTCAAGGCGTCCCTCAAGGTTCTATCCTTGCACCCACTCTGTTTAATCTCTATCTGGAACCATTAGGGAACCTCCTAAGTAAATCTGGGATCCACTACCATCTCTATGCGGATGACACCCAAATCTACCTCAAGGTGCCTTCCGCACACGATCTTTCACTACTCAACTCTGCTCTCAACTCTATTCACAACTGGATTTTAGTTCACCAACTCATTCTCAATCCCAGCAAAACTGAATTCCTCCTCCTATCTACCTCTCTCTCCCCTCCTCCGGTTCAATCCTGGATGGATCAGCTGAAATTACTCAACAACCTGTCATTGTCAACAGCGCTAAATCCCTAGGTGTCATTCTTGACCAAAGACTCGACCTAATCACCCACATCAACTCCATTGCTGAGAACGCACGTTACCAGCTGTGACTTCTGTTGGGGATCCGTCGGTTCTTCCCGGAGAAAGACCTAAAAACACTGGTCCAATCGCTAGTTCTCTCTAGACCGGATTACTGCAATTCTCTTCTGACTGGCTTACCCAAATCTCACCTCTCCCCCTCAATTCATCCTCCATTCGGCAGCTCGCTATATTTCAGGATCCAAACGAAGTGACCACATTACTCCTATCCTGTCTTCTCTTCGATTACTTCCCATCGAGGCAACATCCATTTATATAAAACTGCCTGCATCACCCATAAAGCCTTGCACACTTCTTCCCCTCGTTACCTGCTGAATAAACTGAAAATGTCAGGAGGTTCAAGACCTTCTCGGATTGCGGAAAAGTTTCTGCTTGAGCCCCCCTCCTTCAAAAAGGAAAGATCAATGGCTCGATCGTTCTCAGGTAATGCGGTGAGAATCTAGAATTCGCTTCCGCCATTGCTCTGTGCCACCACCTCCATCCAGATTTTCAAAGCTGACCTCAAATCTCTTCTCTTCCAAAGACACTTTCAGATCTAATACCCTCATTCTCAGACCCCTCCAGGAAGTTAGTTCATCATTGTAAATTTGTAACATCCTCTTGTTTATTCCTCACCCTTGATTGCTGTGTCTGATATTGTGTTATTAAAATACACACAATTGATGGACGGAATGCAGAACAAATCAAAACATTCACCACCAGTCAAGAGATCTGGGTTAAATCCATCATTCTTTTGCTCACCATGCCACCCCAGTTTAGACCCGGCCATATGCAAATCAGTCTTGACCCTGTGCCTCATGGGAACAGTCCAGCCCAAACTGCCAAGCCAGGTCCTCCCTGGACCGGAAACAAGCATCCTTGTGGGACGGGTATGCTCAGATGTGAGTCCCGTGCTCTCCATGCCACTGGAATCAAGATATCCTGGCTGAAGTGGGGTGAAACCCCAAAACCAGTCCTAGGATGCTTGTTTCCAGTCCAGGGAGGACCTGGCTTGGCAGTTCGGGCAGGACTGTACCCATGAGGCACAGGCTCAAGACTGATTTGCATATGGCTGGGTTCAAACTGGAATGGAATGGTGAGCAAAAAAAGATGGATTAAGACACAGATCTCTGTACTGGGGTGAATGTATGAAATTGTTCTGCATTCTGTCCGTCAACTGTTGTTTTTGCATTTGTCACCCCGAGTGGGACGGGTATGCTCAGACGTGAGTCCAGTGCTCTCCATGCTACTGGAATCAAACTATCCTGGCTGAAGAGGGGTGAAACCCGGAAACCGGTCGTAGGATACTTGTTTCCAGTCCAGGGAGGACCTGGCTTGGCAGTTTGGGCTGGACTGTTTTTCACTGAAGAGAGAGAGAGAAAATAGCAACACAGTTGCAATCTCCCAAATACTATATTGTCACTGAAGGCAACTGTTGTTTAGTATTATCCCAGATGGGTATACAGTTTGCTTAAGATTGGACCAATATCTGATCAAATGGGTCTTAGACCCTTCGTATGTCCTATTAGTCACTCAAACAGTAGGAATATCCAAGATATTGGAGAAGACGCCTCACTCACTAATAGTGACATGCTTCATCATGGGCGTCTTTCCACACCCAGGTAAGATGGTACTAACTGGGCGGACTCAACCAAAGATGTTCTGGGAGTTCTTATATAAAGTACCAACTGGAACCAGATACGTGATAAGTTAAAAATACCTACAGGTATACCCCAATGCGAAGCTTTATTTATAGGGTACCCGTGGTATATTTAAAAAAAATGTGGAATGGGGTTCTTTTGAAAACAATTTTTTCAAATATACCCACTTACTAAAGCCAACATGTTTCGGCCCTCGGTACTAGCCCTATCGGGTCTGGGGCCTTCGTCAGGGCTCAAATATCTTAATCTTATTTTTGTATATATATTTCAAAGTCCCTGCCTTGTGTTTGGCAATCAATACCATGCACAAAAAAAATGAGGCCTATTGCACTCACCTAAATCTATGGAGTGATATCCAGTAGATTTTCTAAAAGATATAAGGGAATATAAACGCGTTTCTAGGAAAACTCCTCTTGAGCATGCTTAGTGGTGCACACACTCGTGGTCTAGATCTATCCCTCACCCAGACTAGAGGTGCCACTTTTAGTGTCATGCAGAACACACTGATACTTGTATTCTCATATTTTTTATTCTTGTCCTCACCTACTGTGTGGTACTATTAAGCACCATGCGGGTCTGGTGTGTCACGGTGTCGTCTTGTAGTCACACACTGGGGAATCAGGGGATCAAAAAATTGGTACCTCATAACTGAGAGGCTTAATGTAATTTCGATTTAACAGATTGCCATTTTATATATTTCTAGATGACCACTGCTTTTTCACGTTTATCAGACGCATACATTTCATGATTCTCACTTTGTAGTGTTGTGTCCCATGTTTTTACTCAGTGTCACCTAAAAGGCCTTTCTGCTGTCTCTTATCGGTTGCATGTATCTTATACGTAACCCTCATCATTTGATACCGCTTGTTTTCCTATAGACGGATTTTTCTAAAAACGGCCCTTTCAGGATTTCAATAACATCTCCTGTGTCCTCATCTTTATGTGCACTTAAGATTTGTTTACGATTGTATCCAACTCAGTGACCGAGTATATTAGTTCAGGCCCCTTTGTTTGTTTAATATGTCATTCACAACATAACGTTTCTCACAGCGAGTTGACTGTTCTCAACACCTTTTATTAGTACCAACGATCATACTTTAAAAAAATATATATATATAAGATTGTGTGTTCAAAGGTGTTTTCTTATTGGTTATTTGGTCTGATGTATTTTGCTTCCGAATTGTATAATGGCGTACCCTGTATATCGCAAAATCGGGACGCCGATATTCATGACCAATATAGTTACCCGTGGTAAGACAGATTGAAATATGCTGTCTAATCAACTGATACTCCATACTATTTTCATATTACTCATTATACCTTTACCATTATGATTTTACTCTGTATCTGTTTTAAACAAAATCAACCTTTCAGGGGCTGGTCGTCTGCTTATTTTACAGCCCCCATCCCCAATTACGGAGCCGAAAACCAAAGTTTGTTTATAATATCTCATCATAACTATTTCTGTTTCAGAGTCTCACATCCATCCATTAACTCAAAGCGTACTCACTTCGTCAAAGATCAAACACCATGTTTGTACCTAATCTTCACACATCACCCGCCGTCGTTGGGCCGTAATGGTGTTTAGGTGTCTTAAGTACTTTCTTCAGATTCAATTTGTTGACGCGTAGCTGGGAGCGTCGTGGGTGATGAACATCGGAGTACGTTCAGATGTGGAAAAACAACCACTAAAATGATGCGTCACTTCCAAACAGCCAACCATACAGAAAATGACTTTACGTGGACGGTGATTGAAAGACTGCCAAACTCCTGTCGGGAGAAACAACTCTTTAAACTCGAACAGCGATGGATTTACCGTCTATCATGTGTAACACTGGGTTTAAACGAGGAAATCCCGTGGGCATCGCTGGGATAAGATGGCAATAATACTATTTACTTAGCTACATTATGATGTACATAATGGGAAAACCCCTAAAAACAAGGACCTAGTGGTGTATCCTGAATACATGATAACATAAACTCATGTAATAGCTGAGGCACGGATGGTAACACACAAAAATAGCAGACAACTGACATGAGATTTACTAGAAATTGGGTTTGAGTAATTGAATATTACAGTCCAAACCATATAGGGTACAGGCAGTCCCAAGGTACACCATTAGGGGTCTACAAAATCATTTGAAATAGATAATGAAGTAACCAATTGAAACAGGCTTTCTGTTTGACACCGTAAATATATTAACTACTGAAAAGAAGCCCGCTTTGAACCATGTGGTCGCTCCAACATGTATATATACCCTTTATAAAAAACGAATCTTTTTTGTTTAAAAAAAAAAAAAAAAAATCGTAACTGTGTGGCCCATGAACGTATTAACAAAATAAATAGGACTACATGGCCCATGAATCTTCGCGCATCAGACACTGAGTATGGACGTGTGACGAGGGGGCGGGATGTTAGTCACGCACGACGCTCCCGGCTACGCGTCAACAAATTGAATCTGAAGAAAGTACTTAAGACGCCTAAACGCCATTACGGCCCAACGACGGCGGGCGATGTGTGAAGATTAGGTACAAACATGGTGTTTGATCTTTCACGAAGTGAGTACGCTTTGAGTTAATGGATGGATGTGAGACTCTGAAACAGAAATAGTTATGATGAGATATTATAAACAAACTTTGGTTTTCGGCTCCGTAATTGGGGATGGGGGCCTTAAAATAAGCATACGACTGTTGCAGGGATTCTGCTTTTGCACAGAACTATGCGCAGGAGACCAGGACCTCAGAGAATTGTGGTGTACCAGAAAACTCCCCTCAGAACCCAGAACTCCTTATCCGACTAGCTTAGTATCTCATTTGTTAACCTAGATCTAGCTAGGTGGTCCCAATGTATAGACAAACCAGAACAAGCGACTTAGATATTTCTCAGGAGTGGTGGGAATCCGAAATACCTGTTCGTACTTATTTATTAGTCCACAACATAATAATACAGACACGGTAAAGTTTAAAGAGTTTATTTTATAAACCTCGCGTCCTTAGATGCAGTACTTTGGCTAACACTAGCAGACTAACAGTAAAGATCAGAATCATGAACATTGTTACAATACCATATAGAATGAAAGGAGCAATCATACTATTAATGACAGTGGTATACAACCACACTCCTTTCACTATAATCTAATACATTATTATTATTAGACTATTAGAAGGTCTCTTAGGCTAACAGGGGGGACCCCATACCGTATAGATCAGCTTAGTAGAATCACATCAAAGGATCAGCTCTCACAGCATGCATCAGCTCTTCTTGTTCGAATGAATGTAAAATCAAACTGTTCTGCAATATTAAAGACGCTTGTCCTTCAAACATTGGCAGCTGTATGCATGATATGTCTAACAAGTGTCTACGATCAATCTAAACACAACACTCTGTACCTTCTAGTGACCCAGACGCGTTCTTTGCATGATGTACAGACCAAGGGCACATTTCACGGTTAAGAATGTGCCACAACAGTTTGTTATCCTGTAAGGCAAAGTCGAGTCAGCATTTTACAAAATGAATAACACATAACAACAGTGTCGTGTGCAGCGCAGCAGAAACGACAAGCTTGCTTGTTAACTATGATCTCGGTTATGCTAACTTAGTGTTGTAAATAGGGAGTGGCTTAGTCCATCTCACACGACCAGCCCCTGAAAGGTTGATTTTGTTTAAAACAGATACAGAGTAAAATCATAATGGTAAAGTTATAATGAGTAATATGAAAATAGTATGGAGTATCAGTTGATTAGACAGCATATTTCAATCTGTCTTACCACGGGTAACTATATTGGTCATGAATATCGGCGTCCCGATTTTGCGATATACAGGGAACGCCATTATACAATTCGGAAGCAAAATACATCAGACCAAATAACCAATTAGAAAACACCTTTGAACACACAATCTTATATATATATTTTTTTTAAAGTATGATCGTTGGTAATAATAAAAGGTGTTGAGGACAGTCAACTCGCTGTGAGAAACGTTATGGTGTGAATGACATGTTAAACAAACAAAGGGGCCTGAACTAATATACTCGGTCACTGAGTTGGATACAATCGTAAACAAATCTTAAGTGCACATAAAGATGAAGACACAGGAGATGTTATTGAAATCCTGAAAGGGCCGTTTTTAGAAAAATCCGTCTATAGAAAAACAAGCGGTATCAAATGATGAGGGATATGTATAAGATACATGCAACCGATAAGAGATAGCAGAAAGGCCTTTTAGGTGACACTGAGTAAAAACATGGGACACAACACTACAAAGTGAGAATCATGAAATGTATGCGTCTGATAAATGTGAAAAAGCAGTGGTCATCTAGAAATATATAAAATGGCAATCTGTTAAATCGAAATTACATTAAGCCTCTCAGTTATGAGGTACCAATTTTTTGATCCCCTGATTCCCCAGTGTGTGACTACAAGACGACTCCGTGACACACCAGACCCGCATGGTGCTTAATAGTACCACACAGTAGGTGAGGACAAGAATAAAAAATATGAGAATACAAGTATCAGTGTGTTCTGCATGACACGAAAAGAGGCACCTCTAGTCTGGGTGAGGGATAGATCTAGACCACGAGTGTGTTCACCACTAAGCATGCTCAAGAGGAGTTTTCCTAGAAACGTGTGTGAATTTAGTAGGTTGCACATAGGGCTATCGTGATTGTGTGAGATCACTCTGACCCACACGGTTTGGTTTTTAGGCACTGTAGCGTATTGATGAAAATCACAGCGAACTTCAAATAACACTGAGATAGTGGCACTGGTAGTGATTCCGTGGTGGCTCAACACATTAAGCACAAATTAATCACTTCACTCGGGTGGACATGTATATATGGCACAGGTGTATGAAAAACATTACACTATAGTGACTACAGATTACAATCACGAATAAAAATGTTGTATTTGTTTATATTCCCTTATATCTTTTAGAAAATCTACTGGATATCACTCCATATATTTAGGTGAGTGCAATAGGCCTAATTTTTTTTGTGCATGGTATTGATTGCCAAACACAAGGCAGGGACTTTGAAATATATATAAAAAAAATAAGATTAAGATATTTGAGCCCTGACGAAGGCCCCAGACCCGATAGGGCTAGTACCGAGGGCCGAAACATGTTGGCTTTAGTAAGTGGGTATATTTGAAAAAATTGTTTTCAAAAGAACCCCATTCCACATTTTTTTAAATATACCACGGGTACCCTATAAATAAAGCTTCGCATTGGGGTATACCTGTAGGTATTTTTAACTTATCACGTATCTGGTTCCCTGCTTAACCAGTTGGTACTTTATATAAGAACTCCCAGAACATCTTTGGTTGAGTCCGCCCAGGTAGTACCATCTTACCTGGGTGTGGAAAGACGCCCATGATGAAGCATGTCACTATTAGTGAGTGAGGCGTCTTCTCCAATATCTTGGATATTCCACCTGTTTGAGTGACTAATAGGACATACGAAGGGTCTAAGACCCATTTGATCAGATATTGGTCCAATCTTAAGCAAACTGTATGCCCATCTGGGATAATAGTAAACAACAGTTGCCTTCAGTGACAATATGGGCTGGACTGTTCCCATGAGGCACAGGGTCAAGACTGATTTGCATATGGCTGGGTTCAAACTGGAATGGCATGGTGAGCAAAAAAACGATGGATTTAGGCCCAGATCTCTGTACTGGCGTGAATGTATGACATTGTTCTGCATTCTGTCCATCAACTGTCGTTTTTGATATTGTGTTATTGCCTATATCATCATAATCATTAATCTTTATTTCTGCAATATTTCAGCCATAAAAGATACAAGTAAAGCCGTCAATACAATAAGATAATAAAACATTAAAACAGTGCATGCAGATTCAAAATCCAGTATAAAAGCCACAGACGCTAGCCACTATTCGCTAATAAAAAACTCCTTTTAGACCACATGGCAAGCAGAAACTTCGAAAGGGCAAACACAATGTATCCTGCAGTATCAGATTTAAAAATTCTTAATGCAGCTGAACATTTCTGGAAGCCCAGGTTTTTACAGATTGGTACAATCCAGAACTTCCGAGCTCTACTATAAGCAGGGCAAAATAATAAAATATGGCATTCATTCTCCTTTTCAGCTCCACAGCCTGGACATTGGGTGACCCTAGAAGATGACCATTTGCTTGTGAGACACCCTAATGGGAGTGAACCAAACCTCCATTGTATATACAGCTTCCTGGCCACAACAGGGTGGATAACATCCAAAAATTCTTCAAAGGCAAATGCAGATTTAATTTCTAGAAATGATTTTACCATAGTGCCATTTCGAGAGTCGTGCAGCCATATACTGCTGCAACATGACCTATAGCACTCCGTTAGTGATTTCCCTGAGATCTCCCTACAGGCCTTAGCTGGATTATGCCACAGGGCTGAGAGACCCATTGTCAATAGTTCTTGTTTAACAAAGGTGAGCCATGATATGTTCGCTGCCTTGCTTGAGCTCAATACTTCTTGCAGTTCATTTCTATACTGCGAGAGTTCGGGTGTTATCCATAACCTCCTCCAAAACCTAAGGGGTTTAATAGATAATTCCTCCTGGAAGTCGAGCCTTAACGGTAGAAGGGGTGTACTTTGGGGAAGCAGCAGCAGCTGCCGCAGAAATCTATTCTCCACTTTGGAGATTTCAGGCCTGGAAGCATGCCCCCAAAGTTCCCCCACATACAATGCCGCTGCCCTCGCCCTAGCTTTGTATATTTCAAGCGCAGGACTTATAGGCCTATATGTTGAAGCATTTGTCATCTTAAGAATACCCCCCACAATTTGAGACAATTTAAGTTGGGACTTGGCATGATGAGGGCCCCATGAGAGGTTTTCACTTAGCGTGACGCCTAGGTATTGGAATGTCTGAACCCTCTCCAGTCTGACCGATTCCAATAATTGGTGCTGGTCGAGTGTGTGAAGGGGGATTAAATATCATAAATTTAGTCTTGTCTACGTTAATCTGTAATCCATGGGCACAACAAAGATCATTAAAACCATTCAATATACGTTGTATCCCCATAGGGGACTTGGAGAGTAGGAGAGTATCATCGGCAAACATTATTGCCGAAACTTTCCTACCTTCCAATCTAGGTGCATCATTATTTGGCACTGCATCCAAGTGTGAGATCATTCCATTCACATACAGGCAAAACAGAGTTGGGGCCAGGACGCACCCTTGCCTGACCCCCTATTTACCGGAAACCTAGCAGACAGTATTCCTCCTCTCGCACATCTAACCTGTGCAAAGTTCTGAGCATGCAACCTTACTAAAACCCCCAGCAGTGCTTGCGGAACTCCCAAGTCCCGAAGCACAGCCCAAAGTTTCCCCCTGGGAACAGTATCAAAGGCGGATCGGAGGTCTACAAACACCATGTAGAGGCTGCCACCCTCTATTAGTACGGTCTTCCAATACCGCATAACTAAACGGAAGATCTGGTCCATGGTGGATGTGTTCCTCCTGAAGCCAGCCTGATATGGGGAAAGGATTTAATTTTCATTGATCCACTCCTGCAAACGATCTAAAATGAGTCGTGAGAAGATTTTTGGGGGGACGTCAATGAGGCTGATGGGCCTGTAATTGACTGGGAGCAGTGGGGAGCCCTTTTTGTAAATTGGTATAATCTCTGCTCCCAGCCAAGTACCCGGCACCTCCATGCCACGCAAAATAGAGTTAAATAAAGCACAAAAATATGGCGCCCAAATCTTCGGTTGGTCTTTAAACAAGTCCCCAGGGAGTGTACCTATACCTGGTGCTTTGCCCATCGCCAATTTCCCTAAGGCAATAAAAACATCCTCAGGGGTAAATTCCAGTGCCTCCACCTCCCCGGGTTTAGATGTGTGCAATGGCATAAAATCTAGGTCAGTAGTCGCTGCATATAGGGTTTTAAAATGTAGTTCTCACACCCCCGCATCTATATTAGCTTCAATCGCATTGCGGGGTTCATCGGACCCTGTGTTCACGATGGCCCAGAATCTCCGTGCTTCCTTATTATCAAGCGCGGAGGCTAGGTTCTGCCATCTCTCCCAGTCCCAATCTATCTTGGCCTGTTTCATTACTTCTTTATACAATGTCCTAAGTGAGCATATTTTCGTCCTGTCTGTGCCATCTTTTATGACAGTTAACAAATCCGTTTTTATCCTCCTACAGGTGCCATTGTGCCAAGAAGAAGAAGGCACCCTATTCTTATTTGGAAGAGCAATCGGGTTAAAGATACCTGCTAGACTGTCCACCAATTCCTGGTGGACCGAAAGCAGGTTCACTGTTGCACCTAGGCTCGGGGCTTGTGCCCAAATATCGCTTGCCTTTATAAAAAGGGGAAGAATAACTTTATATAAGTTGGGGAGTGCATCCCTCTTCTCGAGCAAATTCCCCAACTTAACCCGCCGCCTATTATTAGTGATGACGAGGCCAGGATCCTTGGTCATTTCATTATAGCTTTTTAAAATAAAGGGATATTCCATCTTCAACATAAGGGCGTTGTGGTCACTATCCATTCTGTTCAGTACCTCCAGGTCCACTATCCTTGGCCACAATCGAGTTTCTACCATAACATAGTCCAAATGGGATTCGTGATCTTTTTTATTATAGGTGCACTTGGAGGGGATATCTGAGGGCTTACGACCATTTACCGCCCTAATCGAATTGTGGAGGGTTAGGGTCGTAATCTGCATGGCCAGTGGAGACCATGCCTTGGCAAAGGGGGACTTGCAGGGTGGAATTCCCCAGTACTCATCTTCTCCCATCAACGCCCCCTCATTCAGCCCTAGCAAAGGCTCAAAGTGGCAATTAAAATCACCAGCAACCACATACTAAATGTCAGGACTTAGGGAATCAAGAAAAACCGATGTTTCCCCAATAGTACTTGATTCCTTGGCCAAGCCAGTCGGGCGGGAGTAGACATTTACCACTGCAAGTTTATATAATGTGGGCCATGTCATAAGGACACATTGAATGTCATCCGAGTTGGTCTGGATCGATTCCGCCTTGCAACCTAGGTGTAGACCAACCCACGTTGTCAGACCACCAGAGGGTCGACCTTTGCCTCCCCATCGGGCCTTAATATTAAAGGCCGCAAACCCCAATCTATAGGACTCCTCCCTAGCCCAAGTCTCCTGAAATAGAATGATATCAGTGGTATCGACAAAAGTGCCCCACTCTGGACAGGCTAGCTTACTTTTCAAGCCCGCCACGTTCCATGACATTATAGTCATGTACTCGGAATTCCCCTGGGTGTGGTGTGGGATATCTAATAGAGGGGTTGCGCACCCCTGCTGGTATATATCACTTCCCAACTGTGTGGCATCACTACTATTTTCTAGGTTAATGGAAGAGTACTGCTCCCTGGAAATGCAACCTTTTTTCTGTACGGGGCAGTTTATACTAGTCCCTACAGAATAAGTGGGGATCCCCCAGGTGCCAGGGAGTGGGTTGCTTACCCTTGCTACCACAGTGGACTCAGAAACTGCGGGCTCACCCACAGTATTACCCCGAGCTACCTGGTTGTACCAACCCAGTCAATCGACCTGATCCAGGTAACTGAACCTGTTAAAGCAAGGGGTATGATACCGAGCCGGAGCGTATGCATCATGCCTAAACTTCCCACCTCCTCCCCCTCGCGAATATGGTACAAAGGACCATCCTTCTTCCTGAGGCCTCGGATATTCACTAGGATAGAAGAACGTGAGGGGGCGAACTCCAATTTTTGTATCAGGGCAAGATGTATCCCACTTACAAATGTATTCTGCGGTCCTGGGATCCCTAAAGTTGACTATCACACAATCACCAGTTAGAGATTTGGGGGTGCACCCAACCCAACCCACCCTTCTAACCATCATAATCGCACTTCTGACATCAGGGGGCAAAGGCCTATAGTTGTTAAGCCATTGTATTGTTTATTTTTCAGAGAACTAAAATTCTCTCTACTTGTGGCACTAATTTCAGGTACCCCCGTAAGGACAACCAAATAAGGGCTTGCTTCCAGAGGCAAGTCAATTCTCGGAATAGTTCTAGGGACCTCTCTGGTTCCTCCCTTCCATGCTGCCCTGCCAATAACACTATCATTTTCAGGGGGGGCCGTTCCTACATTGTTATGGACTAGTTGCTGGTTGTCACTGAGTCTGGCTTCATGTTGAGAATGTGATAGATTTTGTGTTTTGGCAGTCGCTACCTGTGATATAACTTGTAGGACGGTGGGTGGCCGGGTCTCTGAGCGTATAGTGGTAACATCTGTCCCAACCCCCCCAGCTCTACTATTAGAAATACAATTACAGGAGCACTGGGGGTATGCTTTAGTAGCAATACTGGTTAAAGTGCCCTTTATTTGTTGTTCAAAGTTAGTAAAATGGGTCGCAATACTGGCAAGCCTCTCTTCCAAGGGACGAAGGAGGGAGCGCAACAGCACGTCTAATTTCGATGTTATGAAATCCCCATCTACTTGAGACGCTATAACAGGAGGAGCCTGTGCCTGGCGTAAGCCCTCCCCTGCAGTTTTTCGGTGCGAGGACTCAGGAAGCGGAACACAGATTCCCGAACCCTCACCCGTGACCGCTTTAGGAGCTTTATTATTCCGGCGTTTAGATTGTTTAACTTCCCCAGGTTTAACTCTCGATACATTAATGGTTTGTGGCTCCGTTTTTGGAATCGTCCCTAAGACTTTACCCTTTTTGTTCCGTAGATTCGATCCATGCCTATTCACTGGGGGCGTTATATCTCTCGGGGTCACCGGAGAACCCTCGCAACTCGAAAGGCCGCTAAGTGTGGAATCATCTATAAATTGGCTAAGGGGCTGGATGGGTACTTCAGATCCGGTACTATTAGGAACACTCTTAGAAGCCTTAGGCGTGCGAGCGTTAGCAAAGTGACCCATCGAGGATCTTTTGGCCAGGGCAAGGTCCTGCGAGACTCTACGTTCCATCAGGTCTATGCCCTGGTCAATCACAGAGTTAGCTCTCACTATGAAATGATCTAGAGTACCAGTGAGATTGCCATTAGGAGCGAAATTCCTACCCCCTTTGGTCGCCATGAATAGACTGCCGTAGAGGTAAAACTTACTGGGTAGAAATGGTTGCAGATAATTAATTTCTACAATCAAGTGAGACAAGACTAAATGCACACATGAGGCATAAACTATCACAAAGAGATATCAAAGTTTAGGCAGCACATACGTCTTTGTCTGCAATGTAAAGAGGGGGGGCCCGGTCCGGTCTTCTCCGGTCACAAACGGGCTACAACGGGCCCGGCCTTGGCCCGGGCTTCACCCGCGCGCGTCCCGCGTTGCGTCCAATGGGCATGGTTATATACAAAAGGGCAAGAGGCGTTCCCAGGAAGAGGCAGCAGCTGGGCTTAGAAGTAAGGCTGCTGGTCCTCGCAGTCCCGGTCAGTAGTCCCTGGTGGCAAGGTCCGTAGCAGCAAGGGAGTAACAGACTGCAGCGAGCGGCACCCGCAAAGCGGGGCCGCGAGCAGTTAAGAGCAGATCAGGTGTGCAGAGGCGGTCCCAGGAAGGGACAGCAGCTGGGCTTAGAAGTAAGGCTGCTGGTCCTCGCAGTCCCGGTCAGTAGTCACTGGTGGCAAGGTCCGTAGCAGCAAGGGAGTAACAGACTGCAGCGAGCGGCACCCGCGAGCAGTTAAGAGCAGATCAGGTGTGCAGAGGCGGTCCCAGGAAGAGGCAGCAGCTTGGCTTAGAAGTAAGGCTGCTGGTCCTCGCAGTCCCGGTCAGTAGTTCCTGGTGGCAAGGTCCGTAGCAGCAAGGGAGTAACAGACTCTTTAGCGTGTCGATAACTCCTGTTTCAGGGTTCAGGATGAACTTGAAGAAAGGGTGAAGTCTATTGAGGAGGTTAGGATTTGCACACGTCGTTTGGTTCCAGGTGGTGCCCAAGTATTAATCACACTGGGCCGGTTGAGGTAGAGCTATCCGTAGGGTTCTGTACTCGCGTCGTTACGAGATCTCCCGGCCTCCGTCCTGTACCCTCGCGCTCCGCTCCCCCGCTTCCTGCTCCGAAGCTCTAGGAAGCGCGAGCTGCTGTCAAACAGGCGCGGCCCCTGCCAGACCTATATGGTTTTACTGCACCTCTCCTGTTTATTTTTGTAACGTTCTATTTTGTACCATTACTCTCATGTAACGTAACTGGTTCTATTGTACAGCGCTCTGACACCTTTGGGTAAAGTCCGCGCTATATAAAAATGCATTAAATAAAAAAAAAAATAAACCAAAATTTATGTTTCTGTATAATATGCATTAATTTAGGCTTCACATCTAGATACCACCAGGTCCTAGTGCTGAAGAGACCCCTAAATACAATGAGTGTTGAAACGCATAAACAGAAATACAAGGAAGAACTGCATATTCCTAAATAGGAAAGAACAGTTGGCTTCAACCTGACAGCTCAGCCTACTATAAAATAATATGTAGGACTCACGCAAAAACGGTATCAATTGGTCCATTTTGTCAACCCAAAACCAAAGGACTGGTGTTTTTTAACTACCTATTATAATTTTATTTCATGTTTTTTATATTCACTGTCACATCTGTACACAATCTGAGCACACTCCCTTTTGGCTGCTGTCACTAACTTTGAACCTGTTTCTTAATTTATTATGTCAAAAAATGAGTGTTTGTTATATAACTGTTGTGATATAATTCTGTGTTTCAATCAAATGTTGTCTGTCTCATGTAGAGTGCCTCAGAAACGTACATTAGCAAATTGTGTGGTAGCAAGATTTTGGAAAATTTTGAAAAACATCTTTTCTCAATGTACTTGAGTAGTACTACTAAATAAGACATCTTTGCCTTTTTCAAAGAAAATCGCCGTTCTATCGATAGGATGTTCTAAATCAAGCTTTGAACAACATGAAAAAGAAATTTAGGAGTATGGGTAGATTCTGCGCTGACCTTCAGAGATCACACTAAGAAGGTGGCTGCTACGTGTTACGGAATTCTGCGTGGTACTAGGCCGGTCTTAAAGTACTTTGATCCCCCTACCAGACAGCTTGTAGTCCAGGCCTCAATACTTTCTCGGCTGGACTACGGCAGCTCATTGCTGTTAGGGGTGAATCAAGCGGAGGCCTCTAGGCTCCAAAGAGTACAAAACGCCGCGGCACGTGCCATTGTGGGCCTTCCCAGACATTGTTCAGTGTCTGGCACCATCACGGCCTTGCACTGGCTCCCGGTCAGACAGCGAATTAAGTTCAAGGCGCTGTGCCTGGCCTTTAAAATTCTGAAATCTTTTTCGCCGCCGGCACTTGTTCCTCTTCTTACACCCTATATGCCTTCGAGATCCTTGAGATCGGAGGGGCTTCATCTGGCCATCTGTCCGCGCTTTAAGCTGAGCAGAATGGGTGGCCGCTCCTTTAGGGTGCTAGCGGCAGGCCTATGGAATTCGCTCCCTGTACACATTCGTGCTCTTGAAGATCTGCTCACCTTCAGGCAGGCGATTAAAACCTTCCTGTTCCCGGTATCTAGTTAATCTCTTTCCTTTTATTGTGTGTTATGTTATAGCATCTGTCAAAGCGCCAGGACGCCCCTTTGCTGGGGCAGCTGTGCGCTATAAAAATACCAAATAACATAACATAACATAACATGCCACATAATGATGTCTACTTGATTTACCATAAAGTTACGATTTGGCTAGCCTACAACAAGAAAATCATGAATTTATTAACGGCAAGGAGGCATATAATATACCCTACCTCTCCCCCTAGGTCTCAATTTGGCATGCTATGCCTTGCAGGTTTTCTCGCCTGGTACTAGCTTCCTTTTTTATGTACTAGGGGTCTCTTACGTCACCCCATTGACTACCTATGTCTGCTTTATCTCTAGCTTCACTGCTTCTCTTGACCTTCGCCTCCCTGGTTTTGGGTGCCTCCAGGTTCCACTTTGTATTCCAGCTGTCTGTGCCCTGTTTTTCTGGAGATGTATTCCAGATTCCCTGGTTTCCACCCCACTTCCTACATCCTAGTTTTTGGTTCTGTTGCTCCCGTTTCTCCTTGGTGAAAGCTAAGAAAGCAATTTTTGTTGTTCATTCGAAACATGTAACATGTTTGCCTGAAACATGGCACCATCTTTCACATTTCAAAAGTTGACAATTTAATTTATCCCACGTATTATTATGTAAAGACATCAAAGATTTTGTGAAATTTCAGTTTGTGGCAGGTTTATCATACAAATATGTTGGATTCCCTATTGCACAAGCTGTAAAAAAAACGGTACGAGTGGATTCTAACCTGTATGTGGGTGGGGGTGGGGGGGGGGGGTTAGTTACCGCGATAAGTAGCGGTCCCCAGGAGGGGTGGGGAGTAATCTGCTTGAACAAGGGCAACAGCAGTTGTCTGGAAAAAAAAAAGACAAAAAGCAGACTCTTTTTTCTCTGATGAACCAAAAGCACATTCTTTCCTCATTCAAACTCTCGTTCTAATTTGCGTACAACCCTTGTGGTAATTGCCACAACTCTTAGAAAATGCACCATTCTGAGCTTCAGATGTGGAATGGGTGAAAAAGTGATAACTGCATATTCCTCACGTTCTGAGACGTGCAAACTCGGATTTCATGGAAAACAAAAATTGAAGGGACGGGGGAGACAACAGGCTATTTTTTTAGACTGTCAAGTGAACATTTGTGACCATTCGATCAATTGCAGCAGCAAAACAGGCTACAACGCTTGAGGTTTTCAAACCTTATTTCATATGGACGAAATAAATTATTTATCTCGATAGCACCAGGAAAACAGCCATAACGTAGTAAAAACTGTTGGCAGAAGTCTGAAGAATGAACAGAATATTTAGGACTCATCAAAAAACTGGTGACCCAGATGCGAAGAGACAAAATCAACATGCCAATAATGAAGAGCAAAACAGGCCCTGAGGAGGTGACAAGGATACATATAAAAGGCCTTGAACTCGAAACATGTGCTCACCTGAGCTAGTGAATCGGTCTATATGTAAATAAAGGAATATCGAAGGCTCGGATCGGAACAAAGAACCTTCAGTTTACAGGGAAAGTATTTGCCTGATTGAAACTATTTTCATTTACAAGATTAAATATTTTCTAAATATCGCTCACGTTGCTTGGAATCATAGGGACCTCAAATAATTGATTGGATTTTCCTACATTTACCCGCACAATTTGCATCTGGTGAAAATTGTTCGGCAAACCTGTGGGGTCCAAAGTGAGCGCCTGCGGTGGAATCTGGATTCTTGCACAAATGAGAATTTGGGCTCAGATCTGGATTTGCATCCCTGAATGAGGGCGTGGGCGTTCAGCATTTTGTAGCTGAGACACTTATTTTATCTTAAGCCTAGTCCCTGTATATGTAATTTAACACAAGTCTCCAGAGAGCTGGGACTGTTTTGCACCTTGTTTTGTGTGGCTTCAGATGGTGAATTTCAGGCAATGGCTCCCCTACGGTGTGATGTACAAGTCATCTGTTTTGGGATGGTTATCTTCCCTACCATTCTCCGAGTTCCCATTCCATGATCTGCCATGAAATTGGTATTTAAAACTAATAGTATGGTTAAAAAAAAACATATCACTGGACTGCAGAAATGACACGTGGGGTTTGGCGGCCAGAGCCTGGCCTCTATTAGCTTTCTGCCCTTCGCAGAGCGGGCAATGGCTGTTTAAGGGGATTATTTGCCCCAGGTGCTGAGATAGAGTCCGTACAGCTAATCTACATTGCTTATCTTTAGTAGACAGTGGTCTGTCAAGACCTGTCCACGTGCCCTACATGCCTGTCCTCTGTGTTAATTGACTTGCTGATGCTTGTGCTGCTGGGGGTGGGGTACTCCACCGTGCACTTATAAAACAGACAATTACTGCGCCAAAGAGGATGTCAGAGGCTATGATCAAATAATTCAGCAGGTGAAAGCGACCTTAAACAGGTCAGTTTCATTTTATTAGATATGGTATCTTCCTGTAGAGGGAGGTACAGATTGTAAGATTTCCTGGGCTTGTGATTTGGAAAAGAGGTGCACCTTACACTCCGCGCTTATTTAGAATCGGAACCTTGCCAATGTCAAGGAGCAGCATGGCAAAGGTGGCAGGAGCGCAGGATTAAAATCCCATCCAGTCTAACTGAGCATTAGTCACAGAGCTGTCAGGATACGGACACATATGTTGTGCAGTACCACACACTGCAAGAGTGGAAGATGGATATCTCGGCAGATGTCAAACTGTATTCAACGGGAAGCAAACATCCTACAACTGCTCTAAGGAGCATATGGTATATCATCAAAATTCAAAATCTTGTCATAAAAAGGGCTTTTTTTTTAAAGCTGCACATGCAGGTAAGCTACAGTGATGTAGCATGGGTGGGGCCAAAGGGGGGGGTTACCTCCGGTCGCAGACTCTACCCGCCCAGGGTATCGACGGAGAGAGCGGTGCCCATCCCCTGAGCTGTCGCCAGGTTGAGGTGGAGTTATATACCCAGTTGTTACGGGTATTGACATTTTGCACATAACAGGAACCGCAAGTATATTTGGTTCCTATCTTTTTCGTTGTCTTAAACATTTGAGTTTCGCTTTTATGCAGCAGCAGCATCTACAAGGTCCTGAAGAAAGCCATGCCCGAAATAGGGGCGTAACGGCTGAAACATGTCGACCCCCTACCTTCACCTCACACATGTGGTTAAACCCATACCACAGGTGCACTGTTTTTAGTCCTAACAGTGAGAGTTTCTGAATAAAATTTAAATTCTACTCTCCCTAGTTAGTTTTATCACCACTTCACTAGTCCTTTTCTTTTGCGCTGCGCCCTCATCCTCTCTTGTGCGCTCATTTGGTGGATTTACTAATCCAGACAGCGTAATAATTAAAACATCCCTGAGCTCCTCCCTCTTAGAGAGGGGGTTGTAGCCCCCAGAGGAACTAGGTCTTCTTCTGGGAGGAGAATCCCAAATGATGAAGCATGCCACCATAGGTGGGTGAGGGATTTCGTCCTGAAGGGATTCTCCCCTCAGATAATTCTGTTGTATAGTGCCCTTGTATTTGTTTGATAGTTTCTGTTGTTTTGTCTATACAGACAATTTAGACCGGAGGATTTTGTAGTATTTAGCATATTGTACAGTTGGGGATGCAATCCTTCACTGGTCTTTACATTTTCCCTGGGACCCTCCCTTCTTTTTCTGATATTGTTGTGATGCATACCTGAAGAAAATAGCCTTGTCTTAACCTTTGCAAAATGGCATTGCACCAGGCCAGGGTTTTATGGCTGGTCAGATGCTTAGCAAGTGTGCCCTCAGCCCTAACACAAGTCAGGAAAACGAGTGCCCTCACTGTGCCCTGCTGTTTGGAAGTGAAAGATGGCCATATTAGGGGTGCACTGCCTCCTCTCGCCATCAGTTCACCATCTGTATCAATGATAGTGACACCCCTTGTTATGAATGCAATAACGCTGACTGGGTGTGGCAAATTCAAGATGACCTCAAGCTGCTGTTATTTGAAGGTGATACAGGGGCAGCTCCTCCACGCAGTGCAAGATGCAGAAACATAAAATGGTAATAACTTTTTGTTATTACCATTTTATGCTTGGTTGCCGGTGGGCGGGGCTGCTCTGAGAGGAGGAGCGGTGTGCCTGCCAACTCCTGAGTGCTCAAAGCCTGTTTGGTCGCCCCCCTGGGGCCTCCCAAACCCGTCATGCACATTCTCCCCTTCTCCATGCAGGCTGTAATTCAGCCTACATGGAGAAAATGGCCTCCCCATAAGACCCTGGCTGGGCAGTGTCCTGACCAATCACAACGCTGCTTCAGCTTTGTGATTGGTTTAGGGGAGGGAGGGAGCCTGGCTGCCTGTTTCTGCTTCCTGTTCCTGGAGAGCAGGGAAGACACAGGACCCACCGGCGGAAAAGTACGTTTAATTATATATATTTTTTAATTAAATTAAACCCCCACCGCAGCCCCCCATGTGACATCCTCCCCCCCGAGCGACCCCCCGCAATCCCACCCGTGAGTCATGTCGGCCGCGAATGACTCAGAGTCAGATTTATCAACATTTTGCGCTGGTGCCAAGTTACAAAAAGTGACGACACAAATTGTAGATAAAGTATTTACTTTCCAGAGCAAACCTTTCCGGGAAGTAGCTCTAACAGTAATACAGATAACACTTTTCACTACTTTACATTACTTTAAGTCAAGGGTGCATCCCATGACTGATACATGTGCATTACCACGCTACCACCCATGAATTCTGATACAAAAATAGTTTTATTTCTCACAGCGTTTCACACATTGCATATATACCACATCATACAGCACACATACAATGAGGGAAAAGTTCTAATGACCCTTAATGAAAACTTGATGACCCTGTTAAACACATAGTTAGGAAATAAATGTCAGGTGCCAGTTTCTTTTTACATTCAGTGGCAGGGTAAATGTAAGAAGCATTTTCTTCAAATGTTTTTTCAAAAGGGGTATGTTAAAAAATTAAATAATATTGGCCGGACTTAGCCCAGTAATATTGGGGTCGCACCCAGTAGATTCCTTCAGTTTCAAAAGGAAATGTGCTCTTTAACCTGAAAAAGGAGACTTGTCAGGTGTTTCTCACTCCTCCTGTAGTGAGTTATGCTCTTTTAGGCAGGGAATGTTATAGAATCCTTTATCTGCATGAGCATTATTATTATGAATAACCTAGCAGATAATATGCAAATTAAGGTGATGGTTACAAACATCTCTAACCTGTTGGTACAACCTACAATCAACCTACAATCAGTGTCAATCAGGTCTTGACACTCCAGCAGGATCGGACACTGTGATGTCAAAAAGAGGTCCACTGCGTCGGTGTTAGCTCCATCTAATTGTGACAGGGTAGGCCTCTCTGAAGTTATTAAAGTATTTGGGCCCAGCCAACAGGCCATCCTGTCAAAGGCACAATAAAACCTCATCACACCCAAGGCCTTTTGTCCCTGTACTGGGGGCAATTTCCCACTTCATTCATGCCTATTGAAATGCTATTTACTGGCTGGCAGATGCTGAAGAGCATAATGCAGATTTAGCTTTCAGGCACTTCAGGCAGGACAAATGTAACTATTTAAAAGTCATCTTTCCAAAATTGTTATTATAAATCTAACTTTACCACTTAAGTAGGCTAGTAATAAATATTTTAAAAGTCCCAAAATTAAATGTGATGTGTTTCCTAGGTAGAGATAACATTAATCAAACTTAATATAGTATCCTATTTTTCAGCAGCATGCGACTTACCTTATATGCAATAAGGCCCTTTTAGGGGTGACTTATAAATACTTAAAAGAACGTTTTTGGCTCCTTAAAATTGGGCTATTTACACAATTCAAACCTGCAGTTAAACCAGCACAACCAGACTACTGGTGGCAGGACTGCACTAATATTTACATTCTCACTGTAGATTATGGCATAATGGGTGCTGCAGCCCACTACTGACATTCAACTTATAGGCCCTGGATACGACTTTGTATCCTATATTAGGGACTTATAGGTAAGTTAAATATGCCAATCAGGAGTATACTAATTTCACCATATTGAAGGAGGAGCATGTTGCAGGGGGTACCTGCTTCTATTTATTCCCTTTTTCCAGTGTGTTCGGTGGATTCCAGCTGCTGTTATTCCTCATTTGCAGAATTTTGGTTCTATGTTTGCTCTCCATTTGCAAACCCACTGGAACTACCACTGGACCTTGATTGGTCATTGTCATTTCGGCCTGTCTGGTTCAACTGCGTGCAACGCGTGTTTCACTGCCTCTGGTGCCCCTTTTAATGGGCTCCGGATATTTGCTTGGCTTTGCCGATGCCAACTCCTGAGGACATTGACCTGCTGAAAAGTCCATAAGCGACCCATTTTCAGAGTTGTCCCTTAGGCCTGTGGCTTCTTCTTTATGAAGCTATGAGCCACTCCTACCTGAGGAGATGTGTGTATTGGCACATGGATCACTAAATATTTGCTCCAATAACACGGATGCAGGTTCCTGGCAACTTTCTCATCATCGGCTGAGACCGAGGATCATGTTTGTTCTCTGGAGCTTATGAACTGGGCTGAAAACCAATCATCGTTTGCGGAGACTGAATCCGTTATGGATTTGCTGGCCTTTGAATTAGCGAGTGACATCATGGATATCTCTGACACACCTTAAATTCCACACAACAAGCACAAGCACTTTACTCTAGTAGGGGTAAAGTGCAGAGAATTCAGCAGCCAACAAAAATAGAGTTCAGGAAGAAGGCATAAAGACCCTGGGGTGACACTGTAGACAGGACACATTTCTAACAAATGCTGTGCCACACATGACAAATTTACTAGAGAATTAATTAAAGAAACTTGTTGGGGCCTTTACTTGGGCTTTTTGAGCAATCTCGTAATAATACTAATTTTCAAGGTAAAGACAACTCCTTTCCAGGATATATATATGTTTTTAAAAATGTGCTTGACAAGAAAAAGGAGGAGTTAATTATGAAAAACATATGACTCACGTTATACCTGTCAGCCTTACCATGGTCTTCCCCAAACCTTTTGCCTTTGCCCTCCAATTGTTTTTGTTGGCCTAAGGACTCTGTGCACTTCTCCACTGCTATCTAGTGCTAAAGTGCTTGTGCTCACTCCCTAAAGCATGGTAAAATTGGCTTATACCTGATTGGCATATTTAATTTACTACTAAGTCCTTAGTAAAGTGGTATATCATATATCCAGGGCCTGTAAATTAAATGTTGCCAGTGGGCCTGCAGCAATTTCTGTACCACTCACTTAAGTAACCCCTTAAAACTAGTACCAGGCCTGCCATTACAGCTGAATGCAGTTTTAAACTGCCAAATCGACTTGACAATATATCCAAGCCTTAAACTCCCCATTTATGACATAAAAGTCACTCCTAAGGTAAGCCCTGGACAACCCATAGGGCAGGGTGCATTGTAAAAAAAAGATTGAACATGTACTTTTAAGTTTTACATGTCCTGGTAATGAAAAAATCCTACATTTTTTTTTCTCTGTTGTGAAGCCTACCTCTCCCATAGGATAACATTGGGCTGCCCTATTACATTAAATAAGTGCTAACATTTGATCTGGAACAGGTAGATTTTTTGTGTTTAGTGTCTAAGAAATTGAAATTAAAAATCCTATCTAATGGTGAAGTCAGTTTTTCAGTTACAATTTTGAAAATGCCACTTTTAGAAAGTTGGCATTTTCCTGCTCTAACCATTTGGTGCCTTCAGCCCGCTCCTGGGTCATATGACTGGGTATAGTTAGCAGATGGACTTTGTTTATTCCTCCCAGACAGCCAAACAATAGAAAGATTAGACACCAGGTATAAAAATAGGACCCTCAGACCCACTCTTCAGTTCACTTTCTGAACCTGCGGAAGGACCCTCAGGGGACTGCTTGAGGCTTGCTGTGTCCTTCAGAAGGCAGCCTTGCTGAACCTGGAAGGACTGCTTTGCTGCCTGAAGTCTATCTTGAACCCTCAGAGGCCTACCCTACTGCTTGAGCCCAGTTTCAACACTTGAACCCAGGCATACCAGAGTGACTTCAAGAGTGACAGCAGAGGCTTCAGCCATCGTGAACCCAGGCCACAGTGAGTCCTAACCCCCCAAGTGCTGAAGCTCCAGTCCTGGACTCTTGGTGGTGGCGATAGAGGTGCCTAGATAGCCAAAATCCAAAACATGGGAATTGGAACATTATTGGCTAAAAACTGCTCTGAGAACCGTGACAAGACAGGGACCAACCTACTCCTGGCAGAGTTTTACAAATGTTTTGCGCCGCTCTTAATGGATAGACTGCTCGCTGTCTATAATGAGGCGTTTCAAACGGGCCATTTTTCTGCCTACTATGAGCGAGGCCCTGGTGGCGATGATTCTCAAAAAGGATAAGGATCCTGACCAGGCAAGCTCCTATAGACCCATTTCTCTGATGAATATAGATGCCAAGATACTTAGTGGCATTATGGCTAACTGCCTCCTTCCCTGTATGGGAAGCTTGATTCATACAGACCAGGCGGGGTTTATCCCTGGCCGGAATACTACATATAATCTACGATGGGTGGCACATGTGTGGCATGCCCCCTGCCTAGCAAACTTGGATGCAGTCGCAGTATCCCTTGATATTGAGCAGGCATTCGACTCGGTAGAATGGCCTTACCTGTGGCAGGTCCCGAAGAACATAGGAGTTGGGGAGCGGTACCTTATGTGGACACAGCTGCTATATGCAGCCCCAATGGCCAGAGTGCGGATGGGCAGGACTGTGTCCGAACAGATGGCATTACGCAGAGGAACGAGGCAGGGATGCCCGCTCGCCGCTACTTTTTCCGATTGCATTGGAACCATTGGCAGTTTGCATACGGGCAGTCCTGGACACTTGGGGGATATAGTTGGGTAACACCAACCATGTCATTTCATTATAAGCAGATGACACGCTGTTGTATCTGCGACAGCCGGAAACCTCTATCCCGCTGCTTTTCCGGGCACTGGGGCACTTTGGGGACGTCTCGGGACTGCGCATTAATCCTGGTAAGTCAAGGGTGATACCATTGGATAGGATGGTCGCTTGTCCAATGGAAGAGCGACCAAATGTCGGGCTCCCTTGGGCCACTGAAGGGGGAAGTTATTTGGGGATTCGCCAGGCTTATTCTGGGGACACCTTTTATGCAGCCAATATGGGACAGGTCCTTGAGGGACTACAGAGCTCGGTCCGTTTCTGGGCAGATCTGCCACTCTTGCTTTTGGGGCAAATAGCAATTGTCAAAATGATTATTCTCCCACTGTGTCTATATCACTTCCAGCACTCTTTCTTTTTGCTACTGAGATCGTGTTTTATCACCTTAGACACCCTCATTGGCACGCTATTGTGGGGGAAAAGCGAAGGAGAGTCTTTCTAATGACATTGCAGAGGACATGGGAGGGAGGCGGATTAGAGGTTCCACGCCTGAATATGTATTATGTGGCATCTCAATTGCAATATGCGGTACACTGTTTTGCTGACGAAACTAACTGGGAGAAAAGTTTGTTGGCCGGGACATATGGTGGGGAATTGTTAGTTGCATTATTAATTATGGGATCTTCGATCCCCGACAGAGACCCCTACATAATACGGCATGTGGAAACGGTATGGGTGCAGGCGTTGTGTAGGGTGGTCCGTCATGCTCCATATGCACCAGATGTGGCTTTATGGGCAGTGCGCCCTTTTGCGGCAATAGCAGACTCTATGTTGATCAGCTGTTAGAGGGCGGATGGATTTTTACTGATGGGGATCTGTATACGAATGGTCACTTTATGACCCGTGAGGAGGCACAAAATACCTTCGACCTAGGACCGGGACAGTTTTTACAATATGCTAAAATAGCAAAGGTGGATCGGGAATTATGGCAGACCTTCCCAGATGAACCACCCGTTACTAATATCCTTAAAACTATGCTAGAAATGGTTCAGGGAGGTCGATTGATATAATTTTTGTATAGAGCCTCGAGAGATGATCTCCCGCAGGAATCGTTGTGCTGTCAGCAGAAATGGGAGGAAGTACTGGAGGAGCCCCTAGTGAAGGCGGAATGGCGGAAGATCCATGGGGGGGTCCACAAAGTCAGCATGAACGCTCGCTTTAAATTACTCCATTACAATGATATACACCAGGTATATCTAACTCCACGAACACTGCATGTAATATACCCCGATAAGGAGGACTGCTGCCCTAGATATCGCTCGCAGGGAGCGGACTTCATCCAGATGATCTGGACCTGCCCCATGTTACGATTATACTGGGACGCAGTACTGGGGAGACTGGGAAGGGCCACGGGCAGGACTATTACACAAGATGTCAAGACGGTGTTACTGGGCTTACTGCCGACTCCTAAGAATAAAAAACTGAGCCGACAACTCGTAAACCTGGGTCTGGTATATCCAAGAGGCGGGTGGTTATAGCCTGGATGCAACCCAGATTTCTGAAGCATTCAGATTGGGTAAGGGATATAAACGAATGGGCAACGGCGGAATTGGTCCGGATGCGCTATGTTAGAACAGATGAAAAAGCGGAGGACGACAGATTGGCTTGGGCATCTGTGACCTCCGAATTGCAGGACGGTCAGACTCAACTCAGTCTGTGCTCTCGGGAAGACATTGATATTCAGGGGTATGGTGCCACTGGGACCCAGGACAGACACACCCCGACATCTGACTGATCAACAGGCACACTATACTGGACTAATGGCAGTAACACACAAGACTGAACTGTTATAAATGGGAAGGAAGGTAGGGCGGCGGGTATTGGATATTGTTTGAGTTTTTATTAATGCTCTTTTGGTTCATATGCACTGCTGTAGACGCAACTGTTTAGAATGTGCATTGAACTGGGATATCAGCGGGCCCATACTTCTGGTCCGGTCTATGATTATGTATTAGTGCTGAAACTAAACTGGGTTTTATTCTGCGAAATTCAAGTGACGTGCAGTCTGTACTGTGTTTATGGCTGAAATGCGAATAAAATATATTTTTTTTAAACGACAGGGTCCAACCTTCTTGTCTATCCAGCGAAGGAGCATCGCTACTCGGCCTGACTTCGCTGCTGCTCCCGCTGAATTCTACAGCCTCCTGCCTTGTCCTGCTGGAGATTATCGACTTCCAAAAAGAGACTTGGGGGCATATCAACAAGGGCTTTATCTCTGCTTTTTTGGCTTTAAAAGCCAAAACAGGAGAGATAAAACTAGCGCCCTATCAACAACAGGGTGCTAACATGCAAATTTGCATGTTAGCACCCTTTTACTCTACGCTTCCCCTTGCATCTCTAATGAGATGCAAAGGGGGCGTTCCAGAGTAAAATAATAGGAGAAATGTCGCTAAGCGACATTTCTCCTATTATCAAGAATGTCGCTAACCCTGTTAGAGACAAAAAAAGCAGCGCTAACCGCGGTTAACGCTGCTTTTTTACGTCTGGTATTTTTCAGACTTAGCCATGATATCCTATGGAAGGAGGATATCATGGCTAAGTTTTCCTGTCCCTATCAACAAGGTAACGTGAGATTATCGCTGGGTTTCCAGCGATAATCTCACGTTAGCCTGTTAGCGTGAGGATTTTTATCGCTATTGTGATAAGCGTTGCTAATAGCACGCTATCTCAGCGATAAAAAATCACGCTAGCCGGCGATAATTATCCTAGCGCTAAGTGTGCTTAGAGATAATTATCGCCGGTTGTTGTTGATATGCCCCTAAGTCTGTACGTAAAAATCTTCACCACAACTTCGTCCAGCAGCTCTCCGATGGTCACACTTCCTCCTCGGACACCGCCTGCAGCCTTGCCCCGTTGAATTTAACTTCTCAGAACATTTTCTACAAAATTCCTTGTAAGTCCAAAGGTAAGCAACACTTATTGTATTCAACCCGTGCTCCATCACGTTCAGACAAATTGTTTTACTTTGATCCTATATCACACAACAAGATGTCCGCGTTGGCGCTTTGATCTATCAGGACCTAGTTTTGAACCTAAAATTTACAAATTCTTAACTCCAGTTCTCCTAATTGTATTATTGTCGTTTTTATGTCAATTTATGTATTAAAGTTGACTATATTTTTCTAAATTAATGTGTGATTTGTCTTGTATTGTGTTTTCTCTTTATTACTGTTTGTGTGCTGCATAAATACTTTACACATTGCCTCTAAGTTAATCTCAACTGCTTTTGTGCCAAGGTACCAGAGGGTTATGCAAAGGCTACTTAGCATCTTTTGTGGTTCACCCTGATAGGGATAGTGGCATGTTGCTTGAACAGGAGTACCCCCCCCCACATTCAGCAAACAACCTAATTTCTCACAACTCATATATAATTGGACCTTGTCACATTTGCAGTCTCTTGACAGTGTCCTTGATAAAAATGGCTAGTAGGCTGCTAAGCCTGTGTTGGCGGAAGATATAATTAATGAGGTTGGGTCAGTGATGTACTAATAATTCTTCAGCAAACTTATTAAGGATTGGAGTGTTGAACTTAATTTAGCACATTATATTAAATGTATATGCTATTACACTGCCGAAGTGTATGGTGCACAACAGGAGTGCACCTAGGAGGGCTTTTTCATTTATCTCATCTGTCATCATTGTTTTCAATTTACTTTTAAATGCCGTTAAAGAGTTAACAAAGAAGTGTGCTAAAGCCTGTGTTGCTGGCACAGTAGAGCAATACCAAAGGGGGTGATGGACGGAGTGTTGAACATTGCAAGCACTCACCCCCAGTTAACTGATCTGGGTTTAATCCATCATCATTCTTTAGCTCACTCCGCCACCCCAGTTCAGACATGGCCATATGCAAATCAGTCTGACCCTGTGCCTCATGGGAACAGTCCAGCCCAAACTGCCAAGCCATGTCTTCCCTGGACCGGAAACAAGCATCCTGGGACTTGTTTCTGGCTAATCAGCCAGGCTAGCTTCAATCCAGTGGCAAAGTGAGCAAGGGACCCACGTCTGGGCATACCCTGCCAATTTAGGGCGAACAAAGCAAAACCAAAGGGGATGATGGATGGAGTGTTGAACATTGCAAGCACTCACCTCCAGTTAACTGATCTGGGTTTAATCCATCATCATTCTTAAGCTCACTCCGCCACCCCAGTTCAGACATGACCTTTTTGTTACATGTAGTGAGCTACACCAATATAGTAAAAACGTTGGCACAATAATGCACCCTCTCTTCCATAAGTGTGTCCTTCTGGCACTTCTAATAGACTTTTAAGGGATCCAAAGTGTCTGCACTCTGGTCAAGTTCATCATCAAGAATGAGAACTCTTCTTCATTATGCTATTTTGCACAGCATTCAGCAGAGTACTACCAGACAATACATCTTTTCTGGAGCAAGGCCTGATTTTGAGTTGAGTGCTAATACCCTCAGACGTTTGATTTTAAAAGTGCTCTAACCGATACCATAATATACCTGGTGTGAAGGAAATTCCACAGGTTGCTTCTCCCCCACATTTAGCATTTCCTACAGGAATTGGTGGATACTCCTTTGTCACTCAACTCTAAAGCAGGTCTACGGTTTTCACCAGAGAGGAGCATGGTTTTTTTCAGCAGCATTTTGTGGCTTCGGAAATTGGACCACCAGAGACACTTTTAGTTCCCATAAACACTCCCATCTAATCCGAGATTAAAAAAAGAGAAAAATATTCAAAGTATCTACTTTCTGATATGCTGCAAATGTGTTAGCATTCTGCTACTGGGAAGAATGGGCAAACCGCGTGCCAAGGCAAAAAACTTTGCATTGCAATGAGTAATGATGATCTCAGAATCACAAGTCATGTAAACATTTATCCAAAAATGTATTTTTCTGTTTTATTTTCATGGCTTCAAAACTGCCACAATCCCACTGTACCCCAATCCCAAGGCAGTTAATCAGCAATACAAAATTTATGAAATGCTGGGAGAAGGTGCAGAAACTCCACTTTATGGAGTGGTTCTTTTCTGTAGGGCTGATTCACAAAATGCCTCTGCACTCATGGGGGAGGCCCCGCAGTCATGCCGGGGGAGGGGGACTGCATTCATGGTGGGACCTCCGCACTGCAGGTACTCATTGCGGAGGTCCTGCAATGAGTGCAAAGTTTCCACCATGAGAACGGGCCCCCCGCCATGACTGTGGGGTCTCCCTCATGTGTGCGGAGGCCCTTTGTGAATTGGACCCTCAGTGAACAGTCAGGGTTGAATGTGGTATACTGTGGTTTTCTTGGTTCCTTAAATATTCAATACCCTCAGTGTCTGTACTTCCATAGGTGTTCCCATCTACTTTTACTTTTCAAAGTTCATCATAGGTGTGCGGGTGGACACAGAATGTAATAGTTCAAATGCTGCAGTAACACATACTCATAGTTTACTGCAAACGAAATCTTACTGAATGCACACTGTGATATTCCAGTGAACAATGCAACCGTGGTCTGCTAAGAACCCTGTGCATGGAAGTGCAGTACTGCCAGATTTCAGAGATATTACAGCTGGTCAACTCTTTGTGGTTGGTGGCAGGTCCTGCTTCACAGCTCCAAGAATGTTAGGTATTGTCTGTTCATTGAGTCTGAACACTTTTAATACTTGATGTTCAACATAGCGCTGCTATTATCTGGGAACGTGTGTTTTTGTTCAAAATTAGGAGATTCTTGGGAGAATACAGGTGGCACCTGACAATGGATTTCTCACCACTATTACCTCTTCTTCATGAGGCTATTGCAAAACAAGATGCAAAGCCGTCTCTAAATCACTGTTGAAACAATTCATCAGATCTCACATTTTGCACATCAATTTTGCAATATATTGGAAAATACAAAGAGCCCCTGCAGATTGTCCGCCTGCACCTCCAAAACAGGATCAGCAATTATGATGGTAATTAAGAGGTGCTGCTATTTGGAGTACAGCAGTCACTTTGGTCCGGTGGCAGTCATCCTGCGGACACCTCTCGACGTCAGTAGGATCTGCTAAGAACCTTGGGGTCATATTTGATCATTCTTTGTCATTTTATAAGCAGGTAAGTCGCATAGTCAGTTCATGTTTCTACCTTAACAGAACTCTGAAAAAATTATTTCAGTTAATTCCAGTCAAATTGCGCAAATCGGCGCTCATGGCATTACATCTCACCTAGACTACTGTAATGCCCTTTACCTGAACATTAACCAGTCATCACTGGATACATTTCAGATTACTCAGAATGCTGCAGCACGACTCATCTTAAACATTACTAAGTATCTTTCGTTGACCAAGGGTCTGAGGACCCTTCACTGGCTCCCAAGTAGGAAAAACATAGCATTTAAAGTCTTCTGCATAGCCCATAAGGCCTTACCTAATACTGGTCCAAGATTTTTAAAATCTTCTCTGAGATGGTATATGCCTGGGAGGCTTCTGCACTCTGTTTCTAGGAGATGGCTAGTTGATCACGAAATTCCCAAAGCCAGATGGGGCGGCCGTTCCTTTCTCTACTTTGTTTCCAAACTTTGGAATACTTTACCCCTTCACATTTCAGGTACGGACAATTTCCTCATCTTTCGCAAGCATTTTAAATCCTGTCTGTTTCACCTCAGCTTTCGCACTTTTAAAGTTGTATATCTTCATGCAGTATCTGATGCCCTCAAAATGCAAGCGCCTTGAAACCCTCGGTGTTGCATGCTCTTTATGAATCTTTTTTACATTTCATTTCATACACAAGTTTTGTGCTACAAATATGGCATAGCTCATCATCAGACTACTTGAAAGGAGATGGGGCCTATTAGCTAGAACTTCCGACTGTGGAACTTGGAGAACCAGGTCCCATATCATGATCCCATTCTTTGCGTTGCGCAGATGGGGAGAGGTCTTCACAATTCTTTTTTCATCTGCAGTGCACACAGTAACTTGCAGAAATCTCTGAGTTGGTGTATGTGCTGCTGACAGGGAGCTCGGGAACAGAAAGAGGAAACGAATGCCCTGTGTTTTCGAGCTCTGCTGTCTGCAGCCTCATCATTAACGCACAGAGGATTAGAGTTCATGGATGCGCTGAAGACAAGAAAAAGAAATGCCCAGATCCCGTCGCTGTGGGACGGAGAACTAGTTCATGCTATGGCCACATGTTCGATTCCTGGCCTTGGCGCAACATCCTGTGATGTGGGCAGTGCTTGCTTTGTAAAAATAAAAACAAGTGCCAACAGGACCCTTGTTAGGCCACCGCAGCTTGCACCGTCCATTGCCCCTGCCAGTGCTGCCAATGACAATACCAACTCAACTACAAACCATCACACACCTACAAGTGTGACAATTCATTCTATTCCAGGCCCCCTGGATGGCAGTTATTAGTCATTGTTAATGTATATTCAATTAATAAGCAGGTGTTCATCCCTAGTTAGGCAGACAGCACCACCATGTGGCAGACTGTCATAAGAGCCGGTAGTGAGCACCAGAAACCACTGGTTCAAATTAAGCACTGGAATTGGGCAAATCACTTGCTCTCCCTGTGCCCAAAAACGAAATTTAAAAAAAGCATTGTCTGGTGCCATTGTAAAGCTCTCTAACCGAATTGTGTTAGGTTCATGGTTTAAAAACAAGTGCAATATTAAGGACACCGTTGGTATCCTGGGCATATATTATGCATATAGCTCAGTGCCTTGGTCTGTGTTGTGGTGCACACTTGACTGGATGCACTGTGTGCTGACCAGGTGGGTATGTACTATTGCAGCTAATGCTCTTCCCCCAATGCCACTGCAAACTCATACCTGCCCTGGGGGCAGCGTATTAATGAATGGTAGACCGGCTATTTGAAGCAGCCAGTCTGTGCTTCTGCCTGCATTACAAAGGAGAACACAGATCACCCTTCAGACGGGTGTAGTGAGTGACTGCACCCACCTGCAGAGGTATCCTGCAGGGGTCAAGGGACCCCCTCACCCTCCTTTCAAGTGGCTCTCTGAGAAGGGTACACTGAGTGGAACATAGCCAGTGCACCCTCTGACAGCTCTTTTGTCTGTGTGCCCACATCTTTAACAACGACACGGGCGCAGAGGAGAAGTGTTGCTGCATTTGAATGGGGCCACGCCCACATGCAAATGAGACAACACCCTTAAGATTGTGCCAGGGCACGTGTCACAGGTGCAATGTGTATTAAAGAAGGGGCTACCCATGCATAAGTGTCTGCAGCCCTTTCTGTAATACCAAAGCGTCCCGGGCACAGAAAAGGGATGCACAACACTTACTGCAATACGGCCCAAAGAGCGCTCACAATTTGTGACGTTATATTAGCATAGAAACTAAGGTTATGTCATAGATAAACTGGGCAATTTAGCCCCACAAATAAATTAAAACTGAATAAAGCATTGATTGCAAATAGGACACCACATGACACAAATACAATTTCTGTAATTATAAGTAATGGTTGTATGATGGAACAATGCAGGGAAATACTCTGCATGCCTTTACCACTCTTTTTTACCCCGCATTGTTTTGGAACGCATTTGCATTTACAACGTATGCCTTTACCATGCATTGTTTATATATATACTTAAATATATAAACAATGTATTGGTGGGGGGAGACGCCCCAAGCCCTGAACTTACCTTAACCTCTTCGACGCTCATGACGAGCCCAGCTCGTCATGAGGCACAGTGGAGCTGTGCTCATGACGAGCTGGGCTCGTCATAACCGTCGCGGCCCGCCCACGCGCGGTTGATTCCCCGCCTGTGCGGGAGAATCAATAAGTGGGCGGGGTCGTGACAAGCTCAGGTCGTCATGAGCACAGCTCCACTGTGCCTCATGATGAGCTGGGCTCATCACGAGCACAGCGCCACCGCCGCCGCCCCCCACCGCGCCGCGGGAGAATTACCCCTGCGTGGAAGGGGTTAAATGCATGATAAAGGAATACGTTGTAAAAGCATATGCATTCTAAAAACAAGCGTGGTAAAAAAAATGCATGGTAAAGGTACAACGTGGTGAAAACGTTGTTGTAAAGGCTGTTACCCTAAGTAACACGCTGGCGCTACCCCCGGTCTGAGCTGGCTCGACATACTGTAACACGTATGCTAACAGAAGTTACGAACTTAACACTGCTGATGCATACTATGACACAAGGGCATTCTGAAAATAGTCCACTGAACGATCAAAGCAAAGTTCCATTTACTTTTTTTACCAAATAAATTCCCTAGCCAGGCTGTGCGTGACGCGAGAAAGTCGCAGCAGTTAAAAAGCATTGCATGTGTGAGGAAATTAAGAAATCCAATTGGTCGTTGAGACATCAGTGTGATTTATAAGTATTTAACCAAGCATAGGAAAATGCACTGTACTGTGCAATAAAGCAATATTTACTGTTCCCAGCAGGTAAAAAAATCTTCCAAACATCAGCAAGATTCCATAATTTAATTTTACATAACAGTGGAGTCAATTATTTAGACTAGGAAAATAATTTCTTGGGCCTGAAAATGCATGCATGGAAGGTCAAGCAAAACAAAGGATGGGGTTGACCTTCCAGTGAATGGAAATGGTTTCATTAGCCAATAAGCGCCTGCCAACTTGCAATATACTTCATATATGTTGTCAGCCTCATCAGCACCACGCTGATTCAGCTATAAAAACGCACATACACAAACGTGCATTTCCATGCAAGTACTGAACGAGGAAGCGCACAGACACACAGTGAGGCGCCAACACAAACCTGGGTACATGTTCAAACACATAAAGACATAAATACAGATGCACACACAGAGCTGCTATTACACATGCAGGTGCTCAAGCACAAAGCATGCACATACACGTTCATAATAAGTCACTCTTGCACACACAGACATGGACACTCCCAGATAGATAGATGCGCACACATACACAGGCACACACAACACAAACACAATTATATATAGTAGTACTTATGTACAAAGCACACTCAGAGGCACTTACATAGGTAGGCACACACTCTCAAACACAGGCGTACAGACTTATGCACACGTATACACCTAATAATACAGACCACACACTGAAACACAAACCCACGCACGGGCACACACATACACAAACACACAGTACCACGTGTGCGCGCGCACACCCGCAGTATTTCCTCTTAACCCCTAAACTGTTCAATGTCCTCCCTTGATCCACATAAGCGATCTTACACGTCTAGTTACCGCACAGTTCAAGGCCCGGATGCTCTGTGCCCAGAATCCCGATCGGACTAAACAAACCCCAGGCAGAGACAAACCACCGTCCACACGGACATTATTACAGTCACAACAACAGCCCAGACCTAAAAAATGGGGCATCTGCTTCACTTATTTTTCAAATTCAAAACACCGCTCTTTTCGTCACAGTACGGAACATGGCTTTAATTGAATTAATATTGACTAGTAAGTGTTTTCTGGTCCTCCAATAATAAATATTTCTGGTAAAGTTATGGGGACTGCAGGAGCGCTCGGCAGAGGTTATTCCTTCAGCCCCTTAAATCCATACGCCCCAAAGCGCCTTGCACGCCTTATTATTGCAATAATGAGAGGGACAGATTATATCTCTCTTTGTGCAATTCCGCGGCACAGCGACGGCTAAATAAGCGGCCAAAGCCCCGCGTCCCTGTGGGCTGTTTCTCAGTAATTAAAATCAATAGCCTCTTCCTCCGAGGAACTCTTTAACCTCATCAAGCCACAGTGTTCTCAGCAGGCGATTGTAAAACAAACAAATGAACCCGCGCTCCTTCTGGAGCCAAAGTGAGACACTGCCCATCATTTTGTAAGCAAGGTGTGCTAGTCACTTACAGTATTCGCATAATTAATGCTCCAGCGATTCCACTTCACGGGGTTTCATTTCTCGAGCTTGGTGTCTGTTTTTAGCTACCCCCTCCTCTTTCAATTTCTGAACTGGGATTTGTAATTCCACGTCCCAGAGGTCGTGTGAATTAAGGGATTCCATCGATTTACCTTTTAGGGGAGCAAAACAGGACAGCTTGGGATTTAAGAGGCAGTTTAAAGAATGCAATTAACAAACATATAAGCACTAGCACATGCCATTCTGCGTTTCAAAGCAAGCGTTTCAATACATATTTCACCGATTTAGTATTTCTATGAGTCTTGCTGCCCTTGATCCCTCTAGATTCAACTACATTATTCAGTAATCAGAGGGGTTTGGTGAATGTTATTACACGGCATTTAATACACACAGCAGGTTATTATACACCCAGGTGGACAGCATGTAGGCGTATAAATGCACTGCCTACATGCAACTGCTTCTATGGCTCTTTGACATTTGGGGAGGGGAGAGGGGGGAAGGCAGGAATGGGCAATTGAAATCGAAGATGCCTGATTCAGACATGGATCTTGGGGTCATGCCTCTCTTTGGGGAAATACTGAGCCCATTTCCCCACAAATTAGAAATTGTGTACACATACATTCGTGTGAGTGCATGAATGTACTAATTTTTTTTGGGGGGGTTAAAAAAGTCGGGGGTGATTCTTCGGATTTTAAAGGTGAATAGGCCGAGGGTATGCTACCATTTTGCATTCTTAGTATCTTGTTTTATCTGTCTCTATAAAAGTCTTTTTCTTCTGGTTTCCTAAGTGTATGTAATTTTTCTGATAGGAATTGTCATAGTTAAAGGTATTCCCAAAAATCTTTCTGACTCAATCTTCTGCTCTACAAAATACTTCTCTGATGCATTTTTCAAATAACACATATCATATCATATTTGATCAAACAAATACCCTTTAACTCCCGCTATTTTAATACAGTTTTATGCCATTAACCTGAAAATTATCAAACATTCATACAGTGCTGGACTGGCCTATCAGGCAGTCTGGCTCTCTGCACTTCCAGATGAGCCAACTTGAAAAAAGGCCAGTGTCTGGGGCATTTTTTGTTCCAATCGCAGCAAATAGGCTAAAAAAGCATTTGCAATGGCATAAGTCTCCCATTCATGCGAGTTTGAGCTATATAAAGGGCTTTCTCGACCGCTTGTTAGATTGTAAATGTCAGAGGAAGAGACCGGCCTGCGTTGTCTTCAAAGTAGTGATGAATAGTGCAGTGAAGAAGATGTTTAAGTGTTGTAAATTACACAGACACAAAGTGTGAAGTGAGAGTTACATATAATCCAAGCTATAAACACTAACAAAGTGCTCCAACACCTTTCGCACTGTGATTACACTGTCGCGGCCCAGGATGAAGAGGGGGGGGCTATTTCCGTCCCTCTCCGTGATTTGAGTGTGCAGTGTGGCATTGAGTAATGTCATTGATATCTTTGGCCTAATAAAAAACACTCCAGCTGTAGCTCTGGCTTCACCTCCTGGTGCAGTGCGGGCTGTGCTTTATGGCTTGCATGGAGTGAGGAAGGGATGATCTTGGCTACAGCTCCGGCCTCGTACACTGCCCCTGCTATTACTAGTGAGCGAGAGGCTCTGAGGTGGTGGTATTTGCATTGGTGGTGATAGTTTTGGTATTGGTGGTGGTGGCATAGGTGGTATTGGTGGTGGTGGTATTGGTGGTGGTGGCATTCGTGGAGGTGGTATTGGTGGCAGTATTGATATTGGTGGTGGTGGTATTGGTATTGGTGGTGGTATTGGTATTGGTATTGGTATTGGTGGTGGTGGTATTGGGGGTGGTGGTATTGGTGGTATTGGTGGTGGTATTGGTGGTGGTATTTGTGGTGGTGGTATTGGTGGTGGTGGTTGTGGTGGTACTGGTGATGGTATTGGTGGTGGTGGTATTGGTGGTGGTATTGGTGGTGGTATTGGTGGTGTATTGATGGTGGTATTGGTATTGGTGGTAGTGGTATTGGTGGTGGTGGTATTGGTGGTGGTATTGGTATTGTGGAGGAGGTACCGGTGTGTTTGGTGCTGGTGGTATTGGTGGTGGTGGTGGTATTGGTGATATTGGTGGTGGTGGTATTGGTGGTGGTGTATTGGTGGGGGTGGTGGTATTGGTGGTGGTATTGGTATTGGTGGTGGTATTGGTATTGGATTTGGTATTGGTAGTGGTGGTATTGGTATTGGTGGTGGTATTGGTATTGGTGATGGTGGTATTGGTGGTGGTGGTATCGGTCTTAATGGTGGTGATGGTATTGGTGGTGGTATTGGTGGTGCTGGGATTGGTGGTGATGTTGGTGGTGGTATTTGTGGTGGTGGTATTGATGGTATTGGTGGTGGTGGTATTGATGGTATTGGTGGTGGTATTGGTGGTGGTATTGGTGGTGCTGGTGGTATTGGTGGTGGTATTGGTGGCAGTATTATTGGTGGTGGTATTGGTGGTAGTGGGATTGGTGGTGGTATTGATGGTGGTATTGGTATTGGTGGCGGTGGTATTGGTGCTGGTGGTAATGGTATTGGTGGTGGTATTGGTATTGGGTGGTGGTATTGGTGGTGATATTGGTGGTATTGGTGGTGGTGGTATTGGTGGTGGTATTGCTGGTATTGCTTGTGGTGGTGGCATTGGTATTGGTGGTATTGGTGGTTGTGATATTGGTGGCCTTCGGAACTGAATCCTTCCCCGGTGCCGGCAACTTCAGCCAGAAACCTGGGATTTAAATTCGATGCCAATTTGTCAGGCCAAATCCCAGATAGGCCAGGTCTCCGCCGCATGTTTTTGGAAGCTAAAAGCCCTGAGAAGATTCTTGAAGCTAATGCCGATTAGCTGTAGAAAGTCAGTAGTCCATGCATTAGTTATTTCCCAGCTGGACTATGCGAACAGTTTGTATCTTGGTCTGCCAGAGTATCTCATCAGAAAGCTGCAGGTCATACAAAATGCGGCAGCAAGACTTATTATGAATGTCCCTTTTCGCCATCACATATCTCCACATCTCCGGAGCCTACACTGGCTACCTGTAAAAAGGCAGATAGAGTTTAAGGCATTAACCCTGGCCTACAAAGCATCTCGAGGCTCGGGTCCAATATACCTTAAGAAAAGACTCCAGAAATATCACCAAACTAGGGAACTTCGTTCAAATCATCAGGAGCTACTGGTAATTCCACATTTTAAGAAATCCAGGATTGGTGGCAGGGCTTTCTCGGTAAGAACAACCATGTTATGGAACTCTATACCTGAACATCTGCGGAAGTCCTCATCAGAACGGGTCTTCAAGAATACCCTGAAAACATGGCTGGACCTAGCACTTTTCAGCGCCCTAACTACACCTCTGCTCTTACTGCTAGCGCCGGGACACCTCAGTTGGAGGTAGCTGCGCGCTCTATAAATGACAGTAATAATAAATAATAATAAAGATTAAATGACAGTAATAATAAATAATAATAATTATATTGGTATTGGTGGTGGTATTGGTGGTGGTGGTATTGGATTGGTGGTGGTGGTATTGGTGCTGGTATTGGTGGAGGTGGTATTGGTAGTGGTGGTATTGGTGGTGGTGGTGGTATTGGTGGTAGTGGTGTTATTGGTGGTAGTGGTATTGGTAGTAGTGATATTGGTTGTGGTGGTATTGATGGTGGTATTGGTGGTGCTATTGGTGGAGGTATTGGTGGTGGTGGTGGTATTGGTATTGGTGGTTGTATTGGTGGTAGTGGTATTGTTATTGGCAGTGGTATTGGTGGTGGTGGTATTGGTGGTGGAGGTAGTGGTATTGGTATTAGTGGTGGTATTAGTGGTAGTGGTGTTATTGGTGGTGGTGGTGGTGTTGGAAGTAATAATAATAATAATAATACAGACTCTTCTAAAGTGCAACAGCTACCTCAAGCAGAGGTGTCCCGGCGCTAAGCGTTCGACAGCATGCAGATGGAAAACTAATTAGCAATGCCACAGATCCATTATTCTGCTCTAAAGAGCCAGGTCTTAACTTTTTTCCTGAAAAGGGGCTCTGCCTCAATGTTGCGTAAGTCGTCTGGCAGGGAGTTCCACAATTTTGCTGTCCCAACTGTGAAGGATGTACCTCCTAGGCGTGCCTTCTTAAAATGGGGTATGCAGAGCAGGCTTTTTGAGTTAAACCTTAGCGATCTCGTCTGCTTATAACCACATAGTCATAGCTTCAGGTATTGGTGGTGGTATTGGTATTGGATTTGGTATTGGTAGTGGTGGTATTGGTATTGGTGGTGGTATTTGTATTGGTGGTGGTGGCATTGGTGGTGGTGGGATTGGTGGTGGTGGTGTTACTGGTGGTATTTGTGGTGGTGGTATTGATGGTATTGGTGGTGGTGGTATTGGTGGTGGTATTGGTGTTATTGGTGATACTGGTGGTATTGGTGGTAGTGGTATTGGTGGTATTGACGGTAGTGGTATTGGTGGTGGTATTGGTGGTATTGGTATTGGTGGTGGTGGTATTGGTGGTGGTGGTATTGGTGGTGGTGGTATTGGTGGTTGTGGTATTGGTGGTGGTGGTAGTATTGGTGGTAGTGGTGTTATTGGTGGTGGTGGTTTTGGTAGTAGTGATATTGGTGGTGGTGGTATTGGTGTTGGTGATATTGATGGTGGTGGTGGTATTGGTGGTGGTATTGGTGGCGGTGGCATTGGTACTGGTGGTGGTATTGGTGCTGGTGGTGGTATTGGTGCTGGTGGTACTGCTATTGGTGGTGGTGGTATTGGTGGTGGTATTGGTATTGTGGAGTTGGTACTGGTGGGTTTGGTGCTGGTGGTATTGGTGGTGGTGGTGGTATTGGTGATATTGGTGGTGGTGGTATTGGTGGTGGTGGTGGTATTGGTGGTGGTATTGGTATTGGTGGTGGTATTGGTATTGGATTTGATATTGGTAGTGGTGATATTGGTATTGGTGGTGGTATTGGTATTGGTGATGGTGGTATTGGTGGTGGTGGTATTGGTATTAATGGTTGTGATGATATTGGTGGTGGTATTGGTGGTGCTGGGATTGGTGGTGGTGTTGTTGGTGGTGGTGGTATTGATGGCATTGGTGGTGGTGGTATTGGTGGTGGTGGTATTGGTGGTGGTATTGGTGGTTCTGGTGGTATTGGTGGTGGAATTGGTGGCAGTATTGGTGGTGGTGGTATTGGTATTGGTGGTAGTGGTATTGGTATTGGTGGTGGTATTAGTGCTGGTGGTAATAGTATTGGTGGTGGTATTGGTATTGGGGTGGTAGTATTGGTGGTATTGGTGGTATTGGTGGTGGTGTTATTGGTGGTGGTATTGCTGGTATTGCTTGTGGTGGTGGTATTGGTATTGGTGGTGGTGGTATTGGTATTGGTATTGGTGGGGGTATTGGTGGTGGTGGTATTGGATTGGTGGTGGTGGTATTGGTGGTGGTATTGGTGGTGGTATTGGTGGTGGTGGTATTGGTGGTGGTGGTGGTATTGGTGGTAGTGGTGTTATTGGTGGTGGTGGTATTGGTAGTAGTGATATTGGTGGTGGTGGTGGTGTTGGTATTGGTGGTGGTGGTATTGTTATTGGCGGTGGTATTGGTGGTGGTGGTATTGCTGGTGGTGGTATTGGTGGTGGAGGTGGTCGTATTGGTATTAGTGGTGGTATTGGTGGTAGTGGTGTTATTGGTGGTGGTGGTGGTATTGGTAGTAATAATAATAATACAGACTCTTCTAAAGTGCAACAGCTACCTCAAGCAGAGGTGTCCTGGCGCTAAGCGTTCGACAGCATGCAGATGGAAAACCAATAAACAATGCCACAGATCCATTATTCTGCCCTAAAGAGCCAGGTCTTAACTTTTTTCCTGAAAAGAGGCTCTGCCTCAATGTTGCATAAGTCGTCTGGCAGGGAATTCCACAATTTTGCTGTCCCAACCGTGAAGGATCTACCTCCTAGGCAGGCCTTCTTAAAACGGGGTGTGCAGAGCAGGCTTATAACCACATAGCCGTAGCTTCAGGTAGCTGGGGCAGTTGCCATGGGTAACTCGGAAAGCCAATGTCAACGCCTTGAATTTGATCCTTTTAGCAAAAGGTAACCAGTGAAGTTCTTTTTAATGCGGAGAGACATGATGTCGGAAAGGGACCCGCCTAATCAGTCTCGCAGCCGCATTCTGGACCATATGCAGTCGCCTGATTAGATATTTTGGTAGGCCTAAATAGAGGCTGTTGGCATAGTCCAGCCTAGAAGTTACCATTGCATGGAGAGTCATTTTTCAGCATGCTTCTGGTAGTAAATGTAGAAATTTGCGTACATTTCTGAGTTTACTGAAGCAGGTGGCTGTCACCTGCCGTATCTGGGCCGAAAATGACAAATCAGACTCCCACTTCACCCCAAGATTTTTTATACTGTCTGCAGGGGACGGAGGTGGGCCCATTTCCTCAGGCCACCAGAGATCCGGTGCTGGAGGTGACTCTTTCCCAAAAAACATCACCTCCATCTTTCCTGCATTGAGCTTCAGTTTTTGTTGTTCATCCACAATGCAATGTCTCTTAGACATCCTTTGAAACTCTTGAAGGAGTCCTCAGACTGTTCTTTAAAAGAGAGGACCAGCTGTGTATCGTCAGTGTATGATATCGCTTTCACCCCCCAAACTGGCTACCAAAGAGAACAGCGGAGCCAGGTATAGGTTAAACAGGAGAGGGCTCAACGCTGACCCCTGAGGGACGACACACCATAGTGGTTTTGGCTTTGACACAAATGGCTGTAGTGAGACCTTCTGGGAGCGATTGCTTAAGTAGGAGTTCAGCCAGGCTAGCCCCGTACCCCCCTATGCCCAGTTCCTGCAGTCTCTGAGACATCAAGGTATTGTCAAAACAGTGTCGAATGCCGCTGATAGATCCAGGAGCACCAATATAGCGGATGCCCCTGAATCCACTGCCAGTTTCACCGGCTCAGCCACCTCCAGGACTGCCGTCTTGGTACTAAAACCCGATCTAATGCCCAATTGGTTATCATGTATACTGCCTTTGTTCGCAATAAAATTAGTCAGTTGCCGCTGCACCTGTTTTTCCAGCATCTTACCTGGTGCAGATATCAATGAAATAGGCCTATAGTTGTTTAGATCCCCAGGATCCCCCTTTGGTTTTTTTCTCAGAGGGAGAAGTGTGGCATGTTTCCATATGTCGGGAAAAATACCGGACATCAGAGATAAATTCCAAATGTGCGACAGACAGGCTGTGTCATGATTTTCCATAGTTTCGGGGGGCATGGGTCGTCTGGAGCCCCTGACTTACACCCCTGGATTTCTGCCACTACTTTCGTAAATGAGGGATCAAGTGCAACTCCCTCCTTACTAGCCGATTTTACTGTTTCACGAATCTCGGAGAAAGTCTGGTAGACCCTCTTGATTTTGTTGTCAAAGAAGTCCGAGATGTTTTCGCACAGAGAGATAGATGGTTGTACACTGCTGTCTAGTGCTTTTGGCTTAAAAAAAGAATTAACCACCTTAAATACCTCTTTAGTAGAGTTTTCAGCTTTGGGTATACTGCTAGCTATGTAGTCCCTCCTGGCTGCTCTGATTAATTTATACAGATCTTTCAATGCGTTTTTATAGATAGTTTTGGCTGCCTCACAATAGTTTGCCCTCCACTGCCGTATGAGGTATTTACATCTGCTCTTGGCCACTCTAAAGGAGTCCGAGGACCAGGGAGCGGAAGGGGAGAGCCTCGCTGACCTCGCAACTCTAGCCGGGGCGATGGATTCAACAGCTGTAGAAATCCAATGATCAAAGGCCTGAGAATCCTCATTAGGATCGCAAGAGTAGGTAGTAGCAACATTGGTGGTGGTGGTATTGGTGGTGGTATTGGTGGTGGTATTAGTGGTGGTATTGATGGTGGTGGTATTGGTATTGGTGGTGGTGGTGGTGGTATTGGTATTGTTTGTAGTATTGGTGGTGGTATTGGTGGTTTTGGGGATGGTATTGATGGTGGTATTGGTATTGTTGGTGGTCTTGGTGGTGGTGGTATTGGTATTGGTGGTGGTGGTATTGGTGGCCTTGGTATTGGTGGTGGTATTGCTGGTGGTGGTATTGTTGGTGGTGGTGGTATTGGTGGTATTGGTGGTGGTATTGGTGGTTCTGGTGGTATTGGTGGTGGAATTGGTGGCAGTATTGGTGGTGGTGGTATTGGTATTGGTGGTAGAGGTATTGGTATTGGTGGTGGTATTAGTGCTGGTGGTAATAGTATTGGTGGTGGTATTGGTATTGGGGTGGTAGTATTGGTGGTATTGGTGGTGGTGTTATTGGTGGTGGTATTGCTGGTATTGCTTGTGGTGGTGGTATTGGTATTGGCGGGGGTATTGGTGGTGGTGGTATTGGATTGGTGGTGGTGGTATTGGTGGCGGTGGTATTGGTGGTGGTGGTGGTATTGGTGGTAGTGGTGTTATTGGTGGTGGTGGTATTGGTAGTAGTGATATTGGTGGTGGTGGTATTGGTGGTGGTGGTGGTGTTGGTATTGGTGGTGGTGGTATTGTTATTGGCGGTGGTATTGGTGGTGGTGGTATTGCTGGTGGTGGTATTGGTGGTGGAGGTGGTCGTATTGGTATTAGTGGTGGTATTGGTGGTAGTGGTGTTATTGGTGGTGGTGGTGGTATTGGTTGTAATAATAATAATACAGACTCTTCTAAAGTGCAACAGCTACCTCAAGCAGAGGTGTCCTGGCGCTAAGCGTTCGACAGCATGCAGATGGAAAACCAATAAACAATGCCACAGATCCATTATTCTGCCCTAAAGAGCCAGGTCTTAACTTTTTTCCTGAAAAGGGGCTCTGCCTCAATGTTGCATAAGTCGTCTGGCAGGGAATTCCACAATTTTGCTGTCCCAACCGTGAAGGATCTACCTCCTAGGCAGGCCTTCTTAAAATGGGGTGTGCAGAGCAGGCTTATAACCACATAGCCGTAGCTTCAGGTAGCTGGGGCAGTTGCCATGGGTAACTTGGAAAGCCAATGTCAACGCCTTGAATTTGATCCTTTTAGCAACAGGTAACCAGTGAAGTTCTTTTTAATGCGGAGAGACATGATGTCGGAAAGGGACCCGCCTAATCAGTCTTGCAGCCGCATTCTGGACCATATGCAGTCGCCTGATTAGATATTTTGGTAGGCCTAAATAGAGGCTGTTGGCATAGTCCAGCCTAGAAGTTACCATTGCATGGAGAGTCATTTTTCAGCATGCTTCTGGTAGTAAATGTAGAAATTTGCGTACATTTCTGAGTTTACTGAAGCAGGTGGCTGTCACCTGCCGTATCTGGGCCGAAAATGACAAATCAGACTCCCACTTCACCCCAAGATTTTTTATACTGTCTGCAGGGGACGGAGGTGGGCCCATTTCTTCAGGCCACCAGAGATCCGGTGCTGGAGGTGACTCTTTCCCAAAAAACATCACCTCCATCTTTCCTGCATTGAGCTTCAGTTTTTGTTGTTCATCCACAATGCAATGTCTCTTAGACATCCTTTGAAACTCTTGAAGGAGTCCTCAGACTGTTCTTTAAAAGAGAGGACCAGCTGTGTATCGTCAGTGTATGATATCGCTTTCACCCCCCAAACTGGCTACCAAAGAGAACAGCGGAGCCAGGTATAGGTTAAACAGGAGAGGGCTCAACGCTGACCCCTGAGGGACGACACACCATAGTGGTTTTGGCTTTGACACAAATGGCTGTAGTGAGACCTTCTGGGAGCGATTGCTTAAGTAGGAGTTCAGCCAGGCTAGCCCCGTACCCCCCTATGCCCAGTTCCTGCAGTCTCTGAGACATCAAGGTATTGTCAAAACAGTGTCGAATGCCGCTGATAGATCCAGGAGCACCAATATAGCGGATGCCCCTGAATCCACCGCCAGTCTCACCGGCTCAGCCACCTCCAGGACTGCCGTCTTGGTACTAAAACCCGATCTAATGCCCAATTGGTTATCATGTATACTGCCTTTGTTCGCAATAAAATTAGTCAGTTGCCGCTGCACCTGTTTTTCCAGCATCTTACCTGGTGCAGATAGCAATGAAATAGGCCTATAGTTGTTTAGATCCCCAGGATCCCCCTTTGGTTTTTTTCTCAGAGGGAGAAGTGTGGCATGTTTCCATATGTCGGGAAAAATACCGGACATCAGAGATAAATTCCAAATGTGCGACAGACAGGGTGTGTCATGATTTTCCATAGTTTCGGGGGGCATGGGTCGTCTGGAGCCCCTGACTTACACCCCTGGATTTCTGCCACTACTTTCGTAAATGAGGGATCAAGTGCACCTCCCTCCTTACTAGCCGATTTTACTGTTTCACGAATCTCGGAGAAAGTCTGGTAGACCCTCTTGATTTTGTTGTCAAAGAAGTCCGAGATGTTTTCGCACAGAGAGATAGATGGTTGTACACTGCTGTCTAGTGCTTTTGGCTTAAAAAAAGAAATAACCACCTTAAATACCTCTTTAGTAGAGTTTTCAGCTTTGGGTATACTGCTAGCTATGTAGTCCCTCCTGGCTGCTCTGATTAATTTATACAGATCTTTCAATGCGTTTTTATAGATAGTTTTGGCTGCCTCACAATAGTTTGCCCTCCACTGCCGTATGAGGTATTTACATCTGCTCTTGGCCACTCTAAAGGAGTCCGAGGACCAGGGAGCGGAAGGGGAGAGCCTCGCTGACCTCGCAACTCTAGCCGGGGCGACAGATTCAACAGCTGTAGAAATCCAATGATCAAAGGCCTGAGAATCCTCATTAGGATCGCAAGAGTAGGTAGTAGCAATATTGGTGGTGGTGGTATTGGTGGTGGTATTGGTGGTGGTATAGTGGTGGTATTGATGGTGGTGGTATTGGTATTGGTGGTGGTGGTGGTATTGGTATTGTTTGTAGTATTGGTGGTGGTATTGGTGGTTTTGGGGATGGTATTGATGGTGGTATTGGTATTGTTGGTGGTATTGGTGGTGGTGGTATTGGTATTGGTGGTGGTGGTATTGGTGGTCTTGGTATTGGTGGTGGTATTGCTGGTGGTGGTATTGTTGGTGGTGGTGGTATTGGTGGTATTGGTGATGGTATTGGTGGTGGTATTGGTGGTATTGGTGGTGGTATTGGTATTGATGGTGGTATTGGTGGTGGTGGTATTGGTGGTATTGGTGGTGGTATTGTTGGTGGTATTGGTGGTGGTGGTATTGGTATTGGTGGTGGTGGTATTGGTGGTCTTGGTTTTGCTGGTGGTTTTGCTGCTGGTGGTATTGGTGGTGGTGGTATTGGTGGTATTGGTGATGGTATTGGTGGTGGTATTGGTGGTATTGGCTGTGGTGGTATTGGTGGTGGTATTGGTATTGTTGGTGGTATTGATGGTGGTGGTATTGGTGGTGGTGGTATTGGTGGTCTTGGTATTGGTGGTGGTATTGCTGGTGGTGGTATTGGTGGTGGTATTGGTGGTGGTGGTATTGGTGGTATTGGTGATGGTATTGGTGGTGGCATTGGTGGTATTGGTGGTTGTATTGGCGGTGGTGGTATTGGTGGTATTGGTGGTGGTATTTGTATTGATGTGGTATTGGTGGTGGTGGTATTGGTGGTGGTGGTATTGGTGGTGGTGTTGGTGGTGGAGGTGATATTGGTGGTGGTATTAGTGATGGCATTGGTGTATTGGTGGTGGTATTGGTGGTGGTATTGGTGGTGGTGGTATTGGTGGCGGTGGTGTTGGTGGCAGTGGTGATGGTATTGGTGGTGGTGAAATTGGAGGTGGTGGTGATGGTATTGGTGGTGGTATTGGTGGTGGTGGAGGTTGTGGTATTGGTGGTGTTGGTATTGGTATTGGTGGAGGTGGTGGTATTGGTGGTGGTGGTGGTATTGTTGATGGTAGTGGTATTAGTGGTGGTATTGGTGGTGGTATTGGTGGTGGTATTGGTGGTGGTAATGGTGGTGGTATTGGTGGTGGAGGTATTGGTATTGGTGGTGGTATTGGTGGTGTTGGTGGTGGTATTGGATCTGTGGTGGTGGGATTGGTTGTGGTGGTGGTATTGGTGGTGGTTGTATTGGTATTGGTGGCAGTATTGGTGGTGGTATCGGCGGTGGTATTGGTGGTAGTGCTATTGGTGGTGGTAGAGGTGGTGGTATTGGTGGTGGTGGTATTGGTGGTGGTGGTATTTGTAGTGGTGGTATTGGTGGTGATGGTATTGGTGGTGGTGGTATTGGTGGTGATCGTATTGGTGGTGGTGGAATTGGTGGTGGTGGTATTGGTGGTGGTATTGGTGGTGGTGGTATTGGTATTGGTGGTGGTGGTATTGGTGGTGGAGGTGATATTGGTGGTGGTATTAGTGATGGCATTGGTTTATTGGTGGTGGTATTGGTGGTGGTATTGGTGATGGCATTGGTGTATTGGTGGTGGTATTGGTGGTGGTATTGGTGGTGGTGGTATTGGTGGCGGTGGTGTTGGTGGCAGTGATGGTGGTATTGGTGGTGGTGGTGGTATTGGTGGTGGTATTGGTGGTGGTATTGGTGGTGGTGGTGGTATTGTTGGTGGTGGTATTGTTGGTGGTGGTATTGTTGGTGGTGGTGGTGGTATTAGTGGTGGTATTGGTGGTGGTAATGGTGGTGGTATTGGTGGTGGAGGTATTGGTGGTGGTATTGGTGGTGTCGGTGGTGTATTGGTGGGGTTATTGGTGGTGGTATTGGTGGTGGTATTGGTGTTGGTGGTGTTGGTGGCAGTGATGGTGGTATTGGTGGTGGTGGTATTGAAGGTGGTATTGGTGGTGGTGGAGGTGGTGGTATTGGTGGTGGTATTGGTGGTGGTGGTGGTGGTGTTGGTGTTGGTGGTATTGTTGGCGGTGGTGGTATTAGTGGTGGTATTGGTGGTGGTAATGGTGGTGGTATTTGTGGTGGTGTGGTGGTATTGCTGGTGGTGATATTGGTGGTGGAGGTGACATTGGTGGTGGTATTAGTGATGGCATTGGTGTATTGGTGGTGGTATTAGTGGTGGTATTGGTGGTGGTGGTATTGGTGGTGGTGGTGTTGGTGGCAGTGGTGGTGGTATTGGTGGTGGTGGAATTGGCGGTGGTGGTTGTGGTATTGGTGGTGGTATTGGTGGTGGTGGAGGTTGTGGTATTGGTGGTGTTGGTATTGGTGGTGGTGGTGGTATTGGTGGTGGTGGTGGTATTGTTGGTGGTGGTGGTATTAGTGGGGGTATTGGTGGGGGTATTGGTGGTGGTAATGGTGGTGGTATTGGGGGTGGAGGTATTGGTATTGGTGGTGGTATTGGTGATGTCGGTGGTGGTATTGGATCTGTGGTGGTGGGATTGGTTTTGGTGGTGGTATTGGTGACAGTAGTGGTGGTGGTTGTATTGGTAGTGGTAGCAGTATTTGTGGTGGTATTGGCGGTGGTATTGGTGGTAGTGCTATTGGTGGTGGTAGTGGTGGTGGTATTGGTGGTGGTGGTATTGGTGTTGGTGGTATTGGTAGTGGTGGTATTGGTGGTGATGTTATTGGTGGTGGTGGTATTGGTGGTGGTGGTATTGGTGGTGGTGGTATTGGTATTGGTGGTGGTGGTATTGGTGGTCTTGGTATTGGTGGTGGTATTGGTGGTGGTGGTGGTATTGGTGGTGGTGGTATTGGTGGTATTGGTGATGGTATTGGTGGTGGCATTGGTGGTATTGGTGGTGGTATTGGCGGTGGTGGTATTTGGATTGATGGTGGTATTGGTGGTGGTGGTATTGGTGGTGGTGGTATTGCTGGTGTTGGTATTGGTGGTGGAGGCGATATTGGTGGTGGTATTGATGAGTACAGGCCCCAACTAGGCCCGCAAGTACAAAGGGTTCCCCCTTCTGTGTACGAAGTACTAGAAGGAAATTGGCACGGAAACTGCAAATACAAAGACAAAGTTTATTAACCTTCAAAGGTGGTTCTACAACCTGCGCAACACTCTACAGTATTGCACAGAGTAGCACAAAGAACTTGTGCACATGGTCCCCTTTTATACACAATAGGGGGGCTCATAAGTAGGCGGATACAACATGAAGCAAGATTTATGGTCTTATATGGACATGTTCAGTGCATAATCAATACATGGGTGGAGTTAACGTTTCCTGAGACCCGCGAAAACACATTCGAGCAAAGCCTAATTAGTGACAGATGTGGTCAGTTCTGAACATGCACTAAACGCACAAAGGAGTTATTTATAGACTGTTGCTAGGCAGATCTCGGGAGTGGCTAATGAAGAGGTAAGACTCTTCTCGTGCAGAGCACGTGGTTTCGTGGCCATACAAGATGGCGGATGGCTAAGCGAAAATGGAGTCTGAACATTAGTCAATATAAAGCAGAAAACGTAATTCAGACATGTACAGCACATGTCTTCAGTGAATGCTTAATCATATCACTGTTTTATTTACAACAGTATTAGTGATGGCATTGGTGTATTGGTGGTGGTATTGGTGGTGGTGGTATTGGTGGCGGTGGTGTTGGTGGCAGTGGTGGTGGTATTGGTGGTGGTGGTATTGGTGGTGGTATTGGTGGTGGTGGAGGTGGTGGTATTGGTGGTGGTATTGGTGGTGGTGGTATTGTTGGTGGTGGTGGTATTAGTGGTAGTATTGGTGGTGGTATTGGTGGTGGTATTGGTGGTGGTATTGGTGGTGGAGGTATTGGTATTGGTGGTGGTATTGGTGGTGTCGGTGGTGGTATTGGATCTTTGGTGGTGGGATTGGTTGTGGTGGTGGTATTGGTGGTGTCGGTATTGGTGGTGGTTGTATTGGGGGTGGTGGTATTGGTGGTGGTATCGGTGGTGGTATTGGTGGTAGTGGTAGTGGTGGTGGTATTGGTGGTGGTGGTATTGGTAGTGGTGGTGATGGTATTGGTGGTGGTGGTATTGGTGGTGATCGTATTGGTGGTGGTGGTATTGGTGGTGGTGGTATTGGTGGTGGTATTGGTGGTGGTGGAGGTGGTGATGGTGTTATTGGTTGTGGTATTGGTGGTGGTGGTATTGGTGGTGGTATCGGTCATCGTATTGGTGGTATTGGTGGTGTCGGTATTGTTAGTATTTGTAGTGGTGGTATTGGCGGTTTTATTTGCATTGGTGGTGGTGGTATTGGATTGGTAGTGGTAGTATTGTTGGTGGTGGTATTGATGGTGGTGGTGGTATTGGTGGTGGTGGTATTGGTGGTGGTGGTATTGGTGGTGGTGGTGGTAGTATTGGTGGTGATGGTATTGGTGGTGGTGGTATTGATGGTGGTGGTAAAACTTGAGGCGGTGGAATTGGTGGTGGTATTGGTGGAGGTGGTGGTATTGGTGGTGGTGGAATTGGTGGTGGTGGTATTGATATTGGGGGTGGAGGTCATTGTATAGGTGGTGGTTGTGGTATTGGTGGTGGTGGTGGCGATGGTGGTGGTGTGGTGGTGGTATTGGTGATGGTGGTGCTGTTGTAAAAAATAGGCTTTTGGAAACAACCCGTCAGCTGGCTTTAGTACAGATGACATGTAACACAGATATGTTGTTGTCAGCTTCAGCCCATTAGCACAGGATTATGTGCTACCTGGAATTCCCATGACTTAATTTTCTGATAATTTCTAAACCCATTTTACTTGGGGGGGTAAAAACAGACACAAAATAATGCTGGGCTAAAGTGATTGAAAGCGGGTACCCGTGTTACGGAGGCGGTTACGGAGTCTGCCGTGTTGCTTAAAAAAACACAATCGGTTTCAGCTGAAGCAGTGTATATCCGGCCTGCAGTAAGAGAAACTCAATAAAGTAAATAGTACTTACAGGCTTAATAACAGGTCCCGTGTAACAACCGAAGTAAAGGGGCCAGTAGCAATGTGAGGTTACCAATGAAGACAAGGCCGTACTAACGATGGACAAACAAGCATATTAACGAATCGGAAGGCAGCATTTATGAAAGACAGTGACACAAGCCCAAGAAAATATGGGCGGAGAGTGGGCGCTGGCTTCTCTCCCATACTCTACTACAGCAGTCTAGCAGAGCGAGTAGTGCATGTGCGCTGCCGCTAGGCTGGACCTAAAAAAGGCCAAAACGCTGGCACTTTCAAGCTGGTCCATCTGGTGGTGCCAGAGTGCCATACTGCCCGAAAGGCCAGTCCAACACTGCATCCATTCAGAGTTTTGAGTGGCAGCTAATAGGGTGGTGCACGATTTATGATGCACTGATGTCCACGTCTCTGAAGAATTCAAGATTGGGTAAGTTTTGGTAGAGGGGATGTTTGTCTATGCCAGTCCAGGCTGTTGGCTATTTTCAGAAGAAGGTCTTTGCACTCCATCCACATCGAGGTCTTATCCCTTACAATTTATGATTTTGCTAGTTGTGCCAATCTTGTGGCCCACATATGAACTTTGAGTTCTGGCACTCATGCCAACTTCAAACATAACCTTTAAAAGTATGGGCAGTTTTACTGTTGCTATACAATTTTGCTCAAGAAACTTGGTGAGGCATCGTTTAAAAGTACCTTTTATTCAGTGTAAGTGATAAACAGCTGAAGAGATAGTTTTATTGAAGAGTCTGTACCATTTTAAATAGTGCTACCCTGCACATTAGTGTTAAAAGTATTTGCTCCCCACCTTGAGAAGTGTATTGCAATTTATACTCACAGCTTGTTGCCATTTTCTTTGACCTGGGCTCTCAGGTCTCTCTTAGCGTTGAAAGCCGTCTGTTTGCTTTATTCCCAATTCCTCATTCCTCCTGGGTTGTCAGTGTCTGGATTTCCCAATGTGAGCAGTATGTGACCTGTTCATAGAATTGGTTTGCTGAATTCCATTCCATCACTATTCAGCCTGCTTCAGTTGATTTTCTGATGTGTCAGGCCAGAAACTTCAGCACAAATGCAAACTGCAGCAGAGACCGTAGGACCTCAATGACCGGTTGCTTGTTGCAAATATAGATAGGTGACTTCATCATTCCTGATAATATCTTGCTCTAGTGCAGTCATACAATTTTTGAGCCTTCAAATAAAATTCATGTATAGGACCCTATCCAAGCAGATGCTTTTCAGCAATGCTTGACAGTAGCAGTGGAGATCCATTCACTTCACTTCCCTCGTGTATGCTCTGCATAATCATCTATGTTTGGAGTGAGAGACGCAGGGGCATATTTACAAGGGGATATCACATTTATTGACATTCTGGTGGCAATATCTCCTTCTCCTTATTTACAATGTAGCGCTAAGCCACTTTATGTGGCTTAACATCGCCTTGTAAATAAGGGTCCTTTTCACGCTTCACTTAGTGTGAAAGGGGCATGCAATGGGTGTTGCAGTGGGCGTTTCACTGCCACACATTGCTTTATGATGCTGCCCCATATTTACAAAGGTGGGGCAGCACCAAAAACTAAGACCAGGGAATGCCTGGTCTTAGACTGGTGATGCGGGGATGAATTATACATTTCCCCGCGTTTTTTGCTCTTTCCATGTGTACTGCAGCACACATAGAAAGAGCTAATCGCCTCTCAAGATTGTTTATGTGCAGGAAGGTGTTCATTTGTGTTGAATGCATTTAGTAGTAGAAAAGTTAGGACTCCTAACTTTACTACTACTAAACTGAGATAAAATCCTAAACTCACTACTTTTGGTATTCACAGAAGGCATTTAGTAGTAGTAAAGTTAGGACTCCTAACTTTACTACTACTAAATGCCTTTTGTAAATATTGAAATTCGTATAGTTAGTGTTATGTCTTAGTTTAGTAGTAGTAAAGTTAGGAGTCATACCTTTACTACTATTAAATGCCTTCTGTGAATACCAAAAGTAGTAAATTTAGAATTTTATCTTAGATTAGTTCTGTGAATCGGCGCCCTAGAGTTCACTCTATTTTTATTCATAAAACGTTAATAATTAGGACGTTCTCAAAAGTCTTTTAACTCAAAAATGACTCTGAAATCCACTGGTTAAAAACAATCATACTGTCTATAAATGTGGTGAACCCTCAACTCGCTTTCTCACATGGATTAATACACTAACCTTGTGTCTGAGTTTGTAACTGATTCTTGCTCTTTTCTGTGACTTTTCAGATCACTAAGATTGAAGGTTGCGCCAAGGACAGGGCTATAAGAGGGCCAGGTCCTGCCAGTGGCTCAACACCAGCAGTTCTTAAGAGCAGGTGCCGAGACAGATCCCTACCGGGCACTCCATTTTTACCTTCAGGGTGGGGAAAAAAAAAGCTTTACTCTGCAATAGCACCATCTATCACTGCTTTTGATGTAACTTCAAAGAGACTCTTTTTTAGTTTTATGTACCGCAAACATGAGCACCAGTTAAATTACACACAAACACATTCATGTTTTGACTCACAGGATATTGAGCCAATGTGAGGCTTGTACCTGCTTTCTCAGCTCGAAGGTTGGCAGCTCTAGCCTTAGCCACAACCTCACCCGCAAGAACAGAACCATTTTCAATATTATATACAACAAAGTGATAGTTGTTGCTTATTTATCCTATGAAATTTACAACCATTGTCAAAGCCAATAGTCCAGGCTTGTTGTAGGTGTAATGTTACTTGTTGTGCTATATCTCTGGATGAATGGACAGACACAGCAAAATAACAGTCAGGCTGTACACTATGCTAAGTACAGATTTTAAGCTTATGTGTTTTAAACCACGCCCTTAATTACATCGACCACACACCCATGAGAGACCACTTAAAGCCCTGGCAAAGGAATATGAAGGAAATTGATTCCAAGAGGAGCTGTTGTGGTCTGAGGCTCTGCTGCAGGACAATGAAGACTCTGGATTCCAGGCCCAGCGGAGATCACCAAGAGATCTTCCTCTGAAAACATGAATCTAAGCAACTGGCGGTTGATTTTGGTGTGTTTTTATAGAGCCACACCCAATATGACCTTGGGCTTAAAGACAGGTGAAGACACAAATGTGGTCACAGGGAGAGATGCAGGGGCATAAACAGATGTGGCGATAGAGGTTAGGGCAGGCACCAATGCTGGGGTGGGGTTTAGGGCAGTTGCAACAGTAACTGATTCGCAAAGGGAAAGGTGTCCCCTTGGCAGCCTAAGGGGGATAGGCAGAGGTCCAGGGGATCACCGTCTGCTCTCCCTGATGTTCTACCAAACAGGAAACATATATATTTTTTAAAAACAGCACAGTTTTTTAAGGAACATGGGCTGTTTAAAAAAAATCAAGGGTTAGAAATTGGGTCTCTAGTTGGCAAATGTATGAACCCTGTCCACGCAGGGACCACAATCCAAGCAGGGCAAGCTAGATACACACTGAAAGATAACCTGTGCTCACCCTCTGGTATCTTGGCACAGAGCAGTCAGGCTTATCTAAAAGACAATGTGTAAAGTATTTGTGCAACACACACACACACACACACACGTACACAGTAACACAATGAAAACACCACAAAAGGACTTCACACAGGGTTAGACAAATCGAGAATAGTTATCTGAGTAAAACAAGACCACAGCAACAAAAATCTTATGAATAAAATCGGAGTTATTAATTTTTAAAGAATAAACCAAAAATAGTGCTTAGAAGTCTGGACTGGTAGACTGGTAGACTGGTAGAGTCCAGCAGCACCAGCAGAGTTGCAAGAAGTTTTATATGACCCTAAGACTTCAGAAAACAGAAGGCAAGCTTGCAAGCCCTTGGAGTCACTATGGGTTCAAGTCAGATGGGTCCAGTCCTTATCCTCAGCAGGGCAGAGATCAGTAGGGAAGCTCAGCACAGCAGTGAAGCAGTTCCTTAGAACAGTCAGTTAAGCAGAGCGGCAATCCTTGTAGCACAGCAGTCCTTCCTCCTGACAGAGTTCTTAACAGGTCCAGTAGTGTACTGATTTGGTAGGATCAGAGCCCCAGTACTTATACCCACATCTGCCTTTGAAGTGTAGGTTACTTCAAAGCAGCTCCTTGAAGTGCACAGGTCTCCTTTCTCCCCAGCCCTGTCTGCCAGGCCATCTGTGAGGGTAATCAGTCCTTTGTGTGGGGACAGGACACAGCCTATTCAGATGTAAGTGTCATCTCTCTCTCCCCTTTCCTGCCCAGGAAGGCTATCAGAATGCAGGTGAATGCAGATAAGTCCTCTAGCATACCCACCCTTCCTGTGTTTGTGGCAGTCTAGAGGGAATGCACAAGGTGTAGCTGTTACCCACTTCAGACGTATATTAGAGACAGGCTGCAGGCAAACAGAGCCAAGTTAAGATCAGATAAATATCTACTTTCTAAAAGTGGCATTTCTAAAATATTAATGCTAAATCCAACTTTACCACTAAAGATATGAAACATGATTTAGCTACTTGTTTCTATTCAGGAATTACAGCTTTAAAGGAGTTTCAAGGCATTCCAAATGCTAGCCTATGAGTGGAGTAGACCTCACAGTAGTGAAAAATGAATTAAGCTGCTTGTCACTACCAGGACATGTACAACTTGAAATTGCATGTCATACTTTTTAGTTATACAGTACCCTGCCCTTAGGGCTACCTAGGGCATAATTTAGAGGTGAATTATGTGTAATGAAAGGGGAGCTTAAGGCTTGGCAAGTGGTTTTATGGTTTAAATCTTTTCTTAATTTTCATATCAAACAGAGAAAAAGGGAAGCCAGCCACCGGCTCCTGAATACAATGTATAGCAGACACAAGTGCTGCTACTAATCGCATTACCAAGGTAAGAAGCATGGAGCGAGGCTACTAGAGAGAGCAGAGTAAGAAGCGGGATATAGGAAAGAATAGAAGGAGACCCTCCAAAAGCATAAACCCGAAAGTTCCCCAAACGTGTCCGCCCTCCGCCCCCCAACCCCTTCTTTCGTCCATCAACTAAAAACCCACGGGATAGGGAAGGAGAACCAAAGACCACAGTGGATCATCTCAGCCTAGTGGATCTGCGCGGGAGGGCCTTCTGTGGAATCTGTGTATCTGCCAGACGCAATAATCTAAGATAGCGGGGGCATGTTAGTTCCCTGAATTTGGTTCTGAGGAGGGTGAGGAAGGAACGCCAGAGCTCCGGGAATTCAGACCCTCTGCCTGCCAGAGTGAGAGTAAGCTTCTCCATCCCCAATACCATCCACAGTCTCTGCAACCATCCCGAGGGAGGTGGGGGCAAGGGGGAGTGCCAGTGCGCCAGTATGTTCTGTGTGGCCGCTCCCGGGGCAATGGCGATCAGGCGCCCCCTTCGGGATTTTAGAGGGTACATCAACGGATTTGGTAGGCCCAAAAGTATGTAGGCAGGGAAGCGCGGGAGCTGTGTGTCCAGATGAGTATCTATTTCGTCCAGTATTTGGGCCCAGTAACAGCTCTACAATAGATGTTCTAAGGTGCCCACCTCCCCACAACCCCTCCAACAGAGTGCACTCTGGCGGGGGTCAAAACGGTGGAGACGCTCCGGTGTGTAGTACCAGTAAGTAACCACCTTAGTCATTGTCTCTGTAAGACCTGCATGATGTGCTGAATGTCGGGCCCTGTAGTAGATGTTATCCCATTCCTTATGAGTGAGAGATCTGCCAATCTCGCGTTCCCATCGTGTCCGGTCCGCATTGTACGTATGTGTGTTAGTACTCAGGAGGTGCTTGTAAAGGTCAGAGATAAGCTTTTTATCTGACGATCTAGTACTAAGCCATTTCTCAAAGGTAGTGAGGGAGCGCTGGGCACCAGGTTTCACTTGGGGTTGCAGGACCAAGTGTCTGAGCTGTATGTATGGGAGCCTCTCGGTCTCTGGAAGGCCATATTCTGTACGAATCTGTAGAAAGGGAAGAATGCCATCTGTGTCAAATAGATGCCCGAGGCATCTACACGGAGAAGGCCGCCAGAGTGCAAAGGCCTTAGTCCCCATGCCAGGTTGGAATTCTGGATTGTTAAAGAGTGGTGTTAAGGGGGAGGGAAAGGATGTCAGAGCATGTGTGACGGCGGTACAGTCCCACGCCTCCAAAATCGTACCCGTGATATAGGAAGCATAGAGATTCGGTGGCCTGTGGGCCTTACGCAGAAAGGGGACACCCTGCAGGGTCGTTGCCGCTACCGCTTGGTCTTGGAACAACCAATGCTTCACAGACCCCAGAAGACTCCACTCTACAAGGTAGCGGAGTTGTGAGGCGTAGAAGTAAAGCTGCAGGTTGGGAACCCCCACTCCTCCTCGCTCGGGCGGTAGGATTGTTATTGCATGCTTGAATCTGGGCTTGCGGCCCTGTCAGATAAATGCGCCAGATCCGTTTGAGTTTGCTGAATCCAGCCAGTCGGAGGGCGAAGAGGGAGCGTCTGAAAAAGATACAGGATCTGAGGAAGGATGGTCATTTTGGTGGCCGCGATTCTGCCTAACCAAGAGAGGGTGTGATGCGTCCATTGACCCAGTTCACTGCGGATGTGGGCACAGAGCCGATCATAATTAGCGGTGACTGTATCTCGGATGTTGGGGCCTAATTGTACTCCCAAGTAGGGGACCGTGGAAGCCGCCCACTGTATCGAGTGTTCCTCCTGTAGACTAGCCAACGTGTGTTGGGTAAGGGAGATATTAAGTGCCGTCGACTTTTCCATATTGATTTTAAAACCGGAAGCCTGCCCAAAACTATGAAGTTCGATGAAAAGCGCTCTGAGTGACTGGATCAGATCGGTGAGAGACTATAGAACATCATCCGCGTAGAGGCTGATGGCGTGTACATCTCTGCCAAATTTGATGCCCGTTATAAGGGGTTGATGCCTGATCCGGAGTGCTAACGGTTCAATATATAGCGCAAAGAGGAGGGGGGAGAGGGGGCATCCCTGCCTCGTACCTCTGCTAATCGGGAACTGGGAAGAGGTCTGTCCATTCACCCGGACTGTGGCCATGGGCAGATGGTAACAATTCAGGCTCCGTGTACGCAGCCTCTCCCCTAAGCCAAACCGCCGCAACACCTGCTCTAGATATGGCCAGTCCACCCTGTCAAAGGCCTTCTCCGCGTCTATGGCCAATAACATATATTCCCCGGCCGTACGCGATGCTTTTTCAATGAGGTGGAGGACTCTCTTGGTGTTATCACTCGTTTGCCTCTGTGGTATGAATCCTGCCTGGTCCGTCTCCACGAGTTGGGGCATGTATGGCCCAAGTCGGGCTGCGAGGATGCTCGTGTACAATTTAAGATCGATATTGAGTAGGGAGATCGGCCAGTACTCACCACAAACTGTCGCATCTTTCCCAGGCTTGGGGATGACCACGACTGACGCTTGTAGCATCTCCACAGGGATGGCGCCATCCTGGGAGAAGGTATTAAACAGGTCTCTCAGTAAGGGAGCCAACTGCGCACAAAAGGTTTTGTAAAAGACTGCAGAGTAACCATCCGGCCCAGGCGATTTGCCGAACTTTAAGCGCGAGATTGCTGCAATGACCTCCTCCGTCCCTTTATCCCTATCAAGGTAGTCAGCTTGCGCTGGGGTAAGAGCCGGTATCTGAGCGGTCTCCAGATAGGCGGAGCAGTGGAGTGGGTCCAGGGAGTCGCTCGAATAAAGAGTCGCACAGAAATCACGAAAGGCTTCCGCAATTGCCCCATCGTCTGACGTGAGGTCCCCCCCGGGCCCCGGCGAATAGTTTGCACCCCTTGGCGTTGCCGGGTCGCTCGCAACTTATGGGCCAGCAGACGACCGCATTTATCGCCGCCAACGTAAAAGGAGTGGCGCAGCCAGAGAGCCACATACTCGTCTCTATCTTGGTCCAGTGCCGCTAGCTGCTTCCGCTCCACGCACAACCGTCGCCATGCTCTGGCTGCGCCTGTGCGCTGGTGCATCTGCTCCAGTTCAGCCACCCTCTGGGTGAGCTCAGCCCGTTTGCGACTGCGTTCCACGTTACCGGCCGTCGATATGGCTATGAAGTCCCCTCGCAGGACGGCTTTAAGGGCTGTCCATTGTGTCGCTAGAGACGTGTCAGAGTTTGTATTAAGGGTGAGGTAGTTGGCAATTGCTACTCTATTTGCTCGACATTAGTTGCAGAGTGCAGCAGCGTGTCGCGCAGCCGCCAATGCCGCTGTGGCTGCTGGACTCGGGGAAAGTGAAAGGTGGCCACAACTGGGGAATGATCTGAGAGTGATGCAGTAAGGATCTCGGAGCCCGTTGCGAGCACCTGCAGTGGGAGGGAGCTAATGAAATAGTCAAGTCTGGCGTATGTTTTATGTGCCCCCGAGAAGTGCGTGTAAGCTCGGCTGCAGGGATGAAAGTGGCGGCACAGATCAACGAGCCCAAGATCACCAAGGCGAGTCAACCCCGCCTGAGAGAGAGCTCCCACCTGAGTCGTCCGTTGGGCCGAGCGGTCACATAGATTGTCGAAGACTAAGTTCAAATCCCCTCCCAGCAACAGGCGGCGCTCCGTGTTAGCCGTGACTTCAGTAAGGGCGGTGTGGAAAAATTTATCCTGACCTTCGTTTGGGGCGTAAACAGAGCCCACAATGAGGGAGACCCCCGTCACTAGGAACTGATAGGTAAGTAAGCGCCCCCTTATCTCAGCCTCCTTCTGAATGACCCTGCCCTGAAAGGAACGAGAGACCAGGATAGCAACCCCGGCGGATTTGGTGAAATTAGAAGAGAAGACTTGTGTGGGGAAGGCGCGCGATTTCATCCTGTGGTGGTCCTTGGGAGTGAGATGCGTTTCCTGTAAGAGGCATATGTCTGCGGCTGAGTGTTCCATGAAGTAAAGAACTGCCCTACGCTTGACCAGGTTATGAAGTCCCCGTACATTAAAAGTGGCTTCTGGGGCATCTAATGTGTGCGGGAGAGACATGCCAAGGCGTAGCGCACAGCGCCTATGCTGGGATACAACACTGAGACATTCGGAACATAGTGCATTACAAGAAAACCATCTGTGTGTGGAGGGGAGAAGGATGGATGAGAGGAGCAAACCCCAAAGTAACTCAAAATCCCCAACAAAAAGAGAGGACTTCACCCCCCATAACCCAAGCAACCTACCAACCATACACGACAGTGAACATAGTCCATCGTCCCGGGACAACTGGTCAGTCAAAATACAGGGGTCCATATCGTGGACACTGGGAGAGCAGCCCCACCCCCACCCACCCAGAGCCAGCACAGATGCTGAGAGAGTGCACCAGCCCAAGAGGCGCACTCCAGCTTCACTTGGCCGTGTCGTAGCTCTTTGCAAGCGCCTCCGGTGCTGCGGTGAGTGCCGCCTGCTGACTCTGAGCCCGATACGACTCCTCCGCAATCGTCTTCATCTCCTGGCGCCGCCAAGCCCAGCAGCTGGCATGCATCCATCAAAGAACGCTGTTGGTGGAGCCTGCCCTCGTGGTGAAATATAAGGCGAAATGGATGCCCCCAGGAATAGGTGATCCCCCACTGCCGGAGATGCTCCGTGACAGGGCGGAACTGCTGTCGCCGCTGAAGGCTGATCCGGGCCAAGTCTTGATATAGGACAGGAGTGTGGCCCTGGAAGGAGATAGGATGGAGGGCTCGAGCCCTGGTGAGAATGGATTCTTTGATTTTAAAGCCTTGCATACACACCAGGATGTCTGCTGGGGGGGCATTGGGGCCCCGGGGCGGGCCCACTCTATGGGCTCTGTCCAAGACAACAACCGCGTCAAGATTGCCCCCCAGAATGTGCCGGAAGAGGGCCATGGTGAAAGCAAACAGGTCCCTAGTGTCCTCGGTCGGTTTGACCCCCCGGATCCGGATGTTGTGTCTTCAAGACCGTTTTTCAAGATCCTCCAGATGTGTTTGGATATCCATGTTCTGATCCCGCAGGCGGATGATTTCTTGTTGAAGCAGTGCTGTATCATTTACCGCCGTATCACTTTTCTTCTCGAGGGTGGCTACCCGTTCTCCAACCCCATCAACATCCCTACGCAAATCCTTGAGTTCGTCAGCAAATTCGGTTTTTATCGATTGGATGTCTTTCACGTAAGGTAAGAAACAGGGACTTCAAGAAAGCTTTCATGATGGGCTCCTCCCCGGTGCTCGTGGGAGGTCTGGGGGGTGCAGTGTCAGGTGCCATGCCAGCCATGGAGGCGCGAGACGGGGGCCAGCAAAAATATCTTTCAGAGGCTTCACCTTGGTGGACCTGGTCTTGGACATGCTCTCCCTCCCCTGCCGGTCACCCCTCGGCGTGCGACCAAAGAGGGCAAAGCCTCTTCGGGGACTGGTGTAGTCACCAGGAAGAGTCTGCGAGAGAGTCCGCGAGAACGCAATCAGAGGCCCCCCAGATGGACGCGGGCTCCCCGCCCGATGCCCCAACAGCAGGGCCCCGGTCCAGGGTGCGGTCTAGGGCACAGTCAATCGAATCCCGGCTGCTCCAGGAGCCCCAGAGTCCAGGCCAGCACCCCGAGGGACCACAGGGAGGAGGCCCCTGCCGTCTCTGCCAGAGGGGCCACACTGCCCTGCCGCACGACTCCCACGGCCGATCCTCCAGGCCGCGAACCCCAGAAGAGCACCAACAGCCACAGTCCAGCGAAGCGCTGGGGCACAATACACCCAAACGACTCACTACCAGTCGCCTCCTCTGCCTGAGTCCGGAACCGGTAGGGTCTCTCCGCAACGTACCACCGTCGCGCTACAGAGCTAAGCTGGAGCCCCGCTCACCCGCGATCCCAGGGCCTCCCCTGAGCCCCCCGCACTGACTGTGTCCTGAGGCGTCCACTCGGAGAGGTACTACTTCATTTCCACTCCGCCCCACTCTCGGGGGTGCATCCGCGGGGAGCCAAGCATCCAATGAGGGGGGGGCCGCCGAGCCACCAAGGCAGCCCCGCACCGCTTGCATAGCCTCCTAGTCTCTGCCCCAAGCTCCCGGTCGCAGCAGCACTTCTGTAGCTGTCGCTGCTGTTGCGTTGGAGCCGCCGCTCTCCAAGGCCCCGACCAGCACTGTCTCCGCCGCCACCACCACGCTGCAGAGCCACTGTCTCCACTACTCGAGCCCCGTCACCGCCTCCTAGGCCTAACAGGCCGCACGGAAGCACCGCAGCTCCCGGTCCCATCATTGTCTCTGTACCCGTCGTCACTACTGCGTTGGGACCGCCCCTCTCAAAAGGCCGAGTGTCTGCCCCGACCAGCACCTTCGCCGCTACCATCACAGCACCACAGGGCCGCTGTCTCCGTTGCTCGGGCCTTGTCACCCCCGCCCAGGCCTCACCGGCTGCACGGGGGCACCGTTGTTCGCGGGGAGGTGTAGGGCACTCTCTTCCGATAAAGCCTCTGCCCGGGCAGGCTGCCTCAGGCACGTGTGTAGCCCAAGCTCTGGAAAAGGCAATAGCCGTTGGGGCGCAGCGCTGAAGCCTCCAGAAAGCCACGAAGCCGACCTCGATGGAGCCCGTCAGGACCCACCGCAGTGTCGAGGCCTCACCGCACTGCGGATGCCGGCACTGGCACCCCGAGGGACCACAGGGAGGAGGCCCCTGCCGTCTCTGCCGGAGGGGCCGCACTGCCGTGCCACGCGACTCCCACGGCCGATCCTCCAGGCCGCGAACCCCAGAAGAGCACCAACAGCCACAGTCCGGCGAAGCGCTGGGGCGCAATACACCCAAACGACTCACTACCAGTCGCCTCCTCTGCCTGAGTCCGGAACTGGTAGGGTCTCTCCGCAACGTACCACCGTTGCGCTACAGAGCTAAGCTGGAGCCCCGCTCACCCGCGATCCCAGGGCCTCCCCCGAGCCCCCCGCACTGACTGTGTCCTGAGGCGTCCACTCGGGGAGGTACTACTTCAGTTCCACTCCGCCCCACTCTTGGGGGTGCATCCGCGGGGAGCCAAGCATCCGATGGGGGGGGGCCACCGAGCCACCAAGGCAGCCCCGCGCCGCTTGCGTAGCCTCCTAGTCTCTGCCCCCAGCTCCCGGTCCCAGCAGCACTTCTGTAGCTGTCGCCACTGTTGCGTTGGAGTCGCCGCTCTCCAAGGCCCCGTTCAGCACTGTCTCCGCTGCCACCACCACGCTGCAGGGCCGCTGTCTCCGCTACTCGAGCCCCGTCACTGCCTCCTAGGCCTCACAGGCCGCATGGAAGCACCGCAGCTCCCCGTCTCATCAGTGTCTCTGTACCCGTCGCCGCTGTTGCGTTGGGACCGCCCCTCTCAAAGGGCCGAGTGTCTGCCCCGACCAGCACCTTCACCGCTACCACCACAGCACCTCAGGGCCGCTGCCTCCGTTGCTCGGGCCTCGTCACCCCCGCCCAGGCCTCACCGTCCGCACGGGGCACCGTGGTTCACAGGGAGGTGTAGTCCACTCTCTTCCGATAAAGCCTCTGCCCGGGCAGGCTGCCTCAGGCGCGTGTGTAGCCCAAGCTCTGGAAAGGCGATAGCCGTTGGGGCGCAGCGCTGAAGCCTCCAGAAATCCACGAAGCTGACGTGGATGAAGCCCGTCAGGACCCACCGCAGTGTCGAGGCCTCACCGCACAGGGGAGGCCGGCGCTGGCTCTGCTCGGCTCCGCCGGACCTTCCGCCGATGGCTCATCCGCCGCGGCCGAAGGCCTACCGCAGGGCCGGGACACCCCAGGCAGGGAACCCAGGTCCCGATAGGCTGGTATCGCCCCACACGGGCCGCGCTGTGCTGCTCTGGGTGGGCGGCAGGCAGGAGCCGACAAAGACACGTCTTACCGCTCCGCCATCTTGGCCGCGCCCCCCAGGCAAGTGATTTTAAAATCCAAGTCAAAGTGGCAGTAAACTGCACACACAGGTTTGAAAGGCTGCTTGTGTGAGTGGCACAACCAGTGCTGCAGGCCCAGTAGTAGCATTTAAATTACAGGCCCTGGGCATATGGTATACCACTTTACAAGGGACTTACAGGTAACCTAAACATGCCTTTCAGGTATACACCAATGTTACCATGTTTAGGGGAGAAGCACATGCACTTTAGCACTGGTTAGCAGTGGTAAAGTACTTAGAGTCCTACGGTCAACAAACAGATACAGCAAAAAGTGGAGGTAAGCAGGCAAAAAGTTGGGGGATGACAACTCTAAGGATGACAAGTCTAATATCAAGTTTCCAGTTTTGGAATGAGAGCACAGGGGTGGTGGTCTTCTGTCCCATGTAGGTCACCATCCCTGTGTTTGAAGCATAACAAACTGCCTAATATATATTCTTTAGGCAAGTAGGTTCCATGACGACCTATGAAAGTTGATTTGGAAAACAGAGGATGTGGCCTAATGGCTAGAGCGATAGACCCCGAAGCTAGGGAACCGGGTTCGAGTCTTGGCAGGGACACTCAACATCCCCTAATTTTGTGCAAATCACTTAATTTCCCCATGCCTAACAAAATGAATGTATCCATCTGTAATGCAACCGTGCTCATGTAAAGCACTTCAGGTCGAGGTTGCAGTATATAAAACTTCCCAAAATAAATTGCAAATTGAAGTCCATTCACAAAACGTTGGTGTACAATTTGTGCCACTTTTTGTGAGTGGATTTTTAGTACATCACGTCTTCATACTTTGCACTCACCTTGTTCTAGTTCCTCTTTCCTCCACTAGAAAAATTCCTTTGTTCACATTGTTCACTATTTGGCACCTCTCCCCGGAACCCCCTTTCCTTTCACTATTTTCACTCCTGATTCAGTGGGGATCCCTCTGACTGATTCCACTCACATGTGATTGTGTCAGCTTCCATTCCTTCTCCAGAGTATTTCTCACCATTGCTCTCAAGACGCTGATGGGGATTCAGATTATCTGAAGCAGTGCTGTCTGGATCATGTAATTCACTTGGGAAATTTGGCAGTGGTGAGGGTGTGAAACATTAAGAACATTCACTGGCATTGTATCGTAAGGACATCTTTCTCATTATTGCCCTTGTCTCATTTCAACTTTCTTAGTATCACTGTTATCTATTTCTCTACCTCTGGGGGGTCCCATTGCTGCCAAGTCAGAATCACTTGTGAACAATGGTCCCTAATGATTAGCGAGGTGCAGCTTTTGATCCACTCCTGAGAGCCTTCATTTGGCAGTACCAGACCATAGATAGGGCTTTGTGACTAGAGAGGGTCCCATGAAGTTGGATGTTATGAATGTGGGGTCCCATTCAAACCTGAGTTGCCACTGGGATCACTTTACCACCTTTTCCCACTCTTATGTTTTGTTTTTGGATTTCGAGGAAATTCTGGAGATCAAAATCCACCAGCAAGATGAAGTTGAAAGAGGTAGCTGGGCAGGGCTCCCAAGGCTGGATACCTTCTGCATGAGGTCCCACCAAATCTTTTTCCCTCACAGCAATAAACTCCAAGTGGGACAGATGAGTAAATCTTGCCCACCAAAGTCACACCTTTCTCCAGTACCTATGCACCATGTTCCTGTCCTTTGGAGGGCAAACATTTTTAAGACCTATTTTTTTTGTCAATGTTGAGGTTCTTTCACATAGTCACTCATTAGGCTTGCAAACCTTAATGGCAAGTGATAAGGTTCTAGGGTACAGAGAGTAGTGGGAACAGACTCAACCACTCTCTTCAGCAAGGGCCCCAGCACAGTTCTCAGTACCCACTGATCTGCTGGTTCTTTACAGGAAAGACACCCTTCTTGTAATTCATGTCCGTGATACCAAAGGAGGGCTGCTAATCTGCTCCTTGAAAAGCACTTCCAGATCTTGAGTACAAGACAATGCAGGTGCTTTTGATTCTGATTTTTTCCTAGTCCAATTGTATTCTGAAATGCTAGTGGTGGAAAAGTTTTCATCTAGTGGTCACTAGCCAGGAACTGGTAAGGAATCCTAGTCCTATCCCTAAAAGTACCCAGAGGCACCCAAGTCCTTTGTTTCAGTACCTCTTGTCACTGTACTGTAAATCCATCATAGAAAATCCTGCTCTAGGATTCTTTCCAAAAGTCAGGATCCCAATACCTCAGTCTGGAACTGTTTGTCCCCACCCAGGGTCTGGCCTCCTAAAATGGGGAAACTTCCAGGAAGGGGCATATCAGTATAGTTTTGAGCCCCAGCAACATTACTTGGTGACAGAAGAGATCTTGTCTAGAAACAACCCATACCCGTTTTTGTTTACTATAAATGGTGGTCATGGTGCCTACCCAACGTTCCCACCCTGTCCCCTTCCTCACATTCCTGGATTATTAGTGGTAAATGCACTGTAATTCATGTTCCCCTTCTTTCCTGCTGCACAGCTGCAAGCACACCGAGGTCCTTAGTTCTTCCAAGATAGGTTCTTCACACCTAATAAGCAGAACTTTGAAAGTCAATAACAATAAGGAAGTCGATACTGGTATAATTGATTTAATGACTTACTATCCAAGCATCAGCCCTGTGTGAGGATTATTTCTTTAACACTTCCCGGGGCCAAATATTATAAAATATGTATTTTTTTCCTATTTTTTCCAGTAGCCTATGGCGTGCGGCTAGCATTTTAATCCTTTCACTGCAGGAATGCCAATCTTAGTACTGGGCATGTCTTATCTCTTAAACATTATGCACCAGGGTCTTTGGGTTTCAAGGCACTACTTATGGGTGAACTAGGTAATATCAAAATTAAGCTTTTCCAAATCAAAAGTTATTTACTTCAATGTGTTATAGCTGCACTTTCAGGCTACAGCCATTCAGGACCGCAATGGCCACTTCTTTATAGGACCCCGAGGCCCTCAGATTGGAACTCGCCCCTCCCAAACTCAACGGAATCAATGACAAAGACATACACAAGTATTTACTTGGGGCAACAGGTCATGTTTATTCACATCAAACCATAAATATCTTTTTCAGCTTAGCACGCAGTTCCTAGTCACACAATAGTAGGAGGATTGTCTCTCGGAAATTACACAGAATAACAATACATTCAAACATATCTCATCCATAAATACAGGGGTAACAAACTTTAATAACAAGATCCATATTTATAAATTGTTGCATGAGAGTCCAATACAGGAGAATGAATTCTACAGCACTAAGAACTTACTTTCCCTAATCTACTCGGACCACACAGGTGGTACCATCTGTATCACTCAGGGTGGGTCTGGGCCCAGCCCTCTGTTCGCTTGACGCCCTGCCTCTGGCCCCACCCCTGCAACACTGTGCTGCCACCACTTCCCCAATATGCAAGACCAGGGGCTACAGCACCGTGGGCTCCATTGGTAAACTGTAAATTATGCCCCCCGAGACGGTGTGACCACCCTTTGCAGAATAGGGATTGCTGCCAACCCTCTCAGTGCTGCCCTAGTAAGTATTTGCATGGAGAGTCCATTTATTTATGTGATTATTTTTTGTTGTCACTGCACCTTCACTAGGGTGACATGGGCAATGGGGTGTGCACTTGCCATCATAGAAAAGAGACCGTGTGAAGGCCCAAAAGCCCTCTACAAAGAGATCAGTGCCCACATCAGATAGGTGGACACCATCACAATGGGACATTTGATCACCCCTGATCAGCTTGTGTGGAACATTCCTTAATCGCCCTGGCCCAGGACACAACTTAGCCATTTGAGTTAGGTTGCCTGAGTGAAACATTAATGGCCTTTGGCCTGATGCCAGAGCCCCATCTGTGGTGAGGTATCATATGTGACCATGCAATGAAAGCATTTGGGAAAGCCAGCCATGAAAATTCTTACAGTATATTCTCCCTAAAATCCTTCCAACCCAGTTATACAAAGTAATTACTGCCCAGATAAATGAAAATGAGATCAAGGAACTGGCATCCCTCACAACTCTTAGGGGTATATTCACATGGACTTATCTCCGATTTATCTCCACATTAACGCATCAAAAGTGGAGATAGATGTAACACCCCATTCACAAGCCGCTGCAAACTGCAGACATCATCAGTAATCCCACGATGACTGCCTCAAAATGTATCTCCACGGTGGACACCACCAACTAACCCTAATGAGATGCAGAGTAGGCTTCCCGTGCAATAGCACACGAAAACACCACAACACCACTTTCACAACGACCTGCCAGATCTGCGATGCAAACCAAAAACAGGCGATAAGCCGCGGTAGCAGCAGGGAATTAACACCTGCCTCTTGCTGGTGTTAAGCAGGACCTGCAGCATAAAAGGGAGCCCAGCCAAGAGCCACACCGGGAGACCCACAGATGCCATGGAGACAATGATCATGCAACGCAGAAACCCATGAGGGCCACAACTCCCACCGCAACCACCCCCAGCCCCCCCACCCCTCATACATACACATACCGTGCACGACACAAGAGCCACAACAAGCGCATGATGACGCACATTGCCAAAAATAAACACACATGTGTGGCCAGGAGAACGAGAAACAGTCACACAGCACTGAAGTAACAACCAACAACTTTATTGAAATACAACACAAAACACCAATGCGGAAGACTCCTGTCGGGTCCGTCAGGGACAACTTGACATCACAGCCTGGAAAATAAAGCGCACATCAAAGGAGCAAGACACAGAGAAACAGAGAAGGAAAGAAAGCCAGAGAGAGAAAGAGAGGGAAGGAAGGAAAGGAAGGGAGAGAGAGAGAAGTAAGGGAGAGAGAGAGAGAGACACCACCGCCCCTGTGCACCCAGGCCCATTTCTCACCTGCTGCCACCGGTGTGTCCATCAGTGGGCACACCACGTGCCCGTGCAAGCTCCAGGCCCCAGTCCCGCCATCATGGCATGGTCCACATCATGCGGACCCAGCCCGCGACCCAGCAGGTCCCACATATGACGCTGAGTCCTGAGTCATCAATGGCGGAGACCACATCAGTGCACACGTCATCATCGCAGGCTGCAAACCCGCTCAGCTATTTCGGTGCCACTAACTCTGTGCAACGCCAATCAGCGCCATGTGATGATAGGCCTGTGTCGGCCGCAAGGCTTCGGGTGCCACTAACCCTGTGCGCAACAACTCATGGCCCCATTATGATTGAGAACCATGGAGCGTCCGTCATCTAGTCACCACCGGCAGAGGGGAATGTGACGTTGACAGCCTGTTCTGCTTGGGTTTTCGGATCAGATAGAACCCGCTCATCAGAGCCTCACTAACCCAGCCAGAACGTTACCCCCTCCCTAGAACCTATTTACAATCCTACAACCACATATATCTATCACCTAAGGACAGGGGATTCCTACTATGCATACCAAGATCTCATAAGTGGCGGCCTCGCGGTCCCATACGAACCCAGACCTCTCTGCCCATACGACAGTATCACAAGTGGCGGCCTCGCGGTCCCATACGAACCCAGACCTCTCTGCCCATACGACAGTATCAGCACAATCGGCGGCCTCGCGATCCCCTACGAATCCAGACCTCTCTGCCCATACGACAGTATCACAAGTGGCAGCCTCGCGGTCCCATACGAACCCAGACCTCTCTGCCCATACGACAGTATCACAAGTGGCGGCCTCGCGGTCCCATACGAACCCAGACCTCTCTACCCAGACGGCAGTCTCAGCACAATCGGCGGCCTCGCGATCCCATACGGATCCAGACCTCTCTGCCCATACGACAGTATCACAAGTGGCGGCCTCGCGGTCCCATACGAACCCAGACCTCTCTGCCCATACGACAGTATCACAAGTGGCGGCCTCGCGGTCCCATACGAACCCAGACCTCTCTACCCAGACGGCAGTCTCAGCACAATCGGCGGCCTCGCGATCCCATACGGATCCAGACCTCTCTGCCCATACGACAGTATCACAAGTGGCGGCCTCGCGGTCCCATACGAACCCAGACCTCTCTGCCCATACGACAGTATCACAAGTGGCGGCCTCGCGGTCCCATACGAACCCAGACCTCTCTACCCAGACGGCAGTCTCAGCACAGTTGGCGGCCTCGCGATCCCCTACGAATCCAGACCTCTCTACCTAGATGGCAGTCTCATACGACAGTTCATCCTATGATCACCATAACATACAAAAAGGGAATCAGTCTCACTATTCATCAGATCACACAAGGATTGCCAGTTCGGGCATAGCCTGTTCTCAGGTTTGAGGGGCTCCTCTTTCCCTTATTCAGTTACCACTTACCTGATCAGGGTTAACATCTGTTCATGTAGCCGCAGCTGACTAGAAGAATAGGCTACCCTCTTATACAAGAACACACAGCATATGTTGGTTCACTACAAACTGGATACTTTATTACTCATTGCACATACAATCACATAACTTTACGATATAACACATAACCTGCAAAGAAAAGTGAAAGATTAAGATGTACACTCTAATAAGAAAGGGTCGACATCACCTTAGTAGTATGTAGCCTGCACTCAGTGGTCATCTAGGCTCCCTTCTCGTCTGTGCCTCGGCTCGCCTGGAATCACCCTTCTCCGAGTCACTGGGACCTCTTCCTTATCGGCTACTCTCTCCTCTCTGGTTATTCTGTTAGGAAAGCATCTGTCTCTCAGTTCTTCTCCGCCCTCAAGATGGCGTCTGTCTTCCCTAGAATAAGTAGTAGCTTTACTGCTAACGGCTAGATGCCGCCTACGGACTGAGCTTGTAACTGCCTCAGACTTTCACTAATATAGAGGTGCATTTCAGAGGTGCATTTCCTCATGGAAAATTCCGGCCCGTAACCTGCCGCCCACCAAATTCTTGTACCTCCCCGTACCAAGGACACGTTCCCAGCCGGCCGGCCTGATGTAGTGTCTTCGGCATGAAGAAAAATACAATCCTTCGATAAGGGCCGGCCTGAACCGGTTCTCTCCAAGCGAATAACACCTCATAACTAAAACACCACATTTGACCTAGAAGCATCCCAAGCTGCCGGAGCAGAAAGAAAGATGGAGTCTCTCCCGTTTGAGGCCTACCAGGCCTGCATTCAGCACGGCTCCATGAAATACCCTCACTACAGGACAGGTTATCCCTAATACTAAGGAATCTATCCCCTAGGCTATATGTGCAAGCCCTGATCTATGGGGAAGAGCACAGAATCACGTCGAAGTGCCTAGTAAATAGGCTCCATCCACTACTCTAACCCCTAGGCTTGAATGGTAAGAGACTGAAGTCACATTCAATCACCTGTTAATACAAGAAGACCGGGAAAATCGAGCAGAACACAGCCCCTTATATTTGCGGGGTCACATGGCCTGTGACGCCTGTGCCGGATGGGTGTGGTGTGTGCAAACCTGCCCTCAGGGAGTGGCCGTGACATGCTGTCAATTAGACCAGTGACCTGCACACCGCCAGCGAGTACGCCTGCGACAGGTAGCTATGTGGGCCCCCCCCTCAGAGCATAAGCGGAGTGGGCTGGCCTGGCATACGCCGGATCAGTGCAGGGCTTGCATCAATGTCTCAGGGGCTCTGGGCGTGGTTCAGTCCATGTCCAGACAAGGAAGTGACTAATGCGTGTGTCCCTGTTGTAGTGTCCACGGCACCCGGAACACAATAGGCAGTGTAGCACACTGTGACTGGCATCCAACTTGATGAGCATCATTGACGTAAGGGAAATCACAGTCCCTACACCCATCCACGCATTCATACATGAATGATGAAAAACATGACACAGCAGTGCGTTACTTGATGTTTATTGGACATCCAGTGGAGTTTTGCAGCTGGAGCGGTACAGGGCCATGCCAAGCACACCACACAATATGGGCCCGTGGAGGGCCAGTCAGAGTCCATCCGGGGATGACAAGTACTGCAGAAGAGGAAGGGTACAGTCCGCCGTCTGGTCGCTGTGTCATTGGTCATCGAACAGGAAATGGCAGTCCATGTCGCGGTCCAAGGTGAGTGCAGCGGAGTGTATCGGGGGTCAGTGGAAGGTCATGGGGCCATGTGCGGCACCAAGCAAAAACAGGCCAGGTGGCGGAAATGAATGCTAGTTCCTCCTTCTGAACTCAAACCCATCCACGTCCTCGTCCTCGGATGTGTGCTCTGCCCCACCTGTGGGTGTTGCAGTACCGGCTGCGCCACTGTGTGCCACTGACACATCAGGGGCCGGAGGAGGATTGTCGGCCGCACTGTGTGGCAGTGACACATCAGGTGCCAGAGTGGATATGCTTGCAGCACTGTGAGGCACTGACACCAGGGGGCAGAGATGTGGATGGTGTGGGGGCAGCAGCATTTATCAGTGCCACGCCTTGTGGATCTGCAGTGTATGGTAGATCCCAGCTACATTTCGTTGATGTGCAGTGGTGGCTGCCATCCTTTCTGTCTCCATCCACACCATGTCCTCCATGAGCCTCTGCATGTGTGCCAGCTTACGGCTGGCATCGCTGTAGCCTCTCTGTGCGGACAGGTGTTCTTCTCTCAGCGTCATGACTCAAACAATGTCAGTCAGGGCTCGTTGGAGACCATGGAGCGGGCCTATACACCCATGGATGGCGTCCAGTTTGGTAGCCATGATGTCGAACCCCACCCGCACCTGCTCAGTCATCTCCCTCTGGCCCTCCAGCACACGGGGTTGGAAGGCCATGTGTTGTTCCTGGGGGTCTTGGGAGAACAAGAGTGATTTTCCCTCACCCTCTCTTTGCTGTTGTGGTCTTGGGAGACTGCAGGGGCTGTGGGTGCCTCCTGCTGGGTGGTTTGGGTAGTGGGTGGGGTCTCCTTGATGCAGCTGGGCTGCCCTGGTCCTGGAGGTGAGTTGCGGATAATGTCAATGATGTCTTGGAGGGCTTGGGTGTCGATGCTGTGGGTGTCCTCCTCGTCATCAGTGAAGAGTGGCTGGGACTGCTCTGCAGGAGGTGTTGACGGTGCCCCTGCAATGTGAAGGGGAGATGGTGTATTACAATCTGTCCACGTGTGTAGCCGCGTGGGACATGTTGACATTCAGACAGCATGGCATTGTATATTGTGAAAGTCTGTAGATCAGGGCCATGACCCAGATTCATTGTGGGTGTGCACTTTGCTCTGCTTGATTGTGCTTGTGTGCCATTGTGGCCATCTCCACCCGTCCCCCCAGTACCTGGTGGTCACTCACTCTGTTGCATTTGTGTTTTGTCCTGTCGAGCAGTGTCCGGTCCCCCAACTCTGGCCACAGTCTCCACACTGATGACTGTCGACACCAGCTCTTCCATGTCATCCAGCACGAGCTGTGGGGCTGGGCTCCCACCTCCAGTCTGCATTGCTGCCTTCTGGTTGGCTGCGAGTTTATACTTGGTCTTGCGCTTGATGTCAGTCCATCGCCTCTTGACCTCGTCCATTAACCTCTTCAGCTCTCCGACGGAATTCACCTTGTCCACAATGTCCCGCCATATTCCATTTTTGGTGCCCAATGGCACGTTGGAGGTAACAAACAGTTGTTGATGGTGTTCCATCACCTCCGTGACTAGGATCCTGTTTTCCTGTGGACTGAACTTCGTCTTCCTCTTCTTCTTGTCCTTGCCCTTACCTGTCCCCGAGGTCCCAGGCTGGTTGTCCGGGGTGCTTGTGGGGTTGTACTCGTCCTCTGTGCCTGCTCCGTCTGCCTCCATGGTGCTTGGGTGTTGGTCAGTTTGTGTTTGGGTGTTTTTTCTTCTTTTATAGTGATTTTCCCTGCCTGCAATGTGTGTATTGCAGGCCTGGCGCTTCTTACTGCTGATTTCCTCATCGCATGTTTTTCGCGTTGAGGTTTGTGTTTTTATCTCCGTCGGGGTGGTTGTATCGTGGACATTGGCAGCGTTTTCGCTGGACTATCGCATGGTACCGCCGTGTTGTGAATTCCACGTTGACACAGGGTTATTTTCCCGTGATAGGCTGCGATGCGTAAAGTTGTGTTAGCATTTTTTGGTGATGTTTAGTACACGTTCTTATGAATATACCCCCCTAGTCTTCCCCACCAATCCACCTAATTGTGAGATCTTGATACCCCCTTTCCACACCATCTGAAGAGTATGTTCTTCAATGCAGCCGGCTTTGGCCTATGAGGCTGAGCGATGACCCATACAACCTTTGATGGCATGACTACTAGAATAAGCCAAAGAGAGAGAAGCAATGAGACAAAATGGCATAAGCAACAAAAACAAAAATCATAACAGCTCAGGCCGAATGTAATGCTGGTGTAACACTTCCTGGTTTGGAGTGTTGACAGCCAATTAGAATAAAGCTCGTGATCGGGAGGGTGCGCGGATCCACCAAGGCCATAGATATCACTATCTTTATTTCTTAATTTCTCAAAAACTACTGAACGGATTTACACCATTGTTAAAAAGGACGCTCTCTGAGCCAAGCAGTACCTTTTTGCCAAATTTAGTGTAATTCCGTTCAGCAGTTTTCGCTATAACTGTGTCTAAACTTTCCTATGGGAAATTGATTTTTTACCTCTTTTTTTGGATTTTCTCAGGAACTACTGAACGGATTTACACCATTTTACAAAAAGGTCTCTTTCTGAGCCAAGGGCTACCTTTTTGCAAATTTTGGTGTAATTCCATTCAGCAGTTCGGGCTGTAGCCTGTTCCTATGGGAAATAACATGGAGAAAACATGTTTTGGGACCCCCCTTTTTTCTCAGCCCCCGCTTGATGAATCACCCCCAAACTTTCATGATAGGAGCTGACCAGAGTGCCCCACCTGTTTTAAAAATTTCACGAAGATTCGTTATCCGGCGCCAACGTTATTGGGAAAAGAATGTTACGAATTTCCTATGGATAATAGGTCCTAACTATAACTACCTACTGGCGACCATTATCGTTATCAGTGCGCTCTTTGCACAGCAGGTGCTAAGATGTCGCGGTTGAACTTTATCTTGCTTGTATTTTTCTCACCAAAAGAAATGCACCGCACTCGAGGAAAATTCGTTCCTCAAATTAGATGTACTGTGACAGCACAATTGTCACCACCACCACCTAGGTGTTTCGACCAAGAAATGGTCTTGCTCACGGTATCGTGAGGCCATCCTCTTCACAACTATTTATAGTGCAGCCATATTAGCCCATTATGAGGCATTATGGGACTAGTAGTTTCTGTTGCAGTCACTGTTAATCTTTTCTAAATTTCAAGATAGTATTTCATGGGGATGTGTGAATTACAGGAATGTAGTTGATGATTCATTAAGGCATTGTCCATCTGCTAATATCAATATATATATTTATTTTAAGACTTGTTCCTTAGTAACATTACTTAATTTGAAATGTGAAGTACTGGGTTTTTCAGAACCAACCCAGCGGTGCCAGGGGACACACCCGAAGACTTCGAGTTCTTCCTGTTTCAGACCACAGAAACACAGAGTCTTCTAGGTGAAGTCAAAGATCGTATTTATTGGCTGCAGACCAATCACAGGTATCCGAGAAGTACAACACGGTGTATGTTCTCAGGAGACTGCCCCCAACCAAAAAACAGTCTTTTCTTATATACAGAATATTACGCTCTGTGCAACACTGCCCCTATTTTACAAGTGGTCGTTCACATATTTTCACTTCAAAGAAAGAGCACAGTCATGATGATAATCCCACATTTCAGCTCGGTCAGCACATAATTATTTACCCAGCGAGGCTCAGAACCCTCATCAGATATCAGCAGACCCCAATAAAACGGACACCTCCTCCTCGTAAAACAAGCCATAAAGTAGGAAACAGAGTCAGGTGTGAAAGGGATTAGTCAGGAGTCGCGTGGGATACACGACTTTATGATGTGTTGAGCCCTGATGCTAATCCCATAAGGCTGCAGTAAAAGGAACCGGCCGGGCAGGACTGACCTCGGGCAGCGGAGTCAGTTTGCATAGGCCACAAAGAAGTCAAAGGAAGATTGCGTGTCCTTTAGGCCTAGGCATGGCCTCAATGCGCAGCCTATGTGAGGGCAACCACAAAATGGTTACCCTTTTAAAATGGAACCCGAGGGTTCGACATGTAGTATCGTATACACGGTGAATTCATCGGTGAAACATGACGAAAACACTCATACATACCGCATTAGTCATTTGCAATTCGCTGATACCAAAATCGGCAGGGTAGGACCATGCTACCAACATGGTTCCGAAATTTACAGTACCACAGACCCTCCTTTTGCCCTTACATAGGCAATAACTATACTCATACTAATCTGAGTCCAGGTCTATATTCATAAAGTCATGAAGATGTTGCTGTAGCATCATCCTATTGCTTAGTTCGTCCCTTGATACAGGTTTCCTTACACATGATGTAACACAGAGGTTACACATTACAGGAGCACACTGTACACATAGACAGAACAGGAAAAGAATGGCTAAGATCGTCCCAGCGACCATTAGAATCTTCCATCCCCAAGCTGATATCATTCCCCAGAACCACCCCATCATCGACCAGTCTCCTTTATCCACATGAATGGATTCGGAAATCTTATGCAGTTTGGAAATGGCCTGATAGACTGTCGGAGCGGTATATGGTATGAAAATACAGCAGCTTGATTGGATAACCTTGCATACCCCACCACGGTCTGCAAGTATGACGTCTAGAACCATACGGTTCTGCAACGTCATGAGGCGATCCGCTTGGAGCTCAGCTGTCAAGTTACCAAGGGCACCAGCCGTTACATTAACAGTGGTTTCAACTACACGAGTCAGTTGTCTCAGGTTCCTACTATTGACTATTGGTCCCCAAAACGGCAGGAAACCCAGGAAAAAGTCTCCCGCTTCCTGACCGGCAGTATCCTCCTTACTAACAACGCCTCTCACAACTCTGGTCTTGTGATAATCAGAGGCGACAGTAAATGTCGGCGGTAGCAAATTTGCAACATAACACGTGCCCGAGAAATCAGGGGGCAACCATGTATATGCTCGATCATTACAAACAAAGTATGTACCCTTGGCAGCCAAAAACGCAGGGGAAAACTGTGATGGGAAAATGTACGTTTCAGCACAGTCACTCTTCCCTAATTGAGCTCTTGGATTCTGACCATTACCTTGTAAACAGAACCGACCTATGTGGGGTACGACCCAAATCGGGGATGAACTTTTACGCTGTCTCTCGCCCAGACTAATGCTATACCCCGTCGCGTTCCAACCCACATAAGCTCGCAACTCATCCTTGGGAATAGATGAATATGCATCGATATCTCTGCTCATATCAGCAACTCCTCTCATCAAGGCTTTATTGTTCGTGCTAGGTCTAATGGAACGCGGTGGTCGTGGGGAATAGGTCTCAAGTGCAAAAAGAAACATAGTCTGGAATGCCCATGATGACCCATTATAGCTAAACGGCAGCACCAGATATGGGATACCCTTGTTAATGGTATGCGGCATCAAACCACACACCCAGCAATTTGTCGTATTCATAACTAGTTGGTGCTGGTGCAGAAGCTGAATAAACAAATTGTTTACGAACTCAGAACGTCTAGCTTGTTCGTGTTCAAGCAGAGGGTGGAAAGAGTGTGAGGAAACAGTAGGCGGAGGTATGGGCTGTATAGTGGGTGCAAACGGCACTTGAAAGGACAATAATACATAACCTACAGAAAACATCATCATGCTAAATAGGACAAACAGACATAATATTACAAAACGTTTGCTATTCATTACTTTACAAATTCTGCTCTTAAAATTTATTTCCTCAGCGGGTCTCTTCATCTCGAAAAACTCCATCCTCTAATCGTGCTGTTCGCGGCGGATGAGTATCTTCTGCTAAGGAGTACACCTGTCAGTCTGGGGAACGCCCTAGACCAACCAGACCGTTGACCTAACGTCTCCGGCTTGTACCCCAAAGTCTTGGCACCGTGACCCTACAGTTGAACCCGGATGGCGGTTCGAAAAAGCAAAAATAAGAAAGTTTTTCAGATGGAAGAGAGAGCTGCACTTCTCAAAAAATATCAAAGAAAAAGAATTTTTATTTGTCCATAGTTCTCGGCCTCAAATTGTAGCGACTTCTTGCAGGTACTGTTTGGTCTTGGAACAAGAGTTCAGGCGCTGTAGTGTCCAATTGAGTTGGCGGTGGCACAGTTTCTTGCAAGATGTCATCGCTTTCCTTCTCAGAAAGCGTTCCTTTTACTCGTGCATCGCTAAACGGCAGGAAACGAGGCACAGTCTCAGTCAGCGATCCCTTTCTGGACCCACTGGTCGTAAGGCAAAGGCAAAGGGACCCTCTTGCAGTGAACGCCGTGTATCCAGTTCTTTTTCCCTTTTACTCGAACAGCCGATCTCGTGGAAAGAAGGACGAGATGGGGGCCGGTCCAGCGGGGCTCATCATTCTTTGTCCTTTTGAAGTTTTTGACCAGCACCCATGATCCAGGATTGATAGGATGTCCTGGAGCTTCAGAGACCTGGGGCAGAGTATCATGCACCTGTTGGTGTAAAACACACAATTTAGCCGTCAATTCATACAAATAATCCAGCAGTACTGGATGTTCGATCTCACTGAATTTTGTAGGCTTTGGCACTCCCCATATATTGGCCGGGCGGCCAAACACGATTTCGTAGGGACTAAGTCCCACTCGTGAGTGCACAGTCATTCTTGTTGATAGGAGTGCTAAGGGCAGAGCGTCAGGCCATTTAAGACCAGAACTCGCTTGGATCTTGGCTAATTTGAGCTTCAATGTGCCATTGTAACACTCTACTAGTCCAGCTGATTGGGGGTGATTTGCAGCGTGGAATTTCTGCTTTATACCTAGTCCCTCACATACATTCTTCATCACTCGTCCCACAAATTCACTCCCATTATCACTCCATACCATTCTTGGCATTCCAAATCTAGGGAAGAATTCTTTGACAAGGGCTTTAGCTGTGGATAAGGCAGTATTGTCTTTTAGGGGATATGCCTCTATCCACCTTGAAAAAGCGCAGACAACAACAAGTACATATTTCAAATTGTTGCACCTTTCCATGTGGATGAAATCTAGCTGCAAAACCTCAAACGGATACGTTGGGGGCGCAAAATGACCAGCTGGAGTTGGGGTTCCCCTACCAGGATTGTATTTAAAACATACCATGCAATTTTTGACCACATTCTCTGCACACTTGGGAATTCCAGCATTCTGCCATACTGGAGCCAACAACTTACAAATCCCTTTCGCACTGATATGCGCCATTCCATGTGCCATCGTGACCACTGGAAGCACATATGCATCAGGTAACAACCATCGCCGGTGTTCTGACAAATCAATCCAACAACCATTTTCATACAATTTACCCTTACTTTCTTTCCACATGCTCAATTCTTTCTCTGTGGCTTCAGCTTGAAGGGACTTCACACTCCCTATCGTGTCTTCACACATTCCAACATCACCAACCCATCTTGCAGGGCCTGCAACATACATTCGATTTGTCACATCTTTTGCTGTTTCTTTCGCGATTTCGTCAGCAAACGCATTACCACGACCAACATCATCAATAATCTTCTTGTGGGCACTGCATTTCACAATCGCGACTTGTAATGGCAAGGTCAGCGACTCAAGGAGATCATTCACCAACTGACCATTCTGAATCTTAGTTCCATGCGAAGTCAGGAACCCACGTTCTTTCCACAAGCGCCCAAAACTATGGGCCACGCCAAAGGCATACTGACTGTCAGTATATATGTTCACTTTCATTCCTTTCGACAACACGCATACTCTTGTAAGTGCAATTAATTATGCTGCTTGAGCCGAATTATGTGGTATACGTGCCGTTTCAACAATCGTGTGCAAAGTCGTGACAGCATATGCAGCAGTCGTATCAGCATTCGGAAGCTTGAAACACGAGCCATCCACCCATAAGGTACCATCACACTCAACCGGGGGAGTATCTTTAAGATCCACTCTCCCTTTTGTTTCTTCTTCCGTTCTGAACAGACAATCATGCTGTTCAATCTCATCTGTGTCTGCTGAAATCAGTAATAATGTAGCTGGATTCAACGTATTGCACCTCTTTATGTGCACATGACTCGCTAGCAGTGTCAACTCGTAACCTGACAATCGAGCACTAGTTAAGTGCTGTGTCTTGGTCCTGTTTAATAACGTGTCCACTGCGTGTGGCACCATCACAATCAACGTGTTGTTCATTACTAACCCAGCAGAATGTCGAATAGAAACAGCTGCTGCCGCTGTGGCTCTCAAACAACTTAGCAATGCCTTGGCTACCGGATCCAAAGTCGACGAAAAATACGCGCATAGACGCTGTCTGTCTCCAAACGACTGTGTCAGTACTGACAACGCACAACCTTCTTTCTCGTGAACATACAATGTAAAAGGTTTACTGTAGTCGGGGGTACCCAATACAGGAGCTGAGCATAATGCCTTACGTAATTCCGAAAAACTTTTCTGACACTCTTCAGACCATGGGACGGGATTCGGTGTATCTTTGCATGTTAATGCTATCAAAGGTTTTGCCAGCAAAGAAAAACTCGGGATCCACTGCCTACAGTATGAAGTAATACCCAAGAAAGCACGCACTTCTCTCTGTGTTCTTGGCACGCTCAATTGTGCAATGGCCTGAATTCTTTCTGGGGTCAGTTTCCTTCCCTCCTTCGACAAGAGATGACCTAAGTAGGTCACTTCTTGTCGACAATATTGCAGTTTTGAGAGAGACACTTTGTGATGAAAGGCAGACAAATGACGCAACAATGAAAATGTAGCTTCTTTACAAATCTCCTCAGTATCCGCGGCGATTAGTAAATCGTCAACATACTGAATAAGGGTGGCACCACTAGGTAAGACAATTGCATCCAGCTGCGCCTTTAAAGCCTGACTGTATATTGATGACCTTTCACAGTAGCCTTGCGGAGCGCGTTTAAAGCGGAAGCTGCGACCTCCTAAACTAAAACAAAAAATATCCCTGCTTTCCTCTGCAATCGGAATGCTAAAGAAAGCATTCTTTAAATCAATCACTGAGAACCAAGCAGCGGAAGCTGGAATCATAGTTAACAAGGCAGTTATATCAGGAACAACTGGAAACTGTGGCACAACTATCTTATTGACCTCTCTAAGATCGATCACAAATCTGTAAACAGGTGGCTGAGAGGCGTCAGTACGTTTTAAAACAGGCAGAACCGGACTATTGCAAACGTTTCCTCTTGTCTCTTCAATTACATCCTTTTCAATCAAGTCATAGATGATTGCTAACAACGCTTTCTACACCTTCATTAGAGATCTTGTACTGGGGAATGCGTGGCAATTTAACATTGGCTTTCAAGGTGACCACATATGGCGGTATTTCCAAGAGACCCACATCATTAGGACCAGAAGCCCAAAGGACATCCGGAAGAGACGACAATTCAGCTGGCAGTTTATTCTTCGACAAATACATTGGAGAAATCACTTCCCTACCCAGTGTAAGTTGTACTCCCGAGGGGGAACAATATAATGTCGCATGTAATCTCTTTAACAAATCCAATCCTAGCAGATTTTCACCACAACCTGTCGTTAGGATAAGGGGTGCTTTCAGCTCACAAGGTCCAACAGAAAGGGGCATAGGACTAGAGATCGGGTTCCAGAAAAACCTACTGAAACATTCATTTCGCCACACAAAGGCGCGCCAGGGAGTTTTGAGTGCATAATTGAACTCTTTGCAGCACCAGTATCCAATAGAAAAGGCTCTGATACACCCGCTGTAGTCACCTTGACATACAGTCCACTCTGGTCCACTGGCACTGAAACAACTCCCTCTCTCTGTCTATGGCTGTCCTAGTAATCATCACCTTCCGCATTTCCATCTTCTGCATAATAGTCGTTATTATAGTACTGAGCTGTCCCACCAGTTACATTGGCCTGCTGATCAAAACTGTTCATCGTATTTTGAGGCGGAAGAGGACGCGCGTTCTGGGGAACATTCACACGCCCTCTACCTCTAGGAGCTTGCTGACCACCTCTACCTCTCGCGCCATAAGCATTATTCGTGCGCTGCAACAATATAGGACAACTATACTTAAAATGACCTTCTTGTTTGCAATACGAACACTAATTGGGACCCACAGGAGCACGCGGTTGGGAATACCCGAACCTTTGCGAGTTACTCTGAAACTGTTGGGGTTGTTGATAGTTACTCTGACCTTGCTGATAGTTATTCTGATCTCCACGTGGCGGGTAAGCCTGCTGTAAAAGAACCTTCGTCTTTAATTCTTTTGTTTTCTTGTCTGCTCTATCCTTCTCATCTTTATCCCTATTTTCGTAATACTGTGCAGTAGCCAGTATTTGCACTGATGAGGAAACAGCCCAAGAACTCTCTGAATCTTTTAATTTCTTACACAACTCGGGAAGCAAATTATGCACAAATTTATCAACAAATAACCATTGACCACCTTCCGTACTCATGTCTTGACCACTGTGGTCAATAAATGTTTCTTCAAACCTGGTGAAGAAATCAGACACTGTTTCATCTTTCTTTTGTTTGCATGCGGATAATTTATCCCAATTCACACGCATCGCTGGCATTAAAGTCTTCATGTAGGTAATAATTCCACCAGGGAGTTCTGCTACTAAGGGCTCAGGTTTCGCACCACCAACTTGTCTAGTGTCTGTAGCAGTGATATTAGCCCATGTGCCACCTAGTTCTGCAGCATGATCTGTATTACGAATCAACCCCCATAAAGGCTGCGGAACGACATTCCCGAACAACATATCTATGTCAGCTAGGTTCATGACACACGATTCTGCAGTCTGTGATAACTCCTTATAATATCCTGCGGGGTTTTTACGGGGGTCAGGCAATGTCTGCTTAAGGGCTAAAACTTCTGATCGCTTCCAAGGAACATGTACCCAAACACGCTGGAAATGAGCTGGCATAGCAGCAATACCGTTAGCGGCATCAGCCGCAGCCGCGTCCTTCCATACCGGAGGGACTTCTCTCATAGGGTATTGTCTAACCTTCCTATCAGAGGAGTCACATTCAAACAGTGACTGAGAAGGACCCTCGATCCTAAAAGATACTAATGTTGCAACTGCTTTCTCAACATCGGGACCCACAATCGTACCTTTTCCAAATTCAAACCATACATGATACAATTCCTGCGGGCTTAAGTCCAAACCATGATCTTCCAACTCCTCACAGAGGAATACACACATTTTCTCAAAAACGTATCTCTGTTTCGGTGCTTCCCATTGATGAAAAACATTTACAACAGACTCTACATCATATCTTGAAGGAAAAACAATCCATTTATATGCCATGCGGTCTAATACTTCTTTCTCTTCAGAACCTGGCAGCTGACTACGCAACTGCGTATGTTGTGAACCAGGGGTCGTACTAGATGACCCAAAGTGAGGCGATATAAAACTAGTGACCGCACTAGCTATTCGTTGTCGTGTAGAAGGAGAAGTTGAGGCAAGAACAGGGGGAAAGACAGAGGGAAGAAAAATGGGTGCAGATACGGGTACAGGGGTCGTATCAGGAAGAGCGCCGAGGGAGGCAGCTGATGTACTAGGTAAAGTCACAGGAAGCGCAGAAGAGATAGGCAGCGAAACCGGCGGCCCTTGAGAGGGCTGCGCCGTAGGGATAGGAGCCAGCTGAGGAGGAGCTGGCGGCTGCGGGAAAGCTTGCGGCAAATTAACTAGAGGCCGTACATTTAAAGGCTGCGGAGGCGCTGTAGCACTCTGCGCATACGGGGGTGGCGAACTCAGCAAATGTGACATTAGGGGATCTTTCTCCTTTTCTTCTGACGCATCTTGCTGAAGGGGCGGCAAAACTGGGTAGCATTTATCAATCACTAATTTAAGTTGCCTGTGCAGCTGCTCATTCATTTGCTCTTCTTCATTATCTTTAAACTGCAAGGCTACTTGCATTATCGACATACCTTTCTCTCTTTTATTTTTAATGGCTAATTTAATTTCTTTCTGTTTGGCTTCCTTTCGCCATAGGCGGAAAGAATCAAACATCGCCGGCCGGGCTTTCTTTTTAAATAATTTAACTTCTAAGTTATCTAGGATTTCTGTGTCGAAACTACCATTTTGGGGCCATTTTAAAACACCATCCTTCCTGGTGTATCGGATCCATACTTCATTATACGCAATGGGGCCCACGCCATGTTTCACATAAAGCTCATACGTTGGAGTTCCAATTGGAGGAACCGGACACGAATCCTCTAATCGGGAGTCCCTATTACAACCCAAACAAAACAAATTTCCAAATATGCTAGAACCAGGCATCGTCGCTCACTAGTCTAGTTTCAAACTTCAAAGGATTATCGAATACGATAGTCTCGTGAATACACAACTCCTTCGGCTTTGGCACTTGCAAGTTCCAAATCAAAGCGATCCCAAAGGGATACCAAACCAAACTAAGGACTAGGAGACGCTCCACTTATACTTAACCGAGGTATCGATGACGTCACCAGAAGACTCGTTAAATCGTTTCGCTCTACCAAATCATCCAGGGTCCAAAACAGGGCGATAGTCAGGGCAGCAGTCCTTTGTAGCCGTCGGGACGCGGGAAACCTCGCAGTAAAGACTTTCGGACCACGTCGACATGCAGGGGTCGATGAAGTGGCGGCCTTCCTCCAGAATTTTCACACAAAGCTCCTCACGAACCTCTGGCTTGGACCGGTACCGCTGAAATCACCCCGAGTTGGGCGCCAACTGAAGTACTGGGTTTTTCAGAACCAACCCAGCGGTGCCAGGGAACACACCCGAAGACTTCGATTTCTTCCTGTTTCAGACCACAGAAACACAGAGTCTTCTAGGTGAAGTCAAAGATCGTATTTATTGGCTGCAGACCAATCACAGGTATCCGAGAAGTACAACACGGTGTATGTTCTCAGGAGACTGCCCCCAACCAAAAACCAGTCTTTTCTTATATACAGAATATTACGCTCTGGGCAACACCGCCCCTATTTTACAAGTGGTCGTTCACATATTTTCGCTTCAAAGAAAGAGCACAGTCATGATGATAATCCCACATTTCAGCTCGGTCAGCACATAATTATTTACCCAGCGAGGCTCAGAACCCTCATCAGATATCAGAAGACCCCAATAAAACGGACACCTCTTCCTCGTAAAACAAGCCATAAAGTAGGAAACAGAGTCAGGTGTGAAAGGGATTAGTCAGGAGTCGCGTGGGATACACGACTTTATGATGTGTTGGGCCCTGATGCTAATCCCATAAGGCCGCAGTAAAAGGAACCGGCCGGGCAGGACTGACCTCGGGCAGCGGAGTCAGTTTGCATAGGTCACAAAGAAGTCAAAGGAAGATTGCGTGTCCTTTAGGCCTAGGCAAGGCCTCAATGCGCAGCCTATGTGAGGGCAACCAGAAAATGGTTACCCTTTTAAAATGGAACCCGAGGGTTCGACATGTAGTATCGTATACACGGTGAATTCATCGGTGAAACATGACGAAAACACTCATACATATCGCATTAGTCATTTGCGGTTCGCTGATACCAAAATCGGCAGGGTAGGACCATGCTACCAACATGGTTCCGAAATTTACAGTACCACAAATGAGTTTGTTGTTTGTTCACTAATTGTTGGTTGGTGTCAATAGTATTGTCCTTGCATTGGTATCAATGTTATATACTAAAGTTTACTGTCATAGTGCCACTTCAGTCCGTTGACTTGTCTGTGAGACAGAGATCTCCGATTTTGTTCCGTATTCATTTTTCAAAGTTGAGCTCTATACTATTGTGGTGAGCAATCCTTTATCACTTAAATTTCATGTTATCATGAGTCTCCAAGTCTTGGTTGGTTTCTCTTTCACAATGATCACTTATAGATGAATGTATAACTTCTCGTACCCTTTCAGGCCATGCGGAGTCTTTATTTTGAATCTAATGATCAGTCATGATTCAAGTCTTCTCAATTTTAGGGTCCAATTCCCTCCTCTCTCACTCTTGGGGACTGTTGCAATACCAAAGTACCTGATGTCCTGCCAATTTGTCTTATGTTGGGTGTGTAGATGTTTAGAGATTGTATAGTTCATATCCTCATTCTGAATCGCTCTTAGATGCTTTAAGATTCTTTTCTTTAGGGTACAAGTTGTACTCCCTATGTAACGTAAGCCACATGTACATTTGATGATATAGACAACATAGGAGGTTTCACATGTTATTCTCTCACTGATATTAAATGTTCTATCTCGTGAATGAGGTCGTCAATCACCAGTGCAAATGCCTTAATAAAGCAATAACTGCGAAGTTTAGAAATCAACCTCTAAAAGAACGGACAACAAAATTAGTTTCACTGACATATTGTTTCTTAATTGCATAACTGGGAAACAGCACAGTAGTTTACACAGTAGGTAATTGGGGTTAATGTTCTCTCTGTCTTCACCGTGACTGGAGATTCTGCTGCAATCCTTGCATAAGCAATTCTTTTTCAGAGTCTAACAACATTTGTATCTATTTTCACTAGAACAATTTCTCAGGAGTTTGTCCAATCGTATTTATAATTTCAGACAATTAAGTTATCTTACACTAAGTACTTTGAGAGTTTTTAATAGTTTGTATGCGTGTTGATGTGCAGGTACACATAGGGCCAGATGTTCTGTTACCATGATCCCTGAGACGGTCGGGAGTTTTGTGTTCTGGGGTGCCAAATCACTTGTCTCTCTGGAAAGGTTAGGAGGACAAGTGAGGTAATATAGCTAGTCGGACTCGGGCTCATAGATGCTGATGTGGTATGGTGACTCAGTCCCTTCATATTGATGTTCTATAATCCCAAGCATAATTCTGTTCCTGAGCAGAATCCCTGCAACATCGCGATGGCCAGGTCAAAAAGTCAAAGGCCAAGTCAATCAATCAACATTTGTAGAGCGAATTAATCACCCGCGAGGGTCTCAATGCGATGAGGGGGGGTTGCACCTACTGCTCGAACAGCCAGGTCTTGAGAAGTCTCCTGAAGGTCAGCAGGTCCTGGGTCTGTCGCAGCTGTGTGGGGAGAGTGTTCCATGTCTTGGCGGTGAGGTAGGAGAAGGATCTGCTGCCGGTGGAGGTCCTGTGGATGCATGGGACAGTGGCGAGGGCGAGGTCAGAGGAGCGAAGCTGGCGGTTCGGGGTGAAGAAGGTGAGATGTTTGTTGAGGTATGCTGGTCCGGTGTTGTGGAGTGCTTTGTGAGCATGGGTGAGGAGCTAGAAGGTGATCCTCTTGTTGACTGGGAGCCAGTACAGGTCTTTCAGGTGGGCAGTGATGTGGGTGTGGCGGGGTATGTCAAGGATGGAGCATGCGGAGGTGTTCTGTATGCTTTGGAGTCTTTTCTGGAGTTTGGCCGTGGTTCCTGCGTAGAGGGCATTCCCATAGTCCAGTCTGCTGCTGACGAGGGCCTGGGTGACCGTCCTTCTGGTGCCGGTGGGGATCTATCTGTAGATCTTGCAGAGCATGCGGAGGGTGTTAAAGCAGGAGGAGGAGACGGCGTTGACTTGCTGGGTCATTGAGATCGATTAGTCCAGGATGACCCCCAGGTTGCGTGCGTGGTCGGTGGGTGTGGGTGTGGTTGTGGGTGCGGCTCCCAGGACGGCTGGCCACCAAGAGTTGTCCCAGGCGGAGGGGGTGGAGCTGAGGATGAGGACCTCTGTCTTGCTGGTGTTAGGTTTCAGGCGGCTGGTCTGCATCCAGTTGGCGACGGCCTTCATTCCTTCGTGGAGGTTGGTCATGGCGGTGGTGGAGTTTTTGGTGAGTGATAGGATCAGCTGAGTGTCGTCGGCATGGGAGACGATGTTGAGGTTGTGCAAGCGGACGATGTTGGCGAGCGGTGCCATGTAAACGTTGAAAAGGGTAGGGCTGAGGGATGATCCTTGGGGCACGCCACAGATGATCTTTGTGGCTTCAGAACGGAATGGGGGAGGCGGACCCTCTGGGTTCTGTCTGTGAGGAAGGAGGTGGTCCAGTCCAGGGCTTTGTCGCGTATTCCTGCGTCATGTAGGCGTGTGCGTAGAGGCAGTCAGCACAAGCACAAATAGCCTGCCGCCATCACGCCACCGGGACCTTCAGTGACGTGCCGCTTGCACAGTCCCCTTCCTCTCTCACATCCTGCACTCATGAGACAAGGGACAAGAAATGTGACCAGTGGACCCATGGTCTCCCCTACATGCCCCCCGGGCCAAAGAATCGCGAGAGCGAGGGAGGGTGATGGCCCTCAGGGCCCCAGGTCCTAGCAGCGCACAGCCTAAAGGGGTACGCTGTACATAAACTCACTCATGTGGGTGGCATAGAACTATATTGCAGCCCACATGTAACATATCACTGGTGCACTCTCTGAGCCTTTTTTTTTTTTTGCAGAGTTTTATATAGCGCGAACTTGACCCGAATCCAATCAGGTATCAGAGCGCTTTACATAGCACCAGTTACGTTACATGAGGACACACATTCATTTTTTGTCAGGCACAGGGAGATTAAGTGATTTGCCCAGAATCACAGGATGTTCAGCGTCATTACCGAGACTCGAACCCAGTCTCCCAGGTCCGAGGTTGAGCACCCTAGTCGTTAGGCCAACTCTTCTCCCCATATTCTCGTGGCCTTCCTACAAGGTCAGACATGTCAATTAATCATTTCAGAGCGCATGCACTGGGACCTGTTTAGCAGTTCACCCATGCTCAGCTCCAAAATATTCCAGTAAACACCAATCCCATAAACCCAGGAAAACAAGACAAAGGGCACATTATCCTACACTGGAGTTCACCTCTTCCACTGTGGCAGAGCGTTTAATGAGTTTCACTGTGTTTTTCTGGGGGAAACTTACCCGCAAGCTGCTGCCTTCATCGCCCTCCCTCCCGCCGCCGTAGTAGTCCAGCCAGCGGCCGCCGAGCGGATGAAGGGGAGAGACTACACCTCCCAGCCTGCTCAGCACCGCTGTTCCCGCGCACGGAGGCGCCATGAATCACCGACAGGCCCCGCGTCGCTGGATCGTGCACGGGTCGCGCCGGGCGAAGCTCGGGCAAAGGGCGGGCCGTCTGTGGCCGTCCGGGGCAGGACGAGGCTGGGCTGGGCCACCCACCTAACATCTGCAAGAAAAAGAGGTATTGTCCCAAGTAAAGTTCCGTAAACCAGTAAAACTATGGGGAAAAAGCGTCTTGACTTGGCAAAATCTAATGGAGGGGCAGTAGCAACGTTGGATTCATATCTGGTGAAGGTCTCGACTTTGTTAAATGATGAAATTGAAAGAACAGAACGAAGGCTTTCATTGGACCCAATTTGCATTGTTGATCCCACAGGTGGAGAAAAATGGTAGAAAGCACTACTCCCATGGTATCAATCATATCGCCAGGTATTCCCCGGGCCCTCATTAGTCAAGCCAACTCATCTGGCGTCCCCCAGGAAAATTTATATCATTCCCACGTTGAAATGTCTCGTGATAGTAATAGAAATGCATTGTCTAGTCTATCTCCTTCGCCTATGTTGAAACGACGAACTAGGGCTGGTGGGTTGGGACACTCTAGCAAAGCTATACAACAAAAGAGAGGTCGGGTATCAAAAACCATACTTAAAGTATCTGACCAACCATCTCCAAATATCCATCCTTCTCTAGAGGATTTATCTAGCTCCCTTTCAGTGATTTTTCAAGAGAAACTATATACCGCCCTAGCACCTATTATGATTAGATTGACTTCAGAGAGACTCCAACGGATACAAAATTCGGCGGCAAGGGCCATAGTAGGTCTCCCTAAAAAATGCTCGGCGAGAGCGACCATTCACAGACTACATTGGTTACCCATGGAAGCCCGCATCCAGTTCAAAGCCCTCATATTCGCCTTTAAAATCATGACGAACGAAGGCCCGGAGCTACTCCGCTCACTGCTGACCCCCTACTCTCCCAAACGGAACCTCAGGTCCATGGGGCAACACCTAGCGATGGTGCCCTACACTAAGTTTTGCCGCATCGGAGGGCGCTCCTTCAAACTACTGGGGGCCAAATTATGGAACTCCCTTCCCCTCAATATTCGATGCATGGACAACATCCTAGCTTTCCGCAGAACTATTAAAACCTATCTCTTCCCCCCCTGTTAGGTCCCTCCCTTCCCCCTGTTTCAGTTGGTTGTGTTATGGTTCCAGCGCCGGGACGCCCCGTTGCGAGGGCAGCTGTTTGCGCTTTACAAAACTGATAACATAACATAACTTCCATAGAAGACAAGGTGTCTGTTTAGAGCGAAATATTGGGATAGTATCTCAAGCTATCCCTTCCCTCAGATGACCTATGTCTGGTTTACAGGAGGCTGATAGGCAACCAATTACTATTAACAAGAGACAGGCGGAGAAAAAGAAAACACCTCTAAGTCGCTCTAATCCATGCGTCCTTCCTGAGAACGAAGGCTCAACTTTAATGGCAAATAATCTAGAACCAACCACTGGTGACAGTACAATAATAGAGAAAGAGGCCCCACCAGCTAATTCTGTGACAGATGGGAATGTCCTGGTGGTTAATTATGAGCCACCATCAGAGGGAGAACCATTCCAGTTTATCCCAGAGGCTTTCCCCTTGGTACTTGTTTTGGCCAATGCTCCATCCTTGGGTCCAGGTCAGGTGGAAACAACATCCACTCTCATTAATAAAGCAACGCATTGGTTAACCAATAACATGAGGATATCCAGAGAGGGTAGGCAAAAATTGGTAAGCGAAATTATAATGGCTAGAAGGGTGTCATGGCTTGGTAATCAAAAGAAATGGTTTAAGGGTGACTGTATAGCTATAAACTTTTCCAGTCCCCATGTGTTGATAAATGTATTGGATAATCTATTTCCCCCACAACACAGAGAGTCGATGATAAAACCCTTGACATTGGACTTTTTCTATGGAGAACTTGGACGCACAAGAAACTCTCATAGGTTTTGGGTGAAAAATGTTCATATCCACAATCCAATCGGGAGGCGAATTGTACCTCTGTGGGATGGAATAAGTACAAGGAACAGGTTTGGGGCTCTTACTAATATGGAAGATTGTGATTGACTTCAGGATGAACAAACAAAGTCTATAGGTAATAATTCCCTGAGCAATGGTGTTGTTACCAACTGGTCCTTGGGTAATAATGTCACATGCCAAGATCTCATTACACCCCCCTACCCCAAAGTATGTCAGCTTGCTAACCTGGGGCTAACTCACAATGCTAAGTTCCCTTCAGGCATAAATTATAAACATAGAATGAATGAGGGATGTACTACAATGACTAGCACTATGTTGAATTCCCAATCTGCAAGGTCTAACATATCTAATCAGATTCTAACGGAGGAGGGTGTCATAAAGGGAGGAAAGGAGAGCTCCTCCATCTCGAATACCTCTTCACAACAATTGGTAGATTTAACCCTGCTCTCGTGGAGAATTGCGGGCCTGGGTAACAAGATTGAGTCCCCGGAGTGGTGTAGTTTCATAGACCGATATGATATTAACATTTTTCAGGAGACCTGGTCTATTACTCCTATATGTCGCCTGGGATATCTAAATTTTTATGTTCCAGCCACAAAAAAATCAAAGGGCTGGCCTGCAGGGGGATTGGTGATTTGGGTTCGACAGAGTTTGTGCTGTAAGGTTGTACAGGCTGAGTTTAGGGAAAAGGATATTTTGATGATTGAATTAGAATGGCCCAATGGCCACAGGGTGGCTATTTTTAATGTATATACTAGGGGGATAATAGGGGGGCATAGCTCAGAGGTAATTGCAGCCCTTGATACCAGACTGGGAGCCCTCTCAGAACAGATTTTTACTATAGTAGGAGGGGATTTTAACACCACCTACGAACCATTAGGCCTTGAGGACCAGGACCTCTCTGAGGAGCAGGACCTTAGATGGGGAGTACCTAAATTGGAAATTCCCGTAATAAAAAGATGGTCCTCTATTGCTATTCAATTAAAAGCGTTGTGTCTAGAAAGAGGTCTTAGAGCAGCAAATGGGAGAACTCCCTCAGATACACAGGGAGCCAATACGTTTGATAATGGAAGGAATAGTAGTCGTATTGACTATCTCCTGGTGGACTTAAGGATATGGCACTGTTTAATAGATATGGTCATTGAAACCCGGTTGGAAAGCGATCATAACCCCCTCTGTTCGAAATTCCAAGTTCAAAAGGGGGACAGAGCTGATCTCACAAGAGAAGGGTTAGTCATGTTAGATATAGTTGCTTCCAACAACCTGCGTCGGATCAAGTGGAGTAAACTCATAGAGGATCCTGGAAAAATGGATGCGCTTAAAGCGGAGGTTGTGGGTGAACTGGCCCGACTCAAGATCCAAAGCAGTGATCTAGCCTTTCCCACCATCATGACAGAGACATATTCTCTCCTCTTTTCTAGACTTAAAACTTTCTTTGTGAGGGATGGGAACCCAGGAAAAAGAGGCGCAGAGCAAATAAAGGCTAAGTGGTATAACACACATTGCAAGTCTGCTCGGCACAATCTAAGTTCTGCATTAAGGACCAGGAACCCCACCAAAATAAGAAAGGCGAGAGATCAATATAGATCTGTTCAACAAGTGGCAAAAAAACAATGGGATGAGGAGAGGTGGCAGGATTTGAAACATGCCTGTGCAGCTAAAGACTCCAAGCAGTTTTGGAACATCATAAAATGGGATAGAGGAGGTTATGCGGAACCTCCCCATAATAATGTTGCCCAGACTCAATGGCTAGATTTTTTTAAACCCCAATATGCTCGCAGCCTAGGTGAGGAGGAGTGTCCATTACCACAAGAAATATTCTATCAAACCCAGGTATTTACTATTACCGATGTCAGCTTGGCATTGGATTGTGTGACAGGGGGCATAGCCCCAGGTATGGATGGCATTCCGGCTGATGTTTTTTGAGTGACAGACCAACCTGGTGTCAATACTTTGTAATTCTAGCAAATGCTGTGGCCAGGGGTGCTCCAATCCCAATATCCTGGAAGGGAGCAGAAATCATCCCGGTTTTTAAGAAAGATGACAAATCCCTCCCAAGTAACTATAGACCCATCAGTCTTATTGACTCTGCGCAAAAACTGGTGGGTCGATTAGTTTTAAATAAAGTGCAATCCTGGATTGAGGGAAATACCATTTTATCCCCATATCAAGCTGGTTTTCGCCCCTGTACCTGTTCTGTAGATCAGGTTTTTTATTTTATTATGCTCTATTGGAGGAATGTGGTTTTAACTAAAGGGTCGCTCTACGCAGTTTTTGTAGGTTTAAAATCGGCCTTTGCCTTGGTTCCCCGCTGCAAACTTTGAAGAGTCCTTGCTGAACTGGGGATGGCCCCGGAGTTATTGACTATTCTCGTCCGCTTGCATGAGGGCAATTTTGCTAGAATCAGATGGGGGGCACAGGGGGAGGTCACGGACACATTCCCTGTCGAGCGTTTCTGTTCGGCAGGGTTGTGTCCTGGCCCCCACCCTATTTACATTATACATAAACGGAATAGTCAACCATCTTCGTAGTTCCCCCACTGACGCCCCTGTAATAGCTGGCGAACATGTACCTGTCCTCATGTTTGCGGACGATACGATGATTATTTCAAGGACTCCTAGCGGGCTACAGAAGGCAGTTAATGCCTTTGGTGATTTTTGTCAGGAGCGTGGACTTGTAATTAATACATCGAAAACAAAGTTCATGTCTATTAATCCAGATAAATCCTTTAGAGGTAGCATCATACTAAATAATACTCCTTTAGAGCAAGTAGAGGCTTTTACATATTTAGGAATTCTACTCCAGAGTAATATGTGTTGGAATCGTCATCTGGATATGGCAACCTTAAAATTCCATCAGCATGAGGGCGTTTTATTGTGCACATTTAGATCTTCTCTCACTAAACCAATCACCCCTGTATTGGAGGTATATAATATGAAAGTGCTGAGTGCCACCTTGTATGGGTCAGAACTATGGGGGTTTAACAATCTGAGCCAACTGTCCAAAGCAGAAAACAAAACCCTACGTAGTTTAGCTGGCATCCCCCAAAGTACTCCCACTGTTCCTCTTTTACTTGATTTAGGTAGGAAAAATGTGGTTGATATAGTGAGGTTGCGTCCTCTCCTATATTGGAGGCGAATCTGGACCACACCAGAACTTTTACATTATGCTCAAGCTCTGAAGGATGTAATTCGGGCTGATCGATTCCACAAAATCCATTGGCTTAGTGAGATTAGGTCGCTTTAAAAAAATTAGACCTCAATTCCCAATGGGAAGCACCGGATTCAACATCCTTCCCATCAAGAAAGCAACTAAAAGCCACATATTGGGAAATGGTCCTTTCAACACTTTATTATGCCAATATGAATACTAACCTTACAGGCTGTTTTCTAAAATTTAAGTCTAAACCATGGCGTGAATCCTACTGGGATATTATTGAAATTCCCCTAGATCGCAAACTGTTTTTTCAGTTTAGGGTAGGATCACTGCCAGTTAAAGCTTTTACTTGCAAATGGGTGCAACCTCCAGATGACAAATGCATTAAGTGTCTTGATATGGCTGAGTCAATTGTTCATTTATTTTTTGTATGTCCCCTTTACATTGGTGCAAGACGCAAGTGGTTGAAACCCATCTGCTCAAACATGGGTACACGACGGCATATCGAAGCCATGAGGATATTGGAGTCAGATTGCTCCCTTGCATAGCTATTGCTGTAGCAACATTTTTAAGAGGGGCCTGGTTTATACGTTCACGTTTTGCACAATCCTAGCTGCTAGTTAAATAATGTGGGATGGTCTTATTATTGCTGGTTTTTAGGAAAAACTTTTAGTGGCTATATATGAATTTTATGATGAATTATTCGACAATAATGAACTGTATTTAATAACTTCTTAACATGTGTAAACTTAGGTACTATTTAATTATTTGTGTTATATGTATTGTTTGTGCTTTTATGACATGCTGTCGAATAAAGCTATTTGTATCGAGTTTCACTTGTTGAAAATGCATAGCTGCTTATTGTCGGTCTGGAAAACATCCTGTAATCCAAGTATCTCGTACCAAAAAAATATTCTGAACATACAGAAGAAATTATCTTACTTCCTTTTCCATTCTGTTGAAATGATTTACCTACCTCAAAGTGCCAAACATACCTACTTTATAATTTTTTTTCTCGCTTTGTAGTCCAATACATGCTATCAAGACTACTTCAAAGCAGGATACATTTTTTTTATTTAAATTATATGATTTTATGGTGAGTACTTTTCAGTTTCAGTACTGGCCTATGCAGAGCATGGGCGGTTATGCTGCAAGACAGTGCTGTAGTGTGGGTTCAGGTGTTTAAATATCTCTGACACAAATTGCTATAACATTAGTTATTTTCTATTCCTTTTGCACTGTTCACCTAGTGAGTTTTTGGGGGTGTTGATGTGGTCGAGTTGGTTTCCTGTAATGCAGCAAACTCACTCTAGTTCTTTCTTTCCGGCACACAGTACATGATGGCCACAGTCACACCTCTCTGAACTCGGCTTGTTCTACCACCTTCAGCAATCCCATTTAGCTAAGTGAACCCTTTCTCTATAAATAACCAATAAATTGGCAACAGTTTAATTCCTCCCCTTGCATTAGTGCAGAAGGAAAACAATATGGGCCCTTCCTTTACATTGCATTTCGCAACCTCTCATGGCTTCACAGGCTTAATTTCTGATAGATTGCTTGCCCATTCGAGAGAGGAATCCTCTCAGCTGGCAGAGCCGGGGCCACAATAAGATGTCAGGATTGTTCACCAAAGCCTTCAGAATGGAAGCTTAACTACTAGGGGCTGCTTTTAGCACGTCAGGGTGAATTACTGGACTGGCGAAACTAAACAGCAATTAGACATCTCACCGCTGAGCGGAAATGAGAAATTTACAGGCTGGCCTTGGAATGAGCTGCATCCCAGTGTGAGCAGCTCCTGCCCAATTCTTGGTGCCACTGACCCAGGAAAAAAACCACTTTAACATATGTGTCCAAAACGAAAATGAAAACTAGTTTCTAGGGTAAAATTCAAACATATATCGCATCCCCTGTGCTGTCCAAAATATAAATACCACTAGGCATATACCACCTATCAGGTAGAAGAAAAGCACACTTAAGGTATATTATGCTACTGTATTTGGAATTCATGTAAATTCATGTAAATAATTATGTAACATTATTGTGGAGACAAGTACTACACTGCTAAACATACTTTGTTGTAATGATGCCCCCAAGTCAATTAGCATCGACAGTGAGTTGGTGTACTTTTAGGTTCGAGAGGGCATATTTACAAGGGCTTTATCTCTGCTTTTTTGGCTTTAAAAGCCAAAAAAGCGGAGATAAAACCAGCGCCCTATTTACAAGAGGGTGCTAACATGAATAATCGCATATTAGCACCCTTTTTCCCAACGCCTCACTTTGCATCTCCAATGAGATGCAAAGTGGGCATTACTGTGCGTACTCAAGATGGACCACCTTGCAAATATCGCTGATGTTACATCGCGATATTTACAAGGCAGCCCACATGATTTTAGCACACATTAGATTTTGGCGAAAACGCCAGTTTTCGCCAAAACCTAACGTCTGCTAAAATCCTGACTTAGCCATCCCTAACATAGGGGGTGGATTATGCTGATACGACCCTGTGGGTCGTATCACCAAGGTTATCGCCCTTTTGCAGGGAACATCGCTGGAAAAACAGCGATGTTCCCTGCAAAAGGGCGATGACCTCGCTATCTCTGGAATTGTTATCACCCAGGAGTAACGCGTTCTTAATAACGCACTACCAGGGCGATAAATACCAGAGATAGCCTGCGGTAATATAATTATCGCTAAGCACGGCCCGCGATAATTATCGCTGGCAGTTGTTAATATGCCCCGAGGTTTTTAAAACAATACGATTTCTTATTGCTGTAAAGACATGAAAATGCTAATAAAGAAATATTTTTTAAAAAATGTTATATTGTGGGTGGGATACATTAGTATAACTAGCACAGCAAGGAATAGTTTCATCCTCGAGTGTTACGTTGAAGAAGGGTCTAAAAAAGCCGGGGCAAATGATGTTTACACCTAGTATTGGGTCAGGTTTTGCACCTGATCCCAAGTTTCTTCAGTACAAAGTGGAATAACTTGTGGTAATAGATTTGAGAACAATTTTTAGGCTATGTCTACAAACACATTTTAGCTGTCTATTCATCAAAGACCTACAGTAGACTAAGCCGAAAACTTACAGTGGGCTTCGGGACAGCCTATTGCTAACCATTGGCTGGTTGGCTTTCATGTCACTCTCATTTGCTTGCTTCTTATTAAATGGCTTTCCTTCCCCCTTTTGTGTTTGTCCCTCCTTTGGAGCATAGCATCTTTACCAATGGTTTAATAAGATGACTTGTATTCTTCGGCTACTCACATTCAGGAAACAATTTTTGAATTTTCTTTTCAGCACTGTGTCCTGCCTCCCTTCCTCAAATACCCACCCCCGTGTGCTTCATGTTGCTCTCTCATAGCCCCAACTCGCTCATATCTTCCCCCACTCTAGCTATTTTTTTTACTTTTTATTTTTTCTACTTCCTTTTCCTCTTCAGGCTCCTCTGTTGCTTCCTCACGCACTCCCCACAACCCCTCCTTGTTGATTTCATCCCCACCTGCTCCCCAATCCACTCATCCATTTTATTTCCACCCTCCTCATTGCAGTCCTTTAACAAAATTTGTATTACATTTTTTGGGGAGTGCGCAGCAGCAGACATTTTCTGCCTCCCTGTTTTATATTTGAAATGCACTTTTTTACATATTTTCTTATTTATTTTTTATTTAGTGCTGAACTGGCATCTGCCATCTTGGAACAGTAAAAAAAATAAACAAAATGGCACTCGTACCACGCTATAAGTGTGCACATTCATAATGCTACATGCAAATGCATATGTCATCACACTGTGTCATGATAGCGTCATGATCAACCGCATGCTGCACGCATATACATCATCATGCTCATATTTCTTCCTTTTTTTCTTTGCTGATGCTGCCTTCAAAAGAATGAGAAAGAGCCTCAAAAGAATGAGAACATGTATCAATGGTGTAAAGGGTAGCATTTTGATTAACAGGTTATTAACAGGTTATACTGATCTTGCCCCTTATGTCCTCAATTGGATCACTCCCAGTAATGATACATATGTTGTATCTTGACTCTAATGTTATTCTTGCACTGCCAATGGAATCTTGCTGTAATGACATAACATGGAATGTTGGGAGTCAAATAGGCACAGTTGGCTGGGCTGAGAAGCATGCTGGCTGCTCTTGGTGGGGTCTTGATCTGGTCCTGATTGTGATCTGACAACTATCTTGAATAAACCTCTCTGAACCACTTCTACCTGTGTGGACTTGATCACTTCAATTTTTGGCGACAATCCTGAAACTAACCTGCGTCTGTCACCTCATCAAACTTCTAGCAACATTAAGGTACAGATCAACTCAAGTTAAGCTAAAGCAACTGGCATCCCTGACCCCACCACTGACCTCTACATCGGTCGCCCTCAGCAGTCTGCCAGTTATTCTTCTGCGTCTGGAGAAGTGCCACTTCAGGAGCTGCTTATCCAATTTTGGGCGTCTACTCTGCAGAGTCTATGTGTTTTGTGCTCTGCCTTCAGTCAGGGTAAACCTGAATTACTGTCTACAGTGCCACACATCGACGTCTACTGTCTGGTGAAGAAGTGTGCTTTATCATGTGTGTGCCAGCCAAGCTCTGAAGGAGACTATCTCTATGCCAGTCCCACTCAATTTGTCGTGCACTGTTCTAAAATTCTGCACTTTCTATAGCTGCTGCGCCTTCAGTGAGGGTAAGCCTGATATATTGTGTTCAACTATCACATATCTACGTCTGCACTGTCTGAAGAAGAAGTGTACTTTTGTATGTGTACGCCACCCAATGTGTCACTACTATCTGGATGCGTCTTCCACTCAAAGTGTTCTTCCAGTTCCTGCGAGAGTTGGTTTCCAACTCTCCCGCTGTTTTGGGAAAGTTTCACAGAGTAGTGACCAGTTCTACAAAGGCGTCTGCCTTGTGTGTCACTAGTGCCTTTTCTTGGGAGTTTTTTCTGCATAGCGTTCACGTGAGCCACAACCTCTGTTCCTTGTTACTGAAGATTAAGCCTGGGCAAAGCACTACGCTACGCTCGCGTAGTTTGCGAAGTTCGCGCTACTTCGCACTACGCGAACTGCACGTAGCACAGTGCGAACACGCGTAGCGTAGTGTTGCGTAGTGCTGCGGTCATTTTTTGCTTGCTCGCGGTCCTCAACGTCAAGTTGGCGACCGCGAGCAAGCAAAATGACATCCCGGCGAGACTTTTTCCTTGTTCGCGATCAGCAACATCAAGTTGGCGATCGCGAGCATGGAAAATAAACCTCCCGGCGAGATTCCCAACGCGAGGAGGTCAGGTTTCTCATTGCGAGTGGTCGCGTATGCTCGCGACCGCTCGCGATGAGAAACTACCAGTTCGCGTTGAGTAAGCTGTCGCTCGAGTAAAAATCTACTCGAGCAGCAGAAAACTACAGCTCGCACTGTGCAAGATGCCATTTTCAATGATTGCACAGTGCCGGTTGCTTGTCCGCACTGTGCAATCAGTGAAAACGACATCTGGCATAGTGCGAACAAGGTACTACGCAGTTCGCGAAGTGCTACGCGTAGCTCGCGTAGTGCGACTTCGCGAACTACGCCCAGGGTTACTGAAGATCCCAGTCTTCACATGCATTAGTTGTTCAGAGACATTCAAAATTTCATCAACAATTGGATATTTGATGCTGTGTGAAATTCACTAATAACTCTGTGAAAGATATCAGATGTGTTGTGAGATGCCTCTCTGGGGAAGATTTGTTAGGTGAGCCTTTTCTTTGTCTGTGATTGCTGGGTTCCTTTGAGATATCGAAACGGTGGACATTTGCCAACTGCTGTGTTGTGGTTAAAAAGTTAAACTGTCACTAGCGCGAGCTACAATCAGCGCACGCAATCTTACCTTCACTGCGTCCATGGATCTCTCCTGACTCTCCTTTGTTCGTGGATCATCTGTAACGTTGGTTTAACAAGGGACATTTTTGGAGCTTCTACGTGCTGCGAGCCACCCGGCGTGACGCTGACAGTTTGCCGCCATCTTCGGGTTGGCTCTGGCACTTTATGTTTTGTGATGTTTTCCTCATTCTACTATTGATGCTGTGCTCCAGTGGAAAGGGCAAATTTACATATCCTCCCTGCGTCACCGACCAGTCATCACACGTACTCATTTATACACGCATTCATTGGTGGGGCCCATAACACCAACACTCATACGTCTCACACGAATCTGCGCACAGGAGAAAAGAAGAAGCGCTGGACATGTGGGGGTACCTTATTACCCATAGGAGAAAAATTCTTTACATTATATACACAATATCCCTTAGTACCGATAGACAACTAACTTTAATATCAAGGCACTCCACCACTTGGTCGATGGACCAATTAGTTGGACTGGTTGATGGTGATTTAGAACCAGCTAAAACACATTTAAAGCTTCAGAACCTTGAATCAATACCTTATTAAAGAATCACAAACTCAATTTTCAGTTAATCAATGTTTAGTTTATCTAATTAATTCACCTTCAATGTATAGTCAGCATTTTAATCAAATCATATTTTTCAATGAACCTTTGGCACAAATTAGCATGACAATTATATTTACCTAAATTCTGATACTGGTGACCATTTCCCGAAACCTGTTAGCCCTGCATCAATCAAATCCCTTCTGATGTCATCATCCCATCAAATGCAGGCTAAGACCCAAATTAGTCCGGGGAAAAAGTTCCTTTGCTCGGCACGACAAAGTCCCAAAGATATCCAATGGACTAGGCAATCGTGTAGGCAAATCGATCAACAGCCACCAACGCAAATTCGGAACATCCTTCTGGAACCCGCACACCCTCCTCTAAGGTTCCCCTTTTATAGTAAATTCTAGGTTAACCTGCAACATTTTCTAAAATCTAAACACTCTGATTGGCTAAGCTCCTCAAATTTGTAATATTGGACATAGTTCCCAGAGTTTCTTGGTTCACATGGAATTGAATATGTCATCCTTTAATTTGTACAGTTCTTATGCAAAAGGGTCCGAAGTATCAATATGCAGACCTCTGAGGACAGGTTGCCTTTGTCTTTTCTGTCATTCACACTAGCTGAGTTCTGGCAGCCCTCCACGTTCCTATCCTTGACAAGGAACACAGTGCCCAAACTGGAGGACGCCTGGAGATCTTCAGAGCCACTCGAGTCTGCGCAGTAGACATCGCGCTCACAAGACGGTGGCCACTTCCGAACTACATTTTGAATATCACGGCCTAGTAGGCCCGAATGCCAACTTAAGCAAAACAAACATAAAAAGTAATTAATATACGGAAATGAAGATTCTAATGTTTAAACCCACACTAAATCCCCTTTATATATTGGTATTTCCCTAGCTTGTAGCAACATTCAAAGCAATAATACTCACCATTCCGCAATACCAGGAACGCGAACCATTACAAAAGCAACATAAATCATGCAATTTTCCATACCAACACATTCTACAGTTAGTATGCGTACCACAGTTAGCCATTAGGATTATTTGCCATGCGGAGGCAAGATGGCGCCCGCACGGTCGGACGTGTCGGACGTGTGAGCTGACCTCTCTCGCTGACCCACAGGTCTATGGTATGGAGTTGCTGTAAGCGGCCTAACATAGAGCCCAAGGACGCCGGCAAATCTGGAGCTTGTTACATACCTGAAGGGTGGACGAGCAGCTTTTTTCATAAACTTCAACATTTAGTGAAAAGTTAATAACAGAAAGGCGAAGAACGCTGAACGCTGAAGAACGTCAATGCTGGAAGTAGGTACGGCGCTGGTGAGATTCCGCAGAGCCTGGTGGGCGGTAACCTACACAGGTGCAGCGGCTTGGCTACGTGGTGAGCACCGTTTGAATGGTGACTGCGACTGTGTGGAGAGAGTGGAGAGAGAAGCAATGGCCCTGAAAAACACACGTAAACAACGAGGACAGGAGGTGAATGCGGCGAATACGGCCACATCAATGACTACAGGAGGAGGTGAGAAAGATCTAAACGGGGCCGCTGCGCAAAAAACCGGGACGGGGACTCCCGGTGAGAATTCAGGGAAAGTAAAACAGACTATATCTGCCCTGTTCACCGCCGCAGAACAAAAACGAAAGGGGAAGGCGCTTAATATGCAACCAGGACGTCAATCAGAAAGTTCTTTAATAGCGCCACAAAGCGCTACCACAGTAGCTATTCCATCAAATGAAAATGGAGGTATAGATAGCACTATGCCAGAAGAGGAGCGTAACACTGGATTAGAGGAAGGCAGCGTGATAAATCCCCCTGATGGTTCAACCGTGATGGAAAAGTTTCTTGCAGGGAAATCGGCCACTGTTACACCTATGGAGGCTGAATCTGGGGATTTCTACTCGGTATCAGAAAACTCAGCCTCTTCATGTGAAGACCTAGCTGCACAATACTCTAAACAAATGTGTATGGAGGAGGCTGAGAGTGAGTGTGACAATGATGAACTTGGTGAAGTTAGTGAAGAGGAAAGCCCGGTTACAGTGAGGGGTGGAGGGGATCTGTCTATGATAGAGGGGGCGGTTGGAGGGTTTCAAGAAGTTCTGTCGGACAATATTACTCTAGTTACAATATATCAGACCATCTTGAGCCATATGGACAAAACCGAGCTAGAAAGTCACAAAATTCAGAACTCCTGCCGAAAGCTGCAAGGTTCCATTCGGAGGCTAGCAAAGGCACAGTCTGATTTCGGAGAAAGGTTCACTGAGGTGGAAACCAGAGTTTCTAACATTGAGGATGAACTGGTAAAACAGAAAGCGGTCACAGAGACCTTAAGTGTTAATAAAGAGGATTTATTATGGAAAATGGCCGATTTCGAAAACCGCGCTCGGCGCAATAATTTAAGACTGATGCAAATTCCTGAAGGTAAAGAAGGGCAATATCCGCGTAAATTTATAGTGGAACTATTTCAGAAGGCATTTCCGGATTTGAGCAAATGGGATTGGGAGCGGGAGATTGAGCGGGCCCATAGATATCCTTTTAATATCCATTTTCGACCTGGGCAGAATGCCACTAAACCTAGACCTTTTCTTGTGGCCTTCAACAACTTTCGTGCCAGAGAAGATGTATATATGCATACTCAATCAAACAGTAAATCTATGGCTGAAGGGTTTACCTTCTTTGCTACACCAGATTATTCTAAATATACAATGGACAATCGCTGGCAGATGCGACAGCTGGTGAATCAATTTCAAATAAAGGGTGCTCAAGCCTATATGATGAACCCGGCGAAACTTAAAGTGATCTATAAGGAGAATGTTCGGTTCTTCACTAATGTTGCGGCAGCAAAGGAACATTTGCAGTCTATAAAGGACTCTTAGCTTCTCAGGTTCATTAAATTGGAACACTAGTTAATATAGAATTAGCCATATGAATTATATGAACTATATCATTGTTATTGTAGTATTAATAATGCCTTTTTTCTTCTCGTTTAGGCTCTTAGTTTAATATGATTTAGTTGTTGTATGAGTATAGAGGGCTGGCAGAAAGCTAAAAGTCAAGATGAACATATAAAAAAAAAATATATATATATATATATAGCTTTTTGTGGTTAGCCCTGTGGGGAAACGACAGAGGGGGCGGAAAGCTCGCTACCATCAACAGGACCGTGAGTCCAATAGCCTCGGTAAAGGGGGGGCGGGGGGGATTCTTGGAGGGGGGGAGGGAGTGAGGGGTAGGAGGGGAGGTAGATGGTGGAGGGTACCGGTTGTAGAGGGGGTAAAAGGGGATAAATCCACAGAGACTTCGGGTGGCAATACTGAAAAAAATATACATTGCCGGTATAGGGACATTATTCTAAGTAATCTAATTAAATTAACACACAGGTGTTTAGGTAGAATTAATTCTGATCGGAGGATTTTGACATTAATAGTGTATGTCACGAAATATTAAAATTTGTTCATTTAATGTATCCGGGCTCAATTATGGTAATCAAAGGAGGAGAATTGCAGCTGAAATCTGCTTTATTCAACCAGATATCCTCTGTCTACAAGAAACCCATTTGGCATGGGACAAAAGGAAGCTCATAGTAGACTTAGGGTACACTTTAATTGCCGCCTCTCAACAAACTAATATGACTAGAGGGGTAATGATTTTGTCCAGACCGGGTTACTGTACTGCTGTTCGCAATTTAACCGACAAGTGGGGTAGATGGGCAATATCAGAATTAAAAGTGGGAGGTGGATTTTTTACAATATGTTAAATTTATGGGTCTAACATGGATGAGGCCGAGGTTTTGGGATGGTTAAATACAGAACTTGCCAATTGGAGATCTCCTTTAATTATATGTGGAGATTTGAACATCAACTTAAATACCACGGAGCTAGCTGCAGGCATAGAAAATTATAGGGGCCGCAAACCACGAGTTTTTAAAGACTTACATAACTTGGTTACTGATCACGGTCTGGTAGATATCTGGAGTAAAAATCACCCGACACTCCCAGGATACACTTACTATTCTGCTCCGCACAAGAAATTTGTCCGGTTGGACTATTTTTTAACTTCTTCATCTATTCATTGTGGGACAAAGATACAGATATTCCCTTCCCTAGAGTATCATCGGACCACTCCCCAATTCTAATTGAGTGTCCAATCCCAAAAGAGATAGATCGTTTAAGGAGCTTTTCATACGATAGGAAGCTCTGTCTTGATGAACAGTATAGAACACATATGAATAAGTGGATAGTAGAATTTTTTAATATTAATCTTGGCTCGGCCAATATTGAAACAGTATGGGACACATTTAAGGCTTGTTTTAGAGGGGAGGCGGTGAGTTATGGGCTGTATCATCAAAATAAACTACGCTTTCAAATGCGGGAGCTGTATAACTGCTTAAGGGCAGCGGAAGAAGAGCTGATTAAAGAAATTGGGAAAAAGGATAATTTACTGAATATATCTGAAGAGGAGGGCAGAGTAGCACGATGTCGGGCGAGTATAACTGGGGTATGGACTGAAGAGATAGCGCGGAAATATTTAGTAAATAGAAGGCATACTCATGAATATGGAGAGTCTATTGGCCGGTCCCTGGCTTTAAGATTAAAAATGAAGGCGACCTCTCGTTTGATCCCCAAACTACAGAATCAGTTTGGGGTGATTCATGAGGAGCCGGGGGAAATATTAGATATACTCCAGCAGTTCTACACGGAACTATATACTCATCAGTCAAACTCTGCAGCAGGTCAGGAATGGGAAGAGGGCATGTTTAATAAATTAAATGATAGCGAGGCGGAATTTTTGGACAGCCCCTTCTCTATGGAAGAATTAGAGGTGGCAGTTAGAAATATTCCGAATTGTAAGGCGGCAGGCCCTGATTTTATTCCTGGAGAAGGGTATAAATGTTTTTTTGAACCATTGAAAAAGGTTATGCTGGAGACTTTCAGAATGGCACAAAGGGGGAAAGCTCCAACCACATGGAATGATGCTTCAATTGTTGTATTTAGTAAAAAAGGGAAGCCTCCGGAGTTACCCGGATCTTACCGCCCAATATCTTTGCTTAATTGTGATAGCAAGTTGTATTAAAAAATGATTGCGAACCGGTTATCTAAGGTTATAACACCACTTGTAGCAATACATCAACATGGTTTTATTCCAAAAAGAGGCACGGTTACACATATTAACAGGGTTATCACCTTATTTGATATAGCGGAAGTGGAAAAAAGAGATCTAGCGTTGATATTGCTTGATGCTGAGAAAGCTTTCGATCGTGTGGAGTGGTTATATTTATGGGAAGTGATGAGAAGGATGGGATTTGGGAAAGCTTTCTTGACTACAATTCAGGTTCTATATAAGACACCCAACGCTAGAATAATTGCTATGGGCTTAAAATCTGAAAAGATTATCATAACGAGAGGGACACGGCAAGGCTGTCCATGTTCCCCATTGCTTTTTGCCTTATTTATTAATCCTTTTATCATTAGTTTCAAAATTCACCTCATATCAAACCATTTGTAGTTAAAGAAATCGCATATTCAGTATTCGCATATGCGGATGATATTGCGATAGCAACAATCGATCCTGGAGAGGCAATAGGGGAGATTGAACAATTAGCTAGAGACTTTGGAGCCATGTCTGGCTATAAATTAAATTCAGCAAAAACTCAAGTTTTGTGCACAGAGAATATACAACTTAATTATTCAAGGGTAACAACTGAGGTCACATATTTAGGTATAAAAATTAAAACTCAAATGCAAGAGATAGTTGACACTAATTGGGAAAAGATAACATATTAAGTTAAGCAATCACTAGAGAGATGTGGGCGATTGCAATTATCTATAATAGGAGGAGGGAACATCATTAAGATGAACGTTCTTGCTAAGATATTATATTTATTTCGGAGCATTCCACTGGAATTTCCATCAAAATATATGCAACAACTTCAGTCCATGTGTTTGAAATTTTTTTGGGCCCCGGGAAAAACTCGACGAGCTATGAAATGGCTGACGCTACCGGAAGAAAGGGGTGGACGTGGTTTACCGGATTTTTTATTTTATTATTATGTTTGTTTTCTGCAAAGAATGAGGTTTATGTTGACAGGAGAGCCTATGGAGGATGAAGCGGATGCACCTTCGATATTTTTTTTGCTATTAGGAGAACAGGCAAAAGGATGTTTATTAAAGGAGTTGGAGGGCAATTATTACAAGCATACCCGCTTCAAGGTATTAGTTTCAGCTTTTAAAGTATGGAGAAGTGTTAGGAAACTAATAAATTTGGGTAGAATGACATATTATACCCCTTTCAGTGCTGATAAAATACTCCCTTCTGTTTTTTGGGACAATGTGGCAAAGGGCTGGTCAAAAAAAGGGGTATGCAAAATTGGAGATTTATATGATATAAATGCAATATTTGTTACATATGGAAAACTTGTAGACAAATATAAGCTGCCCCTATCATCGTTTTTTAAATACCTTCAAATGCGAGACTTTTGTTTAAAAAAACAGATCAAGTCTTCTCCTAATATATTAGTGGAGGGGATTCGTCTTAAAAAAAGGATAGGTTCACTTTACTTGATTTTGATGGATCTTAGAGAGGATGACATGCAAAAATACAACCTCTACTGGCAAAATCAGTTAGGAGATTCTGAATCGGATATTCAAGACACTTTATATATGGCTAAGGAGATATGTCTGGCTGCTAACTTAAAAGCTCAAATTTATAAGACGGTTTTCAGGTTATATTATACAGATGGCAACCTGGGGTAATAAATACGACGGGAAATGTTTCCGCTGTGGTGACCCGGATGCTGATATGCCGCATATTTTTTTTCATTGTACTAAGTTGTCGCATTTTTTGACCAGCATTGAGACATTTATTTCAACGGTGCTGCATTGTCCGCTTAAGATTTCTCCGGCACTTATGCTATTGGGAGTAGGACAAAATGTATGTAACGATCCTACATTAAGTGAGCACAAATATTTTCTATCTCTGGCGATGACTGTAGCGCGTTTATGTATTGCAACGGAATGGTTATTGCCGGAGGCTCCGACATTTGAATTTTGGAGGGCCAAGCTTTACAATATTTATGAAATAGAATGGAGTTTATATGCTCTGAAGGGGGCCAGGAAGAAACAAATTGGTTTGTTAATTTGGGGTGCTTTCACAGATTATTTGGAGGCATGATGAGCCTAGTAGTACTTAATATTTTACTTCAGTTGCCAAATGTTTGATGATTACTGAATCGTATTGTCCCTTAAAGATGCTTCTTGTGTTTTATTTTGTCTTATTTACAACTGTTTTAATTGTATGAACCCAATTGTTATTTTCATAATTGTATCAACTGTATGAATTTAATCGGTATTGTCATTGGTACCTCCGTGGAAATAAATAAATACATTTAAAAAATAAGGATTATTTCCTATGCAATTAGCATTTAGTCCCGCGTGTAATTCATGTTTATTAAGATGTAATGTTGATTAGTGATACCACTGCAAACAAATAGTACAGGTAAATCATTAAAATTATTACGTAATTAGTGTTTTCATGCAAAATAGAGAAGGTATACAAAAGTTTCGTTTTACCTGCTCCACCAATCCCCCCTTTGATGATTTTTAATATCACCACAAATCCCACTACATTTCATAAATTTCGTTTTATGGAAATTATTTCTCAGTTCCCTTACTTTTGATTACGTCACATCATAGTTTCCCCCATCTCATCCTCTCTTGTTTTCTTATACATATTGTCTTTCCATTCTTCCAGTTCTATATCTCCCATTTCTCTTTCCTTGGTCTCTTTCTCTCTTTTCTTGGCAACTTCTCTTTTTATTTTATTTTGTAATTTTCTTCTTTTTATACATACACACCCTAATCTCAAAATTAATATTAGTATTACCACACAAGTCACTGGAATTGGAATCTTACCTACAAATGAACTACCTAATTTGATTAAGAAGCTTTTTAAAGTAGAAAATCCTTTACCAATCTTTTCCCAAACACTTTCAACATTCAATGGAACAATTTAATCATGCAAATCTGTTATGTTCTTAATATATTTCTTTAAATCTTGACTCATCAGGAATATAAATACAACAATGTTGGACTTTCAACATTCCACAGACTCCTCCCTCTTTGGCCAAAATAATATCAAGGGCAAGTCGATTTTGCATCACCATGGCTCTCATGGCAACCATTTCGGTATTTACCAGTAAGAACCCTCCAACAGTGCTAGTCGAAAAGCGATCCACTACTGTAGACAATTTTCTAATTTTATGTGCATTCAGAGATATTCCAACGGCTGGTATCAGTGCTCCAAAAATATCCCCTACAATTTCTGACCAACTTTCCCTCTTCCTACGTGTTAGTTGTCTACCTATCTCGTGCACACCATGTTTTCCCCTTCCCACATGAAATATCTTCGGGAAGACCAGGTCTAGGTAACATGTGCCGTACCAATGGTCTGGCAACCGGTAATAAGCTTTACTCCTGCAGATAAAATATAATCCAGGGAATACCGGACCGTTTCCTCCTTCAAATCCCCATCCTCCCATGATTCTATATGTATCATGGCATCCACTCGCACCTATAAAATAATTGTCATAAACAGTTTCATTACTTCTGATACACAACTTCCTTTTCTGAGGCCAATCCAAAGCCATAGCTGGACTGGTTTCTCCCTTCAAATGTTTTTCCTTTTCCACATCCCAAACTGTCGTCTCTCCTTTTCCCTCAGGTATCTTTCTTTGCATCTTAATTCTCCTCTCTTCAACCATGTCCAAGAAGGACTTCACTTTTTTCTCAGACTACAAGTAAGATTATTCTTAAACACTTCTTCTAAAGTTAATTCTCTAGTTTCTAAGAAATATTCACCTAAAACTTTACCAGGTTTTATCTTATTTAATTCAGGAACTACAGGTACTTGTGAGAAAATATTATCTACATCAGAATAATAATATTCTAATTTCCCTGTTTTATAAAAACAAACTCGCTAATGCACTACATGTTATCCCATATGTCACAGGATGGTAAGTAACAACCTCTGATACTGATGCAGGTAACTGCATACAAACATAACAATCTCTAACGTCCATGGTTTTTACATATTCATACAATAGCTTTGAAAAAACGTTGTTAGAAAAATCAGTTATAGACCTATCCTTATGTAAGTCAGTTCTGTCTATCAATCTACTTGTATGAGTATCATGAATCTTTTCTACATTAGTCTTATTTTCGGTATGACCCTCTATCGTTTCGAACGTTACTTTATATGAAACTATTGGAGCTAATATACTCCATAGAAGCATTAGTAATCCTGTACAACAACAACACACCTTGCACCATTTTCGAAGGAACACACATTTTCTACCTTCTGTGTTTGCCATTTCGGAAATGATCAGTGTCTTTTGACTTGGCCTCCTTTATTCACAACTAACTTTGTCTAAACCCAAGGCTCTAAGCGCCTACTTGGTTCTCTTTTGGTATTGTGTTCAGTAATTCAATCTCTCTGCAACTTCCTCTTGTCGCTTCAGTCTGGCATCTGATCGTCTTTTACCTTGTTTTCACAATCTTGATTCGGAATTTCCTGAACATCCGTCTCTTCTCTGATATCAGACAAGATAACTCTCAGGATTTCCGAATCTTCTTCCGCTTCAACCACTTCCAGTATAGTCACACCTAGACTTTCTTGGCTGTCTGCTTCCTCTTGTACTTCAGGAAGTGCCACATACGTCCATTCCGGTGACTTATACTTCTAGTTTGGTTTCTTAATTTGCTTCTCTTTCTTCAGGTGTGTCTGATCAGCGTCTCCTGACTTCTCTTGACTATACACCTCATTCACTTGTTCTGCTTTAGATGGTTTCACTCTTGTCAATCGATACCTCAGTCTTTTTATTTTGTTTGGCCAAATTTCTTCTTTTGCTGGTCTTTTCAACCTATTTCCCTTCTCACCTCGCTCAGTTTTCCAAGCTCTCTTCCTCAAGACTCGTCCTTCTTGTACTTCTCCTTCGCTTTTCTCAGATTCAGTCTCAATGTGACCTTTTCCTTCTTTCGAATTTTCCTTCACAACCTCCTGCTCTCTTTCTACAGCTGTCCCTCCTCGTGTTTCTTCCACGCAAACTTCCTGCTGACTTACTGTCCCTTCTTCTACCTGGATGTGTGTTTTCTCTACGCCTCCTTGGGGGTCTTCCGCAACAATCTTACCCTCACTCTCTGTATCTAATTCCTCACCTTCGACTTCTATGACCTCAGGTGAAATCTCTCGTACTTGCATGTGGAGCTTCTTTATCAAGGATTTCTTTGGTAGTTTCTTCAATATTTTCCTTTACCTTTCCCTGTACTCTCACCTGTTCAGTATCTGACTCGGAGCCAGTATCAGAAATCTCCAATCGTCTCCTTAATGGCAAATTCTTTTGTTCTGGAACTTGACTTCGTTCCAACTCTCCCCTTCTCGGAGTTTGCCTTGTTCTGGTTTCTTCTGATTCTGACTCAGAACTGGAATCTGACTCTCCCAGGTATTCTTCTTCATGTCTATTTACAGGACATGGGATTCGAAGAGTATGACTAGCATGAATCCAATTCTTTACTCTGGCACATTTCACAGCCGTCGCCGTGGTCAAAATCACTTGAAGTGGTTTTCCTCAAGTGGGACCAGACAATTTCTCCTTCTATGCACTTTGATCCTCACCCAGTTTCCTGGACTTAAACCATGAACTGGCTTCTTTTCAAGGGTGGTTGCATCCGATCCAACCTGATGAAACACAGAATGAACGGAATCAGCCAACCCCTTGCAAAAATCCAACACGAAGTCATCAGATATAGGCAGTAGTTTGTAGACAGGAATGAAAACATGTCTCATTGCTCTACCCATTACAATTTCATGGGGACTCAGTCCAGTGTTCCTATCCGGCATTGATCTAATAGTCATGAGCACTAGAGGCAAGACATCAGGCCATTTTAAACCTGTGGTGAAACACATTTTTCCCAATCTGTTTTTAATGGTGCCATTCATCTGTTCCACCACTCCAGAAGCCTCTGGACGTAGGCACAATGCAGTTTCTGTTGTACATTCAATGCTTCACAAATCAACTTTATGATTTCATTCTCAAAATGCTTCCCTCTATCTGACTCAATTGTAACTGGGAAACCAAATCTAGGAATAACCTCTCTCAATAGGAGTTTAGCTACTGTAACCCCATCATTCCTTCTGGTTGGGTACGCTTCCACCCAGGGTGAAAACAAAAAAACAACCACTAGAACATACCTTAGCCGATTACATGGGGGCATTTTAATGAAGTCAATCTGCATTCTGGTGAAAGGACCTTCCTCCCGTCCTATTGTTCCCAATTTTACCACTGTTTTCCTTCCTGGATTGTATTGCTGACATATTAGGCATCTCTGACAAAGGCTCTCAGCTACAAGCCGGAATGTTGCATTATACCAGATCTGTTTGAAAAGTCTGATCATGGCATCCCTACCCACATGTGCTTGTCCATGGTACATCCGTGCCATGGTAGAGACCATGCATCAGGCATGATTGGTCTTCCATCCTGATAAACCCAAACTCTGTCTGCATCGCGGGGTGCACATCCTGATTGTATCCACTGTTTCTTTTCCTCCTCTCCTGCCTCTTCCTGTAACTACCTCACCTCTTCCCACGTATTCACAGTGTTAGTAAAAAGTAAGGGACATGAGTTCATCTCCTTTTCTCTATTCCGATTAACTCAATTTGCGAATTCATTTCCCGCAGACAGGTAGTCAGTATTCTTTGAGTGGGCAGCGCATTTTACTACTGCCAACTGCTTAGGCAGCTGTATCGCCTCATGCAACTTCCGAACCACTTCAGCATTCCTTATAGGAGTTCCACTCGACGTCAAGAACCCTCTTTGGGACCAAATCTGCCCAAAGACATGCACAACTCCTAATCCATACTGACTATCAGTAATCACAGTGACTCTCGAATTCTTTCCCAATTTACATGCTCTCGTTAATGCAAACAGTTCAGCAACCTGAGCTGATCTCACTCCTTTCAGACAAGACGCTTCCAATACAGCCGCTACAGCACACACTGCATATGCTGCACTCAAAACTCCTTCTTCGGCTCTCAGACATGACCCACCCACAAACATCATGCAATCACTTTCTTTCAGAGGCACATCTTTTATGTCCGGACGCGGCTTGGTGCAAAAGTCAAGCACTTCCAAACAATCATGATCCACGTCATCCTTCACTTCCACATTCACAGCATCAGGCAACAATGTTGAGGGATTTACATTGAGACATCTCACAAGGCTCACATTCGTAGCACTCAAAATGACCTTCTCATATTTAGTTAGATGACTATGAATCATAAATTGTGTGCGGCTCCTTGTTAAAAGGATCGCCACGTCATGAGGTACAAACACTCTCACAGGATATCCCATCGCAATTCTTTCACTCTGTTCCAGCTCTTACAAGTAGCAGCCACTGCTTTCAAACAACCAGGCAATGCCACAGGTACAGGATCTAGTACAGTTGAAAAATATGCAATTGGTCGTCTCAATTTTCCATGCTTCTGTACCAACACCGAAAGGGCACATCCATCTCTCTCAATACAATAGAGCTCAAATTCTTTCTCATAGTCAGGCATTCCAAGAGCCGGGGCTTCACACAGACCGTCTCTTAATAGTTTTAAAGCCTTCAATTCTTCCTTGTTCAATTCAAGGGGGTCTTTCACATCACTCTTTGTCAAGCGTACCAGAGGTATTGCAATCAGCGAAAAGTTGCTGATCCACTGACGACAGTATCCAACCATTCCAAGAAACATTCTCACTTCTCGGGGGCGCTAGGTGGCACACGAGCGGAATGGCTGCCATTGTGTGAGGCTCCCGTAGTCCGGCCGAAATTCTTCATTTATCCTCTTCCAGATATATTGTTGTACCCAGGGGCGCACGGGGGACTGAAGCGGAACACATGAGGAAGGAGCGGAGTTGAGGTCAGCGGAGTCTGCAGCGATCTACGGCGGGGAATCGTGCAGGGCAGCTTTGACCGGGCTGCACTCCTGGTTCTCCTGGAGCTGTGAGTGGGGCGGAGTGCACGCGAGATCCGAGGCACACATGCGGTGACTGGGCCGCTCTGCTAACATGGCGGTGCTGCGGCAGTAACACGGCTCTCTCAGTAACGGAGCCTGTTCGTCCAAACCTCGAGACGCATTACGGAGCAGCTAATAAAAACGCGGGGACCCAGCACTGAGGCGGTAAGCACAGACACAGGAGCAACAGTGCTATATTAAGCCTTCCCTGGGGGCAGTCATAAACGGCGATCTATACGCACCAGCTAGCATTGACAGTAGCGCCACTCAGTGATTGCGGCATACCTCACCCCAAATGTTGAACTGAGAAAGCAGGGGCAGGCATAAGGCAGGCGCTATATATCGACTACTACATTGTGTGACTCACTCACCGGCGCGACTGAGGCCTGAAGCGCGCGTGTTCATGGTCACGTGGACGGACCAGAAGAACGGCATTGTGCATGGCCACAATAATACATCATAACAGGAAGGCCACCACCTGCAACGGCGCAGGAATATAAAATCTTCCATAGCAGAGATGTGCCGCGTGCCTAGTGTTGATCACGAGAGTAGGCTGGGGAAGCAACACTGCGTGTGATAAAATAGCAGCAACACGCCATGGACCGCCCCGGATAGAGGCACAAGAAAAACCAATATACATAACAGAGTCAGCTGTATCCACCCAGACACTTGCAGGCACTGACGAGAGGAGACAGGCTGTGGACGATTATGGTGGTTGTCCTGTAGTAAATAACTAGATGTATCAAGAATTGCCTAGATATATCAAAAGGGGGTCTAAGGGAAATATATTTAAATACCACAAGGTTTCTAGCCCCTTAATTTCCAATATACTATAACAACAACAAGGAAACCTAGGGTCAAAGCGAAAGATAATGCAAGTGGAGCACTTTCTCATTTATAATAAATCCCATCAGCCACCAAGGTAGCGACCAACATCATTTGGGATTCGATAGCCACTGCTGAGCCCTCCAACAAATCAGGGCTACAGACTATGTGGGCATATGGTATCTGCCATAGTTCTTTATGATGTAGCTATCTTGTATATTGCTGGTGGTGATGGAAGCAGTGCAAGTGAAAAAAGTGAAATTTGTTAAAATCATCTACCGGGACAGATAAAGTGCTTTAATAGTTTCTGTCCGAGCGACAAAATTAAAAACCAGTGTAGAAGCAGTTTTGAAAAAATAACTGCTCAAGTCCAACAAGGGAGGGTCGGTCTACATGTTTCAGCCTAGAGATTAAATGACAATCAGGCTTTCGTCAGGACTTTAAAGAACTTCTGCTACTGCTGTGTATTTTAGTGTAATCCAAAAAGTAAACCACACCAGTGAAGTAAATTATACGACCTACTTTATGTTGGGATTTTTCAAACACTCTCCGTAAATTTTTCAGGAGTATTCGCCCAAGTCCTAAAAAAAGAAAGACACTCAATACCAATAATTGTATTCAGAGACCTGCTTCATCATTAGAGTCTATGTATAGTGAATACTCTTACAACTGTGAAAACTATTAAATGCTCAACTTCAAACTTATTTATTTATTTATTGAGCCAATCTCCATAAACGAAATAACGCTAACCCGTCTAAGTACGGGAGCTCTCCTCACCTCACCTGGCATCCGCTCAGAGAAATGAGGCCCCGCTCTGTATAAAGACAAATGGGTATAATACAGATCTCAAAATTATAACCCTATGTCTTTATGTTAAAAACATAACACACACTTTCATATCCATACGTCGTACTAAGGTAACTGCCTATGTAGTTGTCCTACTGTTCAACAAAAACCTTGTTGTGATGCTCTAAATATTAAGTTGTAGCGTGTCATCGAAATCAAGAACCATACACACATCACTCAACTCCATATGTCTCTCTATACAGTCAACTAATGTGTAGAGATGTCTAGAATATTTTTCAAAAAGAACATACATATATTTTACGAATTTGTTAGATCACAATCATTTAAGCTGTCTTTAGAGGAGATCTTTTTCTTATTTATCCCCTTGTATCTGACCGTAAATCTGTAGAGGACAACTAATTGTTTGCAGCATACCGAGAGTCTAAAGCTTAAAAATGACCAGTCCATTTAAAGAGTTGGTGCCACCAATACCAATAACAGGCACAGCCTCTTGTGTACATAACGGTGGTAAAGAAAGCTAGCAAAAAAACGCCTCTCACTGAACGAGTGATTGTGACCAAAAACATTAAACGCTTTGACCCTAGGTTTCCTTGTTGTTGTTATAGGTTGTCCTGTAGTGACTGCGCGCAGGCCGGGGTATAGCAGTTGAATATCTAGCATGAGACCGCATACTCTGACCAAGCCCCTACGCCACACCAGAAGAAAGCAGAAAACAACAAGGGCGAACCACACAGAGCGCCTGTCTTGTTTCTCCTACCCTTGCGGAGTACCCCTCGCCAGTCCTAAGTGCCACAATAGGAAAAACAGACACACGCCAATCACAACTCACGTTCGAGGCTAAAAAAAGCACCCGACAGCAATCGATAGAAGAAGATAATGGGGCAGACGGTGTACAACAAGATCACCAAGCGGAATCGGGTGATGATCTGAAATCAATGCTTGCGGAGGTACGACAGGGATTCGCGACTATTACAGACAAGATGGACATGTTGACAACTCGTATGCACGCAATAGCTCGCAAACTCGAAGGGCATGCAACACGCATAAAAGATGCCGAACAGCGAATATCCGGGATGGAAGATACTACGGCCCGCATCCAAAAAACATTTACACAAATGGATAAGTTGTTAAAAATCATAGCAACCAAGAATGAGGACATAGAGGCACTCAGCAGAAGAAACAACGTACGCATTTTGGGAATACCGGGGAGTACAAACACGGCCAAGATCGCTTATTAGAGCTGTAGTGGGAATGGAATCCCTGTCCCCACACTTCATTGTGGAATGGGCTCATCGCTCGCTCGGGCCAAGACCACCTCTGGGGAGCGCACCCAGACCTATCATCGCGCACCTCTTAAATTATAGAGACAGAGATACCGCCTTACGAGTGGCCAGAGAGAAAAAACAATTGCATTATGAGGAAGTACCCTTTACCATGTATCCGGATTTTACAATGCATGTGCAAGAGGAACAACGTAAATTTATCTCTGTAAAACAAAAATTGAGACAAGCCCAAATAGACTATGCCCTACTCTATCCAGCTCGGCTTCGCATCACACATCAGGGAAGCCAAACGATCTTCACTATACCTCAACAAGTAGAAGATTTCCTCAAAAAGATCAAGAAACAAAAGAACATGTCGCCTGCATCAGACGAATCATTAGGAACACAGACCTCGGATGTGGAATGAGAACCAGCAAGGACAGTTGACGGAGTACGGACAAACATTTCCACTGTGTTCCACATGAAGCATTATATCACCACGGCAGGAGATTCCATAACTGGTCCCTGATGTTCATGGGACACAACATGACTGAAGTGCCACTAAGACCAACTAGGACGTACAGCTTACAAGCAGCCGTACACCCTCGGAGCTTACCCAGGAACTTGGTCAGCGACGCCATCCACCTGGAAAGGCAAGAGGTACCCGTGGGCCACCCAGCAGAACATCCCCAAAAGGGTGTACCCCACTATGTTTCTTTCACAGTATATGTTTTTGTTCTCAGTTGTCTCCATTTCAGAATTAATCTGGGATAAGTTGGAGACTTATATTGTAACAGGGGGAATTTTGGATATTGGGGGGGGGGGGTGGGATGGATGAACCTGGCATAATTGGGATGCTTCAGTGGGTGGGGGGGAAGTTACATGTTTTGATATCACTAGCAGGTATACCATATTCAGGTATAACGTTTTTTTAACCCAACACCTATCAAACATTGTCACATTATTATTGCATACATTTTGTAGTGGGAGGTGGCGAGATCTCTATGGGAGATGGATGTACACTGAAGATACTGTCATGGAATATCAGGGGCTTAGGAGATCCGTAGGCAAATTTTGGCATACTTGGACCGACAGCAGATACAAGTAGTCTTCTTACAAGAAACACACATTAACCCAAGAACCCCAAACACGTTCGCCAGCAAGTGGGCAGGCATGAGGTTGTTCGCTTCCTATTCCTCGCACGCCCGAGGTACAGACACCGTTTGTGATGGCCTGGGCGATAGAGGATCCCAATGGGAGACATGTTATAGCATGGGGGCGGCTGGGTAGAGAGTTGGTTACTTTTGCAAACTGCTATGGCCCTAATGTAGATACACCTGAATTCTTCACTACGGTATGGGGGAAAATACTCAATGTAGGATCCTCTCATATAATATGGGGTGGCGATTTTAATGTGGCCCTACACCCGGCCCACGATAGGTCTAACCCAGCATCACACCATTATAATAACTCCCAAGGGGTGCTGCAGGGAATCATGGAGGAGGGTGGATTATTAGATAGCTGGTGCTACCTCCACCCACAGGGGAAGGAAGGCATGCACTTCACGTCACATATGGGGACATGGGCGCGTATTGACTATTGTTTGTTGTCACGGGGGTTGGGTTCCACCATCCGCAACGTTGCTCACCCTGCTAGGACTTTCTCAGACCACTGTCCCGTAAAACTAACGCTGGCACTGCCTGTATATGATCGCCCCCGCCCTTGCTGGAGATTGCAGCCGCACGCTCTGTTGGATGCAGTCTTTCAAGCTGAACTGGGAGAAGAAATAAAATACTTCTTTGTTAGAAACAAGGGGTCCGTGGACAGTGTGGAGGTAATATGGGAGGCGTTTAAGGCCACCATTAGAGGGTACTGTATATCCAAGAGCTTTGGAGTACTTAGGGACATACAAAGAACGATCCAGGGAAGACATGGCTTGGCAGTTCGGGCTGGACTGTTCCCATGAGGCACAGGGTCAGACTGATTTGCATATGGCCATGTCTGAACTGGGGTGGCAGAGTGGGCTAAAGAACGGTGATGGATTAAACCCAGATCAGTTGACTGGGGGTGAGTGCTTGCAATGTTCAACACTCCATCCATCATTTCCTTTGGTTTTTGCTTTGTTCGCCATAAGTTGGCAGGGTATGCTCAGACGTGAGTCCCTTGCTCACTTTGCCACTGGATTCAAGCAAGCCTGGCTGAAGACGGCTGAAATGCCAAAAACCGGTCCTAGGAAGCTTGTTTCCGGTCCAGGGAAGACATGGCTTGGCAGTTCGGGCTGGACTGTTCCCATGAGGCACAGGGTCAGACTGATTTGCATATAGCCATGTCTGAACTGGGGTGGCAGAGTGGGCTAAAGAACGGTGATGGATTAAACCCAGATCAGTTGACTGGGGGTGAGTGCTTGCAATGTTCAACACTCCGTCCATCATTTCCTTTGGTTTTTGTTTTGTTCGCCATAAGTTGGCAGGGTATGCTCAGACGTGAGTCCCTTGCTCACTTTGCCACTGGATTCAAGCAAGCCTGGCTGAAGACGGCTGAAATGCCAGAAACCGGTCCTAGAAAGGTTGTTTCCGGTCCAGGGAAGACATGGCTTGGCAATTCGGGCTGGACTGTTCCCATGAGGCACAGGGTCAGACTGATTTGCATATGGCCATGTCTGAACTGGGGTGGCAGAGTGGGCTAAAGAACGGTGATGGATTAAACCCAGATCAGTTGACTGGGGGTGAGTGCTTGCAATGTTCAACACTCCGTCCATCATTTCCTTTGGTTTTAGATTTATTATATTGTCAGGAACAAACAACTACGTATGCGGAAATACTTCCTAGGGCATCCAGACCTCCAGAACTCCATTTTGAATATCACGCCTAGTAGGTCCGAATGCCAACTTAAGCAAAACAAACATAAAAAGTAATTAATATACGGAAATGAAGATTCTAATGTTTAAACCCACACTAATCCCCTTTATATATTAGTATTTCCCTAGCTTGTAGCAACATTCAAAGCAATAATACTCACCATTCTGCAATACTAGGAACGCAAACCATTACAAAAGCAACATAAATCATGCAATTTTCCATACCAACACATTCTACAGTTAGTATGCATACCACAGTTAGCCATTAGGATTATTTGCCATGCAATTAACATTTAGTCCCGCGTGTAATTCGTGTTTATTAAGGTGTAATGTTGATTAGTGATACCACTGCAAACAAATAGTACAGGTAAATAATTAAAATGATTACCTAATTAGTGTTTTCATGCAAAATATAAGGTATACAAAATTTTCGTTTTACCTGCTCCACCTGCTGCCTCACTTTTGCCTCAATAAAGTTTTATCTAATCTCGACTGACTCCGGCGACTACCCACAACGCAGTATTTCCTTCTGGATGGTCAAGAAGAACCGTTGTCGTCCAGGGGTTCTGTTGGGGAGACTCTCAGTTTCTTCTTTCTTCCATGTAGAAATTGCAATTAATGTCACCAGCTTTCACCTTTTTTCCAACTCTTTGCTGTGACATTGTGACATTGATCGGACACTTTGCAAGGAAGATATACGTGATCATATTGTACATAGAAGGTACATTTTTAGTGCGGTGTACCTTATTTTGCACCATTCAAGCTATGATTCATGTGGTATCTAGCCATGCCTATCTCAAGCTGGATCTCGTCTGGTTTTTGCGGCTACTTCATTTGAATCTCGATCTTAACTTTCTCACATTTTTGAAGTGTCTGTGAGTAAAGTACAATGTATATTTCAAGACGGAAAATACTTTTCGTTGGATTTGTTGTCCAACAGTGCTTGCAACTTTACATGGAAGTCAATTAACCTTTCAATTTTCTAGTTTTGAAATCTTTGTAATGCTCATTGTTTCTGTTAAGAGTGTTCCAGTGCTGCCTATGTGCAAGTGGTCACATTCAGTAATGCATTACTTTTAGTATATTAGTTACTAGTCACATTCAGTCATGCATTACTTTTTGTATATTAGTTACTACTCTTTACTGTGTCTAACCTCCCTTGCATTTCTGGGCAGGTCTCAATCTTTAAGTCAATCTATCCTTTACACGAGGGTTGGTCTTGCACAGTTTTGTTTTCTTGTTTCCTATTGGTTTATGGACCCTAGGTTTACAACATGTAGGTACACGCTATCATGGTACACGCCGTCAAGAGTCCATGCATGCTTTAAGTTTCCCTTCACGGGAATCGCAGAGGGTTTCAGTACCATCTGCTCATTGTACATTCGTACACGTCTCACATGGGCACAACTTTATTCTGTCTTCCTTCTGGGAGCTATGCGAGGGTTTAAGTCCTTTTTGTATTATTATATGGGTCCCTATCCATATCTGTTTGCTGACATCACTCACCCTCAAAAAACTTTATTCTGTCTTCCTCCTGGGAGCTATGTTAGGGTTTTAGTCCTTTTTGCATTATTATATGGGTGCCTATCCATATCTGTTTGTTGACATCACTCAACCTCAACAATGTCAATATTACAAGGACTATTGTTTCTACGGGTCTTAGTCCCACATGTTACTGCTGTAATCCCTTATCTGTGAAATGTTTGCTTTTGGGTTATAGTCTCCGAACCTCTCATATAGGTATTTACTCATTATATTGAACTTTCTATTATTAATATACACTATTGTCTTTATATTATATTCTGTTATTATGTATTGATGATGGTGTTTGACTTGGGTGAGGATTATTCTTTTACTTTTCCTCATCTTCCTTGTTTTCTTTCGTCATTTCTGTTCCTTTTGTGTTGTTTTCTCTTAGTGCCTCGTGTCGATTCTGAGTTTTCTTCTGCATTTTTGTCGTGTTTTCTTTTTCTGTGTTTTCCACATCCTGTAGTACGAAGTTTTGTTGGTTCTTTCCTCTCCTGCCTTCTTACATTCCTGTCCTGTGTGTTGTGGGGCAGTTGTTCGTGGTTTCTTTTTCTCTTCTTTTCTGATGATGTTATTTAGTTCCTTTGTTTTTGTGTACAGAAGGGAGGATGGTTCTTATGTCTTGGTTTGCCTCTCTTCTTTGCTGACAATGTTATTTCGTTCCTTTGTTTTTGTGTACAGAAGGGAGGATGGTTCTTATGTTTTGGTTTGCCTCTCTTCTTTGCTGCTCTCATCCTTTTCTGTTGTTTTTTTCTTCCAATGGTTTCATGGTTCTGTTTTCCTCTGTTTCCTTTGTTTCTTCTCATCCTTGTTCTTCTATCTCGTTTTCTCAGTGTTTTCTTTATATATAGAAGAAAGGGGGATGTGTAGTATCTTGACTCTAATGTTATTCTTGCACTGCCAATGGAATCTTGCTGTAATGACATAACATGGAATGTTGGGAGTCAAATAGACACAGTTAGCTGGGCTGAGCAGCCTGCTGGCTGCTCCTGGTGGGGTCTTAATCTGGTCCTGATTGTGATCTTGTAACTATCTTGAATAAACCTCTCTGAACCACACCTACTTGCGTGGACTTGATCACTACAACATACAAATGCAAAATACAGCATCTAACATGCGAAAATGCTAAAGAATGATAGGAGGTACACAGCTCTTGATAGGGCAATCATATTAAGAGCATGGTGTATCAATATAATTATCTATCGTATTTTCAGAAATGTTTTGACTTAGGCCGAAGCATGCTAAAACCCAGAAATCCCCCATATAGAACTGCAAGGCAGTTCATATTGTTCACTTCTGTTTCAGTGTGCTATGGCATTTCTAGCCCACAATTGTGTACTTATGAGCACAAGTCCATAAAAAGATCAAGATTACCCTTCCATTGAAAAAAGTAGAGTGATATCCATCAATTTCTTAGAGTGTTTTGAGACCTTGTTTCTGAAATGCAAAATACTTGTCTAAAGAGAAAATTGCCTATGAAAACAAACATTGGCAAAGTCAATAGCTCTCGCTTTCAATTAAATAAGTCAAAAATGTGGCTTTGCCAATAGTTGTTGTTGATTTTGAACAGCATCAGCAAGAAGAAAAAATATGCCTGTTACTGATGTTGCACAGTATCTGCCAAAAAAAGAGAAAACGCCTGTCACACTATGATGATATATACATGTGTTTGCATCACCACTTATGTGCACCCATACATCATAATGCTGAAGTGCCCATTTTTGCTTTCTTTCACTTTACTGGTCCAAGTGGGTGGGATCACATTTTGGAGCAATAAAATATACACCACAAGAAAAAAGTACAAAAACACATTATAATGAAAGGAGCAGCTCATTAACAAATACCAATGCCAAGCCTTCTAGAAAACTACATTTTTAAGAAATTGAATGAGAAGGGGTAGGGCAGATGGGTGGAGAGGATGGCAAGTGAACACTCTCAATGGAGCTATGCAAGAACGTTGCACAGCGCAGTAGCGGCCGGTGGTGGGAGTGCTGCCGGGTGCTGACGTGGGGCGGGGGAGGGGCAGGGCGGGGGGGGTAGTAAACTACAGATTACGGCCGATTACAGGTAAGTAAACAAATAAATAAATAAAACAAATTTTGTTGCGCGCGCTTACCTGTAATCGGCCGTAATCCATAGTTTACTACCCCCCACCCTGCCCCTCCTCCGCCCCACGTCAGTGCCCGGCAGCACTCCCACCACTGGCCGCTACTGGCACAGCGACAGGCAGGGATGCAAAAGAGGAGCTGGCAGGAGCTTAAAAAAAAAACAATGAAAAATAAGCTGGAGGTGTGGAAAGAGCAATAAGGAGAGGGGGCACTGATGTGAATGTGGAAACAATACATGGGAGAGTGATAGAAAACACATACACTCACATAGAGTACACAAATAAAAATAAAAAAGTAGTTCCATCAATGTAAGAAGTGGAAGAATACAAGTCATCCAGTGAAAAGGATGGTACATACGCTACTCTAGGGGGGAACAAAGAAGAGGAAGGAAAGCTAGCAAATAAGAAAGGTATGAAAGCTAAACAGGCATGTGGAATGGGTTGATCGAATGGCCAATCTAAGTATTGGTATTGGACACAACAGGTCCTCCTAAAACAGGTAGCCAGAAACTGTAGGAGAGGCCTAAAATCTAGGACGAATTAGAGTGGGCATGTGGAATTAAGAAATCCTCATAGTTTCTGGGGTGTGGCAGATAAACCTACTTTTAAATCTAATCATTCTCTGCTTATTACAATCCCCACAGCTTGGGCGAATAATTTTTAAAGCTCTGTAGTAACCCCTCTACAGACTTGGAGCCGCCTATCATTGAACCTTACAAACTAGATGGCAACTGTCTGATCTTCAATTTAGAAAGGACAGATGTTTTACCAATGGACTTAAATATTCATAGGTTATTCTTTGGGTTACTGTTCACTGGAGTTCTCGCACTCAGCACTGGAGTAACACTAAGCAGCATTTTCTCATTTGCCCCAGATCTATCTCATCTGGAATTCATCTACTAAAGAAATTGATAGATTAGATTCAAGATGTTATCTTCTAAGTCAGGCTTCTCCAACAAGTAGCTCACAAGCTACTGGTAGCTCACCTATGTGCAGTCCTCCCTACAGAATTATAAGCTTTTGCATAGTTGAATTAATATAAGTATACCAATATTGGGTGTAGTCAAAAAGAAAATGTGTATTTTCAGAACTCTTAAGTGATGTTACAAAAAAAATTGCAGTTTTCCGAAATGTGCTAAAAGCTGATATTTGAGAGGAAAATCATGTGGCATTGGGGATACTCATAACTAACTTGGTGTCAGGGGCACAGCAGCCATAGTCATTATGTGTTACTCAAGCAGACACATTCAAAACTGAGAATGCCTTTTTTACCTTACTACAGGCAACCCTGTCTGATGCACAGAGATAATCACAGCTTGTAAATGATAGCCAGTAATGTTATTAGGGGTTGGCGGATTCAACACCTCATCAGGGGTAGCAATCACTACATGAATGCAAACCCTTCATTCTTGTATCCCTCCACTATCGTTTTCAATGCAAATAACAAGACGAACATGACCACTGCTCAAATTAATTTTATATATCCCTATACTAATTCACTGCTAATCCTTTGTGGGTGCCAGAGTAGCGTGCTACTCGCAGAAAAAGCGAATTAACGCCTCATCAGGGGTAGTAAGTGCTATATAAATGCAATTACAAACACAAGTATCGGCATGGGTAGTAATTAGCTACGAGGATAGAATTAGCTAATAATGGGTGAGATTTACTCATGTTTAAATGCTACAGGGATTGCACTGCTCCCCCACCCCCATAATTTTTCAAGGCAATATTAAAAGAAAACAATACATGCTGAGGATGTACTGAATTGAGGTGTGGGTTAGTGTGGGGTTCATCCATATCTTGAATTGTATGGAAAGAAACTCTAAGGAAGATGGCAGATATGTTCCAAAAGAAACTGCCTAGGGAATTTTCCATTGTGCTGCCACATGAAACATTGAAACTGCAGATATTAGGTAAACACAAATTGGAATGTCTTAAAACGGTTTTGGTTTTGCTAATAATTAAGCAAGGAGTTTTAAGGAGGCAGAATTATTCAATTGTCCACAACTATGCTGCAGAGGGTACTGAATTCTGTTGTCCGAATGTTGCTAAAAATTCCAAGGCGATCGTCACTGGGCGATGCCCTGACGAAGTTACACTGGTTTCCAGTTCAAGACAGAGTAGCTTTTAAAGCACACTGTTTTTGCCATAGAATTTTAAATGGCAGAGGCTCACATTTTCTATTCCCTCCGGTTAAATCCTAAGCCAATGAGGAATCTTAGATCATCAGGCACCGCTATGATGAAGATCCCTAAAGTCTATAGAGCTCACTTAGGGGGCAAATCCTTCTGTTTTTTGGCAGCAAAAAGTGGAATATTCTTCCCTTAGATTTAAGGATGCAGCCTTCTGAGAGTCAGTTTCGGAAAGATCTGAAGACATGGTTTTTCAGACAATCTACAATCTACTATCAGAGTACTTTAATGGTCTAAAGGTTCTCATGTGTAAGCAGAAGGGAAGGAATTTCCCTAGCGCAGAGACACTCCATTGGGAGTAACCAGGTGCTTAGTAAAATACTAATATAACATAACACAACATAACATATGAAGGTTCACTGGAAGATATTTATGCAATCAGGCGTTTCCCCAGGGTGGCTGAAACCACTGCATGACAGTTTTAAGACACACTGCTAATGCTCTGTCACTTTCTGCAGCTCCCCACGGGTTACAGTAGCATACACAGTAGGGTCAAGGAGATAGAGAAGTGAGACAAAGGGAGAAAGAGAGGGAGAGAGAGAGAGAGAAGAGAGGAGAGAGAGACAGAGAGAGAGAGAGAGAAATGAGAGCAGGTCTGGTTTAAAAAAATTGCCAGGGCTTTTTTTGGTTTCCAATCAAGCCCTAGTGTCACCAAAAGTGACAGGTGCCACGCCCCCCTAGTTGTGTCCTTAAAAAGTGACAGGTGTCAAACCCCTATGATGTGTCCTTAAAAGTGACAGGTGCCACGCCTCCTCGCTGTGTCCTTAAAAGTGACAGGTGCCAAACCCCTATGATGGATGTGGGTGCCCCCTTTGAGCCAAGGGGCGGTGTTTCGTAAGGCGGGGTTGCTTTTGGAGCTAGCAGCGCCCTATGATGGAGGCTGGACATGTTGTGATGTAGAGGTGATTGCCCCTTTTAGGGGTTGTTCAGGATACATATAAGGCCTCCTTAAGAGCCTTGTACAGCAAGTCGGCGCCTGAATACGAAAAGGTTCCCATAGCAAAAATGAAGAGATACAACCTGCTCGTGAAAAGGCCCATGTGGGGTGGAGGCCAGCCAACTATCAATAGATATTACCACAGCTTAACACCCCTGGTAATGGACGAGAATGCTTAACAAGAAACACCTAAGGACATGGGCTGTGATGTTACTGGTTTTGGCGATGCCCGGTGTCGGCGTATGGAAGCACACAGTCTCAAGGATTGAGTATGTCGGATGTCCCCTATTAAGGTCTATAGCAGTGGTAGTGTGGACTCGTGTAATGGCAGCGAGTATGAGGGATTAAGCTTCGTGGAGCTGGATGATTTGGAAGATACGATAGTTCCACCTAAATCCCCCGTCTATGAAGACACGGGTTTTCAGGAGGATACGCCTCCTGAGAAGGTAGTTGTGCAACAGCTGGGTACAAGCATCGAAGATGATGGGGCATCGCAGGACATTAGCGACTCTCAAGATTTCAGAGCTGCCGCAGAGGGTAGTGAAAATGCTGAGGTTAGTAAAAAAAAAAAAAAAAAATGTTATGAGCAGTCAGTTACATATTGATGTATTTTATTTCTTCAACTAAACTAACAGCATGTCATTCTTTCTTCTTTTGACCCTAGGGAGCAACCCCAAAAAGAACTGAGGCCGTGGAGCCTCCTATAAAAGCGGACAGCGTAAATGTTTACTGTCTATATTGTGCAAAACAGACTGAAAGTTCCACAAGACAAAGTAACGATGTTCCTGTGAAGCGTGACTATGTCTCTAAGAGCGACGCTGATGTAAAAGAAATTCAAGTAGTATCCCACGATGACATGATGGCTGTTAAAGGTTTTGCAGTGGCTGTGGTACAAGCTTGTGTCAAGCATGACTATTACGGCCTTTGTTACGGGCATCAAATGAATGATCCTCAGCAGGCAGCGCATGAGTGTTTGGGCAATGCATACAGAGACCGAGTAATCCGCTATATATGTAGCTTGTTAGACCCGTACAAGGTGTATAAATTGTTAAGGGTGGTGTACGGGCTGTCCGTTGAAAAGAAATATGTTCACCCGGATATGCTGAAGCTCTTGACAGCGACACTAGAGGAAACCCAACATGCCCATTACCCTGGCTTAAAACTGATGTGTATGCAGGGGCTGTGTGCGGCTTCTGATAGAAAGATGATAGAAAGAGTCGTGATAGGCGTATGTGTAAGCTGTATCTAAAAAATAGAAGAATAGGGTCTCTGGCTCCTCGAAGACTTTTTAAAATAAATAAGGTCTTACCTAACGTAACATAATAGCATGTATTTAGAACAAACTAGTGGAATGTTACACGACATGGTGGTTATCTGTTAAACCGTACTTATGATGTTTACTGTGAAAGTGTAAAGTACCTTCTGTTTATGTTTTGTTAATATTCTTTACTAAAATTCTTTAATAAAAGGTTCTTATGCAAAACACTTGTCATTCATTGACTGCGGTGTAGCGGATGATAACATGCCGGGGGCGCTGTTAAGAAAACTTTATTATGATTCGCGGGGAATTGGCAGCTTGGGAAGCACCAAAGCTCTATATAGAAGGGCTGTAGATGAAAACGAACCTGTAAGCAGAGACCTGGTGAAGACCTGGTTATCAGGAGAGGAGTCGTATTCACTCTATAAACCAGCCAGAAGACGCTTTAAGAGACGCCCTACAATTGTTAATGCGCAATTAGATTATCAATGGCAGGTGGATATCATCAGCCTTCAAGATTTAGCAAAACATAACAACGGAACTCATTATATATTAACCGTCATAGACGGGCTGTCCAAGTACGCCTACGCAGAAGCACTATGCGATAAACCTGGGGCTAGCATCACGGCCGCTTTTAAAGCCATCTTCGAGAAGGGGCGAATTCCTCAAAAACTACAAACAGACGCCGGTAAAGAATTCTTAAACAGTACATTTCAGAAATTATTAAAGCATCACGAAGTTCAACATTTTGTAACACACAAGGAGGTAAAAGCAGCAGTTGTAGAGCGGTTTAACAGAACTTTAAAGTCTAAGATGTGGAGGTATTTTATGGCCCACAACACCTACAGATACGTTGATGTTCTACAAGCTTTTTTAGCTGTAAATAATGCCAGTTATCACAGGACCATCAGAACAGCGCCCGTAGAGGTAACTCCTAGTAATTCCTTAAATGTTTGGAGAACGGTGTACGGACGTAATTTCGCTACAAAGGTGAAGAAGCCTATTTTTAAAAAAGGTGATCACGTAAGGATTTCAAAATTGAAAGGTGTCTTTACGAAGGGCTACCAACAGACTTTTAGCAACAAAGTATTTATAGTGGAAAGTGTGGAGCTTAAAGAAGGGATGTATATTTACAGGTTAAAGGACTACGATGGGGAAGCGGTGTCGGGGGTCTTTTACAAGGAAGAGTTACAAAGGATACCCGATGACCCGCACAGGGTGTATAGGGTTGAAAAGATTCTGAAAAGGAAAGGTAGAGGTGCTAATAGTCAGGCATATGTCAAATGGCGGGGATGACCGGAGAAATGTAACAGTTGGGTGTTGGCCAGCTCCCTGAAGGGTGTGTGAGCTGAGGACCGTCTAAAAGCTGCTGTTAAGATGGAGACAACACCCTTTTATATCACCCTGCCGTCCAACGCTTCTAAAGACCTGTTCCCCGACTTTCTAAAGACATGTTCCCCGACAACCAGATTTCTAATTATACCGTGAAATTGGCTAAGCCGGTGGACCTGAAAGGGGATTGGGAGGTAGCCCTAACCGAGATCCAGTACCCTAGAACCTGGAATACATTTACACAGAGCGAGGCCAAGTTTTACTTAAAGCGTGAACAGGACCCTGTGAGCATGCACAAGAGCATCCCATACGGCTACTACCCAAGCGTTTTAAGTGTTGTCGATGCCATCAACAAAGCCATGGGCAGCATCGAAACATATACGAATACTCATCTGTCTCTAGATAACATCAGAAGGAAGGTGTTTCTTAAAGCCCCAAGTCGCACCACGACATTTAACTGCTCAGGTAAATTAAGAAGAGTTTTAGGAACAGTACAGAATACGAAAAGCCAGATCGAACCGGATCACACATGCCCTGATATTAACGGGGGGTTCTATACGCTCTATGTGTATAGCGATATTGTGGAGGCCCAGAGGATCGGCGATAGTTACTCACCATTGTTAAGATGGGTCCATGTACAGGGCGAAAATAATACGATGGTCAATATTCAATTCAACAAACCTGACTACGTCGCAGTCTATAAAAAACATTTTGACACTATTTCAATTATGATCTTCGATGATCAGTCCGACCCTGTGTCCTTTAAATACGGGAAAGTTATTGTTAAGCTTCATTTAACCCCTTGCATGCCCGCCCCTTTCCCCGCCCAGTGCCGCGCCTTGCATTAGCGGGCGGAGTTCATGACGAGCTGGACTCGTCATGGGCACAGCGCCACCGCAGCCCATGACGAGTCCAGCTCGTCATGGGCACTGAAGGGGTTAAGACCGAGACGCGAGCAGGCATCATGGTGGTTGTGAAAACATACGGGGACCCTTCTATATACAGGGACTATTACCGAAACCAGGCTGGATATTGAAGACTGCAGTACTTTCAAGGGTCACCTGGTATGTACGGGACTGGTCTAGGAGGTCTCTTCCGCAGTCTGTTTAGAAGAGCTATGCTCTTCTTGAGAAAAGGCTATGAAATTGTAAAACCGCATTCTAAAGCGGACGTGTTAGGGTCTGTTACTTCGGCGGTTGCCGAACGCATGAACAAACAGCCACAAGAAGGCGCGGGCTTGGTGTACAGACCGGGCACGCGTGTTAAAAGAAAGCGCCGCGCTTCGAGACACAGAGGACCACCGGCCACCTATAAAAAAAGGAGGAGTTCTTCAAAACGCGCTCAGAAAAGAAAAACCCCAAGATGGAAGAGAACTTCGAAGAAGAAAAAGAGAGCCGCCTCTAAAGTAAATATTTTTTAAAACGGCGCAAAATAAAGCATGGCCTTCGTACATTGTGCATCGGGTGAGTGCGCCAAATCCGAGTTAGACTTGTTTACTATAAAGCCCATGCAGACAAGCATCGAAAACAGCTTCTTCATGGCGGTATCGCCTTTAGCCGCTCTGACGCCTCTGGCTCCTATAGAGTTTTATGTATCAGGGTCCACGGATTTGTAATTGGATCTCAACAACATGCTACTCCATCTTATGTGTAAAATCGTAAAAGCAGAGGAATCCAATATAGCAGCAGATGCTAAAGTGGCGACAATCACTTACCCCCTAGCAACCATGTTTAATCAGGTGGACATCACCCTGGGTGATCGGCTCATCACACAGAGTGATAACATGTACGTCTACAGAGTCTACCTTGAGAGTATTCTAAATTACATTAGCGACGCCCTCGACACGCAGCTTTCAGCGGGACTCTTCTACAAGGACACAGACGGACACTTTGAAGCCAAGGAGCTGGACGATCACAATCAGGGTTTTGTAAAAAGAGCTGGCTTTGCGGGGGGCAGTCACCAGTTTGACCTCCTGGGACGCATACATTCAGACCTCTTCTTCCAAGATAAGCTGCTCATCAACGGAATTGATCTTAAGATCAAACTCACGCGCAACAAGGACGCATTCTGCCTCATCAGCGGGGATGCGGAACAGTACAAGCTGGACATACTGTCAGCGAGTATGTTTGTAAAGCGGGTGAAAGTGTCCCCAAGCGTCAGACTTGCTTACGCCGATGCTTTGCAAATATCAAACGCCAAGTACGCTGTGGAAAGAGTAGCTCTGAAGGTATTCAGCATCCCTGCGGGTACACGGTTAACTCAGCAACAGAATTTATTTATGGGACAACTACCCAAGCTTATCATCATAGGGTTTGTGGGCAATAAAGCTTTTAGCGGCGTCTATGGCTCAAACCCCTTCAATTTTAAGAACTACAACATCAACTACGCCGCGCTGGTCCACGAGGGCATCGTGATTCCTGCAAAACCCTACACACCCAGTTTTAGAACCTCCAACTACATCAGGGAATACCAGGGGCTGGTTTCGATAAACGGGAAGCATCTGCGGGACTGCGGGGTAGCCATGACAAGAGAAGGCTATGGGGCCGGATACACGCTATTCGCATTCGACCTGACTCCCGACATGGAAGACGGTGATCACTACAACCTGGTCAAAAACGGCAATCTAAAAGCTGAAATACGATTTAATGATCCGCTAACTGCGAATGTGAACATGGTCGTATTCTGGGTATTTGACAGCATCATTCAGATCAACCACGCCTGACAGATTTTGTTTGACTATCTTTAAAAGTTTGTGAAAGGGACACTGTACAGATACGGGACTTCTTAAGCAGACATAAATACGCTAGGAAATACTTTTTAGGTGTTTTCCCTAGCGATGGACTACCACCCGAAATAGGGTCGGAAAGACCACGCATCTTAGTCTTTAACACAGATCCTCATTACAAGGGTGGAACCCACTGGGCTGCAGTGTTTATAGATAGTGACAAAGTTATGGTGTTTGACAGTACAGCAGAGTTCCCTGAACACAGTATCTATACACAGCTCATATTCAAGTTTGTGAAAAAAGCCGCAGCGAGGGTTGAGTATAACAAGCTAAGGGTCCAGGATTCATTAGCCATCACATGCGGGGAACACTGTATTTATTTTATCAGTAAAATGTCGGAGGGTGTGGCGTTTAGAAATTTCTTCAATCTATATTCGAGGGTCCTTGTTAACAATGACAGTATAGTTGTGAAATATGTAAAAGAAAACACAAGGGCATCGGTCAGACCTGCGAAAACAGAATATAACATTTGTCAAAATTGTAAGGGCCTGTAATATGTGTATGTTTAATGATGATCGTTCAAAATAAAGTCCTTTTAAAAACACGCATTCAGAATCTGTATTTCTATGCTGCTCCATACCCCATAATTAAAAAAAAAAAATTTCATAAGACGAGTGAGACGGGTTGAAAAGTTATAAAGTGATTATTACAAACAGATATGTAGGTTGCGCATTACAATGACATCTATTACTAAAAAATTATATATGAAGAAAAATCAGACACAATTATACACGTAATAGGCACATTTTATTCAAAAAGTCTGTAGAAACATTAAGGATGAATCCATGTATGGGCTTTGGACAATGGCCTTTTTCTCCGTACAGCTGGCGCAAGTGGGTTGCTCCAAGAGGGGGATAGTAGAGGGGCGTCAGAGGCGGCCGGCGATGGAGGGGTATCTTTAAACTTTCAAGCATACGGCGGTGCTCGTTATTACCCACGAGTGTGGAAGGGATTCTGAGTTCAGCGGCTGCTCGTAGAAACTGATCCCAACCTCTAGGAGCATTTTGATGCGTTAGGGGCTTGGGGTGTGTGAGACCTTTGACTAGGTCGTACATGTTTGAACCAGCAACCGGCTGCCCCTTGTAGAGAAATTCACCTCGCTCATTCCACGCTGTTAGGTCGAGAAGAAGCGGCGAGTTTACTCATCAACATTTGCGCGGCCCCCTGTGCCTCTGACTTATATTTTTTAGGAGATCATCAATAAAGATATCAGAGGTCGGGGAAGGGGTCGGCTGCGGCTGTTGGGGGTGCGTAGCAGGCGCAGGCATTGCTGGCTGTTCAGAGTCCGGGGCATATAAAGTTAGCTTATTTTTTTCGGTATCCCACTGCTTGTAGTAGCTTAGAAATTTTTTAAGGGTGCTAGTGTAAAGGGTAGCTTTGTCGTACGTGTTTAGATCCGTCCGGTTCAAAAGGTCTTTAATTTCAGCATCCAGTCGTAGAGTCTCATTTCGACGTATATCCCAGGTATTGTCCGCAGAAGAGCCCAGTTTCTCCAACTGTTGTGTAGGAACCAAATACATCTTTGAGGCATGCTCCATCACCGTCCTGATAGGAGGCTTGTAATTAAGGGTATAGCTATGCCCAGCAATGATCCTATAAAACCCCCAGACTGTTTCACCAGTTTCTTCTTGGTGATGAGTGAGGCCCTTTTATTACTGAGCTTCTTGATAAGATGATGCTTCTTCTTCAACACTTGTAACTGGCTCTTTGATATAGGGACGTTGCCTTTTAGGATGTTTAGAGCTATTTCTTGAAATGGCAGCCACTAAATCATCAGAAGCAGCGCAGAGGAGGGTCTTTCTGTGCTGGGGACTGGCTCTTACCAACATTTTCAGGAGGACCAAATTGCGGCGTAGGCGGTCAGACATGGTCAACACCTGGGTTATAAGGGCCGGGGCTACAAATGTCATCAAAGGTCTTCAGCGCTGCTTTTTATAGGCTCGGGACTTAGTCTTTGGGGGGTAAGCGACTGGGAGATCAGGGGGAAAAATATCAGCCCTCAGTCTGTAGTCCTCTAGAGTGTTATTTTTGAAGTCGACCAGCAGGTAGCTGTGGGGTTTTGATGTAGCGTGGTTAAAGGAAGAAGTGTGTGTTTCCCGGGTACATCTGCTTAGCTATGACGGATATTTGATGTTTGTCACAGGGATTTTTAAATAAAACAAGGTATGAGGCGTTGAGTGCTATAGAGCGACTGTTCTTACCCTTGTAAAACAAGTTCTGCACAATGTAGCATATGCTAAGTTTGCGATGGTGTGAATATTGAGTAAAAGCTCGCTCTAGCTCAGGATGGTCACCACCTTCATGCAAAAGGTCATCGACAATTACTATGTTTACAAGGGGGTAGAAGCTCATCATCATTGAGATTATCGGGTATACCTTCTATAAATCTGATATGAGGGAAACTGCGGGACAGGTCTGTATAAAGATCTTGCCAGCACGAATAAAGCCACACGATGTTATTAGGTGTTTGGGATAAAGCACCTGCAGCATTTTCCAAGAGATTTTTTATAAAGTAGCTTTTACCACAGTTTGAGGGCCCTGCTAACACGCAGGAGAACGGATGCTATAAGCTGGTGTCCATTGTGCTGTTGGTGTCCTCTCTATTGCACCTAATAACCGTACGGCAGTGTTTTATAGTCCGTAGTCAGGACCCTTTTGTCAAAAACAACACGTAAGGTTTTATGTAGGGGCTGGGTTGTAATTTCCCACTTATTTTTGGATCGGACTATGCAGGGCTGGTTAACAACTATGGTTCTATCATTTTCATGATCGGCCGATGCAGAGTATTCTTGCACCAGATCCTTCAGACTGTCAAAATTTATTTTTATGGTGTTGCTAACGTTTAATGTTATACCTTTGACCTTCATGCACACTTTGTTGGTGTTCGTTTTGTACGAGTAGACCCAGCTGAGGTATTTTCTATTATGTGCTCATCCTCATCGAGTTCGCTGGTCAAATTACCTAGATAATCCCCAAGAGGTGGATCTTCATCCCCCGGTTTACTCAGAAAAATCACAGAGTCGGTATCATGATACAGGCAACGGTCCGGGAGTTTATCCATAACCCCGTAAAGCTCTAGAAGCGCGTGTGCAGTCGTGAAGCATGCTATGAAGATGTTTATGTTGTTACACATTGTGGGGTACTCCTTTGTGTATTTCCAGCACACAGCAGAGGTCTCGTCATCGATAAACTCGCAGCTGGACACCTCGTAACAAGGGCAAAAAGGTACTTAAACAGTTCGTCAGGATCTGTTATTAACCCCTTCGATGCGCATGACGGAGCGGTTCCGTCATGCGCATCGGTTGCGCTGTGCGGATGACGGAACCGCTCCGTCATGGCCTCGCCCGCGCACGAACCCTTCAGCACAGCGCGGTAAACCGCGCCGCGCTGAAGGGGTTAAGGTCGTAGTTGACATGTTTGTACGCTGTGCGAATTTTTCCCATAAGGAGTTGAGGCAGAGTTTGGTTAACTGTTGGCGGGCAGGGTTGACCTCTATCAAATGGGGCCGTAAACGTATACCCTCGTGCGTGTGGTAGTCATCGATGTATTTCTGCTTTGCATCTTGACTAGTACACCAATCGGGATATCCCGAGACCTCCTGTTTGTCTCTGGGAAACAAATTAATGTAGCGTGAAAAGAGACGTGTCGTGGTCCTCTTAAAATGCCACACCTCGTGTACTCTCCCGAGTCTGTAGCCTTTCTCTAAGGCAGCTTGGACCTCGAAGCTGCACCAGGTCCCTGTGAGCATCCTTTGTTCTTCGGTGTGACTACAACCACCGACCTCTTTAAACACGGCGCATGTTCGACAGAGGGGGAACATCAGCTTACCATCGACTCTGTATGGTAACACTGGAAAGTAAAGCTGCCTTGGAGGATAGATTTCACATTTGACTAGCTCAAAGTATTCGGAAAGGGGTTTAAAGTCTCTATATATGATGGTAGGGTGTCCTAAGGGGTATACCTTCATTTTGTTTACAAATGGGTGCAAACTGGTGAAATCATAATAGTGTATTTTCTCACCCTCACCAGCGGCCCTGTACAGTTGTATGGCATTTGTACGCCCCCCGAATAAGGCATCGCGGGGTTCCAGAGGTTGTGGTAAGTCACGACTCTGAAGGAAAGAGCGGAGCTCTGTGTCGGTTGTTTGCATATCTAACCACTCGTGCTCCCATAGGACCCTCATAGCAAAGCCACATTTTTCAATATACTGGGCCTTCATCAGAGTACGTCTGTGTGAGTGTTAAAATTTGGCACCCATCAGTCTGTTAAACTTGTGGGGTTTGTAACACTGAAGACAGCCGTGGTAAAAACAGCCGTTGTATTCAAAGGCCGTCGGCACTCCCTTAATTACAGCGCACCCATCCAGGTAATAGGGACCCAGGCGGTATTCACCACCCTGTAAAGCGTGCTGAATATGTTTGTCTTCCTTCTCAGAGACGTGCATGAGTCATTGGATGGACGGGGTTGAATAACGTTTCTGTTTACCGTTATAGAGGTCTGGCAGCACTAGAGCGATACTTTTTGGTCTTAAAAACATGTGTTTGTAGATGGACATACACATGGAGGCCAATGTGATGTTTTGAAAAGGGTCTATGTATTCAACCGACTTTGTCATTGGAGGTGCCTTGGGTTTCAAGACCCTGACTTTCTTAGTCATTTGAGGCATCTTGGGTTTCAAGACCCTGACTTTCTTTGTCATGGACACCACAATATCTCTGAAGAGGTTGCAGGCCTGTCGCAGGATCATTACATCGGCCTGGCAAAAGGCTTTCAACTCGATTTGAAAATGAAACTCCTTTTCACGGTTTTCAGAATATCACTGTAGAAAGTTCTCTTTCTCAGCAGACATCATAACATCAACCCCGTGGCTGTACGGAGGCGGCATGGGCCCCACATAATTCTAGTTCGCCCAGGTGTTAAAAAAGTGTGGAAAATAACCTTTACATCCTGGGAAACCAAAGACTTTTGGCAGCTTGCTCAATTTCATGGGTAGGAAATTCAGAGTGTCTATGAACCTTATTTGTAACTGGCCAGCCATTAACAGCATCATCTTGAAACCTTGAGTGATGAGTTCTACTTGCACCTTTTCACAAATCATATTCTGTCAAATAAAGAATGACTCGTATGCTTTTGAGTTATGGGCCAGCATGGTATACCCTTTGAATTTGGACTGAATGAATGTATTAAGGAAATCACCAACGCACGTTCGCCCCTGAAACTGCCAGCAGTCATCGAAAGTTAGATGGTGGGCATAAATATAGTTAGGTTGGTGTACCTCCGTCTCTTGTGTGCACTCTATAGCAAAAACGATGTAATCTTCGGTTTTGGTCTGGGGTCTGCCTTTAACCATGTAACAATGGTGTACAAATCCTACCCTACATGGAATCTGACACCTTGGGCATTTCATGCCTTTGCATTTGTGATCTGTCGACACATACCGGCCGCAATCTTGGTAATCCATTTTAGGGCTGCATTTAACAGCTTTGCGGTGTATGCGCAAGCAATCTTGCGAGCGACAAAACATCTTACAGTTATGACACAGCTCCTTCAGGGCAACGTCTATGACGCACCCATCCCTCTGACACATCTTACAATGTATTTCACACTGATGATGGGCCTTAGTGTTGTATATATAGTCGCAATGTGTGCACACGTACTTGACTTCCAAAAAACTTTTAAGGTTCAAGATACCGTAAAAGTGATTTTCGTGGTGAAGGACATATACGGTCTTGTTTTTCACACGTTCCCCGGTTGTAAAGTACTTCCAAGAACCATAGTGATAAAGAATTTTCACCGTAACGGCAAAATAGTTCTCAAAAAGACCTATGTCGCCAATATTTCAAGAACCTCATGGGCTTCAGCCGCTGTAGAAAGGATGACAGCGTCGGTGGTGTTGCGCCCCATCAGCAACCCCACGATGCTGACCGCCAGGCATGTGTTGAATGCTCCGTTGTTAAAGTTGAGCAACCAATGTTGTTTCTTACCAATTATCTTGCTGTATATGACGCTCTTTAAAGGCCTGGAAACACCTCCCTCACGACCCCGTACAATGACTCTGAAAGTGCCATAGGCGACTAGTTCAGCCTTACTCTGCAAAAGCCTCAAGAGGTTTTCTAGAAATTCCACGGCATCAAACACATCAAGGGTCCTTCGTTTGGTGAACAAAGGACTGTCAATACCCTGCGCCTGGAAGCGTAGCTGGAAGAAATCATCAGGACCCACATCACGTAGCAACCTTTCTATGAGTGTTTGCACAGCCTGATGTATGGCTAAAAGCCCATGCGTGGAGGACCTTATCTGATGTAGGTTAATAAACCTAAACTCATCATAGTGTTCTGTAGCGTTAAATCTCTCTACAGTACGACTGTAGCTTCTAACGCTCTCTAAGAACACTACCTCTGAATCCTCATCTTGAGGAATCTGACTTATGGGGGAGTTTGCTGCTGTATCATTTTGGGGATTCTGGTTTAGCCCGGGCTCTGGGGTCCTTTTAAGCATCCGTGTAGCGCATATTCTGGCTTTCTTTAGTTTGCTTATTAAAAGCCTGCGCTGCTTAGTGCTATTAGCCCACTTTTGTTTTTTACGGGACCATACTTTTCGAGGTAGCCTACCCCATCCTATCTGAGCAGTATGGTTTGTGTCGGTGGGCAACGTGCTCATAGAGGCCTCTGCTACAGGCCCAACCCTCGGACCTTCTGTGTGTTCCTGGTCTTGGTGTGTTGTTGCTCTGCCCCTTGATCCCTTCACTTGTACCCTCTCAGACGGTTTTCTTCTGAACCTATGTAATGTAGGGTGCATGGTACTGGTGTATGTGATTCAGATGTTGTTTGTGCAACTGTATGCCTTTGTTTGAGGGGTTCCCTGTACTTTTTACGGCTGAGCAAGCGTAAGAAGCGCAGGGACTTTGTCAGCACCGTATGGACCTTATTGCTATATTTATATTTGCGCTTACTTTTATTAAGACCCGGGGCATGATGGTTCTTTAGGGGCCTACGTATGCCTAGTCACGAGGGGATACTCGATATGTCGGCCATTGTTATTTGACATGTTTGTAGGATCACCCTTTCACACTTGTCAACCATTTGTAGCATCTTTCGCTGTGTCTACCGACCCGTCCCCATCGCCACTATCACACACCCCTAGTTTTAAGGTGGCGGTGTTCGCTTGGCGTTTAACTTTCTGACTGCCAGCTGTGTCTTTCACAAGGGTCCCTAGTACCTCTTTTGGGTTTACAGAATCATATTGTGGCGGATTAGGGATGAATACCGTGTTTGGTTCTACAACTGCCTGTAACACCCCCGGACCATCTCTCGCCCCGTCCGCCACAACAATATTCTGTAACTGAGGGACCGGTGGGATTATAGACACAGGGTCCCAGTGCAAACACCCCGGGGCAGCCATGGAAGGGTCCTCACTAAATACGCTCTCCAAACCCTGATTTGTCCAGTCATCCCAGCCCGTACTATTATCGAATAAGCCCTCCAAATCCTGATTTGACCAGTCGTCCCAACCCGTACTATTATCGCCGTATATTGCTGGTGATGATCTGTGGTTTAAACTGGCCGCGGGCTAGTTGGGTCGTACGCTCCGGGAGGGATGATAGGTGACATAAGTGTTGGGGAGTTTAAATGGTCGTCAAAATAATCGAGGGCCCTATCGACTAAGGAATTGTCGGTGTTGTTGGAGGGTGAATGTCTAACATCCGTATACAAATCCCCATTGTACATTTTAGAAGGACCCTCGTGCGCTGCTCCTAAGGTTCTATCAAGTTTGTCTATCAACCCTGTCAACGCCTTGAGACACCCACTGCCGCCATTATAAGGGGGTCATGAGGGTTGAGCATTTTCAGACTCTGAGTTCCTAAGACCATCAGGCATGATTATAGCAGGTTTTGGGGGTTGGTCTAGGTGGAGCCCCTCTATAGATGCTGTTAGTTTATTTGAAACTATAGAGGGTTTCAGGGTGTGGGTAGGGGCCTTTATTGTAAGGGGTTTGAATAAGGGATCTGCTGCTGTTTCCACTTGTAACACCTGTATCCCCTGCTTCTTCTTAAGATAATTTCTTGAGAGGGGATTCACTTTAGGGGGTTGGGGCTGTACCAGATCTTCTACAACTGCCGTCACAGCCGCTGGCCCATTAGAGAGGAGGGGTGTAGAGGGCTCATTCACAGATGTCACAATATTTTTTAATGAAAGACCTAGAGGCATAGTTTGGGGTTCAAGGTCCACAGGTTTCTTCTTGAGGTCTAAAGGGCCTGCTTGGGACTCCGGGACCACAGGCATCTTCTTGAGGTATAAAGGACCGTGTTGGGGTTCCTGATCCCTCGGCTTCTTGTTAAGGGTGGATTTGTTTGAGAGGGTACTCCCTTTTGAGACATTGAGAGGGTTCAGATACGCAACATCGCTTTTCCACCGAACAAGCATTACGTTGTCTGGGTTTGTAAGCAGGTCTCCGCTATTTTCCCCCACCCATTGTAGAATAGACATTCCTGTAGGAGTGTTCAACATTTTGGCAGAGGGCTTGATTAGGCATTTCACAGCAGTGCCTGTTTCTATTGTATGTGCGTGCAGAGTTTATCCTGGCGCACACGCCTACTCACACCTTTTGATGCAGGCTCTGCATTCTGAACCGTTTTTGTTATGTCCATTAATGGTTTCGCAGACCTCCTGACCTTACACGAATCTTCTCCATGGTTCTTTTGAATGGTCCTAGAATTTAAGATAAAAAAATATATATATTAGAAAAAAGAAAGAACATGTATAAGATGCTTACACTACCCACAGACACCCCACCACATTAATTTCTACACGCCCCCTTTATACAACCCCTACTACACGGCGATGCCCCCTTCTACTGGCGAGAATAAAATACAGAGAGTTCTTTTTTTGCACCCTTTTTTAAAAACACACCTTTTAGAGGTCTTTTGCCAGCTCCTTTCTTTGCCACAGGTCCATTTCCAGATGTTGAAGATTTCCTCTTTAGCATTTTTTCTTTTGTCGGCTGTGCAGCCTCTTGCAAAGCGGCGTCGGCCGTGCATGACTCTGAGAACCCTGCAGTGAAAAAAATAATCACATTTGCGGTATAAACAAGGCCTTAGCAGTCCCGTCTGAGGAGCCCTCCTACAGTACGCCCCTGGGGGTTTTTGGTCTAACAAAGTCTAAGTCTTAGGCAGTTTAAAGAACATGTCATTTTTGATTTACCTGAAAGAACCATGGTATCCTGCACACTCTGCGATGCGTCTTGAGACCCCAGGTACTGCTTTATATCATCAAGTTGTACATTGGTATCATAATCTATAAAAACATACATATATGAGAATACCATTAGAAAAGTAGAGCTACTGAGACAGCGGTGTACAGAAACTACTCAGAACTACACAGCTCTAAATACATATACCTGCTTGCAGGGCTAGCATTTCTGCGTCGGTGATGGTTATTACCGGTAAGTCCTGTGTTTAGGGTTAGATAAAAAAAAATGGCTGTTTAAAACTACACCTCATAAACGCTGCATTACAGTTTGTTACATTAACCTTAGAAAACATAACTACATATTACCTAGAGACAAACATCGTTACATAGAGACGGCGTACAACAACATCTAGGTACATGCCGCTACCTTTTTAAAAATAAGCTCTTCAGGCCCGATTCACAGAACTGACTTAAGACAAAATCCTAAACTTACTACCATTTTGGTATTCACAGAAGGCACTTACTCATTTTGGTATTCACAGAAGGCACTTACTCATTTTGGTATTCACAGAAGTTAGGAGTCCTAACTTTAGGACTCCTAAATGCCTTCTGTGAATACCGAAAGTCTTAAAATTAGGATTTTTCTCAGTTTAGTAGTAGTATAGTTAGGACTCCTAACTTTAGGACTCCTAAATGCCTTCTGTGAATACCGAAAGTCTTAAAATTAGGATTTTTCTCAATTTAGTAGTAGTAAAGTTAGGACTCCTAACTTTAGGACTCCTAAATGCCTTCTGTGAATAACGAAAGTCTTAAAATAAGGATTTTTCTCAATTTAGTAGTAGTAAAGTTAGGACTCTTAACTTTAGGACTCCTAAATGCCTTCTGTGAATACCGAAAGCTTTAAAATTAGGATTTTTCTCAGTTTAGTAGTAGTAAAGTTAGGAGAGGTGTGGCTCACTAGTTAGAGGCGGCAGACCCGTAAGCAGAGAATCGGCCAGGGACCAGGGTTCAATTCCCGACGCGGCAGGGTCGTGGACCAGGGTCAAAACGGACTCGATAATTCTCGCCTCGGTACCTACTCTAACCAGGAACACACTCGGCAACTCTGGGCATTAAGCTTGCCTCATCTCTACAACGGCCCCCCACAGACGCCGGGGATGCCTGGTTTCACCTTGGAGATACCCAGAAAGGGACCATCTCACAGGGATAGCCAGGACGGGTTCCCCAGCGGTCTACAGCGCCGGGACACCCCGTTGCTGGGGTAGCTGTGCGCTTTACAAGTCTACAACATTTAACATTTTAAACTGAGAAAAATCCTAATTTTAAGACTTTTGGTATTCACAGAAGGCATTTAGGAGTCCTAAAGTTAGGACTCCTAACTTCTGTGAATACCGAAGTGAGTAAGTGTCTTCTGTGAATACCAAAATGAGTAAGTGCCTTCTGTGAATACGAAAATGGTAGTAAGTTTAGGATTTTGTCTTAAGTTAGTTCTGTGAATCGGGCCCTTCATTTCTACCCACAAACCCCAACGCCATACACCCATAACGTTTGTGCATATCCATAGTATACAATCCTCAAGTTGTTCTTTGCAACCGTTTAATAACCATATCAACAGGTTAGAATTTTACTTATAAACTGCAAGTAACAAACGGATATAGCGCTGATACACAATGCTTTGCGCCACACTTACATTATATACACACTCTGGGCGGCATTTAAAAGGGCTGCATGGGGAGAGCAAAAGTATGCATTTAAAAGGGCTGCCTGGGGAGTGCAAAAGCATGTATTTTAATAGCGCTGCCTTGGGGAGAGCATTAGCATACATTTAAAAGCATGAGAAAAAACCCTGTGCCATAACCTGTGTTTTCTGGGCAAATCACTTAATATACCCTTGCCTACCTGAAATGAATATACCCAGTGTGTAACTTAACAGTGGCTCCAAAAAGCGCTCCAAGACCTTCAGGTCCAGTTTGCGCTATATAAAATGACACCCCTTAGAAAAAAAGCAAACAAATAAAATAAAAGCCACAGGGACGCTGCTATACGGTCCCTGTGGCTGTCAATACCTTTTTTTTAAGTTCATTCATTGCCCACAGTCAGGGGCAATGGCACGCTAAATAAATATGCCCCCATTCGAAAAAAAAAAGAAAAGCCACAGGGACGCTGCTAAAACAGTCCCTGTGGCCTTAAATACATTTTTATTTTTTTTATTTTTTTATTTATTGATTGCCCCCTTGTGGCACAGTCACGTTGGAGCTTCCTCATCCCGTTTGCGAGGGGGGGGCCTGCCCCTTTCGTGATGTCAGGGGAGTCCCCAGTGACATCACGGAAGGGGCGGGTCCTGCCCTCACAGTCACGAAGAGGAAGCTTCCTGCTCCCTCCACCGCCATCGGGATCCACGTGGGATCCATGGAAATGCCTGCAGCCTCCCCAGCCCCCAGAGCAGCGCCTATGGTAAGCGGGCTCTGGGGCTTCATTTTATTTTTTTTTAAATCGGGGTCGCGACGAGCCCCCACACCGCCACACATTACCCCCGGAGCTCCCAGCGGGCTCCGGGGGCTTCATTTTTTTTAAAAATCGGGGCCGAGAGCCCCCACCCAGTGGACCATGCCACGCTCGGCCGCACAACCCCGGAGCTCCGCATGGAGCACAGCGGGCCCCAGGAGCTTCATAAAAAAAACAAATCGGGCCTCAAGCCCCACAGCGCCTGCACAAACCCCCAGAGTGCCACGCTTGGAAGTGGGCTCTGGGGGCCTTTTTTTTCATAAAACGGGCCTCGCGCCCCCCCCATTACACAGCGCCTGCACAAGCCCCGGAGCCCCGCACTTGGACAGCGTGCACCCGGGGCTTCATTTTTCATAAAACAGGCCTCGTGCCCCCACAGCACCCCAAGGCCACAGGAGCCCCCAGAGTACCATGGCAGGAAGCAGACTCTGGGGGCCTTTATTTTATAAAACGGTGCCAGGAGCCCATCCCCACCACTCTGCCACACAATCCCCAGAGCCCCGCCTGGACCCGCGGGCTCTGGGGCTTTTAATTTTATAAATACTGGTGCCGCGAGCCCCCACACTACACCCGCACGAACCCCAGAGCCCCATACTTGGGCAGCGGGCTCTGGGTATTTTATTTATTTATTTAATACTCGCGGGGTCCCGAGTTCCACACACACAGGCTACCCGGAGCACAGCGAGCTCAGGGAGCTTCAATTTTAAAAAAAGGGGCCTAGCACGTTACACTGCCCCCCAAGGCCTCAGGAGACCCCACAACGGCCTCACATGCTACCCAGAGCGCAGCCTGGAGCCCAGCTGGCTCCGGGGGCTTCAATTTTAAACAAGCATTGGCATAGCAAATAGGTCTCGCCTTTGGGACCTTATAAGTGTTTAACCATGCAACAGCTAATGTTGTTGCACCAAGGATATTGTGTTGCATAACTAGATACTTATAAGGTCCCAAAAGCGAGACCTATTGCCTATGACAATGCCTGTTTAATGCTTGTTCACAGCGCTGCAAAACCACACTTACAAACGCCATGTAAATATTTTAATATTATGAAACTAGGTCGACTCCGCTTGTTGTGCACCTGCTCTATTATAACAGACAAAAACAGTGGAGCAGTAACGTTTTTCTGTTAGACCAAAACGTAACACCCTGAGAGCGCCTGTGCATAGTCTCCAAGTTTAGGGAAAGTTTGATCATACCTCTGCAATATTTACAGTTGGGTACTGAATTGTGTTATGATCCAGGGACTGCAGGGAGTCAAATGGTACTCCTGATACTTCACCCTTAATTGTTACGTACACCGGCAATCAGGCAATGATAAATTTGAGGTTCATGAAGCCGAAGCTGCTGTTTGACAAAGAATATCAACAGATAGTCAGCTTTTGATTAACACACTATTTATTTATACATTTACTTTAGTAAATATTTTCTGAATGAAATTTCAATCTCAAAGCAGGTGGTACCAAATTTGATGTCCTTTCTTTATAATTGGATACTTAGAATGGGACAAATACCTTTACATTATGGAGAATTTAGGAAAATATGTGTGGTTCGTGACTGGTTTTAAAGAGTCTAGTATTAGAGTGTTTTAAGATAACTCAAGGATTGAAAGTTACGCAGCGGGTATGATGGAGTAAACAGCCTCTTTCACAATGCAGCCATCAATCCCATATACCGTGATTTTAGTTAGACAATAATGGCAATAAGACTCATTGGAGGTTCTCTGTTCCTCAGGGACATGCAGAAAACCCACTGTATTAGAAGCCACCTTAGCCTAAAAAAGTTAACAGAACCATATAATCAGGGCTTTAAGTGGGCCGGGTCTCTCCGGGTCTGAGCACCGGCGTTTTTTTTAAAGGAGACCTCGAAACGGGTCTCTATCGGGCTCTATTTTGTGCCCAGGCACAGACGGTCTGTTTTTCCCCGGAAGCAGTGACAGCAGTCTGCTGTCACTGCAGTCCGGCAAAAAGTGCCAGGGCACAAAACAGAGCCTGGTAGAGACCCGTTTCGAGACAGCAGGCACATCGATGTGCGCTGCTCACCCTGCTCACTTCTCGCTAGTGGAGAAGTTACGGCATGACGTCATGCCAGGTGAGCGTTGAAGGGGAAGGGAAATCCTTTAAAAAAAGTCATTTTCTCTCTGGATTTCCCTTCTCTTTTTGAAAATCAGGAGCAGCAACATTGTCGTAGTGTCTGTCACCAAGGCTTTAAGTGGAAGCTTTCTCAAAATTATTTACAAGCCATAGTTGCTGCCTATTTATCGTATGCAACTAACAACCATTGACAAAGCCAATAGTCCTGACTTGTTATAGGTATGATGTTTCTTGTATCATATATGTGGATGCAATGATAGAAACAGCAAAATACAAGTCGGGATGCACACTATGCGAAGCACAGACTTTTAGGTGTTTTTAAGCCACGCCCTTAATTTACATTGGCCACGCCCATTTGAGAGACCCCCGAGTTTTGTCATTCCACTTAAAGCCCTGCATATAATTCCCCCACCGAGGACAGGGTAACAACAATCTTCAATTCGGCACATTGCTATGCCCTTATGGGGCCGACATGCTATTGTTAGGAGCTTCGTGTCTATGGAAGACCGTTTCTGTCGTATAGCAGTGTGCCAAGTGCCAACATCACTGCACCCGATATACCACGTGGTACAGCTGGTTTCTGGAACCTGTAGTGTTAATTCTGGGAGCCACTGAGAAGTAGCGTGACACAACAGTCGGAAAATCTATCTAAGTTCCAAGACTCGGTTTCCAAAATGTTAAAGTGGATGAAATAAAACTGCAATAATAACTCTTCTGTGGATCCCAGACTTTACAAAGAATAGCACTCAACTGTTTGTAAAAGCACAAAAAAAACAAAATCAATTGAGAGGCATGTAAGCATTGCAGCCATTAGGAAGCTGCTGCTGTCTTAGCTTTCAGTTTACCGCATTGGATGTTCCATATTGTAATATTGGAAATAATAAATGGAGAAATCAATGGATCCAACTTCCAGTGTATTTTACGGAACGACTGCTTACCCGAGTGTGTTCTCAGTTTAAGGAAAACAGGCAAACAAAAGCTATCGGAGATTACCAGACCAGCTCATATTAAGATTGCCTGGTGAATTCTAACAAAAACAAGTGTTGAAACACAAACGCGGCCCCGTGGCCGGGAAAGTGAAACAGCACTGTAGTGAGAGGGGTGGAGGGTGGGAAGTAGTGGGAGGGGTGGGGGTTGGGGGGAGTGCGAGAGAACACATAGCGATTCCCTTGCGGGAGCGAGAAAACATATGTTGCCAAAGCTCGCTCCTGCAAGGGAATCGTCTTACGTGCACGCATTGCCATTGAAAGCAATGCAATGCGTGCACGTTTCTGGCTGAAAAGCCAAAGCGATTTCTATAGGTCTTTTTCCTATGCAGCGCATGCGCGCTGTGTAGGTAAGACCTAAAAAAGGGACCTCGCACACCAGACTTCCCCACAACGGCCTCACATGCTACCCGAAGCGCAGCATGGAGCACAGTTGGCTCCAGGGGCTTCAATTAAAAAAATATATAAAAAATCTGCAGCAATCCCCAGAGCACCGATAGTGGTCAGCGTGCTCTGGGGCCTTTTATTTTGATTTAAATGGGCTGGCAACATGTTGCACATAGCCCAGAGCCCTCACGGACCTCAGAGGGCTCTGGGAAGGCATCATCATTTTCGGGGGGCCTCTGCCACACACAGGAACATGCCACAAACAACCCAGAACCCCGCAGGTAACCCCGATGCCTCTGGGACCTCCCTCAACAGCTTTGGGCCTCTGACCCCACACAGGACAAGCGCACACAGGACCCCAGGGATAACTATCGACCATGTGAACAGCCACAACCTGCGCCAGAGACCCTGCAGCACCAGCATAGCCATTGGGTAAGTACACAGTTGTGTTTATTTATTTATTTTATTTTGTAAACACTGTATGTTATTTGGGTGTACTCTGACAACCCTACAGTACCCTCCTAAGGCCTCTAGCATTATGCACCTTAAATACACACCCTGCAACCTCTGCGCCAAACCCCAGCACCACCCCTATTCTCATTAAATGCCTACACACATAGCTTTAAACTCAATGCTTCAAAAAAAACGCCATTATTCACTTCATATACCATCCCAGCCTGTTTTAAACACCCTTTAAAACTTAAGTTGCAAACATGTACACCCTCTAGCAGTACCCCCATTAAACAGACCCCCACATGGTAAAATGTTTCTATGACCTGCATATTCCTAAGGTTACAACCCTACGCCACAACCAAAATCAGCCTTTATTCACATTACATACAGTTCACCTTGCGCTTAGCCGAGTTTCACCTCCAACATTATTCACATTAGACAACAACCCACAACCCCACATTATATATTATTTAAAACATTATGAACACAGTCCTACACGGCGCTAGGTACCCTTTTAAAATACAACCTTCTTCACCTTAAATGCATTGCCACCAATACCTTAAATAAAAACTTTAATCATGCAACATTGTGCCAACCCCACCTATTTTACTTACATCCCATAATGTGTAGCAGGCGGCGTCAATCTGTGATAAGTTGTTCTGATCCATTATTCCCTTTAAATTCCTGAGTTGATCCTGTGCAGCAAAACAATCCATGTATGTCGTTCCACCAAGGCGTTTTTGAATAGCTATTTCTGCTGACCCCAAAGTATGCTTTAATACCTGTCCTGGCCTTCAAATTAGGTCACCACCCTTTATGGAGTTGGGGTTTAGAACCAGGTAGTGGGGTCCCTGGGTGGGAAACTTTTCTGACCAATGTACAGCTTATGCTAGATGCCCCCTTTAACATCTGTTAATTAAACCTACTGCCTGTCCTGGGAAGAGCTGGGTAATCAGCTGTGTTTGTGACTCAATCTCCTGGGAAGATAAGCGCCCTCTGAAGTTTAGGGACATGCCGGATGACCAGGGTACATTTTCTAATCAGGGCTTTGTGTGTTAGATGCACCCCTTAGCATTATGACATCTGTTAATTAAACTATTGTCTGCTGAGGGGAGGGTTGCGTAATCAGCTGTGTTTGGGACTCATTCTCCTGGGAAGGCTGGGCCTGGTTGATTAGTTGTTTTCCTCTTCTCAGCTTTGCTCACAACTTTTGTCATCTTAGCACTTTGACACCTACATGTCAGAGCCCTTACCTGGGAAATTGTCCTATTGTTCTTTTGTGTTTTTACATTGTGACTTGTGAGCCTAACCCCTTGAGTCTCGTGGGAAGCTTGGGACTGACTGATTCGTTTTTTCCTCTTCTCAGCTTTGCTGTGCACACATTTAAACATGCCCAGACATCCCCCTTTAACTGAAGGTCATTCATTGCGCACACATTTCTCTTTACATAACCTTAAGGCCCTGTTAGCCTAACAATGCCTTCAACACCTGCACACAATTTGGCACAAACCTTGTGCCACACATAGCTCAGCTCCTTTAGGGCTGCCACACATTCATCATGTCCCCAAACTTTTTGCTCACAAGCTGTCACTTTTAAGGACAGAAACACCCTGGCACTTTTAAGGACAAGCGTTTCATGAACCTCACACTTCCAACCTTGGGGGTGGGGGGATTTGAGGAAGGCCTGCACATTCACAGTTCAGCATGCCTAAACACCCCCTGTCACAGCACTGCCATCACAGTTTTAAAACATGCCCATGAAGACACTTTTGCGCACACATTTTTCTTTACACAACCTAAAGGCCCTGCTAGCCTAACAACGCCTTCACCCCCTGCACACACTCTGCCACAAACCATGTGCCACACCCTACCGCTCATTTCTTGGTAGGGCTGCCACACATCCATCATGTCCCCAAACGTTTTGCGCACCAGCTGTCACTTTTGGTGACAGACACACACCTGTCACTTTTGGTGACACGCATGACGAGTAAAGGTATCCCTACTTTCTACTCACATATGAATCAGAAGAAAGACCATTGGGTGACCAAATCCATCTGTCTCCTTATGTAGGGACACTGATTTTTATGGTAACTAATTCCAGTGAAATGCAGAAAACAGAAGAGGGATTAGTGTCACCTAATAATGGAGTCATTGAATTTGATAATTTTCATACTATGCCTCCATAAAAACTGGATAGAGTTGGATATCAGCAGAATATGTGTCTGGCATGAGGATGAAGTAACAATGAGGACGATGATCAGATTGGTGCTTGGCAGATCAGAGAGAAAAAGCACATACTGGCACCAAATGGGAGACCAGGGAATCACCGATAGGCAGAGTTGGTGCAAGGCAGCATATAGATGTGGAAAACATTAGGAACAGCCATTACATCAATTGGGATATGAACTACGATGGCAGCGGGCAATACTGATGGGCAAGAAGCTATGGTCAGTGCTAGGCATAGGGATTCACTAATGGTACAGGTGGAAATACTCAGGCCAACCAGGCACAAAGAGAATGACTTGGCAGTCATTGTAGGTCAGCAGATGGCAGAAAATACTGGTGGTGAGCAGCACTGCTGGAGCTTCGGTAATCTATTGTAAGCTTACTAGAGTTAACATTTGAGGCAGTGAACAACAACATAGACATTTGTCTGCCATGAAGAAGCAAATGCAGAGCTGTCCTTGGCAATGAGGCTGTGGGGTACGTTATGTCACTGGCAATTAAGGGATCATGCTACTGTTACCACAAATCGGTGTGGCAAGATCTCACAGTAATTTATTTTCAGTCATTACTCAACTGAAGAGCTCACCTCATACAGACGTTATACAGACATGCCCTCTCAACAGCAGCAGCATTACAAAGTCAGGGCTGCCTATAGCATTACCTTGCTTCAACTGATGTGTATGATTGGGCATATTCCAGCCCAACTACCAGTACCACTGCCTTTGGCTAATCTGTGCAGACCTCTAGACAGAGCTTTTCGGCTGAGGACCCACAAAGACCAACACCACCCACCTCCCTTTGTTTTTTGGTGTTGAGCACCATGTAAGAAATATGAAATGGGGTCTAATATTTTGCAACTATAAAGCTGTCTAGTTGGCCCAACTTGCTGTGACAAATCCTTTGGCACCAGCTTAAATATCACTCTGAAAACAAACCCAATAAAATACATTTTTGCTGCGAGGGAAATTATATTCTTGCAAATGAACATAGGAATTTGAATAACAACTTAATTTGTATCTTTTAACATGAGGCAGGCAGACTAGGATGCAGTTAACCAACAAACATCTAAACAATTAGTCCTAATTAATGAAAGTTAATATTTTAAAAGGAAATAAAGTATAATTTATTTGATTCCAGACTGTGAACTATAAATTAAAAAATACATGTTGATTGCAAATAGCAGAATAAAACTAATTCAAATAATTTCTTTATTACATTTTTAAAATATTTATTTTCTTAATGAAAAATAAACATTCACGAGGGCAAGATGGCCGCTGACCGAGTGCAGCGCGAAGTCGCAGCTTTCCCTCCCTCCTCCGAGGCACTCCGAGTATGTGAACCTAGGGAAAACGGGATGTTTGAGGCCCCCCACTGGATTGCGGCCTGTATCTGGAAATTGCGTTCACCACGCTGGATATTGCAGGCTATTGCGGCTTTGGATACATTTAAGGCGGACTTACTTGTGCAGTGGTTGGGACTGTGGCGGAGCAGTGGCAAGCCTAGAAGCAACCGGACCATGGCGCCGAGGGGTCCAAAACAACCAAAGGACGACACGACACACAGGGAGCAACTAGACTCCGATGCTGGTAAAAACTGCTTGCAACGCGGAACACAGGCACGGAGAGGTCCGAAGAAATCGGATGATCCGCGAGGATATGATGGAAGCGCTGTAGGCTCAGTGATATCGGGCGGCGGGAAATATATCAGCGCCCGTAAATTAATCGCAGCGAAGCCCGGGCTCGATGGGGGTAAGGCCAAATCAATTAAGGAGCTCTTCTGTACATGAATCCTTTAAGGCGAAGGCTTTGGAAATTAGCGGGACTCAAGCTGGTGCCGGAGTCATAATTGTGAAAAGATACGAAGCTCTACCAGACGCTGAATGCATTGTTGCTAAGCAACAATTGGATACAATGTCGCAGGCAGGTTCCGCGAGCCAGGAAAAATCGAACGTGAGTTCTCTGTGTGCCGAGACTCCAAGGTTGCAGAGTCAGTCTGGTGAGCATGCTGGCACGGAAAGAACATTGGCCGATAGTGTGGCTTGCATAAATGGTGATTCCACGTTTGTTCAAAATTCTGTTCAGAATGATGCAGGAGTTTTGATAGAGACTTTGGTAGTCCCTGAGAAATTGAGTGCTAAAGGGGCAACCGCTCAGGCTCAGGCTCAGGCTCATACTCAGGCTCAGTTATTATTATCCACTCAAGGAATCCCTGGTACTCCAGATGGTGAATGCTTCTTTTCTTTAAATGACGACTCAGATTCTTTCCTGTCTAGCGAAGGAAGTTTGAATAGCAGCTCTGACTTAGACTCTGCAGTTAGCTCTTCGGTTATAAGAAAAAGTTAAAGTCTAAACTGAAGCATTCACCTAGTCCGCCTGAAGTAGGGGAGAGCAGGAAGCTTTGTTGGGACTATTCAGCAACGTCTCATCTCTATCAGGAGGGCGCGGCACCTAACCCTCAGACAGATCAGGATGAGATTTGTAGTCAGCCGCAGGCCACGTCACTGGATCTTCTTTATACCACTCTGAAGCAGATGCAGGGCGAGGCTCGGCTTGAGAGTAGGAGAGCAAGGCAATCAGCAAATCAGCAAAAAAAAAACATGCAATAAATGACAAATGAATAAATTATACGAGGAGATGGCAGAGAGGGTTGCTCACGTGGAAGAAAGAACGAGTCAGCTTGAAGATGATGTGAGCAGATGGCATTCATTTAAGGAGGCACAGGAGAAACTGACTGAGGATGTCCAATGGAAACTCGAGGACTTCGAGAATCGCCAGAGGCGCAACAACATAAGACTTTTGGGTGTGGCTGAAGGGGTTGAAGGAGAGGACATAAGAGCGTTTGTAATTAAACTATTTAAGGGCGCGTTCCCTGAGATGGAGACTTGGGAGTGGGAGGTTGAGGTTCAAAGAGCGCATCGCTTCCCGTTCATTCAAAAAAAATCTTTTAGTACATCTCAGGCAGCAAGGCCTCGGGCAATATTGGTTTATGTTGGTAATTTTCTCCTTAGGCAGGAGATTATGGAGAAGGCTAAACCAGGGGCTAGATGTACATTTGATAGGGTTACTTTTTTTGCCCGTCCTGACTTCTGCCATGCCACGGTAGAAAGAAGATGGAGGTTGAGGCAGATGATTGCACCTTTTCAGAGCCTACTTGATGTACCCAGCGAGGCTTAAGGTTATAATCAAGGGGCAGGTTAGAATTTTTCTCTCGGAGATTAAGGCCCAGCAATATTTTGCAGAATTGAAAGAGCAGAAGGGGGGATAAGGGTTACTCCCTTTGTCTGGTTTTCAGGAGGTATAATAGTTTCCTAGGGGGGAGAGTTTGGTTAAGTTCTAAGGAATATAGGGGGGTGCACGAGAGTGAGGGGGGGCGGCTGCTGCATCTTTAGCTGCCACACATGGGTCAGGATTGACCCATTTGCCTGTAAGTGGGGAGGGTACTGGGGGGGAATCTTAGGGTGGGGGAGGGTCTCAGGAGGGGTCGGGCGAGAATGGGGATTTGTATGGTGTTGCACAGCACTAGGTTTGAGAAGTTTTACTCGAAAAGGGGAGGTAAAGTTACAATCTGGGCAGGAAACGAGGAATGCAAATGGAGTTTGCAATGACGGTTTGTTTTCGTGGAGGGGTCACACATATGATGTATTTTAATGAGTATAAGGATTGCTTCAATTAACGTCTGTGGGTTGAATGACCAGCTGAAAAGACAACGTGTTGCAGCTGCCCTGAGATTAATGCAGCTGGATTTTGTATGTCTCCAGGAGACGCATGTAGAAGGTGCAAGGGGTTACTTAATCGAACAGCTTGGGTTTTTCCTGCTTGCATACTCGAGACAGGGGATCAGAACCAGAGGGGTGGCTATTTTGTCCAAAAGAAGGGATGTTAAGGTCATCAGGAAGAAGGAGGATCAATGGGGGAGATGGGTCTTGATCGAATGTTTAATTAATAACCAAATAGTTACCATTGGATCAGTGTATGGATCTACCGAAGATGACCCGGCCGTCTTTGAATATTTGGATTCAGAATTGGCTCTATGGGCAGAGCCGGTTATTTTGGCGGGGGATTTTAACATAAATGGGATTGGTGGGTTGGGTATTGAGGAAGGACAGCAATATCGAGGTCGGAAGAAAAAGGTGTCTAGAGCGATAATTAACCTGGCGTGCCATAATTCTTTAACTGATGCATGGGGACGGTTGAACCCATTAGATGATGGTATAACTTATTATTCCGCTCCTCATATGGTTTGTGTTAGGTTGGATTATTTTTTTATATCAAATTCCTTAATTTCTGACAGTCGGATAGAAAAGTTTCCTCGACTGGTTTCGGATCACAATCCATTGGTTTTAACAGTTAAATCGTTAGGAAGTGAAAGGCGTACGCGGACATGGACCTTTGAGAGGAGGTTGCTTAAAGACGATGATTATGTTAAACATATGAATAATTGGATAAAAACTTTTTGGGAAATAAATCGTGGTAGTACCTCCTCAGGGGTTATCTGGGACGCTTTTAAGGCCGGGGTTCGTGGAGAGACGTTAAGTTACAGCTTACATAAGCAAAAACAAGGAGAGGCCAGAGTCAATAAATTGGTGAAAGCAGTTGCAGAGGCAGAGCAGGAGTTGGCCCTTGTAGTCCAGGCTGGCGTTTCCCCTGCATCGGTACTCCTTAATATTTCATGTATTAAAGCAAATATTAACGAGAGGTTCACTAGAAAAGCAGCCGCGACTTTTTTGACTAAAAGAGAACAATGTTATGAGCTGAGTGAGCGGGTGGGGCATACTCTTGCAATTCGCACCAGGCAGAGAACTGCGTCAGGACAGATCAATGAGATATCTGATGGTAAAGGAGGGAAAGTTACAGATTCCGAGGAGATTAGAGAGGTCTTTAGGCAATTTTATGCTAAATTATATAGTGAAGATCAGTTAGGAGCTCCCTCAGATATCCAGCGGTATCTGGGGGATCTCATTCCTCCTCAGCCTTCTGATGAAGACAGGGAGGCACTTGATGCACCTCTAAAAATTGAGGAAATTCTAGTGTTTCTTAATAGTCTCCCATCTGGTAAGGCTGCTGGGCCTGATTTAATCCCAATAGAATTTTACAAAATGTTCCAAAAAATAATATGCCCTGACCTAGTTTATACTATCTTACAGGCACAGTCTGGACACTCTGTTCCAGCATCATGGGCAGGTGCGGATATTGTGGTGATTTTAAAAAAGGGTAAGCCATCTTTGGAACCAGGTTCATATAGGCCTATCACCCTCATGAACTCGGATGCCAAAATCTTTTCTAAGGTAATGGCTCTTAGGCTGTGCAATATAATAGGGCAACTGGTTAGCCCTACACACCATGGGTTTATACCGGGGAGAGGAACTACACAACATGTTCGTAAAGTAATTACTTTATTCAACGCTATGGAAGTCTCAGGAGAACCTATGGCGGCTATGTTTTTAGATTCAAAAAAGGCATTTGACCGGGTCTCCTGGGACTACCTTTGGGCTGCATTATCATGGTGTGGTATCGGAGTAGGATTTATTAGGGCGATACAGGCACTTTATCGGTCACCCATAGCCCAACTTAGAATTAATGGAGGGCACACATTGCCATTCCAGATCAAACGAGGTACTCGACAGGGGTGTCCATGTTCGCCCTTGTTATGTGCGGTTTATATCGATCCGCTGATTCGCAGGCTGGAATTAAATGACCAAATTGTTCCGATCCACATTCAGGGCCAACTGTGCAAAACCTTAGTCTACGCAGACGATGTGGCGATTGTGACTCCCTCCCCTACTAGGGCAATTTTGGAAGTAGAATTGGAGGCTGAGGTATTTGGTCGGATATCGGGATATGCATTAAATGGCCCTAAGACACAGATCATAAAGAATATTCAGGTAATCTGCAATTATGTGCGGGTAGTGAAATCGGCGGTCTATCTTGGTATCAATATTTCGGCAGACTTAGGAAAGATCGTGGAGCAAAACATCGAGCCTATAATTGTGAAATCTAAGAAAGGCCTCGATAGGATTCACAACCTTCATCTTTCTTTGGTGGGGCGATCTAATGTGATTAAAATGCTTATTTTGCCCAAATTTCTTTATCTGTTTAGGACAATCCCATTGATATTTGAAGGTAAATGGTTTCTTGCAATTGAACACCTGATTACTAGATTCATATGGGCACAAGGGAAAACTAGGAGAGCCCTTCAATTTTTAACTCTTCCTAGGGATAGGGGAGGATGGGCAGTACCGGATTTTAAGTTATATTATTGGGCAGCAGCCATACAATACATGAGAGGGCTTATGGGAGGAGACACCTCAGATATCCAGGTCAAGACAGGATCAACTGACATTTACGCAATACTTACTGGTGAAGATGCTGGGAACTGTTTCCTGAAATATACTGATCCTGGGTATTATAAGCGAACTAGATTTAAGACACTTATAGCAGGATTTAAAATATGGGCATCACTGAGTAAAAAACTGGGGATGGGCAGATTCAATTCCTACACTAGGGTTGAGGGGAATAAATCTCTTCCAGTAGAGGTATTTGCGGATAGAATTATGGGTGATTGGGGACGGCGGGGGATTCGGAAATTGGGGGATTTTATGGGAGCTCAAGGTTTCTTAGAGTTTACGGAAATCCAAGGGAGGTATGATATTCCTAGGAACAACTTCTTTAAGTTTTTGCAAGTTCTGAGTTTTTTGATGAATAAGAAGGGTGGGATTGCCGGGTTTAGTAAAAATAGGGTAATGGATGTGATTGAGGCTGGGGCAGTATGTTCTATAAAGAAAATCTATGCTGAGCTATCTTTATTAAAAGGTGATGATTTGGGAAAATATGGAAGGAAATGGGGAGATAAACTCCAGGTTGATCAGGAGTGCTTCCAGGATTCTCTTGAATTGGGGCAGACTATACTCTGCTCTGCAGCATTACAGGCCCAGCATTATAAGACGATTTATTCACTTTACCATGCACCCGATAGGATCGCTCAATGGGGGGGAACGACAGGAATCACGTGTCCCCGGTGTGATAGTAGTGAGGCTGATATTGTCCATATATTTGCGTTGTGTCCCCAGCTTAATTTGTTGATTAAGGCTATAGAATCTTTTCTAGACGTAAATTTAGGAATAAATGTTGCTCTTACACGGATCCTCCTGGGGGTTGGAGGGGGAAACAAGCAGGCTGGTTCATCTTATTTTTTGTTTGTGGCTATGTCAGTCTTTAGAATCTGCATTGCATCAGCATGGATGGATAAAGCAGCTCCAACATTCCATCAATGGTTGGCCAGATTGTTGTCTGCATATAATTTGGAAAAAGGGATATATGATAGAAAGGGGAAAAAGGGCAGAGTTCTTGGCAAGCGTATATGGGAACCTGTTCGGAGCTGGAAGGAGGATGTTTCAAAATAAGGAGACTGTTTTGAGAAATTAAATTCTGGGGATAAACTAATGGATTCTTTTTCTGGGTTCTTTGGTCAATGTTCCTCCCACGTATTGGGTAGTGCTATGTGCAAATTATTATGATTTTGTTGATTATAGAAAAAATCAATAAAAATAAAATTAAAAAAAAGAAAAATAAACATTCACATTATATATGCAACTCAAGCTGAGAACTATAACTATTTATTTATATACATTAAACCATGAATCCATACTCAACTGCTCCTACATCTAAGAAATTATACATACAAAAAATATCCCTATACAAAGTAAGCATTAATCACACATCATTAAAAGCAAATTTAGTGACTAAATAAACCAGTTGCCCGCACAACATTTTCATTTGCATATGAAAAAAATAATAAAAATAGACTCACAGTTTACTTAAGAAATGTAATGGAACCAAACACTCAAATCCACATATAGCAATCCATTTACAATGCAAAAATTCAATTCTTCTTCGAACGTAGTTATCCATAAACAAGTCATATCAACTCCAGGGGATCCCTCCAAAATCCCTCAAAAAATTGTTTAAAATGAGACAATCCAGGAAAACCAAAACGGTAAAAGAAAATGTTTACAAATGCCAAACATTTGTAAACATTTTCAGAATGTTTTATATCCAATAAAACATTCTGAAGCATTTCCCTTTCAGATATATAAACTACATGCATCTGTCATGAAGTCTGTCTCGAAAGACGGTTGACCTGAACTAGAGCAACATACATTCTCATCCACTAAACAAAGAACTTCAAAAACCACCAAAACTAAACCTAGACACTACATTATACCAATAGATCAACCTAAAAGTAAACTCCATCCAAAACAATTGAGAGTAGGTCTAAGCTTACATGCAATAAAAAAAGATAACAATTTACTACCCCCCCAATAAACAAAAGCACTAACTCTAAAACCAATAAGTGAACTAACCTCACTATAAAACCACAAGAATAAGGGCCCTATTACGATGTTTGTCGGTGAGCCTACAATCGCTCATCGGAGGCTCACCGGCCGGCATCGTAGGTTTAAAGTCTGACTGCCTAATTAATTGTAATTGGGCAGTCAGACTTTAGGTGGTCAGAGTTTAAACCGGCCGGTTGGACCGACTGGCTTCCGACGGGCTGAAGCAGCACATCACCTAGTCGAGGCTGCACCTTCATTTCTGCTGTGGGGATTATGATGTTGGTTTCAGACAGGCTTTTCATGTAGGGCTTTCCGACATTAAAAGTCGGTCAGAAAGCTACTTCGAGGGCTTCTAACAGGGCCCCTATGCCTCAGCAGCCTCCGGTTGCGTGCCTGGGGGGCACCAATGGCACCCCCTGTTAATCCCTGCATCAATCAATCAATCAGGGGTTGGTAGAGCGCAACTACTTACTCGTGAGGATCTCAAGCCGTGGGGGTAGCTCCGTTATGTGCTGAGGTCATCCGAAGAGCCAGGTCATGAGGTCTTTCCTGAGCTAGGGCAATGTGGGAGATTTCTGGAGGTGGATGGGTAGGGTGTTCCAGACTTTGGCTGCAAGTGGAAGGACTTTCCTCCCGTTCTAGTCTTGCTGATACGAGGAATGGTGGCCAGAAATAGCTTGGCTGATTGCAGGTGTCTTCTGGGTGTGTGGAAGGAGAGTCGACTGTTAGGTATGTGGGTCCAGGGTTGTGAAGGGCCTTGTATACATGGGTGAGGAGTATGAAGGTTATTCTTCTTTTGACTGGAAACTAGTGGAGAACGCGCAGGTGTTGGGTGATGTGACTGCAATGGGGGATGTCGAGGATCAGTCTGGCTGTGGTGTTCTGGACAGTCTGGAGTTTGTGAAGGAGTTTCTTATTGATTCCGCTGTAGAGAGTGTTGCTGTAGTCCAGTCTGCTGCTGAGTTTGTGCGTGATGTTTTTTCTGGATGCTGTGGACACCGTATCCACGCGGTGCAGGGATTGATAGAAACACCCATTTCTGTGTGGGGGCTTGTGCTGCGGCCAGTTTCCGACCACAGCACAAGCTCCCATAGAGAAAAGAAACACCCGCAACACAAGCTCCCATAGAGAAATGGGTGCTTTCGCATCGCAACTGCGGTGTCTGGACCACTGACCGGAGGTCGGTCGGTCCCGACACCGTTGCAATGTCGGTCAGAGGTAACTCCGACCGACATCGGAATGAGCCTCTTAGTAGTAATTTTACGTTTAGAAACATAGAGTCGGATCCCTGGAACAACCATCCATTTCAACTGCAGCTGCAAACTCATGAAGAAAGAAGAGTAAAAAATTGACTTGAAGGTAAAAAATCACAGTGCAATGAAAAAAAATACCTTTTGTTACATTGAATTGAAAGCAGAATCTGTAACTGATTATCATTTACTAAAAACACACAAACGATGATGGGAGGAATGCTTGCAATAGGTTTAACCCCTGCAATCGCTCAGAGTAACATTCCAACCTATCATTCTTTTGCCAACCATGACACTTCAGTTTGGACCCAGCCATATGAAAAGTCTTGACCCTACTCCAATACTAACAGCCCAGTCCAAACTGCCAGACCAGGTTTGCCCTGAACACAAATAACCCAAGAATAATTTTGTCATGATTGACGCACTTACGTCTGGTGTAGCTTGGTTCCAGTGGCACAGTGAGCGCAGGACCCACATCTGGGTATTCCCTTGGCCACTTAGGGTGTTACATTAAACATACACAAGTTAATGGGGAGAATGAATGTAATAAGTTGAACCACTGACATTGCTTGGGGTAGCATTCCAACCCATCATTCTTTTGCTCACCCTGCCACCTCAGTTTGGACAGGGCTGTAAGAAACTGTGGTATTAGTTGGAGGCAGGTGAGAGTCCAACTTACATAATAATCACAATCCTTGTCCGGGTGAACCCCAGAAGTCACTAACTAAACCTGTGCTAGCTTGGCACAAAGAAGTCAGGTTTAACTGAGAAGGAATGTGCAAAGTATTTATGCAGTATTCAAACAACAATAAAGTGAAAACACAGCATATGAAAAATACCAAACTGAACTAGAACAATAGATCACATTTTATTGAATACAATGATAACAATACTCCAATAGGTAGAACTGGAGATATGAGTAGCGGTAAAAACACACAAAGTGCCAACTGTGATTATCTGGTCACAATAAAAAAAGTGAAAGTCAAAAGTTAAGGCCAACTGCTATGGAGCGTGGGTCAGATACAGGGACCAGATTCATTCCAGTGGAAAGTTTACCTTGTGACTTAGAAACTTTTATGGAGAAAAAGAGGTTGTCAACGAGTCAGCAGCGGGGCAAGCTTCAAGCTGCAAGCTGGATCCGAAGCTGGACTGGACCACAACCAATTGCTGAAGAGTGGAGTCCTAGAGCGGTCGTCGACAAAAGCAGGAAAACTCTGAGTGGGTCAATTCCAAAGTCCATGCCCAGGAAGGCCTGGATGTCAATGAGTTGCTGCTCAACTTCGGTCCTAATGAAGCCCTCCATTTTCAGACTTAGAAACTTTTTTGGAAGGTCTCGTTCAGTGTGGCAAACAGCAAGCTGAGGCTGACCAGCAATTCTATATCTATGGTTGCAGCTTTGATGGCAATCCCAGTCTTGGTCAGCAGGAATTTAGCAAAATGTTTGAAAGTACTTGCTTTTGCAGTGTGGGAATGAAGGAGGAGTACACTCAAAAATATGACCCTAGGGGGCACCACTTTGGAGGTTAGGACTCCAACTGAGGCCAGCAATGGGGTCCAGGGCAGTTCTAATTGGAAATGGTCAGCTGGGCAGTTGCAGGGAGACAGGTCTCTGGAAGCTTGTTTTGTCCATGTAGCTCAAACATGAGGCCCGTGAACTGACACTTGGAATCAAGGCAAGGAGGTCCAGTCAGTCTTCCTTCAGGTTCTTTAGACAGCAGGGCAATACTTCTTCTAATTCTCCACAGGTCCAGGAGTTTTCTGAGGAGAGGAACAGTCCAGCCCAAACTGCCAAGCCAGGTTCTCCCTGAACTGAAACACAAGCAACCCAATACCATTTTTGCACTGTTTGCAGCTCTTCAGTTGGGTGTAGCTCGGCTCAAGTGGCACAGTGAGCACAAGACCCACATCTAGGCTTAGGCTTAGGACGTTAAATCAAACACACAAGAGGTTCCGATTGGAGCTGGATCAAGACTGATTTGCATATGGTTGGGTCCAAACTGAGGTGGTACAGTGGGTAAAAAACGATGCTGTAATTCTATCACAAACACTTGCTTGTGGTTAAAACTATTGCAGGCAACCTTCCATCACCTTCTGAGCGTCTCCTGTTTAAGAAAATATAGTCATGGACTTCAAACAAGCCTTGATACAAGCAGTACTACATGTTTCTCCTTATACATCCATACAAGGCTATAGCCATCATTATGATTGACTTGTGCACCTCCGTATAGAGTGTTGTGAACTCGCTAAGCAGACTAAATCAACTATAACTCAGACCACTACTAAGCACAGTGTTATCATAAATTATGTCATTTGAGATGACATTAGTGTTATTATGAATGTTATGATTTAACATGCTATAAGTAAAGAAATATGAACGGGTATAACCAGTGCATGGGGAAGGCGCAAGTTATAGTTGATGTATTCTGCCTAGCAAGTTCATAACACTCTGTACGGAGGTGCATGATTTATAGAAAGTTTTGGGTGGAGCGGAAATTATAACTTTAAGTTATAACTATAACTATGTAATTCCTGAGGTCTGTGTAGTTTACATTGTTTTGTTTAGATAAAAAATTAAGATTTCCAAACTATAACTTATCTTCAACAGTGGGTAGTTATAGTTAGGACCAAAGTTTCCAAAGAAAAGCATTTTTTGTTTTATCAATAACTTTGGCGCCACTTGACGAATCTTCATGACATTTTTCAAAAACTTCTCCTTTTTGGTTCAGCTGCTGTGTTGAAAGTTTGGGGTGATCTGTCAAGCAGGGGGTAGAAAAAAGGGGGTTCCAAAATGCGTTTTCCCCATGTTATGTCTATGGGATTTTTCATTTTTTGAACATAACTACAGCCCGAACCGCTGACCGGAATGACACCAAATTTGGCAGAAAGCTAAATGTTGGTCCAGAAAGCATATTTGTTTGTGATTTGGTGTAAATCCAGTCAGTAGTTTCAGAGATATTTAAGTTTAAAAAATATAGATATCTGGGAGCCCAAAATCTGACTGAAGCCCTACTGAAATTTGATTGGCTGCCAACACTCCAGAAAGTGTTGGCAGCCACCTTGGGACTCGGTTGAATGAAGTCCCACAAAAAATGTTTTAAAAAAAGAAAAGGGGGGCAGGGTAGAAACACCCTGACCTCCTAGGCCTCTGAGGGGACCCACTGGGACACCACTGGGCCTAAAAAGGTGTTTTCCTTTTTTAAAAATTCAGTGGGATCCCCAGATCCAGCTGGAAATTGTAAAAAAAAAAAAAAGAAGTACGGTCTCCCACCATTTGTTCATTATCAGCCCCGGCTGAGCGGGGTCCCGGGGGCATTTGTAATAATAGGAGGGGGGCGCATGGGCCCCTACTCATGGGGCTTATTATGCTCCAGGCACTACCACCTCCCTGGGGCTTCTTTAAATATGAATGCGGGGGAGGCCCTTATGGCCTCCTTCGCTGCCCTGCTGACCACCACCTCCCCAGGCCTTTCTTTAATGCAAATAAGTGCGGGGGACCACTCCTGCCAAGCCATAGCAAACTCTGATCCGCTTCATCGAAATGCTATCGCTTGCACGAAGCAGAGCAAAATTGCTTTTGTACAGGGGGAACTGCATGTTTAGCATCTCCCTCTGTCCAAAAGCAATGACGGCTCACACTGGAGGCGAGGAGCCAGCAGGGACTGCAGTCCCTTTAGGCGTCCCCTAACGGAGAGGTCAAGCCCAGGGAGGTGGTTTCCCCGGGGCTGAAATCAGCCCGGGGAGGGGGGGTGCATGGCTCCCCTCCCTTTTTTTGTTTTTAAAGAAAAGGAAAATAAAGGGGCAGGCCCCTGGGGTTGGGGACCCCAGAGCCGATATCAGCCCTGGAGGGGGGACGCGCAGCCTCCCTCCCTTTTCTTTTTTAAAAGAAGGGGCAGGCCCCAGGGAATGGGGTCCCAAGGGCTGAAATTGGCCAGCCCCCCTCCCTTGTTTTTTTTAAAAAAAAAGGGGAGGCAGGCGCCGGGAGATGGGGTCCCACAGCCAAAATCAGCCCAGGAGAGGGCTGCACTACCACCCTTCCATTATTTAAATAAATAAAAAGGCCGGGCCCCAGGATGGGAGCCACTGTGCCGAAATCGGCCCAGGATGGCGACCAATTGGCACCCCTTCCTGTAAATTATTATAAAAAGAAAGGCCCCCCTCACCCACTGAAAAAAGCCTTGCCCTGGAAAATGGGGTCCCCAGGGTCAAAACTGGCTCAAGGAAGGGGGGCCACACAGCCTGACCTCCAATAAAAAAATTACAAAAAAAGAAAAAAACTCCGACAAGTTGCCAAAGACCACGCCCACTTCACTACGACTCTGCAAACGTGCCTCCTGGCAAACTGTCGGTTGGGGGATTAAGTTCCCTTGGAACCAGAGAGTTCTTGGGGCCCAACAAGCCCTCCTGTTACCTTCAGTAACTCTCAGACAGCAGGATTGCTGAGAGGTCTTTGGAGGCCACACAGCCTTTCTCTACCACTCTGCAAACACCCCTCCTGGTATGCTGCTGTTTGGGGGGTAAAGTTCCCTTGCCTCCTGAGGGCCTTAGGACTCAAGTGGGCTTCTTTTCCCAACCAGCAGTGAGACAGGAGGTGCGTTTGCAGAGTGATGGAGAAAGGGCACATGGCTGCAGTTTGACGAATCTTCACAAAATGTTTCCAAAAAGTCTCATCCACCTCAGCTCCTTACTGGAAAGTTTTGGGGTGATCCATCAAGCAGGGGCTGAGAAAATAGGAGGGTCTCAAAACTCATTGTCCCCATTCATTTTTCCATGGGAAAAGTGGATAGCATTATTTTTTATCTCCCACCATATTGCCTTGATCCCATCTAGCGATTCTAGCCGTCGTATAATATAGCATACAAGTAATACGTAGTTGCTGGAGTTGCAAGTTAACAGAGTGCACCGAATCCTTTACATTAGCTAGTGCTTGTTTGATCATACCAGGGGAGACCACTATACCCAGAGTTTGACTCCAACGTTCGGCTAATTTTACGCTACCGTCTAGTTTAAAGCTAGATAAATGAATGTACATCATACCTATTAGAGACTTGGTCTTTCCTCCATATATACAATCCCAAACATTTGACTGAGTGAACTCAGTTGCGACAGAACTTGTAGTTAAATAGTCTCTTATTTGCAAATATTTGAAAAAAAAATGTACCGGTAGCTTATACCTTGTACGCAGATTTTCAAATGATATGATTCCTCTCTCATTATAAATTTCGCCCAAGCATGAGATCCCATATTGACTCCAAGATTTGCCTGCCTGATCCTGAAAAATCTCAGGGAGCAATGGATTCCCCCACAATGGAAATTTGGTATGGATTTTTGGCAATTTACACTTAAGAGACATATCTCTCCATATAGCCACAATATCCCTCAAAGTCTTAAACTTGACTCTCTTAAAATAATTTGGATCATTTATTCCATACAAAAACATGTCCCTCTGATTACCTAAGATAAGCTTGAATAATGGGTTAGACTGGTCCAGACCCAACAAGCAACGGAAACGACCAATAAATGAAGCCCAAAAATATATTTTAAAATCCGGGAAGCCCAATCCTCCTTGTTCATACGAAGATTTAAGTAGCTCAATTGCTCTCCTAGGTTTTTTATAACCCCATAGAAAACTACTACAAATGCCCTCAAGTTATACTGCCCTAAATGCGGATTGTACGCTGCCAATTTGCTACATATATTTATTTCATGCCCTTCACTGACGGTCTTTTGGCAGAAAATCGAACAGTTACTTCAGTTAAAACTTGGTCTGGATCAACCATTGACTGATCTTGAAATTATGTTGGGCTGCAAAGAAAATAATTCAGGCTTATCACGTCTCTTTTCAATCTTAATGGCGGCTGCTAGATTAGCTATTGCTAGGGCTTGGATTTTTCCCACACCTCCTCAGGTTGAGGATTTTTGGGTGATAATTAAAGAAACTTATGGTTTAGAGGCTGCCCTGGCAAATACAAGGGGACTTCGCTCCCTGGTCAAATTAGAAGCACTGTGGCGACCAATGTCCTTTTGACTGATTATATATCATATATTTTATATTGACTCTGGGATTATGTAATTTGAATTGTAAAGGTTTTTCAGAACCCTCGTGATCATATTACTCCATATCATTTGGCGATCACCTTAATTTGTGTTTATATGGTCCTTCAGATTACCTGTTTACTTTATTTTTATTACCGCTGCTTTCCACCTCCAAATGTCATACGCCATTTACTTACTTACTTACTTCCCCTTCTCTTTTTTTTCTTTTCTGAATTTATTATATGGTTGATGTATATTTTTACATATGCTTTTGTCTTATTGTATCTTTGTGCCTACTATGATGATGAAAATAAAAATATTTAAAAAAAAAAAAAAAAAGGGAAAAGTGGATAGCAATACCACAAAAACTGCTGAAGGGAATACACCAAATTTGACAGAACGCTAGATCTTGATCCAGTTAGTGTGCTTTTTGTGATCTGGTGTAAATCCATTCAGTAGTTTTTGAGAAATTAAAGCTCAAAAGATATAGGTATTTCACACCGCAATAGATCCATGGAGCAAACCAATCTTGCGATAAAATCTGATTGGCTGTCACCATATCAATAAAGATGTGACGGCAGCCAATTTTTGACTCGGGAACTCAGTCCTCTGTCCTACAAATGTTTTTTTTAAATGTGGCGGGGTGTGAGTTATTGTCATTTCTATGCACAGCTCTAGTTACTTGAGATAACTAGAATTGGTAAATTTCAGTGGTTTTGTTTGTTTAAAATGGTATGTTTTAACTGACATTTTCTCCCAGCTATAATGTCCCTTTAACATTTACTTTTTCAGTAAATTTCTACATTAAAAAAAATGTAAAGTAACATTTTATTACAAGTCCTAACTATAATGTCACTTTAACCTTTTTTTTCCAGTGAATATATATGTGTCCGAAAATAGTAAAATAATAGAAATATAAATATAAATTATCTGTACATAAAATATATATATATATATATAAATTCACTTCAAAAACCATTGGTTTCACACATGTTATAGTTAGGTGGACATTTCACTCGTAAAAAACCAATGAAATACCCCCGTTATAGTTAGGTCAGATAACTATAACTCGCGCGCCCGCAATCCTGTGCTCATGACATCACATATTACATCACTCATGACATGGTCAGTGGCATCACTCATGACATTACTGATGACATCATCCTTGTGATAGAGTGGCGGTCGCGTGAGTTATAGTTAGCTGAACTAACTATAACAGGGGAATTTCATTGTTTTTTTACGAGTGAAATGTCCACCTAACTATAACATGTGTGAAACCTATGGTTTTTTAAGTGAATTTGCAAGGTTTTTTAAATGCTAATTCCTAACTATAACGTGTGTGAAACCTATGGTTTTTTAAGTGAATTTGTACGGTTTTTTAAATGCTAAGTTATGTATGTTTTTTTTTTTTTAAGGGTTTTCACCGTGGGCGCACCGTGCGCGCACCGTGCGCGCACCCCGCGATTTTTTTCAAAAATAAAGAAAATGTTTTTTCACCCTTCGGGGTCCTTTAGGTACCCCCTGACAAAGGCTACGGGGTCAGGAACTCTCTACCCTGCACCCTTTTCACGTTCGCCACCTCTATTTTTCACTCTCGAACCCACAACAAACAAAATGGCGGCGAGACTTCCTGATTTCGACTGATTCGAACGTTGACTGACATGTAAACACCAATCATAATTACGCTCGCGCACGTTAGGGTGCGCGCACGGTGCGCGGCTATAGATATTTATGTGCTTTAACCGCAATTTTCTCAGGAAATACTGAACAGATTCACTCCATACATGCAAAAGGCACATGCCTGACCTGAGGACTACCTCTCTGCCAAATTTCAAGTAATTCTGTTCAGCCGTTCGGGCTGTACCTTCGACTAAAGGTCCTATGGAAAAATGCATGGGGAAAACGTGTTTTGGGACCCCCCTTTTTTCTCGGCCCCCGCTTGACGAATGACCCCGAGACTTTCAGGGTAGGAGCTGAGTGGAGCGCCCCATTAGTTTAGAAAATTTCGCGAGGATTCGTCAACCGGCGCCAAAGTTATTCAAAATAGAATTTTCAGATTTCCTATGGAAACACGGTCCTAACTATAACTATCTACTGGCGACCGCCAGTAGATAATATATATATGTATATTTATTCAATGGCTGTTTTTATCAGCAATTGCGAGGAGTAGCGATGGGCGCCAGCTTCTCCCCCAGCTATGCCTGTTTGTTTATGGGCTGGTGGGAGGAGCTGGTGGTCAGGCGCAAATATCAGCATGTTTGTACTCAGAATGTGATGCTGTGGTTTCGTTACATTGACGACCTTTTTATCATATGGCAAGGGTCCAAAGAAAGTGTGCAGAAATTTGTAGAGGATATCAATTGTAATGATTTTAATCTTTCTTTTACATCAAATGTGAGTAATGAGACAGTGACATTTTTAGATGTACAGGTTTTAGTAGACAACAACATTTTAACTACTACCCTTTTTAGAAAACCTACGGCAGGTAACACACTCCTTCACGCAACTAGCTCGCATCCCCCACATCTTATTAGGAGTATACCCTATGGGGAGATGCTCCGTATCCGGCGTATATGTAGCAACCCTCAGGATATGGAAATAAAACAAAAAGAATGTATGATGAGGTTTCTGGCTAGAGGGTATAGTTTTGAAGTCGTGGAAGCTGCCACGAAAAGATCCCAACTAAAACCGAGAGAGGAAATTTTGGAATATAGAAAAAAAGATAAAAAGGAGGCATCAAACACCGATAAGGTACCGGTACGCCTCATTCTAACATATTCCAAACAAGAAAAGGAATTGAGGAATATTATGAGAAAGCATTGGCATTTCATACGTGAAGACCCAGTGATAGGGGGCTATATGCCACTCAATCCCTCTATTACTTTCCGCAAAGCTAAGAGTATGGGCAATATGCTGACTGGTAACAGTCAAGATACTTTTAAAAAACAAATGTGGTTGCCTATAAGAAATGTTTTTTTTAAATGCTCTACATGCAAGGCCTGCCAATTTGGTATAAATACCAAAACTTATTGCACGACATTCCCGGGTACACAACGGGAAATCAAACAACATCTTACGTGCAAAATGGACCACTGTGTTTATGTCCTGGAATGCGACTGCTCATTGAAGTATATTGGCAGCACAAAGCTGGCAGTGCATAAACGCATTTTGCAGCATATTAGAGCCATCAACAATAAGGATCAGAATTATCCCATGGCCAGGCATTTTGAAAAGGTACACAATAGTGACCCCAAATGCCTCAAATATTTTGCTATCGAATCAGTACCATTGAGGAAACGAGGTGGCAATAGGGAGGCAACACTTCGCCGTTTGGAAACCCAATATATCTTAGTGTTCGATTCCAAATGGCCGGGTGGCCTCAATGCCACGGAGGATCTGTATACCTTTCTCTAAACTTCATATAAATTCAGGCAACCATTTGTTTAACTGTCGATATTGCCCTTCCTTCAACTTTTACTCTTAGCAATACAGGTAATATATATCTTGGGACCCTTTGTGCTGATTTTAATGATTGGTTTAAAGGACATGCAGGGTAGGATTTAATTTTTTTTATATACCCAGTTCTTTTTATTGATCATTTTAATTATGTCACTGGTCCTTTTCTTATATATATTCTCCACCTCTATTTGCCACTTTCGAAGAATATGACTGTAACCTGCTGTTTTGCCGTATTTAAAAATCTTTTCTCCTTTTATATAGTTATATACAGGATTATTCTGTACCTTTTATGTTTAGTCTCCATCAATTGAATGCCCATGTTATCTTGCACTAGTAGCATTTGTCACTTTAGGTTATCTAGTACTGTTGCATTGTGCACTTTATCTGATACTATATCCAGAATATAGAGTTCTAAAGTTGGACTAGCACCAGTAGCATTTGTCACTTTAGGTTATCTAGTACTGTTGCATTATGCACTTTATCTGATACTGTATTCTGAACATAGAGTTCTAAAGTTGGACCAGCACTAGTAGCATTTGTCACTTTATGTTATCAAGTACAGTTGCATTTTGCACTTTATTCTGATTTTATATTTAAAACATAGAGTTGGACTATTGTAGTAGTATGATCGCCTCGTTTCTGTATCAAGTAGCACCAGTCACTTTATGTCCTTCAAATATTGTGGCATTTATGCACTTTAATATATTATTTTTTTATTGTTGGACAATCGTGAAGGCGTTTGTAATTTTCCCTCATGATGGGTTTTTGTTGAAATTTTACAACACGGTGAGCACTCTATTAAAATAACAATATGGCATATGACATCAGGCTTCTTGACGCCATGGAAATAGATATATGCGAAATATTTCCTACTGATAACATCATAGGCATTTAGGCCTGCATTTGTCAGTTACAATGTGATTGAATGTATGAAACTGCAAAAATTGAATTTCTGTTTCAACGCATTGTCTGTATAAGGAATTTCCTGATGTCTCAATATGTTTTCTATGTCTATTGTATATTTGTCTGCACTTGCACTTTAAATAGCGGGCCTGCACCAATGCGTGGTCAGGTGATCAAGGCCGCTGTGACGGCCGAAACGCGTCCTGACATCTTTGGTGGGGATAATTATTGAATAAACTGTTTGCCACTCTAAGAGGTCTGTGCCCGTGATTCCCTTTCAGAGAGCTTCTATTGCGAGTTGTTGAGATATATATATATATATATATATATATTACCTACTGGCGGTCGCCAGTAGGTAGTTATAGTTAGGACCCTGTTTCCATAGGAAATCCGCAACATTCTATTTGGAATAACTTTGGCGCCGGTCGTCGAATCCTCGCGAAATTTTCAAAATAGGTGGGGCGCTCCGCTCCGCTCCTACCCTGAAAGTCTCGGGGGGATTCGTCAAGCGGGGGCTGAGATAAAAGGGGGGTCCCAAAACGCGTTTTCCCATGCATTTTTCCATAGGACCTTTAGACACAGCTACAGCCCGAACGGCTGAACAGAGTTACTTGAAATTTGGCAGAGAGGTAGTCCTCAGGTCAAGGAAGTGCCTTTTGTAGGTCTGGTGTAAATCTGTTCAGTAGTTCCTGAGAAAATAGCATTTAAATCAATATATATATCTGAGCCAGCTTACGGTGCGCTTACCGTGCGCTTACGGTAAGCTTACCGTACGCGTACGGTGACGTGCGCGAGCGCGATTCTGATTCGCTGTTAGATCTTAGTAAACATTCGAATCGGTCGAAACCAGGAAGCGGCGGCCGCCATTTTGTGTGTTTCACTCAGAAAAACAAAGGGTGATAACTTGAAAAGGGGGCAAGGAAGAGAGTTACAGACCCCCTAACATTTGAAAGGGGGTCAAAGAAGGACAGAAAAGTACAAAAAAAACATTTATTAATTTTAAAAAAAAATCACGGGGTACGCGTACGGTAAGCTTACCGTAAGCTTACCGTACGCGTACGGTAGAAAAAAAAATAAAAAAAGAAATAAAATTCAGATTTAAGTGTTTAGATATTAAGGGGCTCTAAAAAGAGCCGTTGTGTTTATGAAGTGATTTGATTTTTTAGTGGTACCTACAAGTAAGTACCGATGCAGAGTCTAAGGTTCAAGAGGAAGACTCTGTTCCCTTCATCATTGAAGTGTACACCATCTCCTCTATAAATGTCTTGCATGTCGTAACGCAAGTTGTTGTAGTAAATGGAACCCATACCATAGTCTCGGAGGAAAGCAGAAACAGATTTGTTGACGTGCTTTCTTGCTTTGTCAATCTGCGGACAAAATTGATTGGACCAGTTCCATTTTTGCCTTTGGCATATGTTAGAATACACAAAGGCAGTTTTAGGGAAAAGTGAAAACAGTTGTGCAAAGGTCTCCTTCATAAGCATTTCCAGACCTACCCCAGTCAAAGTGCCTAGGTCATTGCCACCACAGTGCACTATTATGAGGTCAGGGTGTTGGATTTGCATGAAGGATTTCACCAATGGCATCAATTGGTGCCACTTTAACCCTCTCTGACCAATCCATTTAATGTCTACATTTGGCAAAGCAAGGTCTCTCACCATACCTGTTTTCTCTCCATACTTTTCACTCCAGAAGACATAGCTGTGTCCTACAATCCACACTGTGAACATCTTCCAAGGAGATCGGGGTGCACTCAGGAGGTGTAATTCAGTAGAATGGTAAAAAGAAATGAAAGACAGTTTGGAAATGGAGGCATACATATTTTTTTTTTTTTTTAAAGAATTGATTGGCTGTTTCATACCATTCTACACTAAAAACTAGGCTGTATGTGTAAATTTATAGAAGCATGTTTTGTATTGGTACAGAAAAATGTGTTACCAAAGAACAGTACTATGGATTTGCTGTTAGGTGTGAAAAGTCAAGCACTCCTGCTCTTTGGAAATGAAACATTGTGTGGTGAACTTCTGACCTAACTCTACACAGCAGTGTTTCAAGAGCAGTTGCTATGGTAGCAGGCAGAAGTCAAGTTGGGGGAAGGGTACTAGGCTGAAGTCAAGTTGGGGGAAGGGTACTGTTGGAAAAGGGTTGGTTTTCAACCAATAGAAATGTGTGATTACATTTGAAAAAAAGGGGGACGCACTGAGATTTGAAACTAACATGTATATGTGTGAAAAAAGAGAGGGAAACATTGCCATTATCTGGTTCTGCTGAGAGGAGAGAGGTGTACAGAACAGAGATCCTGACTCTGATAGTCTGCTGTTTGAGTGCCACATTTCTTTCACAACTAACTAATTTTAAAGGTGAGTTAAGAGTTTGAGAGGGGATGTATATGGTAAATTCAGAAATGAATAATAGAATTGGAATTCCTTTTGTTGAAGTTGTGTTTATCATTTTGTGTTTTGCGAGAAATTTAAATGTGAGGAACATGTAAAATAATATGGACTATGTTTTCACCATAAATTAAGGTGTACTGGTATAAATGAGGAATACTTTTAGGGTTTGAGGTTGCAGTCAGTAATGCAAATACATTCAGCATCACTAAGGCTGGTTGCCCTTGCTGGAGTGTAGTCAGTCACCCAGGTTATACATGTTGCTGGTCTCAGAAAGCTGTTTGGTATTGCTCTGGTGATTTTACATTTGCATTAGATGGAAAGGGGGAGCTATTTTTTTATGCAGAAGCAGACTCTTAGCACACAGCCAGCTGCTTATCCTGTGGAATCATGCACAGTATTCACAACCGAGTGGGATTTGAGGTTGCAGTCAGTAATGCAAATACATTCAGCATCACTAAGGCTGGTTGCCCTTGCTGGAGTGTAGTCAGTCACCCAGGTTACACATGTTGCTGGTCTCAAAAAGCTGTTTGGACATGTGCGTTTTTAAGAATCTGAATAGTGGATTCAAAATGTGTCAGACTGTAAAAGTACTTATCACTTGCCAAAAAAAAAGAGTAGTAAGTGTGCTTTCAAATTGTCAAAGAAATTTCGTTTTCTGACTAATATGAAAACATGACTCTGTGTGCAAAGAGGAATTACAGGCAGAGATTTATTGCGTATTGCTCTGGTAATTTTACAGTTGCATTAGTAGGAAAGGGGGAGCTATTTTATCTGCAGAAGCAGACTCTTAGCACACAGCCAGCTGCTTATCCTGTGGAATCATTCACAGTATTCACAACCGAGTGGGGTTTGAGGTTGCAGTCAGTAATGCAAATACATTCAGCATCACTAAGGCTGGTTGCCCTTGCTGGAGTGTAGTCAGTCACCAGGTTACACATGTTGCTGGTCTCAAAAAGCTGTTTGGACATGTGCTTTTTTAAGAATCTGAAAAGTGGATTTAAAATGTGTCAGACTGTAAAAGTACTTATCACTTGCCAAAAAAAAAGAGTAGTAAGTGTGCTTTCAAATTGGCAAAGAAATTTTGTTTTCCGACTAATATGAAAACATGACTCTGTGTGCAAAGAGGAATTACAGGCAGAGATGTATTGCGTATTGCTCTGGTAATTTTACAGTTGCATTAGTAGGAAAGGGGGAGCTATTTTTTTCTGCAGAAGCAGACTCTTAGCACACAGCCAGCTGCTTATCCTGTGGAATCATGTACAGTATTCACAACCGAGTGGGGTTTGAGGTTGCAGTCAGTAATGCAAATACATTCAGCATCACTAAGGCTGGTTGCCCTTGCTGGAGTGTAGTCAGTCAGCCAGGTTACACATGTTGCTGGTCTCAAAAAGCTGTTTGGACATGTGCTTTTTTAAGAATCTGAAAAGTGGATTCAAAATGTGTCAGACTGTAAAAGTACTTATCACTTGCCAAAAAAAAAGAGTAGTAAGTGTGCTTTCAAATTGGCAAAGAAATTTCGTTTTCTGACTAATATGAAAACATGACTCTGTGTGCAAAGAGGAATTACAGGCAGAGATTTATTGCGTATTGCTCTGGTAATTTTACAGTTGCATTAGTAGGAAAGGGGGTGTTATTTTTTTGTGCAGAAGCAGACTCTTAGCACACAGCCAGCTGCTTATCCTGTGGAATCATGCACAGTATTTACAACCGAGTGGGGTTTGAGGTTGCAGTCAGTAATGCAAATACATTCAGCATCACTAAGGCTGGTTGCCCTTGCTGGAGTGTAGTCAGTCACCCAGGTTACACATGTTGCTGGTCTCAAAAAGCAGTTTGGACATGTGCTTTTTTCAGAATCTGAAAAGTGGATTCAAAATGTGTCAGACTGTAAAAGTACTTATCACTTGTCAAAAAAGCAGTAGGAAGTGTGCTTTCCGATTGGCAAAGAAATTTCATTTTCTGCCTAATTTCAAACCATGACTCTGTGTGCACACAGGAATTGTTTTTAGATATTTAATTTGTGAAGGTGTTATTGTGATTTTCACTTGTAGGAAAGGGGTACTTAGTATTTTAAGATTTGAAAAGATCATAAAAAATGTAGTAATATATTTAAATAAAAAAAAGGAATTTTTTTTTAGGTTTTTTCAGGTATTGCTGAAGAGCAGTGAACAAAATTTAAGATGCCTACAAAATCCAGACTAAGGAAAAACCACAAAAAAAAACTATATTTGAAGACAACTGGAGGACCTAAGTTAGTTGGAGATGCTCATGTTGGGAAAAAGAGAAAGTCTTCTGGTAAGCAGACAAAAGATTTTTTAAAGAACATCTTCAAAAAAAGGAAAAATGTACAAAATGTCTGTACTGGAAAGAATGTTTTAAATAGAAAAGAACAGGAAAAAATTGAGCATTTAGGTAATGCAAATATACCTTCAGAAAAAATAAAAATTAACTTAAACAGAAAAACAGCGTTTAAAGAGATACGTAGAAAAATGTTCCAGAGAAGAGTTATATCCAATTTGATAAAGGATGTGAAGAAATATAAGCAAAAGGCTAAATTTTATAAGAGAAAAAAAGAAATTGAAGCCATTGCAGCAAAGGCCTTAGAATTAAAAAGGAAACTATTCATTTTAATTTTGAATAGGATGCGTACATTAGATAAAATGGTTAATGTACTGAAATCACAAAGCAAAAGGAAAAGAGTAGTGAAAAGAACAAACTTTTGTAAAGTGTTTTTAGGAGGATGGATGCACAGTTCAAGTAGTGAACCTTTAATGAAGAGAGTTATTTTCAAAGTAATAGTTTGCTGCATGCAGTTGACACCAGAGGTCGTGCTTATGAAGTGAAAAATGGTTGTATAATGGAGAAGGAGAAAATGGTTCCAAGAGATGAGGTACAAGTGATGGCGGATGAGGCTATGGGGAGACGTCCTAAAGCCCCAGTGTACACTTGGAATTGTAGTAATATTTGCACTGTGCGTCAGGAATCTATTGATAAATTTCGTGAGTTTCTAAGAGAATATAGTAAAAAAAGTGTAAAACAGAAGATTAAGGTGCTTCAAAGTCTAGATCCATGCAGAGTGAGAGAGAATACTGGTTTGCAGGGTCAGTCTCTGGCTTGTCTATCTAGAAAAGTGTGTAAAAGTGTTTTTCATCATTTTAGGATGCTGGCTGTTCATCATACTGAAATGAGAAAGTTTGTGAGACGGTTGTATTTTGCTAAAAGTCCAGCAATAAAGTTAGATGAATTGAATAGGGCTCTGTTCCGTGGATCGGTATCAGCTGTAGAGAAGGTTATTGATGAAATTCAGTTTTGTTACTTTGGTCCTGAACAAGACAGTGCAGAAAAGGACACAGTAAATGAGGAAGAAGTGGAAGAGAATGTAGAACCCTCTGTAAGTAAGACATTTAATGATCACATAACAAAATTTGCAATAATCTCTAATGAAAGACCAAATATTACTTGTATTTGTTGCCGCAGAACTCATTATAGAAAACAAACTAGGAATGTTGATCTCTACAGAAAAAGTGAAAATGAAGATGATTATAAGTGGAAGGATTTTGCCACATATATATTTCTTGAAAATTGTTTTGAATTGGGTGAAGATCAGCGTATTTGTAAATACTGTTACAACAAGTTAGAGGAAAATAGAATGCCGACCAGAGCTGTACATGATAATTTAGAATTGGATGTTATTCCTGCCGAACTTTCTGAATTAAATACATATGAGTCTATACTTATTCAATGTGTTCATCCGTTCCAGACCATAGTACGTATGGAGCCCAAAACTGGTAAATTACCTCCTTCAGATTTACTGAGAGGTTTAAAAGGAAGAGTGGTGTATTTGCCCTTGGATTTGAAAAAAAATATGGAAACTATTGATACAGATGCTTTGGAAACTGAACCATTAGTTATTCTGGTTAATGGTGTACCTACAAAGAATAAGAAAATTTGGCAGGAGCTGGTAGATGTACGGAAAGTACAAAGAGCAAATTTGTATTTGAAAAGGAATAACAAATGGTATGAATCAATTTATATAGAAGAAGAAGAAGAAGATTTACAAGAAGACACAGAAACACCAACTGGACAAATTGAAAAAGTGGACAAGTCAAAGGAAGAAGAAATTTATGAACATTTTAGCATACATCCTCTTAATTCAAAAGAAGTTATGGGAGACAATATTGATCTGTTTCAGATGAAGAAAGCAAAAGGAACTCCCGTGAGTGTATGGGAGGAGAGCTTGGAAGCTCGATGTTTTCCCCAGCTGTTTCCTACAGGAAAAGGAGGACGATACGATGAACGTCCAGAACAGATTCCAGCTTCTGAGTATCGAACTACAAGACTATATGCAGAAGATCCAAGATTTCGACAAAGTATTCCTTATTTGTTCCATCTATTATTTGAAAGCGACTTGTCTGCATTATCATATGCTGTAAATCACATTTTAAAAAGTGGAGTACATTTACAAAATGTGTCTGCTAAGGATTTTATGGAGAAAGTGCAGCACCAAGATGATCATTTGGAAACACAACTGATCAATCTGATGGCTTGTCAGCGTGGGACAAATGAATATTGGTACCGACGCCATGGTGAATTAAAATGCATCTTACGAAATTTAGGAACACCAACATGGTTCCTTACTCTAAGCTGTGCTGAGTACGCTTGGGATAATTTACTGGATTTTCTACGAGAGGCAAATTCAAACATTAAAAACATCGAATACAAGACAGCAGGAGAACTGTGCTCATTGGATCCGGTTAATGTTTGCAGATATTTCAATCATAGATTTGAGGCTATGATGTCCTTCATCTGCAATAAAAAAAATCCACCTCTTGGAGAAGTAGAGGATTTCTTTTGGAGAAAAGAGTACCAGGCAAGAGGTGCTCCTCATATTCATATGCTGTTGTGGATCAAGGATGCCTCAAAGTTTGGAACAGATACTGATGAAGCAGTGTTATCTTTCATTGAAGAATATGCAACATGTGCTATACCAAAAAGCACAGAAGAGAAAAAGTTAAAGGAGCAAGTTTTACGTTTCCAAAGTCATCGGTGTGGAAAATACTGTCGACGGAAATACAAGAGCAAAGATAAATACTACACTAAATGTCGATTTGGATTTCCTAGACCTGTTCTTTCAAATGGAAGAGTAAACAGTTTTATGTCATCTGTGAGACATACTATTACAAGAAAATCACCTAAGAATACCTACAACCTTAAAAGAAAAGAAGAATCAAAAAATATAAATGACTACAACCCAGTCATTTTATCCATGTGGAATGCTAACATGGATATACAGTATGTAGCTGACAATTCCATTGCTGTTGCTCGATATGTAACGTCTTACATTACTAAATCTGAAAAAACTGAATTGAAAGAAATGTGGGAAGAGATTTCTCACGAGAAGACTGTCAGTAAGAAGCTGTACAGTTTCAGTTTAAAGATGTTATCGCATCGAGAAATTGGATCCTACGAATGTTCAGATAGGTTATCTTCTGCAAGTCTCTACTCGAAATCAAGAAGAATAATTTGGGCAAGTTTAGGCCTTGCAGCAATGAGAAATCGGGTACTGAAATCTGTTGGAGAAATTGAATATTTGGCCGAGAATGACCCAGAAAGTACAGATATTTTGAAATCAAACATGTTGGACACATATTATCCCAAGAGAAGTCATCATCTGGAGAACATGTGTCTCTATGAAGTGCTGCAGAACTACATTTATTCACGGAAAGCTGCAGAAGACATCAACAATGGAAAATATAAAGTCATTGGTGAGGAAGGATGTTTGGTGAAGCAAACAAAAGGAAGTTTGATAAATCACAGGAAGCTGAGTTGCGACACTACTGACAAAAAGGAATTTTACTACTTGGCTCTTTTACAGCTGTTTAAACCATGGCGTACAGAGGATGAACTACTGGGAGAATTTCAAAGCTATGAAGATTCATTTAATGCTTGCAAAGACAGCATAAAATGCAGTACATTCACAACTTATGTGCAAATGTTAAATGAAGAAATTGAACAGGAAACTACAATTGCAGCTGAAGTAGCTAGAGACAGTTCTCAAGACAGCCAAAGTTCAGGAACACTCAGTCAAGATCCCCTAGGACAACCAATCGTTGAAAATGAAGCTGCAATAGCCATGAATGAAGTGGAAACGGCTATGAATCAAGCTCAAGAAGAATTTATAGACTTACCAAATTTGGAAAGACAACTGAATGAAGAGCAGCAACAAATTTATGAAGAGATCAGAAACAAAATTGAACACGGATTACTACATGAAAAAAAAGAGTGCTCATGCACATCATTTCATCCAATCAGGATGTATGTAAGCGGACAAGCTGGAACTGGAAAAAGTTTCTCAATAAAAGTCATCAGAAGCTACCTACAGCAAAAAACGGAGTCTACTTTGTCTTGTGTGGTTACTGCTCCAACTGGGTTAGCAGCATATAACATAAAAGGAATCACCTTACATCGTTTGCTAATGTTACCAGTGGAGCATGAGAACAAAATACAATACCACAAGCTAACTGGAGAAGCATGCTTGGAAGTTTCAAGAGTATTGAAGAAGATGCAAGTTCTCATTATTGATGAGGTGAGCATGGTATCAAACTTAATGCTTGCCTTTGTGCATTTAAGAATGCAGCAAATTCTAAGGACAGACTATGACGTGTTATTTGGTGGAAAACATGTCATAGTTTTTGGGGATCTTCTACAGCTTACTCCAGTTAAAGGACAACCAGTGTTTAATACTGTGACACATGAAGACACAAAGAAGTCATTGGGAAGCATTGGTAATGCAAATATTTGGTCCTTCTTTGAGTACAAGGAACTTACTACTAATATGAGGCAAGCAAACGATGAAGAATATGGAAGTATTCTGAAAGATATCAGAATTGGACTACTGACTGAAGCTGGCACAAATGCATTACAGAGTCGGTTGCTACATAATTTATTTCCAAAGGAAGAAATAGTTGCAGAGAAGATATACAAGAACATTGCAGAAAAGAAAAGTGTCATCTGCTTAATGCCAACTCTATGTGAATGCTCAATATTCAATGAGGAGCTTTTGAAATTGGAAAAGGAAGATATCAGGAAATTGGAAGCAGTGGACAAAATTCAAGATGGAAGAATTACTATCACATTAACAGGCAAACTGAAAAATAAATTGGATTCACTAGAGAAGAACATTTCCAAAACTGCTGGATTAGAAAAAAATCTATATGTTTGCATGAACTGTAGAGTATTTTTAAGGAGAAATGTGGATGTTGAAAAAGGTTTAGTTAATGGAGCTATGGGAAGAGTTGTGGGTTTTATTAATTATCAGAAAAAAGATGGAATTGAATGTTTAAAAATAAAATTTGATCAGATAGAAGAAGTTATAGACATTTGTCGTTGTACAGTTCGTTTCATGCTTGTGAAAGACTTATATGTACAAAGGAAACAGTTTCCGTTTTCTCTAGCATATGCTGTAACTATTCACAAGTCTCAAAGATTGACTGTAGATTGTGCATTTGTAAACATTGGTTCAACTGTGTTCAAAGAAGGTATGGCTTATGTAGCTTTGTCACGAGTGAAAACATTATCTGGTTTATTCATGATAGACTTTGATGACTCAAAAGTTAGTGCTGATACAAATTGTGTAAAGGAGTATAATAGATTAAGAAGAACCTATGCTCCTCATTTAGGTCAGTATCCTGTGTTAGAGAAACGTGTAGTTTCTCGTAAAAGGAGAATTGAGAATATCTGTAATGAGAATGTAGAGAGGAGGAAAAAAAAGAGGAGTGAAGTAATTGCAAGCAAAAAGAAAAAGGAAAATGAAGAAGAGGTTGTAGGATGTCATTTTGAAAATAGCTCTGGTGTCAACTGCTACGCTAATGTAGTGCTGAATGTTGCATTTTATCTGGAAAGTTTGCAAGAGCAGATAATAGTAAATCAGAGAAAAAGATTCTGTTCTGAGTTGAGTCGCCTTTATCAAAAGCTGAGTAATGATAAAACTCAAATAGAAAGTGCTACTGAAATTAGAAAACTTTTAGATGTATGTTCAGGACGAACACAGTTTTCTCAAAATGTACAGCAAGACGCACAGGAATTCTTGATGTTTTTTCTTCAGGTACTGGAAGAAGAAGGGGTTCCCATTGAAACTATGTTTGGTGTCTCTTATAAATGGGAACATAGTTGTGAAAACTGTTACAATACATGTGGCTCTAATGTTGATTCTGAAAGGTTTATTTATTTAACATTGCCAGAAAGTAAAACAGTCACTTTTGCTAAATTAATTAAAGATGCTAATCATAGCATGGAATGCGGTGAGTGTAAATCTGAAATGTTTTCAACGTTAATTTTAAAGGAATACGGACAGTATATAATTTTAATGATGCAACGATGTAAAGCTGATGGTTCAAAATTGGATACTTTAATAAAGAAGTTTACAGGACAGCAATTATCAATTTCAGGAAAAACTTTTGCAACAGTTGCAATAATTTTCCATGAAGGACCTACTGTTACTTCTGGACATTACACAGTTTATCTTAAATGTGAAAAAGGCTGGACACTGTGTAATGATTCCCAATTGATTTTCAAGCAACGTTTGCCTTTTGATTTAGCAAATTCCTATCTAATCTTCCTGAAACCAAAATTTTAGAGAGACTTGGCAAGATCTGTACAAAACAATTTTACCATTTTATTAGATTACCATTGGAATTAAAAAAAAAAAAGATTTTTCAAATTATCATTTGGCCTAATGGAAAGGTAACCAATTGTAATGTGGACTTTTTTAATTTTTAATGAAACTTTCGAAAACCAAAAATTTAGAGAAAATCGGTAACATCTGCACAATTTAAATTTTGGAATGTTATTGGATTACCATTGGAAATTTATTCAAAAAAGATTTTTAAAATTACTATTTGGCCATAAGGAAAGGTAAACAATTGTATTGTGGACTTATTTAATTATTAATTAATCTTTCGGAAACCAAAATGTTAGAGAGAATCGGTAAGATCTGTACAATTTAAATTTTGGAATTTTATTGGATTACCATTGGAAATTTAATCAAAAAAGAATTTTAAAATTACTATTTGGCCTAAAGGAAATGGAACCAGATGTATTGTGGAGTTATTTGAGATATAATATTTTTGTGATTATACTTCTGAAACAAAATTGTCAGACGGTATTTTAAATAAATAATTATTGTTATTAGATGATATTTTTTTAGAATATTATGCATTTCTATAATGTTATGTTTAAGTAAAAAGAGATTGTGGGCTTTTTTAAAACAATCTTTGAGATTGTTATTTTTTTTTTGCCCGCTGTTAAGTGATGAATGCAATTGCTTTCACAATTTATAGTGAAATGCAATATATTCTGAAAACAGCAAAAAAAAAGCCAAAAATTTTTTGGGGGAAAATATGTAAATACGTGTACTGTGTTATATAATGATTAATTAAATATTAATACTTTTTTCTTTTTTTTCAGATTGTGAAAGAAAATTTTCGAAAAAAACCAACCATTTTTTCAAGTAATTTTAATTACATTTTAATAAAAAATTAAATTGTTGGGTGGGTCAGGTAAGTCAGAAATTAGATGGTCTCTTTCTTCCACTTTATCTCAAACAGATTTTTAGTATTTAGTTATTAATTCCTCAAGGATCTTGAGATGTGGTAATTGATTTTTAGTGTTTTTAAAAAAAAAAAAAAAAATACGCTTACCGTACGCGTACGGTAAAAAAAAAAAAAAATGTTTTAAAGAAAAAATAAAAAAAAGTTGAGAGGTAAGGTTGGCTCTTAAAAGAGCCGTTGTGTTCATGCAGGGACAGAGGAAAGGAAGAATGGGAACATTAGCTGGTAGGACAAATGTGCTGGTCTATTTTGTTGTTAATGAGGGGAAGACTGGTCTCCCTATGAACAATTAGACCATGGCAAAATGAACACCGCATAGTAACCCTCGCAAACCGATGGTTCGTTTCCACAGGATCAGAAAAAGGTGAATCTGCCCCCACAGATGAAGGGCTCTGCGGAGTTTCCGAAGAAGAACTCGGCTGAGCTGCTGTGGATGTGCTTGGTTGACTTACTGAAGGGTTGCCTCTAGTATGTCTAGCATGTGTCCTAGGGTGTACATCGTGAAGGTGTCTCAACATAGTGTGATTCCCGAAGGAATACTTCTTGTTGGGATTACCTCGCGAAAGTACACGCTGGCACAGCTTGCAAGTCACCAAGGCAGCATTGACTTTTTTCTCACCCTTTGGAAAACTGAAATACTCCCATATAAAAGAGCTCTTTTGTTTCCTCCTTCTCTGCCTGATGGTGGTGCTGCTAGCCTCACTCTCAGTAGAAGAGTGCTGGTCTGCCATCGTATCACAAAGACAAGTCAGCTCCTTCTCCTAAGGGATCACAAGCAGAAATGAGGGGAATGGGTGTGGTGTAGGAGAGTTCTAGAACTGAAAGTAGTTTCAACCAATCAAAAGTTGTGTTTCATGATCACATGACCCACCGTGCGCGTACGTTACGCTTACGGTGCGCTTACGGTGCGCTTACGGTAAAAGTACGCATGCGCGTAAAAAAGACACACGCTCGCGCGCATGCGCATAACAGTCACTCCCCAACACTTCCGCGTAACGTGCGCGTGTAGCGTACACGCTTACGCGCCCCATACGCAGTACGCATGGCTACGCAAATTGCGTAACTATACGCAAAAAGAGTAGATAAATTACGAATTTTGCGTAAACCGTACGCTTACCCTACGCTTACCGTACGTGCACTTAAAAAAAAAAAAAGAAAAAAAGGTTTTGTATGTTATACTAATATATCTTACCTGTTTGGTAAAAAAAAAAAAAAGAGAAAAATTAATATATTGCAGATTTTTTTAATAAAAAAACATAGTGTTTTAAAAGAAAAAAAGTTTAAAAAAAAAAAACTTGCTTTTTTTAACAAAAAAACCACATAAAATATAAGAATTTATAATAAAAAAATCATACAAAATCAATAAAAAAAGAATGGGAATCACATATGTTATAGGTAAGAATAGCATTTAAAAAACCATACAAATTCACTGAAAAAACCATGGGTTACACACACGTTATAGTTAGAAATTAGCATTTAAAAAACCTTGCAAATTCACTGAAAAAACCATAGGCTTCACACATGTTATAGTTAGGAATTAGCATTTAAAAAACCTTGCAAATTCACTGAAAAAACCATAGGTTTCACACACGTTATAGTTAGGATTTAGCATTTAAAAAACTTTGCAAATTCAGTGAAAAAACCATAGGTTTCACACATGTTATAGTTAGCTGGACATTTCATTCGTAAAAAACCATTGAAATTCCCCCGTTATAGTTAGTTAAGCTAACTATAACTCGCGCACCCGCAATCCACTGCTGATGACGTAACATATTACATCACTCATGACATGGTCAGTGACATCACTCATGACATCACTGATGACATCTCAAATGACATCACTGATTACATCATCCTTGTGACAGAGTGGTAGACCTCCTCTCACCCTAATATAACCTTTGATACAAACATTCAACAATAGAGACTGTAATTTTCAAAAAAATGGACATACCAATATCAGTTACAACAACCTATTCAGTAATTCTAAGATCCACATACACATCCACTCATTCACCAACAGTCCTGTGCAGTCACTCATACATGTACTCACTCATCATATGTACTCATACACCTATACATCCTGTTACACATTGTCACTCATCCATAGAGTTACTCACACACATAGTCACTCATGCTAATAAAGAGTAAAACTTCCATTTACTTGCATATTCAGTTATACACACACCTCATCACGTACTTCTACAGAAACTTACACATACTTATTCTTTTAAATAATCACTAATAAAAACACATAATTATTCATACAGGAACTGTTTCAATCTCTCACTCTCACACATACTCACTTATATACACCAATAGTCAAATATACTTCTTTAAAACATATTTAGTAACTCATAAAGACACTATTGAGACAGTCAGTCACTCACTAACACACCCATACACACACTCATCCAACCATACAGTCATGCACACATGCTGTCTTCAACACATACAACCAGAGAGTCAATCATACATGCACCTATGCACTACGTAATACCCCCCACCGAACCATGCAGACACTCAGACTGATACTCAAAAAACAACCTAAAATCCAATATAAACACCCATGTAGCTACTCACCAACCCAAGCAGACACTTATTCACAAAGTGAGAGACTGATACAGATAATTACATATTTAAACATTACACACTAAGCCATGTATTCACTAAGATACACTTAATCAGTCAGTTACACAATCAAATTTTCAAAAACAAATCATCCTTTTAGACACTTATATACCCATTTATTTTTCCATCGACCTTGAGATATACATATATAAAACATATTTAATTTTCAGAAAAATACACATTCACTGGATGATGTCATCAGTGATGTCATTTGAGATGTCATCAGTGATGTCATGAGTGATGTCACTGACCATGTCATGAGTGATGTAATATGTTACGTCATCAGCAGTGGATTGCGGGTGCGCGAGTTATAGTTAGCTTAACTAACTATAACGGGGGAATTTCAATGGTTTTTTACAAATGAAATGTCCAGCTAACTATAACGTGTGAAACCTATGGTTTTTTCACTGAATTTGCAAGGTTTTTTAAATGCTAAATCCTAACTATAACGTGTGTGAAACCTATGGTTTTTTCAGTGAATTTGCAAGGTTTTTTAAATGCTAATTCCTAACTATAACATGTGTGAAACCTATGGTTTTTTCAGTGAATATATATATATATATATATATATATTACCTACTGGCGGTCGCCAGTAGGTAGTTATAGTTAGGACCCCTTTTCCATAGGAAATCCGCAACATTCTATTTGGAATAACTCTGTCGCCGGTCGACGAATCCTCGCAAATTTCTCAAAATAGGTGGGGCGCTACGCTACGCTCCTACCCTGAAAGTCTCGGGGGGATTCGTCAAGCGGGGGCTGAGATAAAAGGGGGGTCCCAAAACGCGTTTTCCCCATGCATTTTTCCATTGGACCTTTAGACAGGGCTACAGCCCGAACGGCTGAACAGAATTACTAGAAATTTAGCAGAGAGGTAGCCATAAGGTCAAGGAAGTGCCTTTTGCAGGTCTGGTGTAAATCTGTTCAGTATTTCCGGAGAAAATAGCATTTAAAAGCATATATATATATATATGCGCGCAGGGTGCGCGCACCGTGCGAGCACCGTGCGAGCACCCTAACGTGCGCGAGCGTAATTCTGATTGGTGGTTACATGTTAGTCAACGTTCGAATCGGTCGAAATCAGGAAGTGTCGGCCGCCATTTTGTTTGTTTTCAGTGCGAGAGTGAAAAAGGAAGGTGGCGAACGTGAAAAGGGGGCAGGGTAGAGAGTTCCTGACCCCCTAGCCTTTGTCAGGGGGTCCCTGAAGGACCCCGAAGGCAAAAAAAAAAATTATTTTTTTTTAAAAATCGCGGGGGTGCGCGCACAGTGCGCGCACCCTGAAAAACACAAAAAAAAAATTTTTTTTTACAAAAAAAAAAAAAAGTAATTCGCAGGGTGAAAACCAAAAAAAAAAAAAATAATAATTTTTAATACGTAGTTTATTGTAAAATAAATATATAAAAAATAATACATAAATAAATTAGCATTTAAAAAACCATACAAATTCACTGAAAAAACCATAGGTTTCACACACGTTATAGTTAGGAATTAGCATTTAAAAAACCTTGCTAATTCACTGAAAAAACCATAGGTTTCACACATGTTATAGTTAGCTGGACATTTTACTGATAAAAAACCAATGAAATTCCCCCGTTATAGTTACTGTAGGCAACTATAACTCACGCGACCGTAATCCTCTGCTGATGACATATGTGTCTTTATGAAAAAAAAATATTTGTAATATATGTATAGCTAAAATTTAATGGAAGAAGACATGGGCAAATAAGTGTCTAAATACAGTATTAGCATCAGCAGAGGATTACGGTCGCGTGAGTTATAGTTGCCTACAGTAACTATAACGGGGGAATTTCATTGGTTTTTTATCAGTAAAATGTCCAGCTAACTATAACATGTGTGAAACCTATGGTTTTTTCAGTGAATTAGCAAGGTTTTTTAAATGCTAATTCCTAACTATAACGTGTGTGAAACCTATGGTTTTTTCAGTGAATATATATATATATATATATATTTATATATATATATATATATATATATATATATATATATATTCGGTTCAAAATTGCTTCTGCAACCCGCCACCTCCTGAACGCAAGGCGCGTCGACGTTGATGGACCTCCGAAGCCCGGTCCAGTAATGTAATATACACTCCAAGAAAAATGGAATGTCGACGCCGTGTCGTTTGGAAAATAATTTTATGTCAGTTGAAAAGAGTCAGACGCGTTTCGCCTGCGCAGCAGGCTTGCTCACCAACAACTCCAATAAAGTTTTTTCCCACCATATACACTCGTGAATCAGTTCCGTGTCACATGGTAAACTACTGCTATAGACAGTGAAGACATACTCGTATTTTTCTGAATAACGCGTAAATTAAACTTGTTTACGTTTTTTCTCAATATGTAGGAAATTCAGTTATGTGGCTAATACACATCATAATAACAGAAACCGTAATCATTTCAATACTCAATTGATGCTGAAATACATTTCTTTGGTGAAATTGATTATTGGCGTATATGTTTAGAATGACATCGTAAACTTTCAAATGCTGTTATAAGTGGCTCATATTATGACCAGACCAATAATTATTGTTGACATTTAATGTCTCTAGTGAGACTAATCAATCGGCTCGTGCCGCAAAATAAACATTTTTGGTCCTTCTACATTAGTTAGTGCGTCACAAATATTCAACATTTATTACATATGATACTACCCCAGTGGGTTGTCATACTATTTTTCTGAAAGATATCAACGCGCCAGTGCGCACAAAGGTCTGTCAACATCCTAGCAGTTCCTGAGTGTGTGCCACAATGTATGTATTGCCTCATATTGACATATCTTCACATTATTTCATATTTGTGAAAAAGTGAAAACCTAAACCAATTAAAATCTTTTGCAGATTTAAAAAAGGGGAATATAGGATCGTGAAGAGTGTTCATAAGTACGTGTGTAAATCTTCTTCCACGTTTAACCCCATAGGAGTTTTTGTATTAAGTTTAATAATATAACTAGATTCTAGTCTTCGAAGGGTTTTCTGCCGATCACCCCCTCTAATGTTGATTGGTACAGCGTCTATGACAAAATATGTCAGACCACTCACATCTTTATTGTGCACTTGACTGAAGTGACGGGCAACCGAATAAGATTGGTCCGCATTCTTTATAGCCCGCAGGTGTTGTAGCACCCGCTTATGCACCTGCAAAATAGTGCTGCCTACGTACCTCAAGCCACAAGGGCATTGAAGCACGTAGACAGCAAACTCTGTCTTACAAGAGAACTGTCCCTTGATTTTCTGCTCCCTCTTCGTGAAGCCGGAAACATAACTGGTGGTATTCTTCCCAAAAGTGCAGGCCTTACATTTCGTGCACTTAATGAATCCATTTTTTCTGGTTAACCATGTGCCTTTGGTCTTAGACTGTGTAACAGAAGGTAACGTATTGCTGACTAGTGCTTGTCTTAACGAACGAGCCCTTCTAAAGGTGATGAGGGGTTTTCTCTGAACACATTTTTTTAAAATTAGATCATTCCAGATAATATGCCAATGTTTTTGTAAAATATGGCGTAACTCCTTGTGTTGGTTGTTGAATGTGGTTATCATCCTACAAAGGGAATGCCCAGTCTTCCTGCTCTCTTTCTTGCTGGGTTTAAAGAGTAGTTCTTCCCTTGACTGCTTTGTGGCTCTATATACAGATGAGGTAATGCATTCCTCTGAGTTTCCTCTAGCAGAAAATCTGTTTTTAAGACATTCAATTTCCGCCTCCAGATCATCTTTAATGCTGCAGTTCCTCATGGCTCGAAGACATTCACCATAGGGAATGCTTCTTACCAAATTAACTGGGTGAAAGCTTGTGGCGTGTAATAACGTGTTGCCATCAGTGGGTTTGCGAAATAATTTTTTGTGCAATTTGCCTTTGTGTATATACACAGTCAAATCTAAGAAATTTACCTCTACACTGCTGATAACACTGGTAAATTTTAAGTTCAATTGATTCGATTGTAAACTCCTCACAAAATTTTCTGCACTGGTGATATCCCCCTTCCATATGACGAAGAGGTCGTCGATGAACCGACTCCACTGAATGACATTGTTCTGCCATTCTTGGGCAAACTGCGATTGGATCACCTGCTCCTCCCACCAGCCCAAGAGGGCTGGTGGGAGGAGTGGCTGGTGGGTTCCCACTGATGGCAACACGTTATTACACGCCACAAGCTTTCACCCAGTTAATTTGGTAAGAAGCATTCCCTATGGTGAATGTCTTCGAGCCATGAGGAACTGCAGCATTAAAGATGATCTGGAGACGGAAATTGAATGTCTTAAAAACAGATTTTCTGCTAGAGGATACTCAGAGGAATGCATTACCTCATCTGTATATAGAGCCACAAAGCAGTCAAGGGAAGAACTACTCTTTAAACCCAGCAAGAAAGAGAGCAGGAAGACAGGGCATTCCCTTTGTAGGATGATAACCACATTCAACAACCAACACAAGGAGTTACGCCATATTTTACAAAAACATTGGCATATTATCTGGAATGATCCAATTTTAAAAAAATGTGTTCAGAGAAAACCCCTCATCACCTTTAGAAGGGCTCGTTCGTTAAGACAAGCACTAGTCAGCAATATGTTACCTTCTGTTACACAGTCTAAGACCAAAGGCACATGGTTAACCAGAAAAAATGGATTCATTAAGTGCACGAAATGTAAGGCCTGCACTTTTGGGAAGAATACCACCAGTTATGTTTCCGGCTTCACGAAGAGGGAGCAGAAAATCAAGGGACAGTTCTCTTGTAAGACAGAGTTTGCTGTCTACGTGCTTCAATGCCCTTGTGGCTTGAGGTACGTAGGCAGCACTATTTTGCAGGTGCATAAGCGGGTGCTACAACACCTGCGGGCTATAAAGAATGCGGACCAATCTTATTCGGTTGCCCGTCACTTCAGTCAAGTGCACAATAAAGATGTGAGTGGTCTGACATATTTTGTCATAGACGCTGTACCAATCAACATTAGAGGGGGTGATCGGCAGAAAACCCTTCGAAGACTAGAATCTAGTTATATTATTAAACTTAATACAAAAACTCCTATGGGGTTAAACGTGGAAGAAGATTTACACACGTACTTATGAACACTCTTCACGATCCTATATTCCCCTTTTTTAAATCTGCAAAAGATTTTAATTGGTTTAGGTTTTCACTTTTTCACAAATATGAAATAATGTGAAGATATGTCAATATGAGGCAATACATACATTGTGGCACACACTCAGGAACTGCTAGGATGTTGACAGACCTTTGTGCGCACTGGCGCGTTGATATCTTTCAGAAAAATAGTATGACAACCCACTGGGGTAGTATCATATGTAATAAATGTTGAATATTTGTGACGCACTAACTAATGTAGAAGGACCAAAAATGTTTATTTTGCGGCACGAGCCGATTGATTAGTCTCACTAGAGACATTAAATGTCAACAATAATTATTGGTCTGGTCATAATATGAGCCACTTATAACAGCATTTGAAAGTTTACGATGTCATTCTAAACATATACGCCAATAATCAATTTCACCAAAGAAATGTATTTCAGCATCAATTGAGTATTGAAATGATTACGGTTTCTGTTATTATGATGTCTATTAGCCACATAACTGAATTTCCTACATATTGAGAAAAAACGTAAACAAGTTTAATTTACGCGTTATTCAGAAAACTACGAGTATGTCTTCACTGTCTATAGCAGTAGTTTACCATGTGACACGGAACTGATTCACGAGTGTATATGGTGGGAAAAAACTTTATTGGAGTTGTTGGTGAGCAAGCCTGCTGCGCAGGCGAAACGCGTCTGACTCTTTTCAACTGACATAAAATTATTTTCCAAACGACACGGCGTCGACATTCCATTTTTCTTGGAGTTTATATTACATTACTGGACCGGGCTTCGGAGGTCCATCAACGTCGACGCGCCTTGCGTTCAGGAGGTGGCGGGTTGCAGAAGCAATTTTGAACCGAATTTGGATACCACCGCCCCCCCCTCACCGCGGATACAGGAAAGCGGTGTCCGCAACCTGGGATTGTTAATAAGGAAGCTGCTGGAGTCTCGGAGTGTGTGCGTCGGCGAGTCGGAGGACTCGAAGAAGCAACGCGTGGGACGAAGGTAAGCGCTTATTAAATACGGTGCTGGGGAGCAAGGAAAGCCAGTGTTACTGCTAAGTCTGGTCACTATTACAAAGGTCCGACAACTGGCGGTTCGTTTGAAGTGCGAAAAACTTTACAGCATCAGGATTGTATGCTAATATGTCAGCTGCTGAATTGAAGGATCGGGAGGAGGCAGCATTAGCTGTGTTCAATGACAATGTTGAGAGTGGCAGCAAGAGAACTATGACAGAGAATCCATGTACCAAAACTACCGATGTGCAGGCCCGTCTGAAACGACTTGAGAAATTAAAACGAACAGAACTCTCAAAATGGTGGGAGGCAAAATCGCTGAACAGATACTTGGAGGTCAAAAGAATCCCACGTGGTCTCAGAATATTAGTTGCCCCCACATATGAGGATCCCAATCCCAACATGCTTAGGGAATGGGCGGACAATAATCAGGAATCATCGAGCCGTATGTTAGCAATCCTGATTAAATACGCAGAAATAGACAGGACAAAAATCATGGAAGAGATAGAACAAATTATGGATATACTCAGCAAAGAGGCTGACCAAGGACCAATTGTGCAATTCATGAAAGAAATGAAGGAGCGTTTGAACAAGTTGGAGGTAACCATCAAAGAAAGGAAAGCTCAGAAGTTCCTCCGAGATAAAATCGATTATGACAGAGGCCAAATCTATACTTTTGCCAGGAAATTCGACAACATGAGACGGCAAAGAAGGAATGCAAGTGGCCCGCGGCAGCTGTTGCAACAATCAGATGTGAGCAGTATACCGAGCTCAGAGCTGGATACAGACCTGGAAGAGGGAACACCCATGGACAGAACAACATCAGTTCCTTCAGTGCTTGACGAGTTTGATTTTTTAAGGGAGGAGAGACGCTTCAACCTAAGACCAAGACCCCAAACAGACCTCAAACCAGCAAGAGGAAGAGGCAGAGGAGGAAGAGGCGCAAAGGCGCAAAACTATGCGCCAAGAAGCGAGAAATCAAGGGTAACCAACAGCAAATGAGTGATGAGAGTAATACAACAATAATTAATCTTTCTTCTATCACACTAACAGAGGATGAAGGCAGAATTTTGAGGTTGGATCTCTCATTTTGTCCACAAATGAATATGGATTATACAGCCACTAGAGTGGATCTATTCAAGTTTGCCAGATCTTTAAAATTGAAGAAATTCTTTGCGTCGGCCCCTAACAAAGCAACTAAACCAGCCGACATACAGGATCCCGACAATGAAGGGGGTTTGGCAGTAAGCGACATCAACCTGATGGTTGAAATACGTGAACTACAAACTGAGAATGTTGCATTGAACAATGAAACGAACTTGAATGACCAACCAAATACGTCGAACAAAGCTACAGTGCTGGCCCAAGAAGAACAACTGGATATAGGACAGAGTGAAAAAACTGATTTCAAACTACCTTCGAAATTTATGCCTATGACAGCAAGGGACTCTGTAGATATTTTCAATGAATTAGTGGTGAATGAAGTGAAAGAACTGTATACTCAGGTCAACTCTAAGAGACAACCTTCCACCAAACAAATGAGAGACTATCATGCATTAGTCGCAAAACTCGCTAATGACAAAGAATGTATTGTTCGCAATGCGGACAAAGGAGGGAATGTGGTGCTATGGGGAAAAGAAAAATATCTGATGGAGGCAAATAAACAATTAAGCAACAAAAGTAACTATGTTAAAACTCAGAATGCTTTAATGCAGGACAGTTTTGATACTTATAATACTCAGTTACTTGGATGGCATAGACAAGGCTTGATCAGTAAGGAGGAATACGCTTACCTAAAAATATCCAACCCTACCACACCGGTATTTATTTAATACCTAAGGTACACAAAGATTTAGAAAACCCCCCTGGTCGCCCTATTATATCAGCTATAAACAGTGCTTTTGAACATACGTCCAAATTTGTTGACTCTTTTCTAAATCCATTAGTCACTAAGCTCCCTTCATATATTCAAGACACAGGAGATTTTCTGCGTAAAATATATGATGTACCATGGGAACCAGATCTCCTGTTAATGACAATAGATGTGACGACTTTATACACAAGCATATGTCACAAAGATGGGTTGAATGCAGTTAGATACTTCCTAGGGGAAAGATCTGCTAAATTTTGGCACCATACAGAAATGCTAGTTTCCATGACTACCACATGCTTGCAGAACAATTTCTTTCTTTTTGGTGAAGATCTATATCACCAAAAATGCGGTACAGCGATGGGCACCTGCATCGCCCCCAGCTATGCTAATTTGCATATGGGCTGGTGGGTGGAGCAGGTGATCCAATCGCAGTTTGCCCAAGAATGGCAGAACAATGTCATTCAGTGGAGTCGGTTCATCGACGACCTCTTCGTCATATGGAAGGGGGATATCACCAGTGCAGAAAATTTTGTGAGGAGTTTACAATCGAATCAATTGAACTTAAAATTTACCAGTGTTATCAGCAGTGTAGAGGTAAATTTCTTAGATTTGACTGTGTATATACACAAAGGCAAATTGCACACAAAATTATTTCGCTAACCCACTGATGGCAACACGTTATTACACGCCACAAGCTTTCACCCAGTTAATTTGGTAAGAAGCATTCCCTATGGTGAATGTCTTCGAGCCATGAGGAACTGCAGCATTAAAGATGATCTGGAGGCGGAAATTGAATGTCTTAAAAACAGATTTTCTGCTAGAGGATACTCAGAGGAATGCATTACCTCATCTGTATATAGAGCCACAAAGCAGTCAAGGGAAGAACTACTCTTTAAACCCAGCAAGAAAGAGAGCAGGAAGACAGGGCATTCCCTTTGTAGGATGATAACCACATTCAACAACCAACACAAGGAGTTACGCCATATTTTACAAAAACATTGGCATATTATCTGGAATGATCCAATTTAAAAAAAATGTGTTCAGAGAAAACCCCTCATCACCTTTAGAAGGGCACGTTCGTTAAGACAAGCACTAGTCAGCAATATGTTACCTTCTGTTACACAGTCTAAGACCAAAGGCACATGGTTAACCAGAAAAAATGGATTCATTAAGTGCACGAAATGTAAGGCCTGCACTTTTGGGAAGAATACCACCAGCTATGTTTCCGGCTTCACGAAGAGGGAGCAGAAAATCAAGGGACAGTTCTCTTGTAAGACAGAGTTTGCTGTCTACGTGCTTCAATGCCCTTGTGGCTTGAGGTACGTAGGCAGCACTATTTTGCAGGTGCATAAGCGGGTGCTACAACACCTGCGGGCTATAAAGAATGCGGACCAATCTTATTCGGTTGCCCGTCACTTCAGTCAAGTGCACAATAAAGATGTGAGTGGTCTGACATATTTTGTCATAGACGCTGTACCAATCAACATTAGAGGGGGTGATCGGCAGAAAACCCTTCGAAGACTAGAATCTAGTTATATTATTAAACTTAATACAAAAACTCCTATGGGGTTAAACGTGGAACAAGATTTACACACGTACTTATGAACACTCTTCACAATCCTATATTCCCCTTTTTTAAATCTGCAAAAGATTTTAATTGGTTTAGGTTTTCACTTTTTCACAAATATGAAATAATGTGAAGATATGTCAATATGAGGCAATACATACATTGTGGCACACACTCAGGAACTGCTAGGATGTTGACAGACCTTTGTGCGCACTGGCGCGTTGATATCTTTCAGAAAAATAGTATGACAACCCACTGGGGTAGTATCATATGTAATAAATGTTGAATATTTGTGACGCACTAACTAATGTAGAAGGACCAAAAATGTTTATTTTGCGGCACGAGCCGATTGATTAGTCTCACTAGAGACATTAAATGTCAACAATAATTATTGGTCTGGTCATAATATGAGCCACTTATAACAGCATTTGAAAGTTTACTATGTCATTCTAAACATATACGCCAATAATCAATTTCACCAAAGAAATGTATTTCAGCATCAATTGAGTATTGAAATGATTACGGTTTCTGTTATTATGATGTGTATTAGCCACATAACTGAATTTCCTACATATTGAGAAAAAACGTAAACAAGTTTAATTTACGCGTTATTCAGAAAACTACGAGTATGTCTTCACTGTCTATAGCAGTAGTTTACCATGTGACTGATTCACGAGTGTATATGGTGGGAAAAAACTTTATTGGAGTTGTTGGTGAGCAAGCCTGCTGCGCAGGCGAAACGCGTCTGACTCTTTTCAACTGACATAAAATTATTTTCCAAACGACACGGCGTCGACATTCCATTTTTCTTGGAGTTTATATTATATATATATATATATATATATATATATATATATATATATATATATATATATATATATATATATGCAAAAAAGAAGAAAGGTCTGCGCCCGTGATTCCCTTTCAGGGAGCTTCTATTGCGAGTTGTTGAGATATATATATATATATATATATATATATATATATATATATATATATATATATATATATATATATATATATATATATATATATATATCCTACCCAACGTGAGGAAATTGCAAGGTGTCATGTTATCGTGGGGTGGAAGCTTGTGCAGTGACCACCGCAGTACTACTGCAATACCTTACAGAAGGGCCGCACTGGCTACTGTAGGAGTACCATTATACCCTCTGTCTAAAATGTTGATTTATTTTAACATGTGTGAGGGTTCCCTCTGGGTCCCTACACAAGTGCTTGGGGGCGAGGGTGCCTCTACCCTATACCCAATGCGCTTCTTAAAAACCTTCACAGGATGAGGGAACTGCATCCCCAGATTCTGTAATTGTGGCAGCAACATTTTTTTAGAGTTGTGGCCAGCCAATCAGATGACTTGGTTCCTTGGGACCCTGACCAATCTCACAGTACCATAATTGTAGACAGGAGAAAAAGCTCTTCAGCCAATCAGTTGGCACTATTTTATTTTACTTTTTGGGACCACAGGACTCCTGTCTAGATCTGCCTAACTTTATAACTCCATGAGGTTCCTGCAGAAGCAACACAAAACGGCTCAGCAAGAGCAACATGTCATGAGAAAGGCCAGGGGGTCCAGCGTTAGCGTGAGCTTGCTAATTAGGCGATAAAATTATCGCCGCTTTTTGGCCGAAAACGGCCGCAAAAGCGGCGATAATTGTATCACCTCGCCTTGCTGATATGCCCCATGATTCTTATGGGTTGCAAAAAGGTTTACTACTGACTTTGAATTACTGAAACCAAGAGACATAGTTTAAACACACATGGGAGCATATTATCAAGCCAGGCGATACAATTATCGCAGCTAAAACGGCGATATTGGGCTTGATAATATGCTCTATGGAATTCCAATTGAAGCCCATGTTAGATGTGAAGGACATCTAACCTGAGCTTCAATTGGAATCCCATAGAGCATATTATCAAGCCCATTATCGCCGTTTTAGCGGCAGTTTTCTGCCGCTAAAGCGGCGATAATTTTATCGCCTGTCTTGATAATATGCCCCAAAGATTGCTTAAAAAACGAATACGGAATTGACAGAAAAAAAGCGATGGAAAAATAAAGTTGTGGCCCACCGACCCTGACATCGAAATGCTAAGTTTTTTAGGTGGATGTGTACATGTAGCAAGGTCAAATGCTGCTAATCTGAGTGCAAAAAGGCCAGGGATTTAAGTGGGCTGACCTATTACCCCAAGCCGCACGCTATCGTGTATGGAAGCAAAATGTGTATGACAGTTAAGCAGGCCAGTGGTTGAAGAGGGCTAACCAAGCACCCCGATAAAATGTAGACATTTTGGGATTTTTTTATGTATGATATTTATTTTTACATGTGCCCAGGATGGCGACCAATTGGCACCCCTCCCTATAAATTATTAAAAAAAAAAGGCCCCCCTCACCCACTGAAAAAAGCCTTGCCCTGGAAAATTGGGTCCCCAGGGTCAAAACTGGCTCAAGGAAGGGGGGCCACACAGCCTGACCTCCAATAAAAAAATTACAAAAAAAGAAAAAAACTCCGACAAGTTGCCAAAGACCACGCCCACTTCACTACGACTCTGCAAACGTGCCTCCTGGCAAACTGTCGGTTGGGGGATTAAGTTCCCTTGGAACCAGAGAGTTCTTGGGGCCCAACAAGCCCTCCTGTTACCTCCAGTAACTCTCGGACAGCAGGATTGCTGAGAGGTTTTTGGAGGCCACACAGCCTTTCTCTACCACTCTGCAAACACCCCTCCTGGCATGCTGCTGTTTGGGGGGTAAAGTTCCCTTGCCTCCTGAGGGCCTCAGGACTCAAGTGGGCTTCTTTTCCCAACCAGCAGTGAGACAGGAGGTGCGTTTGCAGAGTGATGGAGAAAGGGTGCATGGCTGCAGTTTGACGAATCTTCACAAAATGTTTCCAAAAAGTCTCATCCACCTCAGCTCCTTACTGGAAAGTTTTGGGGTGATCCATCAAGCAGGGGCTGAGAAAATGGGAGGGTCTCAAAACTCATTGTCCCCATTCATTTTTCCATGGGAAAAGTGGATAGCAATACCACAAAAACTGCTGAAGGGAATACACCAAATTTGACAGAACGCTAGATCTTGATCCAGTTAGTGTGCTTTTTGTGATCTGGTGTAAATCCATTCAGTAGTTTTTGAGAAATTAAAGCTCAAAAGATATAGGTATTTCACACCGCAATGGATCCATGGACCAAACCGATCTTGCGATAAAATCTGATTGGCTGTCACCATATCAATAAAGATGTGACGGCAGCCAATTTTTGACTCGGGAACTCAGTCCTCTGTCCTACAAATGTTTTTTTTAAATGTCGCGGGGTGTGAGTTATTGTCATTTCTATGCACAGCTCTAGTTACTTGAGATAACTAGAATTGGTAAATTTCAGTGGTTTTGTTTGTTTAAAATGGTATGTTTTAACTGACATTTTCTCCCAGCTATAATGTCCCTTTAACATTTAATTTTTCAGTAAATTTCTACATTAAAAAAAATGTAAAGTAATATTTTATTACAAGTGCTAACTATAATGTCACTTTAACCTTTTTTTTCCAGTGAATATATATGTGTCCGAAAATAGTAAAATAATAGAAATATAAATATAAATTATCTGTACATAAAATATATATATATATATATATATATATATATATATATATATTCACTTAAAAAACCATAGGTTTCACACATGTTATAGTTAGGTGGACATTTCACTCGTAAAAAACCAATGAAGGAGCGCTAGGTGGCGCTAGCCAAGATGGCCGCGCTTAGGTGAGGCTCCTGGATGCTTGACCCCTCGCATCCGTCCTCTATCCGCTGTGGCTGTCCCAGGTGTCCCCTGCTGACCGCCGAGTGCTGAGGAGCTGCTGCCCCGTCCCTGGTGCGATTTTCGGCCGATTCCTTGCAGCGGGAGCCGCGCTACACAGCCTGTGAGCTGCGCCGGTAGCTGAGAAGTGCCCACCTGGTCCCGAAGACGGCAGTGTCCCCTAATCGAGCCCCCGGCGCATCACTAGGGCGAAGGCCGCGGAGCCACCGGAGGCAGCGGAGCGGAGCCTAGGCTGGTGCCGGGTCTTGGGCGAGCTTGGGGGACGGCGTATGGTGAGCGCCCCCCGGTGGTGAGGTGATCCTGTTCAGCGGGCGGCTCGGCCCGCGCTGATTGATTGATTGGCTGCCTGCGTGGGACGGCTCGAGGGGCTGAGTTCGACCCCGCCGCTGTCGGTGCCTGCTGTCTCCTGGTGCTGGGCCGACGCTGCCTCGAGGGGGGCGGGCCCCCCCCCGACCCCTGCTGACTTGGTCCTGGCTCTGTCCTCTCTGGTCGCCCCGGGGTGACGTGGCCCCGCAGGCCTGGTGGCCGTCTGCTGTGCCTGGAGCGGGGACGTTCCCTGGCGCCTCCGTGCTGGCCCGTGCGGACGAAGGTATTGGACCTCTCCTGCCCTGCACTGCTACCCGGGGGCCTCCGGCCGGGGGGTCCCCCTCCTCCCGCACCCTGCCTGGGCCTGATCCGTCGGAGCCGGACCTTGGGTGGACACGGCGTTCCCTGGTGCCCTGGGCCTACGCGTTGGACATAGCCGGAGGACCATCGCAGACCGGGGCACGAGGCTCGCGGCGAGTGCGGCACGGCCCGGCCCGGATCACCCGGAGGGGGTGCATGTCGAGCGGGCTCTGGGCCTTCCATTGTTGGGGAACAGACGCGCCTTCGCCCTCCCCCTTCTCCTTGGATCCCCCCACTTCTGGCCTGGTGTGGGGGGCGGCTCGGCTTGGCAGGTGGGGGCCGCCTGCCGGTCCACTGCGCCCACCCTCGGGGCCGGCACGTGCTCCCTGGATCCACCATGGGTAAAGAAAAAGGCTCCAAACCACCAGCGGCGTCCCACCAGACGCAGATTGATCAATTCGCCAGCTCGGATCCGCCGGGTGCGGGTGGGGGGGAGCACCGGCCCCGAACAAAGACTTGGCGGTCATCCTCCAGGCCATCGAGGCCTCCCGCACATCCTTGGAAGGGATGGTGGGGGAGGTGAAGGTCGATGTTGCACTCCTGCGGCAGGACCTCCGCAACGCCACGGCCCGCATTACCGAAACGGAATCCCGGATCTCTACGGCAGAAGATGACATTCGCTTGCTACAGGACCAGGTCCGGGAGCTCACGACCCACTCCAAGGAACTGCACAGGTGGGCAGAAGACGCCGAAAATCGCGCCTGTCGCAACAACCTTCGCCTGGTGGGCTTTCCGGAGGGGGTCGAGTCCGGCCGAGCAGATGACTTCCTCGAAAAGTGGTTCAGGTCCTGGATGCCGGCGGCCGATCTATCGACCTGGTTTGTGGTGGAGCGGGCGCACCGGTCGCTGGCAGCCAAACCTCCGGTGGGAGCCCCCCGCGCCCCTTCATTCTTAGGATCCTCAACTTTCGGGATAGAGACGCTATCCTGCGGGAGGCGCGGGTGAGTGGCCCTCTGACTTTTAACAACCACACCATTATGGTCTTCCCAGACTACACCCGGGAGGTCCAGGAGCAACGCCGCTCCTACACGGAAGTCAAGCAAAAGCTGCGTTCCCTGGGCCTTCAATACCAGCTCCAATTCCCGGCCCGCCTTCGTGTCGTTTTCCAGAACACGACACTGTTCTTTGACACTCCCAGGGCGGCTTGGACATGGCTCACTAAGGAACGACCCCTGCACCAACCCGGTGAGACGTCCTCCAATCCTGTGCCCCGGGGCCACGGTGCAGCTGGGTCGCAGCGACCGCGGCGCAGGAGACGCACGCACTCACGACAGCGCCGAGGCGCGGCGCCGGCCCGGACCCGGTCTGAGAGTACATCTGGGAGACGGGTGAGGGAATCTTCGGCCTCTTCCGGCACATCATCCCAGGCGGTTGGGGGGTCCCGGCGCCGTCTGTCGCCTTGTCCGGCCGGGTCTCAAACCCCCCTCAATGTGCAAATTGACTTGTCAGACCTTTCCCGCAGCCCTGCTATATGACTTACAGTCTGTTCATGCACCTACAGGGGAGGCGGCGTCCTTGCCAGGTGGCGGGGGTGGGGGGCTCTGCAACCTCACGCTTTAATGCAGCAACCTGGGACGAGACACTGGAAATCCGTGCTTCAGGAGGGGTCCACCACGCTCTTTACACCCGAGCGCTTAGGCTTGGGGTCTTGTAATTGTTGGTTTAGTTAGGGCGACAGATGCTTCCGTTCTTGAAGTGTAGGGTGGGGGGTGGGGGGTTGGGGTTTGTTGTTTGTGGGTTGTTCCTCCTCGGGGGACTGTTTTGTTTGGTTTGGGTCTGTCCTTCTTTGAGCCTCCTCTGCAGCATCCCACTTAGCGTAACGCCGCGCTTCTTCATGCCACCGCCAGCCCATGCGCTGCCATCACTTGCCCTCCTGCGCTGCCCGCGGGCCTCCCCTAGCGAGAGATCCATGGCCCTGGCTTCCCCTGGCCACCCCATTCCCAGCGCGCTTCGTTCCCACCACTACCATGGAAGAACTAGCCTCTAAGGCACAGGTGCGAATTCTGTCCTGGAATGTGAACGGCTTGCTAGATAGACTCAAGCGCACCGCTGTCCTCAAGTACGCCCAGCGCGCGGAGGCTGATGTGCTCTTACTTCAGGAAACTCATCTGCTGGGCGAGAAATGTCCCTTTCCGGCACGCTACGGGTACGACCGGGTATGGCACTCGGGGTTCTCGCGCGGATCGCGGGGGGTTGCCGTCCTATTGCGACGCTCCTTCCCTTTTGTGTTCACCCGGGCGATTCACGGCCCCCAAGGGATTGGGATTGTCGTTTGCGGCACGCTTGAGGGTCGGCCGCTCAGTCTCCTGTCTCTCTATGCGCCGCCCACCGGGCTGTCCCAGGCTTTATCTTATGCTGCATCGTTATTGACAAATCTCCCGCCGGGAGCTCTTGTTCTGGGGGGGGATTTCAATGCTGTCTCGGCTCCGCAGCTTGATTCTTCGGGTCCGGTCTCGGCGCCCCGCGCCGCGCGAGCAAAGCAGATGGCGAGCTGGGCGGAGGCCCAGGGCTTATGCGATGCGTGGCGGATCTGGCACCCACGCGCACGGCAGTACACTCACACCTCGGCCGCCCATCACACCCACGCGCGTATTGATGCGATCTTTGTCCCCCCTGCCGACTGTGTAGGCATCCAGGATGTCCGCATCCTTCCTCGGGGGATTTCTGATCACTCTCCGGTCCTCCTGGGTCTGGGCCCCCCCTCTCGTGGGGCCCGCCAGATGTGGCGCCTCAACGCCTGGTTCCTCCAGGACGAGAAGCTCCGCAAGGAGGTGGGGTCCGCACTGACGCAGTATTTTACCGATAACGATGGGTCGGTCTCCTCAGCGTGCACCCTGTGGGAGGCCTGTAAGGCCACCGTCAGGGGGGCGGCCAAGGCACAGGTGGTGCGGCACCGCCGGGCGCAGCTCCAGCAGCTCACCGCTTGTGAGGCCCAGGCACTACGGCTGGAACGATCCCTCTCTGGGACCGGGGATCAGGCCGGGGCTAGGCAACTGCGACTTTTGAGGGAGGAGATCCGTCAGCGGTCGCTTGACGCGGCTAAGCTCCTCTGGCGATCCTCGGTGGCGAGGGTATATGGGTGGGGAGACAAGAATGGTGCGCTGCTGCATCGGCTAGCCACGTACCCCAGGGCCTCGCGCATCATCCCGGCGGTGGCTGACTCTGCTTGCCTGCTTCAATCTTCCTCCGTGGCAATCGCAGGCGCCTTCGCTCAGTATTACTCGCAGCTATACCGGGCCCGGGCGTCGGACCTCTCCCTGGCTTCACTGCTTGCCACTAGTAACCTGCGGCTTCCCCGTCTTCGGTCCAGCGACTGGGAGAGCATGGAGGTGCCCATTACCCCTGAGGCAATTGGGGATGCGATAGGGCGCACGTCCGCGGGGAAAACTCCGGGTCCGGATGGCTTCACCCAGGAGTTTTATGCCACCTACAAGGACCACCTGGTCCCACGGTTGGGTGCCCTCTATGCTGCGGCGATCAAGAACGGCTCCTTCCCTCCGGAAGCCGACATAGCCACGATCGTAGTCCTGCCCAAGTCTACGCCGCCTTCTTGCGATCGTTCGGCATACCGACTGATCTCCCTTATCAATACTGACATCAAACTTTACGCGCCCAGAGGCTCCGGCCCTTCCTGTCATCCTTTGTACACCCGGACCAATGCGGTTTCATGCCGGACCGCGGCACTCGCCATTGTCTTCGTCGTCTTCACGTGGCCCTGGCTCACCGCCAGCGCATCTCTCCGTATCTCACCCTTCTCCTTGCGGATTTCGAGAAGGCCTTTGACTCGGTTGGGTGGCCCTATCTCTTTGAGGTCCTGACCCACATGGGCTTCGGCCCCAAGTTCGTTGGCATGGTGCGGGTCCTTTACGCGAGCCCACGTGCCAGAGTGCTGGTTAACGGGGCACTGTCGAGGCCCTTTCGGATTGGCCGAGGAACGCGGCAGGGGTGCCCTCTGTCGCCCCTCCTGTTTGCTCTTGCAATGGAGCCCCTTGCTGCCCTGGTCCGCGCGGATCCTCTTCTCCGGGGCTGGGAATGGCCGGGCCGTGTGTCGGACAAGATACCTCTTTACGCGGACGACGTTCTGCTGTATCTTAGTGACCCGGCGCGCTCGGGTCCCCGGGCACTTCATATCCTGAGCCGCTTCGGCCGCGCCTCCGGCCTTTATTTAAACCCGAAAAAATCGGTTCTGGTGCCTCTGCACCCCTCCCGGGAATGCTTCGACTGGCAGGACAGTATTCCCCTGCGTCGGTTGTCCTTCAAGTACCTGGGCATTTGGGTCTCCCTTCTCCCGGAGCTGAGCTGGGCTCTCAATGTGGCCCCCTTGGTCAAGAAAGCCAAGGTGGACCTGGCGCGATGGCAGTCGCTCCCGCTCAACCCACTGGGGAGGGTGGCGCTTTACAAAATGATGATTCTCCCCCGGTTCCTTTATGTGTTGCAGAACACTCCCGTGTCCTTCCCGAGGCCTTGGTTCCGTGAGCTGGACGGGTTGGCGACTAGGTTTCTCTGGGGTGGTGGGAGACCGAGGTTGGCCCTGTCGACGTGTCGCCTCCCCACCTTTGATGGCGGGCTCGGCATGACCAACCTTTACCTCTACTATTTGGCCACCCGCCTCCTGGTCATTCATGACTGGTTTGGAGGGGGATGGTCCGATCCGGCCTATAGGGTGGAATTGGAAGACCTGGGTTTCCCCTGTATTCTAGACCGCCTGTACGGCGCCCCCATCCTCGCCTCCTGCCCAGGCATCACCAAAGCGGTCTTCCTGGCCTGGCGAGCGGCGCTTCGCCATACCCAATGGACTGGGAGGCTGACTCGCGCCACCCCACTCTGGCAGGGGACATGGCTGAGAGACGTTGCGGCTCTGGAGGGGTTCAAATCATGGGACCTGCTCGGCATCTCCCAGCTGGGGGATGTCTGGCAGGGGGGACGCATGTGCTCGTACTCGGAACTGCAGGCGCGCTTTTCCCTCCACTCTTCTCAATTTTATAAGTACCTCCAACTGCGACACGCTATACGCACATACACTCCTCTGGACATTCGGCTACCGGACCACAATCCCCCTGAGGCGCAGGTTATGCTGGGCAACCTGGGGAGGGGGGGCATATCCCGAATACACCGTTCTCTTATTAATAACACCCCCACGGCCCGGGAAGGCCTGAAGGAACGGTGGGAGGTGTGGGTGGGTCCCCTGGACGAGGTCGACTGGCGGGACGGCCTTATGGCTCCCAGGCTGGTGACGGCCTCCGCTAAATTGAGGCTTATTCAAATCTACTACCTTCACACTGCCTACCTCACACCGGCCCGCCTGCACCGTGCGGGCCTCTCCGCTGACGCGGCCTGCCCCCGCTGCGGTTTTGGCCCGGCCGACTTTATTCATATGGTGTGGTCGTGTCCGGACTTGGGGGGCTACTGGAGGGGCACAGAAGCCGACCTGACGGAGGTCTTGGGCTGGGCGGTGCCACATGACCCTAGGCACACTCTTCTGGGCATCACTGATGGTCTCGATGGCACACGTGCTGAGAAGCTGTTCCTTATGACAGCATTAATGGTGGCAAAAAGGGATATTGCGGCGGCCTGGAAGCATTCACAACCGCCCAGCCTGGCCAAATGGAGTGATGGAGTGGACTGGTGTGCGGCTCAGGAAGGGACACTCTATCAGGCGAGGGGCTGCCTTAAGAAATACCGTAGGATCTGGGGGAAATGGTTGGGCAATGTCATATGAGGATGTGGTTCTGGGGGGGAGGAGGCGGGGGGGGGGCTATGGGTGGGGGCGGGGGGGTGGTGTGGCACTGTGTTGTGCGTTTGTACAGTGGCGGCTTGACAGGCTCAATGTTTCCTTTGTTGTGTCGCAAAAAAATCAATAAAAATTTGGTTATCAAAAAAAAAAACCAATGAAATTCCCCCGTTATAGTTAGGTCAGATAACTATAACTCGCGCGCCCGCAATACTGTGCTCATGACATCACATATTACATCACTCATGACATGGTCAGTGGCATCACTCATGACATCACTGATGACATCATCCTTGTGATAGAGTGGCGGTCGCGCGAGTTATAGTTAGCTGAACTAACTATAACGGGGGAATTTCATTGGTTTTTTACGAGTGAAATGTCCACCTAACTATAACATGTGTGAAACCTATGGTTTTTTAAGTGAATTTGCAAGGTTTTTTAAATGCTAATTCCTAACTATAACGTGTGTGAAACCTATGGTTTTTTAAGTGAATTTGTACGGTTTTTTAAATGCTAAGTTATGTATGTTTTTTTTTTTTTTTTTTTAAGGTTTTTCACCGTGGGCGCACCGTGCGCGCACCGTGCGCGCACCCCGCGATTTTTTTCAAAAATAAAGAAAATGTTTTTTCACCCTTCGGGGTCCTTTAGGGACCCCCTGACAAAGGCTAGGGGGTCAGGAACTCTCTACCCTGCCCCCTTTTCACGTTCGCCACCTCTATTTTTTACTCTCGCACCTACAACAAACAAAATGGCGGTGTGACTTCCTGATTTCGACTGATTCGAACGTTGACTGACATGTAACCACCAATCAGAATTACGCTCGCGCACGTTAGGGTGCGCGCACGGTGCGCTCACGGTGTGCGCACGGTGCGCGGCTATAGATATTTATGTGCTTTAACTGCAATTTTCTCAGGAAATACTGAACAGATTTACTCCATACATGCAAAAGGCACATGCCTGACCTGAGGACTACCTCTCTGCCAAATTTCAAGTAATTCTGTTCAGCCGTTCGGGCTGTACCTTCGACTAAAGGTCCTATGGAAAAATGCATGGGGAAAACGTGTTTTGGGACCCCCTTTTTTCTCGGCCCCCGCTTGACGAATGACCCCGAGACTTTCAGGGTAGGAGCTGAGCGGAGCGCCCCATTAGTTTAGAAAATTTCGCGAGGATTCGTCAACCGGCGCCGAAGTTATTCAAAATAGAATTTTCAGATTTCCTATGGAAACACGGTCCTAACTATAGCTATCTACTGGCGACCGCCAGTAGATAATATATATATATGTATATATATATATATATATATATATATATATATATATATCCTACCCAACGTGAGGAAATTGCAAGGTGTCATGTTATCGTGGGGTGGAAGCTTGTGCAGTGACCACCGCAGTACTACTGCAATACCTTACAGAAGGGCCACACTGGCTACTGTAGGAGTACCATTATACCCTCTGTCTAAAATGTTGATTTATTTTAACATGTGTGAGGGTTCCCTCTGGGTCCCTACACAAGTGCTTGGGGGCAAGGGTGCCTCTACCCTACACCCAATGGGCTTCTTAAAAACCTTCACAGGATGAGGGAACTGCGTCCCCAGATTCTGTAATTGTGGCAGCAACATTTTTTTAGAGTTGTGGCCAGCCAATCAGATGACTTGGTTCCTTGGGACCCTGACCAATCTCACAGTACCAAAATTGTAGACAGGAGAAAAAGCTCTTCAGCCAATCAGTTGGCACTATTTTATTTTACTTTTTGGGACCACAGGACTCCTGTCTAGATCTGCCTAACTTTATAACTCCATGAGATTCCTGCAGAAGCAACACAAAACGGCTCAGCAAGAGCAACATGTCATGAGAAAGGCCAGGGGGTCCAGCGTTAGCGTGAGCTTGCTAATTAGGCGATAAAATTATCGCCGCTTTTCGGCCGAAAACGGCCGCAAAAGCGGCGATAATTGTATTGCCTCGCCTTGCTGATATGCCCCATGATTTTTATGGGTTGCAAAAAAGTTTACTACTGACTTTGAATTACTGTAACCAAGAGACTAAGGGGCATATCAACAACAACCGGCGATAATTATCTCTAAGCGCACTTAGCGCTAGGATAATTATCGCCGGCTAGCGTTGATTTTTATCTCTGAGATAGCGTGCTATTAGCAACGCTTATCTCAATAGCGATAAAAATCCTCACGCTAAAAGGCTAACGTAAGATTATCGCTGGAAACCCAGCGATAATCTCACGTTAGCTTGTTGATAGAGACAGACAAACTTAGCCATGATATCCGCCTTCCATAGGATATCATGGCTAAGTCAGAAAATTACCAGACGTAAAAAAGCAGCGTTAACCGCGGTTAGCACTGCTTTTTTTGTCTCTAACAGGGTTAGCGATATTCTTGATAAAAACGCCCCCTTTGCATCTCATTAGAGATGCAATGGGAAGCGTAGAGTAAATGGGTGCTAACATGCAAATTTGCATGTTAGCACCCTGTTGTTGATAGGGTGCTAGTTTTATCTCTGCTTTTTTAGCTTTTAAAGCCAAAAAAGCAGAGATAAAGCCCTTGTTGATATGCCCCATAGTTTAAGCACACATGGGAGCATATTATCAAGACAGGCGATACAATTATCACCGCTTTAGAGGCAGAAAACTGCCGCTAAAACGGCGATAATGGGCTTGATAATATGCTCTATGGAATTCCAATTGAAGCCCATGTTAGATGTGAAGGACGTCTAACCTGAGCTTCAATTGGAATTCCATAGAGCATATCATCAAGCCCATTATCGCCGTTTTAGCGGCAGTTTTCTGCCACTACAGCGGCGATAATTTTATCACCTGTCTTGATAATATGCCCCAAAGAATTGCTAAAAAAACGATTACGGAATTGACAGAAAAAAAGCGATGGAAAAATAAAGTTGTGGCCCACCGACCCTGACATCGAAATGCAATTTTTTTAGGTGGATGTGTACATGTAGCAAGGTCAAATGCTGCTAATCTGAGAGCAAAAAGGCCAGGGATTTAGGTGGGCTGACCTATGACCCCAAGCCGCATGCTATCGTGTATGGAAGCAAAATGTGTATGACAGTTAAGCAGCCCAGTGGTTGAAGAGGGCTAACCAAGCACCCCGATAAAATGTAGACATTTAGGGATTTTTTTATATGTATGATATTTATTTTTACATGTGGTGACAAGTCAACAAAACATGTATAGGGAGACATAAAAACATATACAAAGCAAAAAAGGGCAAGGCAGACAATACTGCGGAAAGTTTAACATGGAGTCTCCGCCAATCAGCAATTCAATAGAAAAAAGGTCATCTCAGTGGAAGGGTGGGGACATGCAAACAGTATAAAATGGGGACACTGTAGAATGCGAATTACAAGCTGCAGTAAAAATCGTCTGACGGAGAGACGCAGTCGGTCCATTAGGGCTCCAGGTGTCTCTGTTCAGCAACGTTAATCCCCGCTTTCGACTCCGCATCTTGCGCAGACGCAGCCCTGCCACGTGCACCGCACCTCGTGTCAGAAGAGTGATCCATGGGTCCATATCCTATGCATTGACCCTCGAGTGGAGTCATTAGTTTCTTTTTAATTAACTGTTCCTTTTTCTCAGCACTGAATCAACAGGCTGCCCGTGAGCGGGCCAGTGCAGACTGGCTGCGACATGTGATAAGCAGCATTTTTGTTGGCCTCGTGTCCTTATATTTACAAGTCAACTTTGGCACCAAAATGAAGTTTTACAGCGATATAATGAACGAATTCTCACCATTAAAGCACAGTCTTCATTAATTCAATTTAAATACCTGACCATCTATAACGTAGTATTGATTGTTTCTGATTTTAGCATCATTTTCTACTGTCTACAGCGTTTAGCAGTCAATAGGGGAGTTGAGGAAATCATTTAACTGCATTTTTATGAATATAGGAACACTCATTTGCATACAATACTGTGCCAAATAGCAAAAAAAGTATATAAATCATGGGCCTTATCCACAAAGGTAAACTTACACTTTTGGTGTAAGTTTACTATTTCTTTGCTATTCACAAAAAATGGGTTCTCTGCAGTCATAAAGATCGCTCTCGTAAACCTACACTCAGTTCTGATTCACAAAGGTAAACTTACACTTTTGTCTACGTTCACGATTGTTTGCTATTCACAAATGGACTTAGGAGTCGTATCTTTACGAGTGCAGAGTCTAAGCACATAAAAAGATAGGTCTTTTTATGTGTTAAGACTCCGCACTCGTAGAGACACTGCTCGTGAATCCCTTTATGAATAGCCAACAATTATCAAATTATAAAATTGTGAAAATGGGCCCTTAAGGCTGGCAGTGTTTGTGCGAGTGTCATGGAGAAATCACTGGTGTCCTTCTACATCTAACACTAAAATCCAGTTTGAAGTATGCCCTATCCCCACAACAAACCGAGAGACAAGTTAGGTAGAACAAAAGTATGGTCAGGGAAGGTTCAACACTACTCCGGGGATAGCAAGAATTTTAGGAATAGATTGGAGTTAGAGGTAGGTGAATCAGAGGCCAGAATATTTCTGCATTTTCTCCATGGGGTTAGGTTCTATGTGAGGAAGGTGAAGTAATTAGTGGACATATAATAGATCTGTTGTTATGACAATTTGCTTATGCTTTAGGCATGCTGATGGCTTGGGAAGCTGGACCTCAGTGTATTCTTCGGATCAGAGGCACATTTGCGAAGTTAACATGAGATGAGGCCAGAGTTCATTAGATGCTGGTTAGTAAACGGGCAATCGTCAGTAAAGCACTTGATAGAAATGAATATGTTATTAGAAACCAATGAATGGGACATTCGATTTGTCACGGAGGCATGGGTTCCCTTGGAGTCCATCGTGGCTTTTGGAAAACTAGCCCACCAGGTTTTAAAGTTATCCACGAAGCAAGATTAGACAAAAGGGGAGGGGGAGCGGTACTATAGCCTTATAGCCTGCCGTAGCGGGCTATACTGCCTATTAAAGGCCCGCTGCAGCGTTAATGGCCAGAGTCAAAGGCGAGGGACTTAAACAAGCAGCGGGACTTTAATACCCGGTATAGCCCTGCTACGAAGGGCTATAAGGCTATTAGAACATTCTGACACTAGAGGCTCCCTGAAGCCTTTGTTCACAGCGAGAGCTGTGAACCAAGAAGCATTGGAATGTTGGAGCTCCGGGCTTATACCAGCCATTATAAGCACTCCATTGTTTTCAATGAAGCTTCCAACATTCCAATGTTCTAATAACATTTAAAGAAAAATTGGAAATTGCCATGCTAAATGTGGATAAAATGCTGGGATAGATAGTCTTTTCACTAAAGGTGAAAGATGGTCTGGTGTTTCCCAGAGTTTTGTGCTACCGACCCCCAGGAGTGTCAGACACCTTTATTCAACCATTCCTGAAAATTGTGGCAAGTCTTACACTGACACATCCTAACTTCTTTATGTTAGGAGATTTCAACATATGGGTGGAGGATATCACACTCCTAAAGTGAAAAGGATTTTTAGGTTCTTGTGAAACAATAGGGCCACAACTGTTAATAAACGACCCAAGATATCAAGGGGGACATACCCTTGATCTAATACTAGCACCAAAGGACTTAATCATAGTTAAAGATACAATCCCTTTAAGCTGGTCCGACGACACATTTATAACTTTTGATATTAAAAGCCTTAGAACTAAAGGTGAAGATAGGAAGATAGGAAAAGCGGTACAAGGTAAAGTATGGCATAAGTTTAACATTATTCAGAAGGGAAAACTCTTCGAAATGGAGAATTGTTTCAGTGAGATGGAGCTTGTCGATGAAAAGTATAAGAAACTGAAAGGAAAAATTATCAGAACATTAGATTAAATAATACAGGCAAAAGAGATTAAACATAGGCGCAAACCATCTTACATTTTACATTTTTACATTTAACCATCAGCACCATGGTACACGGAAACCTTGAAAGAAATCAAAATAAAGTGTAAGCAACTAGAAAGACAATGGCAAAGGCTCTACTTAGACAGTGATAAGCAACAACTAAAGAATGTATTAAATAACTATAAAATAGAAATAAGAAAAGCTAAAGAATGTTACTATAATAAAACAATTGTAAATGTGACAAATGGGTCCAAAAGCATATTTGATATTGTAAGAGAGTTAACGAACCCTGAGTGTACTAAACAAGTGATGAAGCACTTGCAAGAACTTTGCAACGACTTACCTAAGTTCTTTAATGATAAGATTGAACTGATCATTGTGGATATAAATCCAGACTCATCCAGTAGAGATCAAATTCCAGGCGATAGAAAGATCAGAGAGGAGATGGCAAACCAAGGTGCTATCAAACTAGAAAGGAAGGAACCAATGAAAGAAGATGTTTTTAGAACCTTAGCAATTTCTAGCTCCTCAAGTTTATTACTGGGCCCTATACCCCCCAGAATCTTGAAGAAATGGGCAGATGACCTATATCCATGTCTGTTAAAAATGTACAATCAGTCCCTAATCACATACAGAGTTCCACATATATGGAAGAAAACATTAATAACTCTGCTACTGAAAAAAGCAACAGCAGATCCATCAGTGCTTAGCAATTTTCCTCCAATATCACAACTCCGCTTCCTGGTGAAAATAGTGGAAAAAATACATCAGCAAAGAACTTTTGAAATATCTGGAAGACAATAATCCCCTAGAAAATGAGCAGACAGGCTTTCGACCTGCTCATGGCACGGAGAGACAGCACTGATCCTGGCCATGGATGAGCTTCAGACGAAGGTTGACAGAGGTCAAACAACGGGCTTGATATTGCTTGACTTATCGGCTGCGTTTGATACTTTTAACCATCAATTACTTCTATCCAGATTAGAGGATATAGGTGTTGATGGGATGTTATTACAATGGATAGAATCCTATCTTTCAGATAGAACTTAGGCAATCTCACTACCCCTACTCCTATCTGAATAAAACAAAGTATACCTTGGGGTGCCTCAGGGCTCTGCTCTGAGCTCTATCCTTTTTAGTATGTATCTATGTTCACTATTGAAAATGATTCAATCGTACAACATTAGTTTTGTGAACTATGCTGACGATACGCAATTGATAGCTAGATAGTGATAGGCATATATCATGAGATGCATTTCATATTTGTCTACAAGGGGTAGTTGATTGGTTGAATGGTAATTCACTAAAATTCAGCAGTGAGAAAGCAGAATTCTTAGACTGCTCACCTTGAAGGAATCCTCCTACATATCCTAATAACTTCTGGCCTTGATCATCCACAGGCAATCTAGAGACTTCAAGGTCAGTTCATAACTTAGGAGCACTTTTTGATGATTAGCTCTCGGTGGATGCACATGTCAACAAGCCAGCAGCTACTTGTTTTGGACTACTCCAGAATGTATACAATTGTCCCATCACTACCACAACCAGCAAGAACCTTAGTGGTGCAAAGTACAGTTCTTAGTAGAATTGATTACTGCAATGCGCTTCTACTTGGAGCACAAGGGTATTTATTAAAATTACTTTATAGAGAACAGACAGCAGCAGCAAAACCTAGACATGCCCCCTTTCTGTTCTTAAGGAACTCCATTGGCTACCAGTGAAATAGATCATATTCAAATCAATGTGCATTGTGTATAAGGTAATAAAGGAAACAGGACCTAGAATGTTACAAAGAAAATTTAAACATTATATTCCAGTAAGGAATTTACGCTCTTCCTCAGCCAATCTATTATTCATTCCAAAATTCTGGAAACTGAGACAAAGGGTTCAGGTATTCTCAGTGAGGGCAGCCAAGTTGTGGAATAAGCTGCCTGCCATGCTGAGAACCAGCAAGAGCCTTCTCCAATTTAGGAAGGACTTGAAAGCCTGGCTCTTTCCTAAATAGTTAATCAGACATAGAAAATAGGACTAAGGGATGTATCTAAGAGATGTCTCCTCTGGCAGTTGCTATAAGTCTCTGTGAAGGTCTACTTAGCACCAAAATACCTTTAAGGGGACAGTAGCGCTTTATAAGTGTAACTAATAATTGTTTTGATTGGGTCTTTCAAGACAATAATCAAAGTCCTAAGGCATGGTATTTATTTTTCTGTTGGTTCCATCTTCTGGTGGAGGTGCTGTCGGTGTATGCTAGAATAGGGGCTTGGGTGATAGGGATGTTTTGACAATCTAGCCATGTTAAGTTTGTGGCAATCAGTTTAATTCAGCCACTTCCACGGAGTCCTGTTATTACTTTGATCTTTCCAGAGGTTTAGATGCCACCATCACTGGAACTACTTTTGCAGCTTGTGATAATACACATTAACCCCAGTGTGATCCCTTTTTTAGCTATTTGGGGTATTTCGCACATACGCATCCACAATTTGTTTTCCACAAAAGGTATCCATGCCAAATGTGCATCCTTTTTTCCTACATCATGGATATTCTAAAGGTACCCAGTATTTGTGGATTCCCTTGGAAAAGACCAAGAAAATAGCCAAAGTGTAGTTAGTTTTTTGGTGTTGGGTAAAAAAGTGCTACACAATAAGTTTCTGTTTGTTTCCCAAAAATGGCATCAGCAAAAGGTTTGCTGTACTAAAATCATCATCTTCCCAGTTTCCAGGAACATGCCAATCTTTATCGAAAATCTATTTTTTTACCACAGTTTTGGCGATTTTCAGAGGTAAACAATTGTTCCTATTTTTTGTGCTTTCAACCTTCTACCAGGTGTGAAACTTAGTGGTGATGATGAAAAGCTATTTCTGACAATTAGGCAAACTTCTAAATTCAGCCTGACATCATTTGTATAGACCCCTCAAGGTTTTCCCAAATAAACAAACCATTGAAATAAAAATATTGAAAATGAGTAGTAAAAACCAGCCATTTGTGACAACATTTTCATCTGTAACGTCTAACAATGGTCGATTTACTCAATGTACCATTACGTCCTCTAGACCCTTCTGGTTGTGGGTGTTTATATTTAGGGTTTGTTGGTCATTGTGGAAAATGTGAGATTTTAGTCAAAGTTTGAGGTTTGCAGGGCAATGTGGGTAAGAAACCATTGCAGGATCCATGTGAGGCCCAGTTTAGTCCTCCATAATGTCTGGGTCTGGTAGGTTTCTCTGAGTTGTCATCCAGTTTGGGCCTAAATACTACCACTACCCATATTACCTATTTCTTCATCTTTTGTTTTGGGGACAGCGACAAACGCAGGGAATAATTTTTATCGGGACAGGTGGTAGAATGCTGAGTTGTAGAAAATGTATGATTTCCCATTGATTCTAAAACTTTCCTTCAGAGAAATGTGAGGAAAATGCATTATTTTAGGCAAAGTTTGGAGTTTGCTGGGCAATGTGGCTCAGAATACACTGTGGGATTCATGGAAGGCAGACCACCCAGGAGTCCCCTGGGTGTCTAGTTTTCAGAATGGCTGGGTTTAGTTGGTTAACCTGGGTGGCAGAGCACGGTCCCGAATAGTGCAACCATTCACAATGGCAAGTAGGAGGAAATATGGGTTTACTCCTACTTTGCCGCACCATGCGTCAAAACTATAGCCAGAAGAACTGTCTAAGCCCTGCTGGCATCTGCTGGAGTGAGTTCCTGACCCAAAGAGGGCCTGCTCACTCCAAGATCTTGATGCCCACGCCAACACGAAGCTCTAGTGAACCCGACTCTTTGTGCTACATCCACTGCCAGTGATGCCTGGCAATGTGAGATCTGCACTTTGCGCTATGCCTTTGACAGCTCACGGTGACTGGCAATGCAAAGCTCCAGCAATGACAGTCCGCAACGCCAGACAGGATCTCAGCGCTACAGCAATGCCCATCTGCAATGCCCGGCCTGCCCTTCACGTTACATCAACGACCAGCCACACTGCTCTCCCTGCTGCCCCCTCCACCACGAATGGAACTCTTTGCCTTGGACTTTGGAAGGTACCTCTTTCACCGGTACTAACCTGGTCCCTGTAGCTGGCCAGCTCTCCATCATGGTCAGCCTAAACTTGTGACTTTCACCCGGTCTCACAAGACCAGATAACCGCGAGTGGCGCTTTGTACTTTTAGGTGCTTTACTTACCTGAAATCTTTGAAATTATATCTCTCAGATTCTACTACATGGATTTTTATTGTTTTGTCTCACATAATTTATTACATTTTATGCTATTTTTCTAAATGTGTGTGTCAATTTATTAGTATTTGAAGTGATGCATATATACTTTACACATTGCCTCTAATTTGAGCCTCACTACTTTTGTGTCAAGCTACCAGAGGGTTAAGCACAGGTTAATTTGGGGTTTGCTTAATGTTTCACCCTAACAGAAATTGTGGTCCCTACTTTAGTAGGGTTTCACCCCCAACAACCAGAAACCCAATTTCTAACATTTTTCTAATAAATTGTATACTTATTTACAGTTATTAATTGCAAAATATAATACATAATAATCATATTTTTCACAATGATAAATAAAACAAAAATATATGAAATATGCATTTCTGAAAGATATTTTTTAGTGCTGTGTCTGCATCTTTTTTGTGACTTTGGCAAATGCGAGCGACCACGGTTACACCTCTAGCGGATTCTCTACTTGAGAAGCAACTAAATCTACTCAAAAAGACATTTTTGAGTACATTTCTACTCCAGCGGACCTTTCAAGTTGTTTTTTATTGTGAGAAGCCTTTTTTGTTATTAATTTTTTTGTTCAACAAGAAGGAAGTGCCCCCAAAGAATCCAACTTCCTGTTCATGTCCATCAGGCTCCTCCCAGTGCTTTGTCAAGCTCCTTGACACTTTTCATTTGGATTTGGAGCTGGAATGATCACTCTCTTTCTCTGCTACATGTATGCAATTGGATTTGAGGACATTATTTAGTTAAAAAAAACTCTTGCATAAGGGTGTTGTTTCTTTGATAAAGGGCATGGACCAGTATTTATTTGTACTTTTTTTAATTTTTAAAATGTATTGTGGTGGGTGGCCTGCAGTATCATGAGGGGCCGTGTTATTTTTTTGCATTTAATTTTTCATCCTTTGTAAAGGAAAAATGTTACACAGTTCACTTTCTCCATGTCTGTGACAATTGCATTATTCATTTAATTTACTGTGTAACCTAGTCTGCCAAAGGGCCATCCAGCCAGTAGGCCCAGGCCAGTAATAGTCATGGGTGTATGAAACAATAGCTTTTGTAGTATATGTTGTTTAAAAAAATTATGTTAGGGTTGGGATTGCATTGGATTAAATAAAAAATGTTGTGTTTTTATATTATTTCACTTTTTTCTGCAAAAAGTGTATAGGTGGAGTAATATTTGATGCCTTGGGACGATGTGTGTTTGTAAAGCTCAGTTATTTGTCATTTTTGGCATTGCTGAATTAATTGTAGTGTAGTGCTTTCCCAGTGTTACCAATACCTCCTTTGTCAGCTACTGTGTGTGTTTGTGTTTGCCATAGGCCACTATTTGTTTTTGTTCTCAATGTCATGGGGCCAGGGAGCATTTTGTGTAGTCAGTGTCCATAAGTCTGCATGTGTTCTTTATTTTCCATGCCTCCTTGCTTCTTAATGTTTAACCATGTGACCAGCAACCATTTTGTGTTGCCACCCAGTGTGCTTTTGTCATAGTCCTGCATGTGTTCTTTGTTGTGGCCATGCCTCCATCCTTGCTTGCTGTTGTTGTTTGACCGTGTGGTCGGTGGCCATTTTGTGTAACCAGCCAGTGTTCTTTTACCATAGTCCTGCATGTGTTCTTATTGTGGCCATGCCTCCTTTCTTGCTGTTGTTGTTTGACCGTGTGGCCGGTGGACATTTCATGTAGCCTAGCAAGCCAGTTTGGTTTTGCCCTAGACCTGCATGTGTTCTTGGTTGTGGTCATGCCTCCTTGGTTGCGGTTGTTGGTTGACCATGTGGCCAGCGGCCATTTTGTGCATCCTACATTATTTCCAGGTTTCAAAGCCATTTTTTTCTAGGGAGATTGATAGGAGAGGACTATGCCTTTTTGAAATTGTTATTTTTTTTTAACTTTTCCCTGGTATCAGTTTGATATTATGCTTGATGATCATTGTATATTAACAGTGTTTTATATTAAATGCATTGTTTTGCATATTTCACCTGAACCTCCTTGCCTCCCAGGGGGTTCCTCATAGTCCCCTAGTATCCCTGAGTACACCAGCAAAACGTTTTTTCGTTATTGCATTTTCAATTTAAATTTCTTTTAATTCATTAATTAACATGTTTATTTTTTTTTTACATTTTCTCACCATCCATCCACCATCTGCCTGCCATAGGCACATAGTCGCACAACACCATTAGTTTTTTAAGTATTATTATTCCATTTTCCCCTGGACCCCTTGCCTGCCATAGGTGCACATACACCAGCATTCATTTCATAAGGATTATTTCATTCCCCCTTGTACCCCTTTCCTGCCATAGGCTCGCATCAGCATTTAATTTTTAGACATTGTTCAATCTTCCCCTGCACCTTCCTGCCTGCCACAGATGTCTCTTTAGTTGCACACTAAGCAAAAAGTTGCATCTGTATGTTCTTATCCTGATTGGAAATTAAATATGTTCTGGTGGTGTGGTTTGATTTTGGAACGGATACACTATTGGTGTTAATTATTTAGAATAATAATGGTAACTTAAGTAACCATACCAAATTACATTGTCTTTGTCTGTACTAATTCAAACTGCAACAATGCCACATTTCACTAAATGTTTTTCTTGCTTGTTTGCTTTTAGATGCACAAGACACTTCACCCACAGTACTGCAAGACAGTCACATGTGTTCTCCAATCCCTTCCGCTTGTGCAGATGAGTGCCACTGCCAACTGACAGCAGCTTCAGGATGGCCCCAAAGAAAGGTACGGCCAAGAAAATGGCCAGTGGGGAGGAGGAGAAGAAGCAGATTACCACCACTGGCATGTCGGACAAAACCTTTTTCGGGCGTAGTGTGCCTGTGGCTCCGGCCTTCGGGGACCAAGCTGGGAGCCATGTCATGCAGGAACCTGCTTTGGCGTTCCCATTGAGGTGACTTTTTAAAAGACACTGCAGTGTGAATGCCAAAGGACTGCCTACCAGGTTACGAGGTAACTTGTAATCTGGCGGCCGGCAGTGAGCTTTGGCGGTGTAGGAGCAGCACGGTGGCGTGCCGCCCTGCTCCCACACTGCCAAACTCAGAATCAGGTCCTTAGTCAGCAACCTACTGACCACCTGCAGATGAATCTGCACTCATTTCAGCCATTCTTTTAAAGCACAAAAGAAGTTGAGGATCATTTAGCGTGCTAATAGAGTACCAGTTAAACCCCTTATAAACTAGGTGATAACACGTTGGAACTCGACCTAATACATGTTGCAATGTCTGTTTGAGCAGTAGGAACCAATCAATGAGGATGTCATTCAAAGAGGGTATGGAACTGGGAAAAGCATGATCATTGACAAAGACAAATGAGTCCTAGTCAAATGCCTGACAGAGATGCTACTTCCTTTTGAGGTTTTCATACAGGAGGTCAGCAAGCAGGACAGTATGATGGGCCAAGCTATCTCATTGTTGCATCTGCTACAGCACCAGTTAAAAACGGTGTCTGAAAGGTTTGCACTCTCAGGTGAGAACGAAAACAAAGACGTGCATGAGTTGATGAGGCCTTAATTCTTTGTTGCTAATTCAAGGCTGCAAAAGACATCATTTCATCTAAAGAGTATACCTGTGCCACAAAACTTGATCCACAGAACAAATACTGCCCATTTATCATTCTTTTTTCAGATGGGGATGTTTCGCAACACAAGACATGAATTGTTGAGTGAGCCAGAGTCCTGCAAGAAGAACGGCTGGTAATGAGAGTCTCACTCCCAGAAAGAAGTTCTGGGGTACCACCTTCAACTTCCAGTGAGGGCATTCGTGCTGTCTCACAGCAACCAACACCAGCATCAAGAACACTGGCAACAACAGGAACAGAGCAATCGGCCTCCAACCTCTGCATTGGCTTGGTATTAAATGGCAGGGCTTAAGTCTGGTGAAAATCCAAAAGAGTTTAAGAAAGTGGCAACACCAATGATCATTGAGATGATTATCCAGGAGTATCTGGATGACCCAAAAGAGGTCTATTTGGATCTAAACCCATTGGTGTATTGGTATGGGTGGATGCACAAATGGCCAGTGCTCAGCGGGCTGGCAATAAAGTATCTGGCTTGCCCAGTGGCCAGATACTTGTGACAGTGATAAGGACCAGACTCTCGCCTCAAGACATAGAGAGATTGGCGATGATCAAAGTGAACCAGCACTTTATACCACCAAATTACACCGTCCCTGAAATACTACAGTAGGAGGATGAGGGTGATTAGTGAGATTCAGGTCTGAGTCAGAAAGTGTTAGCTGGCCAACTTCTGGGCGAACCACCTGAGTTTGAGGACAAACTCTTCTTTCCTGACTGAGTAGGCCTCAATAGAACTTTTTATAGTAGAAATGCTTTGCCAAAACAAATAATAATAAAATGGCTATAGCTAGGGGAACATTATATATTTTATTTGTTTGTGTTGAACTGACTTATGGAGCCCCGGCCTTTTCGGCACATGTATTGTCAGATTGGAGTTGGACCAGTGTGCAGTGAAGAAGCCTCCCCCAATTATCTTCAAGGACATTAGAGAGACAATGACTCCCTCTGTCCCATGCCTATTCTTTTTTTCATCAAAAAAACAGGAGGTGGAAATAGAGGAAAAAGGAAAGGACTCATCCTCCAAACGATTTGCAAATAACCAAAAAGGATTTGCAAATATCCAAAAAGGAGTCACTCCTAGGAGGATAGCAATAAACCAGCATAGGTGAGTAGGAAGAGCATACTATTAGTGCTCCCACATACCAGTTGGTCACAGCACACCCCTTTCTGTAGCAGGTTAGGGATGAACCCTATGATGAGGCATGCCACCAACGGGGTAACCCTGATGGGTGAGGGTTACTTAAAAGGAAAAAAATATCTTTCTCACGATGAGGTTTATGTTTATTGCTATTCTTCTTTTCATTCTATAGCAGGACTGCCCTAGAACATTTGATTTATAAGTGCCTAATGTGTGTTGCTTGCATCAAAGAGGAGACACAATTGTGTACCACAGTGTTTGTATTGGAACAGGTAACTAATACACCAATGAGTGATATATCATTCAGTGATTGTAAGCGATGATTGATGATTCATGTGGTGGCAGATGGTGAGGGAGGGTGTTCAACTAATTTGCAAGCCTGATTGTGATGATTTGTAATGTTTAGGGCATGATGGGTGATCATTTTTCCTGATGTTGATTGGTACTTCCCCTGTGCCACTTAGCGAGGTTTTCCTGCTGGGTCCACTCCTTTTTTTTGGTTCTCAATCCTCAAGACCAGACCAGTCAGTTTAGTTAACAAACACAAATCTACACAAAAAATTACTCAATGTTTTTCTTCTTGTTCATCAACAACAGTGCACTACAAGTTGATCTCTGTCATTTGGGTCAGGTCAGATTTGGACTGATTCACCTCTCGGAGTCAGGAGAATGATGGAAGGACTCAGGGCAGAACTACCTTGACAGCAGGTAGAGAAAAGGAAGTTATCGACTTCAGGGAAATCAACATGATGATGACTCTAAAAGTCTACTCAGCTCTGTGGACTGGTGTGAGGTATGTTAATAAGTGAAATGCAATTCTGCTGAGTGTGTTTGCTGGCTCAAATGTGAAACTCCTCTATTATGTGGTTGTCGTCGGGTGGGGGGCCTGTTGTAAGTAACTGGAGACAAACGTGATATTACATCATCACATTATGGAAGCACTGCGCTAAATGTTATGATTAAATTTGCAAGATTGATCAGTTGGTACATGCAGGCACTTGTATGTGATTGATTGTAATTGTAAATTGCTCTTAATTCTCAGTAAATCACACATGAGTCATAAAATGAATGATGGCAGCATACTATTCTTCTTCTTGGTACCCTCCTCATGAAGCTTACCTTCTATCCTTCTTCTTGACTATACAATATCATTTCTGTTCCACAATCCGCAGGCCTTCTCTTCCCCTGCACAAAAGATAAACGCTCCATAGCACTCCTGCCTAGCTTACCGTACCACTTTGCCAGGCACCCAGGATTGATGGACATTCCGAGAAGAATGCTGATGCACCGCCTACTCTGGCAATACTGTATCATTTTTCTTTTAACAATCATGATTTATAGAACTTTCCTATTCATTCATCAAACCCCTAACTTTCCCCTGGGCTGTGTGATTTACTGAGGTGTGACTTAATTTACACCATGAATCGATCACTCACTTAGTGGTTAAGAAGTGGTGAAAGCGACACAATCTCACTGCAGGATCTTCTATTACCTGAGTAATAGTTCACACCGCAGACCCGATTTACCCACCCACGCATAAAAGTGATCCATATTTCATCAACATCATCATTCAGGAGTTGTGTTGTCCACTCCTGACTCTGAGTCCACTTCCCCTGACTCAAGGATTTCGGAAGTTTAGTTTTAATTAAATACTTTCTCCCCATTGCTCAGAAGAAGTTACTATTGCAAGTGTTTATGATTATATCAGTTCTTCTTTGTTGATTCATAGTGGCAGTCGGGTCTCAGTTTTTCTAAAGGTATTATATAAATAATATGTACCACTAACTCTCTTTTCTTTCAATGGATAATACTTTGCTTAATCCTACAGTTGGAGAACACCTAGGCGGGAGTGGGACCTAGCTTGTGATTCCTTCCTTGTTAACACACTAGCCTGTTACTACTGCCACCACCATAAGAAGGCACCTTGGGAAACTCCGCAGTAAGAAGACTGAGAGAGGTAGCAACCCTTGCTTCATCTATTCAGCTAAAAGAACTATGGAGTGAAGTGAACTAGTTTAGTTGGTAACTAACTTCTATTGAAGATGTTGTTTATCTAGGTTGTTGTGGGCAATATAGGCAATTGCAGTCCCCCCACTGGTCAATATAGGTACAGAGGGTAATAAGACAATGACTAACTGGTATACATTTTTTAAGCAGATTTAAACACAGGCTGCACTAAAAGGCAGAAGTGAAGAGTAAAACACCAAAAAAAAGATTTGAGGCATGAATAAAATAAAATAATTAGTTCCCTTTGATTTTCATTAACAATAATACCCACTTTTTCTACCCACAACAGGCCCACCCCTCTCCCCAAACAAATCACCCCGTCCTCAACCAATGTCCAAAGAAAAATGAACTGTTCAAAGTCCAAACTCTGGTCCCAACTCCCTTCCACACACTCTCCACCCACAACAAAAGTCCCACCTACCAAAACAAAACAGTTAAAAAAGGGCGTGGAGGACATCCTCTATATGAGTCCAGAGGCGGTCCAGGTTCTGCTTGATCCAAGCCACTATTTCTTCAAGCCACACCAGATGCCTCAGGACGCAGCGCTGGAACTGGCAGTCTGAACGGGAGGTGGGCAACAGTGGTGGTTAATCGTGCGCCTGACAGCACCTGGTGGCAATGTTGCCAGGAGGCTGCAGCTGGCTGGAGGAACTGGTGCCCTGGACAGAGGCAGATATTTCAACTACCTCTCATTAATGAGTAAGGCATTATGCACTATGGAGTACAAGTTGTTTTGCTAAATTAATGGAGGCATGCTAGCTAGTATGTTGGGTACATTGCTACTCTCTGCAGTCTAAAGCTAGGGCATCTGTAATGGATAGTTATTTTAATTTAATTCCAATGGCCCTGCACTTCTCCAAATGACTTTCAATTCTACCTAAACTCCAAAGAGGGAGATAATCAATCAATCAATCAATCAAGGCATTTATATAGCGCACTACTCACCCAGAGGGTCTCAAGGCGCTAGGGGAGGGGGGTCTGCTACTGCTCGAACAGCCAGGTCTTGAGTTGTTTCCTGAAGGCGAGGTGGTCCTGGGTCAGGCGGAGGTGGGTCGGGAGGGAGTTCCATGTCTTGGCGGCGAGGTAGGAGAAGGACCGTCCCCCTGTGGTGGCTCTTCGGATGCGGGGGACGGTGGCGAGGGCGTGGCCGGTCGATCGAAGCTGGCGTTTGGGAGCGTAGAAGTTGAGGCGGCTGTTGAGGTATCCTGGGCCTTGGTTGTGTAGGGCTTTGTGTGCGTGGGTGAGGAGACGGAAGGTGATTCTCTTGTTGACCGGGAGCCAGTGCAGGTCTCTCAGGTGTCCAGAGATGTGGCTGTGACGGGGGATGTCCGGGATGAGTCGTGCTGAGGCGTTCTGGATCTGCTGGAGTCTCTTCTGGAGTTTGGCGGTGGTTCCGGCGTAAAGGGAGTTGCCGTAGTCCAGACGGCTGGTGACGAGGGCCTGGGTGACCGTCTTCCTGGTCTCAGTGGGGATCCACCGGAAGATCTTACGTAGCATGCGCAGGATGTTGAAGCACGACGAGGAGACGGCGTTGACTTGTCTGGTCATGGAGAGGGAGGAGTCCAGGATGAAGCCCAGGTTGCGTGCGTGGTCTGTTGGTTGGGGTGCGCTGCCTAGGGCGGGGGGCCACCAGGAGTCGTCCCAGGCGGAGGGTGAGGATCCCAGGATGAGGACTTCCGTCTTGTCCGAGTTCAGTTTCAGGCGACTGTTCTTCATCCCTTCGGCTACCTCTTTCATCCCTTTGTGAAGGTTGGCTCTGGCGGTGGCGGGGTCGTTGGTGAGGGAGAGGATCAGCTGGGTATCGTCGGCGTAGGAGATGATGTTGAGGTTGTGCTGGTGTGCGATGTCTGCGAGGGGGCTCATGTAGACGTTGAAGAGGGTTGGACTGAGCGAGGACCCTTGAGGAACGCCGCAGATGACTTCGGTGGCTTCAGATCTGAACGGGGGGAGGCGGACTCACTGTGTCCTTCTGGCGAGGAAGGAGATGATCCATTCCAGTGCCTTCTCCTGGATTCCGACGTTGCTGAGTCGCTGCACTAGTGTACGGTGGCAGACAGTGTCGAAGGCCGCGGAGAGGTCTAGGAGGATGAGGGCCGCTGTTTCTCCGTTGTCAAGCAGTGCTCGGATGTCATCGGTGGCTGCGATCAGGGCGGTCTCGGTGCTTTGGTTGGCTCGGAAGCCAGACTGCGAGAGGTCGAGGGATCCGTTTGTCTCGAGGAAGGCAGCCAGCTGCTTGTTGACGGTCTTCTCGATGACTTTTGCAGGGAACGGGAGCAGCGAGATGGGGCGGTAGTTCTTGAGGTCGGTGGGGTCGGCTGATGGCTTCTTTAGTAGAGCGCTGAGTTCGGCGTGCTTCCAGCTCTCCGGGAAGGTCGCGGTGTCGAAGGAGGTGTTGATGATGTCCCGCAGGTGGGGTGCGATGACAGCGTCGGCCTTGTTGAAGACGTGGTGAGGGCAGGGGTCGGTCGGAGATCCGGAGTGGATGGAGTTCATCGGTATCTTCGGTGCTGATCGGGGTCCAGGCGCGGAGGGTGGTGGTGGGGGGCGGTGGTTCGGTCGTGGCATGCGTCGGTTGAGTGCTGAAGCTGTTGTGTATGTCCGCGATCTTGTTGTGGAAGTAGGAGGCGAGGGAGTTGCAGAGGTCTTGCGAAGGGGTGATGTTGTTGTTTCCGGCGTTGGGGTTGGAGAGCTCTTTGACGATGTTGAAGAGTTCCTTGCTGTTGTGTGTGTTTTTGTCCAGTCGTTCCTTGAATGCAGTTTTCTTGGTTGCGTGGATGAGTTGGTGGTGTTTTCGGGTGGCGAGCTTGAGGGCAGTCATGTTGTCCGGTGTTGGGTCTCTGCGCCAGGTTCTCTCGAGGGCTCGGCAGTCCTTCTTGGAGCTCTTGAGTTCGTCGGTGAACCATGGGGCTTTCTTGCTGCCGGGTCTGCTAGGCGGGGTCCTCAGGGGGGCGAGGTCGTCTGCGCAGTCTCTGATCCATTTCGTGAGATTGGTGGCCGCTTGGCTGGGGTTCGTTGCGCTGGTGGGTGGGTTCTTGCTCAGGGAAGTCACGAGCTGGTCGGCTGTGATCTTGTTCCAGCTTCTGCGTGCAACCTGTTGCTGTTGGTAGTGGATCGTGGTCCTTTTGAAGCTGAAGTGGACGCAGCTGTGGTCCGTCCAGTGGAGTCCGGTGGCGTGGCTGAAGGCGATGTTCTTGCTGGATGAGAAGACTGGGTCGAGTGTGTGTCCGGCTTAGTGGGTGGGGGTGGTCACCAGCTGCTTGAGTCCGAGGTTTGAGAGGTTGTCCAGCAGGGTGGTGGTGTTGCGGTCGTTGTTGTTCTCCAGGTGGAAGTTGAGGTCCCCGAGGAGGATGTAGTCAGCGGAGGGGAGGGCGTGCGGGCTGATGAAGTCGGCGATGTCTTCGCTGAATTGTGTGCGTGGTCCCGGGGGTCTGTAGATGAGGGTGCCTCTGAGGGTGGTCTTGGGTTTGATGTGGACCTGGAAGTGCAGGTGCTCGGTGGGTGCGAGGGTGTCGTCGGTGTTGGTCGTGATGCGGATGGTGTTCCTGTGGATGATGGCGATGCCTCCTCCGGTCTGGTTGATGCGGTCCCTTCGGATGATCTTATAGCCATCTGGGATGGCGATGGCGATGTCGGGTGCTGAAGAGGCGTTCATCCAGGTTTCCGTGAGGAAGGTGACGTCTGGTGAAGTAGTGTCGAGCAGGTTCCAGAGCTCGATGGCGTGTCTGTGGACGGAGCGGGTGTTGAGTAGGATGCACTTTAGCTGGCTGCTGCTGTTGCTCGTCTTGGTCTTGGTCGGTGCAGGAGTAGTGCAGGTCCGGATGCAGGTGAACTTGCAGGAGTGGCAGTAGAAGGGTCCGTGGGTGCGTCTCGGGGTGGCTCGGTAGCAACCCGGGGTTCGGCCGGCGTTGAGTGCGTAGAGTTCGGTGGCGTCGTAGGTCCGGCGGGAGGGCTGGAGTCTGCGGGGGCCAGGGGTCCTGGCACTGGGCGCGGTCCAGGCACGGACGGGCGCAGACGGGCTTACCTTTGGCGCATCTTCGGCGCTCAGTCGGTGCTCCCGCTGCGCGCGTCCGCTGTGCGATCGCTGAGGGGGCGACATAAGAAGGGAGCCGGGAGGGCGGGTCAGCTGGGAGGCGGGATCGTGGTAGCCAATCGTCTGGCGTGGGGGCGGGGCCGCAGGCAGGCAGCGGCGGGAAAAAACGGGTGCAGATACTACATCACACATGTAATGTATAAAGTACATACATCCTGCCTGCCGTAAGTAGATGGTGGGAAAAATTATGCCCTGCAGTACAGGGAAAGGAATGGGATATATAGATTGCATTTGACACTTTCATCACAGAGTATCCCATCCACAAAACTTGAAATTAGGTACTTAGTCCCACTTTACTCCCTGGCCTCGTCCTCCACCACAAATTATTTCCAACAATTCATTTGCTTGGCAGTAATTAACTTACTCTCCTGCAGGGTAAGTTAGAGGGATTAGACTGGTAGGTAGAGCTTTTGCTACAGAATAGTGGGGTATCACTTATCATCATGTGCCTAGGCTTTCGCTAATTCACTCATTGTAGTTGACAAACGTCGAAAGGGAAGAATTTGAACAGGCATAAATCTGTTATGGAAACCTTGAAATATATGAATCATTTCACATGGTCAGAAAAATGTGGCACTTGCCAAGAATGGATTTTTCAATTTTTTGGTAGGGTGGGACAGAACTTTCTAAAGAATAAAGGAGAGAAGTATTAGGAGGTGACTGAGTGGGCACTGGGAGGGTAGGGAAACACACCATGTTTTTGGTTTGCAGTGCATTGAATGCTTTGTAAATGCTGCATTAACTGAAGCAGACACACATTTTACAGCCAACACTGCAGTGTTGAATTGAACCAGCTGCACTTAGGTCATGAGTGATTAAATGCCATGGTCAGGGATGGATGTGATGAATGATTATGGGTGGGAAACATACCTCTCCTGCTTAACAAATATAGTGAGTCAAGGGAGCGGACAAAAAATTTAAATACCCACCACTTTGAACCATAGCTTTGAATAAACCAAGCAAGCGGAGTAGGTGAACATGTGCCCCTCCCCAGAAAAGCTCTCTTGTTTCTTGATCTGAGCAACTATCCATTGATCATTTCATTGCTTCATTCACCCTTTGATAGCCACCATTTAAGCTTTACTTTCTCTCATCCAGTCTTTCACCAAAATATAAAATCCATCTATCACATTATCCATCCATCCATGCATTTTCCACCCTGTCAACCATCCTTTCACCCGTCCTTCCATTTACCCACCCACGCATCCTTTCACCCACCTACACATCCTTTCACTCGTATACCATTTCACCAATCCTTTCTTTTAACCTTCAATCCTTGTTTCCCTTTTCCTTCAAACCATAATTTCATCAGCAGGGAGTAGGTGTGTTTGCGCCTTGAGTGGTACTTTACCTGAGAATATTTTTTGTCAGCCTACGCAGCAACCCTACACACATACCTACTCCCTGCTGACGAGAGGCAACTACTTCGAAACACGTGTCCAGGGATGGCTAACGCGACACTTTTCATTTTAAACTTTTGGCATAGGCGTACCCGCCGACGCTACTTCATGGACCACAATTCTTTGGGGTAACACGCTGGTAGGACAAGCAGAGTGCAGCCAATCGGATTTTTGTTTACATTCAGGCTCCCTTGAGCCGGTGGGGCTGACGAGCCCATGGCTACGCACCTGCGCGCCTTGAGTGGTACTTTACCTGAGAATATTTTTTGGCAGCCTACGCAGCAACCCTACACACATACCTACTCCCTGCTGACGAGAGGCAACTACCTCGAAACACGTGTCCAGGGATGGCTAACGCAACACTTTTTATTTTAAACTTTTGGCATAGGCGTACCCGCCGACGCTACTTCATGGACCACAATTCTTTGGGGTAACACGCTGGTAGGACTAGCAGAGTGCGGCCAATCGGATTTTTGTTTACATTCAGGCTCCCTTGAGCCGGTGGGGCTGACGAGCCCATGGCTACGCACCTGCGCGCCTTGAGTGGTACTTTACCTGAGAATATTTTTTGGCAGCCTACGCAGCAACCCTACACACATACCTACTCCCTGCTGACGAGAGGCAACTACCTCGAAACACGTGTCCAGGGATGGCTAACGCGACACTTTTCATTTTAAACTTTTGGCATAGGCGTACCCGCCGACGCTACTTCATGGACCACAATTCTTTGGGGTAACACGCTGGTAGGACTAGCAGAGTGCGGCCAATCGGATTTTTGTACTATAAAGAATTGCCAGAGGCGGCCTCCTCCACGGTGATGATGTTAGCTGATATTGAGTTGTTCTTTGGCCTGTTGGTACCGGTGGATATATGGAGGCAAGTGCATACACAGGATAATGTAGTGGAATTTGGAGGAACATGGGATCAGATCAGGGCGTGGGATAAGGAACGCAAGCCCGGCGACAAGCCGAAGGAGTAGTTATTGGCTTTACCGGGTCGCATTATCACATATATGCATTCCCTAATCACGCCGAGACGGGAAGATTGGGACAAGTGGACTGCATTATGTCAGAAGAAGGACGAGAGTGTGTCTGATTTCTTTACTAGGTTTGAAGGGGTGTTTCTTAACTTTAGTGGTCAGGACCTGTCGTTGGAAGGTGGTGTCCGGTAGTTTGTCAGCAGAGTTGTTAATAACTTGTTTCCTGAGATTGCGACTAGGTTGCAGGCTTCAGAAAGTACTTGGAGCACTTCCTCCCCGTCGGTAATACTGAGTATGGCACAGTACTACGAGCATAGAGAGAATGAAGAAAAGGAGAAAGAGGAGAAAAAATCAAAAGAGTTGAAAACAACGGTGTTGATGCAGCAAGTTGTGAGGGGAAGTGGAAGAGGAAGAGGTTCAAGTTTGGCCCAGTGGCTGCCACGGTCAAGCAGGGGTGGTACTTCGAGTGCACCCATTGGGCTCAACCAATGTGCATATTGTAAGCTGGAGGGACATTGGCAGAATGAGGGCCTGGTGTTATTGAAGAAAGGTGAGGCCCCAAGAGGTCGGGGGTTTAGAGGACGTGGAAAGGAGAAGGAGGCCAGGGGGAGATGCGCTCAGAGAATACATCATCTAATCGACAGAGCGGGAACTATTTTGACGACTCCCGAGGGAGGTAGTACTATCATGATGACTATGACATGGACGAAGTGACGGGGATGTCTCACAGCTAGGATAGCCAGGGACAGGGCAAGGGACCAGTTCCGGTGCCTGTAGATCAGCGCGGGCCCTATGTCACTGCGGATTTGCAAGGTACGACAGACAAATTTCTAGTTAATACAGGGGCTATGAATAGCTCTGTTTCCCATTCACTGGTCCGGGAGCAGCTCTGTCTGGCCAAAACAATGTTTCCGTGAGTTTCTCAGGCGTGCCGGTTTTTAGCCCCATTTCCAAACCCCTTGCTCTCACTATTGGCCCCTTTACAGTTAATTCACCATTTTTATTAACGTCAAATTGTGGGGAGAATTTGTTGGGATTGGACTTGTTAAAAAGGTTACATGCGACAATTCTTTGTTCTCCAGACGGCATTTACATGACTATTGGACTGCAAGTAGCCCGTGCCAAAAATGCCTCGCAAAGGATGCCCCCCTCCCCGCTGAGTTTAAAGATGTGCCACACACGCTGTGGGCTACAGGAGACATGGATGTGGGGTTACTCCAGACCCTACCAGTCTCTACAGATTAAGGACAATACTGTATTGCCACGTATTGCCCAGTACAAGATATCCCAAGCTGGAGAAAAAGCCTTATTGCAAATAATACAGGATTTGAGTAAGTCTGGTGAGGTTGAGGAGACAGTGGCGAATGTGTGTAATAGCCCTATTCTGCCCATTCTTAAAAAGACACCCTTGGATTCTTCTGATGACCACCCTGATGTTTACAGCTTCGTAATTGACCTTAGAGATGTTAACAAAATAGTGGTTCCACAGTACCCTGTTGTTCCAGACATTACCACGATCTTGACAATGATTCCCCCGTCAGCAAAATTATTTTCTGTGATCGATTTGAAGAATGCTTTCTTCAGCATTCCAATCAATACAGATATCTGTTTGGATTTACAATTGCCGGAAGGAGCTTTAGATTCTACCGTGCTCCACAAGGCTATACAGAAAGTCCCAGTATCAATAGCCAAGCTTTAAAAGCTCAGTTGGATTCTGTGGAACTTCCCCCTGGTAATGTGCTGTTGAAGTACGTTGACAACCTCCTTGTGGCTTTGGACACTGAAGATGGTTGTAAAGAGGCCACGGTTAAATTACTGTTGCATTTGGCACGCCATGGACACAAGGTGTCACTTTCAAAATTTCAATATTGTCGACAGGATGTCACCTATTTAGGTCACCTACTGTCGAAGGAGGGTTGCAGACTAACACCTGAATGCATAGCTGCTATTACTAATATGTCTGTTCCTAAGACCCAGCGCAAGGTGCGCCCCTTCATTGGTATAACTTTGTATTGTCGTCACTGGATCCCTAATTATTCCTTACTTACAAAACCCCTCCTTTACCTGACTACTAAAGAAGTGCATGAACCCTTGCTTTGGACGTCTGCATGCCAGCAAGCTTTTTAGCAATTAAAGATTGCGCTTTGCTCTGCTCCTGTGCTTGGTACTCCTGATTACCAGAAGCCTTTTGTGCTCTACGTACATGAGGCGGATGGTTGCGCGCTTTCTATTCTAACACAGGATTTCGGTGGTAAGCAGAGACCCTGCGCTTATTTCTCTGCATTCTTGATAATGTCGCCAGAGCTCTCCCGAGCTGCCTGAGAGCTGACACGGCGGTGGCAGTTTCTATCAGACAATCGGCAGGGCTCATCATTGATACTGATTTCACAGTAATGGTACCTCATGCTGTGGATACGCTATTGAATAAGACAAAGACGCAGCACCTTACTAGTGCATGTCTGACTGTATATGAACTAACCTTGTTTGCTCCGCACATTACCATTAAACGATTTGCTATTCTGAACCCAGCCACGTTACTACCCCTCCCTTTGGATGAAAAAGACAATGTTGTCCATGATTGTTTATTTCGGACTGAGGAAGAAACGAAAGGAAGGGTAGACCTGACTGATGTTCCCTTATCTGACCCCCAAGGGGAACTACATGTTGATGACTCTTGTTTCAAACTACCAGATTACACTACCACTGCAGCTTATGCAATCACAATGTTACACACTTTAGTTGAGACATCCCGTATCCCATACCAATCAGCCCAAGCTGCAGAGTTGGTTGCCCTCATTAGGGCTTGTGAGCTGAGTGAGGGACTGACTGTCAATGTCTACACCGACAGCCAGTACTCCTTTGGGGTGGCCCATAATTTCAGGCACCTCTGGGCGGAGAGAGGGTTCTTGACCTCACATGGGTTGCGAATACAACATGGTCCATTGATACAAAGACTACATTGACACTTCCTGATAAGTTGGCAATAATAAAATGTAGCGCTCACAAAGCAATGACAGATGACGTTGGAAAGGAAAATGCGTTTGCAGATCAGACAGCTAAGGAGACAGATAGATTGAAGATGAAAAAAATGTTCGTGGCAGGTCCCTCTAGGTGGGTCCCAGAAACTGGAATGTTCGAAGACACATTAGAGAATGTCAGGGAAATACAGAGTGAGGCGACCTTAGATGAACTGGCAACATGGGAAGAGATTATATATATGAGACAAACTCCCTCGCAACCTCTATTTCTTTAACTATTTAGAAGAAGTTGCTTTCCCCTCTTCTCCCTGACCTCCGTTTCCTTTTTAGGGGGTTCCCATTGCTAGCAATAATATGGGAAGAGAGTACAGGGCGTTTGGACGAGAATGGGTGCTGGGCTGACTTGTCTGGGAAACAGAGATGGTTGCTCCCCAATGCCTACGTGTTCCCTGTTGTTACCATGGTCCACAGCCCAGCACACATTAGTGCCAAAGGAATATGTAAGCTATTGGACCCAGTATGGCAGAATGATAATATCTATAAGGTAGCCACATACCTAGTAAAACACTGCGTTATTTGTTTGAAACATAATCCTGGGAAAGGTACTCCCACACCCGCAGGTAACTTTGCACCACCTTCCTTCCCTATCGAGGTTCTCCAGATGGATTTTATCGAAATGGAATGAGTTAACAATTTGAAGTATGTGCTAGTAGTGATTTGTGCATTCTGTAAATGGATTGAGGCTTACCCCACTAAGGAGAATACTGCTATATCGACGGTGAAGGCACTCTTAACCCCTTCAGTGCCCGCCCCTTTCCCCGCCCAGTGCCGGCCGTTGCATTAGCGGGCGGGGTCTATGACGAGCTGGACTCGTCATGGGCACAGCGCCACCGCGGCCCATGACGAGTCCAGCTCGTCATGGGCACTGAAGGGGTTAAAAGAGTTCTTCCCGCGCTCTGGATTGCCACGTGTGATCTAGAGTGAGAACGGAAGTCACTTCAATTCAAAAGTCATTGAATTGGTGTGCAAAGGCTTTCATATTAAGCAGAAGTTTCATGCAGCGACCCACCCCCAGTCAGCAGGCCTGGATGAGAAGTACAATAGTACTCTCAAACTGAAGTTAGCGAAGAGTCAAGGAAGCACAGGTTTGCGATGGCCCGATGCTCTACCCTTGGCTTTGTTATCTACCAGAGCAACAGCGCATTCAAGAACAGGGTTGTCCCCATGCGAGGTGGTCTTTGGACGCCCCGCCAACATCTGGGGCATCCCAAGACCCAAGAGCTTCTCCGAGATAGAGTACCCCCTGCTTGTGGACTATCTGTATGAGTTAACTAAAGATCTCTGTTCTATCCACCAACAGATTCACGCCATGCTGCAACCAGTACCAGAGGGGCCCGGGCATCAGCTACAGCCCGGGGACTTCGTTTTGGTGACGAATGTTCAGCGAAAGAGCTGTCTGGAGCCTCGTTGGAAGGGGCCACGTTTGGTCCTGCTCACCACCCGCACCACAGTGAAGCTTGAAGGCCGGAAGCGTTGGGTGCATGGATCACACGTCAAGAGGATCCCTCTCCCACTTCCGTATGATCGGTGGGTCCTCGACGGCATTGCTGACCAGGAAGGGGAGCGAGTGCCCCGTTTCATTCCCTTCTCTGATGCCCGATTGAGGGCATCAGTAGGACAGTCCAGGAGTTAGGGAAGGATTCGAGCTTAGGGCGTAGGTGCCATGCCTAAGGTGCCCGCATTAGATTACAGTGAGCTACAGTGGTGCACTGCCCTGAACACTGGACAGTATCGTTGAGGGTACTTGCCCAGGAGGGAGGGTGCCCTATCCTGAAAGAAGAGGATTTGTTTTCCAGCAAGGGCTGCGATTGCGCATCTTCCCCGTGGGAGTGCTTCATAGCACCGTTGATGACCAATAGGAGTCTACCAGTGAAGCTCTGAAGGACACTTGGTGACTTGTGCCCCTCTGGTCGGTTGTATTTTTGTGGCTCCAATTCCTAAGGTTCCTTTCTATGTACCCATTTGGCCGTGCAGTCATGAAGGAGGAACAGCCCCTGGTGGCCCCTCCATTACAGCAGAATGGTCCTCTGTGATCTAGTTGGTCTACTTGGAGTAGGGTAGTAGTGGTGGTGGTCCTTCTCATAGTAACGAGAACACTATTTGGGGTGGTGTGGTATTTAGAAGAACAGCATCCTGTACACACTTTGATGGGGACTACCCCGGCGCCACCTGAGCATTTGTTCGTTACACTGGCCCCGCAAAAAGCGAGACATAGACAGACTTATGTCGAGAACGCTTTCCTGCAGATGCTTCATCAGGTACACAGTATCACCAATACCACAAATTGTTGGGTGTGTGGGTTACTCCCCTCAGTTATACACAAGAGCGATTTACTGGTGTCATTACCCCTATCATATTTAGGTAGTTGTGAGGCTTGGTTCCAGTTGCTTTCTATGGTATACATGCACTATCATGCTGAAACTATGAAAATGGTACAGTCTGATTACGAAGCAGTGTTGGAGTATATAGTGGTATACCAAGGATATACACTTGTGGAAAATGGCAAGGAGGTACCCTACATCCAGAAGCTTGTATGAACATTTTCGAAGCTAATGAGAATGTCACTTGTTTACAAAATGAAATGCTATATTGCTAAGGATTTATTGTTACTGTATACTTTAACTGTTTCCAGGAACGAAATATCACTGAAGACAAAGCCATGCCCGTCCCTGTGATCAATACAGAAGCGAGTTTCTGTGTGGAAGGTTCAGGGAACATTCCAGTAGGACAGAGCAGTTGCAACTACACATACCGATTGAACACTACTAGTAGCCCACCATTGCGTACACCTCCAAATGTATACTTTGTTTGTGGGGAATAGGCTTATACGTGGCTTCCCAGGGAATGGTTTGACCGGTGTTGTCTCCTTCCTTTTACCCCCGTTTATATTACACCGTCTAATTATCACAAAGATCATAGGCTACAACATAGGGATCTATATTTGCACCGGGTCAAAAGAGTAGTCAATCCAGAGGATATAGATCAAACAGATACTTCCCTACAGCAATTTACTGACATAATGAAGGGTATTCTACCATTCTGGGGCCCCATGTTCAATAGTCGTAATATTCATCACCTTGCCAGAGTAGTTGAGGGAGTTATTAATACTACTGCATGTATACTGACTAATCTTATAGTCTAGCTTCAGGCTACGCGGCTCGTTTCTCTTCAAAACCGGATGGTTTTAGACGTCATTCTTGCTGATAGGGGTGGAGCCTGCCGCATCATCGGCAGCAGTTGTTGTGTGTACATTCCTGATAACGCTCCTAATGTATACACCGCAATACAGAAATTACACAGGCTTGCTTCAGATATCCATCAGGATAATGGTTCATGGTCCCTCACAGGGTGGTTCTGGGGTCTACTGACATCATGGGGTTGGTTGGTACTACTTTTCGTAGTCGCTATTGCAGGCGTCACATTTTGCTTATGTATAAATTGCCTTGCATCCTGTTGCACCTATTGTGTGAGTAAGCTCACCCCTACACCTAAATTTTCAGGACGTGATAATAAGGTCTCTACTATGATGATGCAGGACATCCAGGACATGATGCTCAATGACAAAGGCATTTTTGAATACTAAGTGGATTTTGATACTCATGTGCTGCCTTATTCTCCCTCGTAACTTGAGTAACTATACATTTTCTTTCTTCTGCCTTAGAAGTGTAAAGACCCTACCGGATAGCATCAATAAAGTATTTAGCCACCCATGCTAAAAGGAGGGTCTGTTAGGTTTGAAAATCCCATTCCTGCAATGCACTTGTTTCATGCTATATTAGGTAAGCAGTGTGTGGCTAAATAGACACCATGTGTATTCACGTTATGCCACCCACTGAGTTATCCCTGTAACGTGTAAGCTTTAGTTAGCAATGTGACTCCATTTTATATTTCGTAATCCCTATTAGGCTGCTTAGGTGGTGCCTGAACTAGGCCTCATTACTTGTATTGCGTGCCTCAGCAGAACACTGTATTTTGTTATTATTTTGCCTTCTGTTCAAGGTTGCTTCCTGACTTACTAATGAATAGGCCATTCTGCCCTCGCATACCTACCCGAGTGTGTAGTTCTGCTCCCACGTTAGGAGACGCTGAGACTTAGCACGGTAACCTTGAATTACAGATAGCACGTACCCATCTGGCAGGTGGTAGCTCATCCTTCTGTGCCTCCTTTGTTCATGTTCAGCCCAGGCCGGTAACTTTCCACTGTGGGCGTGGTTGGAGGCTACTCAGGAGGAATGATTATTCATTACAGACCATTACTGACCAGGGTCAGTCCCTTGGCAGTCATCTTAGGGTACAGGTCAGATTGGACTCCTCTGCAGAGTATTGCTAATAAAGCTTGTTTGTATTCTCCACTGTCTGACTGACTCTTCATTCTTGGGAAGGCATAGCAGGTGGTTGTAAGTAACCCAGGTGGTCCCTAAGGGCCACTTACTTCAAGGTCAGTCGAAGAGCCAGGTTTTGAGGCTCCTCCTGAAGGTGTGCAGAGTGGGGGAGTGTCTGATGTTGACTGGGAGCTTGTTCCAGGTCTTTACTGCGACGGAGGAGAAGGCTGTTCCGCCTGCTCTGGTTCAGCGGATGCATTAGGTCTCTGCCAGGGCAAGGTCGACAGAGCAGAGGTTCCTTTTGGGTACGTGGAAGGAGACTCTTTTGTTGAGGTATTTGGGTCCAATGTTGTGGAGGGATTTGTAGGTGTGGGTGAGTAGCTTGAAGGTCACTCTCTTCTCGATGGGGAACCAGTGGAGGTCACTTAGGTGCTGGGTCATATGCTGGTGTCGTGGGGTTCCAAGGATGAGTCTGGCTGCGGCGTTCTGTATGATTTGGAGCTTGTGTAGCAGGGTTTTGTTGATTCCGGCGTAGAGGGCATTTCTGTAGGCCAGTCTGCTGGTTATAAGTGCGTGGGTGACGGTATTTCTGCATTCAGGGAGGATCCACTTGAAAGTCTTGAGGAGTATGCGGTGGGCGTTGAGGTGACGGCGTTGATCTGGCGAGTCAAGGTGAGGGATGAGTCTAGGATGATGCCAAGGTTCCAGACATGGTCCATCAGGGTGGGTGGGTGTCCGAGGGCAGGGGGCCACCATGAGCTGTCCCATGCAGTGGGTGAGGGTCAGAGGATGAGGACCTCTGTCTTCTTGAGCTTAAGGCAGCTGTTGCTCATCCAGGCTGAGATATCTTTCATTCCTTCATGGAAGCTGAGTCTGGTGTCTTTGGGGTTCTTTGTTAGAGAGAGGATGAGCTGGGTGTCATAGGCGTAGGATACTATGCTGAGCCCATGCTGTCTGACGATGGCACCAAGGGGGGCCATGTAGATGTTGAAGAGCGTGGGGCTAAGCAAGGATCCTTGGGGTACTCCGCAGTTGATCTCCGTGGGTTCGGAGAGGCAGGGAGGGAGTCAGATCCTTTGGGTTCTGCTGGAGAGAAAGGAGAGGCTCTAGTTGAGGGCGCTGCCCTGTATACTGGCATTGTGGATTCTGGCTGCAAGGGTGTGGTGGGAGACGATGTCGATGGCTGCAGAGAGGTCTAGTAGGATGAGGGCCGTGGTGTAGCTCTGGTCGAGTAGCATGCGGATGTCATCGGTGGCGGCAAGGAGGGCGGTCTCGGTGCTGTGGTTGGTGCGAAATCCATCCTGAGAGGGGTCAAAGAAGGCGCTCTCTTTGATGAAGGTGGTCAGTTGGGTATTGATGAATCTCTTGGTGACTTTGGCTGCGAAGGGAAGGAGAGAGATGGGCTGGTAGTTTTTCAGGTCCGTTGGGTCGGCCAAGGGTTTCTTGAGGAGGGGCTTGACCTCTGCCCACTTCCAATCATCAGGGAAGAGGCCGGAATTGAGGGATGCATTGATGGTCCAGCATAGTTCGGGTGCTATCGCGGCAGCTCTGTGGTAGATGTGCAGTCGGCAGGGGTCCGTGGGGGCTCTTGAGGGTGTGTTCTTCATGGTTGTGGTGGTGTCTTCGGTGGTTGCAGGTTTCCAGTTGGTGATGGTCGGTTGGTTGCCGGTGTTGGGGAGGGGCGCGGTGTCCGGAGTCTGTTCGCTGAAGTTGTTGTAGAGGGCCTTGATTTTCAGGTGAAAGTAGGAGCTGAGCTTGTTGCAGAGGTCCTGAGAATGTGTGATGTCCGTGGCTTCGCTAGGGGGTTTAGTGAACTGCTGAATGACGTTGAAGAGTTATTTTGCATTGCTTGAGTTTGTGTGGATTGTGTTCTTGATGAATGTCCGCTTGGTGGCTCTTATGCACTGGTGATAATCGTTCATGGCGTTTCTGTAGTTGTTCTGGTCCTCAGTGGTTTTCCTGTTCCACCAGAGTTTCTCGAGGTATTTGCAGGAGTGCCTGGCTTCTTGGAGGTCGGTGGTCAACTGGGCAGCCTTCAGGGGGTGTTGTTTTACGTGGAGGCAGAGGGGTGCGAGCTCATTGGCGCAGTCGGTGATCCAGCTGTGAAGTTCTTTGGCTGTGGTGTCAGCGTCTGTCATGGCGGATGGGGGGTTGTGGAGGAGGGTGGTGTTGAGGTGTCCCTCTGTGATCTTGCTCCAGTTTCTCCGTGGTGGGCATGGGGCGGGTTTGGGTGCGGTGGTGGTGGTGAAGGTGAAGTGTATGCAGTGGTGGTCTGTCCAGAGGGGCTGCATGGTGTGGTTAAAGTGGATGTTAGTCCCTCCTGCAAAGATGGGGTCCAGGGTGTGTCTGGCTATGTGGGTAGGGATGGTGACGAGCTGCCTCAGTCCAAAATTGTCAAGGAGGGTGGAGGAGTCAGGGTTGGTGTGGTTGTCTAGGTGGAAATTCAGGTGTTCGATGAGAATGTAGTCCATGGAGGCGATGGCGTGGGGTGCGGCGAGGTCGGCAATGGCGGTGGCGGAGGAGGCACAGGGTCCGGGTGGTCTGTAGACAAGGGTCCTGTGCAGCGTGGTTCTGGGGCTGGTTTGGATCTGGAAGTGGAGGTGCTCTGTGTTGGAGAGGGGGTTTCTTGTGCTGGAGGTGGAGATTCAAAGGGAGCTCTTGTGTGCGATGTTGAGTCTTCCTCCTGGGTGGTGGGGGCGGTCCTACCTTTGGATCTTGTATCCATCGGGGATGTCGGTGGCGAAGTAAGGGGCGGAGGCATATGTCCAGGTGTTGAGCAGGTCCCAGATCTCCGTGCCATGTCTGTGGAGGGAGCGTACATTGAGGAGGATGCACTTCAGGGCTTCGGTGGTGCAGATGTCTGTCATGGGTTCTGCGGTCGTGTGCGAGCTTTTGATGGTGAAGGATAGTCGGCAGTGTCGGCAGGAGAACTGTCCGTGGGTGGTGTTCGACGTCGATCTCTGGCAGTGGTGGTTTCTCCCAAGGTTGAGTGCGAGGAGGGCGGCAGCGGTGTAGCTGTGGGTGGTCGTAGATCCAGGGTTCCTGGCGCTGGCCGTGGACGGGTCGCAGACAGGCACGAACAGGCTTGCCTGGGATCAACAATAACTCTCACAGACCATAGCCAAACTCCTTTGCAGTAGATACCGGGCAAAACACGCATCTCCCCATTCCTAACCAATTCGGACAACCAAAGTGCATGCAGGCAGCAGTTCACCACACCACCCAATCAACTAAACGGTGAACAGCCAGCTAAACACAAGCAACAATGGGCAAGTCAAATAGAAAACAGGCCAAACTGCTTTTCGAATCCTGCAAAACAACAAGAGGACATGGTCAAGAACCAAATACAGACACTGCAGATGGCGCAGACTTGGCGCAAAAAGCAGATGAAGACGATGTGAAAATACTACTAGTGACAATGAAACGCAACTTAACGTCCATGGAATCCAAAATGGACAGCATGTGTTCGCGAATGGATTTTATTATGCAAAGGTTAGAAAAACATGATGGTAGAATCGGAGTAGCTGAAAACAGAATCTCTGAGCTAGAAGATGACAGCCCTCAGCGTAATGATCAAGTAAAAGAAATGGATCACTTGCTAAGAGTAATCGCAGCAAAGAATGAAGACTTGGAAGCTAGATCCTGAAGGAATAACATTCACATTTTAGTTATACCAGAATCCGCTAACACTGGGAAAATGGAGGAATTTGTGGAGCATATGCTGGTCACTTGTTTTGGTAGGGAGACTTTCTTCCCGTTGTTGGTGGTGGAAAAATCACACAGAACATTGCCAGCGAGGCCCCTGCCTGGAGCGCCTCCGAGACATAATCGTGGCAAAATTGCTGAATTGCAGAGACCACGACATAGCCTTGTGTAAGACCAGGAAAAGACAATCCCTAATATACGACAATAATAAAATCTCTCTATATCCGGATTTTATGCTGGCAGTTCAAGAAGCCAGGAAGAAATACCTGCCTGTCAAGAAAAAGCTGCAGCAGGCAAATGTCACATATGCCATGCTCTACCCTGCCCGACTAAGGATAACACATCAAGGCAAACAGCACTTTTGCTCAACACCACAACAGATCATGGACTTCCTCAAATCACTAGCTATGCACCCAGGTCACACCAACAGTTCACCGTCAGCCAGTGGATCATCTCCAACCCAAAAAGAGGAAGAATAGCCAACAAATGGGCAACTGACCCACATGCAACCTGTGCTGTATCGCGAAAAGGTCTGACACCTCTATTTAAAGCCCTGAATAAAGATCTTGAAAACGGAATCACAAAAGGAATGTGGATAGTCAAGCACCTGCGAAGACAAAATAAAGATCTTCTTTCTGCTCTCTGTGTAAGCTCTATTTTTGCTGGAAGATGACAAGATAACTGATATGAAACTCTCAATGGCAGAGAGCTTGTCAGGTGCACGCCGCTAGTATCCCAGACACCATTCACCCACGACGTTCAGCCTGGAAGGAGGTTTCGCTTTGCCTCTAGACGGCAAACCCCAGCAGGAGATCCCTCAATGCTGATGCATGGAGCAGAGGACAATTTTGCCTGGCCCCTGTTCATTCTGTTTGTGTTTTCTGTTTTTTAGGTCTCGCCTACGCAGCGCGCATGTGTTGCATAGGAAGAGACCTCTTGGAATTGATTCGCTTTTCAGGAAAAAACGTGCACGCATTGCATTGCTTTCAATGGCAACGCGTGCACGTTTGGTGATTCCCTTGCAGGAGCGAGCTTTGGTGAAATATGGTTGTAATTATCTGGTGCCCCTGCTCGCTCCCGCAAGGGAAACGCTGTGTGTGTGCGGGCGCGCGCACCACTACGCGCTTGCGCCCAGCCTTTTCTTTTTTTTTTACAGTCGCTATCCGCGGAGTGCTCTAACCATGTTAGTAAAGGTTTCAGTGAATAAACTGCAGCAGATTGGGGCTTATACATGAGCCAGAAACAAACGGTTTCAAATATCTGGAGCGTGTTAAACATCTCTTACAGCTCTTTCTTCGGAGTTTTATATAGCGCCAACTTGATTTGAATGTATCAGAGCTCTTTACTTGAGCACCAGACAGTACTCCTGTAAATAGTGCTGGTGTATAATCCATTCGTCGGCGCATCGGTTCTCATGTAGGCTATGCCATGTTAGTAAGAGTCTTCAGTGGTTAGTAAGTTGCATCAGAGTCTGTCCCTGAGCCGGGTACCTCCTGTCAGGTTCCCGGGGTTTTGTAATCATCGATCTGCTTTTACTGTTGGTGCACGAGGAAGGTGAGGCATTCCACTGGGAAGCTCCGCATCAAGTTGTTTACCTCCTCACAGTGCTTTCAGGGACAGACTGACTCCGTTTACCTTGGCAGTGACATAGTTTGAGCTTTAGAAGCGTTAAAACCCCATAAGCTTTTCTCTATTTTCTTCAGGTATTGATTAATTGATCACATGCCCAGACGCACTGTTGATGTAGAACAATAATTTCAGCACGATTCGCCTTTGAAAGTGAGATCCGTATCCAGCAGGCAGTACAAGCTGATACCTGGCTCTAGGTATTTACAAGTCTGCGTGACTTTAGACTGCTTTAGGTCACTGGGTGTTCTTTCCATGTGCTGAGAACAGGCGGGAGTTCCAAAGAAGGCTTCAGTTCTGAACTCTGACAACGGAGCACGCTTCCTTGGGCATGCATGCTGAGGCAGACCACATGACCTTGAGAAGACGATCCTCTTGCCCTGGTACCCTAGGCTGTCACCCAGGGGTCCTCTCAGAGCACTCATCAGCACCGTACACGACCCTTTGTTCAATGTTTCAGATTCTGCACCTGCATTCTTGTTGGTGCGCTCTCAAATCCCCCTATCATTACCTTTCATCACTCCAACCCCGTTCTTTTCACGCCTCAGAGTCTTCCCTTCCATCACGTTGGTCCATTGTAGCTCTTTCCCGCTCTGCCCCCTTTGTCCTGCAGCTTCCGCCTGCAGGAATGCAGCCTTGCTAGCTATGTTTTAATGGAGCATACATACCTGAGAAGAGAGGTGCCACTTCCTGACTGCGACGTTGTGTTAGATTATCGATTAGGAAGATCTTCGAATATGCAAATTATTACGCTGTATAGAACGTGAACTCAATGCAGGTCACTGGAATTAAACCTGGGAATGTGAGCGCAGTAACACGTGTTGTATCCTTAAGCCACAGTGCCTTTGAAAGTCGCCTGGTTTGGTCCATGACATAATAAAAACATAAAATATGCAAACAAATGGGGCTTTCCTGAAGACCGACTCATTTTAACTTGGCCCATACAGTTCCATTCACCTTACCTCCCACCTTGCTACTGCCAACCTAACTGCACAGCACTGGGACGGACAGTCTGTGAGGCAGCATACATGGCACATTCAGTGACGTAGAGAACATTAGGCCTGCAAATGGCAGAACCTCGCCTGAATGAGACCCAAATAGAGTCCTGCTCTCAGGACCGTCAAAGCTAACAACAAGCACGCATTTTATTACAACCTCAACGGGTGCTGGAGCTCGTCATTCAGACTGGGAATGTGACCTGCGCTTTGTCACTCACCAATTATCAAATTATGGGGTGTACATGGCTACTCTGTGAAACACTTCATTGAAGCACCTAGTTACCCACCTCCTATGGCATGATTCTCCTTGGCAGAACTCCATCAGGCCATTAATGTTTGCTTTTGTCCTTCCGTGAGCTGTATTGTAAACTACATCTTGAAAAACAGAGCCTGTTCAAAGTAATCTAGTAATACTGGTTATGTTAGTTCATTTCACACTCTGCTCTTTGCTATTACTCACCGAGTGGTGGCCAATAGTTCTGTTTAAGTCGTTGAAGGTGTTCCGCACAGTCCTTCTTTTCTTGCCATTTATGAGATCTAAGTGTTCTCCTTGTTACAAGATGTTGTTTGCTTTTATCTTTCCGTGAGCTTCATTGTAAACTACATCTTGGAAAACAGAGCCTGTTCAAAGTAATCTAGTAATACTGCTTATTTTAGCAAAGAGCAGAGTGTGAAATGAACTATCACTCACCGAGTGGTGGCCAATATTTCTATTTAAGTCGTTGAAGTTGTTCAGCGCAGTCCTTTTTTGCTTGCCATTTATGAGATCTAAGTGTTCTCCTTGTCAAGAGATGTTTTCATTTACTCTGTGAGGTCACATTGGGTCACCTTGCATGCCAGAAGTTATTTTATGCGCCTTTAAGGCATTACTTACTGTGAGCATCTTTAAAAAAAAAAAAACATATCTATATATATATATATATATATATATATATCTCAAGGTAAGCAGCACTCGAACGCAGCTCCGCTTTTCCCCGTAAAAGCTTTATTTGGTGTGTTTGTCATCCATTCTCAGTCCTTATTAAAGCATACGACCGCAGCCTTACGCGTTTCGTGGCTTCACTTCATCAGAGGCTGAGCGGTCGAAAGAGGCATTGCGGGTCACATCTTCCTTTTAAACAATATCCTACGCTGTCATGCAGCTGCTCTGAATGAGTCTGTAAGTAGTGCTCATGGGAGATGTAGTCCGCCATTTCTCCTCAGATGCATGCCTCTTAAATGAATGCTGGTTACAAAGCTCATCATGAGCCCCAAGAAGCGATGTCATACTTAATCCAGGAGGCGCATTCCACTGTAGAGTCCCTCAATGAGACTCCGTGGCCCCCTTTGAATCTGGGGTGGTGCTTGCTTAGCGGCAGGACGGCCGCTTTTTATGTTCAAGGCTCAGTGGGGTGTCCAACAAGGTAAGCAGCACTCAAACGCAGCTCCGCTTTTCCCCGTAAAAGCTTTATTTGGTGTGTTTGTCATCCATTCTCAGACTCATTCAGAGCAGCTGCATGACAGCGTAGGATATTGTTTAAAAGGAAGATGTGACCCGCAATGCCTCTTTCGACCGCTCAGCCACTGATGAAGTGAAGCCACGAAACGCGTAAGGCTGCGGTCGTATGCTTTAATAAGGACTGAGAATGGATGACAAACACACCAAATAAAGCTTTTACGGGGAAAAGCGGAGCTGCGTTCGAGTGCTGCTTACCTTGTTGGACACCCCACTGAGCCTTGAACATAAAAAGTGGCCGTCCTGCCGCTAAGCAAGCACCACCCCAAATTCAAAGGGGGCCACGGAGTCTCATTGAGGAACTCTACAGTGGAATGCACCTCCTGGATTAAGTATGACATCGCTTCTTGGGGCTCATGTTGAGCTTTGTACCCAGCAATCATTTAAGAGGCATCCATCTGAGGAGAAATGGCGGACTACATCTCCCATGAGCACTACTTACAGACTCATTCAGAGCAGCTGCATGACAGCGTAGGATATTGTTTAAAAGGAAGATGTGACCCGCAATGCCTCTTTCGACCGCTCAGCCTCTGATGAAGTGAAGCCACGAAACGCGTAAGGCTGCGGTCGAATGCTTTAATAAGGACTGAGAATGGATGACAAACACACCAAATAAAGCTTTTACGGGGAAAAGCGGAGCTGCGTTCGAGTGCTGCTTACCTTGTTGGACACCCCACTGAGCCTTGAACATAAAAAGTGGCCGTTCTGCCGCTAAGCAAGCACCACCCCAGATTCAAAGGGGGCCACGGAGTCTCATTGAGGGACTCTACAGTGGAATGCGCCTCCTGGATTAAGTATGACATCGTTTCTTGGGGCTCATGTTGAGCTTTGTACCCAGCAATCATTTAAGAGGCATCCATCTGAGGAGAAATGGCGGACTACATCTCCCATGAGCACTACTTACAGACTCATTCAGAGCAGCTGCATGACAGCGTAGGATATTGTTTAAAAGGAAGATGTGACCCGCAATGCCTCTTTCGACCGCTCAGCCTCTGATGAAGTGAAGCCACGAAACGCGTAAGGCTGCGGTCGAATGCTTTAATAAGGACTGAGAATGGATGACAAACACACCAAATAAAGCTTTTACGGGGAAAAGCAGAGCTGCGTTCGAGTGCTGCTTACCTTGTTGGACACCCCACTGAGCCTTGAACATAAAAAGTGGCCGTCCTGCCGCTAAGCAAGCACCACCCCAGATTCAAAGGGGGCCACGGAGTCTCATTGAGGGACTCTACAGTGGAATGCGCCTCCTGGATTAAGTATGACATCGCTTCTTGGGGCTCATGTTGAGCTTTGTACCCAGCAATCATTTAAGAGGCATCCATCTGAGGAGAAATGGCGGACTACATCTCCCATGAGCACTACTTACAGACTCATTCAGAGCAGCTGCATGACAGCGTAGGATATTGTTTAAAAGGAAGATGTGACCCGCAATGCCTCTTTCGACCGCTCAGCCTCTGATGAAGTGAAGCCACGAAACGCGTAAGGCTGCGGTCGAATGCTTTAATAAGGACTGAGAATGGATGACAAACACACCAAATAAAGCTTTTACGGGGAAAAGCGGAGCTGCGTTCGAGTGCTGCTTACCTTGTTGGACACCCCACTGAGCCTTGAACATAAAAAGTGGCCGTCCTGCCGCTAAGCAAGCACCACCCCAGATTCAAAGGGGGCCACGGAGTCTCATTGAGGGACTCTACAGTGGAATGCGCCTCCTGGATTAAGTATGACATCGCTTCTTGGGGCTCATGTTGAGCTTTGTACCCAGCAATCATTTAAGAGGCATCCATCTGAGGAGAAATGGCGGACTACATCTCCCATGAGCACTACTTACAGAATCATTCAGAGCAGCTGCATGACAGCGTAGGATATTGTTTAAAAGGAAGATGTGACCCGCAATGCCTCTTTCGACCGCTCAGCCTCTGATGAAGTGAAGCCACGAAACGCGTAAGGCTGCGGTCGTATGCTTTAATAAGGACTGAGAATGGATGACAAACACACCAAATAAAGCTTTTACGGGGAAAGGCGGAGCTGCGTTCGAGTGCTGCTTACCTTGTTGGACACCCCACTGAGCCTTGAACATAAAAAGCGGCCGTCCTGCCGCTAAGCAAGCACCACCCCAGATTCAAAGGGGGCCACGGAGTCTCATTGAGGGACTCTACAGTGGAATGCGCCTCCTGGATTAAGTATGACATCGCTTCTTGGGGCTCATGTTGAGCTTTGTACCCAGCAATCATTTAAGAGGCATCCATCTGAGGAGAAATGGCGGACTACATCTCCCATGAGCACTACTTACAGACTCATTCAGAGCAGCCGCATGACAGCGTAGGATATTGTTTAAAAGGAAGATGTGACCCGCAATGCCTCTTTCGACCGCTCAGCCTCTGATGAAGTGAAGCCACGAAATGCGTAAGGCTGCGGTCGTATGCTTTAATAAGGACTGAGAATGGATGACAAACACACCAAATAAAGCTTTTACGGGGAAAAGCGGAGCTGCGTTCGAGTGCTGCTTACCTTGTTGGACACCCCACTGAGCCTTGAATATATATATATATATATATATATATATATATATATATATATATATATATATATTCACTGAAAAAACCATAGGTTTCAGGGGTGGTATAGTTAGCTGTACTTTTCACTTGTACAAAACCATTGAAATTCCCCCGTTATAGTTAGTTCAGCTAACTATAACTCGCGTGCCCGCAATGCACTGCTGATGACGTCACATATTACATCACTCATGACATGGTCAGTGACATCACTCATGACATCACTGATGACATCTCAAATGACATCACTGATGACATCACTGATGACATCATCCAGTGAATGTGTGTTTTTCTGAAAATTAAATATGTTTTATATATGTATATCTCAAGGTCGATGGAAGAATAAATGGGTATATAAGTGTCTAAATGGATGATTTGTTTTTGAAAAATTGATTGTGTAACTGACTGATTAAGTGTATCATAGTGAATACATGGCTTAGTGAGTAATGTTTAAATATGTAAATATCTGTATCAGTCTCTCACTTTGTGTATAAGTGGCTGCATGGGTTGGTGAGTAGCTACATGGTTGTCTATATAGGTTATTAGTTGGTTTTTTGAGTATCAGTCTGAGTGTCTGCATGGTTCGGTGGGGGGTATTACGTAGTGCATAGTTGCATGAATGAGTGACTCACTGTTTGTATGTGTTGAAGACAGCATGTGTGCAGGACTGTATGGGTGGATGAGTGTGTGTATGGGTGTGTTAGTGAGTGAATGACTGTCTCAATAGTGTCTTTATGAGTAACTACATATGTTTTAAACTAGTATATGTGACTATTGGTGTATATAAGTGAGTATATGTGAGAGTGAGAGATTGAAAGAGTTCCTGTATGAATAAGTGTGTGTTTCTATAAGTGATTGTTTAAAAGACTAAGTATGTGTAAGTTTCCGTAGAAGTAAGTGTGGTGGTGTGTGTATAACTGTATATGCAAGTAAATGTATGTTTGATTCTTTATTAGCATGAGTGACTATGTGTGTGAGTAACTCTATGGATGAGTAGCATTGTGTAACAGGATGTATAGGTGTATGAGTACATATGATGAGTGACTACATGTATGAGTGACTGTATAGGACTGTTGGTGAATGAGTGGATGTGTAGGTGGATCTTAGAAGTACTGAAGAGGTTGTTGTAACTGGTATTGGTATGTCCATTGTTTTGAAAATTGTAGTCTCTATTTTTGAATGTGTGTATCAAAGCTTATATTAGGGTGAGAGGAGGTCTGCCACTCTATCACAAGGATGATGTCATCAGTGATGTCATCAGTGATGTCATTTGAGATGTCATCAGTGATGTCATGAGTGATGTCACTGACCATATCATGAGTGATGTAATATGTGACGTCATCAGCAGTGCATTGCGGGCTCGCGAGTTATAGTTAGCTGAACTAACTATAACGGGGGAATTTCAATGGTTTTGTACAAGTGAAAAGTCCAGCTAACTATAACACCCCTGAAACCTATGGTTTTTTCAGTGAATTTCTGAGGTTTTTTAAATGCTAATTCCTAACTATAACGTGCCTGAAACCTAAAGTTTTTTCTGTGAATTTCAAAGGTTTTTTAAATGCTAATTTCAAACTATGCCTACAGAGATAGGACATGTGAAGAAAGAAGATAAAATGCACAGAAAGAAAAAAAAGAAGTGCAGAAAGAAGCAACAGAAGTCCTCAAAGACGAAGAAAAGTGCAGGAAGAAGGATAACGTGCAGAAAGAACAAAAAGAAGAGCAGAAAGTAGCCTTGTTGCAAAATCATCCTGTACCCTCAACTTTTTCAGACGGATACTGGTGGTAACTGAGTCTGACTAACCACTCCTAGAGCCAGTGCTATGTTAAAAGACACTTAGAATACAGTGAAAACACCTACATACACTAGGGAACATTATGCGTTGGGGTCCCCCTGTGATTAGCATGACCTCCTCTGTAACCCCCAGTATATAATAGGGCAGGGGGATTAAAACTACCTCTTAAAACAGGCCACAGGGCGTTTTTGCACATGTTAACTCAGGCCCCGTCCCCTCCCTTCACCACTGTGTAAACACGCCCTGTGTCCGTTTTTAGTTGGGAGATTAAGTTCATTTGAATCCTCAGGGTCCCTAGGGTCCAACTAGCCCACTAGGTACCTCCAGTAAGTGCCACAGAGCTGCGTTGCAGAGAGGTGTAAAAAGTGGCACGGCCTGGACCACCTCTCTGCAATGCAGCTCAGTGGCGCTTACTGGAAGCACTTGGTGGGCTAGTTAGCCCCCAGGGGCCCTCAGTATTGAATGGAAATTATATCCCCAATTTAAAACGTGCCATAGTGCGTGTTTGCACACGTCACCTCAGGCCCCGTCCCCTCCCTTCACCACTGTGTAAATGCGCCCTGTGGCTGTTCTAAGTTGAGAGATTAAGTCCCCTTGAATCCTAAGGGTCCCTAGGGTCAAACTAGACCACTAGGTACCTCCAGTAAGCGCCACAGAGCTGCGTTGCAGAGAGGTGTAAAAAGGGGCTTGGCCTCAGAACACCTGTCTGCAGCGCAGCTCCCTGGCGCATACTGGAGATGCCTGTTGGGCTAGTTGGCCCTCAGGGACCCTCAGTATTGAAGAGGAATTAATTCCCCAACTTACAACTCGCCAGTGTGCGCGTTTGCAGAGTGCTGCAAGGAGGGGGCGTCGCCTCCGGCACGATGCCAGTCTTTTATTTATTTTAATTTTTTAAGAAGGGGGGCTGTGTGGTTCCCCTTCTTATTCTAATTTATTGGCCCTGATGACCCCATCCCCCAGGGCCTGTCTCCTAACTATATTTTTTTGACCCCAATCGCCAGGGCGGGCCGGCCACTGTTTTTTATTGTTTTAAAAAAATATATATTTATAGACACACCTAGGACATGCTGGACAAACCGTACGTACCTATCACCATGACGATTTGCGTGATATTCATTAAAAGGCGACTATGCATACAATGAATCCACGCGGAATGTATTTACACCACTAGTGAAGCTCTGACATGTCTGATGCCCTACCGTGCCTAATCCCGGTAGATACCCTTGTCGTTTATTTATACAAACATGGGTAGCTATTGACGGGCACATTTAATACACATGCACACCAAGGCATTCAAAGGGGATTCGACAAAAATTCGACCAAAACTATGCAAGAAACCCCCCTCACGATTAATAAAACACACATCCACTGCCTGATGTGTAATACTTTTTATTTTACTCTCTGGAAAGGGGTCAAACATCACTTGAGAGTCACAGCGCGCTCCTGGCAGAGCCCAATGCCGTGTTACACCCACCAGTGCCTGCTGAGTGCCACACACCTCTGTGTTGTATTCCACTAGCTAGTGCATATGCTATGACACTCTCTAGCCCATGTGCACTGTAACACCACCCCGTGAATATGTCATGCCACACTTGTCTTCGCACGGGTTATATTGCCCCATCTAATGTGCCTTCCTCGATGCCTATGTTATAACGCACAGTGCTATGCCATACATATTACAATCTGGGATCCATATCTTTGTCACAGTGCATATGCAACGTTACACTCCCCAGCACATATTTTATATTACAACTTTAGAGACTAGTTAGGTTACACAACACTGCCCTGTGCATATTACACTCCAAGGCCCATATCGCATAGCACGCGCTAGTGCCTGTGCTATCTCGTGCTCTCCAATGAATCTGTCATTGCGCACAATGTATTGCATATTATATTTCATGCCCGGTTCATCTTATATCACACTTTTTGGTGCATAGTTTATACCATACACTATATCTAGTTTTCATTTTCAATCGTGCTCTCAGGACTATGTTCTATATAACACTGTGTTCACCTACCCTTTTCACGGGCATTACATTTTGCGATAGGGGGTGGAGGGTCAGGGGGTGTTTCTGCCAAGTGAGCCCGGAGTCACAGTCACAAACGTCCTCTTCTTCCTGAATAAAAGTGAGATTATGCTGCATACTTGTTCATATTTTAAGTAGTTCGCACAGACACACGTTTTAAAAACAATAAAGTTCCTAATACCCGCCTTCTCTGAACAGTTAGCTTGCTGCCCCATCCCCCTCCTCCCTATCCTCTGTTGTGTGAATCCATGGACTAGCCTCCTCCCTCCTGCCATGCATGGTCTGATGTGCTGCCACTGCTCTCAATTTAGTATGATGTACCAGTCCACTCCTCCTGCCCTCCATTGCCCAATTCTATGTCCCATCATTGACCTCCTGCTTAAACTCTGTGCTTAGCTTGCTGCCCCTATTCTCCTTCCCCCTGCTCTCCGATGTCTTTGTGCATGCCCCTGCTCCATCCTTTTTGCCCACCATGTTCCATGGACCTGCCACTCCTATCTACTCTGAGTGTTCTGTTGAGCTGCCACTCCCCTCCCACCTGCCTAGCATTGTCAGATGACTGTAACCTGTCCCTGTGACCTCCACCCTGCTTGTCCACATGCCATGCCCCTATCCTCTTCCTCCTGTCCACATGGTCCATTGTACTGCCACACCCTTCTGCCTCCCTGGTCTGTTGTGCTGCAACTGCTCCTCCTGCCTGCCCCGTGTGGTCTGTTGTGAGGCCCCTTCCCCTGAACTTTCTTGTCTGTGCACAGGTTCTGACCCTCCCTTCTATCCTCCATCGTCCTTTGTGCATGCCCCTGCACCCTCCTTCTTGCCCATCATAGCCATTGTGCTGCCACTAACCCTCCCACTTGCCATGCATGGTCTTCTGTGCTGCCATGGCCCCTCCCACCTTCCCTGTGTGGTCAGTTAGCTGCCCCTGACCCCCTCCCACCTTCCCTCCATGGTCTGTGTGTATGCCATCACAGTCTCACTGTTGCTCTTCATGGTGTGTCTTGCTTCTAGTGCCCATCCTGCCTGACCTCCATGGCTATCTTGCTGCTCCTGCCCTGCCCCCTTGCCCCCAGCCCTCTGTTTACATGTGCAGACCCCTACTCCCTCCCTCCTGGCTTGTCTGTTCCATTGTAATGCCCCTGCTCCGTCCCTCCTGCCCTTTATGGTCTGTTATGCTGCAGCTTTCTCTCCTGTCTGTCCATTATGGTCAGCTAGCTACCATTGCCTCTTGCCCCTCTGTTCTCTGTTGTCCATGTGCATGGTCCTGTCCCCTCCCTCTTGCTTTCTATGGATTGTTGTGCTGCACTCCCGTCCCGCATGCCCTGTGTGGTGTATTGTGCTGCTGCAAACCCTGATGCCTGCCCTGCAGGGTCAGTTTGGTGCACCTCTCCATGTCCCTCCTGTCCTCTGTTATGCAAGTCCATGTCCCTACCCCATGTCCTTCCATGATCCAATGTACCATACTTGCGAACATTTTGAACTTGGTAAGAGGGAGATTTTGAAAAAAAACTGGGGTATTGATTTTCCCCTTTGAGTTACATTGAAAAAGAGGAGATTGTAGACAGGAGACAGATCAAATAAAGCCCATTTGAGCTTAAAAACATTGGACGTTTCCTGGCTGAATCGGGTCTGTTGGCATGTATGGTTGTACTACCATTGCCTCTTCCTTCTGCCCACAATGGTCTATTGCATTGCCACAGCCTCTCTTGCAAGTCCTGTATTGTTGGTTTGTTGCCCCTGCCCCCCTTTCCACTGCCCTCCATAGTCTGTTGTGCTGCCACGGCCCTTCCTGCCTGCTCGGTGTGGTTAAATTGTTGCCTTTGCACCCTCCTACCTGCCTTCAATTTTCAGAGTCCGTGCCCCTGGCCTCTGCCTCTCAACAGTATCCTAATGAACAACTAGATTGCTAACATTCTATATTTATTACAAAAGTGTGGAACGCCTGACGTCATCTTGATGTAATCAAAACTGTAATACCTAGAGCATTTCCTTTAGAAATTACATATATGAGAGGGTCTTATTGGCATCAAAATTATGGTTAGTGCTCTAAAAGACTAAAATAAGGACATATTTTCGGAGTTTTCAAATAGCGACAAAGCACTTTTAAATTATTTGTTATCTTTGTTTTTTAATCCAGTTCACCACTTGATTAAATGTTGCACTTAGGGGAGAGGATGTGGTGTTACTTCCAGAACTGCAGACTTTGCAACTGGGGACCAGGTTGGAGTTTCTGCTTCAGCTCGACATTCTGTGATTCTGGTCAAATCACTTAGTCTCCCCATGTCTACAACCAAAATGAATTTGTTCTTGTGTGATGTAACCAATGCTCATGTAAAGCACTCCAATACCTGACAAGTCTGCACTATATAACACTGCAAAAACACAAAATAATAAGTGTTTTGCACACTTCTGTCATTGGGCTATATTTGGGCTACATCTGGGTGATTTTGGGCTACATTTGGGCTCTTTTGTCTCTGGTGGCCATTTTGGGAGATTTATTTGTTATGAAGTTTCCTAATTTCCTCCTGTAATGCAGTCTCCTCAGTAGGAAATGCTTTCAGTTTTTTACTTTGATTCCATCATGAAGGTATTCGGATATGTCACACATTTGCCATAAATTCTGAATGTTAGCACTCTAGTTGCTCATTAGATCACTGTAGTAAAACTACTGTTCACCATGGAAGTCTGCTCCTGGTATTAAAAGTGCATGTTTCAGTCTGCATGTCAGAATTTTTTCATGAAATAGAAGAGGATTTGAGAAGTCACTCAAAATGTGCCCTCATTTTCTTTCTTCAGCATTAATCATAATTTCTATGGCAAAATGAACCCCCTCATTGTGTTCCTTTTTAAATTAAATGTTTTGAGTGTTACCAGTTTATTCCAATCAAGATGGCTTCAGGTGTGCCATACTTTTGTCATAATGAAGACAGTAAGCGCTCTAGTTGTTTTTAAGAACACTCTGAGACATTCTGTCATTGGGCTATACTTGGGCTACATCTGGGTGATATTTGGGCTACATTTGGGCTCTTTTGTCTCTGGTGGCCATCTTGGGAGACTTATTTGTTATGAAGTTTCCTAATTTCCTCATTTACTGCAGTCTCCTTAGTAGGAAATACTTTCAGTTTTTTACTTTGATTCCATCAAGAAGGCATTCAGATGTGTCACACATTTGCCATAAATTCAGAATGTTAGCACTCTTTTTGCTCATTAGATCACTGTAGTAAAGCTACTGCTCACCAGGGAAAACTGCTGCTGGTATTGAAAGTGCATGTTTCAGTCACTCAAAATGTGCCCTAATTTTTCTTTCTGAAGCACTAATCATACTTTTTATGGAAAAATGAACCCCCTCATTTTGTTCCTTTTTAAATTAAATGTTTTAAGAGTTACCACTTTAATCCAAGCAAGATGGCTTCAGGTGTGCCATACTTTTCTCATAAGTAGGACTGTTAGCGCTCTAGTTGTTCTTTGGAACACTCTGGGAAGCTGCAGTAGAACACAAAGGAATCAACTGACAGTCTCTGCCCTTGTTGGATGTACATGTTTTACTGAGAATGTCAGACTTCATTCTCACATGACTGAGAAAGATAATGTGAATTTACAGAAAATATGCTCTCAGTTTAGCTTATAGATCACCTTCCAAACCTCTGTGGTAAAGCATGAGAAAATATTTTTCTCTCAATCATGATATCCCAGCAGAAGGCTTTTTCACATGGTGAAATCACCTTAGAACATACCACAATTCCTAAAATGAGTATGGTGCCATCAACAAATAATTTATAATGTAACTAAAGTCTTAAAACCTTCTATTAACTGCAATGCTTTTTAATGATGTGCTATCATGTATATTGGTCCCAAGATGGCTGCCAACACTTCTTGGATGAAGTGCTGACAGCCAATCAGATCTCAGGATGAGATGTGTGGTTAGGCTCCGCCCACATATATATATGATTTTACGTTTGATTTTCTCAGGAACTACTGAACAGATTGACACCAGACCTGCAAAAGGCACTTCCCTGACCTGAGGACTACCTCTCTGCCAAATTTCAAGTAATTCTGTTCAGCCGTTCGGGCTGTACCTTGGACTAAAGGTCCCTATGGAAAAATGCATGGGGAAAACGTGTTTTGGGACCCCCCTTTTTTCTCGGCCCCCGCTTGACGAATCACCCCGAGACTTTCAGGGTAGGAGCGGAGCGGAGCGCCCCACCTATTTTGAAAGTTTTGCGAGGATTCGTCAACCGGCGCCAAAGTTATTCCAAACAGAATGTTGCGGATTTCCTATGGAAACACGGTCCTAACTATAACTATCTACTGGCGACCGCCAGTAGATAATATATATATATTCTCCAGGGAAAGAAGCACCATAGAAGCTCTAGCCTCTGTCACCATTTAGTGATATCGCATTAATTATCTTCATCATCTTTGATAAACAGGACAGGCTTTCTCCAAAATCTGAAATATTAATTTCGCAGCATGTGTCCAAGAAAAAATAAAAAGGACCAAAGGAATAATGCACCCCTGTCCTCCATCTGACAGCCCTGAACTAAGCATTTGTAATAATATCCTGCATGAACTCTCTTTTTTAAATATGGGCTCTTTTCCATTTTCTCGTCTACCCCTGCCCATATGGTTACTTTTCACTTCATGGATTATGCAATATTCTAGAGTATCTAGCTTCAGTTAGAACTCTCCCCGGTTTGCAAGGGATTTAATCACTTAATATAATATTCTTTTTCAAGGCTTTCAAACTGGTTCTCATTTGGTCTATGAGTGTTCCTTTTTTCTGTGGAGCATCATTAGGTCGAGCTTTTTTTGCTTATTTTAATTGGGCTCTGCGTGCTGTCTTTCAAAAAAGACAGCACTCAATTTGGCAAAGGCGGTGCATGTCCCGCCTTTGCTCCGCCCAGGGCCTAACCAGTGCGGTTACCCGCTCGGGCAAAATCTGTTTCCAATTATTGTGCCCAGCCGTGTGCGCGATAATTGAAAACAGATGGGCTGCTCCCTCATACAAGCGCGCACGCGAGCTCTCGCGCACCACGCGCGGGCTTGTTTTAGTAATAAAGGTGAGGCACAGCGTGCCCAAGATATGGGAGAACAGTGTGATCGTCATCAAACCCAGTCTGCGCGCGCGCCTCAGATTTTCTCAGGCAACGTGCAGATGAATCATCACGGTTGCTACAGAGGCCACACAGGTTGCTACCTTCCCGGTTTCACCAGGGGTAATGGCTGAGGTTTCACGGATGTGCAGAGCCATATCATCCTGCCCTAAAATGTGACATCCACCATACTTTCAGCCAATCACAGAGCAGATCTACCGCACAGGGAAGCCGGGTTCACACTGTTTTTCTCAGGAGTGTCACCACAATTATATTTTTTCCCCGTATGCGGACGATCAAAAAAGCATACCACTGACATGATCTTTGTTTCTTTCATGTTATTTTTAGAAATTGTTCACATAAACACACAAAAAAGCCACAAATGTGGTGTTCGGGGCATTTGGTGTACATATAATTTATATATATTTTTTTTTTTAAATAGCTTTATTGCGGTTGAATTTACCATAAAAACACATAAACAAAACAAAAAGCAAACAGTCCGATTCATAGATGCAGTTGCACAACATTACATGATTTAAAAACAATTGATCCGTTAAAAACATAAATAATTCCTTAATTTAAAAGGATGTCATAACAATACGATCCTATAAGGGATAAAATATTTCTTGCTCACTTGAATTCAATTTGGCTAGTCTTAAGTTAATATAACATTATTAATCAAATTCCTTCGAACAATCCACATTAAGTGTAGGAATTTGGCTACTGTACAGACAATTAGTGGATTAGTGTCAGTTTTTAGTATCCTAAAGAAGGCCAAATAATGTCTTATGCCCAGGTTCTTACACAACTGTATTATCCATGGCTTCCTGATAAAAGCATAAGCAGGACAGAATAAAATAACATGGACCGGGGTTTCATCCTCAACAATGCAGCCCGGGCAGGGTCGTACTACACCCCCCCTCCACCTATCAGATACAGAAAAAAATGGCAATGTACCATATCTAAACTGTAGATACAGTTTCTTGGCTAGTGTTGGTTGGATTAAATCGATCGCAGACTCAAAGCTATAAACGGATTTTACATCCAGAAAATTATCAGTTAAGCTTGAGGATTTTACTGAGCGAAAATGGTTGCTTAAGTTATTTTCCCTGACTACACTATTCAGAAACTTCTTTGGAATGGCTGAGCAGGAAACTTCAGGATTAAACCAGAGTTCCTCAAAGCCATTCGATATAAGTGACTGTTTTACAAAGGCTAGCCAAGGAATCCTTCCAGAACCAATAGAAGCCATGACAATTTGTAATTCCTCCCTATAGCTCGCCAACTCAGGTGTACTCCAGAGACGCTTCCAATAGAGTAGCGGTCGAATGGCGATAGCGTCTGCAATTGGACGGACATTAAGATCAAGTCTTAATGGGAGTAAAGGAGTGCTTTTAGGGAGGTCCAACAATTGTCTAAGAAAGTTATTTTCAGTTATTGAAAGGGTATTTATTGGTGTGTGACCCCAAAGTTCTGCCCCGTAGAGTGAGGAGGCCCTGGCTTTCACTTTGAAAATTTCAAGCGGGGCACTAACTATTTTTAGTGTACAACTCTTCTGTACTTTAAGAATGCCCCCTGCTACTTGCGTTAGTCTTAGATTAGACTTTGCCACTTGGGCACCCCAAGACATTTTATCATTTAAAATCACACCCAAGTATTCAAATGTTGAAACCCTTTCAAGAGGTCTACCACCCATTGTTGGGTGGGGGCAGTTAACAGTTTTTGCATTGAAAGCCATGTATTTAGTCTTGTCTATGTTAATCACCAGGTTTCTTTTTAGACAGAAATTGGAAAATTGGTCTAACACGCGCTGCATCCCCATTGGAGATTTTGAAAGCAAAAGCGTGTCGTCCGCAAACATTAAGGCGGGAAATTTACGGGCGCCTATTTTGGGGGAGTCTATGTCTTTAATGGCCATGAGGTCTTCGATAAGCCCATTGAGAAAGAGAGAAAATAAGGTTGGGGCAAGGACACAGCCCTGTCTAACACCTTTCTCAATCGGAAAGGCTCCGGTTAGCTGTCCTTGTTTACCGAAGCGTACTTTTGCAAAAGTACCATCATGTAAAATTTTAAATTGGTGGCATAAATAAGGTGGGACCCCCATTGATAATAGGATGGACCATAATTGTTTTCTATCCACCATGTCGAAAGCAGATTTTAAGTCGACAAAAGTAAGATAGAGACTACCCCTTTCCAGAGCCACATGCTTCCAATAAATCACCTGTAGCCGGAATAATTGGTCAATTGTTGAGGTTTTCGCCCTAAATCCCGCCTAAAGTGGCGTCAGAATGTTGTTGTCACTAGACCAGCTCTCCAGACGTTGTAACAATACCCTGGCGTAAATTTTTTGTGTAACATCGATGAGGCTGATTGGCCTATAGTTTGAGGGTAGGAGCGGGGAGCCTTTCTTATATATTGGGATGATCTCCGCCCCAAGCCAGGAACTAGGCAAAGGTTGCCCCTCCAGAATTGTGTTGAATAAAACCGAAAGGTAAGGGGCCCAGACTGATGGTTCTTCTTTAAATAGATCACCTGGGATACGATCGAGCCCCAGAGCTTTATTAGGCTGGATCCTAAGTATCGCCATCTTTACTTCGGCCAATGAAATTTTTTGCACCGGCAGAATGGGGATCACAGGCAGAGGACTCTGCGGAGCCACCTGGGTACAGGAGGGAGAGAGTGAATAGAGATCTTTAAAGTGGGAGGACCAAGCTTCCTCAGATATATTGGGGGTAATTGCAGATCCTCCTTCTGAGTTCCCAGTATGGACAAGGTTCCAAAAAGACCTCGCATCCTTTGCTGCGAGGGCAGTTGAAATAGCGGCCCAGCGATCAGCCTCCCATTCGGATTTAGCATTTTTTATCATTTTCTTATAGGTTTGTCTAGCCTGGATGATGTGTTGGCTATTACCCTGGTTTAGAGCCAGTAATAAAGCTAGTTTGGCATCTTTACATCCTCTATTAAACCAGGGATTCCCACCAAGGCATGGCTTTGTTTTAATGGGACCTACTTTGTAAAAGGTATCCGTTAACAAGGAGAGCATTTCTCCATGGATAGCTGTAAATACAGACATATCCTTGGCATTAGTGTCGCTGATAACCTGGTTGGTTTTTTCAAGTAGGGGAACTACGTTTCTGTATAAATTTGGCATTATATCTGCAGAGGAATTTGCAACTACCCAACGAATTCTTCTCCCACCTTGTGCTAGCCTTAAATCGGTTCTAGGAGAGTTGATTTTGGGACTCTCCCTGCAAGTTAATTGGAGATTCAACTCAGTTGTCAAGGGGTGGTGATCACTTTCTGAGCGCCGACAGACGGTAAAATCCAAAATGTTAGACCAGAATGTCAGGCTCACCAGAAAGTAGTCTATGATTGATGTGTGACCCAGGCTGTTATAGGTAAAGTAAGCAGGGATGTCGCTGTTGAAACGACCATTACAGGCTCTGATGGAAAAAGTGAGGGAAAGGGAGGTCAATTGTAAAGCTAAAGCTGACCAGTTTTTTACGGGGTAAGCGATAGGGGGAGGAATTGACCAAGTCTCGTCCTCATCCTTGGTCATTGTTGGAACCCCATGTAATGGTTCAAAGTGGCAATTAAAGTCACCTCCAATCAACAATACTACATCGCCCCCCAGTTTATGTAGTAACGCAGTTAGCATATCCAGAGTGTCTGAAGTGCCACCAGGTTTTACTGGCCGCGAATAAATATTAATCAGGGCCAGCTTGGGTGTTCTTTTATGTGACATCAATATGCATGTGAGATCCGGGCTATTTGTCACCATTCGTTTCAACGTAAATCCAAGGTGGATGCCTATCCAAGTACACAACCCCCCTGACGGCCTACCCCTTGCACCTTTAACTGCTGGTTCTGCATATGTTACATACCCTGCTCTATGAGTAGGAACCATAGCCCATGTTTCCTGAAATAGGCAGATCCCGTGGGAATCCACAAAGGTATACCAATCAGGAATATCTAAATTGGAAACAAGTCCTGCTATGTTCCATGATAAAATTTTTTAGGGAGCCTCTAAAATTTAGAGACTTAGTTCCCACATTGCCCTCATCGCAGGGAGCAGCGGGGTCGTGTGTCACAGCGTCAAGTAGATTAGGATCTGTCTGAACACCAATAAGATGAGATTGGGGCACCAATGAGCAATTAGGAGTCATAGGGGATGATCCAGCATCCCTAGGCTCCCTAATTATTGGCGGCGCATTTACATTTAGAGACTTAGTTGCCACATTGCCCTCATTGCAGAAAGCAGCAGGGTCATGTGTCACAGCGTCAAGTAAATTAAAATCTGACTGAACACCAGTATAATGAAATTGAGGCACCAGTAAGCTATTAGGAGTCATAGGGAATAATCGAGCATCCCTAGACTCCTCATATATTGGGGGCAAGTTCGCATTGGGGGCTGCATCTGCCTCTTTAGACGATCTGGGGTTAGATAAAACATTTGCCAGCTCTGGATGCTTATTTCTAATAGTTACAGAAACTTCATCATTTATGTAAGCATCAATTAGGTGGACCAGGGGGCGACGGGACGGCACAAGAAGTCAGTTAACTTGGTCAAGCAAGCTGTATCGATTATGTAACGAAATGCCCATCCATTCCCCCTGGGCGGTCTACCCCTGCTTCTGGGTGCGAGCTGCCAGGGGTCCTCTTGATATGGCCTCAGATCAGACCCCCATGTTCTGGGGAGGGATAATAATGGACTGTTGGATAAAAGTAGTCTAGCCTCCATGTTTTAATCATTGTGTTGGAGCTTGGTTGTTGCCAACTGCATATGTGATCAACTGCCCTAGAATCCTCAAAATTAATGATTATGCAATCTCCTCGTACATTTTTAGGTCTAAAGCCCACCCACCTCACTCTTCTGACATGCAAAATTTTGCTATAAATCAGACTAGGCAGAGGTCTATATGAGTTTAACCAATGCATAGTCCTATTCCTAAGCTCCTCATAAGATTCCGACTTGTTACGTAGTAGTTCCGGGACCTCTGTTAAGACAACAACATATGGAGCACAATCGGGGGGTAAGTTAATGCATGGTAAAACTTGAGAGTTGGTGTTTTCGGCAACATGCTCCGCCACTGGAATAGCAGGGTTTGGTAGGGATGCCGGTAACAGCGGTTGAGTAGGATGTACCTTATCCGCGAGATTGGAACCATTAATAGAGTCAGTAATAGAGGAGCCCACTGTTGGGCCCTGAATGTTGGGCCTTAAAAGTTGGGCTCTTGGAATGGTATCAGATTGTGGGTTAGTGACATTGGGTGGAGGAACTGAGATTTTGACTTGTGTTTGTATGGCCAATAAGTCTTTAGTAGTGGCCGTATTTTCCATAAATAATGCCTCCATTTTTCCAAGTCTGGCATCTAAATGTTGCAGCATTTGCTCCACAGGCCGAATAAAAGATGATAGAACAAGGCTCAGTTTTCCCACCAGTGAGTCTAAGTTCAAAGGACATGAATTTACAGATGGTGAGCCATTCTCGACAAAGGTATCTATTGGAGTCCCAGGGGAGCAGGACTCCAAAGATACCGTAGGGGCCATGGTCCGGGGAGGAGATTTGGTCATGATTTTTGAATGTTTCGATTTTCCTCCCCGTGACGAGGTGACGGCCTTTCTCTTCTTCGGTATAGCGCCCTCCCTAGGCCCGAAGTCCTTTTCTTTGTTTGAATTCGACTCAATTGGGCCCATAGTGATGTTGGTGGATTGCCTACATAATAGTTGGGCAGAGTCTTCAACCCGTGCGTCGGTGCCGGTCCCAGTATTTGATGGAATAATTGGGTGCTCCTCGGTGATTAAATTAGGTTGGGTGGGAGCAGGTGAGCTGGCATGAGCAATGACACCCAAGGAAGATCTTCTTAGGAAGACTGGGTCTTGCGATAAACGACGCTGTGTCAGTTCAATTTCGTGCTCCAATACCGAGGCTGCCCTTGTTATAAACTGGTCAAGTGTCCAAGCTACCATCCCCACAGGCGTAGCTTTAGTAGCCCTTCTAGTAGCCATGGTAAAAAAAGTACTTTAAAGATGATATGTCAATTACAGCTACTCACTTGGAAGTCTAGATGGAAGGGGGGTGGCCCAGCCCGGCCTCGTCCGTCCTCTGACGGCCGTAGACGGCCCGCCCTTTGCCCGGGCTTAGCCCGCGACGCGGGGGCTGCTGCTCAATTTTATGCGCATCCTGGCGCCAAAATCGTCTTCGGCGGCTCTCCTGCCGCAAGAGGTGCTGGGTAGTGTAGTTTCCGGTCCCCACTCCGCGGCCGCAAGCGACGAGGGCACGGCGGCGGGAGACCGGAGCTAGCAGGACGGAGTGTCAGCAGGGAGGGCAGTCGTGAAGGCAAGGTACTGGTGGGCTACAACGAGCAGAGGAATTTATATACTCTATTAGTTAAATGGGCATCAAAGCGACTAAAAGAAATAACACATTTAAAGTAAGAGCGGAAAACACAGATCGTGTGTTCTTTTTTTTCCGCCTGATTTCCTTTACCCGTGAAGTTGTTACTTTGTTTTCAGCCTCAGCTGATCTCCCCCACCATCCTCCCCCCGTGTGTGGCAGCCCAGGCTGAGATAGCTTCCGGGGCACACACACAGCCACATCCGAGTACTTCACAGGACTTTAAAAGACCATTTGCTTGTAAATGGGGAGCTGTTGTTTTTTCGCCCCTTCTTAGAAACCCTGCATCTCCACTCTGCCTATTGCTGGAAGAATCCCCCCCCCCAATTTGGCTCTAGTTGCACTTCTGTCCTGACGTGTGTGCTGGTTTTTACCTTAAAATGAGCTCCTTGTCTATTTTTCTTCATTGGGTTGACTTTCCTTTGCGCGCGCTACTGGGCATAATCCCTGCTATTCCCTTTTCGAATCTTTTCTTTGGGCTCTTTTTCACTTCTATTATAATGTGATTTGATGATTGTTTTAAGAACCCTGAATTGTTTCTTGGAGTCGCAATTCTAGAGTAGTGTTTGCATGTGGAGGAGGCTGTGTAACTACCAAATGGTCCTTTCAGAGCACAGCCGCGGGAGCCTCCTTTGTAGTTCCAAATCTGGAGCACACAGCACCCGGTGCTGCCAATGCCGACCTCCTTGTGCAATAAGTTGCAATATTTTCATCAAAAAGCCTGCGCAGCTGTTTGATTTACGTTCAGTACATTCAGTCCGTGGTGCCTTGTATACCTCCCCCACCCCCCCCATAGCTCAAGCAAAACAATTAAAAGGTCCCAAAGGCGAGCCCTGTTGGCTATGCCAATGCTTGTTTCTATCTCTTTCTAGACAAACTCCGTATAGACAGGGATAAATGACAAGAAGGGTTGGGCCTGATAACTTGGAACGTCAGAGGCCTAGGGGATCTGCGAAAGAAACAACACCTACTAGCATATATGGACAGACACCATATAAACATTGCCATGATCCAGGAAACACATATGACTCCTACACATGCACCCACATTCGCTGTGAAATGGGTGTCACACAGATACTCACTTGAGGGGAACAGCCACCCTTATTAAAAAGAATACTCCTTACATAGAAGAGGGAGCTCTTAGCGACTCACAAGGCAGGTACTGTGTGGCGTGGGGCAGGCTAGCGTCGCACTCTGTTACCCTTGTAAACTGTAAGGGTCCTAATACGGACGAAAAAATCCTTCTTTACCACCCTCTGGGGGATAGTCATGAACATAGGCTCTACATATATTGTCTGGGGGGGAGAGTTTAAACTCACCATAAAACCTATGCTGGACCTCTCGCATCCCCTACCATTACAATAAAGCACAACGCCAGGTTAGAGCAGATGAAGGAAGAATTTCTCTTAATAGATGTATGGCAGCACAATTACCCGATGCTCAAAGAGGGTACCTTTCACTCCTCTTAACACACCACCTGGTCCAGACTGGATTTCTGGCTAGTCTCCAAAGGAATTGTGACATAGATTGTCCACACCCAGCATTAAGCACAAACATACTCGAACCATTCCAAGGTTTATGTGCGACTACTCCCACCAGGGAACAGAAACAAATATATTTCATGGCGTCTCCCTGCGAGGGCACTACTAGACCCCCCCTTCAAGTCTGAACTGGGCCAAGAAATTGATGATTTCCTTAAACGTAATATAGACTCAGTCTCCTCCCTCGCGACAATTTGGGAGGCGATTAAAGTAACCATGAGTGGCATATGTATGGCCAAAGCAGGGGGCATATTAAAAGACATTAGACACAGTTTATCCCAGCTCAAAAAACAGCTAAATGAGCTGGAAACACAACCTCTGGCAAGCAGAACTGAGGCAACACTGGTAAACATAAGAGAAACGCTTACAGAATACCAGGAAACGGCAGAGAGGGAATACCTGTTCTGCAGCAAATACCACAAAGGTAGGAGGTATGGGGAGGGGAGAGACCAGGTAAGGCTCTTGCAGAATTAACACGTCAACCCAGATGCTCTAATTACATCACAGATATCATGGATAGTAATGGCATACCTCAGAAAGACACGGGCAATTCTCCACACCTTCTACACATTTTCTACACCGCTATATTCCTCCCGTAGATCCTCCCAAGTAGAATTGATCTGCTACTTAGAGGCTGTGGAATTGTGCTGGTTGAGCAATGCACATCGGGAGTTCTTCACGGCAGAGCTTGAGGAGGACGAGAATAGAGCTGCCATCATGCAGATGGGAACTGGCAAGGCATCCGGCCCAGACAGCTTACCGGCCAAATTTTATCAAATATATATTGATACATTGGCCCCTTTCCTAAAACGGGTGTATGAAGAGGTGCTACAGGTTGGGAGCTTACCACAATCCATGAGAGAGGCTCTTATTGTTACTCTCCTGAAACCCGGCAAACCGCCTAACTGCACGGAATCATACAGGCCCCCATCTTTAATTAATAGTGATGCTAAAATACTCGCCAAAGTGCTTGTCAACTGTCTACGTCTCCTTATGGAGAAGCTTGTATGCCCCGACCAGGCGGGCTTTGTGCCAGGACGAGCCACGTCACACAACCTCCGTACGTTGTTCTCCATCATTCAAGATATAGACCCTGAATCAAATGCATTGACGGTCTTTCTATATGCCATGAAAGCATTTGATTTTCTTGAATGGGATTACTTGATGGATGTGCTAACACATATGGGGTGTCCCCCAAGGTACTTGTCATGAATCAAGCTGCTATACCACAAACCTACAGCTAAGCTGCTGATCACTGGTGAACTATCCACAGCCTTTGACATCACTAGAGGGTCTAGGCAGGGCTGCCCTCTCTCCCCTCTCCTGTTCACACTTGGCGTGGAGCCATTGGCAGCCACGCTCCGCAGCATCACAGAGAGTATGCATTGAGATATACGACTCGACATGTGCTACTATACACGGATGACATCACACTGTATACAAGAGAGCCACAAGCCATCCTCAATGGCATCATCCAGTATATTATTACATGTGTGGCACTTTCAGGCATCACTATCAATTGGGATGAATCTCAGATCCTTCGCCTCACACCACACACCCCCAAATGCCCACTGGACTTTCCATTAAAATGGTGTGATGCAGAACTTAAATATCTTGGCATTATAATCACAAGAGACAGGGAGGAACTGCTTAGAGCCAACTATGGCATAGCCCTAATCTATATAAAGGAAGCCATAGCTAGATGGATTGTGATGCTATTGTCATTGGCTGGCCGCATCGTGCTGATGAAAATGATGGTTTTGCCAAAGCTCCTATACCTGTTCACAAACATACCATATGCACCGGGGCAACCTTTTTTTCAAAATCTGAAACGCCAACTGATCCAACTAGCGTGGGGGGGCAAACAACCTATATTTAAATGGGATGTTCTTACACTACCTTTCGCTCAAGGGGGATTCGAAGCACCAGACCCTGAGCTGTACTATCTTTGTGCTCAAGCACACTATGCTACGCCATATACTGGTTCAAGCCCCCTCCCTTTATGCCACATTTAGTGGTGAAGCAGTGATACATGTCACCCATACCACTATCCGGCTTTCTTGGAACGGGATGCAAGGAAGTAGGAGGCAGGGACTCAACTGTCACATGCACCAACGCTGCCTAGAAAAAGATTGCTAGAAAACTGCGAACCCCTATGATGTACTCACCCGCACTCCCATTAGCATATCAACACAATCTCCCAGTAACGCACAAAGGGATATGTGAACGTAGGCTGCGTAGATATGACATAAACACTTGGGGAGCACTATGAGCAGAGAGAAGGTTTAAACAAAGAGTTTTTTTGGAGGACAAACTTCCTCACCTGTTGACCTCTTCATGTACACAAGGCTTGGACAAGATGTGAAGACGGCAACACCGCAGTTCCCAGAGGAACCGCCCACACTAGCACCATTACATACTCTCCTTCAAGCTGACAATCCCTCCCACGCAGTGTCACGCCACTACAGAGCTGTTCTCACATTACAAGTCGCGTCAGTCACAACGCGAAAGTAGGTTGGGAAGAGGAGCTGGGGTGACCACTGGAACACGAGGAGTGGCTATATTGCTGTCAGCAACCAGAAAAAACTATGGCTAGTAGCAGGCTCAGGATTATTCATTTTAATTATCTGCATAGAATGTACTGCTCCCCAGTGAGGTTGCATAGGTACAAACTAAGAGATAAGGGCAACTGCGAAAGGTGCGGAAGGGAGGTGCGGAATTCATACAGCTGTCCTGGACTTGTCCTGCAGTATCCAAGTATTGGGGGGGAGGTGGGAGAGGCCCTGAACTGTATGGTGAACATCCAGATAAACATCACCCCGCTGGTCGGCCTGCTGGGCTATACCAGAGAAGTGGAATTAGCAGTCAGACGAGTCGTGGCACTGGGGCTACTGATGGCGAAACATCAATTTGCGTACAGGTGGGGGAAGGGACAAGCTCCCAAATTTAAATAGTGGGGAAAGGACATAGTATATTGTCAAGAACAAAACAGTACCTATTCAGAATTACTACCGCTAAGTTCTAGACCCCGTGATATATGGGAGCCTCTTAAGACGTACCTTCTTCAATCCTCATAGCGGGTTATGGCATGCAGACCCCCATCCCTACAGAGGGTGGTAGGTCGATAGTGCACACACATCAGTTATAAACCCTTGATATATGGTGCAGGTATCAGCATCAACCCTGTAAAGACACTTCTTATGTAGATCACCCTGTATTGAATACTCTGTAAAATAATGGTCGACTGTCACTGGGAGACTAACTAATACTGTGAAAATATTGTGTAAGTTATGTATTTCTGGCAGATTTTGTGTCTATGCTATGCGATATATTGATTTTAATTTCAAAAATGCCAATAAACAGATTTTTAAAGAAAGACAGGACATATGGTGTTGGTTGGCAAATGCAATGGGACCTCATACTTTCCTGCCATGCTGCATTGTCATGGAAAATGCTGGCATACTGTATGAATGAATTATAGCACACCATTGGGGGTCCATTGCTTTCAAGGTGCCTCTTAGGTGGATAGATGCTGACACAAATGAAAACAATTGTCATAGATTTAATGGTAAAGATTAGTAAACACTTTAGAGCTGATTCACAAAAGCATTTATTTGAGTATGGGAAGTGGTACAACAAGCGTATGTTTTTACATACTCTTAGATGCCTTTATGGATTGGCCCCATTAACATCCATCTTCCAAATAGTTAAAGTGCAAAGAGAGCACAGTCCTTTCTGGTTGTACTAATTGTATACAAATGCTCCCTGAATATTCAAGTATTACCCCTAATTTAGATGTTTTAGAGCCAATTTACAAAGGCATGATAGAGTATGTAAAAGAGTACTACTGGGTACTACTTTGCATGCTCCAAAATGCCTTTGAGGATAGGTCCCTCTGTGTCCATGTGTACAAGATAAATGTGCCCAGATCACAAAGCCCAGGGAAAAGTAGTACATTCGGTTCAATATGCTTATACTTAAATTTGGGACATCAAAAACACAAAGTGATGGATGGAATGCTTGAATTAATCTCAGCCACTGGTGAGCGGTCGGGCCGCATCCCAATCCATTGTTTTTAGCCCACCATGCCACCTCAGTTTAAACACAGCCATGTGCAATTCAGCCTTGACCCTGCTCTTCCTGAGAACAGTCCAGGCCAAGACCTCCCTGAACCAGAATACAAGCAACCAGGACCACTTTCGCCCTTTTTATGGGCTCATTGGCCAAGTATAGCTTGATTCTATTGGCATAGTGAGCACAGGACCCACTTCTGCACATACTTAAATTTGGGGCATATTTAGAATTAACAAAGGAGAATAGGGCTGCGCCAAGAATTGAACATCGAGTGTAGATTTCCTTAGTACTCTGAATGTATGCTTGAGTACTTTTCATTGCGTGAAAAAAATGTACGTGTGGAAATGTGATTCAAATGTGCATTTGTACATTTCGTCTTTTCTCCACAACCAAAATATTATCCTGATGGAGAAAGCCTTCCCTAGGTATCCATTAAAAATACACCCATTCCCTACATATTTCCACCCTGCAAATGTCCTTATTCTGGCAAGGGTAAATTTGCCTGCATTCCACATATGATAAGTACCTCCAAGAGGAATATGAATACTCACGAGGGTATCAGTTTGCAGGTGTTCACAAACATTTGCATGTGTCACTGCGGGTAGTGCCCTAAATTAACCCCTAATATGAAGTTTGCCAATGTGAAAAATCCACCATGCTGGCAGAATACCTGCATTTCAAAACCCACTTTGCCATGAAAAATTCTGCCAATCTTGACTCTTCAAATCAAGATTGCAAGTATAGGTGGCCCTTTTGTATATCTGAATTCAACTTTGGACGTAAAATGCTCAGTGAATCAAGCCCAAATTAGTATTTAGTCCAAATCACGGCAGGACGTTTAATGTCCTTTGGGTAAGGTTTAACACCATAAGCAAATACAAATCATTTTATCTCCTAATAATTGATGAATGAGAATTTATACGTCTGAATTTTGATCATAAACAGCTGTAAGAGACACATCCACTCAACAAGCATTACAATTTTGTGGCAACCATTTATAGACATGACGCAAATTGACAACAAAGGCTCTTTTACATTCTGTTTTCAGTTTATGCAATAGGGAATGAAGAGAGAAGGATTACCCCATTCTGTATTTCAGAAACCTGTCTCTACTAAGGTAACATTAAGGAAATTCAATCACACAAAAGGTGATGGGAGGAATCCTTGCAATGTGTCTAACCACTGGCAATCGCTCGGGTAGCTTTTCAACCCATCTTTCTTTTACCCATCATACCACCTAAGATTAGACCCAGCAATATGCAAATTAGTCTTGACTCTTCTCCAGTAGGAACAGTCCAGCCCGAACTGCTCAACCAGGTCCTCTCTAAACCAGAACACATGCAGCCCAGGAACACGTTTGGTGGATTAGGGCTAGCCAGTTGGGTGTAGCTGGTTCCATGGCAGAGTCAGCCATGGACCCACGTCTGGACATACGTGTGTTTATCATGAAGGAGGCTGCATGCAGAATAATGATACACATCATCCACACACCTTTTGCTTTTCAATCATTTTATATATTTAAAGCACTTTTTAACCGATAAAAAACGTATCCACGAATAAGCATTTCGTAAACAAAATTAAAACAAAAAAAATCCAACGATTTAGCAACGCTTTTCTGGTAATTGTAAACGAGGGTAACTGAATTTTTCTCAATCTTAATTTTCACCTGTCACATTTTTAAATTAAGAAAAAGATGTATTTGTCCCATTCCCTATCATGTAAACACATCAAAACATGTTTTTGTTTCTGAGGTAGCCTCGGATTCATACAAACGCGTCCGATAGCTGAGGGATTTTGTGAAAAGAATCCACCGTAATGGTTGTTCTGTTCCCTGTTATAAAAGCAACACAACTGATCAAAAAAAAAGTTCATGTTTGCTCCAGTGCAAGGAGGTTCCGTCTCCTTCCTGCCATTTCCTCATGTTGATGTGTTTTTTTCACAGCAAAATTGAAATGCCCCAGTAACCTAAAAGTAGTTTATCGAATCATTAAAAAGAGAATCACTTTCAAAACGAGTCTAGGTGCTTAATTAACGACTACAGTTTCTGATGAATATATTAATAATAGGACAAGGAACACAGAGAAAGAGAATCACGAAAAGTCCTTTAGTTTTCTCGTTTTTCTATAGGTAGACGTGCAAGCTGATTGGCGAGAAAAATACTCTCCTGCATTTCCAAAACATGGATATTGGAAAACTGCCAGAATGGAAGAATAGTCCAGTCTTATGTCAGAAATGGTCCATTAGGTTTCTGCCAGTACTGGCAGAAAAGGTTGCAATATTGGGAAGTATTGTAATGAGTTTGTATGAACTTGAGAATCCAATCACTGGCCATAATGTCACAGTGCAGATGCTGAATGGAGATTGGAGTGCGCCACAATGCCATTTATCTGCAGGGCCGGCGCTTGATACTGTGTCTATTGAAATGTCATCTGTTATAATGAGAGATGTGAATTGAGGTCTAAAGCTCATCTAAAGTAACAACTGAGATAATTTTACACAGTGTAAAGGAATCCAGATTTCGACAAGGAATATGTCCATCTGAATTACTGATAGGAAAATGGGGAGATAATGCCAGAGTGAAAGAAACTTAAGTAATATGGGACGCGAGCCTGCCTACCGAATGGACCCCGCATTATGACTTTGGAAAGTAATACTTTTGTGAATTGGTCCCCATTTAAGGTTTGATAAGAGTTTTATGAAGAACCCATCAAGCACACAGGCAGTACCAAAACCTATAGGGGAGGCACTGGCAAGCGAGTGCATAAGGCTGCATAAACGTGGCAAACATGCTTGCAATAAACATATTCAGTTTCAAAAAACACACTTTGGGGCTCATTTATGAGCCCCTGCGCCACTTTTGCACCACTGGTGCGTCACTTTTTGTGACGCGCCAGTGGGGTAAAACATGCGTCATGTAGCGCCATATATACAAAGTGACGCATCTAGGTAGATGCGTCACTTTGTAAACCTCTGCGCTACATTATACCTGCACCAGGTATAATGTATGCAGGGTGGGCGTACCCCCCCAAAGAAAGGGTCGTAGGAGTGGCGCAGTGAAATTTATGAGATTTCGCTGCGCCACTACTAGGACGCCAATGCGTCAAAACTTTAAACCTGCCTCATGGCAGGCGTAAGGGTGACGCAGGCCCTTTCACATGGGGCTTGCCCCATGTGAAAGGAAAATTGCTGGAGTTGCGTCAGGCTTCCGACACAACTCCAGCAATGCGCCACTTTTTGCGCCAACAGATACGTCAGTTATACTGACGTATCTGTCCTTCCCTGCGACATGATGCGTCATATTATAAATATGACGCATCATTGGTGTCGCAAGGAGGGCGCACTGAGAAGTGACGCATCGCTGCTTTCACGCAGCGATGCGTCACTTCTCATAAATAAGGCCCATTGTACTTTATGTTTCCAGCACAATACATAGTGCTTTCAAGTAGGCAGTTGAACTTAAACAGGCAAATAAACATTTTATTGTTATTGCATTACAGGAAAAAATAGTCTTGCTGACCATGACCTAAACGCATAGTTTAAATAGAAAAGGATGGCAGCTAAAAAGTAAAAATGCTTAAAACTGTAAAGAAAAAAAACGGTGGCAAGGTAAATTATTGGCCCACCTGTCCTGGCACTGAAGTGTATTTCCTTTTAGGTGGATGTGCACGTGATCAGATAAAATGCCATCACTCACAGTGCAAAAAAGAGCCAGTGTCTGAAGTGGGCGGGCCCATTCCCACCTGCGGTCAGGATAGCAGAAGCAAAATGTGAATGACAGTTAAACAGACTAAAGGATGAAGAGTGCTGACCAAGTCCCTTTGTATATTATGTATGTATTTTTATTTGTAATTTTTTACATATACTGGCAAGGCCAGACCTAAACATTAGAGGCACTCTACAGACAAAAAAGGTACGCACGTGTTAAACTTAGGATAAACATAAAAATAGCAATTTATGATCTTAAAAGCCACATTATCGTTCAACATCTCAGGTGGAGTTTCACCTTCTAAAAATGCAGTTAGGAATCAGAAAGATGTATTCATAAATTCAGAGTTACGTGTGGGATCGTGGGCATTCTGGTAAATTAGGGTCATCCTCCAAAATTATTCACATACAAGCCCCTATCGCTACGGAAAGTCACTTTTTTGACGTTCCTGTGGAGATACGGGCTTCATCTTATTTACAAGACCATATTAAGTCACTTAATGTGGCTTAACGCTGCCTTGTAAATAAGGCCTCCTTTCACGCTATACTTAGCGTGAAAGGGGTGGGCATGAAGTGTTGCCATGGGTGTTCTGCTGCAACACCAATTGATTTTGCCGCTACCCCAAATTTACAAGGATGACGTAAATATGGGGTAGCCCCAAAATTAAGACAAAAAAACCTGGTCTTAACGCAACGAGGAGAAATTCTTTTTGCAGCACACATAAAAACAGCAAAACGCCATGCATGATTGTTTATGTGCAGGAAGGTGTCCCTTCCGGCACATAAACAATCATTTTAAAAATGACGAGTTTCAACTTCTATGTCTGCGGCACAAAGCAGCACACATACGGTGCAGCCCTGCGTTTCAAAACTGGCAGAGCACAGTGTTAAGCCAAGAAGTCTAACGCTGCGCTCCGTCACTTTCCTTGTAAATATGCCCCTAAGTTTGTGGTAATCAAGATAACTTTGCAGATAGCTTCACTCCATGAAAACACATGCAAATACAGTCATGTGAATGAAAGGAGCTTCCCAGAATATGAAATGGGAGAAACACCTCCATAGCTGAGGGAGATGTAGGGGAAGTGGTTTCTTCACGGGAAATATTTTCCATGAAGAGAAATAAAATGTAATTGTTTTAGTGCAGTTATTCATACGGAATTTTTCACCTGGCAAAAAATATGGATGCGTTTATTTTGGCCTATTGGAGTACTTTTAGAACTATACTACTCTTATAGATTTACATTAGTAATCCTACAAATCTTTTTGAGTGCCCATAGAGCGAGAAATTTACTCCAAACATAGAAGTCACCCCACAGAAGGAAATTTTAAACTTTCTCTTGGGGCGTTGTAAACCGGCCCAATATCCGCAGCCAAGTCTCGATAATCGAACAGATGTTAATTTTGAAAACTAAAATTTGAGTCTATTCCTTTGATGTATTTTGTGTAGTATTCCAATAGCAACATCGAGGTAGTGAAATGGCATGCATGCATTGTGGAAGGTACAATGCAAACTGATAATTCCTTATCAAAGTGCTCTGCAGTAGTTCCTTTTATCCGTGGGGGCTACATACGGATGGGGCAACTGTGTATGGACGACTGCTTCGTGGTAATATGCACTGGAAGCCTCTCTGTTTCAGGCGTACTTCCAGCTCTGAAATTGTTTTTATTTTTAATAATAATGCACTAGGCTGAGTCTATAGCAAGGCACTGATGGAAATGCCTTGCATTATCATCTCTTTCCATTGTTTGGTCTTTTCAAGGCGTTTTGGCAGGGAAGCTGCTTTGGTTTGAGGGTTTGAGTTCATCTTCTAAGTGGGCTTTTTGCCTCTCTGGGTGCAGTGTAACAATCTGGCTTGAACTGCATTGCCAATTAACAGTTGTTTATACATCCAATGGAGTTAAGTTTTCATTCGAGCTCATGTGAGGCCTGGGTTCCACAGCAGGCCTTGTTGACTTCATGGGTTCCTGTCACAAGATTTGGTAGACCCTTGTGGGCAGATTTACAACAAATAGTGCAACACTGCACAGCAACTTTCGACTCACTATGGTCAGAGAGCAATACAGAGCTACATTTGGTAAATATGTACACTGATGGTCTCTTACTGTGCACTGGCGGTCTTTAAGGCTGCCTAGCACCTTAGACAATGTGCTACGGTTTTAAGGCTGGCTAGCAGCTTATGTAATGCACCATGGTTTTAAGACTGCCTAGTAGCTTAGCGCAAAGGTGTGTGCTGTATACAGCAGCGGTCCGTGGAGGGAGTTGCGTGGGGCGGAAAGGCGGGGCGGGGGAGGTGCAGGGTGGGGGGTACTAAACACCGGAAAATGGATAATTGGAAGTAAGTAAACAATTAAATAAATAAAACGAATTTCGTAGCACGCCATACATCACAAAATGTTGGCTGTATAGCATAGGTTTTGTACTGGAAGGGTGCCCTTGCATTAAAAAATTCTATGCTTGTACACCTTTTAAAATATTTCACACACTGGATTTGTGCTGAACAGTACAACAAGCATAAACTGAGAAAACATTTCACTTACTTTGTGTCTGCCTCAAGGAGGCATTTTTTTAGTAGAGAAGGGATGGCTTTAGAAAAAACAAGGCTTCAGTGAGAGGGCTGGGGTGAGGCTTCGATTTCGAGGAGCTGTGATTTGGAGTCTGTCGTCGTCGAGCTTGTCATTAGCTAGGGATGCGAGGGCCTGCACTGCGGATGCAACAGCAGTTCTGATGGTGCTGCGAAGGCGATGCCAGTCTTTGCAATGAGTCCAATACATGCAGCAATGGCGATGTGTCAGTTCTGCTTGAGTTAGCATCCTGCAGCAGAGGAGATGCGTCTGTTCCGTTGGTTCAACAGAGGCTGGCAGAGCATCTTAAGAGCACTTCCAAGGGTCCAGGATTGAGGTGGGACTCACAGATGGCAGGTGCATGTGGAAGGTTATTGGTTCCTGAGGCTTCAGAGCAGGAAGCCAGCCAACTAGCTCTTGGAGTCACTCTGGGTTCAAGACATGCATGTCCAGTCCTTCTCACCCAGGCAGAGGGCAGCAGAGCGCAAGTCAGCACATCAGGGCAGCAGTCCTTCAGAGCAGCAGCCCAGCAGAGTGGCAGTCCTGTCAGTCCTTCTTCCTACCAGAGTATCCACAAGTCAAAAGTGTACTGAAGAGTTGGTGTCTAAGGTCCAATGTTTATACCCATTTGTCTTTGAAGTTGGGAGAAGCTTCTAGAGGCAGGCTTTTGAAGAGCACAGGTACCATGCCTTCAATGCCCTTGCTCCAGACTAACTAAAGGGGGTATGCAGCCCTTTGTGTGGAGACAGGACACAGCCTTTTAAAGCCTGGGCCCAGCTCCTCCCTCCCATCCTGCCAGTGATGGCCCATCTAGTCACACCTAAGCTCCCCATTGTGTGTGGATGTCTAGGGGAAATACACAAAGCCCAACTGTCAATTACACCCAGTCATGTGACCCATAAATAGGCTGCAGGCACAAAATGGCTAAGACAGGAAAAATGCAACTTTCCAGAAGTATACAAAACAGTGATGGATGGAATGCTTGGATTAATCTGAGCCACTAGTAATCAAGTGGCGCCGCATCCCAATCCATCATTATTAATTAGGCTAAAACTGGTCGTGGGTTACTTGTTTTCCAATTGAGGAAGGACCTGGCTTGGCAGTTCAGGCTGGACTGTTCTGACAGGAGCAGTATCAAGACGGATTTGCATATAACTGGGTCCATACTAAAGGGACTTAGAGTGCAAAATAACTATGGATGGGGATGTGGCCCCACATGATTACAAGTGGCTGCGATTAATTCAAGCATTCTATCCAAGGCTTTTTTGTATACTTTGGTGTGTTGCACTAAGTGGGACAGGTATGCCCAGACAAGGATCCTGTGTACACTTTGCCACTGGAACCAACCTGTACGCATATGATGAGCCCATAATTAGGTTGAAACTGGTCCTAGGTTGCTTGTGTTCAGGTTCAGGGATGGATTGGGATGTGGCAGGAGTAATTACCAGTGGCTGAGATCAATTCCTGCATTCCATCCATCACTTTTTGGTATGCTTTAGTGTGTCGCCCTAAGTGGGATGGGTATGCCCAGACATGGGTCCTGTGCACACTGTGTCGCTGGAACCAAACTGTACCAAGCTAATGAGCCCATAATTCGGGCAAAACCGGTCCTGGGTTGCTTGTGTTCTGATTCAGGGAGAACCAGGCTTGGCAGTTTGAGCTGGACTGTTTCAACTGGAGCAGGGTCAAGATTGATTTGCATATAGCTCGGTCCAAACTATGGTGACATGATGCGCAAAATAACAATGGATTGGCATGCGGCCTGAGTAATTACCAGTGGCTCAGATTCATTCAAGCATTTCATCCATCACCTTTTTGCAAACTTTCTAAAAGTTGTACTTTAAAATCCAACTTCACCTTATTAGGTTTTTTCATTATAACTCCAAAGACACCAAGCATGAGCTGGCTACTTGTTCAAATTTCGAAATTACACTTATTACATGAAATAAGGTAACCACGATGTTATCCTATGGGAGAGGTAGACCTTGCAGTAGTGAAAAAAGGAATTTAACAGTTTTTCACGACCAGGACATGTCCTACAATTTAAATACATTGCACCCTGCCCTTTGGGCTATCCAGGCAATACCCTAGAGATTACTTATATGGATTTAAAAGGAAGGTGTGGCCCTGGCAAAAGGTTTATTTTACCAGGTCGACATGGCAGTTTAAAAAACTGCAGACACAAGCTGCAATGGCAAGCCTAAGACAAGTTTGAAGTGCTATTTTAGTGGGTGGCATAATCAGTGCTGCAGGCCCTCTACCATTTAATTACAAGCACTGTGCAATGGTAGTGACACTTTACTAGGGGCTTCCAAGTAACTTAAATATACAAATTGGGTTTTAAGGTTTTAAGAAGTGAGCACAAGAATGTTTGCACTGGATAGCAGTAGTAAAGTGCACAGAGTCCTAAGGCCAGCAAAAACAAAGTCAGGAAAACAAGTGGTCTGAAGGCAAAAGGTTAGAGGGAAAGCCAAACCAAGGATGCCAGATCTAACACTAATTATAACATCACTTTAACCTTTGGTTTCTTCCATGAATGACTATGGTTTTTAAACGTAAAGTAAGATGTCCATTGCTGTGTGAGGTGTGGAGAAGGGCTCCAGGCCCTGCAACCAACCTTCTGATCCCATGCACAGGGAGAGCGGCACATAAAATAACGAAGAATTGTAATAAATATAAAGCAAACCTTTTGATAAGGTTTAACTAATGGAACGTTACATGATTAATTTAGATTTGGGACTCAGAAAAATGACGGATAATTATTAAGGACCTTAAACGACTAAAAAGAATAAACAGGAAGGAAGTTTTTATGGGCAAATACCTATACTAAGGTAGGCATCATTGAAAAAAGTCAAATACTGTGACTAATGAACAAATATATTGCATATCAGGACTCTTGCCTCATGAACCTTCATTCATATTTTCTTTTGTTTGGTTTTAACAGAAACCTTTTTGAACTAATGCAAGGTATTTACGTCAAAAGACGTGACTTTATGTTATATAATCTTTACACGGGTGATGTGGATGTATAATAATCTTTGGGCATCAACTAAGAAACTGAACGTGAACTGGATGTTTAAAATAATAATAATAATCAATATATATGTTCTCCTTACAAAGCTAAGATAATGCACAATTTAGAAAGATTTTGCGTTTTGATTAGCATGTATTAAAATATTTGCGCATGGTGTAAGCACAAATAACTCGTATGCACAAGGTTGTCAAAGTAGTGGGCTCTAATGGCACTATTGTGATGTGCTTAAGAATAGTATGACAAATGTGCGTTTTATTATTTTCAGCCCTGATGAAGCCGTAGGTTATCCCTACCACGGCGAAACGCGTTGGCAAAAGGGATTGGATGACCTGACGATATTAAAAGGAAGAGAATAACAAGAGCCCAACTGATTATTGTTTTTTTCTTTGTCATTTCTAATTTGTAAAGATTGAATGTAGAAGTGTCTGTGTGCTCCAAGAACGCTGTTAAAAAATACCCTAGAGATTACTTATATGGATTTAAAAGGAAGGTGTGGCCCTGGCAAAAGGTTTATTTTACCAGGTCGACATGGCAGTTTCAAAAACTGCAGACACAAGCTGCAATGGCAAGCCTAAGACAAGTTTGAAGTGCTACTTTAGTGGGTGGCATAATCAGTGCTGCAGGCCCTCTACCATTTAATTACAAGCACTGTGCAATGGTAGTGACACTTTACTAGGGGCTTCCAAGTAACTTAAATATACAAATTGGGTTTTAAGGTTTTAAGAAGAGAGCACAAGAATGTTTGCACTGAATAGCAGTAGTAAAGTGCACAGAGTCCTAAGGCCAGCAAAAACAAAGTCAGGAAAACAAGTGGTCTGAAGGCAAAAGGTTAGGGGGAAAGGCAAACCAAGGATGCCAGATCTAACACTAATTATAACATCACTTTAACCTTTGGTTTCTTCCATGAATGACTATGGTTTTTAAACGTAAAGTAAGATGTCCATTGCAGTGTGAGGTGTGGAGAAGGGCTCCAGGCCCTGCAACCAACCTTCTGATCCCATGCACAGCTGACTATGTCATGTAACAATTTAAAGGGTGCCATTTTAGACCTACTTGCTTTGTCAAAGGGTAAAAATACCAACATATAAAAAGTGACTTTTTGGCTTTAATAGGTGGTCAGCACATCAACCTACATATAGCAGGCCTATTGGCTTTGTCAAAAAGTCCTCAATACCTATAATCAAATGTATATTTGAGAAATTCACTTGTTGCAATGTTTAATAATAGTGATCGTCACAAAATATTTTCAATAAAGCATTATTATAAAAAACATTAAACCTGTCTTTGAGTATAACATGCTTCAGGTGACAAAGTGCACCTATGGAGCTAACCATAAGGGGTCCCTGCACTCTTGCTGAAAAACATACAGCTCAATCTCGGAGTGCTTTAAAAATGGTAAGCTGTCTTGGGGTAATGGATTAAATGACCCAGGAGACTAACTATGTTTTCTAAAGTTGCTGGGGGGCTGTTGTATTCCCAGAATCCCTCCACAATATTAAGAAAATATGGTTGGACGGTGCCCAAGCCCCTTCTTGGAGCACCACCAGGGACAAAAAACTCTAATTTAGAAGCCCTCCCAGGGCATTATGGGGCACTTTATTTCTGGAGCAGTGAATAATGAATGAGCAGCTCTTTTTCTTCTTGGGTGTCGAAGTCAATTTATATAAACTTTAGGACCATGGGGGAGCACCAAGGACCCCTTGGACCCTGCTGGATCCCCAACAACCACAGTAGATGCTACTGATAGCCAACCATTATTTAAAAGAAGGTGCCCCAGTGCCTACCAAGGACACAGACAACTGGTCACTTGTTGACGCAGGAGGGGGATACCCAAAGCCCTTGCAGCGCCTGTCAGCTCCCCAGCGAGCACCCATCCTGTGTGCCAGCAAGGAGCGGCCTGATTCCTTTGCACCCACCTGGGCGGGAGCATGCTTTTGACTGCTCTTCCGCCTGGCAGGAGCAAAGTTGTGTTTCCTGCCTGGTAAAGTGTTGGCAAAGGAATAACGTTTATATCCCTGCCTATACTCTCCAGGACAGGGATTAGGGAACACAGCAGTGTCCCGGGGAATGGGATCCCCAGGACACTGCTTTAATCATTCAGGGAATTGGAGCACTGGAGAATTGGAACCCTGGTGCCAAGCTACGACTCAGGATGGGGCCTGATGCCACCCTACCCAGAACAAAACTCTGGCCCAGGGGATGGGGTCCCTGTGGCTTATCTATGGCTCAGAGAAGGGGCCTGATGCTGCCCTCCCCCAAAACAAAACTCACTGGCCACAAGGAGGGGTCCTAGGGTCAATCTATGGCTCCGGGAGGGGGCGTGATGCCAGCCTACCACAAAAACACTGGCCCTGAGGATGGGGTCACTTTGGGCTTTCTAAGATTTCATTCCAACTCCTTTTTGAACATTGGAGGATGGCTGTGCAGGCTTCCATTTCTGCTCATATTAATTGTAGCAATCGACTTTAAATCTTGTCATACATAAACACAATCCAGTTGATTCAAAAAATGGCTGTGAAGGATATATTACCCTCCTAAATTTGCACGCGTGTCTATTAATTCTACCACACTTCATTGGCTCCCAGAGGGAAATAGGATAATAGGATATTGCTGAGATCCTTCTGTATTGGCATTGTTTCCTTTCCGACACTGGTCTCCAGTTTCTTTAACACATGATTTTTTTTTTTATATGTGCTCCAGTTCTTCTTAAAAAAAGCCTCTCCAGCACTGTTGTTTAGGTGGACATGCTCTCTATCTTGCCAGTCATATCAAGAATGTGTAATTATTTCCCTCCTTTCCTGAGGTTTACTACTGATCATTTCCCTTTTCACAATAGGCTGAACTCCACTTCTTTGGATTCTTTATTCACCACTTTCCTCAGCAGCATCCTCTCCTTCTTTGGCTTAGTTTGCACCTCTAGGCAGGTTAAAGCACAATTCTTTTTCTCCGTCCCATCTTTCACATCTTACCTTCAGGGTCAAATCTCAGTCTGGACTTCCATTGCTTCTCTATGTTGATGTCTTCTAAATACTGCTCATGAACCCATTTAAAAGATACACACAGAAGGTAATGTTTGGTTGTATGTATTTATTCTTCAATATCTTTAGAATGGACTGGCAGGGATACAGGCTCACAGCAACTGCTGATCTCTAGTTCAAATGTCTACATTCTAAATAGATAATCACAATACCCACTTTCTATATTCCATATCCTCCCACTCTATACTAATCAAGATCCCAACACATCTTCCCCTCATACAACATATATTAAAATATATAAAATAGGGTAGGCCCTAGTACTAAATTGGAAAACATATAATATATGAACACGAAAAACCTAATTAATGGAACATACATCCATAACTATATTCTCATATAATAATCCTTACATTTGAATGCAACCTATACATAATAATGTAAAAATTAGCGGAACATTTGGAAACATATAATAAATAAAGAAAACATTCTAATCAATTAAACAGACATGTATAACTACCCTCTCGTATCCTAGTCCAGTTTAGCTTTAGTTCTAGATGATCTCTCCCAAATCACTTACATGGTCACAATGTTGGATTCCGATCCCATTTCCTTTCTACTCCCATGTTCTCCACCACGCACAATAGACTAACATTTGACATCTTCTAACGCCACAACATGTCTTCTCACTTTCTTCACTCTCACAGGAATGGAAACACTATTTTCCTCTTCCACTCAATGGTCTCTTGATTCCTACCATATCCCCCTCTTTCACCATTGGCTCTCGAGAGCTCACTTTGATGTATTTATCTTGTGTCCTTATTCTTCTTTCTCCCACTGCCTTTAAAGTATCATCTGAGGGGATCATCTTACCCATCCACACTCTATTCATTTTTTATCCTGGTCCAATACCTTTCAACAATAAAAAAGGTGAGACCTTAGTATCAGCATTAGGATGTGGTATGCCCAGCCCAAAAAGATTCTTAATATCTTGCTTCCGCAAAGTCAATTGCCAGCTGACAACTGCAGATTGTCTTTCAACACAGTGTCGAACCTCTCTTCAAGATCGTTGCTTCTAGGGTGATAGAGTGAAGTTGTGACATCTTTGATTCCAAATTCATGCATAGAGCCCTCAAATTCTCAAACTGTCAGACATAACTTCATCAGGAACCCACTCTCTCAGAAACATATTTTCCATAACACTTCTGACCGATAATGATATAGGGCTATTTACAAACTCCACTTCCGGTCACCGTGAGTAATAATCTATTACCACTATTCCATATTTCTCCTGACAACTATTGACACTTACAGGTGCAATGATATCCACAGCTAATTTGAACCTCTGTCCATGCCTGGCCACCAGTAAGTGTCTCTCACTCACCTTTTCATTGACCGCATACAAATGTGGCCTTCATGCACCAGTTTGATTGCTTTCATTCTCAAAGTCTCAGAGACCACCAAAACCTCTGCTCTGTAAAGTACACCTTTCAAGATTGATAGCTCAGGGCCTACTTGTTCGTATGCATCCAAATAACCATCTGACAACTTGCCGTTTGGCCAACCTCTTTTTACATAATCCAAAACCTCATGCAAAACCACATCTTCTCTAATGCTTCAACCCACTCATGTTCCAAACTGGCATTCCTTGTTGCAATGGATGACTCATTGATGACCGTCTCTTCATCTTCTACTTTATCCTTATCATACATGCCTTTATCACTTATTTGCAAACTAGATAGACAGTCCGCCATAATGTACCTTACACCTGGTATGTATTCTAACCAAAAGCAGTAACCTTGTAGTCTGTACTGCCATTTCACAATCCTAGGGATGGATCTTGCCACTCCTTCCATGGTGAACATTTCAATCAGCATCTTGTGGTCCACACGGACCACAAATCTCCGAATTCCACATATATTGGCGGAAATTATCAAGTCCCCACCAACATGCTAATGACTTGCATGCCACCACAGAATACGAGGTTTTAGAACCCCTCAGCCCGCGACTGACAAAAGCTACAGCCTCTTCCCCACCATTCCTTATTTGTAATAGCACTGTCCCTAGCCCATCCATGATTATGATACTGGCATCCTTAGTGTCAAATGGCTTGAGTGGAGTGGCATTGAAGACACACGTTTTTCTAGCATCAAATTCTCTATCACATGCATCACTCCATGTGATCTTTTTCCCTTACTTCAATAATCATTGTAGGTTATATGTTCTTTCAGCACATTTTGGAATTAATCTAGAATAGTATTCCAGTAGGCCAATAAAAGAACATAACTGGTCCTTCCCTTTCAGTACCAGTGTGTCTACTATGGCCATCACCAGATCTTTTCTTTAGTTCTATGCCATGTGCTGATGACCTATGCGCTAAATAATCAGCGCTATCAACAGAAAATTTGCCAATTGTCAGCCATCAATTACTTGACCTGTCACGGGAAACATCCATTACAACGCAGTCATTACAACAAACTACCTTTACTACGCAACTGTTACAACATAACCGCCTTTATGTCGTCATTACAATGCATTTCAGTACAACGCATGCCGTTACAACGCATACCATTACAACGCAAGCCATTACAACGCATTATAAGGTAAGTAATGGAAAAAAAAGTTGTATTAGGGTGGGTATGGATTTTGGGGTACGTGGGATTGGGAATTTTCACCCCTACATTAGCCAACACTTCCCCTACTGTTGCACTTACTGGAGTGGAAATAGTAATTTTTATCCCTACACTATCCAACACTTAGTAATTTTTACCCCTACACTATCCACCACTTACCTACTGTTGCCCTAAACGTATTATGTGTTGTAATGGTATGCATTGTGATGGTATGCGTAGTAATGGAATGCGTTGTAGTGGTAGTTTTCAAAAATGCTTTGTAATGGCATGCGTTGTACAATCATGCAATGTAATGACAGTTGTGATGTAAAGACTGCATTGTAAAAGCATGTGTTGTAATTTAATTAGTTGTAACTTCATATATTCTCTGTCACCAGCATTCACCAACCAGTCATCCTGGAAACAGATGACTTACTCTACTTCTTTGAATAGGGATTCCATTAGGCATTGGAAAATGGCAGAAGCTGAAGCTAGCCCAAATGGCATTGTCTTGAAACAAAATGCTGATAAACAAGGTTAGATGACATGACTTGCGATCCAATACTACTTGGTGGTATGTAGCTGCCCTATCCAATGTAGTAAAATACTTGGCCCCTTTTATTAATGAGAGCATCTGTGTAATAGTTGGCAAGAGATGACTGCCTGCCCAGATCCTGTCATGTAAGCCTCTTAAGTCAACACACATGCATAATAGCCCATTGGGATTTTACACAAGCATCTCTGGGGATAACCATTCCGAACCTTCACTAAGTTAAATTATGTCCTGTTCTTGCAATTTGCTCAGTTCCTTTTGCAATTCATCTCTTATCATCAATGGAACCTTCCTCGCCTTCTGCACTACTGGTTCCACCCCTTGCTTCAGTTGTGTCTTATGCATGAATCCTCTTAGCATACCAACCTTATCAGTGAATACATTTGGAAATTTCATTCCCACTCAGATACTTGCTTTGCCCAAACACTCATACATTCTCGCTTTAACAAAACTTGATTGCCATTATTGGGGTCCAGAATTATCTCCAATTTCTCTGCTCCTACCAGCCCAATAATGGAGATACATACTTGGCTATATGGTAGCTGAAAATTTCAGTTTTAGGGGTGCAACATAATCACTTAGAGCAGAGCACCTGCATATAATCTTTTGTTAGGAAACATGAAGTGTAGGATGTGTAAATATTATTAATGTAATTATGTGGTGTGTTTTAAATTACTGACAAGTAGCATGGAAAATTTAACGTCGGAAATTCATGCAACTAGCCAAAAACGTTAACATGAAGAACTCGCGCTGCACAATTGGCAGCAAGCATATACTAAATGTGTTTAAAAATTGTTGTTTCTATGATTATGGACATACTCATTTTAATGCAACAGAGTTATGTCAATCTGAAGTGCTTTAAGTTATATGTTCTTATGTTGCTTAAATCGTAGGCCTGAAATGCAAGCCCCTGAAAATCTTGCATTAGAATTAATATTGTGAATTGTGGAATCTGTTCTTTCTCAAATTGCATTGCCAGTGGAAAATGTATTTCATTAGGGAAAAGTATTATCTTTGTTTAGGACCTGGGAAAGGAGAGAAGAAGTTACAGTTACACAGCTCGAAGGTAATAGAGGCGGAGACGGATTCACACAGGAGAAAGCCTGAGTACCAAGGACAAAATGTTGCAAGATTGAATGTAAAGAACATCATGGAAGTTTTCCTTTGACTGTGTTTATTGTGAACCAAGATGTATGCTGAGTATTATGGGAGAGCAGCCTGCAGATAATTAGTGTTTGGAATTAGGGAAAGTAGCTCACTTCTTCCTTGGCTTGAGAGGGAGAGCATTGTAGAACGAGTTCTTTCTTTTGTTAGTGGCTATATGGTGCTTGACCATTTGATAGTGGAGAGACTTCTTGAAAAGACTCCATGCACTGACACCTTTATCCTTTCATTTGGAAATGCGATGTAGGGATGCCACCATCGAGGTAGAGTAGAGATAGAATTAATGATTTTTACTCACCAACCCTCGATGCAGGGGAACTTGGACTCATGCTTCCTGATTCTCTGTATTCTACTTCTTGAACTAATAGTTTTGTTTATGCTGAATTGTTTGAATTGGATACTCAGTTTTGGCTTCATGCTAATGCCTTTGTATTTCTATACACTCATGTTGCGGTGTCTCTATGTCTCTATGTCCAGTTATTTTGGGCTTTGTGATGAATCAACCAACCTTATCTAGTGGTCCGTGAGTTATTATGTATCCAAGAGTGTTAATGGCCAATTGCCTGTTTCCTAACAAATTTTTCTCACCTTTACACTTTCATGCTGTGAGAAAGAACCATTCGGTTGGGACTCTAAAGCAGGTGTTATTGGCCCAGCCCTTTCAGTTCGTAGCCGAGAGGATAGTTTGCACACGAAGTAAGGGGAGAATCTAAAATTGATCTAGCTTAGGCGATGTAGAACCCCAAATCCCCGACCTAGAGCCCAATGATCGACAATGGGAGGCGGCGGAATCTGGTGGAGACCGACTGTGTTTGATGGTGTGACGATATCGGCAGTGGAAGGAGGAGTGGGTATTAACAGGGTGTATATAGAGTGTTAGATTATGGCAATGGTTTGATTGTGTGATGTCCTGCGAAGTTGGAGTGAGAGTCAAGTAAATGTGGTTTTGGGCCAGACGTGTCTAAGTATTGAGATTTGAGTTGCAGGTCCCGAAGTGGCCTTACATTCCGGAATATATTAAATGGTGCAGAAAACACCGAGAGTGTGATTGTCTGACTGAAGAATTGAGGAGTTGTCATGAGACGTCATCGGCAGTTTCACCGAAGACAGGCAACTTTGTGTGAATGGGACGTATGGGAATCGTCTAGTGGACCTTGTGTACAGGGGTTGACTATACTGATTAGGGTGATCAACGCTGGTTGAGGGTTACTGTACGTGAGTGTTCCTGATTCTTGAGTGGTTGAATTCTATCAATCTTTTAGATGGCAGACAATTACGGATTTAAGATGATTGTGTGAGTAAATTCTTGTGGAGAAATTGTGAAGGGGTGAGCCGCTGCGAGGAGTAAGAGTGACGTCAGGTGGCTGCCCTGCAATAAGTCGGTTTGTGTAATGGCAGGCTGGGATTGGTCGGTAGCCATCTGGTAGTTGTGATTGAGAAGGACTGTTTTGTCGAAATTAATTGAACTAAAGTTGCATGTTGAAATCATGTGGTGCTTCAGGGTGCTTTTAGGGGTGATGAAGAGGTTGATACTCGAGTGGGCGAAGAGGCACAATATGAGGATACTCCAGGACACTACATGGCGACAAAAGTTGGACTCCATACGATAATTTGGCTCCAAAATTGGCATTAAATTACTGAAACAGATGGTGAATTGTAATTGGCTCATTCAGATTAGATGTGTTAAATCAGCTTAGAGAAACAATGCTTGCACTGCGACCTTTGCCCAGACCCACACAGTGTGAAGCATTAGATGCCTGGATGCGTGCATCTCATGCTAAGCAAAGGGAGAAATATCAAGGGAGGATGAAGAAAACTGTGAGGGAGCACCAGGATGCATAATGGGATGCAAGGCTTAAGAGGTGGAGAGTGGATACTTTTGAGGGAGAGAGGTTTTACCCAGTACTGGTAAGAGATGGAGGACCACAGGATAGCAGCAGAACAGCAAATGTGAGCGACAGTAGTGACAACAAAGACAGCTTGTTGGATGGGTTGTTGGCGGAGCGTCCACTACCCTATAGTCCGCAATTGGGTGGAGGAGGGCAAACAGCCGAAGGTACAGAGAATATAGGAAGTGCATCAGCCCCATTGGTTCCTGACACAGGGGTCGTGGGGATGATATCAGCAGGAGCAGGAAAGACAGAAGTGTCCGTCTTGGGAGGTATGGAACAGAATGATGTCAATGCTGCTTCACGGTTGCCCGAAGCTCTTACAGCACCGGTTACCATTGGGCCTGTCATTCCTGTTTATGACTTAAGCTCATTGAGAACATTTGGTCAGAGGCAATCCATACATGTCAAGGGAACTGGTTTGGGAAGAACGGGGGAGCACGAATGGGAATTGTCATCCTATGGTGCCTATGGAATCTAGTATTCCTCCAGAAACCACTGCTGACCCATCCGGAATACGGATTGGTTTTAGCACTATAAGGCCTATCCTTATGGTAAGCACTAGTTCAGATCTTCGAATGTGGGAAACTCCAGTGAGACGACCGAGCGACAAACCTCAAGTGGGAAGCACAAATCAGAGGGATTCTGAGAATCAACATGTCTTAGACGTTGCGGAATTGAAATCCTGGTTAAGGAATCATAATAACTGAAACTCATGGTCCTTCGCCATTGGTCATGAAGATGTACGATCAGGTGATCACACGGTTGCAGCTCAAAATAGTTCCACAGGATATCGATTGGGTTAAGATAGATCGAACTACCCAAGAACCTAAAAAGCCAGTACATGCCTACTGTGACAGGCTGTTAAAAGCCTTTAAGCAGTACAGTGGGTTAGGCACGCCCGACCTCTAAGACATGGGACAATTTGTGCCCAACTTTGTGACTGGAATGAGGCCGGGGATCAGCCTCATGATCCAACAGCACCTAATCTGTTTGCAAAACAAGTCTGTAGATGAAATCCTACGGTATGCTAGGTATTGCAGTGACGAGGTGGACTCGAAGCATGGGAGGATAAAGGAGAAATTGATGCTAGTTCAAATGCACAATGACCAGAAGGGAGAGCAGGTACAAGCAGTGATGGGAGTTGTAACTCATGGTCAGGTAAAAGCCCCATTAGGAGTACAAGGACAACAAATTGTAGGAGCGTCAGAACAGGGAAGTGGGAAAGGTGTTCCTATAGATCCCAAGATAGGGATAGATGTAGCGACTCTTAAAAAGACTACAGCTTGTCATTTCTGTCATAAGATTGGGCATTGGAAGTGCAAACTTCGCCTTAATCCTGCAAATCAAGAACAGGAAGAACTTGTACAGGTGGCAGATGGGGTAAGTCAGTTGCCAACAGTGGCCAAGCATAGATCATTTAATGCGGGAAGGAATCAGAACCAGCTGGTGCAAGTACCACAACCTGAGGATTTCACAGGATAGTCGAGTATACAACCAGATGCCCTTAATGGAATCTGTGGACGGATTTGATGAGGACCCATCCTTATGACGGTGCCTGAGGGGAAGACTGTACACCTGACACAGTCTTTGAGGTAGCCTAGAGTGGACCCTACGTAGAAGCAGACAAGGATGGTCATCCCATTACATTCTTGATTGGCACTGGTGCTACCCGCTCTACTGTGAAATCCACAGTAGCCCCAAACTTATCCCTCTCAGGAAAATCAATACAAGTTGTAGGAGTCTGTAAGAAAAGATGAAAAATCCATTAACCAAGGAAGTGCCAGTGAAAATCGGACCGTTCCAGGATCGTCATCAGTTTGTGATGTGTGATATGAGCCTGGTGTGCTTGTTGGGGCACAATCTTCTGTGTAAACTGAATTGTACCATCTACTGCACATCAAAGGGAATTGAGTTGCATAGCAATGATGAGGATATTGCCTTTAAACTTGCAAACCAGAACTTTTATGCTGCTGTGTTCCCTTTACTGACTGTGGAAGACATGCTGCTGGATCTCAGAGACACTGTCTCTCCAGTGGTGTGGGACTTTTCTGGAGAAGAGATAGGACTGATTTGGGGAGTCAAGCCAGTCCGTATACAGGTCAAGCCAAATGCAGAGTTTCCAGGAACATTTCAGTGCAATCTGGCACAGGAAACAATAGCTGGGATTACACAAGTAAGTGAGTCCATGATTGAGCAGGGCATTCTGATATGAATAGTAGGGTGTCCGTGCCATGGGAAATATCGCATTGTTCAGGACCTTAGAAAGGTTAATAACATAGTGATTCCATGTTGTCCCATGGTACCAAATCCATCTGTGATCCTATTTCAGATTCCTTGTGAAGCTGCATGGTTCGCGGTGATTGATCCCTTTTTGGTCCCCTTGCATGAGGAAAGCCAATTTTTGTTTGCTTTCCATCTGGAAAACTGTGTCTTAACGTGGTGTTGTATCCCTCAAGGGTATACAGAAAGTCCATCAATCTTTAACCAGATCCTGAAAAAGTCCAGTATATCGACGACCTTCTTATTGCATCTGAAACGTGTGAGGCTTGCAGGGGCGATACCATTGCCTTGCTGAACCATCTGGCTGACAATGAGCATAAGGTGTCACCAGGAAAATGTACTGTCTAACTGAAGTTCAGTATTTGGGTTACCAAATCAAAAAAGGCAAGAGGAAGGTGTCACCAGAGAGATTGGAGGCAATCATGAAAATGAATCCGCCTGCCACTCAGAAAGAGGTCAGAATGTTCTTGGGAATGGTTGGCTATTGCTGACAGTGGATTCCCACCTTTTCCCTGATGGCAGAACCTTTGCAGATGCTAACCCGCAAAGATGTATACTATCCGGTGCCTTGGGATAACAATTGTTTGCTTGCCTTCCTAGAGCTGAGAGAGTGTCTGTGTTGCGTTCCAGGTTTAGGAATGCCTGATTACAATAAGGCGTTCTCACTATTCTGCCATGAGCGTGAGGGATATGCTTTATTTGTTCTCACATAGATGTGCCTGTAGACCAGTGGTCTTTTTTTCAGCTACATTAGATCCTGTAGCTTCAGCGTTGCTCAGATGTCTCAAATCCATTGCTGCAACAAGTGTCAGTATTGAGCTGACACCTTGAGCGTGAGGAAAAACTGCCTTGATTCTTGTTGGTGTGGTCCATATGAAGTGGTACTGGTGACTACAACTGCTGTAAAGTGTGGAAGAGTGCCAAATTGGGTAAATTTATCGCATACACAAGTCCCTCTGAAGAAACAGCTCCTCTCCCCGAAGAATTTCCAGCAGTAACTGATGGGTCACAGGAGGAGATAAGCCAAGCTTTAGAGGTACCAGCAGAGGCTGGAGTCATACATAGTCGATCTAAGGGGGGTCAAGCTACACAAGACCATGGTATGGACTCAGAGGAAGACATTAATGTTGCGATTGATAGAGAGTCTGACTCAGTAGAAGAGGCTGGTGTGACAAGTGGTCATATGGAGACAAGGAAGAAAAAGGCTATAGGCGAAACTTGGCCTGTGAGACAGAAAAGAGAGAACCTGAGGCTCACAATCGGAAAGAGAACTTTCACCAATAAGTAAATCTTTAGAGTCTGATCTAAGTGAAAACTAACAAAGTGCGGGAAGTGTAAGAAGGTCCAGGAGAGCTTGAGTGTCTTGTCGATGATATTCCTCTCCCAAGTGGATTTACCTGGTTTCAAATACCAGGGAGAGCGAGAGCCCAGATTTCGATACTGGTTGTCGATATTCTGATGAGAGTTCCTGGTCTTGACATAAATACAGTTTTGTAATTGACTATTCCCTTTTCACCAAGGCTAAGTGGCTTACTGACTCTGATATTGGAAGACATTGAATTCCCAAGTTTCCGAGCACCACAATCTCCCCAAGAGATTGCAGCACTAAGGGCTGAGCTGTTACAACAAGTCATTGAGGAGATTGGCTCTGATCTAATCAGGGATGTAAATTGAACTTTTAATGTAAATATTTTGTTTGAATGAAGATAACTTAGGCCCGAATGTAAGAAGAATAAACGTAGGCGTTTTCACCTAGAAGAAGAAGAAAAGAAGAGATAGGGAGGTCTTCTGAACTGTGTAAATACTGTAAACCAAGGACTGGTGAAAAGGGTTTTCAAAGGCTTAAAGAATGGCTCAAGTACTTGTTGTACGTGGAGAGAGAAAAAGAAAGAGATCCTGTGTGCTGATCCTCTCTTGAACTGTAATCTGAGCTACAGTAAAAATGGAGTCTGGAAATTTGAATCGTAGGCACAAGTGTATTGTAGGTGCACTTAATGTAGGGGTAATTTTAGTAATAGCTGTAGTTATCATAGAGTCAATTTTAGGATCTTATGAAAACAAGGAGCATGGGTGGGGTAAATGGGACATCCACACATACCACCACTGCCTCAAAAGAGGATACATTAGGATCTGAAAAAGGCTTTATAGAACAGACTAGCCACTTTCATCACGTAGATCTGTGAAAGGGTGATTATACATTGAATGCTTATGCTAAATTGCTTTATGAATATGTAGACACTATGGAAGTTAAAGATTGCTGTGTGTGTATGCAATTGCCTTCTTCGGTAGAAGAAGGTATACGATATCTCTACCCCCCATTGACTTATTGCATTAGTTGAAGTCTAATACTTAGTATGTTCTATGGAAAAGGTCATTATGAGTACTACTTCTCAAATTATGACGTGGTACGCTCAGACATTCCTGTATATAAATACCTGAACAAAAGGATTATTATAAGACAATAGAAAGAATGGAAAGCTATTTTGCACCAACAGTGACATTAGAGAAGTAATTTAGCTTGGGTAGACATTGCTAATCTGAGCTAAATTGTTCTGGACGACATTTTTAAAAATGGCGGATGTGTTGCAGTGATGTTGTAATATTTCAGGAACCATGAGACCTATATACTTCATTTTGGTGCAAAAACATAGGTTTTGGGGCTCGAGTGGTCTCATAGAGACAGAAAATAACTCCTCAGAGCAGCCCTTCTGCCATTTTCCAAAACGGTATCTCTATAATGATGTGTTTTAGCCATCATATTCATAATTTATTTTAATATTGTTTTTGTTTCAGGTTTTTCGTTGATTCAAATTCATAAACATGAGTGAAGCAGGAGGTAGCAGAGGATCTTTACCTCCTGACAGAATGTTCCTAACTGCAAAATAAGAGGACTCCTTCAACAAAGAAAACTGTTTCAGATGCCAAACCAATCTCAAATAAAAGCTAACATCAACTGTGGTTGTACAGAAGAGAGTTTGAGATGCTGCAGAAATACAGTGTGAGAAGGACCAGGTTGGCAGGAAGCACAACCCGGATGGTGCCAATACTTTGCCCGGACAGAAAGGACACAGCGGTCTAGTTCTACCACAAAAAAATGAAAGAGGCGCTGTGACATCACCGCCGGGGGCTGAACCGGAGAACACGGAAACGAGGAAGAAAGCAAGCTGCACAGAGGACGAGGAAGGAACAAGAGGACTTCCCTGGAGTCCGAACATAGTACTGGACCCGACAGTAGAAAGAGCAGGTGAGCGGAGTTCTGTATGCACAGGGACTGAGCCTGGTGGCCAACGAAGCAGAGTGGATGCCCAGGGCCCCGATGCCACGGCCCTGGATACGGGTCATGGCCCAAGGCATGTACCCTTAAGGGGGTCATTTTGGTGGGGGTGGTGGGAGGCACAAGGGTGTGGAACACACACTCCTAAGGTAGGAGTGCTATTATCACTATGGATTGTGTCCTCCCCCTCCCCACACTCCGTGACTGGTGAAGGTAGCACTGTAGATAGGTGGCCTAGTTAACCTATTGAATATTAAAACAAACACCTGTTTTGTTATTTTTTCCTGTCCCTGCTTCATGGCCTGAGTGATGTCCTGCCTCCAGGTAGATTCCTTCAGACAGAACACTGAATTTTCATCGAAGGACAAGAGAGGAGCCAAAAAGAACTGTTCCCTAGTTATTTTCTTTCTCCCCTTTTTACCCAGAAAAGAAATAAAGACCTGTCATCATCTACGTATTTCGTAGTGTTCTCTACTTCCCTCCTCAAACTCCTCCATACAGCAAGACGAAGATCACAAAAGATTGAAACTGATGGATGAAGACGATCAAATATTTTATCATTGTAGCAACAAGTCCTACAAGTCATATACAATTGAAAAAAGCCTGGAAAAAAATTGTCAACAAATAGCAGAAACAAGTAAATTACAACAAGAAACCCAATGTCCATCCACTTAGAAGGTTGATGGCTACCCCTTGTCCACCTCCAACAACTGATCAGAAAACAGAAGATCTTCAATGTGTTATCTGTGGTTGGGCCAGAACAAGGGCCAAAGATATTGATGAAAGAACAAAACACAGATTATGTGAGTCTCAAAGGGCAAACATATTTTTGATCTGCTTCTAGTTTCTTCCAAGACGAAGTTTTCAACCAAGTAGCTGATCTAAACAGCGAGGTGAATGTATTTGCAGCAGATTTGTATGCCCACCCAAACTGCATGCATGCATACATTCAAACATATGAATGTACAATGAGCTCCCAGCAGCAACGTGACCACCAGCCTTGAGTTAAGTTTGTACTCTTTGAAAAATCAAATTACGTTTTAAAGCCACTCTAGTGCTGACCACAGGTTCACACTCAGTGAGATCAGAGAAGTAATTGTCAACATTGATGAAAGTGAATTGATTGATAGTTAAATTAAGATTTTTATGGTGAGAATGTGCAATGACAGAATTTGTTTTTGTCAGTCTAACAAAAAGAATGAGCCACTTATGGTGCTCTCAGCTGATTTGACTCCCGAAGTCTTGCTGCCAAAATAAGATCACAGGATGCAGTAAAATCAGCAGGAACCATTTTAAGAAATATCCTGAAAGATTTAGATTTTGGAATTAATAACACATTTTGTGATGCGCCAGAGCACTGCAAATCATGGGAGTCAATAAGAATGCCTGATGCAGTCTTAACATTTTTTACATTATTGTTTAATATCAGCAAAGTAAAACTGTTACAAACTAAAGTTCTTGATTTCAGAACAGAAGCTGACAACATTATTGATGGCTTTGAATATATAAGGGAAGAAGTGGAAGACAATCCCATGAACCGACCCGCTTATGCTGTACAAATGTACTGTCTTTTACAAAGCATGTTTTATGAATTACCTCACGGCAAAAAGAAAACTCTGCTCTCATGATGACTGCCATGCAATCTATGACAAGTGCAAAAATAAAGAGCTAATCACTTCAATGACTAGACTGTTGTATCAACAAGTTATGACAACATAGTACAGAGCAGGAACTTGTTAGCAGCTCATGCTGCAAAATCTTGTGAATCGAAAGCACACCACTTCCAAGTCACTTTACTAGGAAGAGATTTACAATTACTGCTCTTGATAATATTGGTTTTGAAGACAGCTCTTCTTTGTCTGGAATATCCAGTCCACATGATTCTGCAATAGTGCTTTTTCAAGACTGTACCAATGAAGTAGCTGCTGGAAACCAAAATGTGTCTTTTAACCCAAATGCCGTGTCAACATGTGTAAAATCACTACAAGCCATCAACACGTTCCAGTCTACCAGAAAGCTTCAAAGTGGCTGAGGACTTAGATCTTCTTCTATCTGATGCTGCGGTCCGCAAAGCTGGTTTAACTGAATTCATCATATCGCTTATTTTGGTGCGGACTGAAGGACGAAGAAAAGCCAGTTCCTCCGCGGGCTGGAATTCATGCTCTGATCTCCCAGAATACCGTCCCACTGAAGAAGGTTAGGTTTTTACCAGTAATACCATATCCACTCACAAACTACTCAACAGTATACATAGCACAAAACAAATTTTGATATGTGCATGCACAGCTTGAAGATCAGTCTATCCTGCCAATTTTCTGCGATAAAGGTGTTTTCTGTATTGTAGCTGAAATGTTTATGGGCAATCCAGTAGAATTTGATGATGTTTATCAAATGATGAGAGTTTACCACATGACAAGAGTTGTGTTGTGGTGTGCAGTAAGTTATCTTAGTTGATATGGCATAGATGATGCACTTATTGAGACTGAAATCTTTGGAAGCAAAACTGTCCAGTCAGGTTAAAGCGGAACACATTATGTTTGTTCTTTAAAAGGTATGCTCATCATATCTGAGGCTATAGAAACATTGCATTGGAATGCTTTCTGGAACACCATGGCAAATTAGGTTTTGCATATCTTATCCTAGAAGTAAACAACGCATAGGGTACACTTCATTCAAAAGACATAATGCAAAGCCAGGCAATGTTCAATACACAAAATCAGAAAACCCGAAAAACAGTTTCGTAGAGTTTGTCAAAGAATGTGAAGAAAAATCAGAACTTTGCAAGTACTGGGGAAATGTTTTACACATAATAACTCTAGTGAAAAACCTGGTACATGCTCATCAGAAGATGATTTGGAGCTGCATGTGAAGACACTGATTACTGTGTTTCACAAATTTGATGGCATACACTACATGAGATATGGGTCCTGGTATTTGGGAAAAGGGAAAAAGCTAGAGGTGGAAAAACCATACGTCTACAGAAAATTCAGCCAAAGACATTTTGTGGTGAAAGAAAGAGAGGGAAAGTTCAATGCTGTGGCTCCAGATATGAAACTGAAACAGACAATCAAGAGATCACAGAAATGTCCCAAGGGAATTGTTGGTCAAACACATAAAAGTGAAAATTTGCTCAACAGCAGCTAGTTTACCATGACGTCCTTTCTATGTGCAATGTTTTGAGAGAGATGTCAAATTCAAAATAATGGACCATCGAGAAAGGGAGACGTTTTAATAAACATGTTGTCAGCCTTCTTCATTTCATGAAGCATAAAGGAAATCCCTTTGAAATGATTGAGCCTGTGCGACCACACAACTTTGTGATCAAACAATATGTGGATAACGATATAAAAACAGGTCAACTAGATGTCCTGGATCATGGATCAAAACTAAATTCAGAACTGAAGCAGGAGAGCTTTGTATTGAAAGAGATAAAGCTGTTTGATATAATTACTAAAGCTAAGCTTCCATGCTTTAATTGGCATAGTAAGAGTTTTGTCCAACAAGCCACTACAAAACAGGTTACAAAAAAGCAACTTTCACAAACACATAGAGAGATAGATGTAGCAAACGAAAGGGGTGAATTTATCAAGAACATTCTGTTGCATGATCTTCTTCCAACAAACGCATTATTAGATGGAGATGCTGCAACCAAACCAGTGAAGCACAAACCCATACAAGAGCTCTAAAAAAAACTTGCACCTAAAGAATTTAAATTCGAAAAGGTGTCCTCATTGAAAACTGTTGTTGTTGTGGACTATATGCCAGAATTTCAAATGGTCAAGATTTCAACCATGCAAAACTTCGAAGAGGTCATTCAGATTGTTCAACAGATATCAAAGTCAGTGTGCACCTTACAAGAACTGCACATTTTCTTTGACAGTTGTCATTAACTGTCTGTCAAATAATGTGAGCGAATCGGACGAATGTCTACAAATGGAACAATTGACCTTGCCTGCATGATAAATTCTACACCTACACCTGTGCAATTTGATAAATTCTGGTCATCAACACCGTAGAAGATAAACTTGGAGATGTTAACTCGCTAAAACAATGCTGATGCTTCAGTGAACACTGAATTTCCAATTATTTCAAGTGGAATGATTGTCAATGAGAAGTTGGTGTCTGCAAAGATATATTTAATGGATACGGGCCATATTATTCAAGAACTTAACAGTAAATTGGAGGAAGCTGTCCTTCTTGTGGTGCCACATGTTGACTCAGCTGTTTTAAATAGTTCCAATTGAGTCATTGTACTGTCAAATGACACAGATGTTATTATTGTGCTACTTACATTTGTTGCAATGTTCATAAGTCAAGGATTGTCAGAGTTATGGATATGTTAAAGAGGAGGTGAGAAAAGACACTTAATTCCTCTTCATATTGTGTACAAGAAACTTGACGCAGAGATACCCAGTGTTCTTATCAAGGCACATATTCATACGGATGATGAAACTATGAGCAAAATTGGAATTAAGCTTGGAGCTTTAACTGCTGAATCTGTGAAGTTGCTGAAAGGATTTACTGGGACAGAAGAAGAATGCGACTTTAAAGATGTAGAAAAATACCTTGTGTATGTGTATGTGTGGAAAACGAGTTATGAATGACACACATTTGACAATCTTCTGCACAGTGAGTTCAAGTGATCAGTATTGATAAGTGACCTTTCACGAGTCATTTTCTGTGTGGACACATTAAAAAGAGCTTTCTACTTGTACAGAAGATATGTACATTTGGTATCATGCACTTGATCAGAAGATGTGTACATTATGTATCATGCATATGTAGAGAAAGATCTGTGCGAATTTGGTTGGGAAGATGTTGTTAGGCTGCTAAAACCTCAGAAATTTCTAAACACCTCTAGCCACGGAACCTACACGTTCATGTAGTTGCAAAACCTGTGCCACAAAAAGATGTCCCTGTCAATATGCTCTTCTCAAATGCTCAACATTCTGCAAATGTACCACGAGCAATTGCCAAAACAAATAAAAAAGTGAACTATGAAAATGTGTCTAAAACATTATTTATTTTCATATTCAGCTCATAAACATTGTTTGGCATATACACAAAAGAATCAAAAAACATTAGTATTTGTTTAATTTCTATATATGTCTCTTCTTCCTTCATTATAGGTGCCATTTTTGGAAAATGGCTGAAGGGTTGCTCTGAAGAGTTATTTTCTGTCTCTATGAGACTACTTGACCCCCAAAACCTATGTTTTGGCACCAAAATAAAGTATATAGGTCTCATTGTTCCGGAAAGATTACATCATCACTGTAAAACATCCGATATTTTTCAAAATGTCATCCAGGAAAAATCCAGTCTGGATCAGCAATGTCTACCCAAGCCAAAATACCTCCCTAATGATCCAAAAACACAAATCGAAAATGAAAATCTCTGGACAACAATTCTTTTACGGAGGTATATCAGGGGGTCAGTATAATAATTACCTTATATTCATAATGCTCAATGTTGCTTGCATATGAATGGCTAGAAATGAAGCCCACTCTAAGCATTAATGCCAAACACCGCATCTGCTTACCAGTGACTTCAAACAAATAATCAAAATTTGACAATTGCAATTTAAAATGTTTTCCTGAGCAAATAATCAAAATGTGACAATTGCAATTTAAAATGTTGGCCCCAATAATTACAATTTTAGAATTATTATGGTAAATGGGCCAACAGCACTATTACAGAAAATCATGTTTATATGATATTTATAGACAATATTTATTTTCAGTCTTCAGTGGCATGACAGAACAGCAAAGAGTCCAGTGGGGAAAAAAGAGTATTCCATAAAATCCAATCAAATCCAAAAATGAAATGTATAACTTCAAAACTGAACGAATATCATCTGTGGCTCCAAATGTAAAATTGACTGGCAACGGTGGGCTTGCGAGGGCTAAATCAAAGGTCCGAGGGACTTGTTCACGACTGATTTTGGCTGGTAAGTGCTTGTCAAAGCTCGCAGGACCTCTCACGACTCTATAAAATTCAGAAGAATTATAGGAGCCTCGGGGTCACATAATTCACTGCACAGTAGATTTAACCTGCCGGCAAGTAATTCATATTTGTAGGAATAATATTGTTTTCCACTTTCCGAGAGTTATCGCTGTGTCTCCCTTCCAGGTCACAATGGAGATCAAAAATCAATTTGGAGAGATGGCTCCTGGCAGGGAATAAGGCATGAAGCCAGCGGTGCCTTCCCTCCCGGCCCTCCTCTCTAAATGGATGGGTCGAGGCGGTCCTGCCGCGGCTCTGAACCCTGGCAGAGCCCTGATTGCTCTTGTATGGACACTGACATTCAGAATAAAACAGTTTGTTTAGCTGTAGGGGTCAGTTCTGTACAATAGATTATTTTTAAAAGTCAATGCAAGGTCCGTGTGCGGTGCAAGGCTCTCTTAACACGCAATCTATATGGCTTATTTCTTTCCAGCTGGGCAGATGGGACAGAAAAATCACAGCCTTCTCTGAAGGAGGTTTATTTAATGGAGAAAGGGAACCCTGGCTTCTTCGTCCTCCTGCCTGCACCGCATCATTTTATCATAAGCGAGGTATAGCCTTTTTTCTTTTATTGAAATACCTTTGATATATTTTCAGATAGTTATTAAGTTGGCCCTTTTTCATTGTGTCATCAGGGTACCGGGCCCAGATGTTATTTTCATTCTGTCAGAACTGGAAGGTGTAGAAGGCTTTCTGTAGACTATGTCACACACAATTATTGTTAGCTAATCGAGCCCAATTCTCATTCTATCGGCCCAACAAGCATGAAAGTGTGGGTTGCACTTGCTAAGTAACTTTTGCCAGGATTTGAACCTGCAACCAGAAACTCACACAGACTTCGGCAGCCCGCACTTATATTGCTGCACTGTTTTACAGGACTGCAAATGTGAATGGAATTTATAAATTATTAAAAATGCAGACCTGTTAAAATATTAATGGATGATGGGAACTTGAAACGAGTACCCAAATGTGCAATGCAGTGTTGGTTCTTTCTAGTAGAATAGCACACTTAGTTCACCTTTCATTCATGACCAAGAGATCCTACAGCCAAAGATGAAAGCCATCTATACCCAGTGATACAAAAATCAATGTGCAACATACCAATACCTGAGGAGCTTCAATAGATGCGCTCCTCTGTAGTGGATTTTCTTTCTCATTTTTATAGAACATTTTAAAATTCATTAGCACTGAAAATGAAGTTTCCGCAAGGTCGAGTACTTTCCTCATCCAGAGAGTCATCTTGTAACAGTGACATCCGGGTGGTCAACAAGTTTATGAAAAGAGCTCATATATGACAATGAGGCCGTACCCCGCTCTTTAGGCATGTTCATAACTAAGGGCCTGTTTTAGATTTTGGTGGAGAGGAATATTCCATCACAAACGGGACGCATATCCCGTCCGCCATGTTAGGATCCCATTATGTCCTATGGAGATTGTAATACAGCGGATGGGAAATCCATCGCATTTGTGACTGAGTATTCCATTTGCCAAGATCTAAATAAGGCCCCATGTGTTGATATTTGTAGAGCGTGACCTTAGCATGGCAGCAACTGGGGAGAAGGATTCCAGGAAGCTACAATTAATGGGGGAAGGTCAGGGGCGGAGTGTCAGGTCAGGGTAATGCTCCTTGAAGATGTGTGCCTTCAGGTCTTTCTGAGTTGTAGGAGGGATGACGCTAGGCAGCCTGTTCCAGATTTGGGGATCATGAACAAAGAAGGCTTACCTTCTGGGTTTTCCCTTCTTACAAATGTTTGTGTCCAGTTTGGGGATATCCAGGCTCCTGGCAGCCTTGTCCCCACAGTCATGGCCAGCTTCCTTTGTTAGGTATAATGGGGTCTTGTTGCTGAGGATTATATTTTCACAGGTAGTATCCACTCAACACCTACAACTTTCTTTGGTTGGAAAACTTGGGTGGGTGACATTTTACTACATCAAGGCCCAAAGCAGCACCATACATTTTTGGGAGTCTTATATAGTGCGAACTCGGACCCCAAGATATCAGAGCGCTTTGCATGATCACTAGTTGCTGTTACAGACAAACACATTCATTTTCTTGGACACAGGGGGATTAACTAATTTGCCAAGCATCGCAGGATGTTGAGCGCCCTTGCTGAGACTCGAACTCGGTTCCTCAGCTTCGAGGTCGACCGCTCTAGCTCTGCTTGAAAAAAGAGCTGCTAAAATATTCTAAAGCCATGGCTACAACAGCAGTAAAGCATTATTCCATTTCCCTGCCCAACTATTTTCTACAGCATGGGACGAGCATGCAATTCTACCCGTTCAATGTCACGTGACACCTTCTCTCCCTACTCTCCCAACGCCTGTCCATCCATCCCTGCCCTGCAACTGCATCCCAACTCTACAATACAATAATGAAATACAGACACTTAAAACTTCCAAACCAAGTTAATTAAGAAGACAAAAAAATGCATATGAAAAAGGTACAAAAAAATACAATTGAATAAAGGAACGAGATGTTCTAAAAGAAAATCCCCATAGGAAAGCAGTGGAAAACCTATTTAGATTACGATATGGCCCGTAAAGCCGTTAGGGCCGCATCGTAATGGGCCGCTCGGTTTCCTTTCTGACCGCCTCATTATGTTGGAGGTGGTCAAAAAGGAAACCGGCCGGTCATCCCGGCTGTCTTCCGATGGACTCAGAGAGCCCATCCTCCAGTCGGAAGCCAGCAAATAATCTCAAGGGCAGGTCTTTTCAATCTTGAGATTACGATCATGTTTTCTGACATGGCTTCCATGCCGTCCTGTCCGACATGGAAATCATGTTGGAAAGCTTGCTTGGAGCCCCTCTAGTAGTGCCCCCTTTGGTGCATGGCCTCCGGTTGGAGGCTGCAAGGGCATCTATGGTGCCCCCTGTTGATCCCTGCACCTTGTGGCAGGCACCTCAAGGTGCCTGCCACGGGGTGCAGGGATAAACCACACCTCCCATTTCACGATGGGAGCATGCATTGAGGCCGGTTTACAGCTGTGATGCATGCTCCCATATTGAAATATAGTAATGCGACCGAACGATGTTCGGTCGCATCCTAATGAGGTGGTCGGGGCCTCCGACCGGGTGTCAGTCGGTCCCAGGACCAAGTCGGTTTCAGGCAGAAGTAATTTCGCCCGACATCATAATGAGCTCCTGAGTATTAACTATTGGGAAACACAAATAAATCTAAAGGTTTAAAGTGTCTTCTCCACATTTGACAACCACCTATCACCCTCTGTGAGAGAGTCATAACCAACCACTGGGAGGATAAAAGCTTGTGGTTGGTACCACCACCTGTTTACACCTTCATATTTGGGACATTATTAAGAGGTAGGTGCCAAGAAAGCGCCTTCCAAAAACTGGAACACACCTTTTGCTTCCACTGCTCAAATTGGCAGTTAAACATGGTGTTTTTTCCAATGATGGATCCACTGTCATCTATTCCATCGGGACGACAATTAAATCATTTCAGAAGGTGGTGTCCTACTTAGGGCAGGTTCCCCGATGGACGCCATGTCACTCATCGATTTCCCTGACAAGGACCGCCATGTAAACGATAGAAGTCCCTAAATGTGAATGTTTTTGAACACCCCTTGCACCCTAGAAGGCAATGTGGGGGAATATTGTGTGAGAGATATTGATTATGCTTTTTTTCAAAGAAATATTCATATTTTGGGAGATTGTTTTCAGAAAAACATTAGTGCCAACAAGTTTGATATGCCGAGATACCTTGAGGTACCTGCTGCCAGTGTTTGTCTTTCTTAGTGTGTCTCTTACCTCCATGGCAGGAACCTCTTTGATGGCAAATATCTGCCAAAGGGCAAACATCTCTAAATGTGGTGGTCCACAGAGGCAAGCAGGCTTTACTGACAGAGCCTGAACTTTTTTGCAATAAGCATGGAAGAAAAATGCATGCAAGGACATCCTAGAAAGACCTGAAGGTAATTATCTACACCTTTGGTATACGTATGAATTTTTCAGGGCAATAGCAACTAGGAACAATTCCCTCCTCATCATATTCATAACAATTTTCTCAACCAGCCAACTATCTTTGATGAGAGCCTAGCCTATCCCAATAAAATTAGGATAATTTTCACTCTTCTCCCAGTTTTCAGCAGTGGAATACATTTTCTTTGCTTGGAACATGTTTTGTGGCAGCCAAACTATCCCACAGTTCTGTATACCCTAAAGCATTAAGGTAATATGAGTTGTGTGAGCTTTCTCCTGTGCCACAGATCCACCGGTACTCTCCTACCTTACTCCAAAGGTAACGTGCTCGACTAAGCTGACAATTTGCATAATTTCCACTTTTTAAAAAATGTATGATTAAATATAATTGGGAATGACACCCATCTCCTGGGATAGGATGCTATGGAAACAGGGATTTGGGGTGGGTTAGTGTATTATTACTCCGCTATTCATTTTAATACTTGAGTATTAATTTTTACTGAAAATAGATTAAAAGAAATATATATTTAAAACTTTTTCTATATAAATTAAAAAAGGAAATACAAAATGAAGGGTTAGACACTTATACCCTGGCACGGGATGATTGGGTATCAGGGGTTATGGGTTGGGGTGCATATTAATGCCCAAGTATTAAATGTAACGCTTGTGTATTAATTTATATTAATACTTCAGTAATTTTAAATAATATTGCAAAATGTATTTAATTAAAAAATATATTTTTATAATTTTCGACAACCAACCCCTGGGGTGGGATGCAAGGGAAACAGGGGTTTTGGGTGGGTTAGTGTATTAATACCCAGGTATTTATATTAATGTCTGAGTATTAATTTTTACAGATATAATTTTTTTTACATAATGTCTAATATAATTAGAAGAAAAAAAATAAAAAGGATTGACACTCATCCCCTGGGATGGGATGCAAGGGAATCAGGGGTTATGGGTGGGGGTGTATTAATACCCAGGTATTAATTTTAATGCTTGGGTATTAATTTATAATACATTTTTACAATAACATTTAAAGAATTAAAAGCAATACAATAGTTAATAAAAATGATTAATAATATGCAAGCATGCTTAATTCAGAGTAAATGTAGTTAATTATTTAGGATTATTCAAATTTTAAATATAGATATTAAATAATAAAAACAACTCAAAATGCATTTAAAAAATGTATTTTAAAAACATAAGGGTGCCAATTACGATCCTGTAAAAACCGGGTACGAAACGTCGGACAGAGGCTTTTTTACGTCCGACTCGTACCCGGTTGTAAAACATTACAAACATGCAAGTACGATTCGCACGGAAACACCATTTCCGTACGAGTCGTACAAAACACCGACCGACGAAAAGATACATACAAATGTGATCCGGGGAAAGCGCCGACGTGACGTCGGGACGCCCTCAGGCAGCGTTTCACGAACCAGGAAGTACGATTCGAACCGACAGCGGTCCGGACGGCAATATTCTTATGGCACCAGAAAAGTGCCGGAAAATCGAAGTACGCCGCGATGCGAGTGGAATTGGGGGCCCGGTACGTGCCGAACACCCCCCCCAGCCCCCGTGAGTACGCGCCGTACCCCCCCAGCCCCCGTGAGTACGCGCCGTACCCCCCGTAGCACTGGGGGTACGCACCGTACATACACAGGGATACGACTCGTACGTACACGGGGGGGTACGCTCCATGCATACACGGGGGTACAACTCGTACATACACTGGGGGGTACGCTCCATACATACACGGGGGTACGCTCCATGCATACACGGGGGTACACTCCATACATACACGGGGGTACGCTCCACACATACACGGGGGGTACGCACCGTACAGACACGGGGGGTACACACCGTACATACACGGGGGTACGACTCGTACGTACACGGGGGGTATGCTCCATGCATACACGGGGGTACGCACCGTACATACACGGGGGGGTCGGCGCGTACATATGGGGGCTGGGGGGGTACAGCGCGTACTCATGGGGGCTGGGGGGGTACGGCGTGTACTCACGGGGGCTGGGGGGGTCGGCGCATACGTACACGGGGGCTGGGGGGGGTCGGCGCGTATGCGGGCACATGTCTCCATGGTTGCTATGGGAGTTCGGTGCGGACGGTGTTTTTTCCATCCGGTTGTAACATCGGACGCACGGGATGGATCGTACTAGCGCGGTCGGACTTCACTTTTCACATTTGTACGGTAAATCGTCCGAGGATGTGTCGGACACATTTTCCAACCCGAGGACGTGTGGGGAATAATTCCCAATGCGATTCGTATGGTCTTTTTCCCATGCGAATCGTACTTGGCAGTTTGTACGGCACTTGTACGATTCGTACGGTAAAAAGACCGGATACGAGTCGGACGGGGAATTTTTTTACAGGATCGTAATCGGCACCAAGATAGTCAATTTGAATGTTACATTTTTTTTCTTTAAATTTACATTTTCATTATTTAAAAAACGTCCACATTGCAACTATACTGTACTCTAACATATATACATTTTGTTTTAATTTGTAGGTTTTCCTACGGTCTCCCATTGAAATCAATGGGAGAAAATGTCCTTTTTTCATTTTTGCTAATATAGATGACGTTGCCGGGTGTACATAACTTTCTACAGTTGGTGCAGTGTCGCGATCAAGATCGAATGGAAGGAAGAGCTGCGCTCTGGTAAGGCAATTTAAAATTTTAAAAAATAGTTTGTACGTGGCTTAGTTTATTGTAAGGAGAGAAGAAGGAGGTAGTTGGAACTAGGATGGTAGTTGTTTGTATGTTTTGAATGTTTTAACACACATTGTCATTCCTACGCAGGGAGAAGTTGTAGACCCACGTCGGGTTGATTGCTTTCCTGGCACTTTTGATTTAAGAATTTTTTTTTAAAAGAAGGTTTTATTTTTTTTAAAACCAAAGTGTAAAGAAAGCAATCTATTTAAAATATTTTTAAAGCGTCGGGTTTTTCTAAAAAAAAGTATCTCATAGTATCTCATAGTTGCGTTCTTTCGTCCAGATGGAAGGTTCAAGACCACAGATGGCATGGATGGCAGAATCGATTTTTTGGACATTTTAAAAGATTCGCTGAATGGATTTTTCCAATTTGGTCGATTACTGTGGATAGAGGAATGCATCGATGGATTACTAGTCGCGAATTTTGCCCAAAAACCTTTTTTGGGGGATTTTGGGGGATACGTTTTTTTTTAGGTGATCACAGTATTGTTTGCAGCACTAATTCAGCTGTACAATATGGCTATGCCAAAATGCGGTCTTTTTTTCAAAAGTTTGACTCGGGTTTTGGATTTCAACATGGTTTTTAGTATTAATTTCTCTGGATTTACGGACTACACAAGACTCCCGGTGAAATGTGGGATTTTACCTAAGTCCAAGAGCTGAAGCAAGAAGACAACTTAAGGTAGGAAACCCAACTTTTATTTTAAATTTAAAATGTATTTTTGAAAAATGCCAATTGAATTTGTAAAGATGATTTTCAAAACAGGCAATTAAGGTTGAATAGGGGTTAGTGTAGATTAGAAATGTAAGATGTGTGCAACATTGTCTAGGTAGTCTAAAGCCACCATCAACGAAAATTGTCGAATTTGGCCCAATAGTCGCTTTGACATTTCTTTTGTTCATTTTGTAATTCGTGGGTTTAGACTTTCTAGTTAATCATTGCGCTATTCTCATTTCTTGGAAACTTTGCTCCTTCTTCAAAATTTCCCCAAAAATAATTATACGAGTTTGGGTGAGGTATATAGATTTGTTGAAGAAGTTATAATATCCCTCTATGGCATTGTTTGATTTAGCTCCTCCCTCTAAACAGGTTGTGTAGCAGTTCCACCACTCCACATGAAATCGTGGTTTCCTCCAGTGACCTGACCTGCTTAGAAGTGTCCTCAAAATAATTTCAAAGGGGTGCCAATTTTTCATCGCTTGTAGTAAAATATTCAGATTCAGTAATAGATGTCTAGTATTCATCTACACAGTGTGGAGGAACAAAGCAAAGGGCTGTTCACTTTTTAAACTCGAATTGGAGTTTACTGTCTGATATGTAATCCTCAACTAAGGATGATTTTTTAATGTTTCTCCAATATGCCTTTGAAAAGTGAAAAACACATTTTTGAATTTGGGTTTCTGGATACATTTTGGTGATGGTGTTAATCATGAGTAATTCAAAGTCAATTAACACTTTCCTAGGAGATTTGTTCAAGGTTTTAGCTTTTACTATTGATAACAATTCAGTGTATGTTGAAGTTTGCTTATCAGGGAGTAAACTGTACATTAAAGGTACTACTGTGTTATTAATGTAGTAGTGAATAGTGTATATTTGGGTGAATGGATGGGGTGTAGATTTAAAAGTGCCATCCATCATCCAACTATCATTAGTCTCTAATATCTCGAGGTTATGGTTTTTGTTATCATGCAAAAGAAATGTTTCATTAGTAATAGTTACAGTTAGTTTAGTAGGGATGTTCATATCAGAGTATGTTTGGGCTGTTACATGTAGGGGGTTACTTGCCCGTTTTTTATGCTGTATATTTCTGCGTAAGTTTGTGATTGCGGGCATACACCTTGCTACATGCATAGGACTGTTTTGGGATTCCTCCCTCAAAACTGAGCCACAAGGATTTATTGGGGGTGGATGCAAGTTCTTTCATTTGATTCATGTTTTCTCTAACCTCAATCTCCATTGCAGAGGCAGAGTGCTTATGCTCTGTGGCCCTTTCAACAGTGTCACCAAGAGTAACCACTCTGGCTGTGCAATGGCATAGTAATATTGCACACACCTCCAATGACACATGGACTCAGTTAATCTCTCCTTACAATAGACGTAGCCACTGTACTTTAATAACCTATTGCCTCTGTTGGATTTCAGGTATCTTGCTTGTCTTCCAGTTGCCATCTTGATTTTTGTTTTAAAAAAAGAAAGAATTTTGAAATTTTTTAATGATTGCATCCTGTGAAATAAAAGATGTAGGTTAGTTGTTTATTGATTGCCTATTGAATTTTGAAATAACATACTGTTTATTAGATTGTTTGTCTTTTATTATGCATGCTAAGATTTAGTGGTTTTGTTCTGTAGATGAGTCCTGCAAAAAAAATATTAGGCTTTTATTGTCTTTTTTGTAATTTTGCTCACATTGTCAAGGTTTTTCTTGTTTATTTGCTCGTCCTTTTGATGGTTTTGCACTTTTTGCTGGTGGTTGGGTTAATTTTGGTTTTCTTAGTTCTGGTTGTTGTTTGGTTTGTCTGAAAGATAAAGATGAGATTTACTGACTTATTTGAAAATTATCTCTGGTTAGTCTACTTTTGCAATTTATTATGTGGCTTTTAAAGTGATTTTTGTTTATCTCTATTTTTGGAAACATATGTGATTTGCTCTAGTTAGTTTTGACTGTTTCGTAAAGGTTTCCAAAAAATGTACCTGTGAAAGACCTTTTGATTTTTCAGTAAGTGTTGGATAGATTTGGTTGAAGTTCAGCTGATAGTTATTTTTGGATAGTTGATTTTGCTAAATAAGTAATCAGGTGAAAAAAAGTTTATTGATTATATGTTCAACTTTAAAATGAATATGTTGTTAGAACAAGCAAATGTAAATTAACTTACATTTTGTACATAATCACTTTAAAACACTTTCCAAGAGTCAAGCACCTTTAAATGTTAGAATAGTAATTTTGCCCCCCACCACTGTTCAGCACTTTCCCTGAGGCATTCACTTGGTGGAACTAGAATAGTAATTCAGCCCCCCACCACTGTCCAGGACCTTCCCTGGGGCAATCACTTGGCGGAGTAAGAATAGTAATTTTGCACCTCTACCACTGACCAGCACTTTTCCTGCGGGACAAAGCCTGGTGGAGTAAGAATAGTAAGTTAGCCCCCCACCACTGTCCAGCACTTTCCCTGAGGGAATCGCTTTGTGGAGTTAGAATAGCAATTTAGCCCCCACCACTGTCCAGCACCTTCCCTGAGGCAATCACTTGGTGGAGTTTGAATAGTAATGTTGCCCCCCACCACTATCCAGCACCTTTGCTGAGGTAATCACCTGGCGGAGTTAAAATAGTAATTTTGCCCCCAGCACTGTCCATCACCTTCCCAGAGTCAATCACCTGGTGGAGTTACAATAGTAATTTTGCCCCCCAACACTGTCCAGCACCCTCCTTGAGGCAATCACTTGGTGGAGATTGAATAGTTATTTTGCCCCCCGCCACTGTCCAGCACCTTTCCTGAGGCAATCTCCTGGTGAAGTTAGAATAGTAATTTTGCCCTCCACCACTGTCCAGCACCTTTTCTGAGGCAATCACTTGGTGGAGTTTTAATAGTAATTTAGGCCCCCACCACTGTCCAACACCCTCCCTGAGAAAATCACTTTGCAGAGTTAGAATAGTAATTATGCCCCCCTCCACTATCCAGCACCTTCTGAGTCAATAACCTGGTGGAGTTAGAATAGTTATTTTGCCCCCACCACTGACCAGCACTTTCCCTGTGACAAAAACTTTGTGGAGTTAAAATAGCAATTTTTCCCCCACCAATGTCCAGCACCTTCCCTGAGGCAATCACTTGGTGGAGTTAGAATAGTTATTTTGCACCGCTACCACTGACCAGCACTTTCCCTGTGGGAAAAGCTTGGGGGAGATAGAATAGTAAATTAGCCCCCTACCACTGTCCAGCACTTTCCCAAAGGCAATCACTTTGTGGAGTTAGAAAATCAATTTAGCCCCCCACCACTCTCCAGCACCTTCTTTGAGACAATCACTTGGCGAAGTTTGTATGGTAATTTATCCCCCCACCACTGTCCAGCATTTTCCCAGTGTCAACCACCTGGTGGAGTTAGAATATTAATTTTGCCCCCACCATTGTCCAGCACCTTCTCTGAGGCAATCACTTGGTTGAGTTTGAATAGTTATGTTGCCCCCCACCACTGTCCAGCACATTCATTTCCAAAGGCCATCCCCTAGCGGTGTTAGAAAAGTAATTTTGCCCTCCACCACTGGCCCGCACCTTCTTTGAGGCAATCACTTGGCAGAGTTTGAATAGTAATTTAGGCCCCCGCCATTGTCCAGCACCTTCCCTAAGGCAATCACCTGGCAGAGTTAGAATAGAAATGTTGCCCCCCACCACTGTCTAGCACTTTCCTGAGGAAGTTACCTGACGGAGTTAGAATAGTAATTTTACCCCCCACCACTGTCCAGCACCTTCCCTGAGTCAATCACCTGGGGGAGTTAGAATAGTTATTTTGCCCCCACCACTGACTAGTACTTTCCCTGTGGCAAAAACCTGGCGGAGCTTGAATAGTAATTTTGCCCCCCACCACTGTCCAGCACCTTCCCTGGGGGAATCACTTGGTGGAGTTAGAATAGTTATTCTGCACCTCCACCACTGACCAGCACTTTCCCTGCGGGAAAAGCCAGGTGGAGATAGAATAGTAAGTTAGCCCCCCACCACTGTCCAGCACATTCCCAGAGGCAATCCCTTGGCGAAGATTGTATAGTAATTTTGCCCCACCTCTGTCCAGCACCTTGCCTGAGACAATCACCTGGCGGAGGTAAAATAGTACCTTTGGCCCCCACTACTGTCCAGCACCTTCCCAGAGTCCAACACCTGGTGGAGTTAGAATAGTAATACCCCCCCACCACTGTCCAGCACCTTCCCTGAGGCAATGACTTGGTGGAGTTTGAATAGGTATTTTGCCCCCCACCACTGTCCAGCACCTTTCCTGAGGCCATCACTTAGCGGTGTTCGAACAGTATTTTTGCCCTCCACCACTGTCTAGCACCTTCTCTGAGAAAATCACTTGGCAGAGTTTCAATAGTAATTTAGGCCCCCACCACTGTCCAGCACCTTCCCTGTGTCAATCACCTGGGGGAGTTAGAATAGTTATTTTGCCCTCCACCACTGACCATCACTTTCCCTGTGGCAAACTCCGGGTGGAGTTAGAATAGTTATTTTGCCCCCCACCACTGTCCAGCACCTTTCCTGAGTCAATCACCTGGGGGAGTTAGAATAGTTATTTTGCCCTCCACCACTGGCCATCACTTTTCCTGTGGCAAAAACCTGGTGGAGTTAGAATACTAATTTTGCCCCCCACCACTGTCAAGCACATTCCCTGAGGCAAACACATGGTGGATTTTGCTTTAAAATTGTGCCCTCTTTAATGGACCCGTCAACTTATTTTGGAAATGTCTAGTTTTGTTTATTTTTTTATATTATAATATTTACTTACAGCTGATTTTCCAATTGATTAATTTCTTCAATTTGTAATTGTTGTTGGTGTTTCAGTAAGTGTTGGATAGATTTGGTTGAAGTTCAGCTGATAGTTATTTTTGGATAGTTGATTTTGCTAAATAAGTAATCAGGTGAAAAAAAGTTTATTGATTATATGTTCAACTTTAAAATGAATATGTTGTTAGAACAAGCAAATGTAAATTAACTTACATTTTGTACATCATCACTTTAAAACACTTTCCAAGAGTCAAGCACCTTTAAATGTTAGAATAGTAATTTTGCCCCCCACCACTGTTCAGCACTTTCCCTGAGGCATTCACTTGGTGGAACTAGAATAGTAATTCAGCCCCCCACCACTGTCCAGGACCTTCCCTGGGGCAATCACTTGGCGGAGTAAGAATAGTAATTTTGCACCTCTACCACTGACCAGCACTTTTCCTGCGGGACAAAGCCTGGTGGAGTAAGAATAGTAAGTTAGCCCCCCACCACTGTCCAGCACTTTCCCTGAGGGAATCGCTTTGAGGAGTTAGAATAGCAATTTAGCCCCCACCACTGTCCAGCACCTTCCCTGAGGCAATCACTTGGTGGAGTTTGAATAGTAATGTTGCCCCCCACCACTATCCAGCACCTTTGCTGAGGTAATCACCTGGCGGAGTTAAAATAGTAATTTTGCCCCCAGCACTGTCCATCACCTTCCCAGAGTCAATCACCTGGTGGAGTTACAATAGTAATTTTGCCCCCCAACACTGTCCAGCACCCTCCTTGAGGCAATCACTTGGTGGAGATTGAATAGTTATTTTGCCCCCCGCCACTGTCCAGCACCTTTCCTGAGGCAATCTCCTGGTGAAGTTAGAATAGTAATTTTGCCCTCCACCACTGTCCAGCACCTTTTCTGAGGCAATCACTTGGTGGAGTTTTAATAGTAATTTAGGCCCCCACCACTGTCCAACACCCTCCCTGAGAAAATCACTTTGCAGAGTTAGAATAGTAATTATGCCCCCCTCCACTATCCAGCACCTTCTGAGTCAATAACCTGGTGGAGTTAGAATAGTTATTTTGCCCCCCCCACTGACCAGCACTTTCCCTGTGACAAAAACTTTGTGGAGTTAAAATAGCAATTTTTCCCCCACCAATGTCCAGCACCTTCCCTGAGGCAATCACTTGGTGGAGTTAGAATAGTTATTTTGCACCGCTACCACTGACCAGCACTTTCCCTGTGGGAAAAGCCTGGTGGAGATAGAATAGTAAGTTAGCCCCCTACCACTGTCCAGCACTTTCCCAAAGGCAATCACTTTGTGGAGTTAGAAAATCAATTTAGCCCCCCACCACTCTCCAGCACCTTCTTTGAGACAATCACTTGGCGAAGTTTGTATGGTAATTTATCCCCCCACCACTGTCCAGCATTTTCCCAGTGTCAACCACCTGGTGGAGTTAGAATATTAATTTTGCCCCCACCATTGTCCAGCACCTTCCCTGAGGCAATCACTTGGTTGAGTTTGAATAGTTATGTTGCCCCCCACCACTGTCCAGCACATTCATTTCCAAAGGCCATCCCCTAGCGGTGTTAGAAAAGTAATTTTGCCCTCCACCACTGGCCCGCACCTTCTTTGAGGCAATCACTTGGCAGAGTTTGAATAGTAATTTAGGCCCCCGCCATTGTCCAGCACCTTCCCTAAGGCAATCACCTGGCAGAGTTAGAATAGAAATGTTGCCCCCCACCACTGTCTAGCACTTTCCTGAGGAAGTTACCTGACGGAGTTAGAATAGTAATTTTACCCCCCACCACTGTCCAGCACCTTCCCTGAGTCAATCACCTGGGGGAGTTAGAATAGTTATTTTGCCCCCACCACTGACTAGTACTTTCCCTGTGGCAAAAACCTGGCGGAGCTTGAATAGTAATTTTGCCCCCCACCACTGTCCAGCACCTTCCCTGAGGGAATCACTTGGTGGAGTTAGAATAGTTATTCTGCACCTCCACCACTGACCAGCACTTTCCCTGCGGGAAAAGCCAGGTGGAGATAGAATAGTAAGTTAGCCCCCCACCACTGTCCAGCACATTCCCTGAGGCAATCCCTTGGCGAAGATTGTATAGTAATTTTGCCCCACCTCTGTCCAGCACCTTGCCTGAGACAATCACCTGGCGGAGGTAAAATAGTACCTTTGGCCCCCACTACTGTCCAGCACCTTCCCAGAGTCCAACACCTGGTGGAGTTAGAATAGTAATACCCCCCCACCACTGTCCAGCACCTTCCCTGAGGCAATGACTTGGTGGAGTTTGAATAGGTATTTTGCCCCCCACCACTGTCCAGCACCTTTCCTGAGGCCATCACTTAGCGGTGTTCGAACAGTATTTTTGCCCTCCACCACTGTCTAGCACCTTCTCTGAGAAAATCACTTGGCAGAGTTTCAATAGTAATTTAGGCCCCCACCACTGTCCAGCACCTTCCCTGTGTCAATCACCTGGGGGAGTTAGAATAGTTATTTTGCCCTCCACCACTGACCATCACTTTCCCTGTGGCAAACTCCGGGTGGAGTTAGAATAGTTATTTTGCCCCCCACCACTGTCCAGCACCTTTCCTGAGTCAATCACCTGGGGGAGTTAGAATAGTTATTTTGCCCTCCACCACTGGCCATCACTTTTCCTGTGGCAAAAACCTGGTGGAGTTAGAATACTAATTTTGCCCCCCACCACTGTCAAGCACATTCCCTGAGGCAAACACATGGTGGATTTTGCTTTAAAATTGTGCCCTCTTTAATGGACCCGTCAACTTATTTTGGAAATGTCTAGTTTTGTTTATTTTTTTATATTATAATATTTACTTACAGCTGATTTTCCAATTGATTAATTTCTTCAATTTGTAATTGTTGTTGGTGTTTCTTCTATCTGTGAGTTATTTAAACCATTAAAAATGTACCAAATTTTTATTTTTGGGCTTTTTTTATAATTAAAAAACGTAGTTTGATATTCACTTACTTTTAAATGGAAATATAGATTCCGGAATGTGTTTAGTCGACTTGGGGCAGAATTTTGAAGTGCTGTAAATAATTTAAATAAATTATTTAAGTACATGATATATTTGTTTTCATTCTGAAGGTGCTTTGTGTTAAACGTACACTTACTTCTGTCAGTAGATGGCAGTGTGTGACTTGAAAGTCTCGTCAGGTCTCGTCCAACTTCTGCTGCATGTGGTCACCATGGAAGACAGTGCACCAGTTAGTACAAAATGGTGCTCGGCTTCTTTTATACGTTTTTTAGGGGTAAACGGGAATTTGAAAGGAAATATGTTTTGAAAACAATTTTTTCTCGTGAATCAGAACCTGCCAGAATGTATATTTATTATGTGTAATGTGAAATGTCGGTTTATACGTTCCGTTTCAGAATGTCAGCCATTTTGAGTAGATGATGGGTCAGGTGCTGTAATGGGAATAGTTGAAGGACACCCGTTTTCCATACTTTCTGTGCTTTTGTATGTACATTCTATTTATGACACAAACTGTAGATTGTATCATTCAAAATGTTATTTGTAGATATGCTTTAAATTCTTTCTTTTTACATTGTCAAACAAATTTTTCTAAAATTACGAAAATTATTAATACCTATGTATTTTTTTGGTATTTGAAATAATACTCGATTATTAAAATTAATTCCTGGGTATTAATGTACTCCCCCACCCAAAACCCCTGTTTCCCTTGCATCCTGTGTGGCCCATATGGCCTCACCCGCTGCCCAGGAAACCACCACCTCCCTTATTTTTTTAAGTGGGGAGCCTTAGCCCTGGGGAATGCCACCTCTCTGGGGCTTTATCATAAAATAATGCAGGGGGACCACACGGACTGCTCTGCAGTCCCGGGGGCCGCCACCTCCCCGCGGATTTTATTATAAGTTATGTGGGTGCTGCGCAGACCCCTTCTCAGCCCTGGAGACCGCCACCTCCCTGGGGCATAAGTTCAATTGAGTGTGGGGGCCATGTGGCCCCCCCCCACAGCCCCGGGGATCACCACCTCCCCAGGGCAAATTACAAGAAAGGTGGCGGGCCATTCATGGCCCTGGCGACTGCCACCCCCCCAGGGCAGGATCTTGCTATGTCCCGAGGTGCCTGCACCCGGGACATTGCTGTTTGCTTTGGCTTGGCAATTGTGTCGCTTCTAGTTAGCGTGAGCAGAAAAAAAAGCTCTCGTTTGCTGGAAGCAGAGCACAATTGCTGTCTAAAAACCTTTATGAAGATTTGTCCAACTTCTTTGTCAAAAAGTTCACCCATATTCAACCTTTTATCGCAAAGGCTCCATCGGCTGATGTGCAGGCTTTCTGTATCACTCCCAGCACTGGTATTGGGGAAGATAGTCCAGGAAGGGCAAAGAACCTGGCACATGTGCTTCCAGATGCTCAGAAAATGAAGCAGTGGTCATTGTTGGACACTTCACAATTCCTGACCATACTGAGGCCAATTACATTAGGATCTCCTTTTGACTGTTCCATTCATCTAAACCTAGCCTCCTAGACCCTGAGATACTTCAAAAAGTGGTTGAAATACTCAACTTCTCATTTGCCATCACAGAAGCCTGGAAACATGCTAAGGTTCTACTACTTTTTAAAAAGCCCCGCCTTGACCACACTTATTGGTTGAGTTTCAGACCAATATTTTTGCTGCAAATTCTAGTGAAGATTCTGGAGAAGCATCTTAACTCAAGCTGACTACCGTCACGGAAGATCATAATGGTCTGCATCCTTCGCAGTCAGGTTTTTGGGTGGGACACAGTACAAAATCCGCTCTCCTAGGAGTCATGGAACACCTTAGATGGCTCCTGGATGAGGGCAGTACAGGAGCACTGATTTTATTAAATCTCAGTGCTGCTTTTGATACTGTGCCCTATTCAGTTTTCCTGGAAAGGCTAATGTCATTGGGGCTGTAGGGTACTATGCTAGCATGGATGTCTTAATTTCTTGAAGACCATTCATTTTCAGTTGCATGTGCTTGCGTTTGGCGTTTCGTAGGGCTCAGCGTTGAGCCCGATGTTATTTAACATTTATGTACGCCCCCTTGCAAAGGTGGTGGAGAGCTGTGGTTTCACTTTGTTCTTGTGCGCAGACGACACTCAGATCATCTTTGCTTTGTCTTCTGCACAAGGTAACAGCACTGGAACCCTGAATATAGTCTTGCTCAGGATCTCCACTAGGATAGGCGCAAATTCACTCACCTCAACAGTGAGAAGACTGAGGTTATTGTACTGGGGAAGAACCCCCAGTTATTGGGCCCTCAGCACTGTCCGGAGGTTTTAGGCAGCCTCCCAGACTTGTCACCCAAGGTAAAGAACCTCGGCCTCTGGCTAAATGAGAAGCCTATTATGAAGTTGCAGGTAGCCTTTGGTAGCCTCCACCTGCTCTGAAGTTCTGAGGTGAGTCAAAAAACTGAGGCATTTTACCACTCTCTGCCCAGTAAACAGTGATCCAAGCCTTGATCCTGTCCAGAATTGGCTTTGAGAACATCCTATACTTTGGGGGCTGTGAAAGCAGTTATCTGGTGCTTCACAGTAGTGCAAAATGCTGTGGCTAGGCTGCCTTCTGAAGTATGTGTTGGCATCTCATCTTCTCTGTGAACTTCATTGGTTGACCAAAGACAAACGCATACAGTTCAGAGACTTGTGCACAAGACCAGATTCAGAACTGCCCGACGATACATTCAGGATCTGGTTTTACCCTATCAGTCCACACACATGCTCCAATCATCCACCATGGCCATGGTCATCCACACATGAGGGGCTGGTCATTTTTGTATCTTGGTCTGAAGCTTTGGAACAACCTAGCAGAATCTCTGCAAAACTGTTGTTCTCCCACGGTATTTTGCAATGAATTGCATACTTGGTTGTTTTAGACTGGAGCCTGCGCTCACTCTACCTGGGTCTAGCACCGGGAAACCCTTTGGAGTAGCCAAGTGCTTTATAAGATGAAGTAATTATAATCCCAAGGGTCGGATCAAATGCTATGTCCCAGGGAGCTCACCTCAGGACATAGCGACTTCCCTGCCCACACTTGCATGGGCAGGGAAACCTGTGTTTTCTCTCACTTGGCCGGAGCATGTTTTTTTATCTCCTGACAAGCGGGAGCAAACATCAAGTCTGCACCCAGTGTGAGGGAGAATTAAAAATGCTCCAGCTCAGAGCGGACTTTTGATCTGTTTCCCTGCCCGCATTGATGTGGGCAGGGAAACAGATCCAAATACGGCTCCTGCCCACAGGGGGTGACATTAGTAGCTGCTCCCTGTGAGCGGGATCCATGCCCGCTCCTGCTACATGTGAGGAGCCGGCTGGGCCCACAGGAGCCTTGGGGTCCCCTCGTGCCCCTAACAAATGTATGATGGGTGACTTTGGGCACCAGGGCACCTACCTTTAATAGTACACGCCCTGGGGAATGGGGATGGGACAATTATTGGCTAAGTGATGGAGTTATCTCAAGTAACTATAACTCGTGCTCTTGCCATGCACTACTGATTACCACACATATTACATCACTCATGACATCTTCTATGACATCCTTGATAATATCACTGCAACATTTGCCACTGAAATTATTGATGAGAAAGCTGTGCATGGCAGGTGAGCAAGTTATTGTTACCTTGGATCACGAGTTATAGTTACTTGAGAAAACTATGACTATAGCTAGTGCATTTCTGTGGTTTTTAGAATTTAAAACTTTACTTTCATACTGAACATTTCACCTATAGTGTTAATTTAATCTTTGTATTTTTCAGTGAAAATATATATATATATATATATGTGCTTTAACAAAAACACATTTTAAACTCAACTCTGTGAGTGTGCTTCCATGAGTTGTTTACATGTTTATATATATGATCAAGGCCATCTGGTGGCCGATGGCGTGCTGTGTGGGTGCTGACTTTCATTACAGACCTTTGAAGCACGAGCTTGTGTCCGTGTGCTTCTTCCTCGCCGACTGGAAGTGGGAGACAGCTTTTTTGGACTTCATATGTTTATATATATATATATGCATGTGTGTGTATGTGTGTCAACACAAAAATATTATCCATGGAGGCGCACTCACAGAGTTGAGTTTAAAATTTTTATTTTTTAAAGCAGAAGCATGCCTACACATTTCAGCATTACTGTGAACACGGCCATTGGTTAGCTTCTAACTTAATAAGCCACATTTTGGCACTTGAATGTACCCTTATGTGCCATCATTTCCTTACTGGATATATTTTTGTGTTATAATGTAACATGAGCGAAATGCAGGCTTCTGCAAGGCAGCCTGGTATGACAACCGTCACTGGTGTTTGGAAAAATGCTATGGTATAAGAACCCATATTTCACAAGGATCCATGAAATAATTTCCCTCTGATCATCACAATCCCCAAGTAGGATTTCACCACTAGATACCAAGAATGTGTTTTTGGTGAGTTTGGCCCTCCTGCATAAGGCTGACCCCCACTGGCCATTAATGTGCACTTTTGTTTCCCTGGAGAGACTGATCAAGTTTAAGCCCTCCCTGATCGGTCTCCCATGGAAGGAAACATGTCAGCAGCCATCTTTTTTTGTGTTAAACCCTGGGGGCTTGGTGCTGCGCCACCCAGGCAAATTCAATTCCATGTGGGACACAATTGGAAAGAAGACAATCTCACTTTTCTAATTGTGCAGGTCTACAAAGAATTTTAGCTTGAGGATCATGACTTGACTGTGACTCATAAACAGGAATCCTCCACTAGATCACTGGGATTTTTGGGGGGTAAAGGTTGGCCTACCTGGCAAACAGCCTGACCATTCCCTTGGGGGCAAATAATTAACAAGCATTTTCCCTTTCCTGACGGAGGACTGATTGAGCGCTGGCCCTGCCTGCATTGGTCCCCACATGGAAGGGAAAATGGCTGTGGCCATCTTGTTTTATGGTGTTCACAAATAGGGACTTTGTGTCACCCACTCTTTCAAATTCAGTCACTTTTCAAAGGGTGCCTCTTTAGGAAGAATTCATTCTCGAAGATTACAGGAAAAATCCTGAGACTACCAAGACGGTTTTTTGAGAGGTCAGCAACCATTTCATAGAGAATGATACCTGTTTGCGAAAAATGAATTAAGCTCATTTTCTTTTCCCTGGGAGGAAGTTGGTCCCTGGTCTTCCCTGATCCCCCTATAGGGAAGGAAAAATGGCAGTAGCCAGTTTGGATTTGGCTTCTCTAGACTTGTACCCCCCTCTCCAGGCAAATATAAAGTGTGAGCCAACTCGTCTCACAGGTGACTGTTACTTGACGTGGGAGTTTATGCCTTAAATTTTTTTTTTCATCAATTAATCAATCAATCAGGTGTTTGTTAAGCGTGCCTACTCACCCGTAAGGGTCTCAAGGTGCTAGGGGTAGGAGGGGTGCAGGTTCCAGTCCATCAAGGAGGGGGTCTGTCGAAGAGCCAGGTTTTGACGTTTCTTGCAAAGATGGGGAGTGATGTTGTCTGTCTGAGTTGGAGTGGAAGAGCATTCCAGGCTCTGACCGCGAGGAAGGAGAAGGAACGGCCTCCACATCTGGTCTTTCTGGTGCGGGGACTACGACGTAGGAGAGCTGGGCTGATCATAGGGTTGTTTGGGGTGCGTGGAATTTGAGTCCGCTGTTAAGGTATGCTGGTCTGGCGTTGTCGAGGGCCTTGTGTGCGTGGGTGAGGATCTTGAAGGTGACTCTAGCCTCGACGGGGAGCCAGTGGAGTGTGCACAGGTTCTGGGAGATGTGGCAGTGTTTTGACAGGTTGAGGACCAGTCTTGCGGCGGTGTTCTGGATGTTCTGTAGCTTGCGAATTAGGTTTTAGTTTATTCCGGCATAGAGTGCGTTGCCGTAGTCGAGTCTGCTGGTGACCAGGGCGTGAGTGACGGTCTTTCTGTGTTCGAGGGGGATTCATTTGAAGGTCTTATGAAGGAGGCAGAGGGTGTGGAAGCAGGAAGACGAGACAGAGTTGATCTGGCAGTCCATTTTGAGCTCGGAGTCCAGGATGATTCCAGGTTGCGTGCGTGGTCCATGGGGGTTGCCAGGCTTCCGAGGGCGGGGGGCCACCAGGTGTCACTCCAGGCGTTGGGGTTTGGGCCCATGATGAGTACTTCTGTTTTGTTGATGTTTAGTTGTAGGCAGCTGTTTATCATTCATTTGGTGACGGCTTCCATTTCGAAAGTTGTGTCTGGCGGTGTTGGGTTCATTGGATAGGGAGAGGATGAGTTGGGTGTCGTCTGCGTATGACACAATGATGAGTCTGTAGGTTCTGACGATGGGGCGAGTGGAGCCATGTAGATGTTGAAGAGCGTCGGGCTGAGGGAGGAGCTAGGTGTAGGGTCTGAGAGGAAAGGGGGGAGTCTGACCCGCTGCGTTCTGCCGGAGAGGAAGGCGCGGATCCAGTCGAGGGCCTTGTCCTGGATTCCTACGTTGTGGAGTCTACATATTAGGGTGCGGTGAGATACTGTGTTGAACACCGCTGAGAGGTCAAGGAGGATGAGGGCTACTGTTTCTCCTTTGTCCAGTAGGGTGCAGATGTCATCTGTTGGGGTGAGGAGGGCGGTTTCCGTACTGTGGTTTTTTCTGAAGCCGGATTGGGAGGAGTCAAGGATGTGGTGCTCTTCGATGAGTTGGCTGTTGATCGTTTTCTCAATGACTTTAGCTGGGAACGGGAGAAGGGAGATGGGTCTGTAGCTTTTTAGGTCGGTGGGGTCCGCCGAGGGTTTCTTCAGGAGGGGGTTGACCTCGGCGTGTTTCCAGTCATCGGGGAATGAGGCGGTCACCAGGGAGCGGTTGATGGTGTGGCGGAGTATGGGTGCGATGGTGTCGGCAGCTCTGTTGAAGATGTGGTGGGGCAGGGGTCCGTGGGGGCCCCTGAGTGGATTGACTTCATTGTCTTCAGTGTGTCTTCGGTGGTGAGGGCTGTCCAGTTGTCGCTAGTTTCCGGGTATCGGGGTGGTTGGTGAGGGTTCAGTGTGTTGGTTGTCTTCGTCAAAGTTTTCGTAGATGCTCTTTATTTTGTGGTTGAAAAAGGTGCTGAGTTTGTCACAGAGGTCTTGTGAGGGAGGGATGTCAGTAGACTCGCTGGTGGGTTGGACGAACTCCTTAATGATGTTGAAGAGTTCTTTGCTGTTGTGTGCGTGGGTGGAAATTCTGTCTGCAATCGCTTTTTTCCTCGTTTCTCTGATGAGTTGGTGGTGGGTGTTGGTGGCGGCTCTGACGTTGTTATGGGCTTCTGTGGATTCGGTGTTCCTCCAGGCCTTTCTGAGGCAGCGGCAAGTGCATCTGGACTCTCGAAATTCGGTGGTAAACCATCTGGCTTTCTTGGCACGGGTATTGTTGTCTTTCTTGAGGCGGGCAAAGTTGTTGGCGCTTTCCGAGATCCATCTATGCAGGGTTCGGGCTGCGGTGTTGGAGTTGTCATTTTCCACAATGGTTGGGGTGGAATTGTTGAGTGAGGAGGTGAGCTGGTCGTCGGTGATTTTGGTCCAGTTTCTTCGTGGGGGTAGGTGCTGGTGTCTGTGGATGGTGGGTGTTCTGAAGGTGAAGTGGGCGCAACGATGGTCAGTCCATGGGAGTTCGGTGGTGTGGCTGAAGGTGAGGGAGTTTCCTGTAGTGAAGAGGGGGTCAAGGGTGAGTCCTGCTGAGTGCGGGGGCTCGGTCACGATCTAGCGGAGTCCAATGTTATGGAGGTTGTCCAGGAGGGATGTGATGTTGGGGTCCAGTTGGTTGTCGAGGTGGAAGTTGAGGTCTCCCAGCAGGGTGTAGTTGGTGGATGCGATGGCCTGCAGGGAGATGATGTCCGTGATGGAGTTGGCAAAGGGTCCGCGGGGTCCAGGTGGTCTGTAGATGAGGGTTCCTCAGAGGGTGGCAGTGGGGCTGGCCAGTATCTTGAAGTGAAGGTGTTCCATTAGGTCTGTGGGCTCGTCGAGGATTGTGCTCAGGCAGAGGGTGGATTTGTGGACGATGGCGATTCCTCCTCCTGGGTGGGTGGGCTGGTCCTTCCTAGAGATCTTGTATCCTTGGGGGATGGCGATGGCGATGTCCGGTCCCGAGCTGGTGTTGGTCCAGGTTTTGGTGAAGAACGCTACGTCCGGGGTGGTGCTGTCGAGGAGGTCCCAGATTTCGGTGGCGTGTTTGTGGAGGGATCAGACGTTGAGGAGGATGCATTGCAGGGTCTTCGGTTCAGTTGTGTTCTTGTAGGTGTTTTGTGCAAAATCCATGTTCTTGGCGGTGCTGCAGGTATGCTGGCAGAGGTAACAGCTGAAGGGTCCGTGGGTGTCAGCTGGTGATGCTAGCTTGCAGTTGTTGGTGTGGCCTGGGTTGAGTGCGTGGAGTGTCGCTGGGTCATAGCGTTGGCAGCACGGAGGTCCAGGGTTCCTGGCACTGGTCGGAGTCGGGTCGCGGATTGGGGCAGATGGGCTGCGCAACGGCCGCTATTAAGTATGGGTTGGGGAGGCCTGGACAGCTGGGAGGTGGGAGCAGGGAGGGGGCTGGATTGGTCACTCTGGTCGTGCTGGGGGAGGGGCCGCGGGGGCAGCAGCAGCGGGGGAAAAATGGGCAGGAAAGGAGGGAAAGGCGGAATAAAGGGGAAAACAGAGAAACAAGCAGAGATGCAGGAAGTGCAGAAAGCAGAAAAAGTGCAGAAAAATAGATTGAGTAAAGAGGGTGAAAACGAGTGAAAAACGAGTGAAAAACGGAGCGGAAAGCAGAGCGAGAAAAGGGTGACAGAGGTCCACTGGACCACCAGGGATGAGGTGCAGGTGAACCTGCGGGTGGAGGAGGGCCTCAAACACCCACACTAGAGAGTGCAGGGGCTGGGGGAGACCTCACTCAATGGTGGAGCTGCGAGGGTGCGAGAGCAATTTCACTGACAAATTCTCATCTGTAAGGTTTTGCTTTGTTGTTTCGTTGGATATTGTTATTGTAAATGCTTTTCAGTTTGCCGTATTGATGTGTGTGTTTTGCAAGGTGAAGTATGTTTTTAGTTAAGAAAGATATAAGGATTTACATGGTTTGTGGGAAAGGTGAAAATGTGAAATTGTATTATAAGAAATAAAGTAACCCCTGAAGTACATGATAATGATATTGCAAGTCACCTTGGAGTTCCAAAACCTTATAAAGGAACTCTGCCTTTGGCCTCGTTTCTCAATACGGTCAAGGAACTCCTTGGTGACTTATAATAGCCTTATAATGTATGGGGTTCTTCATGTCATACATCATAAAAGTACTTTAGTGAGGAATACCTCTCTCTTCGGTAGGGGATGCCTATAATTTAATATGTAAATATCTGCTTTTTTTCAATTTGAGTGGATAACTCAGAATTAGCTGTAAAAAATAATGTTGCCTAGGATTACATTATTGAAGTAACAGCTACCTGGAATATGTAAATGTAATAAACAAAAAGGATAAAGAGCATTTATAGTCTACTGATTGTTTTGTGTTTTATTGATACCTTTTAACTACTTGATAACGATATGCATTCTTAATGAGGAAGAAAGTTTGTGTTACACTAGTAGCTTTTCTTTGCACATATATTAATAATCTTTTGGTGTACCACGAGTAAACCTTAAATGTTACTATTACAATTTTTCATAGATTTTGCAGAAAACAGGACATTTTTCTTAAAAGGAACACTCAATTTTGAATAAGTGATTGTCCTGTTGAAGGGGGCTATGAATAAAGAAGATGTCCCAATAGTCAATGCATTGTCTGGAAAGGTTATGATTAATTACAAAATGACTGTGTCATTTCCTTATCTATAAAGAATTATGGTCAGAAAGAGATTCCATCAGGACTGACACCCCTCACATTATTTTGTAAACAATTAAGAAGTTTATGCACTATAACAAAGAAGGTGTTATTTCACTATGATGAATAACTATTGTCTTTTTAAACAATTGATAACTACTAATAAACAATTGATAGCAATAAACATTTTTATATATTTAATATATTTTGCATGGACCACACTTAAAGGTTATGAATGAATTATTTCCTTCCCCCAAGATATTCATTAGTCAAAAAATGAAACCTATAGAAAATAAACTTCAAGTGGGTCTAACTTCCTAATGAATTTTTATCCCATAGTCAAGAGAATCAAATAATTACAGAAGTTTACACTTCTATGGGTCATGATACCGTAGGTAGGCAAACCATTAAGACACATTTGACATCTAATGTGACATTGAATGTTCCGTTGAAGAGAAATCTGCAGGGAGAGAGAGAAAAGACATACTGGATCTACTTCATCTCGGAATCTATTAGGGGTGGTTAAAAAGTAAGGGACCGCGACAAAATTTTACAACTGTTATGGTATCTGTATTCTGATATCCACTGACCACATTCTTTTCAGGACACTGACGGTAAACCTGCAGCTAGAGGGAGATGATCTGAGTACATAAGAAAGAAAGAGTATGGCAGGAAAGGTGTAACAGGACAAGAGGCTGAAGTCAGCGTGAAGAGGTAAGAGAAAGAATTGGACTCTAAGACTCCAGTTAAGAAGAAGAAAGTAGCAGGACTTTCTAAGAAACATGCCGATACAACTACGGACTCTCCTTCAAAACAAGACTGGGGTGAGAGCACTTCTAGACAGTGAGGCTGAAGTCATTATAGTGCATTAGGTGCTTCAGAGGTTTGTGTTGACAAGCTCAATTGATATTGATAAATTCATACGAGTTGAGACTCCAGATAAGCATTTAAATCCTTCTGATAGGGTTTATAATTTAAAAAAACATATTGAAGGGGATATATTAAACATTATTAAAGCAGTGTTCTTGTTGCATTTATCTGAGGAATAGACATTATACTAGCTGGAGATGGCTGGCCTCCAGTTTTTATTAGGGAATCGACCCGTGGGGGAGGAAATAATAAGAGTAGCTTTTTCTTCCATAGTACCTGAAGACATCAGGGAAATTAACACCAGTGAATGGACTGTTAGACATGATCTGGCCTTGTAGAGAATTCACGGGAGTTGGATAAACATTCTATTCCCCATGTTATTCCCCTACGCAAGCAAGCTCAATACCCTTTAAAGCCAGAAGCAAAGTGTGGTATAAAAGCAATATTAGATCAATTGCAATATCAGAGCATAATATTGCCTTGTCTTCCACCAAAGAACACACCCCTTTTTCCTGTCTCCAAACCAGACAGATCCTATAGGATAGTTTTTAACTATAGGAATTTGAACTCACATATGTAAACATACATGGTGCAAATTGCACACAGCACAGGTTTAATGTCAAACGTGGTGCCAAAAATATACAAAACGACCTAAAAGTGAGTATATAACCTCCTTTAGTTTTGACGGGGTGCAGTGCTCGTTCTCATGCTTGCATATGAGCGATAAAAACAGTCCTGGCTTTTTCTCAGTGCGCATCATTACAATCAGATCCCTTGGTATAGATTAGATCTAGCTCAATGATGATGATTTAGATGTACACCTTACTATGGTGGTCAGATTTGTAACAATAAAAACATCCCATGGTAACAAAATCAAATTTAAGCAATTGAAGATTACCTACTTTAACTAAACATTCCTCTGATACAAGCTATCCAATGAAGGCAAAGGTTTGGTGGCTGATTTCCTTCAAAAGCGTGCTACCTTGCAGCCTCCTGATACACTGAAGAAGTTGCAATCCCTGCTGGAATTTCTTAACTTTGGACATACCCACTTTCTTTACCATACTGAGTCAGTAAAAACCTTGTATGGCTTAATTTCTCCCACCTTTTCAGCAAAACAGTGGACAAACAAACACACTGATATCTTGTGCGCTCTGCAAGCAGATATGCTAGTACCAATATATTTTCGAACTAAGGAAAGTAACACCAACCTACTTATCTGAGTTATACCAAGACAATCAGGTTACACTTATGTGACCTACAATGAGGGACAGATCTTTCCCATAGCGTACAACTCTAACTTGTATTCACCAGCTGGAGCACGTTCTGCTTCAGTTGAAAACATTCTCGCAACTGTGCAAATGGCTATTTTGAAGGAGCGTCCTTTGTCGCAGGAAAAACTCATGATTGTGGTTTCTCCGTTATAAGCACTAGAGACAGTCATCAAAGCAAGCATGTGTAATGCTCGCACTCTACACCCAAGACGAGTGCATTGGCCCTCTTATTTATGTGCGGTGGATGTAAAGCTTCAGTATGATCCCACTCTTCGAACACAGTCTTCTCTTCAATAGCAGTAGAATACTGCTCCAACTCCAAAAACGAAACCCATTGAGTCTTATCAGAGTGTGTTTTATATGGATAACTATGCTCAACCAGTGGTAGAACAAAATATAAGTGCTTTTATGTATTAAGTACGTTTATGCTTTAAAACCTAGCAACTGCTAATAACAGGTTTTTAATTGCACTGCATCTGAATGAACCTTTACTGTGTCGCTCTAATAAAAAAGGATTGTACTGGCAATTAAAAAAATTGAAAACAAACTTCTCCGATTACACTTGCACTGCTAACCTCGTGATTGTAGCAAAGTGTCTTTTGCCACTGACACTGTAGCTCTATAATTGCTAAACCTCAGATCACCACTAACATTGTTCTCACCTTGCACTGCTTTCCATTGTCTGCCCCACTTACACCTGACCTGCACCGAAACACACGCTCTGTGACATTGTGAGGTGCGGCCAGAGATAGAGGCGGGCACTGTCCAATGAGAGACACCATCTTTGACGGCAGTGCTCAAGTGGTTTAAGCACCCAATCACAAGCACTACATAAGGATGGCCAAAGCACGGACATGCAGCGGATGCACACAGCGGGAGAGGCGCTGGCATTCTAAAAGCACGCCTGAGGATAGCCTGTCTGTGCCCGTCCGCAACCCAATAGCGGCCAGCGCCGGCCATTATGCTGGAAAAAGCATAAAGGTGAACTCTAGAATCTTTTACTCCTCTAATGATCTACTCACATTGCACCCCACAACTAAGTGGTGCACTATCCCTGGGCTTTTGGATGCGGTGGGTCCATTCTGTTGCTACTCCTGTAATTTGTCTTTTCACCCACTAAACCTTAAAATGACAGCTAAAAAAGAGCTTGGAGCCACCTCGAAAACACTAAAATAAGAGCTTATTAATGTCCGCTCACTGCCCAAGTATGCCTTAGACATATATAATCTGATAGTGGAAGATCAACTTGGCATCCTCCTCATGACAGAGACTTGGCTAAATAAGACTCATGCCCTGACTTGCAACTGGCCCTGCCACCTGTTTACTCCTGCATACATCTAGATAGGACCAGCAGGAGATGTGGAAGGTGTGGCTATTGCAGTCAGAAAATCTTTTACATTCACTGCCTTCTGGGTAGAAGACCTAGTCAGAGTCGAAGCTGTGGGCTTCTTCATTTCTCCCTCAGTGCAATACTCCTTCATGGAGTCCCCATCTACCGCCCTCTAGGCTACACCTGAGAGTTTATTAATTCAATCACCCAAGCCCTGGGCCATAAGGTCATTCATTATGCCAACCTTACTATTCTGGGTGATTTCAATGTCCAATTAGACAACCACACAGACAAAACGGACAGAGGAAATGACTGATATTGACCTTGCTAGCACCCAAACCTATGCAGAAAGCTGGCCATATGATTGATGCCATCTTCACGAACACACTCATGGTCTTAAACAATCCTAAATAAGTCTTATGGTCTGACCATTTAATTTTACCCTTTTCCTGGCCTTGGTCTCCTACCAAACATCCAGAAAGACTAAGGCCCAGTACTCCTAGTCATGCATGGAATAGAGTCAGCATTCCCCTATTAAAGGAATCTCTTGTCGGAACTAAACTCATTTTAACTGGAGATGTCGTAACTGATGAAAGTTAAGTCAACAATTGGTTCCTAGAAGCAACCTCGATAGTAACTCCTAGAGCCACCAACAGGTCCCTGAGAGCCTACCCTTCTGTCCCTTGGTTCACCAGGAAACTAATGGAGAAGAGGTAATTATGCAAAACACTAAAACGCACATAAAGGAAAGATTATATGGCTTCCAAGAAAAGTCAGTAGAAAGAGGCCCTTAGTACCTACCATACCAACTTAAAGTTAGCACGCCACGCATTTTATACTAGACAAATCAGTAGAGCTAACCACAATGCCAAATACATTTTCAAAATTGTAACCAACTTTACGGAACCCAAGTGCACTGCACCCCCATTGATCTCACGACCACACTCTGCTCCAAACTAAGTACCTTTTTTAATCTGAAATTCAGAAAATCCAGGATAAACTCTTAGTAGCACAAGTCAGTGAGCCAACTAATACTATCCACCACTCTATGCCACAAGCTCTGGTTAAAGTCAAGCGGTTTTCTCCACCATTAGTGGAGGAAATAGAAAGTTTGTTCATTAAAAATAAATCTGTCTCTTCCCTAGATACCTTTCCCCCAAAAATTGCGAGTCTACTAGAGGGACTGCCTTGGACCCACATTCCATGAGCTTTTCACTGCTTCCAGAAATAGTGCCTTCCACTTGGAAAAAATCAAGCATGATCCCCATACTGAAAAAGCCAAATGCCGACCCTAACAACCTACTGAATTTTGGTCCAATTTCCCTGCTGCCTGTGCACGCCAAGATTATTGAAAAAGTTGTGAATGTTCAACTTCCACAATTCTTGGACAACGGTAATCTTCTACACCCCTCACAATCAGGGCTGTCACATTATGGAGTCCGCTTTGATGGAAATAACTGATTCCCATCAAATTTACCGTGGGTGTGGGTTAAAATGACGCTCTAGTCCTGTGAGACCTCTCAATGGGATTTGACACGATTTCACATGAGACCCTGCTATACCGTCACTCCCAAATCAGAATTGAGGGGAAGACCTGGTCCTGGATGAGTGCCACTTTAGAAGACAGAGATCAGGTAATTTGCTTCAAACCACATTACGCTGATGCCAAAAAACTCAAGTATGGAGTGTCAACACTTTTCAATATTTATATCATGCCATTAGCAAATCTCATAGACTCCTTTGGCATATGTTGTCTCCTATGCAGATGACATGCAGCTACTATTAACCTATAAAAAAATGAGCCTGAAAAAATAACCAACTTTGCAGCATGCATGTCTGCTGTGATGGGATGGCTGAAGGCTAACTTCCTACAGTACAATCCCAATAAAACAGGTTTGTTATTCGCCAACAATCCCCTTCCCAGCTGGTCAAGTGCCGGGTCTAACAATTGCACAGCACCTCCCCCTACAGAAATAACAAGAAACCTAGGTGTTCTTTTAGATAAGAATCTATCCTTCAAGCCCCAGATGGCTGCCATCACTAAAACCTCCTGTCGGATTCTCATGATGTAAGGGAAATTCTTTAAATTCCTACCATGGGAAGCCCAGAAAACCATGGTACCCGCCCTGATCTTATTGAGACTTGACTTCTCAAATATTCTATACCTGGGTCTACCAGACTACCTTACTCATAAATCTTCAAAAGGTACAGAACATGGCTGTTCGCCTCCTGTTCAGACTACCTAAATGTACATCAGTTTCTCATTACTGAAGACAGCTGCACTAGCTCCCTGTGAAGAAAAGGGTGGTCTTCAAAGGACTAATGGCAGCCTTCCACATGACCAGTCCTAAATACTTGCTGGACATACTGACTTTTTACTATCCTAATAGACCACTGAGGTCCAAGACACCTCATCTGTTATGTATCCCCTCTACCAGACTAATATAATGATGTGGTTCAGCCCGCTCAGTAGTGGTAGATAAACACTCACTGGAACAAACTCTTGGCAGCTCAGAGAACCATGCCTGACTTTAAGACCTTTCATAAAGAACTCGAACCCCACGTTTCCAATGAAAAATCTGGTTCCCCCTCCCAATGCTAAGCCTAAGCACTGGGACACTCTAGCAGTAATCGTGCACTCTAAAAATCCTAATATTCACTCATTCATTCATTCACTTTGCAGCATGCACAGCATTGCATGATTTACTGAAAGATAGGGAATTCCGCCCGCAGCACACCCACACTAAAGTCTTAGGTGAGAGCACTGTGCAACATGCAGAACTTTATACAAAAGGTTAATTTATCACTTCCCACACACATAATGTCTGATTCATCCTTCTGTGGGCAAAAATACAATGTCAACTTGCAACATTGGTGATTTGATAGATTCAAGGATTCAAAGGGAAAACCTATTAAGCATCTCTGAAGAATTGTAGCTGTCTTACAAGATAAGCTTCCATTGGTCTATGTGAGGTACACTTTGGGCCATCTGAATAATGTTTTTCACTCCAAAGGGAACTGTGCAGCTGCCCTGGTTGCCAAAGCTGCAATTCAGACTGTCAAAGTAACAGCCTTATCCAAAAAACAAGAGACGGGTCCCCCTTAACCAAGGGTCAGGGCAGCAAATTGACAACCAGTCAAGATAAACAATTTCCCTTTGGATATATATAAAACAAATTAGTATCACTTCACACAATCATTCGTCCAACATTCACCCAATGTCACCAGGAGATTTGAATATATAAACAAATGTATACATTTATTTAAAAAAGGATAGAGGGTTTCATAAAGCAAACACAACGTAACAATAAATATGTGCAAAGCAGGTCTGTTCATACAATTGTATGTTTTATGTGCAAATTCGAAACCAACACCCAAATTGTACTGAGTGCAGAATTACAAACTAATAACATTAAAATTCATATTAACATAAAAAGGGAGAATATCATAGACATTCACAGTTGTCATTTAAAACCACTAATTGAACAAAAATCATTGATTAAACCACTACTATGCAGAAGGATCTCTAGTTACAACCAATGTTGTGTCGATTTAGCATCAATATTTCTGCGACGCGTTTTCGGTGGGATTTAATGATCCAAACCACCTTCTTCAAGAAAAGAATTGATGTTTCTTCCAACTTTAAATCATTAATGAGAAGTGGTGCCTGCCAATTATTATATTATCTCGTTGGGGCACTTGATTTCATTTGCCACACATGAGGTTTTCCAATGATCCCTTCAGTTAATAAATCTTAACGTTCAACTGATTCTTTTTTACCATGTGGAATGTGGGATTAAACAATCTCCACTCCTTTTAATATTCAAGCAGCGATCACATCAATCAGCTTCTAGGGGACCCCAAGCGTGCCGACATAAATCTGCGTAGGGTCCTGACTACATCCACCTTTTCGTCCAGTAGCAGTGGTCATTGTTTAATCCCACATTCCACATGGTATAAAAGAATGAGTCCAACATTAAGATTTATTAACTGAAGGGATCGTTGGATAATCTCATGTGTGGCATATGAAATCAAGAAGTCATGTAGCACTGCACCTTGAAAACATAGGGAAAGACTGCATGGTAGCCATGGCAGCAGGTAGTGTACCAGAGAGGCTGGAAAAGCTAACTGCTGCTAACGAGTAATGGCCGCTGTGATTGCCCTTAGTTGGATTATGGACTCCAAGAATAGTACGCCGCAGAACTTGAAGCGCAGACAACCCCAAGTGACCATGGCGTTACACCACAATATGCATCTAGAATATTTCCCAAGCAAATATATCACATTACTTGCTGTCCATATCCAGTATCTCTTCTTCACACATGCAGGACAAATGTCTTCCAAATATAAGTTCATATCTTACCCAGTAGCCCCACTTCACGGTGAAGGGAGTTAGGTCGGAGAGATGTATCTTGGACATAGTGCCCATGGGTTTATAAATTGTGGCACACTGTGGCATGTATTGCTCACACACTTTCAAATTCAGGCCTATGTCAGTGTAAAGTACACAGAAGCAACACAGCTGTCTAGGCATGAAAACGTGGTTGTAGAATGCATCAGAGCAAGAAGGCCCATCTCATAATTCAACCTGATACAGCCATATATAGCAACACAACAGTGACTTTGCAACTGCATGTGCCAGGCAAACCCCCATGCAGGGCGCGGTGAAGTAGCCATTCCTGTATTTGCAAATAAAAGTGTAAAACGGATCATGGTCACAGGCAATTGAAATCTTGACTATGTCCATGCCTGTATCCTAAACGTGCATAGAACCAGGACCTTTAATAGTGCAGTGACCTGAATATGATGTTCCCATTATGTGTAGGTTAAGCTTATCAGGTGATTACCCAACACCAAGATGCTGACAAAACACAGAGACAGCATGCACCTCAAGACACTGATAACAGCATGGCTGATGTGTTGGCACAGCTGTACCTTGCAAGGCTCAAACATTCAAGATCCGGGCATAATTGATTGCACATGAAGAGGATGCGATGCTTGCATTTGATAGAGGATCTTCGATTTCCAAAAGATACAGGAACCGTAGTAGGACAGGTCAAGCAGCCATATATGCAGACCTCAAGCAAATCTCAGATAATGGAGAGCCATGGGAGAGCAAGCCTACAACATAATCTCCTACATAACAGGGACGGATGACACCCTTATGGCTATTAGGACGGGCCTTAGAATTGGCCGACATATCTGTTTGGCTGGATAGCTCTATAAAGGATTCAATCCATGCACTCTTGAATGATGTGAAGAAATCCTTAGAAGCACTGGGTTCTAAAATTAGTGCTGCCACTTGGGTTATTTGTGCAAGAGCATTTGAGCACAAATTCATTTCCAGGCAGGTTGCAAAGCCAATCCCACTGCAGAGCGTTTGGAGAGAAGGATCAAAATATCTGAAGTCTCTAGACATTCCTTAAGATCGGGCAGCCCTAAGCAAGTCGCCAATGAAAACTCAACTTCTAGAACCGTAGTGTAAGAAGATCCATCAAATGACTGAGGCACCTTGACGCCACACCTGGGAGGCCTGCCTACCCTTCCATCCTTAAAGAGAGCACAGAAGAAGAGTCAGTACAAAAATGCAGCTGCCATCCTCTGACCACCATCAAGAGACCACAGCACCACCACCCTTGAGGAACAAAGACTGCGAGACTTTGAAACCAGATGTGACAGGTCACCAAGGCAATGACCTCCATTGTTTCCACAATAAGAGGTCAGCCACCAAGCAGATTTTCCATATCTGAAGTTTCTGCAGAGGACACACGCTAAATAAACAAATACACCTCAAGGTTCCTTTTCTGCTTGTCCTTTAAATCCAAACTGCTTCCTGAGTTGCCCCTTCGCATCATGCTTTATTTTGCTGGCAGCACGATCTCTTTGATCTCATACTCAATATTCTCCACCTTGTATTATTGCCCCGCACTTCCTTCTCTCATCTCCTCAATGCCGGCGGATGGACCATGGGTGATCATCCCATCCACAGACAGCATCTCTCAGCTTCCACCCCCCTGGGGCATCTGCGATACTTTGTGCCGGTCTCTGTGATAATCTACTTCAACAGACACCAGTTAGTGCCTCCTTGGGGCTGATTACTAGATTCTTGCTTGGATGCGGCTTGATTATTTCTTCCACGCGCGAGCTACACGGAAACAACACAAATGCCATTTAATTTACATGACAAAGTGCTTCCATTATTTCTCTATGACAGAAAGCCTCCGAGAGCAATTTCTGAAATTTATTTAAACAATGTAATGAGTTAAATGTCAACGCTTGCTAATTATGTTTATACTAATTGTTAATTAGCCCTCTAATAGAGACAGTCTTAATTAGCAATAGCTAAGTGTGCATGCATGCACGCGCATGTGTGTGGGGGGGGGAGGTAGCGCGGGCAAGAAGAGGAGCAGTTACATCACTGAACAGAACTTTATTCATAATTATTTTGGTTGGATAATATTTAGGTAATTACTTGGCATTTAGAAATAATTCAGTTTACAATTAGGTACGAGAACTACTCTTACGCCCACCTTTCCTGAATGCTCAAAAGGATGTCTTGTTATGACTTTTGTCTGTGCCATTATCCAACTAAACTTACATGCAGAACCAGATAGTAAAAGGTAGGCAGCCTCAGAATTAAACTCTAGTACCCTCTCTCCTTGTGTTATTCCTCATTTTTTTAGTTCAAAATTCAGAATACTTTGGTACTAGCGGAACCAGGAATTACCCAAACCTACAAGAGTTATAAGTAGGGCCTGAATGGAACCTGCAACGTTGTGCAAACGGGTGCCAATGTATACAGCAACACAGTCTCAAAGATAATATGCTTTCTAAGTTTTGCTACAGGCGGGTGAGCCAACAAATTAACAGGGAGAGCCAAGCCAAGGTCCTGGCTTGGCTCTAAGAGCCAGGGCACGAGCCGAGAAAATATGTGGCACGTACATCATGCAACAAACATCCACATTAGAATATGATAAGGTGTCGGTAAAGTTTAAAAAAAAAAAAAATTCTTTAACACATGAAGCTTTTTCACCTTAGTACACAGATTATATTTCAGCATTGAGAATTATTTATTAAAAGTGAGAGTTTTTAACCAAACTCTGAGAAACATTCCTGCCCCAGCCCTGATGAATCTGCCATTAGAGAAACAATTCAGTTCAGACCTATACTCTACATATGGTCTATATTCTTATGGATGGAGCAATATTTAGGGCACTATAGCAAACCCAAGAGGGGTTTTTGTGCATTGCACAGCAGGTGTTTTCATATATGACAATGAACAGCCAGGAGGCTCAGTGAAATAAAGTGCTTAGCATCATACAATTTGGTCAAGCAGGGAAGCCGGAAATACTCCCAGATGTTCCAGTTTCTCCCGGAGTAATTCAGGCACTAGATGGGTATAACTTTCTAACTTCAAAGGTTAGTGCTTTGTCCTTAATTCTTGGTAGATGAGATTGGAACGCCCCTGACGTGGGGAATATACATCTTGTTTTTGTCCGTTTCACATAGCGTGAACCGTGCCCAAAGTCACCAGGGTGCATCACAAAAGACACAGATCATACACATTTTTTTCAGCATACATAGCCCTGCCAGCATTCACAGGACTCCGAGCCGTGGCCGGGATTCGAGCCAGGTGCGCTATCCTACATGTTCAGCAGCTACAGCCACTAGACCACATCCCCTCCCTGGAAGGTCAACTCGAGGTTTCATGAGAACCTCGAGAAGAGCCAGAGCCAGGCTTCAAGCTCCAGCCTAGCTCAAACTTTCAGTGGCTGGCCCACCTCTAAGTTTTATGAACACCATATGAGAACATTTTACTGCAGTGAGAGAGCAGAAAGTAAAAATTTAATTTATGAGCCCTATTAAATAAACATGTTAATTGAATTTTCTTTGTTACAGAGTAGCATTAGCTAGCCTGAATAGTAAGCATGAAACCATTCCCACTGCCACAAGAGGTTCTGGGCGGACTGGGCCTGCTTGGCAGCTGCCACCTGTGGAATCCCCTACCACCACCACCACAGTAGACTCCCGACCTGCCCCCCCCCCCCCCCGGGCTCCTTGACATGCAGGCAAAGCAGGGGAGGCTCGCCTGGTCCGACGGACCCAGTCCCGGGACCTTGGCCCAGGCCGGAGCCCAGGGAGTGAGCTCCCACCCAAGGACCCGGAAGGGCCCCCAGACCTAGACATGCAAGGGGAGGCCTACCTGGGCCGGCAGAAGCCCTTCCTGGTTGCTCTGTCAGGGAGGTGGACCCGGGGACAGAACCCCGGATGGAGGTGGGCAGGTCCAGGCTCATCTGGTCACTGGCTGAGAACCACCAGACCCCAAGAAGGTCAGGAGTACCCTGTCCCTAGTAATCTGGAGGAAGGCTACGTTCTTGTCATCCTTGCACACGGATTGAGAGAGGGGACGGAAGCCACAAAAGCACCCAGCCTCCTGGAGCCCTGGCTGGGATCAGGAGAGCAAATGAGCCCCCATCTGGACTTCTAGTGCGGTCCGGCCATCTGGTAGCGGCATTGGAAGGCACTGTGCATGACTAGATGGCCGGGCCGAAGGACGGCAATCTTGTCGCGCTGTGCCTTAATGAACAGGACTCCCGCTTGCCTTTAAAGGGGACTGGGGCTCTGCGGCCCGGGGGCTTGGACCCCCACCTGGGCTTCAGGCACGAGCTGCGAAGGGAGCCCGGATGCGAAGGGAAGGCCTTCCGGGGCTCGCGGGATCCCCTCCCTGGGCTTTACCACAACCTGAGTCGAAGGACGGAGCCCAGGACAGGGAGGCACCCACCCCGGGGCCCGTCGGGACCCTGGTCGGGACTCCTGATCTTGGCCAAGTAGGGAAAGCCTCACGGGCCAGACGGACCCCCATCCCGGGCCATTGGCCATGTGGCAGTCTGGGGGAAGAAGCCCAAGGCAGGTGCGCCCGCCCCGAGGCCCGGCCAGAGCTTCTGGGCCCGGACCCAGAGGGAAGGCCTCCCCAGGATCCTGTCCCAGGCACTTTGCCATGTGGCGGGCCAGAGGACGAAGCCCAGAATGGGGAGACACCCACCCCAGGGCCTGTCGGGGCCACGGTCGTAGCTCCTAAGCACAGCCAAGCAGTGGAAGCCACATGAGCCTGATAAACCCCCATTCCGGGCCCTTGGCCGTGTGGTAGGCCAGAGGACAGAGACTAGGGAGGGGAGGCACCCACCTGAGGGCCCGTCGGTGCCCCGGTCAGGGCTTCTGAAGTGAGCCAGGCAGAGGAAGTCTCTCCGGGGTCGCCGGACCTATCTCCCGGGCCCTTGTCAGGGCAGCAGACCGGAGGACAGAGACCAGGATGGGAGTGCCCGCTCCGGGGTCCGGCGGTGCCCAGGCGCAAAGGGAGGGCCTCCCCGGGCCCACAGGACCCCGTCCCAATGCTTTACACGCTGTGGGCCAGAAGACAGAGCCCATGAAGGGAGGGTCCTCACCCAGTCAGAGCTTCTGAACCCAGCCAAGCGGGGGATGCCTCCCCAGGCCCGCACGTCCCCACCCCGGGGTTTTACCACGCTGTGGGCCAGAAGATGGAGCCCATGATGGGAGGATCTTCACCCAGTCAAAGCTTCTGAACCCAGCCATGCAGGGAATGACTTTCCGGGCCGGATGAAACCCCATCCCGGGCCCTTGGCAGTGCGTCAGGCAGGAGGATGGAGCCCAGGGTGGGAGGTCCCATCCCGGGGTCTTGCTGGGCCCTTGGGCCCAGATGTTGCCCCTAGACCGTGCCGAGCAGGTGAAGGCTCCCTGGGCCCGGAAAACATGGTAATAACACGTGTTCTACCAATTTTGTTCCCTTAGATTTTGGACCCTAACTCAGCCAACACCCAGAGAAACCAAGCCAACCAAGGGATATCCAGGAGAGGCTGACTTGCTTGGCTCTCTCCACGTTTTATTACCCAGAATCCTTTGCAAACCTCAAACATTGACTGTAAAAACACATGCTATCTGCAGGGAGCCACATATTTACTTCCACCCAGCATTCCCTCAGGTCTCCCGAAACAAATGGCAGGGAAAGCCCCTCCCCTGCTCCCAAGGCTAAAAAACAAAACAAATAAAAATGAAAAAAATGAAATCCCACTGCTGTAAACAGCAGAGGGGTTTCCTGGACATGTGCATAGGACTTAATGGTTACGTCCTTGGCACGTGGCCACCGTTGCGAAGGTCGTGACTTTTACGTCCTTGGCACAGTAAGGGTTAACAGGAAGCTTGATGTCAGCATGAGTGTGTTAGAGACATTGTGTGCTTGCTATCAGTAATACAACAAATGTCCAGACCTATTTACTTTGCCAATGCATACAAAGCATAAAGTTAGGCTAGTTTTAGAAGCAACGTTTAACTCTGTGTCCAGAATGATCTAACTGTAAACAAAAGGTTACTCCATGACTGCTTTGGAGCGTACCACTCTGTGTGTCTGTAGCTGGAAAGGCTGCCAGAATCCCCAGCTGAGAGGCTTTCTTCAGCATGTCTGTGCTCCAGTGATGTGACGGAAGCTGATTGATGGGAGGCCGGGAATATGGGACCGTCCAATCCACAGCTCAGCAATGGAGCTGACAAGTGAACTGCTTAAGCATGAGATAGGCCTAACATCTTTATTCTGTGGTATTGTTGGTGCGCACGTCAGTCATGTGGAAGGTTATGTCACTAATACTTCACGCATTTATTTGAGGTTATAATCGTCTCTGTCACATACCCTAAACCAGAATGTGGTAACATAACTATTTTAAAAATAATGATGCGTGATTTCAAAACCATGGCTGAATATAGTTTGTGACAAGAATGAAACATCAACAATCCCTAACATTTCTGTAGAGACTCTTGACAGTTAAGGTACAGACAAATATATAAGTCCGCAAGAAAGGAAGGTGCACTCTGATTGAAGGCAGTCAGGAAACACACATATAGTCCAAAAAAATCTTCTTTTTATTTAAAGTTGTTTGCTTTAAAACCGGCACAGCCAACGCGTTTCGTTCCCTAGTGCCACAGGAACTTCGTCAGGGCTGTAATAATTGTAACAAAAATAACATAAATATACATATAATACATACAAATATAAACTACACATTGAACACGATTTGACAATACCAAACATTGCAAAATGAAATGACCCAACACCGATACTTTGAATAAAACAAAGAAAAAAACCACAATAAGCTACAAAGATAGACATAATACATGAACATGTAAAAAACATCTGACCATACAATTAACCAAAAAAAAGGGGTGGGGGGGAGTGGGTGGTAAATATTAGTATTAGAAAGTAGGAAGAAATGAAGTCAGCATGGGAATAACCCTCTGACAAGATCGTAGGTCAAAAGAAGAGTTTTTAGAAATACAATAACAAAGTAAAAACATAAAAGACCAATGTACCAGATTGCACACATCTTAGGCAATAAGATAGATAAAATAGAAACAAAGCATTGATTGTTAATTTCTGACTTTGCAACATTAACCTGAGGGCTACCATGTGTTGCCAGTATTGTAGTGTTGCTAGTGTCAAACCATAATATGAAAGGTCAATGTTACCCAAAAAGACAACATTTATAAAAAAAGAATGTAATAGCAGATTGAAAGGGGTAAATAAAGAAAGGACAAAAAAAAGCTAATAATATGAGAAGGCATCTCACCTTACTCGAAATGTCAGGTGATTGAATGCAACTAAAATTGACAGAAATAGTCCCTTTAAGGTGTATATCACCACCTGTTTGAAAGATCCAATTCAATCAGTCAAAGTAATTCTAATAAAAAGACAATACAACACAAAAACTCAAACACAAATGTTCAGCAAGTAAACAAGGGCAAAAGGGTACAAACCTAAAATAGAAACACATAATACCAGTAGAAAACGTAACCAAAAACCTCATTTAGAGGTATAAATATTAAAAAGAGGGGCGGAGCTAGGAATAACCATAATTAGGGCTAGAAAGGCTGGATGGCGTAAGTAGTATAATAATAAATCATACACGGATCATCTCACCTTGAACATAACACGATCATCCAAAAAATAGTTTGGCACACAACAGTGGCTCACAATTTTCAGAAAGAACAGGTGTAGATAATACCAGACAACAAATTCTGAAAATGAGAAGAAGCAAGTGGGCGTAAGTAGGAAGCATGACCAGGACGCTCATCTAAGGTAGAGAATGTTAAAAGGAGGGACAGTGCTGAAAATAACTTGACGCATTTATTTGAGGTTATAATCGTCTGTGTCATGTGCCCAATACCAGAATGTGGTAACATAACTATTTTAAAAATAATGATGCGTGATTTTAAAATCATGGCTGAATACGGTTTGCAACAAGAATGAAACATAAAGAATCCCTAAACATTTCTGTAGAGACTCTTGACAGTTAAGGTACAGACAAATTTATATATATATATATATATCTATATCTATAAACACACATATATTATCTACTGGCGGTCGCCAGTAGATAGTTATAGTTAGGACCGAGTTTCCATAGGAAATCTGAAAATTCAATTTTGAATAACTTTGGCGCCGGTTGACGAATCCTCGCGAAATTTTCAAAACTAATGGGGCGCTCCGCTCAGCTCCTACCCTGAAAGTCTCGGGGTGATTTGTCAAGCGGGGGCTGAGAAAAAAGGGGGGTCCCAAAACGCGTTTTCCCCATGCATTTTCCCATAGGACCTTTAATCGAAGGTACAGCCCGAACGGCTGAACAGAATTACTTGAAATTTGGCAGAGAGGTAGTCCTCAAGTCAGGCATGTGCCTTTTGCATATATGGTGTCAATCTGTTCAGTAGTTCCTGAGAAAAATGCAGTTAAAAGCACATAAATATCTATAAGCGCGCACCGTGCCCGAGCGTAATTCTGATTGGTGGTTACATGTCAGTCAACGTTCGAATCGGTCGAAATCAGGAAGTGTTGGCCGCCATTTTCTGTGTTTTGGTTGTGTGACAGTGAAAAAGAAAGGTGGAGAACGTGAAAAGGGGGCAGGGTAGAAAGTTTCTGACCCCCTAGCCTTTGTCAGGGGGTCCCTGAAGGACCCCGAAAGATGAAAAAAACATTTTTATTTTTTTTTTAAATCGCAGGGTGCGCGCACTGTGCGGCACGGTGAAAAACCTTAAAAATATATATATATATTTTAAACAAGCCATTCCATATTACAGGATACAGTCAATCTATAACTATATACATAGGTAGTTTATTGTAAAATAAATATATAAAAAATATAATAATACATACATAACTTAGCATTTAAAAAACCTTACAAATTCACTTAAAAAACCATAGATTTCACACACGTTATAGTTAGGAATTAGCATTTAAAAAACTTTGCAAATTCAATTTAAAAACCATAGGTTTCACACATGTTATAGTTAGCTGGACATTTCACTCGTAAAAAAACCATTGAAATTCCCCCGTTATAGTTAGTTCAGATAACTATAACTCGCGCGACCGCCACTCTATCACAAGGATGATGTCATCAGTGATGTCATGAGTGATGCCACTGACCATGTCATGAGTGATGTAATATGTGACGTCATGAGCAGTGGATTGCGGGCGCGCGAGTTATAGTTATCTGAACTAACTATAATGGGGGAATTTCAATGGTTTTTTACGAGTGAAATGTCCAGCTAACTATACCATGTGTGAAACCTATGGTTTTTTAAGTGAATATATATATATATAGACACACATATATATGTATACACATATATCATATACATATATATATATATATTCACTGAAAAAACATAGGTTTCAGGGACGTTATAGTTAGTTGGACATTTCCCTCATACAAAACCAGAGAAATTCCACCGTTATGGTTAGTTCAGCTAACTATAACTCGCGCCCCCGTAAAGCACTGCTGATGACATCACATATTACATCATTCACGGCATGGTCAGTGACATCACTGATGACATCTCAAATGACATCACTGATGACATCATCCAGTGACTGTGTGTGTCTTTAAAGTTTAAATTTGTTTTATATATATGCCAAGCTGTATTGAAGAATGAGTGGTTGTATAAGTGTCTGTATGGAGGATCTAGTAGGTGCGGGACTGACTGTATAAGTGAGTGATTAAATGTGTCTTACTGAATGCATGGGTTAGTGACTAAACCGTGTGAAAGTCTGCATTAGTCTGTCTGTTGTTGTGTAAGCTGCTGCATAGGTTGGTGAGTAGCTGCATGAGTGTCCATATGAGGTATTGATTGCTTTCCTGAGTATTTGTATGGCTTCCTGAGTGTCTGTGTGTGGGTGGGAGGTGTGTGACTCTGTGCATAGATGTGTGAGTGGTTGATTCACTGGCTGTATGGGTTCAAGAGTGCATGTGGAGACAGCTGTATGGGTGGGTGAGTGTGTCGATGGGTGTGTTGGTGAGTGAATGGATGTTTCAGTGGTACATGTGCAAGTAACTACATATGTAAAACGCAGTATATGTGAGGGATGGTGTATATAAATAACTATATGTGAGAGTCAGTAATTGTGAGAGTGGCTGCATGGATGAGTGTGTATTTGTATCAGTGATTCTATAAGAGAGTAATTATGTGTTAGTATCTGTATGAATAAGTGAGCTGGTGTCTGTATAACTGTATAGGTGAGCAAATGGAAGTATGATTGATTCTTTGCATGACTGACTAGCTGTGTCAGTAACTCTGGATATGTGGAAGCGTGTGAGTGTCGGTATAGGTGTATTAGTGCATATGATAGTGTTGTATTGATCAGTGACTGCATGTATGAGTGACTGTATGGGTGAATGAGTGGATGTGTGTCTAGACCTAGGAACCAGTCAGTGCATATTTAGTATCTGGTATTGATGTGTCTATTTTTTCGAAAATGGTAGTCTGTATTTTAGAGTGGGTGTATCAAAGGTTATATTCAGGTGTGAGGAGGTGCATCAGATTTTCACGTGTATGATGGCATCAGTGATGTCATCAGTGATTTCATTTGAGATGTCATCAGTGATGTCACTGACCATGTCATGAATGATGTAATATGTGATGTCATCAGCAGTGCATTATGGGACGCGAGTTATAGTTAGCTGAACTAACTATAACGTGGAATTTCTCTGGTTTTGTATGAGGGAAGTGTCCAACTAACTATATCGTCCGTGAAACCTATGGTTTTTACAGTGAATTTCAATGGGTTTTTTAAATGCTAATTTCTAACTATAACGTCTGTAAAACCTATGTTTTTTCAGTGAATTTCAAAGGTTTTTTTTTTTTTTTTTTTTTTTTTTTGAAAACCTTTATTGACAGTTCAATAGAGAACAAGTATGGGCCTACAACCCCCCGGGGCCGGCCGCTAAGCAATCAGAGCAAAAACAGGCAAGTATAAACACAGGCAGCACATCGGGGAGCAGAATCGTGATGCTAATACTGTGAACAGCGTAGGTAGGGCACCAGGAGAAAAAGGTTTTCGTTTTATAATGAAACAAGGCAGAAGGATCAGGTGCCAGACTATTTCAAACAGCAATTACAGGTATGCAGAGTAATAGACGCAGACGATTTACAGCAATCTATTGGGTCAATGGCACAAACACAAGAACATCAGGATGAGGAAGAGTATCATAAGCAGTAGCGCCTGCAGTCCCCCGCCAGAACTCCCGGAGAGCACCCCGGAAATTGTGGTACACATGGAGCGGCAACGAGTCATAGCAAAGGAGGTGTATCACACTGATCCCAGAAAAAGAAAAACTAAAAGAATCAGAAAAGAAAAAGGAGGCCATGGAAAAAGAGATAAAAGACGAAAGAACCCCCTCCCCCAACCCCCCACCCTGCACCTCTGCAGATGAGTACGGCCCCCCCCCCAGCAGTGTGCCTGTCGCCCTGGAACCAGACCCGAAATATATTAGAAGAGGGAAAAAGAAGTAGGAAAAGAACCCCACCAGACGGGGGGGTGGAGAAAGTATTAATAAACTGGAGGAGGGCCTTCAAAACATACCCCCGGCTTCTCCCTCCCGCACGGTAAGTTTCCCCCAAAGTGAACAATAAACAGCACAAAAGCGATCTTCTCAAGAAAGATGGGGATCACTATGCACCTATTATGCTGTTAGCTATGCCAGGAGAGCACGCAACCCCTGAGCCCGCCCGTCCACTAGATGACCACCCCTGAAGGATCCGCCTTATCCCTGACCACTCTTTGGAATTCTGCCCATGCCTACCCCTCGACCCAGCACCATATCCGACGTTCCAAGGTAGAGGATTGTCCAAAAACGTCCGAGAAGCGACGCACACAGGTGGGGTGGAAGTCTCTGAGCATCAACACAGTCCGCAGCGTGGAGAAACAGGCTTCCCAGTGCTGCCCCAGGATATGCACTGCACTCAAGGTCTAGGAAGGCAGAAGCAGCCAAAGCAGACAATAGTTGCTGGAGTTGTCCCTGGGTCGCAGGAGGGCACGTACGGGACGAGGCTACCACACCCCACTCAGGTCCAATGCCTCCGGGACAGATCGGGCCCTCAGCTGGACGAACACACTGTAGCATACTGGCCTGAGTGTCCAGCCGTGCACTAACCTCAGGGGTGGCCGCCAAAGTGTCCTCCTGTGCGCAGTGTGGGTAGTCCCTATGTACGTGCGGACAGGCGGGCCGCCATTGCCCCAACGCCGACGCCACACCGTCGAGCTTACTCCCCAAGACCCCGACACCATGAATCAAGGAGGAGTGAAGAGCACCAAGGGCCTCGAGGAGGTCGCCGTACCCCAGCACAGCTCTCTGCGATCGCGCCGCCACACTCCCAGAAGTCGCACTCTCACAAGCCCGCTGCGACCCAGCGGACAGGATGGTAGGCTTCATCGCAACAAGATGGCCGCCAAGTATGCCCGACCCTCACCGGGGCCGGGACCCTGGGACAAGCGTCTCGATGGCCACGTCGCTGGTGACCGGGTTCCGGGGGCAGGCGAAAAGTTATACGTTGCGTGGTCACGGGCAACAGTCGTCCCCACTACGGACCCGCTCCCGTGAAAAGCCGGGGGCGGCCCGCAATGATCAGGGCAGGATACGGGCGGCAGCCGGGCAGCTCACCATCAAAGGCAGGGGCAGCCACCGGAGGATCTGAGAATTGCACCCACGGGCATGCACTCGGACCGCTACACTTGACAGTAGAAACGACCACGACGAAATGTAGGCCGAGTTTGGCACCGCTCCGGTGGACCGCCTCCGCCCAGTCACAACAGGCCGCTGTTGTTGAACTGCCACCCGGCCACGGCGTCCACTTGAGGTCCCGGCTCCAGGGCCGCACAGGCCGCAAAGTTCAAATGCTCGTTTCTCCGGCGATACCGCAGCCAGAAACCTCGGAGTCACATAGTCGGGTGCCACTCTCCTTCAGAAACACGACCGCGTAGCACAGGTTGAGGATCTCGTGCAGGATATCCGTGCGGGATGCGGAGGTTCACGGAGCCGGGAGTCTACGCTGCCGTCCCGGTCGCCATCTTGGCTCCTCCCTCAAAGGTTTTTTAAATGCTAATTTCTAACTAGAACGTCCCTGAAACCTATGGTTTTTTCAGTGAATTTCAAAGGTTTTTAAATGCTAATTTCTAACTATAATGTCTGTAAAACCTATGGTTTTTTCAGTGAATTTCAAAGGTTTTTTAAATATTAAACTACTATTCTGCTATTTGTCATTAGTACTGTTTTTCCAGTACAGAAAATAAACTGTAAAACTGTTGTGTAATGTAATATATTTCAGAAATTACACTGTTACTTATCAAATACTTCAACATAATTTAACATTTTGAATACATATTTTTCTCCCTTTTTCTGCTGTTTTCAGATTTTACTTCACTTCATTATTCACAGTGATGTCAGTGTAGTATCATCATAAACAGCTGGGGAAAAAACCAATCAACTAGATTGTTAAAAAAACCAAATGACTAATTCTTGCAACCACAATACGAAATCAACACAAATAACACATTCAATACTATTTCCAATTTTTAAATCTGGCTGGCTTGTAGAGAGAGAGCTGCGGCCCATCGGCTTGCAGAGAGAGAGCTGTGGACCGGCTCGCAGATGAACAGCTGCAGGCTGACTGGTATAGGGAAAGGTGCGAGCCGTCCGCTTGCAAAGGGATAGCTGCGGGCCAGTGAAGTGGGGAGAGGGAGCGTGAAGGGGGTATCTCGCAGAGAGAGAGCTTCAATGTATTTCAAGTCTTGGCTTGCACAGGTACAACTGCGGGCCTTAGGACTCACACACGAAGAGCTGCGAGCCGACCGGTGGTTCGCAGAGGGAGAATTGCGGGCCCGAGAAGGTTGTTGGGGGCTATACTTCAGAGAGATGTGGTCTAAGTCACACAGAGAGAGCAACAGGCCAACAGGCCTGCTAGCAGACACACAGCTATGAGCTAATGGGCTGGCTCGCAGAGGTAGAGCTGCGAGCCTACAGACTAGCTTCTAAAGGCATAGCTGCCAGTTGGTGATGTGGGGACAGGGAGCGTGAAACAGACAGAGCTCTGGTATGTTTTCAGAGTTGCCTTGCAGCCGTAGAACTACGGACTCAATGTCTTGTAGACGGAGAGATGCGAGCTGACGTGGATTGAATCACAAAATGGCTGACAACAGTTCCTATTTTCAACAGTGTGCACCCAGGCTCGCAGAGGGAGAGCTGCGGCCTGTGGGCTCGACTCGCAGAGGGAGAGCTACGGGCTGTCCCCTCTCAAAGGCACAGCAGCGTACTGGCTCGCAGAGGTAGAGAGCTGCGAGCCGACGGACTGGCTTCTAAAGGCATAGCTGCGAGTTGGTAATGTTGGGAGAGGGAGCGTGAAAGGGGTATCTCGCACAGACAGATCTCTAGCATATTAAATTGCCCCCGGGACCTTTGTTTTATTTTCACTCGATGCGAGGCACAAGATGGCTGCTAACACTTCCTGCTTTGAAGTGTTAGCAGCCAATCGGAGGCAAACTCGTGCTCAGGAGTTAGGCTCCGCCCAGATATATATAAATTTGTTCCTTTAATATCTCAAAAACTACTTAACGGATTTACACTATTTCAACACAAGCGTGCTTTGTGGACCAAGACCTTTCTCCCTGCCAGATTTGGCATAATTCCGTTCAGCAGTTTAACCTGTAGCCTTGTCTAAAGTTTCCTATGGAATTTGCATGGAGAAAACCCATTGTGGGACCTCCCTTTTTTCTCAGCCCCCCCCCCCTTGACGAATCACCCCCAAACTTTCAAGATAGGAGCTGATCTGAAAAGAGAAACGTTTCGGAAAATGTTGTAAATATTCGTCACTAAAATTATAAGCACATCAAAAAATGCTTTTACTATGGAAACTAGGTTTTAACTATAACTATCTACTGGCGACCGCCAGTATATATATATATATATATATATATATATATATTATATATATATATATTACCTACTGGCGGTCGCCAGTAGGTAGTTATAGTTAGGACCACGTTTCCATAGGAAATCCGCAACATTCTATTTTGAATAACTTTGGCGCCGGTTGACGAATCCTCGCGAATTTTTCAAAATAGGTGGGGCGCTACGCTCCGCTCCTACCCTGAAAGTCTCGGGGGGACTCGTCAAGCGGGTGCTGAGATAAAAGGGGGGTCCCAAAACGCGTTTTTCCCATGCATTTTTCCATAGGACCTTTAGACACAGCTACAGCCCGAACGGCTGAACAGAATTACTTGAAATTTGGCAGAGAGGTAGTCCTCAGGTCAAGGAAGTGCCTTTTGTAGGTTTGGTGTAAATCTGTTCAGTAGATTCAGAGAAAATAGTCTTTAAATCAATATATATATCTGAGCCAGCGTACGGTGCGCTTACCGTACGCGTACGGTGGCGTGCGCGAGCGCGATTTTGATTGGCTGTTAGATCTTAGTAAACATTCGAATCGGTCGAAACCAGGAAGCTGCGGCCGCCATTTTCTCTCTCGCTCTCTGAGTTGGGCAGCAAAAACGATGCCAAAAAATGTCTAAAGAGGCAGTTTCTTGAGATCCTAACCACCCAGCATTGATATAGGGGTCCCCAAACAACCGCCAAGCCCAAATAATTTTTTTTTTTTCCGGAAAATCGCCGATTACGCTTACCGTATGCGTACGGTAAAACATTTTTTAAAAAAAAATTATCCACACCCTCCCCACCCCGTGTGCATTGTGCATGGCTTATTAAAGATAAGAAATAAACAAAGAATAAATTTCCCAAAGATGCGCATAATATGTCCCCCATGTGCGCACGGTGCACGAAGTGCATCGTGCGTACATGGCCCATCCCGCATAAAGTGGGCACGCGGTGCGCGCAGCGCACCGCGTGACCACCGTGCGTGCACGGCACTAACTGCGTAAAGTGGGCGCGCGGTGCGCGAAGCGCACCGCGTGCTCACTGTGCGCGCACGGTGCGCGAAGCACGGAACGATCTGCGTTAACTGGGCGCGCACGCCATGAATGGCGTAAAGTAACTTAGCATTTAAAAAACCGTACAAATTCACTGAAAAAACCATAGGTTTCACACACGTTATAGTTAGCTGTACATTTCACTCGTAAAAAACCAATGAAATTCCCCCGTTATAGTTAGTGCAGGCAACTATAACTCACGCGACCGCAATCTTCTGCTGATGACATATGTGTCTTTATGAAAAAAAAATATTTGTAATATATGTATAGCTAAAATTTAATGGAAGAAGACATGGGCAAATAAGTGTCTAAATACAGTATTAGCATCAGCAGAGGATTGCGGTCGCGTGAGTTATAGTTGCCTGCACTAACTATAACGGGGGAATTTCATTGGTTTTTTACGAGTGAAATGTACAGCTAACTATAACATGTGTGAAACCTATGGTTTTTTCAGTGAATATATATATATATATATATTTATCAGCAATGTGATCCTTTAATCCCACGCGCTCAATAACGGGTGCTCTGCGTTGGGCCCGGATCCTGGCACAATTTCACCAATTTTAACACAAAAGACGCGGCAATCAAAGCTTGGCGGTCAGTGAACAAAGCCGTGGGAAGGCGGAAACGCGTTGGTCTGAGTGCTAAGAACTGCATTAACTGAAGCTAAAAAGCAAAACTTTGAGTGCCGCATTTTTTGTGTTAAAAAAAATAATATATATATATATATTATCTACTGGCGGTCGCCAGTAGATATAGTTAGGACCGTGTTTCCATAGGAAATCTCAAAATTCTATTTTGAATAACTTTGGCGCCGGTTGACGAATCCTGGCGAAATGTTCAAAACTAATGGGGCGCTCCGCTCAGCTCCTACCCTGAAAGTCTCGGGGGGATTCGTCAAGCGGGGGCCGAGAAAAAAGGGGGGTTTGCTTTAAAACCGGCACAGCCAACGCGTTTCGTTCCCTAGTGCCACAGGAACTTCGTCAGGGCTGTAATAATTGTAACAAAAATAACATAAATATACATATAATACATACAAATATAAACTACACATTGAACATGATTTGACAATACCAAACATTGCAAAATGATATGACCCAACACCGATACTTTGATTAAAACAAAGAAAAAAACAACAATAAGCTACCAAGACAGACATAATACATGAACATGTAAAAAACATCTGACCATACAATTAACCAAAAAAAGGGGTGGGGGGGAGTGGGTGGTAAATATTAGTATTAGAAAGTAGGAAGAAATGAAGTCAGCATGGGAATAACCCTCTGACAAGATCGTGGGTCAAAAGAAGAGTTTTTAGAAATACAATAACGAAGTAAAAACATAAAATACCAATGTACCAGATTGCACACATCTTAGGCAATAAGATAGATAAAATAGAAACAAAGCATTGATTGTTAATTTCTGACTTTGCAACATTAATCTGAGGGCTACCATGTGTAGCCAGTATTGTAGTGTTGCTAGTGTCAAACCATAATATGAAAGGTCAATGTTACCCAAAAAGACAACATTTATAAAAAAGAATGTGATAGCAGATTGAAAGGGGTAAATAAAGAAAGGACAAAAAAAAGCTAATAATATGAGAAGGCATCTCACCTTACTCGAAATGTCAGGTGATTGAATGCAACCAAAATTGACAGAAATAGTCCCTTTCAGGTGTATATCACCACCTTTTTGAAAGATCCAATTCAATCAGTCCAAGTAATTCTAATAAAAAGACAATACAACACAAAAACTCAAACACAAAAGTTCAGCAAGTAAACAAGGGCAAAAGGGTACAAACCTAAATTAGAAACACATAATACCAGTAGAAAACGTAACCAAAGACCTCATTTAGAGATATAAATATTAAAAAGAGGGGCGGAGCTAGGAATAACCATAATTAGGGCTAGAAAGGCTGGATGGCGTAAGTAGTATAATAATAAATCATACACGGATCATCTCACCTTGAACATAACACGATCATCCAAAAAATAGTTTGGAACACAACAGTGGCTCACAATTTTCAGAAAGAACAGGTGTAGATAATACCAGACAACATATTCTGAAAATGAGAAGAAGCAAGTGGGCGTAAGTAGGAAGCATGACCAGGACGCTCATCTAAGGTAGAGAATGTTAAAAGGAGGGACAGTGCTGAAAATAACTTGACGCATTTATTTGAGGTTATAATCGTCTCTGTCTTGTACCCAATACCAGAATGTGGTAACATAACTATTTTAAAAATAATGATGCGTGATTTTAAAAGCATGGCTGAATACGGTTTGCAACAAGAATGAAACATAAAGAATCCCTAAACATTTATGTAGAGGCTCTTGACAGTTAAGGTAGAGACAAATTTATATATATATATATATCTATATCTATAAACACACATATATTATCTACTGGCGGTCGCCAGTAGATAGTTATAGTTAGGACCGAGTTTCCATAGGAAATCTGAAAATTCTATTTTGAATAACTTTGGCGCCGGTTGACGAATCCTCGCGAAATTTTCAACACTAATGGGGCGCTCCGCTCAGCTCCTACCCTGAAAGTCTCAGGGTGATTCGTCAAGCGGGGGCTGAGAAAAAAGGGGGGTCCCAAAACACGTTTTCCCCATGCATTTTCCCATAGGACCTTTAGTCGAAGGTACAGCCCGAACGGCTGAACAGAATTACTTGAAATTTGGCAGAGAGGTAGTCCTCAGGTCAGGGAAGTGCCTTTTGCATATATGGAGTCAATCTGTTTAGTAGTTCCTGAGAAAATTGCATTTAAAAGCAAATACATATCTATAGCCACGCACCGTGCGCGCACGGTGCGCGCACCCTAACGTGCGCGAGCGTAATTCTGATTGGTGGTTACATGTCTGTCAACGTTCGAATCGGTCGAAATCAGGAAGTGTCGGCCGCCATTTTGTTTGTTGTGGGTGCGAGAGTGAAAAAGAGAGGTGGCGAACGTGAAAAGGGGGCAGGGTAGAGAGTTCCTGACCCCCTAGCCTTTGTCAGGGGGTCCCTAAATGACCCCAAAGGGTGAAAAAAATGTTTATTGTTTTTTAAATCGCGGGTTGCGCGCACGCACGGTGCAAAACCATAAAAAAAAAATTTAAATTAGCATTTAAAAAACCGTACAAATTCACTTAAAAAACCATAGGTTTCACGCACGTTATAGTTAGGAATTAGCATTTAAAAAACCTTGCAAATTCACTTAAAAAACCATAGGTTTCACACATGTTATAGTTAGGTGGACATTTCACTCGTAAAAAACCAATGAAATTCCACCGTTATAGTTAGTTCAGATAACTATAACTCGCGCGACCGCCACTCTATCACAAGGATGATGTCATCAGGGATGTCATGAGTGATGCCACTGACCATGTCATGAGTGATGAAATATGTGACTTCATGAGCACTGGATTGCGGGTGCGCAAGTTATAGTTATTTGAACTAACTATAACGGTGGAATTTCTTCGTTTTTTTACGAGTGAAATGTCCACCTAACTATAACATGTGTGAAACCTATGGTTTTTTAAGTGAATTATATATATATATATATATATATATATATGCTCACAATAATCTTGCAAACGAGTACATGAAAATGGAAATGCAAAAGAAAAACGTATGTGAAGATTTCAGGAGTAATCAGAAATGTCGTATTACAGGCTCCCATCATGCCTTAGCTAAGGGTCAGGTGGGGACTGCTTGATTGGTCCAGCCTGTAATGTGCCATATCCTAAGGTTATTTCACCGTCCTAAAATTCTGGCTTGTAAAATTGGGTCTAGTGTTCACACACCCAAGAGATGCAGTTGCACGAACATAGGCCATCTCATAATTTTTCTTAATTTAAATTCAAAAGAAATAATAAATAAATACATTAAACAAAAAACTTACACTGAAAACCCAAATATATATTTTTTTTAAATAAAAGTGAAGAAATGACAACACTCTAATGGCAAGCAGATCTCTTTATAAAGGATGTGCTTTACTAGCTAATTAACAAATGCCAATTAAAGAGAGACAAACAATATTCTACGTTTTTTGTTTTGAATTATTGAGGACACATTTTAAGGTGTAGTGGCACACCTAAAATATGCAAAGCAGTGCAATTCAGTGGTGGATGATGAAGGCTGAAAGTGATGTTTCTCAAATATCTTGCTCGAACTCAGTGAGTGAAGCAAGCAAGCAAGCCATCTCTTTATGGGTGCTACGGCATCACCCCTCAATAATTAGGTCGAGCATTCGAGACCTCTTGTATATACTTTAGTATATACTTATTAGGATGAGCATTCAAGACCTCTTGTATTTACTTTAGTATATACTTATGTGCATATGTACTTTGTGGGCTCTGGAGATGAGCCCTAGGACTTGTCTGCTTCTGCTTAGGGACTTTTTCTTCTGTTCAACTGTCTCTATTTAACTGTCTTGATGGAAAACGACCAGTAGAGGTCAGTAACATACCAGCATTGCCTTCTGCTTGTTCAACTGCCTCTATTTAACTGTCTTGATAGAAAACGACAAGTAGAGGTCAGTAAAAGACCAGAATTGCTTTCTGCTGAGGGACTTTTCTTTTTTTTTTTTTTTGGGCAACTGCCTCTATTTAACTTTCTTGAAAGAAAAGGACCAGCGGAGGTCAGTAAAATACCAGAATCACTTTAGCATTCTCTAGATTCAAATCCATAGAAATTGTCTTCCATGAGCACCGGTAGACAATATTTTTTTCAAATCTTGTATTTTCAGTGATATGACCACCGAAGGCCCTAATTTTATAATAAAAACAGACTATACCATTGCCAGCTGAAAGGCAATATTTCTCTGCATGTGTTCCCCTACCTGGTGTGTCATGCAGTTTGGTGCTAACTTTCCCTCCATGTTAAAGAACAGTAGATGTTTCAGCACCCAGGCTTATGTTCTGACTAGCTAAATACATATATGGTCCCTAAGGAAAAACCAATTGCATTGTAAATGCTTGTTTTCAAATGGGCATTGTTCTTCAAAATACTTTGGAACTACTCCTGTGAACTCTGCCCAACTTATTAGCCTTTAATACAAACACTGCTGATAAATAGTTTTTTAACGAGTATTATAATATTTAAGCAGATTGCTGGGATCAACAGAATCCCTGGATAATACAAAAGTTAGCAAATGCAGTCATACATTACATGTCCCCTTTCAGAAATGTACTCCTGTTACATTTTTAAATGTGTACTTTTTATGCATGTGACTAATTCTAAAAAAAAGTTGCAACTGTACTCCTGAAATTCTTTGTGAATTTCAAGAATGTCTGAAATTTGCTTCAAATTTAAAAGTAAAACTTAAGCAGCGCGTTTTTGTTCTTGGCTGTGAATCAGCTGGTTAGACTGGATTGTTATAGGGGGGGGGGGGTTCACAAAATAATTGTCACTGCAATTCCTGGGATATAATGTACCTTACAAGGAACATAAAGCTCTGATGTGCATATCCAGATTATGCAACAATATAGAATGCAGCGCAAAGCGCACCTTTATTACAAATCTAAGGGGGCTGTTACAAAAACAAGTGTAGATAAATGAAATATGGTGATATTGGGCTGAGAATGCAAATATTATCATAACTAAAATGTAGATGACATCACCATTTTGGCTTGAATAGATTTGGTCTCAAGATGACACTTTGTAGTGTGAATTTACAACCTGAATGTCAGTTCTTCCACTACTAAATGTACTCACACAAAGGAACCACTGTGATTACTACATTCGGAGCTGCTGGTTATTACTATGCACATTTTATTGTTTACTAGCAGATTTAAATTAGGCGCTAAGAAGACATTCTGCAATATGGACATATTATATTGTGCACGTTGCACATAATGAGATTAATAATGGATATTTCCTCCACAAACTGCCATTGGAGCGGATGATATACAATTTATTAGTATTGCAATGGTATGCATTAGGTTAGGCGCTAACAACAGCAATTTCGAACATAATGCTTTTAGAGGTAGTAAAAAGAATATGTACAAATGTAAGGAATGGAGTCACCTTGGGCTACTCATTCTCCAAAATAGATCCCAGTACTCAGGTCTATGGAAATATGCAGTCTCTCAGTGCCTTGAAGAGATGCATGCATGTTCCTCCAGAGTTCAATAAGAAAAAGTTAGGAAGATCTCAAAATCGTAGGCTTAGTTCTTTGACGTACTTGGAAATATTTATTGGGATTCATAAATGAACAGGCTATTAATCTTATTTTTGTTTTAGTTTTATATAGCGCGGACTTGACCCGAAGATATCAGAGTGCTTCACATGAGCATCAGTTTCGTTACAGATGGACCCATTCATTTTTGTTAAGTGCCGGGAGATTAGTTAATTTGCCCAGAATCACAGGATGTTGAGTGTACCTGCTGAAACTTGAACCCGGTTCCCCAGCTTCAAGGTCGACTGCTCTAGCCATTAGGCTACATCCTCTCCCTAAATTCTAGTTGGCTCGTTTGTCCATAGAGAAGAACATCAGCAGTCCTAGGGGAGGCATAAATGTGCAAATTCCCATTTTATTCCTTTTTCCATAAAGACAAAATATTACATTTTGAAAATTCCTGTCCCCTATTAAATAGTCCAAATAATTATTTTAAATCTATCAGGAATCGGTATTTTCTGGTCCGGCTCAAACTCACGTCTTTTCCCCTGTCATCTCAAAGCTCTGTGACAACCTCATAGCCCATTGCACTGACAACGTAGACACTCTTCATGTCAGCATCCACACAGCGAATGTTCTTCTTCATATCTCAAGTGAGGATGTACCACATCATGCTAACCTGGACATTAACTTCACAGCTACGGCTGAAGACTCCGTCACTTAAAAAATCAAACCACCTTCAGCACCCTTCAGCTTCCATGATGAAACAACCATCAAATTGTGTCTTTCTGCCTTCAACCAGCAAGAAGGCTTGTCAGTGCTCAGAGCCTCAAGCACACACATCGGGGCAAGGGTTTCAGACAGTATCCTAGGACAGAGAGACACCAGTACTGGAACAGTGTAAGACTCTAGCACTGGGACAAGCCAAGTGCTTTGGGAGAGAGAGTATAGTGACCAGGGGTGAAGCTTCTGGGGTTTTGAGGGTTACACCCCCCCTAATAAAATGTACTTTCTGGTAAATAGTTGGGTACAAGTGCTTTCAGTCGGTACGGTGAGGTGTCTGTCTGATTTCACCAGGAATCTTTACATACACACAGACAAAAACGCATACACACTCTCTCCTACTGTTTTGAAATTCCTCAAAACAGTTGGTTATTTTAAAAAAAAGTTGTTTTCTCTCACTTAGTCCCCATAACAATCCGCATTTCTGTCCCTTTCCACTGCCCCTTTGGCCCCTCTCATGCACCCTGCTTGTCATATAATGTATTTTAACATTATATGCTAGTGTGGTTGTTAGAAAATCAAAAGGTCACACACACCCCAATCTTACTAACCAAGCTATGCCCCTGATAAGGACACTGGGAGAGGGAACATACAGACACTAGAAGAATACAAATATACTGGAATTGGAGTCACTGACAGAGGGAAAGGGAGAAAGGTACATTGGTGTGAAGAGTACCATAACATTAGTTAATGAGGAAATACACATCTAGGTAATGGGGGATGAACAATGTCCTAGACAAGTCAACACACACCTTGGGATGAGGAAAACACTGACTGACTATGAGATGGATAATACAGAGGCACTGGATCAGAAAAATCATGGATACTGTAACAGGGAGGCAAATAGATTGGGTGATGAATACACTTATTATGGGACAGGGAATGCATTGAATCTGGGATTGAGATACATGTACGCTAGGAAACCACCAACACATCATCGTACTGAAGCAAACAAGGATACCACAGTAAGTGGCAAAGGAGATATAGATAATTGAATAGAGAGATGTACATACTGGGCCAGAGGGTACAACAGCATTGGGACAGGGAACACAGAGACATGGTGAAATGAAAAAATCCAACATGATTACAGGGAATACACCGACTGAGGATGAGTATTAACTACCTAGTAAGAAGGAAGAATCTAATATGAAAACAGTGTTATGTTTACATTGGGAAGGAAATACATGTAGAATGAGACAGGGAATACACCTACACAGAACACGGAAACAAATAAAAGACATTCACTAACAATGGTACAAACATACTCGATCAGTGGGCCAGCAAATACACTAACCCTCTCATAACGAGTTGAGATATTTCACCCAGAGCAATAACCTTAGTTGGTATTATTTATATCGAGCAGGAAGCATCCTGAGAGGGGTATCTCGGCGCGGAGCAAAAATACAGGCTAAGTGGTAACTGCATAGGATTAAAACAGCAATGTTTTAAGTCATTTCCTAAATTTAGAGTGATGTGTGTACATTTGAATACGAAGGGGTAACCTGTTCCAATACAGAAGGGATAGGCAGGAAGAGGATCTACCCCCTGTGCAGGGTTTTCTGCTTCGTGGGACCATCAATAAAGCTTTCACACTGGATCTAAGGGAGCTAGCCGGGCGGTAGAAGGTAAGCTTAGATGATAAGTAACTGGGACCATTCCCTATCAGATAGATGTGTGGTAAGTAGCAAATTAAAAAATTGATTCTTTTTCGGACTGGTAACCAATGAAGTGAACGTAAGAGAGGAGAGGATGCTGCTCCAAAGTGAAGATTGCAGATGAGACAGGCATTAGTATTCAGCACAACTTGAAGTTTTGAAAACAGTGTCCCATTTCCAGAGGCCACTAAGGCATTGCCATAATCTAATCAACTTGTGACCAATGCCTGTACCAAGGTTTTCCTCACTGAAAGTGGAAGGAAGGTGAAAACTCACCTCCGTAAGCGCATCATGTGAAACCAAGTACCAGTAGTAGACAAGACCTGCACCTTCATGGCAAGAGTTTGGTCCAATCGGACACCCAGGTTCTTGACTACTTTTTGGGGAAGTGGTGCTGTGCCAAGTTCGATAGGCCAAAAGTCAGGGATCCGGAATTTTTGGGCTTGCCAAATAACAATATCTTGGTTTTTCCAGCGTTCATCTGTAGACATTTTTCAGTCATCCAGTCATCAACTGCTCTCATCTCGACTGAGAAACGTTCTTTAACTTTGAATCTTTGTCGAAGGATTATCAGCTGCGTATCAGCAGTGTAAGATATTCCCTCAAATCCAAGGACTCTGATGATCATGGCAAGGGGGGGACACAGAGGTGTTAAAAAGCGTGGAGCTCAAACATGAGCCTTATCGCATCCCCTTATCCAGGTTCAAGGTGCGAGATTTATAAGACCCAAAATAATAGTTTGGATTCTAATTGTAAGAAAAGTCTTGAACCATTTTTACGCTAAGTTATGGATTCCAATCTCCTTGAGCCTCTGTATCAGCCTGGGATGAGACACTTTATTGAACAGCACAAGCATACAAGGAGTGTTGACGTTGAGGGAGTATCTAATGTGCTCAGAGACCCAACTAAAGCTGTCCCAGTGTTGTGAAAAGGTCTGAAACCAGATTGAGATGGGTCCAAGATTGTATTGGTCTCAAGGTAGCCATAAGTTAATTATTTATCTGACCCTCCAACAGCTTACTCAATAAAGGAAGCCAAGAGATCAGTCAGTAATTAGTTAGATTTGTAGGTGACAGGTTAGCCTTCTTTTGGATCGGCATTAACTGAGACGCTTTCCAGACCGATTAAATTATTCCAGTGTTGACAATAGATTTAATAGTGAGCAAATCAAAGGAGCAAGCTGACCAGATAGACTAGCAACAATCCTGAGAGGACGAATGTCCGAAGGAGATCCTGACTTAGCTGTGGCCAATATCTGCTGGATTGACTCCAATGAAAAAGGGCTAAACTTACTTAAGTTTGCAGCACGGTTGGAAGGAGATAAGTTGGCATTTTTCTCTTTGTGGACTAGGTCAGGCGGACTAGGAAAGTTTGATAAATCAAATTAATTTTGTCATAAAAATAATTCGCAAGAGAGTCATATAATTCTTGTGGCACAGGTATTTCTTCTGCGCAGGAACGGGGGTTGATAACATCATTAAGTGCCTTGAAAAACTCTTTAGAGGAGTTACCCACCTTTCTGTTGATTGGAGATATGGCTCTTCCAGGCTTATTTGATACTACCATAGTAAATCATTAAGGATGCACCATAATTCTCTTTGTCAACTTGAACATGAGATCTCCGCCGTTGTCTTTCCAGTGTTTTACAAGAGGCTTCATCTGCTCTCAATTCAGATATATACCATGGAGTGTGAATTTTGGAGGGGCAATTTTATCAAGTGCCTGATTTAAAGTGTTATGATAGTTTAGGAGTGCTTGATCCACAACTGGGTTTACTGACGTAGTGCTAAACTCATATTCGCTTGTAAAGGAATCCAGAGTAACTTTGCATCAGGGTCTAGTAGTATTTTTCTTGGCTATATGTATTTTTGTCACTGCTGTTTTCACAGGAATTTGAAAACGGATAAGAGAGTGATCCGTCCAAAGTAGGGAATGGGGGAATCACAGGACAAAGTTATGGAGTTTGTAAAGATTAAGTCCGGCATATGCCTCGTCTTATGAGGCCTGAAACCTCAATTCCCAGTGCGCCCAAACACCCAGATCCAATGCAGCAGTACCAGGGGCTGCGGGCAGCAACAATGCTCGATCTCTACCGAGTATTGTGGGGGAAACAAACAATGTCCCTCTACCCTCTACTGGCACTCAGAACAGAAGGAAAAGTTTAGCAATTTTTTCAACAAAATCGGGAAAAACTGCCCAGTAAAGCAAACAGTAACTCTGGGTCTGGAAAAGTTATTATCCATTGCTGGGGGAAAAACTCATTATGGCCGAAATTTCCTGCTGAGAAAATGGCTGGTAATTTCCCTTCAGGGAAACTCCACACCAAAATCCCTCTAACTCCTAATGATAAACAGTTGGAACCTCTTGATGAAAATGCTGTGGTCTTTTACCCTGTCATCTACTGATTATGAAGTGCGTATGAAAGACTAGATTGTAGGAGGCCTCGAACATTTGAACTATACATCACAGCTAAATTCTCAGCTCTATAGATAAGACCTGGTCTCCCAGGTCCAATCAGAGTTCCAAGAATTCTCATTGATGAATGAGGAACTGCATACCATTGTATGTGATAAAATACTGTGCTCTAGATCATTGCCTTCAGCGGCTTGAGGTGGCCTGTTGTGTTTTTGCACCAGGTTTGGCAAACACTTGTGGTTCTTTTCGACTTACAAGATTTGCAGAGTGGAGGTATGCTGGAGTTCACCTTCGAGGACTGGTGGAGCCAGTAGCTCTGTTTCCCAAAGGTATGCCACAAGGTTGTTCTCTTCAATGGGTGCCACGTGCTGGCAGAGTTCTTTTTCATTGGAGTGAAGCAGGTGGAGAGGGTCCTCCTTCCTTATATTGCGTCATACAAGGAGTTCAAGGAGCTTGATGGCAATGCCCCGGGGACCCTTGTGCACACTAATGCACCCCGCAAGATATATATATGGCATTCCTGCATTCTGCCACCAAAACGTTCATTCCAAGAATTTCTTTTTTCCAAAGACACCATTCTTCTATGGCTTCCTCTCCATGGAACAAATTAGTGGAAACCTAACACAAGGTTCCAGTACAGCCCTATAGAAGGATGACAGCTCTTCTTACTGCATCACAAAGCAGTCAGAGTACTTTTTTGAATTGCGCAATCGCCCCATGTTTTCCTATTTGTCCCTATTTTCCTCAGCTTTCTGAATCCTCTTCGGATCAGCAACTTTGGTTTCCTGTTCTTGAGGTTTGATACCTTTCAGGACAGTCGGTATTTTTGCTGTTTTGTGTAGTGCCATCTGAACCCATTTTTCTTCAGCTACCTGGATCTTCACAGTCCATTTCAGGAGGTTTTTTATACCACACAGCATTGTCCTCCTTCTTTGTGGCCCTTCGTCGCAAACACCACAAGATATAAACTCCCAGAGTCTTTGCCATGCCAGCCCATTTTCACGACCCTCTTTGTCCCTCACCCCACTAGCGTACCCGTAGTTCCCTCCATGAGACCTCTGAGATCACCTTTGTCTCACTCCTGGCCTGCAGTGGCGACTTCCAAAAACAAAGGGTGGTGGGCAGGTGGAGGGAGCGCAGGAGGGGGAGCACAAGGGGGAAGTTGACAGGGGGTGTTAGAATATATAAAAAAATAAAAGAACTTACCTGAAGCTGCCAACCGCCTCGCGCGTTGTGCTTCCTTTTCTCTTCCTGGTCCTGGCTGCCCTTGGGACAGACTCCCATCCAATCGCCGTGCTGCAGAGCACCACAGGAATTGGCCAGAGCAGACTGGAAAGATGCTCAGCTCTGGCCAGGGAGTCCGTGGGGGTTTCTCCAGCCCGGCTGTTCAATTCATCTGGGCTAGAGAAACCTAAGTGCGCATGTGTGGTTAGTCGGCCTGAGGCGGCTGGCCAAACACATATGCGCACTTAGAGAGTAAACATAGCACTCCTCCTGCCGTGTTGCACAGGCTGGCTTAGAGCTGGCACATGAAAAATAAAACGATGCTAGAACATAATTTTATTTTTCATTTTCTGGTTCTGTGCCAGGCAGTGGGGCGATGCTCCTCCACTATTGCGGAGGAACCGCCACTGCTGGCCTGCAGCTTGTCTGAGAGAGAGCTAGGTGAGGCCCTGATAAGTTCAACCTACAAATCTCATAAAATTCAGTTGCATGGTTGCTGAGGTATTAGCAGTGAAATCTCTGTTTCATGACTGTGTCTTTGCTCCCTCCCTGTAGAGATAGACGCCACTGGCATGGGAAAAACTGATTGTCCCAATAACACTTCATCACTCCCAAACATAACATTTTAATGCGGTCAGCAATTACCAAGCTATTACGCTCTCCTGGAACAACCCTTTAAAGTGTGTGCATCCCAATGTGTGGACACTTTGACTAACTTTAAGAGTGCCAACATTGTGGACTCCGATGATGTTCCATCTGAGGCACCCGGCATCTGAATCTTGCCTTCTTCCTCCCTGCCCACTTTTGTGTTGTAACTACCTCTGCAAGTTCTGGTTGGGCTTTTCTTGCTATTCGGGTGGTGGGCTTTGAGCAAAAGGGGTCTATGCATGCAAGTGCAGAGACACTGACACATTGTGCCCTCTAAGTGGGGCACAACCTCTCTCCCGCTCAGCTAAACACAACTATACAGCCTCTTTAAAGTCCACAGCAACTATATTGTGTGGTCACATCTGCAAAGAACTGAGTATATTTTTTCACATTTGATTGTCAGGGTTCACATTTTCAAGATCCAGGATTTCATGGTCATGGATACATTATTAACGAGCACCAAAAAAGAGAAACTGAGTCTGAGTCACCTGTGATACATCTCTAGCGCTAGCACCTACCACTATAAAGTCTATTGGACACTGACGCTGGCCACGAAAGACCTAACAGGTGTGGTTTCCTAGTTCAACTTCATTTCATGTACAGTATTCCGTGTTGTGTGTAATAAATGGATAATGATTGATTATGTGGGTGTGCTTCCTTTACTCAGTTGTAGGTGTAAAGCCCTCATCACCTCCCTGAGTAACCCTTGGACTGCACCGCCTGCTATCCTGAGAGTCAAGTTGTACAGGAGTGTACTTGGTAATCAGTTTCAGGTCCAATGATAATGTTGCCTCTGAACATCTCAAGTCCTGACCTAGGTCTAACAGACATGTTAACTGGAGCAGACAAACTCTTATATGTGACCTCCTTTTGTATTGGGACACAATGTGATGATGAAAAATGGCTCTCCAAAATCCGAGTCCGTGGCCACCACCTGTAATTACCGCCATAAATTAAGCACTGTATATACCTACACATCGACACACATACACACTATTAAAAACTCTAAAAGTACTTAGTGTAAGGTAATTTAATTGTCTGGAATTACAAATGCGGCAGGAGAACTTCTGACATATTTTTCTAGTGAAAATAGATACAAATGTTTTTACACTGAAAGAGAATTTCTTATGCAAGGACTGCCGCATAATCTCCAGTCACGGTGAAGAGAGAAAATTAACCCCAATTACCTACTGTGTAAACTACTATGCTGCTTCGCAGTTATGCAATTAAGAAAACATATGTCAGTGAAACTAATCTTGTTGTCTGTTCCTTCAGAGGTTGCTTTCTAAACTTCGCAGTTATTGCTTTATTAAGGCATTTGCACTGGTGATTGACGACCTCATTCACGAGATGACCTTGTCATTGTCTGCTCAAGTGCCAGTAATTGTTAGACAGGAGAACAATGTACTTTAATTATCTGTGCAAAAGCTCATACACGCCAGTTACACTCTGGTGATTTTATTGACTAGACAGTAATATTTATCAGCAGCAAAGGAAAGCTACCAATACTAAGTCAATGTTAGGTCTTCCATTTGTTGCAAGGTAGGGGTGGACACTGTATTCATTGATAAGCCTATGCAAGTGTGACTTTGTTAAAGTTACCTTGATTTTCAGGCAGTAAATCCATGTGTCTAGTTCATTGATGTAATATTGACCAGCAGTGGATCAAGACAGAGCAAAATAAACTGTAGCTAGATCAGGAGTGATGCACCAGGAAGGCTGTGACAACCAGAAATGTGGTTTTAGAATGCACTGGGATGCAGTGAAAATGAGAAATCGGGGATTGTTACAATATTAGCTGGCGTTGTCATGATGAGGTCAGGTGCTATATGCATGATATGCCATTTAATGGAATTACAAGGTTTTAGGACCTAGGGCCTAATTTACAAGCCGATTGCGCCGCTAATGCGTCACTTTTTTGACGCACCGGCAGTGCAGTGTGCTCGCCCATATTTAAAAGGCCACGTAAAGTCACCCTGCATGACTTTTCATGGCCTTGTAAATATGGCCCCCTTTCACACATTACTCTGCATGAAAGGGGCGTTCCATGGCTGTTGCTGTGGGTGTTCCCATGCAACATTCATGGAACCTGCCACATTGCCGGATTTACAATGTTTTGTAAACATGGAAATGCATCAGAATCCGACGCAACGAGGAGAAATACTTTTTTTCCTCCTCGTTTTTTTCCTCTTTCTATGCATGTTGCATTCTGCAGCACACATGGAAAGAGGAAAATGCCATCAATTATTGTTTTTGTGAAGAAAGGTGTCCCTTCCTACACAAAAACAATCCTTCCCGCAATGCAGTCACCCTTGCAAAATGACTCAAGGGTGCCTGCGCTGGCACATGGCAGCCAATTGTGCGCCACACGGATGTGTCGTATTGTTGTTAATAAGAAACATCCGTGTGTTTTGAAAATGACGCAGCTCGGCGCTGCAAAATGGCTTGCGGTGCCGAGCTACATCATTTTCTTGTAAATGAGTCCCCTAATTTCGAATGATAACAGATTAAACACTCACTTTGAATGACGATGATGTCTACATCCGAACATCAAAAGACTGTCTGGCAAATCTTTGGGCCCAGGTAGCATCAGTGGCTGCTGAGAAGCTTGCCCTAAAAGTAAAGTGGAAAAGTAGATGCCGTGCTAAAGTGGATGGCTGGGTGAATTAATTCACCAAACTGGCATCACTGGAGAGTCCGATACTCATCAAGACACAAGATGTACTACTTTGATGGAGTAGAAAGCAAATATTTCGAAATCTATGAGAAACTGACATGTCATTACTGAAATGTAAACATTTAAGTGACTGTTTTCATTTACATCTCCTGGTAAGTTTAGAGTAGTTTGTCATTAATAACCTATTTTGAATATAATCATCTTGTAATGGAAACGTGAAATGTAACTTGAGAATCTTTGTTAAACTATTTTTTTTTAAAGAGCACTACCCCAGCTGTTGTGTATTTTATTTATTTGTGCATCCAACCTCTGACCACTCCTGTTCATGTGACACAGCTATTGGTTTTAAGATGTTAAAGTTTCACCATGGGCGTAGCTTTCATTAATGCATCAGGTTAAGTGGCATGGGGCCAATGGTGCGGCCCATTGCACCCACCTTAGGGATGTCTTTTACTAACCAACCGGTGGACAGAAGGCACACGTCCTTAGTCTGCACTAGGGCTAGTGCCACCGTTGCCATGCCACTGTTTTTAATATCACCCCTAAGAAGGAGGCAGCTCCACTTTCCAATATTTTATTCAAGCCTGCTATGTACTGAAATGTTCTATCTGCTGATGTTATTGCCATGTGGCTCACCAGATGCGAGAAGAAATTGGAACTTCTCTCCTCATATATTCAGGAAATATAATAAATGCTCCCTCACAGGGGATCCTATTTTAGCAATGTCAGCTATGCAACAGGAAATTAAAGCATAGTATTCTAAAATTACTATGCCAGTGTCTGGAAGACAACACAGATACCAATACAATTATTAAGTCACACACTATGATTTCTAAATCTGTTATTCAACATCTAACAAAGGTAATCAAAGGCAAAGAACAAAAGTCAAAGGGGTGGTTTGATCGCCATTGTACAAAGGCACGTAGGGATTTATTTAACTCCTACATGCCTATCAACGGGAACAGGTAGCCATCCAAAATACTAGAATATGTTACAAACAAGCCATTCATACAAGTACAGGCTGCTGAAATTAAAGATAGTATACTATTTTGGAAGACCATTACCACTTCCTTTCTTAAAGACAATAACGCTCGAATCTTGAAAATTCCATCATGGCAGATGCCTGGGTCGATCACTTCTCCTCGATCTTTACACCACCTATTGAGCAAGATTATGAAGACGGACCTCATTTGGACATCACTCAAATTGACATTACTTTTAACATAGAGGAAGTGCAGAGAGCTTTGGCTACATCGGCGCTGGGGAAAACACCCAGACCACATGAAGCCCCTGTAGACGTATACAAACGTCTTTCGGACATTTGGGTGCCGCTGCTCACACTAGTGTGTAATGCAGCTGGGCGGGGTATTGTGCCTTCTGCCTCGTCCGAATCACTAATCATACCTATATTCAAAATATTTTCCAAACAAAACCCAAAATGCTATAGATCCATCTCCTTGCTGGATTCATCAGCGAAAATCTTTGGGAGGGTCCTATTAGAGGGATTAGAGACATGGGCTGAGGATAATAATATACTCTCCCAAGCACAGTATTGCTTCAGAAGGAGTTTAGGGACCATTGAACAATGCCTGAAAAAATACCAGAAGGCTATAACAAGTAACCTATACATGTGCTTTATGGACCTAAGCAGCACATTTGTTCTAGTGAACTATCATAAGCTATGGAGTTGTATGTCTGCACTGGGGGCTTTAAAGAAATCATTTCATTACTAGCTTTTATGTATAGCAACTTAAAGACGAGGGTGAGGAATGGACCGAAGGGGGAGTTAACAAAACAATTTAGGATACGTAGGGGGTTAAGACAGGGGTGTGTCTTAGCCCCTCCCTTTCTTCAATTTACATTAATAATATTGAGTGCAGGCTCCTAATCCTCCTAAGGTAGCGGCAAGGCCCATACCCATCATGCTGTATGCGGATGATGCTGTCCTTTCGGAACTAACCTCAGCAAGCCTACAAGTTCTTATTAATTCTTTTAGTGATTTTCTGGAAAGTATTGAATGAAAGATTAATCTGGGCAAGACCTTCACAATGCCATGTTTTAGTAAAAAAGGAAAATGTTACCCCTTTTATTTAAAAAGCAACAAGATTGCAAGCATAAAGCACTTTAGTTACCTTGGTTTAAGGTTCTCTGATAATGGGAGCTGGAAATCACACACAGAGATTAGTGCAAGGAATATGTTATGGAATAACGAGGTGATTTTCATATTTGCACCAAAATTAGGGTCTAAGCCTATATCAGACATGATAACAAATTATACTGCCATGCTTGCTTCTGCCGCAACATAGGGGGCTCGTTATAATTACAAAGTAGTCCCTGACAAGGGAGATACAAAAAACACACCAACGAATATAGGCCTGAAATCAGTGCTATATTAAGGCTGTCCAGCCGGACAGGGGATTTTCATGGTGTTTCAAATCACAAAAACAAAAATAAAGTGGGACACAATCCTGCGTCCAACGCAACACATATAACAGAAAACAGAAATGAACAGAAATTCATAGAAAGGCTCAGGCAGGACAAAAAATGCTTGTAAATTATATATAGCAAGCAGACATTAAGTAGTAACACCATTACGCATCAGTAATTATTTCAAGTGCGTTTACGGTGTGTGTAAGGTCGACGACGTTTCGATCCCAGAAAACCAATACTGGGATCATTATCAGGATGTAACGTTCAAATGCCTGAGACAAAGTAAACCTGTAAAACAGTAGTAAAAGATATAGAAGACAAGAAGAAATAGTAAGTAGATCTTAGGGATGGTTGAACACAGTCTCTAAAACATAGTGCCTGTGAAGGACTAGGTGTAAAAACAATCCATCCAGACGTCGTGTTCTAGGTGTTACCAAAGTCTACATGCTGGGTGAAAAAAAACTTTACTATCGAAGATCTAAATGTGAAAAATGGAACAAGACCTTTAATGGTTACGGCGGGGATGCTCGGCATGATCACGGAAAGTGGCAACCCAGATATCAGCTGCTGTAGCGGCATGTGTTGTAGGAGGCTGACCAAGCGTAATAGCATGAAGCAAATGGTCAGGCAACCAAGGTAACTCGGTCGCACGTGGGCAAAGCTGAGTTATATCACACGAGCGTCGTGGTACTGGTGAAGAAAGGTAACAAAATTAGTAAAACATCAATAGTGATTTGGTGTAAAAACCAAATGGAGCATGGGGTGCATCTTACCATATGTCAAGGCGAGAATGAGTAGGATTTTAACGAATTGATCAAGTTCCATGAAGGGATGGTGGTGAGGGGAGGCGCGATAACCTGGGGAAAGGAGAGGAAGCAAGAACAGTGTGGTTACTGCGGGGGCAGGTATGCACAGGAAAGTGAGTGAGCCAGCCACTGAGGAGTTTCCCTAAGTAGATGAAAATTCAGAAGCGATCCAAGAATGATTAATCCAAATGGATAGCGTGTAGCGCAATTATGGTGCGTTTACTCATGAGCCGGTGCAGTGACCTGTGCGGGGAGGAGAGATAAACCGTGTAAAAACCGATAATGGCAGAATCTCTGCATAGAGTTTCAGGCCGGCTATGGGGCTTACCTGGTGATCCATCAATGTTCAGGTGCGCTTGGTGAATATGTGAGTCGGGAGTGAGGTAATCAACAGGTGCTGGAACGATCATGTGACTGCTCACGTGGTCGCGAGGAAGCGGACGACACGGTTATGTCGGCCATATTAGAGTGGTAGAATACGCCAAGGATAGTGAGAGTGTGAGGAAGCAGAAATTGAAATCGAAGCAGTTAGAAATACGGAGGCTAGAACACATGTAGGGTAACATTGTAGATAAATTCATTGATGAAGCTGCATTAATCATTTGGTAACAACAAGGCCGAAACAGGTAGGCATTAGCGGCCATCGTAAAAGTGGAAAATAAACAATTTGGTAGGTAAAAGCACATAGAGAAGGCCATCTTAGAGTGGTAGGAGGAGATAGGCCAAATTATACATGGCCTTAGTCAGTGTGTACATTTGTCGCCCGGTTTGCTTCATTCAATCACATAATTGCTAGTGCTGTCAATGTGAGGTTACCGAAACAGAGTGCAAGGAATTTGGCTTAGTAGGGTTACAATCGGTATTCAGTGATCCGTCGGGTAGCATGGAAATCAAGCGTCTAGACATCTTACCTTTGGGTCATGCATTAGTAATTGAAATGAGGAATTGTGGCACACTGTACAAGTATTATACACAGTAATATGGGTAGAGGTGGAATTTGGAAAATGGCCTACAGGAATAAAAAGGATTCAGGGAACAAGGAAGTAAAGGTAGTATTCAGATTGGGATTATAGTTGAGTTGTCCAATCTTCAAGTCTGTTGAGTCCAGTTTTGATGCTTCCAGTGCTCAGGATCCACTTCAATTCCTCTTTGTGCAGGAGTTGCCCTATATCTACTCCTCTTGGTGGTGGTTTGATTACACTGATTACAGTCCATCCTAAGTCATCCTCGCTGTGAGCATTGTTAGAGTAATGTTCCACCAAAGGTGCATTGGGTGTTTTGCAATGCACTCGACTGTGGTGCTGGCAAATCCACATTCTTGTTTTTTGTGTGGTCTGTCCAGTGTAAATTTTGTTGCATGGGCATACAATAGCATAAATTACATTACATGTATTGCGCGGATAACCACGGGCCAGGAGTTTTTTTGAAAGGAACGATGCCCCACGAAAATAGTCTTCCTTTAAAGTACAATTGCATCTAATCCTCAGAAATTGGGAGTAGGGTAAGGAGTCACAGAGTGCATGAGTGTGATTACTCTCATACCTGAGAAGTGTATTACCCTATTACCAGCGGAGACTTGTATGCACCTCTTTAAAAAGAGCCTGGTATTGCTCGAGGGAATGCCTCCTATCTCTGAAACTTAAGTCCACACAAAACTGACTGGTCTGTGTCACGACCTTCTCACTAGTCTCTCACACTGTGCGCAAATGCATCTTGAAACACTGGGTTATCCTTAATGCCGGCAATCTAACAAATGACCACCCACTCTTTGCCTTCCGCAAGAATAAGAATATAAAAGATCACTTGGTTAGAGCTGCCTTACCCACTACTAAACGGCAGGGACACTGAATAAGCACTGGGGTTTGGAACCTCTGATTGGTCATGCCAAATGCGGAAACTGCAGTGTCTGTAAATTCACTATTGAGGGTAAGGAGTTCACTTTCAATAACATCAAGGTTGAATCCAAGCAATTCTCTTACTGTAATACATGTAATGTAATTTATGCTATTGTATGCCCATGCAACAAAATTTACATTGGACAGACCACACAAAAAATAAGAATGCGGATTTGCCAGCACCACAGTCGAATACATTGCAAATCACCCAATGCACCTTTGGTGGATTATTACTCTAACAATGCCCACAGCTAGGACGATTTTAGATGGACTATAATCAGTGTGATCAAACCACCACCAAGAGGAGCAGATATAGGGAAACTCCTGAACAAAGAGGAATTGAAGTGGATCCTACGCACTGGAAGCATCAAAAGTGGACTCAACAGACTTGAAGACTGGACAACTCTACTATAAGCCCAATCTGAATGCTACCTTGTCTTCCTTGTTCCTTGAATAATTTGTATTCCCGCAGGCCATTTCTAAATTCCACCTCCAACCATATTACTGTGTATAATACTTGTACAGTGTGCCATAATTCCTCATTTCAGTTACCAATGCATTGATCACTGAATACCGATTATATTATGTGATTCTCTATGACCCTACTAAGCCAAATTCCTTGCACTCTATTTCGGTAACCTCACATTGATGGCACTAGCAATAGCCGTCATAACCGCGTTGCCCGCTTCCTCGTGACCACGTAAGAAGTCACATGACCGTTCCAGCACCCGTTGATTAACCTCACTCCCGACTCATATATTCACCGAGCGCACCGTAACATTGATGGATCACCAGGTAAGCCCCTTAGCCGGCCTGAAACTATATGCAGAGATTCTGCCATTCTTGGATTTTACCCGATTTATCTCTCCTCCATGCAAAGGTCATTGCACCGGCTCGTGAGTAAACGCACCTTTATTGCGCTGCTTGCTATCCGTTTGGATCAATCATTCTTGGATCACTTTTGAATTTTGCATCTACTTAGGTAAACTCCTCAGCGGATGGCTCACTCATTTTCCTGGGCATACCTGCCCGTGCAGTAACCACACTGTTCTTGCTTCCTCTCCTTTTCCCAGGTTATCGCGCCTCTCCTCAACACCATCCCTTCATGGGACTTGGTCAATTCGTTAAAATCCTACTCATTTTCCACTTTTACATATGGTAAGATACACCCCAGGTTTTCACACCGAATCACTATTGATGTTTTACTAATTTAGTTTCCTTTCTTCACCAGCGCCAAGACGCTCATGTGATATAACTCGGCTTTGCCCACGTGCGACCGAGTTACCTTGGTTGCCTGACCATTTGCTTCATGCTATTATGCTTGGTTAGCCTCTCTCACCAGAGATAGTCAGCCTTCTACGCCACACACCGCTACATCACCTGATATCTGGGTTGCCACTTTCTGTGATCACGCCGAGCATCCCTGCCGTAACACTTAAAGGTCTTGTTCCATTTTTCACATTTAGATCTTCGATAGTAACGTTTTTTTTCACCCAGCATGTGGACTTTGGTAACACCTAGAACACGACATCTGGATGGATTGTTTTTTCACCTAGTCCTTCAAAGACACTATGGTTTAGAGACTGTGTTCAACCATCCCTATGATCTACTTACTATTTCTTCTTTCTTCTATATCTTTTACTACTGTTTTACAGGCTTACTTTCTCTCAGGCATGTTAACGTTACGTCCTGATGACGATCCCAGTATTGGTTTTACAGGATCGAAACATCGTCGACATTACACACACCGTAAACGCAATCGAAATAATTACAGATGTGTAATAGTGTTACTACTTAATGTCTACTTGTTGCATTTCTATATATAATTTACAAGCATTTTTTGTCCTGCCTGAGCCTTTCTGCGAATTTCTGTTCATTTATGTTTTCTGTTATATGTGTTGTGTTCAATGCAGGATTGTGTCCCACTTTATTTTTGTTTTTGTGATTTGAAACATCATTAAAATCCCTTGTCTGGCTGGACAGCCATAATATAGCACTGATTTCAGGCCTATATCAATTGTTCTTTTTTTGTATCTTCCTTGTCAGGGACTACGTTGCAATTGTAACAAACTACTACTCAAGGTTCCTGACCATTACAATTGGGTTCCCTTGTTACTCAAAACACGTTGAGCGCAATAGATGGATTGCAAGGGTTCTTGACCCTATTACCCTTCTCAAAGTGGGTTACCTTCCTTGCTTCCCCATACCTTTCCTTCTCCTCTTCAGATCTTTCTTCACCTATCTCTCCAGAACACATAGTGCTATGTCAGACCATGCTCCATTGTACTCTGAAGAATATATTAAAAAAATAATTGAGGGACCGTCGCTGTTCATAGACCCCACGGAAACCACACCTAATACCAACATCTCTCTTACTGAACAACTAGAAAAATGTAAAAAGAAATATGTCAGACTCCAATTAATGATCCATATGCTTACTGAATATCTCAGGGCAAATATCATACGGGTAGGCATGCAAGTAAGAAACATACCTGGAGTTTTTACTGATAATAACAAATATATCACAAACTTTAGCTATTTTGGAACAACCTGCTCCCGCCACTGGATGGTGTTGGGCATAGATACTGCCACAGAAACATTACAAAAACTCAACGAGGAAATGGCTGACATTGAGAAACAAATCAAAGACACCAGCTCAATTGCTGACTGTAAAAAACTACTAGAGCAAGTCCAAAAAACCGTAGACAAATTCTAACGACTTGAACAAAACAAAATAAACCTCAAGGTGAAAAAAGATATCAAATCATACACTCTAGAGAGAACGTACCCATACCTACAAAAGGACTTCTACCTTAATCGATCTTACTCTAATCCTCAAAATTCTAGACCTTGGGGTAAATTCAATATACAAGATAATCTGGTAGGATTCTCTGATACATCTGCAGAGTCATCTGACAACTCTGACCAAGAGAAAGGTCCCAATACCTCCACTCGGGCACCTAACCAACCTTTTTAGGAAGGGTACAAAACGAGCAACCAAAACGGGGCAGAGTCAAACGATGGTACAACCCTCCAGGTGAGCGCCAGACCCGCCAGAAATTCAGTGGTAACTAATGATATGGAAACTACACATGACCCCCTCACCATACCAATTTTCAACTTATTCAGACATGCCCTTACTGACCCTGAACAATCACTTCTCAGCAAGGGCCTCTCATATGTCCCAACTACCCACCCCAACTTTTTAGAGTTACAGACAGAACTTCTCCATTTTTTTCGTAGAATCAGACTACATACGTACTTCTTACTCAATCCTTCACCTACCAGCATCACCAATACTCCCCTTCACCCTCCCTCCACCTTCTCTCCTGTCTATAATCCCTGGAGAAGTACTTACTTTTGAAGAAAAGGGTTATGAAAGATGTTGCTAGGCTTGAAACAACCAGATGCTACATTTCCTACAACATATCCCTTGAGGAAAAGAGGGTCCCTAATGATCTTAAAAACAATGACTCTTTGATCATTAAACCTGCCGATAAAGGCGGGGGAATTGTCCTACAAGAAAAAGATATATACAGATCCGAAATATTAAGACAACTGTCCAACAGAGATCATTACTGCAGACTACCCACCGACACCACCAAAGAACTACAGAAACGCATTCTTCAAATCACAAGTGATGCTAAAACACAAGGTTTCCTGAGCCAGAACAACTCTCTCTTCTTAAATACCAAATCACCACGCACACCTGTCATCTACACACTCCCAAAAATTCACAAATCCACCAGGACTCCCCATAGTTTCGGGATGTGGGTCAATTCTCGAACCACTAGGACAATATGTGGATTTTTTCATAAAAGATTTTGTCCCAAAGACGGAATGCTACATTAGAGACAGTATGGCAATGATCGAACCTTGTAGAACATTACCCATTTAACTGTGATTCAGACATCCTATGCACTATGGATGTCGAATCCCTCTACACTAATATCCTCCAAAGAGATGCCCTACGTGTCACTGAATGTGTCCTAAACACCAGACCACACCCTCATGCAGTACCTACTCTTTTCATTCTGCAATTACTTGAAATATGTCTCACCAGGAATTTCTTTAGCTTCAATGACCAATACTACCAACAGGTTAACGGTACTTCGATGGGGGCTGTTTTTGCCCCCAGCCAGGCCATATTGTTCATGGATTTCCTTGAAACAACCTGTATCTTCTCCACAAGTAATCACTTCCACACTGGCATTGGCTTGTGGAGACGATACATTGATGATATTTTTCTGATTTGGGATGACACAGAAGAGACCCTTAAACAATTTCTGCACTGGCTCAACAACAATTGTCAGGGCTTGAATTTTACCTTCTCTTTTGCCAAAAATACAATTTCCTTTTTTGACCTTACCATTCAATATCTCAATGGTGAACTCGTTACCACTCTATACAGGAAACCCACTGAGTGTAATACACTTCTCAGGTATGAGAGTTATCACCCTCGTGCACTACGTATTTCCTTACCCCACTCCCAATTTCTGAGGATTAGACGCAATTGTACCTTAAAGGAAGACTATTTTCGTGAGGCATCGTTCCTTTCCAAAAAACTCCTAGCCCGTGGTTATTCGCAGAGACTTGTAAGCACCTCTTTAAAAAGAGCCTGGTATTGCCCAAGGGAATGCCTCCTATCTCCCAAACCCAAGTCCACACAAAACCGACTGGTATGTGTCACGACCTTCTAACCAGTCTCGCACACTGTGTGCAAATGCATCTTGAAACACTAGGGTATCCTTATTTCGGCAATCTAACAACTGACCGTCCACTCTTTGCCTTCCGCAAGAGTAAGAGTATAAAAGACCACTTGGTTAGAGCCACACTACCCACTACTAAACAAGCAGGTACACTGAATGAACACTGGGGTTTGGAATCCCTGATGGGTTATGCCAAATGCGGAAACTGTAGTGTCTGTAAATTCACTATTAAGGGTAAGGAGTTCATTTTCAATAACATCAAGGTTGAATCCAAGCATTTCTCTAACTGTAATACATGTAATGTAATTTATGCTATTGTACGCCCATGCAACAAAATTTACATTGGACAGACCACGCAAAAAATACGAATGCAGATTTGCCAGCACCACAGTCGAATACGTTGCAAAACACCCAATGCACCTTTGGTGGAACATTACTCTAACAATGCCCACAGCGAGGATGACTTGAGAAGGACTGTAATTAGTGTGATCAAAATACCACCAAGAGGACTAGATAAAGGCCAACTCCTGAACAAAGAGGAATTGAAGTGGACCCTGTACACTGGAAACATCAAAACTGGAATCAGCAGAAGACCCTGAAGACTGAAGACTGGACAACTCTACTATAAGCCAAATCTGAATGCTACCTCTACTTCCTTGTTCCTTGAATCATTTTTATTCCCGCAGGCCATTTTCCAAATTCCACCTCAAATCATATTACTGTGTATAATACTTGTAAAGTGTGCCACAATTCCTCATTTCAATTACTAATGCATGACCCAAAGGTAAGATGTCTAGATGCTTGTTTTTTATGCTACCCGATTGATCACTTAATACCGATTGTATTATGTGCTTCTCTCTGCTAAGCCAAATTCCTTGCACTCTATTTCGGTAACCTCACATTGACGGCACTAGCAATTATGTGATTAAATAAAGTAAACCGGGCGAAAATGTACACACTGAGTAATGTCATGTATAATTTGGTCTATCTTCTCCTACCGCTCTAAAATGGCCACCTTCTCTATCTGCTTTTACCTACAAAATTGTTTATTTGCCACTTTTAAGATGGCTGCTAATGCCTGCCCGTTTCGGCCTTGTTGTTACCAAATGATTAATGCAACTCCTTCGAAGAATTTATTATATCTACAATGTATACCCTACATGTGTCCTAGCCTCCCTATTTCTAACTGCTTCAATTTCAGTTTCTGCTTCCTCACACTCTCACTGTCCTTGGCGTATTCTACCACTCTAATATGGCCGCAATAACCGAGTCGCTCGCTTCCTTGTGACCATGTGAGCAGTCACATGACCGTTCTAGCACCCGTTGATTAATCTCACTCCCGACTCACACATTCACTGAGCGCACCGGAACATTGATGGATCACCAGGTAAGCCCCTTAGCCGGGCTGAAACTCTATGCAGAGATTCTGCCAACACTGTTTATCTCTCCTCCCCGCACAGGTCATTACATCGGCTCGTGAATAAACACACCATCATTGCGGTACTCGCTATCCGTTTGGATTAATCATTCTTGGATCGCTTCTGAATTTTCATCTACTTAGGTAAACTCCTCAGCAGCTGGCTTCCTCTCCTTTCCCCAGGTTATCGCGCCTCCCCTCACCACCATCCCTTCATGAGACTTGGTCAGTTCGTTAAAATCCTACTCATTCTCGCCTTGACATATGGTAAGATGCACCCCATGCTCCATTTGTTTTTCAGACCAAATCACTATTGATATTTTACTGATTTCATTTCCTTTCTTCACCAGCCCCAAGACGCTCATGTGATATAACTACGCTTTTGCCACATGCGACCGAGTTACCTTGGTTGCCTGACCATTAGCTTCATGCTAATGCTTGGCTAGCCTCTCTCACCAGAGATAGTCAGCCTCCTACAACACACACTGCTACAGCACCTGAAATCTGGGTTGCCACTTTCCGTGATCATGCCGAGCATCCCCGCCGTAACACTTAAAGGTCGTGTTCCATTTTTCACATTTAGATCTTTTCGATAGTAACGTTTTTTTTCACCCAGCATGTGGACCTTGGTGACACATAGCACGCGACATCTGGATGTAAGGTTTTTTCACCTAGTTCTTCACAGGCACTATGGTTTAGAGACTGTGTTCAACCATCCCTATGATCTACTTACTATTTCTGATTGTCTTCTATATCTTTTATTACTGTTTTACAAGCTTACTTTCTCTCAGGCATGTAAACGTTACGTCCTGATGATGATCCCAGTATTGGTTTTACGGGATCGAAACATCGTCGACCTTACACACACCGTAAACGTAATTGAAATAATTACTGAAGTATAACAGTGTTACTACTAAATGTCTGCTTGTTGTATTTCTATATATGGAAGAGGTGTGGCGCCGCAGCCAGGACGACTGACTCTGGTATCTGGGGATCCCGGTTCAATCCCCAGTGCCGGTGGCAGTTTAGCCCAGCACCATGTGACTCTGGGAAAAACCTTGCTTAATCTTCCCGACAGCCCCCAGCGCCTAGAGACCCTTACGGGAAATTGTTCGCGCTTTACAAATGTGGATTATTATTATTATATATAAATCACAAGCATTTTTTGTCCTGCCTGAGCCTTTCTGTGAATTTTTGTTCATTTATGTTTTCTGGTATATGTGTTGCGTTGGACGCAGGATTGTGTCCCACTTTATTTTTGTTTTTGTGATTTGAAACATCATTAAAATCGCCTGTCCAACTGGACAGCCTTAATATAGCACTGATTTCAGGCCTATATTCATTGGGTTTTTTTTGCATCTCCCTTGTCAGGGACTACTTTGTAATTATAACAAACTACTACCCAAGGCCCCTGACCATTACAATTGGGTTCCCTTGTTACTTAAAACACGCAACAAAGTGGGCTGGCATTTGGGGCTTGGGCGATAATGACATCCTTCAAAAACAAGAAGATAAATGCTTGAGGCGGTTGCAAGCGGTACCACAATGATTCCCCAGCACTATTGTTTATTTATTTTATTTTATTTTATTTAGTAAGTTTTATAGAGTGCGAACAAGACCCTTGCGGATATCAGAGCGCTTTACAGTAAATAAAGTTCTCTATACATCAATTAAATGCAAGTCAAAACACGTAAACATAACATCTTGTAAAAGCAAAGTAGTAGGGTGCAACACCAAACTATCCAGTTGAATCAGGCAAAGGGTAGATAAAGAGTCTGGGTTGCCTAGATGGTCCCTTGTCAAAGTAAGGGTTAGTAGCGAGGGTACGTTTAGTCTCGAAATTTCTTTAGACCACGCTCAGGTGAATTTGGCCATGAGAATCGATTTTACTTCCTTTTTGAAAGATGCAGTAGAGGAGCTAAGTCTGGTTTCTGGGGGTAAGGCATTCCAGATTCGTGGCGCCATCCCTGAAAAGGTTCGGTTATAAGTTTTCTTTTTGTTGAATCTTTGCGGTTTCAGTAGTAGGTTTTCCGCACTTCTTGAAGATCTGATCCCACCAGAGACCGTTAGTTTCTGTGCCATATAGCTGGGTGCCTTGTGATGTATGGCTTTATGCGTCAAACACGCTATTTTAAAAGGAATTCTGGCTTCCAGAGGTAGCTAATTTAAGGATTTTAGGTCCGGAGAGATGCGGGAGCTTCTTTTAGAACCAGTGATGAGTCTAACTGCAGCATTGATTGAAGCTCTTAGAGGTGCTGTCGTAGCTTTGGGTAGGCCACAAAGAGAGATACTTCCGTGCTCCACTCTAGGGATAACTAGAGCTTGTACTGCCTGCTTGAAGTCATTGACTGGCAGGAAGGGTTTCAGCTTCCTCAGTGTGTTTATCTGGAAGTTTGCTCCCTTTGATGCGTTGCTGATGTGTTTTTGCATATTGAGGTTACTGTCAAGAGTTATTCCCAGTGATTTCACTGAATCCACGATGGATGGTTTAACGTTGAGTGCCGTAAGATGTTTGATCCAGTCTTGCATTATGGAGACTTGGGCAGGTGGAGCTATTAGGAGGAATTCGGTTTTTAGGGCATTCATTTTGAGATGGTTTTCTGCTAGCCATGTCTGGGTATTCCCAAGAGTTGTGTTAAGCAATTTGATGTCTTCTAAGGTGTAGTTCTTAAGGTATAGTTGTGTGTCATCAGCGTACATGTGATATTGCACGTTGGAGGCGTGTAGAATTTCAGTGAGTGGTTCCATGAAAAGATTAAACAATGTCGGGGATAGTGAGGACCCTTGTGGGACTCCCAAAGCTACTGGGATGGGTTTGGACAGGGAGTTGTTGACCTTGAATTGTTGTATCCAGTTTTGGAGAAATGAGGTGAACCAATTTAGCACTGACCCTGATAATCCCATTCTGTTTTTCAGAAGATCTATCAGGTTCTCATGTTTGACCGTATCAAAGGCTGAGGAGAGGTCTAGCAGGATGAGTAGGCAGGTTCCATTCTGATCAAGGATTTGTAGCGCGTCGTCAATTATATGTGTCATGGCTGTTTCAGTGCTGTGACCTGCTCGGAAACCTGATTGGTGTTTGTTAAGAAGGTCAAAGTGATCAATATGCCTTGTCAGCTGGAGGTGTACATATTTTTCTAATAGTTTGGCCAAGGTGGGAATATTGGAAATAGGACGATAGTTGTTTAGGTCAGTAGGGTCAGCCGTGGTTTTTTTTAGGATGGGTGATAACTATCCAACTTTGATGGTGTCTGGGATGCAACCTTGTTGTAGTGAACTGTTTATGATCTTGCAGAGAGGCAGAAGCAATGAAGTTAAGTCTTTAACAGCGTTTGAGGGGAGAGGATCGGTGAAGTGATTGGCAGGGTTCAGGGCACTAAGTATTTTGCATATAGCTTCTTCCGTGTAAGTAACAAAGGATGACCAAGCTGTGTAATTTTTTAACTCAAACTTTGATGGGATTTGGTGTGGTGCAATTGGAAATGCTGGGGAGGTTTTAGTATAAGAACCAGAGTGTAAGATTAGATCATTGAGGAGGTCCTTTTTGATGTTGTCAGTCTTCTGAGTAAAGAATGTAGAAAATTCTTCACAGTTGGGTTGCGGGCAAGCTATGTCTTGCGGACGTTGGGGTGCATCCTTAGATTGGGATTCGATTAATTCAAAAAGTATTTTGGGGCGATTTCTTGCTTGGTCTAGTTGGTGGCTGAAGAAGTCTGCTTTAGTGAGCTTGATCTTTCTGTAATATGCATTTCTCTTTTTCCTTAGAATCTTGAAGTGATTGGTGGATGGAACTGATCTCCAAGTGCGTTCAGAAGTTCTGAGAGACCGTCTGTCCTCGTTGAGTATTCCATTGTACCAGGGCTTAGAGTCTTTTATGGAGACTCTCTTTAGTTGAAGGGGGGCTACCTCATTTATTATCGAGGTCATGGAATTGAGGTAGTGATTGGTAAGATCATGGACTTCGGAAGACCCTGCAGGGGGTAGAAGTAGGTTGTAGCTGTGTTAGGGTTGATTTTTTTCAGGTCTCTTTTCCATACTTTTGGTCTTGTGGTTTGAGCCGAGTTAAGATTTACTATTTCCTTGATAAAGAAGGTGAAAATATGATGGTCTGACCAGTCACAGGGTTGGATCGACTCCAGATGAATGGAATCTCTTTTAGAGATTATTATATCCAGGATTGAACCTTTATCGTGTGTGGGGCTGTTACAAATTTGGGTGAGATCCAGGTCATCGAGGACATTTTTGAGACTATTGACCACTGCATCATTGTGGTCGTCCCAGTGGAGATTGAAGTCGCCAAGGAATATTTGGGTATTTTGATGCCCGGTGTTCGTTGAGACCATATCCATGAAGTGTTCGATGAAGGCGAGGTTGTCACCTGGTGGATGATAGATGGTTTGTAGAGAGCATAATGGTTTGCCATTACTGGTGATGTCGAGGCATATGTATTCGCAGGAAGGGAATGCAGGGGATATGGATCTGTTTACTGAGATATTGCTACGGTGTATACAGGCGATACCCCCCCCCTGTCTTATCAATTCTGTCCAGTCTGATGATGTCGTAGTTTGGGGGGACTAGTATGTTGATGATTGGTGTGGAGGATTCCTTTAGCCAGGTTTCAGTTAACATTATCAGGTCCGGTTCTTGTGTGAGAATGAGGTCAGCTATGTCCGCTGCGTGCCTAGAGGCCGATCTACAATTTAGGAGTATGCATTTAAGACGGGGCTTGATGAGGGATGAAGTAGGTTCCTGAGTGAGGGGGACTCTTCTTAAGTTGTTGTCAATGATGCCTCTAGTGTTGTATTTAGTGGTCCTGTGAGGGTTGCTGGGGATAGTTGGGATAGTCATTGAAGGGAGTGAGAGGGTTCGTGGAAGAGGGTTCATATGAGTGTAGTAGAGAAAGTAGATCGCTCTCAAAAAGCGGATTGGTGCTTCGGATTGGGCGGGTTGATTTATTATGGGAGGGAACTGATTTCCAGCTGCGTAGTGTAAGTTTCGAAGTGACTGTTAGGTGGTTTAGGTACCCACTAGATTTAGACTGTCTTGTAGCTCTGGTGAACCATGGTTGTCTCGATATCAACTCATTGAATGCTTGAAGTTCTTCTTTGATTTGATGTAATGATATCATGATCTCATCAAGTCTGGGGTCTGGTGCGGTAATGGGTAGGGTTGGAGGCTGTGTTATGGATGTGGATGGCTGCTTTGTGGTCTGGATAAGTCTGTGGTCTGGTGCAGGAATGAGTAGAGTTGGAATCAGTGTTATGGATGTGGGTGGATGAGTTGTGGATATGGATGGCTGAGTAGTGGATGTAGATGGCTGGGTTGTGGGTGTGGGAAGTGTACTTAGGTCTAATGTGAGGACGGCGTGTCTTCTATGTGGTGATGGAGTGTCCTATCATGTTCCAACACCTGAGCTGGGCTGGAATGGGGGATGTACGTGCTAGGAGTATCAGTGTGCAGCAAGGATGAGGTAGCGGGAGTGTTGGTTATGGAAGGGATGATGTTAAAAAGGGGGGAGCTGTGATAGAGGGAGTTTAATATCTTTTGGGGGTGCGTATGCTGCTACAGTCGTGCTGGGTGAATGTATTGTGTGTGGGTCAGGTGGCGTGGTAGTCGCATGTGTCTCCAATGTGAATAATGGTCGGTGTAATAGAGGAACGTGGTTGGTGGGAGGGTTTGGTGAAGTCATGTGAAGTGATATGATGTGTGTTGGTGGAGGGGGTTGTCTGGGTGGAAGTACTGGTCGGAATAGTAGTGGGTCATGGTTGTCAGAAGGGATTGGCGATGTGATATATTGTGTATTGGTGATGGGAGTAGCCTGGGTGGCAGTTTGAGGTTTAGACACTTGTTCTTTAATAATGGGAAAGATGTTATCCAGGAGATTTAAACTACGGTTTGTGGATTGCATGAGGATGGTCCCGTTATTGTAGATGGTGATGGTTGCTGTCGCTTGCAAGAGCTGGGAGGGGGAGATATAAATAACTAGACCATGCGCGATTTTCCTAGTGGAGGAGATCACAAATAAGGCTAGGAATGCTTTCCTCCATTGCGCTCTTCGTTTCATGTGGAAAATGATATCTGTGGTTGTGTGCCCGTTGTGTATGGGATCAGCGATGGTTGTTTCAGGGTGAAGTTTTATAAAATTGTGCTTAAATCGTTTGGCTGATTTTCTTGAGAGGTTGGGGGTGTAAATGATGGTGTAGGTATGCGTGCCTGTGAGCTCCATGATATTACCAGCACAGTTGGTGAGACGTTAGGGGGCACAGAGTGTGTATGGGGCTCGTATAGGGGTCTGTGCTATGCGGTGTGATGGGTTTGTGGAGGTGGATGGGTATGGGTGGGGGAAGGAGCAACTGTGGTGGTGGCTAGATTTTGGGCTGGGGGAAAGGGGGTTAGTTCTAGTACCCTAATGATTGCAACTTGGGCGTCCAGTGAGGGGTAGGATGTGTGGCAGGAAAAAGATAGAGAGGCATAGAGATAAATTGAATTGAAAGAAGTTTACAGTAAAATTCTGACCTGAAATAAGTAGGTAGAGAAGTCGGTGGCCGTAGACTATGGGCGGTACCCCTATGGTGGAGTCAGTCTAATATGGCCGCCTCCTTAGGAAAGACCCTCATAGACAGCCATAAAGTCCTATGTCTTTTTCCATTGACTGTGGATAACCCGGTGTAGTCTTGTTTCACTTTCCATCCATCTGTTGATGATTTTAGTCCTTTTTCTGTTGTTGTGTTTTGGCCCAGAGGTTGCTGTTTCTCTGTGCTTAGAATGACCAGTGGCTGGAGGTGGACCCCTCACCCTTGTTGTTTGTGTGGTCAGCCATTTTGCGAATATGCGACCCAAAGCTGCTGCCAGCCAAGCTATCGCGAAGTCATACATAAAGATAAAGGTAAAAAAAATAAGAAATAAAAATAAATAAAGATACCATTAAAGCATCCACGATGTCGCCGCTGCAGTCGTTGCTTATCCAGTCTGATTGAGCTGCGGGCTACATTAGGGCCTCCCTTTGATGACCAAGGGTTCTGTTGCCATGGTGCCGTGGAAGCTGTGTGCTTATTCTTTTGTCTCAAAAACTTCCGTAAAAGATATCAAATAGACGCGCTATCGGCATTGTTATGCGCTGATCCTGGGGGGGGCGGGGCCAAGTAGAGACTTCTTCCGTTGAGCAAAAAGTTGTTCCACATGACCCGGCACCCGATCCCTCGATCCATGAAGAGATCAGGAGCGTGATGTCCGCGATGTTGTGGGGAGATCCTGCCGCGTCAAAGATAGCCTGCAGCCTCGTCCGGGGGTCGTAGGGGCTTGCTCCGTGTGTCCCAGATCCCTCGATCCGTGAGGGGATCAGGAGCGTGATGTCCGCGATGTTGTGGGGAGATCCTGCCACGTCAAAGATAACCTGCAGCCTCGTCCGGGGGTCGCAGGGGCTTGCTCTGTGTGTCTCAGGACCAACTGGCCCCTTCCCTCTTCGATCTGGGGCAGAACTCTTCGGCTGCAATCGGGTTAATCTTCATCCTATAGTCAGTGATCCTCAACGGCGATTCCGAGCCTGAACCTGTGCGGACGGAGGTGGGTGGTGATGAGCTCAGGAGAGTCCGGTCATCTCTCCGCTTCGACAACGACATACACTCAGCTTCGTAGATGGCGGCCAGTTACTCGTCCATTCCAAAGTCTGTACCAGGTGAGCAGCGTCATTTGGCCCGGATCCTTGTAAGATTAGCTCCATATGAAGTGTGATGTATTCCTGTTTTGCTTGTATGTTCTGTTCCGTTTGGTGACTGCCACTGACAGGGCTATTTCAAGTAGGGGATCCCAAGCGCTTGGAGCTCCTTCGGAGAGCTCCTACCAGTCGGCCATCCTATGCCATCTTTGCCATCAACCATTGTTCATATGGAAGTTGGTTTACAGCCCATCTCGGTATTATAGGGGCCAAACCATTGTTACTTTGGCATTCAGTTTGGTCAAAACCTGAGGCTAAACTAACTCAGGATTTTATTTAGGATTGCATGCTTTGGATCAAGTACACAAGATACCTTGGTTGTCTCAGATGAACAGGAGTTTATAAAGTATTTGAGATAGTGATATGTATTTGTGGGAGAACCAGGAAAATATCTGACTCTACCCAAAAAATTTATTAAAGCAGCTTAGTAGGGAAAAATGTATGAGATTAATTAATTCTGAGAATGAGACTAAAGCCTCTGTAGTATCTTACACTTCATATCTTACTCATCAGGGCTTTCAGAATTACCTTGGTTGGGTCCATAATCTGTGCCACAGATTTCTCCTGACAAGATTTCCATTTCTCTATTATACACCATCTGGTAGCCTTTCCTACGGGCATCGAGTGGGCACATAAGGATACCAAACATCAGTGTGATAATGCATTAATCCAATCCACTTTGATTATAACCCTTTTTGTAAAATGTTATTATGAAGGTAGGAAAAAGTATCTAAAGCCTCTGTTTTTAAATGAAAGCTTGCATAACATTGTATTTACACATATGTAAATTTACGTCAAGGACCTGAGAGAGGATGGCTGCAGTGGAGGAAGCAGTCATTTACTTTGCTAAAGTAACGTATTCACAATGTGTGAATTTACCCTATCCGATGTAAACTTCCTGACATTTGTAGATGATATACCACACAGAATAATCCAAAAATAGCATTTGTAAGACTGGATACCGACATGAAAGAAAAAGCATGGATTCTTGTTGGTGAAGTGGTCTCCCTCTTCCTTTATGTGTAAGATTTGAAGTCAACAGGAAATTCCAGTCCATTTGAGTGATTAACAACTTGTCTGAGCTTTGACATCAAACTAGGAATCTGCTTAGAATATAGTCTTGATTGCTTCTAACATTGATGATAGCAAGCCAGAATATATTAGAACACTGAAATGTTGGGAGCTCCATTGAAAATAATGGAGTGCTCTAATGGCCGGTAGAGGCCTGGTGCTCTAACTTTCCAATGTTGTCCTTCACAGCTGTTGCTGTGAACAAAAGCCTCATGGAGCTCGAGGGGATTTCAATACCCTAGGGCTCAGTGATGCCTTTGTTTTATTTGTTGGAACATTCTGCCCTCTAGTGGCAGAATGTTCTAATAGCCTTGTACTCCACAATGTAGGAGAGGTGCCCTTCCACGCCAAATGGGGCAGGGTCAATATAACATATAAACAAGAATGAGTCCCTCTTTGCGTCAATCACTTTGGCTATACACACTCCTGATATTTTGTTATATGCAGTCACTCTTCATTCTCAACATTGAACATAGTTATATGTAAAGATGTCTTGTTTATTAAACATTCTTTCCTAATATACAATGTTATTACTATAATTCTTATCATGAGGCAAATACATTAAAATAAATATATAAAAACATCATGAATAAACTTTATCAAACAATAAAATCATACACATCATGAAATGGGTTATAAAACAATATCATGGAATTCTCTCATCTATTACAAGCACAAATAGTACAAATTGTCGACGGAGTGTTTCAGTGGCTTAAACTTGATGCACACCACCTTCTACATGACAAGATATTTACAACCAAATTTGGGCTAAAAATATAAAAAATACATAATTACATTCGAATAGGCATATTTACATAAACAAGTTCAGTGTTGTCTAAGTAACTAACTAGTCAATTTACTCAAAATTCGCTCATCATCTATCGTATACTGCCATTAAGCACTGATGTTATTAATGTCAGTCATCCACATTTAGTCATCTAGATAAAACTGTATAGATTTATCTTCATGAGAGAAATAATGTGTTTTTTTCTTTTTGATCATTATCCTTATAGTCTATTTTGTTATTTCAAAAGATCCTAACTTATAATCCCCCATACAGACCCCCACATTATAATATATTATGATACATTTTACCATGGGTCTGTTGAAAAGATCCACCACCTTTCGTAAATCGTTCAAGACAGTCTTTGGGAGTATTATTATCTAGAATAAGATACATAGCCTCAGTAAAGGCCACCTACTATAATGATTCAATGACCAAATAAACCAAATTCTATCCACTTACATCATCATAGATACTTTTGGGTCCGCTAGATTAGCATATATTATAATTAAGGCTCCCTGTTTTTAGTTTTTAATGATTTTTACAGATAAATACAGACAGAAAACATTAATTTTTGGTTGGGTTGCTTTTGGAGTAATTCTAAATACTGTCTACCATGACTGCCAGGCCAATAAATGTGTGGATTGAAAGATAAGGGGTTTAACCCCTTCAGTGCCCATGACAAGATAGTCTCATCATGGAGCGCGGTTGCGCTGTGCCCATGACGAGACTATCTCGTCATGAACCCCGCCCGCTACTTCAACGCCCGGCACAGGGCGGGGAAAGGGCGGGGCACAGAAGGGGTTAAAAAAGAATGGAAATATAGTAAAGAGGCTTTAACAGCAGTAAATATGCACAAGGTTGAAACTGAAATTTGCATGTTTTCATATAAGTGCACTGATTTATCTTCTGAGTGTGTTCACAGCACTTAAACCTGGCAGGCATTCCAGCATGAGTGCATATTTATAGGTTAAATAAATGTGGAAAAAGACTAATTTCAGCTTACTTTTTCCACAAAACCCAAAATAAATATGGATAAATACAGATAAAATTAGCAAAAAAATAAATATGGATAAATACAGATGGAAATGGCAAAAAAATAAATACCATAAAACCGGGAGCCCTAATTATAATTCACACTTCCACCTGATATAACCAAGAGGTGAACCAATCCAGTCTGTTTTGACAGTATCGTCACTGTATTAAAAATAGGAATGGGTACATATTAACATAGGAGGCCTCTACGTATCAATATGCTATCTTTTATCAAGTTATGCTACTGAACTTGCTTAGGCACTGGTATATTGTTTACTAGGATCTCTCTATTTATTTAATTTATTGTCACTTGATTGGACCACTCTCTTCCTGTTCAGTGTGTTTAATGCCCTGTAATTACAAACTTTTTCTTTCCTTCTTCCCTTATCTTTCTGTGGGGAATATTCTAAAATCTGAAAATATATGTATGAGGCCCATATCGCTACATCATACCTAAAGCACGAGATTCTTGCACTCTTTACTGACATTTTGTATAGACTGAGTTATATTCCGCTACTCTCAGTCAAGATTTAGGTAATAACCTGTATTTGCCTGTTACACAACCCCCTCGTTATTGTGATATTTCAAATCCATTTACCGAACAAGCGTTATTGGTGTTGGTTTAAACAACCAAATATACATCTGGCAGCTATATTAAAATAAAATGTTACAAAAGCAAATCAAGCATGCTGATTTGGTTTATCTTTGCTCCCTTACTTTTCTAGGTCCATACCGTTGTTACTTCATTTGACAGAAACAATAGGCCCTTCCCATGCTATTAATACTGGCGTTTTTATGTATTAAATGCCCTCCCTTTAGACAATGGAACACCATTTCCAGAGAACTAACTATCACATTGATGGCTAAAATGGCCACTGTCCACAACCACTTACTTCAGAAGGGTTTAATAATGCCCGTCCTCTAGATCGGGTGTTTATATTCATGCGGAGCACGCCATTTCCGAGCCCTGCTTTTTATGGCTCACTCTTCATTGTGATTGCGTTGTTTGAGAATGCCACAAATAGATGCCATTTTATGGTCAGTCATGGAATAAACTTACTCGAATGGTGTATATGACTTAATTTTATTGGTTAAATTAATCACACAAATATCTTTTACAAATTCAGTCGAGAAACTGTTGAGCGAGTTTATCATATTTATTTATATATAATCCTTCGAAATAATTTCAAACTTAAGGTAATGTGCTCTCCTCTCTTTTTGTGACCTAATATGTATTGTCCCTAATCAACAAAATAGGCAAAGTCATAATCTCTCCACAAAGTCTGCATTTTTCTTGATTATATTTCATTGTATTCACATTGTTAGTTTATTCCAAAATCGGTCACATATAGTGGCCATTTTGATGTCAAGGAGGCCGATAATGACCACGTATGGAGTGATTCGGTAGATGAATGAGCTATATTTACAAACAAAATTTACTCTCCAACCTATCATCTCCAACAATGGAATAAGTAAGGATATTGATGAGCTCTGCTTATGGATAAAGTTCACTCTCTACCCCCCGGGTTATACAACAGTCCATAGACACCACATGATTTACTAAATGTTGATAACTTAATTATACTTATATTATTGTAGATTGGTCTAATTTAATAATAGTTACCGATTTAGTTACTATCTTAGCAACAGTTACCAGTCTTCTCGGTTATTTGATCCATATTTGTATGGGTCGAATTTGCTCATATAAAACTATTCTCTTTTCTTTCTCTTTTTATCAATATCTCCACCTCTTGCCATGCTCATAATCCTCTCTAGTATGCACCAGTGTAGGTCACTCTCTTTATGTTTATTTTGTATTCAATGTTCAGTCAAGGGTGCATTTTTCTTACCTGTTCTTATCGATGATTTATGTTCATTTAGTCTAATACATATTTTTCTTTCTAGTTTCTCCATTATATCCTTCTTTACATGGGCATACAACTAGATATACTTCATTTATTTCTTACAATTAGACATAGTGTTGAAATGATGTTTCATACCTCTACACTACTTCATGTCATTATGGTGTTGCAATTACCGCAATTCCCACACAGGAAATTGCCTGTCATTCTCTTGCCAGTTGTAAGGCTTGTTTGTTGCAGTGTGTTAGGGTCGTGTACGTATGGACCAGGAGTTTCCAAATTTGTTCTATTTCTTCTGTATGCGAATAGGGGCTTCTGTATAATTTCCTTTCCTGTGTCATTTAATAGGGACCAGTTTCTATTAATTAAGTTCTTAATCTTATTCAATGAATCAATCAGGGAATCGTGAAGCACGCTATTTACCCATAAGGGTTTCAAGGCGCTGGGGGGGTGCAGCTTCGGTCAGTCGAAGAGCCAGATCTTGAGGGTCCTCCTGAAGATGTGAAGAGTTAGGGTGCATCTGATGATGATCGAGAGCTTGTTCCAGGTTTTTGGTGCGAGGTAGGAGAAGGCTCTTCCACCTGTTCTGGCTCTGCGGATGCGGGGGGTTTTGGAGAGGTCAATGGATCAGAGGTTTCTCTAGGGTACGTGGAAGGAGATTCTTCGTTGAGATATTGGGGTCCGGTGTTGTGGAGGCATTTGTAGGCATGGGTGAGTATCTTGAAGGTTATTCCTAATACATGAAACATTTGTTACACAAACTAACCTCTGTTGGTTGTCATGTGTTGTTCTATTCTTTATCACAAATAGACTCTCCCTATTATAATATTTTGTTCTCTTCTATGCTTGTTTTATTATTCTTTTTGGGAAGCCTCTATCACCAGGTTTGTCCTCAGAGCTTCTGCATGGGTTTCAAAGTCTCTTTTATTTGTGAAGTTTCTCTTTAACCGTAAGAATAGACCAAAGGGTATATTATCCCTGTGGCAATTCGGATGGTTACTGGTGTATTGCAAAATAGTATTGTGATCTGATGGTTTTGTTCTACTTCTAATACATCATCAACTGACTTATTTTTAATATCTAAAAAATCACAATAAGGTAAGATACTTCTAGGTGTAAACTTTAGGTTAGGGTCAACCCAAATTGATCCACTCAATAAACAAATCCAGTTCTTCCCTGTTTCCATGCCATATGAAAAAAACATTGTCAATAAAGAGTGACCAATGAGTCGCATTTTCATAAAAAGGTGCTAGTTCATCGAATATGTTTTTGTCTTCAAACACCCCTACATAAAGACAAGCATTACTGGGGGTGCAGGTTGCGCCCATGCTGGTCCCTTTTATCTGCCAAAATACTCTCCATTTATTAAATATAGCTCTTGGTGTCAACTCCCCTTCTTCATCTTGTTGTATGTTCTTTATCATATCTATTGTGGCTGTTTGGGGGATATTCGTATACAAGTTTTCAATGTCTAATTAAACAAGCCATGGATCATCAGAGTCAAAACAGATGACTTCAATTTTCTTTATTATATCCATTGTATCTTTATTATATGAGGGTTGCTCTGACACTAAAGGTCTGAAAAAACAATCCACATATTTACTGAGTGGCTCAGTACGGGAGTTAACTCTGGAGATGAATTCCCTTATTGGGGGATTATGAACTTTAGGTAGACAATATAAGGCCAGTAGTATTGGGTATTCTTTGTGTTAAAATGCACATTCATCCTGACATATTATTTCATCCTCCTTGGCAAATCTTAAAAGCCTAGTTCTTTTTTCTTCCAATTCTTTCCATTCACTCCTATTGCTGGATTTTCTGTAGTGAGTTTCAACTTTTAAAAGGGCCTACATTCTATTCCTGTAGTCACTGGTATCCATTACTACAATGCTTCCTCCCTTATCACCAGGTTTGATGGTTATATCATTACTTCTTTCCAGTCCTTCTAGGGCCGCTCTATGGTTCTTTGATAGATAATTATTGCTCCATAATCTTTTTGTGAGTAAATCCTCTATTCCTTTCTCAACAGCCCTCTCAAATACCCTTACTTCTTCCCAAGCAATTGTCTTTGTGGGGTCCGTGTTGACAAGGGTTTAAGACCAGATTGATTAACATCAGACATTCACTCTTTACCCTCCCAAAAATGTTTTAGTTACATTTTTCTAAAAAGATCTTTCATATCCTTCTCTATTTCATATTTATTGTGTGGGACTGAGGGTGCAAAGCCTAATCCTCGCTCTAACACTCAGGTTTCTTCTGAATTAAAAGTTCTAGAGGATAAATTGATTATAGGTGCCTTGTTATTATGTAGTCACAATTTTTTTGACTCCTTGTCTTCATATATTGATTCCTTGGATTGACATTTTGATGTTGGTATGACCTCTCCCTCTTCCTAGGGGGTTTTGGTTGTACCTTCTCTGTTGCTGATCTAAAAATAGTGGAGTTTCCTTGCTGGGGTCTGGGCCTCCTTCCCTGTTCTTGTTAGTGTATATTTGATTTAAAGTTCTATCTTCATCTGAGTCTGTACTGGTGAATGAGGAATCTGAAATCGTAACATGTTTTTGAGGCAACCTATTATTGGTCAGATATCGTTTAGTATTTTGTCCTATATCATTCCATACTCTATCATAATAATCTTTTTGAAGGTATGGGTATAACTTTCAACACGGTCGGTTGCTAAGATAGTAACAAAATGGGTATCTATTATTAAATTAGACTAACCGACATTAATATAAGTATAATTAAGTTATCAACAATTTGTAAATCATGTGTTGTCTATGGACTGTTGTATAACCTGGGGGAGAGAGTGAACTTTATCCATAAGCAGAGCTCAACAATAGCCTTACTTATTTCATTGTTTGAGATTATAGGTTGGAGAGTAAATATTATTTGTAAATATAGCACATTCATCTATCGATTCACTCCATACGTGGTCAATATCAGCTTGCCTGACATCAAAATGGCCGCCGTGCATGACCGATATTGGAATAAACTAATAATGTGAATACAATGAAATAAAATTAGGAAAAATGCAGACTTTGAGGATAGATTAAGACTTCAGCTATTTTGTTGATTAGGGACGAGACATATCAGGTCACAAAAAGAGAGTAGAACACATTACCTGAAGTTTGAAATTATTTCAAAGGATTATATATAAATAAATATGATAAACTCACTCAACAGTTTCTTGACTGAAATTGTAAAATATATTTGTGTGGTTAATTTTCCCAATGAAATTAAGTCATATACACCATTCGAGTAAGTTTGTTCCATGACTGACCATAAAATGGCGTCCATTTGTGACATTATTAAACAACGCAAGTGCAACGAGGAGTGAGACATAAAAGGCAGGGCTTGTAAATGGCGTCATCCGCACAAATAAACAACCAATCGAAAGGACGGGCATTTTCAGAACCTTCTGAAGTAAGTGTTTGGGGAAAGTGGCCATTTTAGCCATTAATGTGACAGTCAGTTTGCTAGAAATGGTGTTCCATTGTCTAAAGGGAGGGCGTTTAATACATACAAACGCCGGCATTGATAGCATGGGAAGGGCGTATTGTTTCCATCAAATAAAGTAACAACGGTATGGAACAAGAAAAGGAAGCGAGAAAAGATAGATAAAATCAGCATGGTTGTTTCGCTTTTGTAACATTTTATTTTAATATAGCTGCCAGGAGTATATTTGGTTGTCTGAACCGATATCAATAATGCTGGTTTGGTAAATGGATTTGAAATACCACAATAACAAGGGGGTTGTGAAACCAGCGAATACAGGTTATTACTTAAATCTTGACTAAGAGTAACAGAATATAACTCAGTCTAAACAAAATGTCAGTAAAGAGTACAAGAAACTCTCGCTTTATGTATGATGCAGTGATGTGGGCCTCATACATACCTTTTCTGATTTTAGAATAATCCCCACAGGAAGATAAGGGAAAAAGGAAGGAAAAAGTTTGTAATTAAGGGCATTAAACACACTGAACAGGAAGAGAGTGGCCCAATCAAGTGACAATAAATTCAATAAATAGAGAGATCCTGGTAAACAATACACCAGTGCCTAAGCAAGGTGAGTAGCATAACTCGATAAAAGATAGCATATTGATGCGTAGAGGCCTCCTATGTTAATATGTACCCATTCCTATTTTTAATACAGTGGCGATATTGTCAAAACCGACTGGATTGGTTCACTTCTTGGTAATATCAGGTGGAAGTGTGAATTATAATATATGCTAATCTAGCGGACCCTAAAGGATCTGAGATGATGTAAGTGGATAGATTTTAGTTTATTTGCTATTTAAATCATTATAATAGGTGGCCTTAACTGAGGCTATGTATCTCATTCTAGACAATAACACTCTCAAAGACCATCATGAACAATTTACAAAAGGTGGTGTATCTTTTCAACAGACCCAAGGCAAAATGGCCATAATATATTATAATGTGGGGGTCTATATGAGGGATTGTAAGTTAGGATCTTTTGAAATTACAAGAAAGACTATATGGCTAATGATCAAAAAGAAATAAAACACATATTAGTTCTCTCATGAAGATACATCTATACAGTTTGACCCTTGTTAAAAGCCCTCATCTTCGGCCCGGGCCTTTAACGCCGGAGCTTGCCTTTCATGGCAGGTATTGCCTGCTACGGCAGGCTATAAGGATATATTAGGGAAAATATGTCACTATGTTATGAAGAATGCTGATTGTGTAAAAACCCTAGACAAATTATCTTAGAGCATTAGAACTTTCGTAATTTTAAAGTGGATAACCACAGTGTCCAATTCATTTCAGTGTATTCCATGGGTATCATTTAGGTATGAGTAGATATAAATGGATGATTAAGGTATTATTACTGTCTATATATCCACTGTATGGCAGTCAATTTTGTATATTGAATCCTTCATATGTTTTAATTGTGTTTATTTTTTGTTAATGTGATCATTTGTCATTTATAAACATTATGGCGCCGATTCCGATCCTGTAAAACCCGGGTACAAATGGTCGTACGGAGCGTTTTCTCCGTGCGACTCGTACCCAGGAATTCCACCGTACAAACCAGCAAGTACGATTCGTACAGAAATACCATTTCCGTACGAATCGTAAAAAACACCGTACGGCTAAAAAATACATACAATTCTGATCCTGGGCAGCGCATACACGACGTCCGCACGGAGTCAGGCAGCTTTTTACGGACCAGCAAGTACGATTCGTACCTACAGCACTCCGCACGGCTGTATTTTTACGGGAGCAAAAAAGCGCTGGAAAAGCTAAGTACGCTGCGATGCACGAGGAAAAGGGGGCAACGTACACGCCATCACCCACATCATATGTGTCATCATGTACGGTGCGTACCCCAACATTGCATATGTACGGCCCGTACCCCCCACCCCCGTATGTACGGCCCGTACCCCCCACCCCTCCGTATGTACGGCCCGTACCCCCCACCCCCTGTATGTACGGCCCGTACCCCCCACCCCCACATATGTATGGCGCACGCCCCACCCGCGTATGTTCGCACCGTACCCCAGGCGTACCCCCACCCGTGTATGTTCGCACCGTACCCCAGGCGTACCCCCCACCCGCGTATGTTTGCACCGTACCCCAGGCGTACCCCAATCGTCGTGTATGTACGGTCCGTACATACGTGAGGATTGGGGTACACCTGGGGTACGGTGCGAACATACGCGGGGGGGTACGCCTGGGGTACGGTGCGAACATACGCAGGTGGGGGGTACGCGCCGTACATACGGGGGTGGGGGTACGGTGCGGACGTACGCGGGAGGGGTGGGAGACTGGGGGGGGCCGTACCCCGGGCACAAGTGTACTCGGGGTAGGGCTCGTACAAAGTTCGCTCCGTACGGAGCCTTTTCCATGCGCTTGTGTTTTCGGACGGGCGGTACGGATCGTACTTGCGCACTCGGACTTCAGTTTTACGATTTGTATGTAAAACTGTCCGGGGACGTCTCGTAGACTTTTCCCAAGGCGATTCGTATGTATTTTTCATGTACGAATCGTACTTCGCCGTTTGTACGGGACTTGTACGATTCGTACGTAAAAAAATACGGATACGAGTCGTACGGGAAAAAAAAAAACAGGATCGGAATCGACCCCTATATGTCCAAATATTTACTGATGTTCAATTACTTTTCTCCCTGCCTTACAGTTAGGAGCCGATAAGGAAGAGAAATTCAATTTATAACAACAAATGTTATGCGATTCTTTATTCCCACACTTGTGTAGCTGTCCTTAGTGCGCAAGACACAAATGGCCCCAAAATGCAACGTCGATTCATTAGTATTTTCTGTCAAACAGATCATCTGTTTTGGAGATTGGGTAGCTGCAAGATTTGGACCCAGACTTGGCCACCACCCAGGCCAACCTACAAAACTGAGACCTTTTTAAATACTTGACACCTAGGGTAGTCCATGGTGGTGTGACTTGTGTGGATCCCATGGTGTTTTCTTACCTACAGGGCCCCTCATATCTCAAACTTTGACAAAAATCATGCATTGTTTTCACATTTCTGTGAGAGAAAGTTCCATAATTTGTGCGGATCAACAAATATCTCATTACAACGCTTGCCCCAATAAAAGCAGTATCCTACTTGTGTGGGTGGGCCCAGGAAAGACCCCAAAATACAACATGAATAACTGATCCTTTTTTTGCCATGTGGGTAGCTGTGGTCTAGCAGAAAATACCCGGAATGCAACATGGAGATATCAACATTTCCCTATCAAAAAATTACCTGATTTGGTGATGGGGTTAGCTGAGGTATTTGGACCGAGGCTCGGCTACCATCTCGGGAAACTTACCAAATACAGACTTTTTTTAAAACTAGGCACCCGGGAGAAAACACATCAAACCAGGGGCCATGAGAAAACCAAACTGACTTGGCATGGTTCCTGGTTTGATCTGTTCCTGTTGTGTGTGCTAGGCCCAGCCACACAAGTGGGGTACCATTTTTATAATGAGAAGTGATTGAACAATAGGTTGTTGACATTGTGTGGATCCCGAACTTTCCCTCATAGAAATGTGAGGAAAATGCATGATTTTAGTCAAAGTTTGAGGTTTACAAGGTAATGTGGATAAGTAAACATTATGCGGTCCATGCAAGGCACATCAACCTGGACCCCTATAGCTGTATAGTTTTGAACAATATCTGGATTTAGTAGGGTTTCCTGGCTGCCAGCTGACCCTGTGCCTGAATAGTAGAGCCATATAGCAAGTGTCTAGTGGCTTCTTTCCCCCGGAGGGCATTGAAGGAAAGACCACCAATCTACCACTAGAGGGCGAAACTTTTGGAAAATGGATTCGGCCTGTTGCCTGGGAGGGCTGCCCCCGCCACTTTTCGTGATGGTACCTACATATTTCCCTAATATTTAGTGGATTTTCTTCTTTTTCTTCATCTGGCCCTTAGGAATGATTGAGGCAAAACCCCCGACCTATCCCCCAAGTGGGGACAGAAAGACAGTTGTGCTTGGGGGAGGGGAGAGCCAGGGTTCCACTCCCCCTTGATGGAAATCCCAGGTGTTCATGGGATCGATCCTTGCTTGGGGATGGTCCTCCTGTAGCCATCACCAAGCAAGGATTCACTAGGGAGAGAACCCACTGGAATGGGAAGATTCTCCCTTTCTAACAATACCTCCCTCATTAAAATTGGTGTTTTGGATGACTGAGATAAGCCCTCAAGCACCAATGCAAGTGAAATGAGTTGACTGGCTCATTTCACTTTCCCTTAAAAGTTAAAGACATGAAAATTCGGGGCGTTGCTAGTATGCCACTCAAGATAGCCACCTAGATGTGAGGCTCCACACTTCACTGGGACCACCGTTGGAGCAACTGCGGTCTCCGCTCACACCGTCTGGGGAAACTGGATGTTTCTACTAAGCGCAGCTGCTAGAGTTCTGAGGAAACTTCGCCCGGCTGCAAACATTGTTTTTTTCTCATTAGACAAGTGGATGGCATCGCTCAGTCTGTTGCAGCTGCCATTTTGCATTTTAACATGTCAGGGGAATTAATTACAGTGTGTCTCCAGCAGCAATTTATACAATGCTCTGAAACAGCACCAGTGAGTCTTTTACACAAACTTTTTCAGTTTCCCTCAATATTTCCTAACCTTAATTTGCTTATCTTTTACCATGCAAACTTATTCTTATGCCTCTCATAGAAGTATATTTATGAAATAAGCACCTCATTTATAAAGAGCATCATATCCAGACTCAGAGGTCACCACTAGATTAATCAACAGTAGTACTTGTGTCCTCCCATCTATCCAATTACTTGTTTGCTTTTAATTTCTTTATGAGCAGAATAAAGAAAGCAAACTATTCCACCAAGAGTCACTCTATTAATATATCAGACTCAGGTCCGTCCTCTGGAGAACTTGTAATGGAAGGTCCAAGTTCCTCTTTAGTCATGGCACATTCTGGTGCCTCTTGGTCTGTGGCTACAGACCAAAAGATGATCTCACCCTATTGCACCAATAAAAGACTCAAGCAGGACCCCCTTCTCCAGAAAAGGAGTCTTCTTCTATTTCTTTAGAAACTTTGTTGGATGAAATTTGAGCCTTAAGACCGTTTATCAAGGAAACAAATAGACGGGTCCAAACCCTTGACAATAAATGGACAAATATGGAATCTAAAATAATGCCAATGGAGCAACGTGTCAGTGATCTTCATGACAAAACTACTAAAATTGCAGCTCTAGAGAAGGACATCCTTGTGTTGAAAAAACACTTGGGAGATCTAGAAACAAAAAAAAGACGCAACAATCTAAATATATATTATCTTCCTGAAGGTATTGAAGCTGAGGATCCTGTGACCTTCTTCGACTACCTTAAACATACAGTGTGCACACAGATTGGGTCCTCGATTATCTTCTTTGGTGGCTCCAGTTAAATCTCGTGGAGTGATTATTTTCTTTCTGGAGTTTGCAGACCTCTTGAAAGTCTTAAATGCAGCCAAATCTAGGAAAAACTGCTTATGGGGTCTGGTGCAAAGATTTTTATCTCACTGGATGTCTCCACAGCTACAACTAATAGGCCAGAAGACTTTCTCAGTCATCGTCCCGCGCTACGATCTTTGTGTGCTCGTTATGACCTATTTCACCTTTGCACCTTCAAAGTAACATATCAGAACAAGCCCACTACGTTTGATGATCTTTGAAGTTCATTCACTCTCATTCATCTGTTTCAATGATCACAGCTGGTCTTTCTTCCCACTGACATTTCATGCAAAGTTTAATGTGTCCATAATTCTTATTACCTTCTTCACATGTTGACTCTTGCTGGTTGCTCCTTTTATGTTCATTCTTTTTCTTCTTTGTTTCCACTGCAGGTAATCAAGATTTATTTCATTCCTGTTTCCCTTTTCATTTCCTATGTGTCATTCTGGTGTGGTGTGTTGTCCCTAGTTGGTCGTGCCCTATTCACTTGTGTATCATGACCCCATTATACCTCTTGTTCTATGACAAGGTACATGCTGTAAGTAATCAGCTTCTGATATGTACTGTCCTCTATTGTTCTGTTTCCTATTTATTCTTCCTTTCTCTCTCTTCACTATTGTATCATCTACCCCCCTTCAATTTTTTACCCAAACTCTTTCTATCCTCCATTTTTCATATTCGGTGAATTACTGTTGTTATTGTAGACTGTATAGTTATATATATATAGATTGCTTATAACATTCAGAGTTGTATCTTGGAATGTGAAAGGTTTTGTTAATCCTATGTAAAGGCAGAACATTGTATCCCACTTGGCTACCTATATTCCAGATTTATTCCCTCTTTAAGAGACTCTCTTACAGAATCGGAAGCCTTAAAACTCAAATGTTCTTGGGTAGGTTCAGTTTTTGTCTCACCTGCATTGAATAAGAAAAATACAGTAATTATTTTATGTCACCAAAATGTAAATGCACTGTTGTTACTCAAGACATCTATTCAGATGATAGTTGGATAATTGTTAAATTCGTTATTAACGGTATTCCACTAACTGTTTTTAATGTTTATGGCCCGACCAACCAGAATCTAATTTTTTGGGACCAATATATCTAAGAAATGTCTTCAATATAATAATGTTTTTTTCATTCTAGGTAGTGATTGTAATCAGATTATAGACCCATTTATAGATCCTCAATCTTCAGTTAGATTTTCTCCTCATGAAACTCACAAACAATTCAACTCCACTATTTCCCAAAGTCACCTGATTGATGCATGGAAACTGTGTAATCTGTAATACTTCTGCAAAGAAGTTCTCATTCTATCCCCCTCCACGTGGTTCCCTCACACGTTTTGACCATGTTAGTAAATCATTATCCCAAACTTCATTAACTCTACTATTGAACCTATTGTTATTTCTGATCACGCAGTGAGTAGTTGCGTATCTAGAACTATTCCCAGCATACACCAGATCAGGTAGGTGGAGGTTTAATCATTCTCTCTTACTTGACCCAGCTTTCTTTACTTCCTTTGCTTCTTTTGCTTATTTCGATCCTCACAGAATCAAATGCATCTCCCCAATTATTATGGGACACCTTTAAGCTGCAGCTCGAGGTTATATCATTGATTTTGTTTTAAAAAAAGAAACATCTCGCCAAACAACATAAATCCTTATTATCTACTATTAAATGTCTAGAACACTCCGTTCAAACCTCGGCATCCGAAACTAAACTACAAGAACTTGTTCAAGCTAAATTTCATTTTAATAAAATAACTAAATACAATGCGTCATCCATAATACTTTGTAGTACTGCTCGCTATTATGGAGGACGCAATAAGATACAAAAACTTCTAGCTAATTATTTAAAAGTCCGTAAACAGCGTGCTAAAGAATCAAGATATTTTAGAAACATTTATGAAATTCTATCAAACTCTATATACTCCAGAATCTCCTGCACACCCATATTTGAAAGACATCACTCCTATCCACGAAATGTTAAATTTTCATCCCTTCAGCATGATCTACCACTCTCAGAAATTCTCAAAGCTTTTAACTCACTCAAAAAAGGCAAGACTCCAGGACCGGATGGCATTACTGTGGAGTTTATTAACACTTTTTAAATATTCTACTTCCTAAACTTTAGCAACTCTTCCAATTTTTTTTATAAAACTGGTACAGCTGGGGTACTTTTCAAGAAGCAACTGTATGTCTTACCCAAAAAGATGTTCAGTATCCTTTGCAGTGCAAAAACTATGGGTCTATCTCCCTTATAAATGTGGACTATAAAATCTTTGCCAAGTTACTAGCCTTCTGACTTGAATAACTTTTACCCAAACTAATAGACAAGGAACAATCTGGATTTGTTAAGCGTAGACCTGCCTCAGTTAGCTCCAGAATATTTTTTACTGTGTTAAATATGGCCTCTCCTCTTTCTTATCCATTGGCTGCTGTTGCTATTGATACAGAAAAGGCATTTGACTGAATTGACTGGTCCCTCCCAGTCCCCCCAAAAGTACTTGGGGTCAAGGTGTCCCTACCCTGCCCCCTTAAACCTCATTTCAAAAACGATTCCAGGACATGGGGTCCAAGTTCTCGAGTCCTGTAAAAGCAGCCACAACATTTTCCTCTTAGTTGTAACCAGACAATCAGATTGCCCAGTATTGCGGGCCCGGGACAGTCCTGTAGTACCGAAATGCCCGACAGGAGAAAAAACGGCGTTGTCCAATCAAAAGGTTCTATTTTCATTTTAATTTGCAGCACCGCAGGACCAACTGTCCGGATATACTTATGTTTATAACCCTTTCATGCCCATCCCCATCACTTCTTTAAACACCAGTTTCTTGAAATCAGAAAAAAAATGCTTTTTGACTAACTTTCTGCCAAATTTTGTCTAATTCCGTTTAGGTATTTGTTCAGTATCAAAGACCTATATTTCCTATAGGAAATCAATGTTTTGAGACTCCCACTTTTTTCTTAGCACACGCTTCATTGATCACCTCAAAACTTTTCCTTGCCATGAAGGAGCTGAGGTGAATGACAGTTTATTTTGGAAAGTTTTATGCAGATTCATCAAGTGGCACCAAAGTTATTTGCAAATCAAAAAACGCTTTTCTTGTGGATACACTGACCTGACTAGAATTACACAGCAGTGGTCAGTGATGACTGCCACTGTGTAATATATAGATATCTAAATTCCCACAATATCAGTGGAATGCACGCTGCACCCGAACATGGTGCGTGTTGGTGAAAGTGGGCTCTAACTTTCCCTCTTACTACAATGAAAAGCCTGGCATGAAGATACACACATACACCGGCACTCAGTATGCTAAACCTGTCAGATGTATTGGTTCTACAAAGACCACAAAGGATGACTGGCCATCAAAAACAAGAGCATTAGAGGAAAACAAAAACAAGAGCATTAACAGAAAGTGTAGCTTTTTAAAGCCTTTCTAGAGGAAATAGATTTCAAATATAACTGGAGCATGTTCCATAACTGTGGGCCATGCACAAAGAGTGAAGTGGCTCCCACCCATCGATCTCTTAAATCTGGACACAGAGAGGAGCTTAGCACTACAAGTATGTAGAAAGAGTTGTATAATGAAAAACCCAAGGCTAAGGAAGAACTTTTGAGGCCATAAAAACCCTAAACGATGTGTTTTAGTTAACCGTGAGCAACTCTTCCTGCAAAATTCTGAATCAATTGAAAGTGGCAAAAGTCTACATCATGAAGCCCTGAGTATAAAAGATTGCAGATTGGTTGAACATAGGACACAATCACTTAACCATGTAGATCAGATGGTAAAAAACTAAAGGCTTTTTACAAGGTGTTCAGATTTTTTTTTTTTTAAAGCAGTGAAGACCACTAAAAGAAGAAAAAGTAAACATGATCACTAAACTAACATTGTTTTGTACTTGTAGAGAGATATAGGGAAGGATTGAGGAAAGTCAGGTGATTTGATATGGCTTCATCAGTTTTGGGCATGAGGGCAGCAGACTATGAACAGGTTCAAGTTAGCAACACAGTATTGTGGGTGCGAGGAACCCCTAAAATCTTCCACCCCAAAAATCATTACACAATGACATGCCCGCAGGTGGGTGGATCAGGGACAGTGTTAAACCTCAATTTAATGAAACAATCTGTCCCAAGATAAGCTACCAACCAACATATCAAAAATACAGTTAAATAAGGATGGACAGACTAAATAAGTGAGTTCTAGGGTAGAATTGAAAAATGTAGAAAAATTTATTATAAAAATTCAAACAATACATAATTTGTAAGTTCATGTGCATGAAGCCATTGCCATGAAGGCTCTCGCTAATAGGGAAATACAATAAAAAAAAGTCAAAAATTATTGTAAGTCCCAAATGAGCAGCAAAATCAATAAGAAATTGGACAGCATCCTTAGTTGAACCCAAAAGATTCTAGCTAACGCTAACCCCTAAATTCAAGGGTTTATATAGGAAATCTTCCCATAAGACAATTAGAATTGCTCATTCATGATGGTATGAGCAACAGAATAAAGAATCTGAGCACAGAACATTGGCTCGTCATACAGTGGTAAGGCTATAAGCGCAAACTATTCAATATTAGTTCAGCTCCTTATACCCTAATGTTATCCAGAGACAGCAGAACAAAATGGTTACAAAACAACAGTGATCTATTATGAATGAATGCAATACCACGTGCAAGTAATAGAAACCTTGAAAAATATACAATACAGAGCCCATGTTAGAGCGCTTCTTTCGAGAATAATAGCAATAGGAAATAAACAAACTTGACTCTGCTTGACTGTGTGCAGCATGAATAATATACATTTGACATCCATTTTTAACAAGATGGTGTTGTGGCCTAATTGAGACCAAGGGCCTGATTATGATGGCGGTCGGAAGGGCGTCTGACCACCATCCTGTCGGGAACAGGACCGGCTGGCAGGGAGACGGCAGTCCTGCCAGACAAATTACGATCCGACATACGTGGAGGAGGTCGAAAACATGGCTCTTACCATTGAGGCTTGTGCTGAGGCCCGAAAAAGGGCTGCAGCACAAGCCTCACTAAAAGGCATGTTTTTAAGTATCGCTGCACCCTTTGGCAGGTGCCATGTGGTGCCTGCCAAAGGGTGCAGGGATGTTTACCCCATTGCGGAGGGCCAGGCGTTGGGGGGGGCCCACTAGGGCCCCTAGTCACTTTCCACCTGCCTTTTCATGGTGGGTGGATCACCATGAAATGGCAGGCGGAAAGGGACGTTGTAATCCCTACGGTGGTACCTGAGCAGGCACTGCACCTATTGTAGGGATTGCAGTCTCTCTGATGGTTGGACGGGCTCCTTGAGCCAGTCGGATGCGAGGCTGACGGTCCCTCTGCCAGATGCCTCCCCCCGCCACATCCTACAGCGGTGGGCGGATCTGCAGGGGGCCAATGGCAGTGGGACCGCCACAGACAGCCTGACCGTAGCGGTCCCACAGCCATCGTAATCAGGCCCCAAGTTAGCATAAGTCAAGATAAGGCAGTTAAATAGGATGTATTAAAATAATTTCAATGGCAATAGCATCATAGGTATATACATGTAATTTTGAATGTAAAACCACATTTTACAGGCAATAAGTTATGCACAAATAATAGAACATACACAAAACATCCACAGTATATGCATTGTACAATTCTAGCAATGGCACGAGCTAGACCTTTCCCGGCTGCAGATTGTGTACTTTTATTAATCTTCTGCAGCATGAGAGAGTAATGGCACCTGAGCATGATGAGCTTTGATGGCACAGTGCAGTGCCAAGCTCCTGTTTTATGAGCCTGCACTGCATAAAGTCAGCTTATTTAACTCCTTATTTCTCCAGGTTAGTGTATTACTTTAGAGAGCAGAGCTCAGAAACAGAAAGAGGCATACCTTGCTCACTATTTCCATGCTGTACTATCTTAGAATTAAGCACTAACTCAGAGTGATATAGGGCCAAATGAATTCACTATAGTCACTGCAAGCTCATAAAAACAGGCACTCGACTCTTTGAACCAACAAAGCCCATTAAGACACCGCCTCAGGGGCATAAAACCTTGCTCAAAATTAGCCTCCTCTTGTTAAGAGGAGTGTATTACCTTTAAAAGGTTGAAGAGTTTCTGCCCATATACCCATCTACCATATCAGATAAAAGGGTAGGGCTCACTCATACCCCAAATGAGGGACCATTTCCTTCCACAACATTACCTGCAGCCACCTTCCCGAATCTGCTGAATAACATCAAGAGGTAAATTCTGATAACCAAGAAACTTTGGCACATTATACCTAGTGGTCCTAACACCTATGCCACGGAATTGGGGAAATTAGCATGTTAAAGTGTCACAAAGAAGATGAAGCATTGAGTAGAAATGAAATCTGCTTTATTAGGATCCACTTAAATGACCAGCCCAGCATCCCCCCTTTCACCTGCCAAAGCTGGAATTCTCCCCTTCTGGAACTTAGCTCCCATACACATTAGAGTACATGCCAGACATTGGTGCAAATAATAACATATTTTAACAAAAAGCAACTATGAGGATGCATGCTGCACCAGCACAAAACTCCTGAATGCAAACCATTATTAAGCATATTTAGAGTAACATTTTGAGAGCAGACAGTATCCTTTAAATGTCTGCCTAGGTTCAGCTCATCATAAAATCTGATTTACTTTTGCATATTATTATATCAGTCTATATTTGCTGTGAATAAAGGCCTATAGGCAAGTGATAAATTAAAAAAAAGTCCCATGAGGGGAAATAAGTGCTATAACACAGAAGGCAAATTATTGTTGCTACAAGTCAACAAGCACAACAGTAAATCTTAAATGCATCTTGAAAGAAACTGGAGTATTAGTTAAGGGGGTGAGAACCCACTTCAAATAGTAATCACAAATCTTTTATGGATGAATCACAAAAGCCACTAAATAAATATGTGCACAACCCCCTGGTAGCTACAGCACATAGCAGTCCAGTTTAATTTAGAGGCAATGTGTCAAATATTTTTGCAATACAACAGTAAGTGAAAAGATAAAAGAAAAATCCCACTCCAATTTAGAAAAACAGAGAATATTTCAATAAATAAAATGATACCATGATTTTTTAAATAACAACATGATCTTAGACCAGTCTCAGAATGGATTTCGCGCTGGCCACAGCACCAAAACTGCACTCTTAGCGGTGAGTGAACATCTGCGCTCCATCCTTGATGAATGTCAAACTGCTGCACTCGTATTGCTCGATCTGAGTGCCGCGTTTGACCCGGTCTCTCATCAGATCCTATTGCGTCGGCTAGAAGAAGCGGGAGTAAAAGATCTTGCCCTTGAATGGTTCCGCTCCTTCCTGTCTGACCGATCATTTCAGGTCCATGCCCCCCCCTTTTGCCTCCTCCACTCAGCCCATTAAGCAGGGGGTTCCGCAGGGCTCGGCTTTAAGTCCGGCTCTGTTTAACCTCTATGTTCAGCCCCTGGCAGCAGTCGCCCGCGACCATGGTCTCTCCATGGTCTCTTACGCAGATGACACCCAGCTGACGGTGGCTCTTTCGGATGACTATGCTAACGGCGCCACCCAGTTTCGGACGGGCCTCGAGGCGGTTGCGGGCTGGATGACGGAGAATTGTCTCCAGCTCAACGCCAATAAATCCGAGGTGCTACTGGTGGGTAAGAACAAGGGGCTTTGGAACTCACAGTGGTGGCCCCCCTCCCTAGGCCCTGCCCCGTCCCCTAAGCTAGTGGTAAAGAACCTCGGGTTTCTGTTCGACTCAACCTTGGGCTTTCAAGAGCACACCAAAAAAATTGCTGGTACGTGCTTTGGTCTGCTACGTGGCTTAAGGCCCATCCTTCGGTTTTTCGATGCGACCACACGCCAACTCATAGTCCAGGCCACTATCCTTTCAAGACTTGACTACGCAAACTCCTTGCTGCTGGGCGCCAATAAGGCAGAACTGAATCGTTTGCAGCGCATCCAGAATTCAGCGGCACGTGCCATACTTGGTCTTTCGAGATCATGCTCTGGAACAGGGGCTGTTTGCCGCCTCCATTGGCTCCCTATCGCTAAAAGGGTCGAATTCAAGACCCTATGTCTCACCTTCAAAATCCTAAAGTTCTCCACACCTGAGATCCTGTCGGGCCTGATCACCCCCTACACCCCCAGCCGCATGCTGCGTTCCTCCGAATTGATTCTGGCATCTGTCCCCAGAGTCAAGCGATCTAGAGCTGGCGGCAGATCTTTCCGTCTCCTGGCAGCTAAGCTGTGGAATTCCCTCCCATTAAAGATCCGCAGCCTAAAGTGTCTGCTATCCTTTCGTAAGGCTATTAAAACCTTCCTTTTCCCCTTGGATTAACTTCCTCTTGACTGGATACTGCTGTTAGCGCCGGGACGCCCCTTCGTTGGGGCAGCTGAGCTCTCTATAAATGATGTTAACATAAAATAACATAACATAACAAACATCCCATTGGTAGAACCGGAGTTATGAATTTTTGAAGTTTGCATTAAAAATATTGCTAAACAGCACATAGAGCCAACACTGGGCAACTGGTCGTGCTGAACTGGAACAACAGTAAGATTTAAGGCTGACTGTGATGGAGCGTGGGTGGAATACAAGTACGAGGTTTGTACCGGTCACAAAGTTACCTTCTCACTTAAGCTGACTGGATCTAAGGAAGAGCTCCGCAACAAAGGGGAGCCACTGTCAGAGGTCGTGGAGTCAATCAGAGGCTGCCTGGGGTCGGGCCCTGTAAAGCTGCTGACGGAGGATGTCAGCGTTGCTCAAATTCTGCTTACGCCAAGTCTGGTGAAGCCGTTGGTTGGGTGCTGCACATCATTGGGTGCTGTTCTGTGTCGAATCTGGTGAAGCAGTCAAAGAAGGATGTCGGTGTCATTGCTCAGCGTGAAGTTCGGTGAAGCTTTCAATTATGCAGGGAGGACTACACTCTGACCAAAGACAAGGTATAGTACTTGTGGTTCAGAACACATTCCAACAGAGGCCAGCAGAGGGAACCAGGTCAGGTCCAGTTGGGGCTGGTCAGTTTGAAAGAAGGAAAAGGCCTCTGGAAGCTTTTTGTAGCCCTGTGGTTCAAACAGTAGGTCAGCCAACTGATCGACCCTTGGAGTCACATCTGGGGTACTGGGTTCAAAGCTAACAGGTCTAATCTTCCTTCAAGTTCTTCAGACAGCACAGTAGTCCTTCTTCTGATTGTTCTCAGGTCCAGTAGTGTTCTGAGGAGGGAACATGGGATGCCACATTGATGCCCAGTACCAGCCCTTGAGTGGGAGCAACCACTGGCCACACCCTAGCCAATGAGGTAAGAGTTTCCAGAGGTGACCCTACTCACTTTTTCAGCACTTCCTGTATGTTGTATTGTAAACTATCCCACAGGTCCCCTCTCTACCTAAATCCAAGATGGCAGGACTTTCTTTCCTTTTTGAGAGCTCCCTGGGCACACCCAGAAGTGTGACTATGATGATGGGTAAACCCTCCCTTGTGGTCACTCCAAACAAGTTCTATGGCAGCCTGGGGTCAAGTTCACCTGCTTGTGTCAGGGTAGGCCCCTCTGAAGTGTAACTAGTCCTTGGTCACAGCACCGAGGCCATTCTGTCAAAGGAGTACCAACACTGCACACTCCCAATACCTTTGTCCTTTATTTGGGAGCAATACACAGTTCACCACAGGGTAGACATCAGGTGACAGTTGAATGCTGGCAGAAACACCTCCAGAGGTTTATGCAGGGAGAGTTAACTTTTGTAAAAGTACCTTTTCAAACCTAGTCGAAATTCCATGGTACCATTACATTAGATTGTGAATAACTATTAAAATGAGTTCACGAATTGTATTCTTAGCTGCTTTCAACCAAAATGATCATTGATAGGTGTTAAGATGTGATCCAGCAATTTTCCTATGGTGCAGTTAACCTTGCCATAGTGAAAAGGGCTTTTGAGGCCTTTTCACTTTCAGGACATGTGCGACATCCATTTCTACAAGTCCTACTTTTAAATATCAAGCACCCTGCCTTATTGGGAAATAAGGCCTACTGTAGAAGTGACATATATATTTAAAAGGAAGGTTTAGGCCTATCAAAAGGGTGATTCTGACAGATCAAATAAGCAGTTTAAAATCTTCAGAGCCAGGCTGCAGAGGCCACCCTGAAGACATGCCTTTCAGTATTAGTGTAGTGGGTGGTACAATGAGTGCACCAATCTACTAGTATCATTTAATTTACAGGCCCATGTGGTACTATATACTAAGTACCTATAAGTACCCTAGTACTGGTTATCAGAAGTAAAGTGTAAATAGTTCTAATGCCAACAAAAACAGTTCCGGCATAAATCTGAGGGGATACCATGTAAAAGATGACCATTTCCAACACACCTACACATTTTCACCACCCACAGAGCACCATACAAATGGCAATGTTTTCTTTACAACATGCAGACTACATACCACAAACATAAGAGCCGAACTACACACAAGTGACCGTATATTGGGCACTATGTCTTCTCTACTCTGAAACCCAATGAACATGCCCTCCACAGCATTAATCATGCTCCAGCCTACCCTGAACACAGCCAATGACAGGAAACACCAATGAACCAACCCAGAGCACAACAAGACCATTCCAATGGCAGACTGTGAACAAAATGGTCCAGATATGCACTGTTAACAGAACAGTTATGTCCTACATGCCATTATACTGGACACTTCGCTCACGATGGACTGCCAAATCAACGCAGTTTCCTCAGCCTGCTTCCACATGCTCCGCCTGTTCCAAAAGACTTTCAGATGGATCCCCACAGAATCCAGAAGGACTGTCACCCATTCATCACCAGCAGACTCGATTACAGCAACACACTCTATGCCAGCATCACCCAGAAACAGCTCAATAAACTACAGAACGTCCAAAACGCCGCCGCCAGACTGGTCCTCAACATTCCTCGCTGCAGCCACATCACACAATACCCCTGACAACTCCACTGGCTTCCAGTCAACAAGAGAATAACTTTCAAGCTCCTCACTCATACCTACAAAGACCTACACAACAGAGGACCAGCGTACTTGAACCACAGCCTCACATTCCAGGTACCCACCAGACAACACCGATCCGCCCAACTCGTCCTCGCCTCCATCCCCAGGATCCACAAGACAAGAACCGGAGGAAGATCGTTCTCCTACCTCGCCACCAAGACATGGAACTGCACCGCAAGCAATCACCGTCACTGACACAATTCAGGAAGGACCTCAAGATCTGGCCCTTTGAATGATCCTGCAGTGAGTCGGTCCAGCAGCCCCCTACCCCCAGTGCCTTGAGACCCTCACGGGTGAGAAGCCGTGCTTTTCAAACCCCTGATTTATTGATTGATATATTGTTCTTTCCCAAATTTTAAGAAATCAAACCCAGGTTTTCCCTTTGCCAGGTTCTTTGGATCTCCCCAACAAAGTCTTTTAATAATTTTACAGAAATCTGTTTCAGGTTTTCCCTTCATCGGGTTGCTGCATTTCCATAATAAAGTACATTCCTGATTTTACAAAAAGAGTATAAAGTGTGTAATGCCCCTCCTAAAAAGTCAATATCCTTCCCAGGCCGCAGCTTGAGTCCTTTTCTTTTAAACCTAGATCCTTCTGGCTTGAAAGGTATCCTCAAGCCAGAAGGATCCTTGATTTGTAGTGGGAAGGAAAGTCCTGCCTCTGGTTGATAGAGGTGCTCCACCCTTCTTTCCATAGGCTCAATGTGGGGGGGCGTGTGTGTGTTCTTGAAGTGGCGGTGATGGTGTTTTCACCTGGTTTCACAACAGAGAAAGATGAAGATACTGTGGGAAATGTGTGGGTTGGAATAGAATAACCACGTTGGAGAAAATTATAACCTACCTCTAACCTACCTACCAGGGTCACTAGACTTGTACTGGGGGTCGCATAAGTCGTTGGGGCATGTGGCACAAGTGACCAATCAAATAGACCCAACCTGTGGTTCTTAAATAAGGTATGACCACTGTGTTACACAGAAACACCAATTAACCTAACTACATAAATCTAAAAAATCTCCAACTCAGCATAACCTTTAAGTACATTAACTAAAAGATAGTGTGTATCAGAGTCTGGAAAAGGTTCTGAGTTCTTTATTTCTGTCATTTTACATTTATTTTTTCTCTTCTCTTCTCTTAGTACTATTAACTTGTGTGTCAATTTCGCCTCCTAGTATGATTGGTTCCAGTCTTCTTGTTACAGAGCTGTTGTCGAATAGCTGTCCAGACATATTGGGTTGGCCAATTCAGTACGACACAGCAACTTGTTACCAGTGCTGCAATGCCTTAAAACCTCAGAGCACCAGTACTAAGTACCCAAATTATGTATTATGCTTATAAATATATGATCAACTAGGATTGTGTTTCTGAGCATTAGGAGATTGTACTCATGGTAAACCCCCAATCACACCTTCATAAAAGAGACCTTATTGTGACCTAACCATAGATTCTCTAGTCCGTGAAGGATACTATATTGTGAATATGCACAATTAGTTAAGAAGCACTTTTGTGGCCTGGGTCAGTCTTACTTAATTTCAATCAAATATTAAGTCAAAGACAAGCTCAAAAAGTATATGTATTTGAAATGTTCTATGAAATCAAATTTGAACTTATACTCAACTTTATATTCAGACTTCCTGAATCAACATATTAATGGAGTTATCAGCCTCTTCTCATTCTGGTAATTGAACAGTTAGAACTCAGCATTACAAAGTAAGCTAACATCGTTTCAGTCGAGGTCTCAGTTACCCACAAATGGTAACCTGAAATACTGAATACACCTTCTGACATTTGGTATCTCTATACTCATGTCACCTAGAAAAAGAAATATCTGGGTCAACATTAGACTACAGTATACTCTCATGTGAAGGAGGTGATATACTCTGCATATATATGTTTAGTTTCACAGAAAATAAGGCCAGATGGGCTTCAATAATGATTGTTTATTTTGAAAATGTTCAGACAGACTTTATAAACTGGAATGAAGCATTATTAGACAATGAGGACCTTCAATCCAGGGACTCCAGACCAAGGATTATGCAGTAGCTGTAAACACGAGGGAAGACAGTGGTTGATGGTTATCAGGATTATCAATGTAGAGAAAGCCTGAAATGTTCTGCTGTTGACAAATATCATTGCCACCGTCTTTTACATTTTATAGTAAATACTATCCAATTTGTGTGCACCAGGATAGGATTTTAATTTGACTTGAAAATACATTCCTAGTTTCCTAGTATTCTTGAGTGTGTCTATTCAAGATGAAAGAGGGTTTGGGTTCCAATAACTATTCCTATGGCTTTCAAATGCATGATCAGTACCTAATAAGCAAATTACTACAGTAATGCTCAGTAGGTGCGGGAAGTTGCAGCAAGTCACCTTGCTGTCCTGCCCTACGTCAAAGTGAAAGAGCAGGAATGCACCGTATTTATAGAATATAGTACTTTCCTCTCCTTTCCCCTTGTGCTGGTGGCGTTTCAGCAGCCTACCACCAACGCAAGCACCCTTGCACCAAGGTGCAAGGTTGCCTGTGTTGTCAGCAGGACTGTTTTTGTGCAGGAAGGGGCACCTTCCTGCACAAAAACAATCCTGGGAGGCTCTTTCTATGTGTGCTGCACATAGAAAGAGGAACAAATGAGGGGAAATAAAGTAATTTCTCCTTGTTGAGTATCCCCTGGGGAGGAGTAAGCTTTGAGCGCATCCCCAGGTTTATATGGTTTTGTAAACCTGGGCAATCGCCAAAATCTATGGGTGTTGTGTGGGAATACCCACCGCAACACCCATGGAATTCACCCCTAGTGCAGAGTAAGGTAACGCAGTGATTTACGCTGCCTTGCTTCACTCTATATCTATGAGGCCATTGAAAGTCATGCAAAGTGGCTTTGCGTGACCTCATAAATATGATTTCATAGTTTGCGCTGCCAGATCATCACAAAAAGTGACACTCCGGAAATGCAAGGGGCTCATGAATATGGCCCTTTGTGTCAGAGGGTCTATAAAAACTAATTGCTGTGTCATCTACTTTAGAGAAATCCAGACAAACATATCAGAGGAATAAGGAAATTGTTGGATATGGCCCTTTCTATGGTGCTTTCCCTTGACTTTTTTCTTTTTCCCTTCCCGGTTTTCCACTGGTCTAGGTGCTAGCCTTGAGACTTTGAGTGCATTTGACACTGTCATTCAGTGTCAAAGCACTGTGCTTGTCATATACATACTGGTGATTGGTGCATGCATAATCGATTGATTCAATTTAACTGTAAGTCCCTTGCCTAGGGATAAGACATATACCGAGGGCATGTAACTTGAATGCTCGTCCATGGGCCTGCAACACTCGTTGAGCCATCCACTGAGGTAGCTCATCGATTGTGCCACAGGTTTGCCATGGTGGTGCTTGTGTGAGCAGGTTACTGTTACTCGGCTTAGCACTTAAAAATAAAAGGTTCTGCATATCTCTTGCTATATCAGAGTGATTTCGGGAAGAGGTAGGGTATGTCCATGTGTGCGTTGCATGCAAGGGTCGTGAATGACACCGGATGATGTGTTTGGTACGATGGGGCCTGTTTCTTGCATTGGATTAACATGGGGGAATGTAGGGAAAGGCTATTGAGCAGTAGTGCCTACATGCAGAATAGTAGCAGTATAGTGTTTGATATCGATGAGTTTGTAATGGCGATTCCATTCCGGTAGTGCGTGTGGATCTGACATTGAGTAGGTGGAAATGTCACTTTAGAAAAAGCGGGCATTCCGATTCTCATGGATCTGTGTGCCTGTCGGCAGGTCTCAAATTCACATCTCGGTGCTGGGGGGACAGCTACATATCTTAATTCCTGATAGAAGGCCATAAACTAGGTGCTCAAGGGAAACTGCAGACCTCTGACTCTGAGGGGCCTCTCTGAGACGGTTACGAGGGGCTGGAATTGGCACCTGCATTCCAAGGGGCCAGGTCTTGGCCCCACTAAAGATAGTGATCAAACCTCCCAGGGGTAGGATGGCAGACAGTAAAAACTTTAGAGAGGGCCTGTGCATTTCAAAGGTGGCCTTTTGAACTGATCGTATCTTCAAAGGTCATTGTGGGTATAACTACTGGTACACTGGCAGCGCAAGTTAGAGACTCTTTTGGATTTGAAACTATACTTTGCTGGTTTGATGCTGGATCATCAACAAGAGGAATTCTTAAGGCAGGACGGACTGCAACTGGTTTGCTCCAAGAAGGGGACTATTACTTGGTGGATTTTGCCTGGATGATGCTGTCCTGCAGCTAAGTGCCACCTGTCGGGGCCCAGGTCACTAAGTACTCTCCAAGGGCCGGGTTGGCTGGCCTTCTGTCCACGAAATCTCAGGGACACAAAGGATCTCCCCAATTACACAAGATTGTAAGGACCGCACAGGGTGTAGCGGAAATGGATGGAAGTGATCATCGGCTGGGACAAGGATTATCCTGATGTACACCGTCATCACACTGTGCAGAGGAGTGTGCTCATAAAGATCAGCAGTCCGCCTGAGGTGCCAGGACGTGAGGTGTATGGAGTGCGGGGGTAGCTTGCAGAGTCTGACGGACCCATGCTAGCTTGCCCTCTGGAGTGTGTGGTGTCCGATGGGTGTTGGGGGACCTGAGCTGGGAGGTGAGACTGTCTTCGACCTCCCGAGCAGGAGGACGACAGTGCCTGACATTGCAGCCTTCGTCCGAGGTCAGTGGCTTCCTCTCCCTGGATAGAAACACAGGGAGGGCAAGAGGAGGCTTAGAGACCTGCAGGGGTAGACTCCCCTACTCATTAACCAATATGTAAGCACAACTCTATGCTACGAATACAAACACATGAGCTTACCAACAGATCGTGGGTCATACACTTCTCTTCACTATTCAAAAGAAGATTTTTACACCTTCCCACCATGGACTAATAATGAAATGCAACATTGCATTCATACAGTAGGGGTACTGATATATTTGCAATTGAATCACCTGTCTCACCAACTTTTTTGTCCCTTGACCTATTGATTTGCACGTGTTCTCCTCTCATGTAGGGCTTGATGTCACCTTGAGTTTTGAGCCAAGGTAAAGCTGAGACATGTTACCTGACGTCTGCGGGTAAGTTCATGTGTTTGTATTGGTAGCATCAAGTTGTGCTTACGTATTGGTTAGTGACAGTTTTGGTAGCCTTGATTCAGTTTCAGGACCTTTCCTGTAATCCAGAACTGTCGTAATGAGTGCTGCAGTTTGTTGTACAAATGTATGTGTATGTCATTCTGAAACATGGTAATTCTTTCAGGTAAACTTACCAGTGGATCCCTAACAAAGTGAACTTCCACTACAACCAGTGGTTGTGTATATATCAAATGTGTTTGTTTGTTATCACCTTTGATTACACACACCTTGCAGTAGCTTCCATAGGTCCTGAATAACACCCCCACACCTCTGTTGAGGGCATTAGGCTGAAACGTGTCAACCTATTTTTCACTCCATGGCAGGTTGAATTTCCTCCTGTTATAGCTTGGTTTTTAATCCTGGTCCAGGTGCACCCTAATAAAGTCTATTGTGTACCCTGGAGCTAGTTTTATTCCACATTCACTTTGATCTGCACACCACCTTACACTCTGCACACCACATCCCTAAGCTCTTCCTTCTCAGAGAGCTGGATGCAGCCCGCATTATGGTTAGGTTCATAATCCAAGGAGGTTATCCTATGATGAGGCATGCCACCTTCGGGTGGGTGAGGGAAATCATAATTTAAAACGGACACTCCTGTATCACTCTTCCATATCTTGTAGACCCGGGGCTTTTTATTCAGGTTGTTGGTTCACTCTCACTGGACCCATGGCAAAAGGTACTTTGTTGTGGAGAACATCGTGACGAGGCCCGAGGAGTTTTGTTGTGCCTTGAGGGCACCTATGGCTGGCTGCCGGGAGTTATGGCTGCTCGCAGCTCCGCTTGAAGGAAAACATTTCTCCAAACTTGAAAGTGCGCTAGCTTCCTAGGTCACAACCTTTTGTCAAGGGGCGGCGGGGGCATAGCAATCCCGTACCCGTGCTGGTGCCACTGGGCACCTGGAGGTCTAATTCCGATGGACGAAACTAAGTAACTCTTTCTTTCTGCTTTAGGTGGTTTTGTCAGTCTCATCAACGTGGCGCCAGCAGGGGCAACATGTATCGTTGGCTGGTGTAGTTGAGTGACTGAGAGGCTGGGTCGCGAGGGGTAGTCAAAGACTTGTGATTGCTCGACCATTGCAACTGTTGAGGGTATGCAATATTAGGGAATGTCGTGTTAGAATAGCTCTGAATAAGGCATATAGGTTTATGTTATTCTGCTGCTAATAAGAAAGTTTGGCAAATGCATATAACTGTAAAGTGAATATACAATGTGTATCTCATTTTCATTTCAATGTGTGCTGCTCTTGTGCCAAGCAACCCAAGGGTGAGCACAGGTTATCGAACACATGTATTGTACTCATCCTTTCTAGTGGATTATGACTGGCTTCGATGCATCCCAGCCAGCCAGAAACACTAGGTCTAACAGAAATGGACAAAATATCAGTATTTTTACAGAAACATTTAAGAAATACATATAAAACGAGGCTCTCTGACCAGGGCAATCAGGCAGTGGGGCTGTCATTAACCAATGCATTCCTTAAGCTGTACAGAATAAAACTTTATTTAGGTTTGTCTATGGTCTTGTGACAGCTGTCTTTGCTATATATATATATTCAGACTTTGCAGATTTTGTCCTAGTTTCAGCACAGGTGAAGACATCTATATAATTGAAAACCAATGTAAATTTAGTATTTTTAGACTTGGGAAACCACAGATAAAATGACCTGTGAACGCACCTTCAATCTTCTATCTATTTTGTGAGCTGTCTGGGTGTCCAGAAGAACGAGACCTTCTTTACTATTTTAATGTTCCCAGTTTTATGAGTAATCATAATCTTTGATTTTATTATCCATGAATTTGATATTACTGTCTTTGATATGTATTCTTTTATGGTGATTTTATTTATCGAAGAAAAATTTACATTGATTGACCTTTAACAAAGTGGGCTCAATCACAAAGGTAAATTTAGTCGCAAACATATCTATACCACCAATTTCACATTTTTACTCCTGCCAGGAATCCACAAAAGAACTCTTGGCCGCCATAAATAGTATAAGTGTGCACATCTCAAACTCATAACTCCCACACTAGAAATAGGAAAGAATTGCTTTGGAAGTTTGGAAATGCTCAAACATGCAAGTGGGCAGTCCCAGTCTCCGATCCTCCCCTTAACCACCCTGGAAATGGTCAGAGATTAACTCCAGACAAAAGTTGGTTTAGTTCCCTTTCCATAATGGGAAGGGGAACATATTACCCCACATTTCATCACCGAGAAATAAAAGTGTGCATTTGCAAAGGGGGCTCCATTGCAACAGTGTGGACTTCGCTATGGAGAACTCAGCACTGTGGTAACAGCATTGAGCAGGAAGAACTGCTTGACATTCCCTGTGGTACTTCTGGAAATTTGCACCTGGCACCACCTTCCAGGCATACTATTAAGAATTAGTGTGAATACCAAAAAGTAGTAAGTATGCATGTACATGTAGACATAAATCTACAGGTACAGACACTACTTTTTTATGAAAACATTTCTGTATGCGCCCCAATTCTTCATTGCCTTTAGAGGTTATCCTTACCAGTAATCTCGGCGAATTCAGGTATTTGGACAAAATATAGAGTTTTTAATATCAGGAGACAGAAAAACAGGCAAAAAGTATTGTGATACAAAAATATCATGATGCAGAAATATTGTTGTCAAAAATATCTTCTTTTACAGGTAAGTAATATCGTTGTTAAGAATATCGTTGTTGTTAATATAATTTCCTATAACAAAGATGTAAAAAATATTTTTTTATCATCTTATTGTGTTTCAGTTCATATGTTAATTTTATATGTTATTATTGGTTTTTTGGGGTTTTAAAAAAAAATATTTTTATTCATTTTCCAAAGACAAACCACACAACCCCCCCACCCCCGCCTCCCCATTTCGAACAGGCAATAATAAAAATGTAGATACCAATATCACATACAAAAAAAGAGACAAATTGATCATATTCACATATTACCTACAGAAAGTATCAGCAGTTTATCTGTCACCTACTAAATAAAGTGACTTGATTCAAACTATCTTTCTTAAAGACCCACAATTTCACACACACCGATGAATAACCTATTCCTTTTGCATTATTCCCCTTTATGGGTTTGAATCCAACTTACTAGGGGGGACCAGATTTTCTGCCCTCTTCTCCGCATATTTCTTCCTTTTCGTTTATAAATAGCTTTTTCCAAGTTGCCTATTGATAAAAACCTGACTGACTATTGGTGAAATGTCGGTGCATTTGGGTCCAGCCAAGCAGAGGGAATACAGATTCTTAAAACCGCCATAGCAATAAAAATTAATTAATTTCCTGTTCACCCCTAGCACCACTACCTCGTCGGTCAGCATTATTTCAGTTTCAAGCACTTCTGTTAAGAGTTTTTCAATATCTTGTTTAACTTTTCTTAAACCATTACATGATGCGAAAATATGCATAGTATCTGCATTGAACAAAGTACACCGAGGGCAAAATGTTCTCTTTCCACTCCCCCACTTGGCAATTTTATCTGGGGTATAATACAAAAAGAAGCAAGTTTTAAAAAATTGTGCCTGTAGTCTGGTGGACATTAAAATAGATTGTGACATCTCATATGCATACCTGAATGTCTCATTCGATATCCCTATTTTCAGTTCCCATTTTAGTGCAAATGTATCCGTCATCTGGTAGTGCTGCATTTATAAAAGTATATACCTCACTAATAGAGCTTAATTTATCCTGAAGTAATCTTTCCATCATTCCTATTTTCTCCAACTTAACCCGCCCACCTCCTTGCCGAAGCAGAAAATCTCTAATCTGGAGATACTTAAAGAAATCCCGCCAGTCCAGAGAGAATTTGTTTTTCATTTCTTCGAAAGAACGAAGCCTTGCGGGGGAGAAGAAGCACCTGCCCTGATTTATCCCTAATTTTTCCCACTTCAACATACATGATTCGGCAACAATCTCTGGGAGATTATGATTGTTGGCTAATGGCATATATAAAGATATTCTGACGATACCAAGCACTTTCCACATGGCCCTCCATGCTTTAAACACACTGTACAGGGTTTGGAACTGGACTTTCTTGTAGTAGCTATCATGTAGTTGACGCCACAGACATCCCCTGGTCTCTATTCCCAACATGAGTTCAACAACAGATGGTGTTTTATCTAACTGTATATCATTATAATTAATCTGCAATAACTCTCGACTATATATTAAGATGGATGCCCAGTAATATGACTTTATATTTGGGAGTGACAACCCTCCCCTATCCCTCGATAAGGTAAGGAATTTATAGGCTTGTCAAGGTCGCGAGTAAGCCCAAATGAATCTTCAGAATATCTGCTTTATTGACTTAAACCATGATGATGTAAATTCCAGGCAAATTGCTCTAAAAAGATATAAAATCTTTGGAAAAAAGCATTTTAATAACATTACACCTTCCAATGATAGATAAGTGTAAGTTATTGATGCGTTGAAGATCTTTTTGAATATTAACCATCAGGGCTTCCACATTAGCTTTAACCACACTATCTAGCCGGGATGATATACAGATGCCTAAATATCTTGCCTTTTCCACAACCCGTGTATCGATCATCTTGGCCTTGTCGTTCAGGACAATCTGGGTTTTATCCTGATTGAGTGCATAGCCTGACACTTGTCCAAAACGTCTAGCCTCCTCTTCAATAGCCAATATGGCTATGTTTGGGTCAGTTGTCACCACAGCAATATCGTCTGCATAGGCAAAGGTCTAAGTAGCCCAATTCTGAGACACAATGGGTGGAATTTGAGTGTTGTCTTCTAATCTACGAATGAATGGATCAATATAGAACGCGAATAAGAGCTGGGAACAGGAGCAGCCCTGTCGCGTGCCCCGGGAGATTGGAAATTCCCTTGATAATATGCCATTGACCATTACGGCCGCTGATGGATCAACATATAATCTCTTGACTGCCTGAAGGAAAGCATCCCTTATTCCAATCCGCGACATAATAGTCCACAAATATTGCCAGGAGACCCTATCAAATGCTTTTTCTGCATCCAGTAAAATCAGGGCCATAGGGTCTCCTGCAATATTTGTGATATCAAACAGCGTGATGACCCTCTGAATATGATCTATCGTAGATCTCCCTGGTATAAATCCATGCTGTCGTACCGAGATGACTTTATGTATAATAGCCTGTTGGCTAACAGTTTCATTTTTTTTTTACATCTTTATTTAGACACCTGAACATACATACACTTGCAATAAGTACATTTGAGCAGTATACTTTTATCCTTTCGGTGCGTATGTAAAGGATGTCAGTTATTTCTTTCTCTTTCCGCCCTCCTCCCCTTCTTCAGAACTACACCCCACACCTACCCCTCAGCCTAACCTGACCTCCCCCCACCCTCCCTTACCCCGAAACCAAAGGTTAAGATTTGGATTAAGCCTTGCGGTGCTATAAACCAAGGAGTTTGGTGTAATGCAACATCCCTTTTCAGACTTTCCTTAGTATCTCATATTTATATTAAAAAAAAAACGAAAAGGAAAAAAAGGAAGAAAAAGAAAAATTAAAAGTTTAAGTCATTTCACGCCGTCGCTTCATTAATCCATTTGGTGATTGGTAACCATATTTCAAGCCCTCTTTTTTTAACTCTTAAACCCCTACTTGTGTAAATCGCTTTCTCCCATCGATAGGTAGCTAACAGTTTCCCCAACCAGCAGTGTATGGATGGAGGTTCTTTGTCTAGCCAGGCATAACCTAAAAACTGCCATAGCTGCAAATAGCAAGGCTCAGTTTGGAACCGTCATTACTTGATTGCTTACCCCCAGCACAATTACTTGTGGCGTAAGATCCACCTCAAACCCCAGCATAAGTTTAAGATAGTTACCCATCTCATCAATCAGGGTTAATAGTCGGGGCAAGTTGCAAACATATGTACACTATTGGCGGCGAAACAACCGCAGCAGGAGCAGAGTATGCCTGTGGTGCCACTCCATTTAGATATCCGTGCTGGAGTAATATACAAATTCAACCAAGTTTTAAAGCATTGTACTTGTAACTTTTCACAGAAAAATGCAGTCTGGCTCAGTACTAGAGAATCCTCACATTCCCCTACCCCTGCTTGAACCACATCCTGCTAGCGGTTAGTATGCTTTATAAAGTCGTCCTCCATCATGTTATTAAGTAGCTTACAGAATTTGGATAATGGTGATGGAGTCCCTAATGCCAGATCCAATAAGGGGACTCTGAGGCCCCTTATTGCCTTCTTAGATAAATAGTCCCTCACTTGTAAGAATTTAAAAAAATGGTTATTTCCAATCCCAAATTTACTCTTGATAGTGTCAAACGAGTACATTATATTATCCTCCATAAGATCGCCAATATGCCTTATGCCGCTATCCATCCATTTTCTCATATATCCATCTCGGAAAATTTCCGGCAGAAGATCGTTATCCGCCAGAGGAGTATATCCATGAACACTGCTTAATTTAAGTATCTTTCTAACTGCGTCCAAACCTTAAATGCTCCCAGCATAATTTTAAATTTTACTTTTTTAAAGTACGCAAAATCAATATGCCGCATGAGACAGCCATGGGCCTCTGTCCCTAGTACTAGCCTATATATTGAGGTATAGGATGTATCCTCTGTAGCCACCATCTCTTTTCCCAATAGTTCAGCCATCTGTTGAAGAGCTGACGCCCAATAGTAAATTTGGAGGTTGGGAACAGACCACCCCCCTCGGTCTCTGGGTAGGGTCATATATCTTAGAGCTCTGGGGGCGTTTCATGGCCCATAGGAATTTCGATATTATTTGATTAAAAGCGGAGAACCAGACCTTATTTATTTCAACTGGCATGGCTCTGAAAAAGTATAATATTTTGGGTAAAAATAGCATCTTAATAGCGTTACATCTTCCTAAAAGTGTAAGATGTAAACAGTTCATTCTATTGAAATCTGATTTGGTCTTATGTAGCAGTGGCTCCGAGTTAATTTGTACAATTTCATCGGTATTGGCAAAGATCTCAACCCCTAGGTATCTGGCCTTTACCACTACCCGTGTATCATTCAGGCCTGGTCTAGAGTTTTCTACAATCATCGTCTTATTCTCATTGAGATAATATCCTGAAATTATACTAAAATCTTTAGCCTCCCTTTCTACCTCCTTAGTAGTCTCCAATAGGTTAGCTGTTATTATCGCCAGACCATCGGCATATGCTAAAATCTTGGTATCACCGCCAATAGTCTGAATGGCCTGTATCTTATTATTCTCCGCAATTTTATCAATTCAAGGGTCTATGTACAACGCAAATAATAATGGGGAACAGGGGCACCCTTGGCGTGTACCACGGGTGACTTTAACATAACAGGTGTATTTGTAAAGCGCACGTTCACCCCAGCAACAGGGTATCTTGGCGCTGAAATAACAGATGTATATTGTTACCCAACTCACTGGTACTCATTTTATCGACCTCAAATGGATGAAAGGCTGAGTGGACCCACCGAGATTTGAACCTGTGACCATGAGGTCGAACACAGGCCCCTTCATTGGATGCATTAGTCCACTGAGCCACCCCACCCAACTTATATTACATCGGATGTAACACCCGACATGGCTATTATGGGCATGGGTTCCTGGTACATGCATTTGATAGCCCCAATGAAACCTTTACCCAGACCTTTCCTTTCCATGATTGCCCATAAAAAAGGCCAGGAGACCCTATCGAACGCTTTTTCAGCATCAAGTAATATTGCAGCCATAGGGTCTCCTGAAACCTTTGTATAGTCAAAAAGCGTGATTCTGCATCGAATATGTTCAGTCGTGCCCCTTCCCGGGACAAACTCGTGCTGATAGGGGGAAACTAGCTTTTTGACAACTACGACTAGCCTCTTTGCCAGAATTTTAGAATACATTTTTACATCGCTATTAACCAGCGTAATTGGCCAGTGCGACCCCAATTCTTTGACAGATTTACCTTTTTTAGGAAAGACTATAATATTGGCATATTTCCAGGAGTCAGAGGCTGACAGACCTGATTGTTCTCTGCGAAATACCTCCAGCATAACTGCAGAGATCTGAGATTAAAACTTTTTGTAAAATTCCCCCGGAATTAAATGTGGTCCCGCAGCTTTGCCTGGTGGAAGGGAATCTATAGCTTCCATTACTTCCTCAATTATAATTGGCTTGTCTAATCTAGCACTTTCCTCTGGAGAACGCTGCTCCAAAATGTGCCCCCTTAAATATTCTTCACTTTCTTGATCCCCCCCCCGGACATCATCAGTATATAGTCTTTAATAACATTTTTGAAATGAGGTGAGAATAGCATCAGGCTAGCTTACCATACCTATAATGGGGTCTCTAATTTCACTGATCCGTGTTTCCCTAGTGCGTACAGCTAATAAGTGGCCCACCCTCTCGCTGTTCTCGTAGACCATGCTCCTCCAAGCCAAGTACTTGCCAGCTGATTTTTGGAGGGAGATCTCCATGATAGCAGATCTTGCGATAGTAATCTTAAGTTGGGCTGCCTCTGATTCTGCCCCTGCAGACAATACCTCTATCAGTTCTGCTTCTGCCTTGGCCAGGTCTTCATACAAGGTCTGTAACAGAGATTTATCTTTCCTTTGCGTCTCCCAGCCATACCTAGATGTTTCTCCACTGATCCCTGCCTTTAGTGTATCCCACACTATACCTATATTAGCGATACCAAGATTCTCATCTATAAACCTTGGAATCCATTCCTCCAATTGCTGTGTGTACCCTTCTTCACTTAATAGGGCCCTGTTAAATGTCCATTTTTTCTGAGAGTATTGGCGCCCAATGTCTATTTCAATCACCAATGGGTTGTGATCCGACATGACTTTGGGATATTTATTTATTGAACACCCCTGTAAAAGCTCATGAGACACTAGAAAGTAATCCAATCTCGCATGCGCTTGGTGTAGTGCAGAAAAGTACGTAAATCCAGGGTCAGATTCCTTTTTTGCCGCCCATACATCTACTACCCCCTGCATTAACTTAAGTTGTAATAGTGATTTAAAAACTTTGGGTTTACGACCTTGATACGACACTCCTCTATAAATGGAGGCCTGGCAACTCATATTAATGTTCAGATCCCCGCAAAGAATCAGAGGAAGAGGCCAGCCTACAAGTTCAACCGTCAGCCAATCAAAGAGTGCAGGATCATCCAGCACTGAGCCGTATACTGAGCACAAAGTAAACATTTTGTTTTCAAAGCCACATTGCAGAATTACCCATCTTCCCATTCTATCTACGGATGATCGCAAAACACTACCCAGTGCTTTTCGAGCCAGTATTGCCACCCCTCTTGTCCGAGTTTCTTGTGTCATGCTGGCAATAAGTTGATAGCCTGCAATCTCTAAAACCCCTTTCCTACAGCCTTCAATATGTGTCTCTTGAAGACAAAAATATCTGCCTTCAAATATTGAATGTCATAGCTAATTCTCTTTCTTTTTTGAGGATGTTCAGCCCACATATATTAATAGATGCAATACTAAGTTTCCTCATTACAAAATAAATTGCAATTCCAAAACAGATAACAATAGCAGTACAGTACAAAAGATACCAAACTAAAGTACCAGGTGTTCATCACCGTGCAAAGATTCCTCCCTACCTCCCTTTGGTTTCTATCATCCCCCTCTTCCCCCTCCCCAGCCCCTCCTAAAAGGCAAAAAAGGTCCCAGGACCCTTGTGATGCCTCCTGCATGTGTTGTGCCCCCTAACCACTCCCTGCCAAAAAGAAAGCCCAAACGTGAAGAGAAAAAGGCAAAGCATAAGAGAAAAAAAAGAGTATAACAAGTGGTTATTCAGTTACATTTGCTATCCTACTACCATAGCTTATTTCTTAGAGAGTTCAGTCAAAAACTCTTGAGCCTGTATCTCCGACGAAAATATTCTTGTTGTGCCATTACAGTTAACTTTAAGTCTAGCAGGATTCTGTAAAAAAACATCGTAACCCAGTTTCTGAAAAGGAGTAATAAGCAGGCTGAGTCTCCATCTCCTCTCCACCGTTGCATGACAGAAGTCAGGTCGGACAAAGAAGGAATGCCCTTCCCCCACCCTCTGTGCATTGCCAACAAATATTAGGATAGCCCTTGGTTTCTCATCTTGCCCAGACCTCTTTTTAAGCATCAAGGGGAAACGGTGCACCCTCTGCACCTCAGACTCCCAATTCCAATGAGCCAATTCGGGGAAGTCCTCCTTAAGTAATCTCAGCGCGAACCCACGAATATCATCCCCTTCCGCTTTTTCTGCAAGCCCAAGTAGTCGGAGGTTGTTACGACGTTGTCTGTTTTCAAAGTCCTCCAGCTTTCAGAGAACATCAGTCATCCTGCCTTCATTAATCGAAGTATGTTGTCCAGAAATCTCCATGTTAGTCTCGAGCTGCACGATTCTTTCTTCTAAAGCCGTAGTGCATTCTGAAATTTCCCTGCAGGCTTTATTGACTTTCCGCACTGCTCCTTGAAGTTTTTGGGTTGCCAGATGTGCCCTCTTATGTTCGTGACATGCCTCAGTTTGCATCTGCTTAAGAGTTGAATATATTAGCTCCATAGATGGAGGTAATGATTGAGATTCTGCACTGTCTTGGACATTTGCTAGACGTTCGGGGGTTTTCGCTTGATCTCTAACCCCATCCTCAAATTCTCTTTCAATTTGGGTGGCGGAGTAGTCCCATTTGAGCTGACTTGATTGGCTAAAATCCGAGGTGAAGCCCTTGTCTTTATCTGACCCTCTTGACTCCTTTTCTTAGTGCGAACAGGTGTATGCTTTTGTGTGTCAAATTTCGTAGGAGAGCTGCCACTGTCCCTCCCAGTCAGATCATCTCCTGTTCCATCCTTCTCACTATTGGATAGTTCAGATTCATCTGTCAAAGAGTAAAATTTATCAAGGTCTGGAGTAACTGGAAATTTTCATCTCCTTGAGCGCCGGCCACATGATCCCACCTTGAGGTCTGGGCAAGGGGGATTTCTCCTGTAACTTGCGTGATCTTTTCGGTGTCTGTGGCTTCTTGTTGTACAATGCCCTCACTTCTTGGCAACCCCTCCTCTGAGGCAGATAAGGCTTTTCCAGGAGTTTTTGATGGTGACAAGGCAGATCAAGTGGTAAATTTATCCAGTTCTACGGCCTTTGCGGCACCCTCTCCTGTGCTATGGCTGCTATTATTGGGCTGCCCTCCTCTTGGGGCCACCTTGCTAGAACTGTCTGGATTTAATTTTTGTGGAAAGGAAATCTTTACCTTTGCTATTTTCTTTTTTCCCCCAGAGCATTTGCAGAGCCCCGACCGGCAAACATTCCAGGGACAGTTTACTGCTTTGGTCTGGTTCCCGTTTCATTAAGCCGCTGTGTCCCATCAGATCTCTCATTACTAGCCTCGTCTTTACATTGCAGATCGCCCTTGTTCAGGTTCGGGATCAGGCCTCTCTCCTCTGTGGCCGAGCGCCGAGTCGCGGATGCTCCTTTGACTCCAGCGGGAGCACCAATGTCTTTCATCTCGGATTTCCCTTTCGCCAGCATACTGCAAAGATCTCTGTTCGACAGCTTTGTCTCCATGGCTACAAGCACCCTGCCTCTGACGACAGTTACCGCCGAGAGAAACGCCTTCAGAGTACAAACTGTCAAGGCACTGATCAGCTGTAGCCTCATCAGTTCTTTATTCGGCGGTAGGTTATATTTTCAAATTCGTCGGAGTATCTATAAGTAAGTTGGATAGCGTTCTTGCACAGTAGATGAATGTCTTTTTCTCGTTTCATAAAACTCTGGTCAGCGCGGGAGGAGAGCGGCTTTCCACAACGCACACGCAGCCGCCATCTTGCCTCAAGCGCTCACAGTAAAAGTTTCCATTCAAGATTGATGTCAAAAGCGTTGGCTAACAGTTTCAAATAGATATTTGAATCAGCATTAATTAATGTGATAGGGCGATATGATCCAAGTTGTGTAGATGTTTTTTTTTTCAAGAAGATCACAAATTTTGCACGCGACCATGAAATCAGGGGTCGCCAACCTTTAAATATATGAACCATTAGATCCGTAATAATATTTTTCAGCTGATCTGCAAAGACAGTATAGAATTTAGTCAGGATACAGTCTGTTCCTGTCGCTTTCCCATTAGCCAAACCTTTCATAGTCATTAGGATTTCCTCCAAATTGGGTGGGGGATCAAGACATTACTGCTCCTCTTCCGCAAATCAGCTGCAAGGGGTGAGGTCAATATATTTTTCAATATCACTCGTCCAATTACCCGTATTTGCCGTATATAAAGTATGCTAAACCGCCCAAAGGCCTCCCTTATATGTTCTGGATTCGGAGTTTGACCAATCACTGGGTCATTTATCTCTCAAACTATATTTAACGAGGTTTGCTGTCTTGTACGAACCGCCAATGTTTCGTTCATTTAGCTCATACTAACTATTTTCTGGGCGAGAGCTTTACTTACAGCTTTATCAGTAAAAACGTTAATAATTTCTGCCTTGGCAATTGCAAGCTGTCTTTGTACACCGTCTAAATCCTTCTTTTCTCTTATGGCCCTCACCAATTCCTCTTCTGCCACCCCCAAATTATCCTGCAAGATCTTCATAGCTTGTTTGTCTTGTTTATTATGGTTTAGTGAGTATCTTAAAGTTTTGTCCTAATACCAGCCTTCATGGCATCCCATAACATTTCAATAGTGGTGCTCCCTAGGTTGTCTCCTAAAAACTGTGGTATCCATTGCCTCATATACATACAATAACCCGTTTCTGAGAGTAGGAATCTTTCAAATGTCCAGGGCCTTGCATCAGAGTTAGCTATTTCTAGACTACATATTAATGGGTTGAGATCAGATAACACCCGTGGTAGTTTTTCTATTTGGCATTTTGAATTTCTAGAGTTAGACAAAAACACATAATCCAATCGGGCATGAGTCAAATGTGGATTAGAAAAAAATGTGTATCCAACATTTGTCGGGTTTATAGCCTGCCAGCCATCAACTAACCCATGAGTCTGGCACATATTTTTTAACGCTCGAAAAACCTTTGGTTTCCTACCCTCATATCGCCACCCCTCCTCCATAGACCAATGGGTAAATTGATGTTGAAATCACCACAGACTATAAGTGGCAGAGGTCAATACGTAAGCTCATTTGAAATATCGTCCAACACAGCAGGATTGTCGCAATTGCTTCCATATACTGTTTTTTCAGTAATCGCCCAATGGCCATATCTATCAGACTTTGATCGATTAAATATCAGCCCGCCTCCTTTAGCCAGGATCGCCACACCGTAGTCCCCTGTGTTGTAGCACTTATCAATTTAAACCCTAGTGTTTTCAGCACGTGCATCTGTGACCCCTCTACATGAGTCTCTTGGAGACATATAATATTAGCGCCCGTTGATTGTAACCCTACCGCAACTGTCAGTCTTTTTTTCACATCATTCAGACCACAAATATTAATAGATGCAATTTTCAATACCTCCATCTGGATTTATAGTAGGTTCCTACCATATTCTATTCCAGTTTTATCCAGCTTTCTCTTAATTCTCTTACTTCTGAAAGATACTACTAGACTATTTCTATCCTCAAAAAAAATATATACCTCTGCCATAAACCTACTTATCACCTGTCTGAAAACCGCCCCAATCCTCCCTAACCTAATACCTAGGCAAACAGGCTCAGCCATGAGCCTGTATGAGGTCATCTGCCTCCTTCCACCACGCTTCCCCCCTTTTAGCTAACCCTACACCTTGTTACACCCTAACCCGTGCTGTACCCGGTATCCTGGTTTAATCCCCCCAACATTGCCTTTAATCTTTTTTTCATGTTTTTAGAGCAAAATATCCAGTTTGTAATGTCATCCAGCATCTTCTGGGCTTGAATTTCCGAATTATAGCTGAAGTTCTGCCCTTGATAAATCACTTTGAGCCTAGCCAGATTTTGAAGAAATACCATGGCTGGGAATGGGGTCATTAGTTGCCTAAGTCATACACATAAGTCTCCGTTCCACCATTGCGTGGGCAAAATCCGGAATGGCAAAAAAGGAAAACCCTTCAAACTGTCTTTTGGAGTTAGGCCTAGCAAGATGATAGACAGCCTGTCGCAGTAAAAAGTTGCCAAAATAAACCAAAACGGCACGGGGTAATGATTTTCCTTCGGTGGTATGCCTTGATGGGGTTGTGGAAATCTGTGTGCTCTTTGGACTTCTTTATCCCAAACCCAGGAAGACAATTCACGAAAGTAGTCCTTTAATATATTTACCACGAATCTCCTCATATCGTTACCCTCCAGATTCTCCGGTACCCCGAGCAACCTTAGATTATTCCGACGTTGCCAGTTTTCATAGTCCTCCAGCTTCCACATGACATCCTTAAGAGCTTTATCTTGAAAGGTAAATTGTGCCTGCAGGGTTTCCACTGTATTCTCCAGCACTTCTGTACGAGACTCTACCACACTCATCCTTTCCGCAATATCTGAGCAGATTTTCCCTACTTTCCGGACAGACCCTTGCAAATTCTTAGTGGCTAGCCTTGCCTGGCGATTGTCTGCTTTAACGTCATCCTGAAAAGCGCTTAAGGATTGTAAAATCAAGGTTAATGATGGCTCGGTTGAATTCCTTCTTTCAGTATGGTCTGGCTCGGTACCGCCCACGGCCATGGAGAGTTTACCATCTTCATTGGGTATCTCTGGGGACAGCATTAATGACGTTGAGTAATCCCACCCCAGTTCTGCCACTTGTTCTTGCTCTCCCTGGGTCTTTCGCCTGGTCTTTCTTCCTGATATCCTCTTAGCCTTTTTCTTGGCCAAGGTGAATTTTTCTCCTACAGTGCTGTCTCCTGGGGATGAACCAACCTTCTCACTGTTACTGTTGGGCAGATCAATCTCTGATACCTCGAATTCTTCTGTTTGAGAGAAAAACTTCTCTCTGGGCATATCGAGGGACATCAGTGATGTCATCAGTGATGTCACTGACCATGTCATGAGTGATGTAATATGTGACGTCATCAACAGTGCATTGCGGGCGCGCGAGTTATAGTTTGCTCAACTAAATATAACGGGCAAATTTCACTGGTTTTATATGAGTCAAATGTCCAACTAACTATAATGTCCCTGAAACCTATGGTTTTTTCAGTGAATTTCTAAGGTTTTTTAAATGCTAATTCCTAACTATAACGTCTGTAAAACCTATTTTTTTTTCAGTGAATTTCAAAGGTTTTTTAGATGTTAATTTCATATTTTAATATTTATAAAACCTATATTTTTTTGTAATATTTTGGAACTCTATTATCGTTTTTTTAAAAAAATTAGAAAAATTATGTAATTTTTTATATCTTAAAAAAAAGTAGGTATATTTTTTTATTTTTTTTAGAAAACTAGACTCCCGTACCGGTAGCATACCAAGCTCCATCACCATGCGAATCCTATCTGTGATATTGCGAAACTCGTTAAGGATGCGCATTTCGTATCCGTAGGCTTCGTAGCACCGTGTCCCGCCTAACATCATACACGTATAAGGTCGCGCCAGCTCCTAGTTTGGTATGCAACGGCTGCGCGGTACCAATACGCGTGTTACATCATCTAAGTATAGGGTCACGCAGGCTGCGCGTTCTGTATGCGACAAGTGCACGCTGCCAGGCCCAGTCTTACGTCATATATAGGTATGGTATCGCACCGGGTACGCCATTCCCTCATTTATTTTTTTCTGTCTCAAAACTATATCTAAATAAGTTTAAAGTGTATATGAGAGCAAGCGATAATCTAAAATATTTTCCACATTTATATATTTCTAACTGTAATAAACTTATATTATGGTAAATAGATTTTCTCAAAATCGCGTCGGGTGCGGCCTCCTTGCGCGCTCGGTGTGCAATTGCCATGTGACCTTAAAAAAAAGCTTTTGATTGGTTCATAAAATTTCCCATTGTAACAGTTGGAGGACCCCACCCATTTTAGTCATTCTCTCTACACCATTTGATGTGAGACACCTCTTTTGCTTACAGAGCCTTTTTGAAAACTTTTTTGCTGTGTACACATATCTTATAGTACACACAACATGCAATGATCTTCTTGATCAATAATCATGCTCTGTACAGTAGCCTTCCACGTGTGATAGCCATGCATCTGAAATGTTACATCAAAAAACAAATGTGTGTTACACGATGCCCCTGGTGTGTGTGTGCGCGCCTTATTTTGCTGCCTTTCGACCTGGGTATTGAAGGGGTATCATCAGCCAGGGGCAGAGTGCACATCCTAGATCACATGTGACAAACAGTAAAGAGTAATGTGTAGATTTGTGTTGCAGTATGCTCTGTTGTCAGGCTTTACCAGTATAGTAGTGTGTTATATGTGAGAGTTTCAGATTCACGTTTGACATGCATTGCTTGACTGTAATGAGCATTATCACTGTGTATGACGTAGCCTCACTGCTGATACTCCCTCCATCCGAGCACATTCACATGTGTGCGCTTCGCGATAGCAACACTTTCAATAATACAGCACACCATTGACATGCGTGTCTGCACATATCCACAAGCTTGACAACAAAATGTGATGTTGTCCATTCAATGTTTTCGGACAGCATCTCATTAGCGATAGTTGCCGTCCTCCCGGTACATGCTACATTAATGTAAATTGCGGATTGTGCGACGTCAAAACGGCAACAGGGACACACACATAAGTGCACTTCCTGGCCAAGCAGGAACTGAACAACGCCCAGGTCCCCGGAATAATTATTCACACCCCTACGCTGGCCTGCCATAAGCAAGCCCAGCCCACTTTGCGTACGTATAAATAGTATAATGACGACGCCACATGTCCCAGTTCTTCCACACTGCTTCAGGTGATATGGCCGCATCCACCTCGCATATAACAATGCGCAATAAAAAAAAGGGATCCATGAGGTGTACATCATCCTGGCAATCAAAACTACATTTGAATTGTGAACTCTGCTGGCCGTCGTGTTTGGACACAAACCAATGACAGCAGGTGAGCAGTGGGGCCTGGGTGCACAGGGGCTGCAATTGAGCGTGGTGTGGCAGGAGGGGTGGGGTGCATTACCCTGGGTGCACAGGTGCAAACAAGCGATGTTGCGTGCGTAATGATGTGATCTCTGATCTCATTCAGTCACATCTCTGGCTCATTTTAATGACCTGCTGGACCGTACTGTAGGCCTGATCCAGCGGGCAGTGCTGCCCTACAGACACGTGGCATTGGCTTTTGGGGCACTGTAGTGAGCTGATTACTAAGTGTACATGCACACAGGCTTGTGCCACTGCATTGCACGTGCACATTATGCTTCTAGCATGCGCTCTGTTCCTTTGTATGTGAACATTAGCATAACATATTATTATTTACCCTTGTCTATTCTCGTGCACTCCAACTCCTCTTTGAACCACGATTACCACTAACAGTTGGTAGATCGTACTTCAAGAAGGAAGGATGCACTCAACTGGTGTTCTCTCTTAAGCTTGAAATTAACCTTCTTTTGCCTTAAGATGTTTCCACCATTATATTATTTCTCCCTTTTCAGACACTGAGTTAGTTGCACGAAAAAGCACGCAGCAGGTGCTCAACCGTTGCTGAAGCTCTGGCCTTTCTGACGCCTTCCATCGTGGTATCAAGACACCGTCCCAGACCGGAGACCTGCTGTGCCACCCTGAGAGGCACCCCGGAGTCGGAGCTCGCACGGCACGTCGTTGGACACACCAGTTGTGGCAGGTGAGCAGTGAAACCTCGGTGCGCAGGAGCTGCATTTGAGCACAGTGAGGGGGAAGGGCCTGGGGTCCCGCAGCCTGAGTGCACAGGTGCAGGTAAACGATGTTGCTGTAGATAATAATATAATCTCTGGCCTCATTCATATCTCTGCTTCATTTTAAAGACTTGCTGGACCGCACTGTTTCTCGCGGACCCCAGCATCCCAGACACACGGGTAACGGGAGGTGAACAGTGAGGGCTGAGTGCAGTAGGCCGATGCTCTGTCTCCTCCTCCCTCTGTTCTTTTGACTCTCCCTCCCCTTCTCCCTTCCACCCACTCACTCACTGTCCCGTTCTCTCTTTCTTCCTTTCATTCTGACTACCTTTCTTTTACTCTTGGACATGGCACACATACTTATGTTTCTTTTTTCTCTTGCAGGTTTTGTACGCTGCTTCCGGAGGTGTCCCACCCACTTCTTTCATGTTTTACTGTTGTTCGAATAAAGTTACGTTTTCATTTATTTGTGTTGTTTTAATAAAAGTTATTTTTTTTACCAATAAATACATGAGTGTATGGGTCTTCTTTTTCTGACAACACTTGTCTGTAGTTTATTGTGAAAATCGGCGGTTGATAGGAGGTTATGAGGGAAAACATTTGTAATTTTGAGGTGCACCTACCAAATATAAACCAACAGACTATTACATAAATAAAGCCTGGGTAATTCCACAACCGCAAGGGTTCTATGAATGTATCACTTTATAACACCATGATTACTGCCCATGTGATTACAGAACCAATAAGGCACTGCCTAGGGCCACCGAGGCTTCAAGGAATGGCGAGGCCCACCCTGCATATTTAAGTAAAGGCCCAGAGGTTGCCGATCCCCGGTCTTGAGTTGGCCTCGAAGCCCTCTGAACAATTTGTAAACAATACCCGGGGAGGTGTCGATCTCCTAGTCTACAAAACGTCTCTGTGCCCTCACGCGCCTAATTTACATGTGAGATTAAGGTCCCCAGTGCTGCAGAGACCCCGCAATATAATAATAAGATTGGACCCGGAACATTATCCACCAGTGGGCTCATTTAAATGAACAGGTGAGACCCCGCTTCATTTTTTTTTCTCCATTTTTACCATCCGGATCCGCTTTATTGAAGCGATACGAGGTTTTCCTCCTCTCGCTTCAACGAGGCAAACAAGAATTTACTATCACAGGATGGAAGCAATGCTCCTGCCCTGTAATAGCATACATAAATGTCCCGCGGATGCACACCCCTGGACATTGTATGACCTGCGCCTGGGAGGTGGTGCTCCATAGGGCCATGATGCATTGGTTAATGCATAACTACAGGATCAATCAATCAATCATGGAACTTATATCGCGCACTACTCACCCGTAAGGGTCTCAAGGCGCTTGGGGAAGGGGGTCTGCTACTGCTCGAACAGCCAGGTCTTGAGCTGTTTCCTGAAGGCCAGGTGGTCCTGGGTCATCCGCAGGTGGACGGGTAGGGAGTTCCAAGTCTTAGCTGCCAGGTAGGAGAATGACCTTCCTCCAGCGGTGGCTCTCTGGATGCGAGGGACGACGGCGAGGGCGAGGTTAGCGGATAAGTATAAATGCATACTAACACTACTTGCACACGTGTAGTACAGCAACCAGAGTGTAGTGAAGAGGCAGAGCAAGCCCAAAATCAAAAAATATAAATCCTACCAGAGGTAGGATCACATAGTTCAACCAGCCGATGACCCTGGGATGAGTACAAACAGCTTTACCAAGAAAACGGGTCTTCAGCAGAAAGCAAGCAAGCTCAAAATCTTGGTGAGTGCTGCATTCTTTTTACCTTCTCCCGCTCCTCGCCAAATTTATGTAGTGAAGATGAAGACAGCAGTGGATCCGATAAGTAGATTTATTGCAGGAAAAGAAGACAGCTTAAACAGCCACCAACAGGACCAGACAGCAAGGCAACCGTCTTCTCTAGCACTATGTACAAACTCCCAAAGATTCCCCTCATTACAGCCCTACATTCTAACATTACATACTTACATTATAGTAGCATTACATACTAACATTCTACTATGACTTACATTAGAATACTACACAGAGCACATGACTTTACAGCAATGAGCTCATGGTTTCATCCACGAGCCTTGAGACCGGTAGGGGTGACTAGTTTGCTTCCCACTCTCTGTATTGTATTAACGCAAACTAACACTACTTCCACAGGTATGCTACAGCGTCCATAGCACATCACTTTACACCAATGAGCTCACGGTTTAATCCCCGAGTCTTCAGACCAGTAGGGGTGAGTAGTTCGCTTCCCACTCCCTGTATAGTATAAATGCATACTAACACAACTTACACAGTTATACTACAGCGGCCAGTATGCTACAGCGCCCAGAGCCCATCACTTTCCAACAATCAGCTCGGTTTGATCCCCGAGTCTTCACACCGGTAGGCATGAGTACTCTGCTTCCCACTTCTGGTATAGTATAAACGCATGGTAGAGGTCAATAGTTCGCTTCCCACTCCCTGTATGGTATAAACGCCTACTAACACTACTTCCACAAGTATGCTACAAAGACCAGAGCACATCACTTCACAGCAATGACCTCACGGTTTAGGCTCTCGTTTTCATACCCGAGTGTAGCAGCATCTCATCTCAGCACCATGTCACTCTGAGCAACACCGCACTTTCAGTCCGGTAGGAGTGACTACTTTGCTTCGCACTCCCCCATAGAGATAACAGTGCTCCTATCCTCCTGTTTCCTACTCTTTTCACCCTTTTTCCCTCTTGCTCATTTCAACGGAATCGCAAAATGGCTGCCAACACTTCCTAGTTGCAACCGCTCGCACCGCTCGCAGCCAATAGGCATCAAGCTCGTGCTCGTTAAGGCGGGACTTAAAAGTTCATCGCGAGTGCGATGCCATTTTCGCTGCCTGTTTCCCCCGCGAGCCAAGCCAGTGACCAAGGGTACAAACCTGACACGCGTATGGCATGATTGGAACAACAAAGCTGTATGCCTTGCAGTCCTACAATAAAGTGGACATTTTTACGCTGTGTGTGGCGCCTTTAAGCGCGTGAGCACCTTCATTTGGAATATATATATATATATATTTATCTTCCTCCTTGGCACGAATTTGCGGGTATTGCTGGCGCTCTTGGTGGTGCAATCCTCGTTGGCAGCAGAGCCTCGCCGCTAATTATTCACAAATTGTACTGTTATGGTAAGAAAGAGAAGCACTTGACCTCAATAACCACGCCCCAGACCATGGACTACCCACTGATATGGTGTACTGACCCGGTTTAATATCTGGGTACACCGGGATCCCGAGGTGGTCATCAGAGATAAATTACGGGCGGGCATGTGCGACACCGGAGAAACAAGTTGAAAGATGGACAGCATTGCCACTGTCGCTGGCGCCCCATACAGCTATTATAAAAATGATAATCCTGCTGCGTTTTTTATACCTGTTTTGCAACATCCCTATCAAACTTACTAATCATTTTTTTATTACAATCGGATCTTTGCTGCTGAAACTCATTTGGGGAGGCAAAAAAGCCAGAGTAGGCTGGAGCACATTCATGTTAGATTATGCTAAAGGAGGGTTCTGTGCACCAAATTTCTATATATATTATCTATGCACACAGGCGCAATATGCGTATTACTGGTACAAACCACATGCCTTTACACCACATGTGGCAGTGGAGGATGGTGACGCGCACCCTGTCCCGCTGCCTGGCATACTCAAACACTCGAGAAGAGGCACACCAAGACATGAAATTAACACACTAGACACCACCATCGCTGCATGGCAGGCTATCGGGAAATTGGCAGCCAAACTTCCCATCTATGCGCCGGCGCTACCGCTGGCTCACCATGCGGCGCTATCAGTTACACAGGAAGATGGCCCGATGCAATTGCTGAGAGAGGTAGGCATTGATGCCATGCATGATATCTATCAATAAGAGAGGTTTATCACACCAGAAGAGTTTCAATATATTTCTAACCGGACCATGCTTTTTAAATTCACTCTACACAGACTGAAACTTGCTATGAAAGCACACTATCCCACGTTTCCTTCCGAACCACCCTCTTTGCCATCCCTGCAGTTGCTGCTAGTCACACCCACACGATGCAAGTTAGTGACCACCTGTATAGAACAGTACGGAAGGAGAAAGTTACTGGTGCAGACAAAAGTATGGCTCGGTGAAAAGACAAAATCGTACCTCCGCTAGAGCCACCTGATTGGGAACATGTATGCAAACTGACTGGCACCCTCACTCCTAATGGTAATTTGAGGATAATTCATTTTAAATATATTCACCAAGTATATCACATGCCCCTGAGACTGCACAGATTGGGATTGCGTGACACCAGTAAGTGTAAGCGCTGCGGCCAGTTGGATGCAGACTTTGGCACCTGGCCTGGAAATGTGGTCTGGTGTTTAGGTTCTGGGAAGCTGTAATCCAACATATACAGTCTATGGCATGGACCACCATGCAATGTCTACCACAGATATGCCTATTGAGTTATGTGCCTCTGTTGAAAGAGGTCATTGGTAAGTTTGTATGTATTGCATTGCTGATGGCAAAACGACGTGTGGCGCTGACCTGGGAAAGTACTCTGGCCCCTCGTGTAGATCATTGGGTCAAAGATCTAGTGAAATGCAAAGAAAATTTGGAAATATATACGGAAGTACTTCCATCTTCTTCTAAACCCAAAGAAAAATGGGAACCTCTACACCAATTTCTCAAATCGCAGACTCAGGATAATGTAATATCTGAAATGGAGTGATGTTACTGTACATTTTTTATGCTTTCAAATGTTGAAGTACATGTACACTAGGTACTGCCCAAATCTACGATATGTGAGTAGACCGAACAATCACATGTTGTTTGTTGTTTCTTCGTAACTTCATCACCTAGTTGGATGGGGAAGCTTTCTCTTTTTTTTTTGTATTACTGAAATGCAACAAAGAGATTTATAAAAAAAAACAGAAAGAGAAGCACTCACTCATTTTAATTACATTGATAAAATACAATGCGAGCAACGCCCCTGAGTGTTTCGGCCCCACAGGGACCTTGATCACGGGATACAATGTATTTCTGCCCAATCTATATTTTAAATATTTTTTCAGTCACTTGACCGCACCTGGCAGTCTTGGTAAGTGTAGTTTTTCAACTGCAAATGTGTGATAAAATGTGACAATTCAGTAAAATCTCATTCATTCTTAAAACCAATGCTGTAAAATTACTTATTTGTTATATCTATTGATAGTTCTTTGCTATTTTATGACCGAGCAATTGCCTATGACATTTATCAATGTTGTATTCACTCCAGTTGCATTTTGGGATCAGTAGTTCTTTCTTAATTCATTCATCAATATCCTTCATAAAACATCAATTTTTTACAATTAGTTTATAATCAATTCCACTTGAGATTTGTATCAACATTTATGCCTTCCAGTGTGCTTATTGTCGGTATATTCTTTTATAATCTGATACACATATAACAACCAACAGTTCTCAAATATATCACTTTTGAGGTTCTTACAGTATACTTGATTATTTTCTTTGATTTCATCAATCTAGTTAGTTTTGGATCTGTAAACTAAACTCAACTAAAGTGCTCAATAATTGGCAAAACATGCACATTTTACAATGAAAATCCTAAATGTATAATAAAATAAAACTATGATAAATATCAAAAACCATTGAATGAAGCAAACAAAATTATTTTTCTTTCATCTATAAATGTATGTACTACTCCTCATCCTGATTCATAAGGCGCTAATGTTTGTAAGTTCAGTATGTGGCAAGATTCTCTTTGTCGTAGCTTTCGTTCCCGATCTCCTCCTCATTCATTTTGTTCAAATTGCTCAGTTGCATAGAATTTTAATTTCTTCCAGTCACTTTGATGATGTATCTGTGATGATAATCCAGCGTCGAGGACAGTGAAGTGTAGTCACGGGAATTCTTAAATTAGTTTATGTGCCAAAACATAAAGCACTGCACAGATGCAGTTCAGCAACACTGCATTTCTCAGTTCAATTTATTTCATTTTGGCCAAAGCAGTGGCGTAACAATAATTGAGGGGGCCCCCCTGCAAGGTACGTGGAGGGGCCCCCTCCGGACTCTATCAGGAGCTCCCTGGCCGAAGTGCAGTGCTGAGGGGCCCCCTGGAGCTTGGGGGCCCCACCCCACTGCGGGGGATGCCGAGGCCTGTGTTACGCCCGTGGGCCAAAGGCCATAAAAGTATACATAAAAGAAACAGACATGTAAAATACTTTTCATTATTATTATACAGTATATATAGATCTTAAGTGGATCCCTTCATAATTGGTAATCTTGCACCAGTTTAATAACTGGTTAATCTTGCAATAGTGCCTTTCTCAATGTCAGTGGAACCGGCGTCATTTACCCTTTAAATGCTATACAATTACATTGGTCAATTGTCATCACTTAACATAAAAAACAGTCATTGGCAGATCTGGAGCACAGGCTGACTGAATGTGGCAGCCATATTATAATAGACCTGATGTCATAGACCAACATGTATAAATTCTATTCTACATTATCTGTGTATCCCATAAGTGTATTTTTGGTCGATCCACAAATGCATGCTCACCCTATAGCCATCCCTCACACAATTAATACATGTGTACATTTAAATGAATTCATTTAAACTTTATTCGGTTTAGTTAAAACCCAAAATACTAAAAGCATAATACATGCAATTACATCATCACTGGATTAGGGTTTCAAATAATACATTTGGACCAAACAGTAAGGGCAAAATACAATACTAAATTCATTGTCTTTGCATATTTTCTAATCATAAGGGATACATTTGAATGGTCTATATAACAGGCTACACGTGTTCATATTGCCCTTAGTCTTAGACAACATGGAGTACATTACATACATACAATCCAAGGTGCCCTCATGATCGTACTGTAATTTGGAACCTTGTGTGTGTAGTAGACATCTCGCCTTGTATGGGCTTGCAATCTTCATGAGGATTCTGCCCCTCTGTTTCCCCTATACTGTACCCTCTATGCATCCCTGAATGGACTTCTCGCGTGTGTTATATCATCTCGCCCTGTATCAGCTTGCCATCTTCATGAGGATTACTTTCTAGGGATTCTACGTCTCTCTACCGTGTAACAATTATGCCCTGTATGGGCTGGGACAGCAGATGTTATACATAAAAGATAGTATTCTATATCTCAGTCTCCTATGTGCTCCCTATAAAATAAATCTTCTAACTTGAGACCAAACTAAAAGTAGAAATAAAAAAGTAATTAATAAATCTCAGCAATCACCCATTCACCCACGCAATGTCTCATTATTGGTTGTTCTACTACAGTATTCTCTCTGATCACCCCATTTGGGAGCTATTTCAACCTATGTGTGTCCACAGTTCTTCATTGCTGTTTAACCCCCTCGATGCTTTTGTGCATAGCTCTATGATTTTCCTCGACTCCAGAGCCTGTAACTTCCTGGTTCTGTCTCCCCCTCTCTCTCACCTGGTCCAAGCAGAAAATCTAAGTAGATTCCAATTACTTTGATGTTCAGTCTCAAAGTGCCTAACAACCAGATAAACCGGATGCCTGTTTGTGATTGCCCTCACATGCTCAAGCTCGCTTTTCTTCACGGGATGCGTAGTGCTTCCAATGTACCTTTTTCCACAGGGGCAGACCAGGCAATAAATTATCAATTCTGAGGTGCAATTAAGCAACTTAGTGATGTTCCTGTGTTTTTTTTTCTTAGTCCCTGACCTTACCACTCTGCTTGCATGCTTTACATCTCATGCAAGGAAAAAATCCTGTCATGGGGTCTCTCTTCACTGGGGAATTTCTAAAGTGGCTACGCACCAACAGATCTTTCAATGAAGAGCCCCTCCGGTAAGTGATATGAGGTGATGATGGTCGATTTGAACCAATAGTGTTGTCAGTTTGTAAAATCCTCCAATTACATTTAAATATTTGATACACTTGATGAGCTTGAGGAAAAATCAGTTATCATCCTTATTGTTTTGTTGTCCTGTCTCTCTCTGAGTCTTCCATATCCTCTATATGCCTTGTGCCTTAATGGCTGCCTTTCTTAAGACCCCCTGTGTGTATCCTCGTGTCTTAAATCTGTGTAGGGTTTCTGTTTCTACCTTCTCGTATTCTCCTGGTTTAATTACAACAGCTCCCCATAAGGAATGTTATTATTAAGACGGTGTGGATGATGGCTACAGGAATGCAACACAGGGTTTCCTTCAGTAAGTTTGTGATATAGTGTGGTTTGCAAACGATTGTTCTGTACATATACCATTAGGACTAAATACGGTACATTGGTTTTGCTGATGCAACTGGTGAATTGGAAATTTAAGGAGTTGCAAATGAGAACCTCAATATACCTCTGTAGACCTCTCCAAACAATAACAAGATCATCAATATAGGGCTACGCTATCAATCCAATGATTATTTCCCTCTGCCAAGGCCATATGCTTCTACCACCAACCCACAAAACTGTTCTCGTGCAGCTGGGGGTGAAGCACATGCCCATAGCAGTCCCCTCATTTGCTGGTACAGCTGTCCTGAAAACAAAAAATATTATTGTTGAGAAAGATATAAGCTATAAAATCATTTGGTTCTGTTCCTGAAATTTCAGAGCTCTGCTCTTCAGAAAAGATTGTACCAGATGCAGGCCTTTTTCATGGGAAATACACATGTACAGGCTTGTAATATTCGATGTTATCAATAACATGTTCCCTTCCCACTCAATACCTTCAATAATCCTCAAAACGTCCTTAGTATCATTTACATAGGGTCGCAGGGAACAGAAAGAAGTCTCCATATATTGAACAATTCTCCCAAAGGAAATTTTTAGAGGACACAATAGGGTGTCCTGGTGGTGACCTTAAGTCTTTGTGGATCTTTGGTATGTGAGAAAATGTTGGGATTTGCGGATACTTGCATCGAAGGAACTGATACTCCTCTGTGATCCAAGACACCTTTGTTTTTCTACAGTTCCAATAGATCATAGAAGGATTGAACACTCTGTGATTTCTCCTCTCTGGTAATCGGATGGTAATATTCTCTTACTGATAGTTGTCTCACTGCTTCGTTGTGATATTGTTCCTTGCTTTGTAGCACAAAGTTGCCTCCTTAAGCAGACGGTTTTATTATTATTGTTTCATCTTTCTGTAGCTTCATGATCGCCTTCCATTGCTTTTGTGTACTGTTGCGTTCCATCTTAACATGATGTTTTTAACTGGTCAGTTGTAACTGTTCCAGATCCTTGATAACTGACTCCTAGAAAATGTTGATAGCATCATGTGGGGTTTTCAGGATAAATCTTAATTTCACAATCACGTTGCATCCACTACTCTCCTGCATTATCCCAGCTTGCTCCAGAAGATTTGTTATGTTGTCAGTTGGACTGTTGATTGCACTAGGTTCAAGTTTCTCCAGTTCCTGGATTGTAAAAAGTGCTTCAAGGTCCTCACCTGTAAGAACATCCATGGGTCTGGTACTATCCACTACAATGGATTTCTCTTTTTTAGGATTGAGAATGTAAGTCTCACTAGGTCCAGTTTCCTACAGACTTATACACGTCTATACGTGGCTATGCTAAGTCAAAACGGCAACTCAGGCAGAAGGTTAAGCCCAAACGTAAAACCATCATTTCATCTTTTGTTAACATTCTACTGGTCAAATTCACCACTGTATGTTCCATTTTGTTCATTCCATCTGCCTCCCCCCTCCCTCATTTGTTTCTTGTCACCTGTTGGGTTGTAGAATCTCCCATGTCCTTTTGTCTCCCTTCTGACCTTCTTCCTTCTTGCTCTGGGGGATGTGTGTGTTGGTGGGGCCTCTGTCGGTCTGCCTGATTAACAGGTGTTCCCGGAAAAATACTGACCACAAAAATATTATGAAGGTAAGTATTTATAGGTAATTATGGATTTAATATACTACTGTATGTAACTCCACATATATGTAAGTTCACTATAATATTTTTTATATATATATATATAGAAATAGAAGTGTGGGTAATGAACAGCGCTGTCTTGAGTCTTTCACCTACGCCACTGAAGAAAGAATTTCCATCCTGAAACGCGTCTGGCGACAAAGTGATGAATGCTTGGCTCTGTGAGCAGGTCTCTGCCGGCAAGGTGTCCAATAAAGAATTGTGAGTAACATTCTCCTGAGTGGCTTCACTTCGAATGGGTTTCCTGTTGTTGTTGGATTTAAAGACGGCCCTAGCCCCGTCGTGAAGAGAAGCCCACCGTCTCCCGGCGGGTCCGAGACGGCACCACGTTGGTGCTGCAGGTAGCGGAACGGAGGTAAGCTGGCACCTTAGCAGGATGGTGTCAGCTTTAATTTACTCCTGTTGGCACCGATAAAGCGGGGCAGGACCCTATCAAGAGTGTGCACATGTTATTGGGACTATTTGTGAGACTCTTTCGGCGCACCCACGAGGGGAATACTGTTAGCACACTACAACTCCCAGAAGGCCATCATTTGGACCCGCCCACTGGGGCAGGTGTTGAAATAGAAGTGTGGGTAATGAACAGCGCTGTCTTGAGTCTTTCACCTACGCCACTGAAGAAAGGATTTCCATCCTGAAACGCGTCTGGTGACAAAGTGATGAATGCTTGGCTCTGTGAGCAGGTCTCTGCCGGCAAGGTGTCCAATAAAGAATTGCGAGTAACATTCTCCTGAGTGGCTTCACTTCGAATGGGTTTCCTGTTGTTGTTGGATACATATATATATATATATATATATATATTACCAAGCACTCTTCTTTTCCGCGCTTCTCCTCAGCCACGATAAAAAGAGCACCGACCACAGTTTTCTTTTTAAAAAATGCCGGTTGATTTATTTCAGGATGACTCACACCAACAAAACGGCAGCCATATATATATAGTTATAGTTTGGACCTAGTTACTATAGGAAAATGGCAACATTCTATTCGCAATAACTTTGGCGCCGATTAATGAATCTTCGTGAAATTTTCAAAACTCATTTTTTGTTGAGATCAGCTCCTACGTTGAAATTTTGGGGTGATTCGTTAAGGGGGGGCCGAGCAAAAAGGGGGGTCCCAAAACGTAAAGGAAACTTTAGACAAGGCTACAGGTCGAACGGGTGAACGGAATTACCCCAAATTTATCAGGGATATCAAAATTTACAGATATCGATATTTGGGAATTCTGCCATCTGATTGGCTGAGGCGTTACAAGCACGAGCTTGCTGCTGATTGGCTGCGAGCGCTGTGAGCGTTTGCAACTAGGAAGTGTTGGCCACCATTTTGTGATTCCGTTGAAGCGAGTAAGGGGGAAAAAGGGCGAAAAATGTGGGAAAGAGGAGGGTAGGAGCACTGTAACCTTTGTGGGGTGTTTAGGGTGTGCTATAGAGGGGATGCAAAGTGAACTAATCATACCTAGGCTACGAAAATTACGTGAGGTATTGGCTAGTGTGTGATGTTTCTAAGGTGAGCTTGTGCACGACTTGAGGATTAAAGCGTGAGCCCACACTGTGTGTCTTATGCTGTGAAATCATGTGCCCTGGCCGATGCAGTACAGTTGTGGAAGTAGTGTCAGCATGTGTTTATACCTACTAGGATATACTACTGACCCGTAGTGGTGTGAAAGTCCTGGGTACGGAAAATATGTGAGGTATTGTCTAGAGTCTCATGGAAGGAGGAAGTGTTGGCCGCCATTTTGTGATTCTGTTGAAGCGAGTCAGGGGGGAAAAGGGGGAAAAAAGTGGGAAATAGGAGGGTAGGAGCACTGTAACCTCTGTGTTTAGGGTGTGCTATAGAGGGGGTGCGAAGTGAACTAATCATACCTACTGGTGTGAAAGTGCTAGACTACGAAAATTAAGTGAGGTATTGCCTAGAGTGTGATGCTGCTATGGTGAGGTGGTGCGGGACTCGGGGATTAGAGCGTGAGTCTAAATTGTGTCTTATGCTGTGAAGTCATGTGCCATGGCCGCTGCAGTACAGCTGTGGAAGTAGTGTCAGCATGTGTTTATAACTACTAGGACGAACTACTGTCCCATACTGGTCTGAAAGTTCTGGGTTAAGGAAAATATGTGAGGTAGTGTGTAGAGTCTCATGCTGTTAAGCTGAGCTGCTGCCGGACTCGGGGATGAAAGCGTGAGCCCAAACTGTGTGTCATATGCTGTGAAGTCATGTGCTCTGACCGCTGTGCCACATCTGTGCAAGTAGTGTCAGCATGTAGTTATAGCTACTTGGAGGATCTTTTGTTTCGAACATTGTAACTTGTGTATGGTGCTTAGTGGGTGCTATATAGGGAGTGCGAAGGTAAATTTGTGTGTATGAAATGAATTTGGTATTTGGAAAGTGGAAAGCACTGACTCCTACGGGTCTGATGTCGCTGGGGGCGTATGGTGAGGTGCTGCTTGAGTTGGGAATAACGCTGATGAACTACTGACCCCTATTGTGAAGTTTTAACATGCATGTGCCGTTGAATGTTCGATAAAATGTTGCAAAAGTATATCGTTAGGTTGAAAAGCAAATGATGAACTTTTAACCTGCAGGTGTTGTAGAAGGTTCCAGAAAGTGTGGTGATAAAATAGGTTGAACTTGTGACCTGTATGTGGTGCAGAATAATAAGTAGCTTTTCGGAAAGAAAATTCTAAATTAACCAATGGAGGTAAGTTTTGGAATGTCGTTGAAGGAATGAAGTATTCTGATTTGTTCTTTACATGTATTTATGTGTGGAGTGACATGTACTATGTGAGAAAGAGAGAATTATGTGCATGTGTCATTTGAAATCTGGATAACAACTAAAAAGGTGAGTTAGAAATTAACAAGGTGTGTTATGTGTTTTATAGTATTTATTAAGTATTTGAGGGGATGTTTTTAATTTTGAAAGTATATTTTAATTTAAAGTAATATAGTGTTAGTAAAGTGTGGTGTTTGATATTGGTTATGAAATATGCATAAAATTTGAGCTGTTGTTATATAAGTATTTTATATGGGCCCGATTCACAGAACAAACTTAAGACAAAATCCTAAACTTAGTACCATTTTGGTATTCACAGAATGCCCTTACTACTTCTGGTATTCACAGAATGAACTTACTACTTTTACGATTCACAGAATAAACTTACTACTTTTGCTATTCACAGAATGGATTTACGACTACTAACTTTACGTCTGCACTCGGGCCGGAAATTCCGGCCTGGAGGCGGAGCTTCCGGCCCGGAGGTGGATCTTCCGGCCCGGAGGCGGGGCTTCCGGGCCGGAGGCGGGGCTTCTGGGCCAGAAGTGGGGATTCCGGCCAGTGGTTGAGATTTAGCCATGGCCAAAATCTCCACCTCTGGGCCGGAAGCTCCGCCTCCGGCCCGGAAGCCCCGCCTCCGGGCCGGAAGCTCCAACTCCGGCCCGGAATTTCCGGCCCGAGTGCGGACGTAAAGTTAGTAGTCGTAAATCCATTCTGTGAATAGCAAAAGTAGTACGTTTATTCTGTGAATCGCAAAAGTAGTAAGTGCATTCTGTGAATACCAAAATGGTACTAAGTTTAGGATTTTGTCTTAAGTTTGTTCTGTGAATCGGGCCCAATATGTTTAGGAATTTTTCACAGAGAAGAAGTGAAGTTTGTCATCTTTATAGGACTGTATTGTTTTGAAAATGAGGTACAGCGTTAATTTGAGTTTGTAATGTATTTAGGGAGATAAAGAAAATGTTGCATGTTTGCAACTGATACTTTTTGTGGAAATAGTGGAGGGGGGATGGTGGTAGGAGACGTATGTGTTATTAAGTTAAAAGCGATAAAACGAAATGCAGAAATGTTATGTGGGCAGGTTGTGGTCTTATTTTTTACTCTGAGAGGTAGGTTTGAATGTAAGTCAGGGTAGGTTGTTGTACAGTGGGGCCGTGTACAGTGTTTGGAGATTACATGGAGAGGAGATGGAGATAGGAAAAGTGATATGTTCCTTTTATATGTACGCATAGTTTGAATCATGTGATCCTAAGTTGAGATAAATATGAATATGGTTTCTGGTTTGCATTTGGGTGTAGTGAATAGTTTTTGTAGTTTCTGACTGGTGAATAATAAAAAGGTAGATATACTAAAATATATGGTAGTAAACGTATTAATTATTGTCTGTTCTTATGGAATAGAAGTAGTTGGGGGGTGCTTCTTTAGAAGAGATGTTTTATAAATGTGTGAGAGATAAAAAAATGTAAATGTGCGGTATATTTTCTGTATGAGTTTGTTGACATTAGAGAACTACATGTGATTATAAGTGATACTATTTGTCAGGCTGTGTCGCTGTGGCGGGTATATGTAGGTGTTGAAGTGGTTCGTGTTTTACTGATGGTGAGCTTCACTATCCCTTTTGAGACACTCGTCAATTTATTCATTCCATTTAATATCTTTAATATAGATACAGTAAAGGGACTGTATATCAAAAGTTTGGGAATTAGAACTTTGTTTACTCGCCCCATGCCCTGCTATACACTCTGCAGAGTGTTTAAACGACTTTTGTAACATATAGATGTCTAGCTAGTAAAGGTGGTGTAGTTCGACTGGGCCCATTTATAAACCGTGCTATGGGATGGTTTATGTTTTACCCCCCAATTTGCATGTTTGAATACTTTTTGCTGATAAGTGTTCTGGCAGACACTTGTTAAAATTAACATCGTATATGGGTATAGTGGCGCTACTAGGAATGGGGGTGTTTCTGTTTGATTTCTTACTGTTAAGCAAGGGCGGGGGTGGGTGTGGGGGAGGTAGTTATGTTGCTGTTTGAAACACAGAATATAGTAGCGTGGAGATGTGGAGGTACTAAAGGTGATGTAGTACCACTGGGAGCACTTATAAAGTGCCATATGGCATGGTATATGTTTTACCAGCAAATTTGCATATTTTAATACATTTTGCTGAGGAGCTTTCGGGATACATCTGTTGAAATTAAGCCTCTGTATGGCTATAGTGGCGCTTCTACGTTTGTGGGGCTCTTTCTTTTATTGCGTAAAGTTAAGCAAGGGCGGGTGTTGAGGTGGTGTAGTGGTACTGTGACTATTTATAAACCGTCTTATGGTATGGTGTATGTGTGAGTTGCAAAATTGCAGGTTTTTATAGCTTTTGCTGAGGAGCGTTCCGGCAGACACCTTTTGACATTAAGTCTATGTATGGCTATAGTGGCGGTAACAGGAGTGCTGGGGCTCGTTGTTTGATTTCGTAAGGTTAAGCAAGGGATGGGTGGGGGTGGGGGAGGTGCGTATGTTGCTGATTGTAAGATGGATATTTGTAACGTGGGCATGTGTAGTTACTAAAGGTAATGTAGTTTCACTGGGCCCATTTATAAACAGTGCAATGGGATGGTTTATGTTTTACCCGCCAATCTGCATGTTTGAATAGTTTTTGATGATAAGTGTTCCGGTAGACACATGTTAAAATTAAGCCTGTGTATGGGCAAGTGATGCTACTAGGAATGGGGGGTTTCTGTTTGATTCCGTACTGTTAACCAAGGGCGGGGGAGGGTGTGGGGGAGGTAGTTATGTTGCTGTTTGAAATACAGAATATAGTAACGTGGAGATGTGGAGCTACTAAAGGTGATGTAGTACCACTTGGAGCACTCATAAAGCGCCCTATGGCATGGTATATGTTTTACCCACAAATTTGCATGTTTTAATACGGTTTGCTGATGAGCTTTCCAGGAGACATCTGTTGAAGTTAAGGCTGTGTATGGCTATAGTGGCACTTCTACGTTTGCTTGGGCTCTTTCTTTTATTGTGTAAAGTTAAGCAAGGGCGGGTGTTGAGGTGGTGTAGTGCTACTGTGACTATTTATAAACCGTCTTATGGTATGGTGTATGTTTGAGTTGCAAAATTGTAAGTTTTAATAGCTTTTGCTGATGAGCGTTCCGGCAGACACCTGTTGACATTAAGTCTATCTATGGCTATAGTGGCGGTAACAGGAGTGCAGGGGCTCGTTGTTTGATTTCGTAAGGTTAATCATGGTATGGGTAGGGGTGGGGGATGTGCGTATGTTTATAAGACGGACATTTGTAACGTGGGCATGTGTTGTTAGTAAAGGTAATGTAGTTTCACTGGGCCCATTTATTAACCGTGCTATGGTATTGTTTATGGTTTTACCGCAAATTTGTTGAGAAGTGTTCCGGCACACACCTGTTAAAATTAAGCCTGTGTATGGGTATAGTGGCACTACTAGGAATGGTGGGGGTTTCTTTCTTATTTTGTGCGGTTAAGGAAGAACGTGGGTGGTTGTGGGTGTGGGGGAGGTGGGTATGTTTCTGATTAAAACACAGAATATAGTAACATGTCGAGCTAATAAATGTGATGTAGTACCACTGGGAGCACTTATAAAGTGCCCCATGGCATGGTATATGTTTTACTCGCAAATTTGCATGTTTTAATACGCTTTGTTTATGAGCGTTTCAGAAAGTGGGGGTGCTCTAAAAGGGGGGGGCAAAGCTCTTATAGGGGTGTGGGCTATGCAAGTTGGGCCGTGGTCTAAATCAAGATAAGTATCATTGTGTGCTTTAGAAAATCCTCTCCAATTATCCTACGTTTGGAAAAAAACATTCTTTAAAGGATTTCCCTTCCTTCTACAATGTGGGTAACGTAGCGTGATGTCTCCAGTTCTCAGTAGTGAGCAAAATAAGCATGCGTACATCGATGTGCATGCTCTCACTGGACTGCAATAAAAAAAAATTGACTATGTTTGCGAGGGCCGAAAATAAAATTGACTATGCTTGCGAGGGCTGAAAATAGAGCCTGATAGAGACCCTTTTGGAGGCTCCTTGAAAATAAGTGCTGGTCCTCAGACCCGGCCAAATTAAAGCCCAGCATTCATCTATCCTAAGCACTGCGCCATCCAACCATCTTTTAATTGATGCATACATTCCTACTTATATACATACATACATCTGTTCCTGCACTTATCTTAAGCATCTATGAGTGCACTCGCCTATTGTAAGCACTGTGTCATTCATGCAGCCATACGCCTATATATCCATAGATACATCTGTCCCATAACCAATCCTAAGCATCTATCAGTCCACCAGTCTATCGTAAGTACTGGTCCCTGTATTCATTCATCCTTCCATTCATACATTGATACATCCATCTACGTATATATGCATTGATGCATCTGGCCATGCGTCTACTCGCCATTTATTCAACTATACGTTCTTATTTTCGGGCATCGTCCACCCCTGATCCTAAATAGGACGTATTATACTCATCCATCCACCCTGTTAAGGGGTCGAAAAGGTTTGCGAAAAGCATTGACAGTCAGATTATTTTATAAAGAATAACAAAGCTTTGAGTTGCTCTTTGTGGAGCATACTTCACCATCCTTCTCTGGTGGTGTTTTAAAGAAAGGTACATATAGCGAAAGAAATGTAAAGGAGCTTTTAAGTGTAAGACGTTAATTTAGAAACATAACGTTTTGTCGAGTTTTATATAGGTACACTGTTTAAAAGTGGCCACGACTGAAAGATACTGAATACCTGTATTTCTTACATTTTAGAAAGTATACCAGAGAGGAAATTTGGGGTGGTAAGAACCTTGATTTCTATATTTCCATGTGAAGTACAATATAGGAATATAAAAGTAAGTGGAAAGCTTTTATGTTCATATTAAGGAGGGGGTGTGAGAACTAAGTGAGGCAGGCAAATCGTGTGTTTTCGTAGCCCTAAAACAAGAGAATGTGTAAGGTCAGAGCAGGTTCGTGCCGGAGTTGCTTGCTTGTGGTCGTTTCAAGAGACGCAACCAGAGCGAAATTTCGGGGGAGCCTAATTTTTTCAGCAATAGGCAGAGTGAGGATATAGGGGCTGTAAAAAGGGGTGAAAAAGAACAGAGTCTTCTTCATCAAAAAATGATCTTTTGAAAACCTGTGAAGTACTCGGGTGCGGCTGTGTGTGTGCGCGCGGGAAGCTGTTTGAGAGAGTCCGGGGCAATGGGCGATGCACGCCTGTTGGTGTGTTTGATAATTACCCCACGGTGATGTTGCTCCTTCGTTGCAAACAGAGAAGGGAAATTCTGAGAGAAAAAGTGTCTTTTTTAAAGGATTTCCTTCTCCTACAATGCGAGTCACCTGGCATGATGTCTGCACTTCTAAGTAGTGAGTAATGTGCATGCTCTCACAGTCTCACTGCAGTGCAATAAAGAAAAAAAAAAGAGATGAGGTTTGCGAGGCCCGAAAGTAGACCCCCATAAAGACCTGTTTTGAGGCCACCTAAATTAAAGTGATGTTGCTCAGACACCCACAGGCACCCCCCCCCCTGCACTTTAAACCAGGGGGGCAGTGTTATGTTTGGAAAGTTGTAGATAAAATTGTAGGCTAATAATGGTAATTTTTGTGTGTGCTTTTTGGTTGATAATATCATATTAAGTACATAGATAAAAAAAATTAAATACTATCTATAAAGTTGTCTGTGGTGGGTTGCAGAGAGAGTGGTGTGGGGTGGTGGGGTGCGGCAGAGAGGTGAAAAGTATGAGGTAGTGCAGTTACATATACATTGTAAAGGTGTTTGTAAATAATTAAATAAATACTTGCTGTATGTTCTATGGCACTACTTTTCATGTTAGTGCTGTTCTGTCGTGTTATATCACGTTGCAGCACTGGGTGTGGAAGTCGTTAGTGAAAGTTTTGTAATTCTATGTTATAATTTGAACATAGTAAACAAATGTGAAAAGTAATTGAATCTATTTTTTTTTCAGAAAATTATTTCGTTTGGATTAAAATTTGGAAATGCCAAGAAGAAGTAAAAAAAAATATATATATATATATATATTTGTGCAAAAGGCAAAAGTTTGTATTTGTAAAAAATGGGAGTAGTACAGAAAAACTTTGTTCTACTATAAGTACAAGATGAAAAAAGGATCACACTAGAGGAAAAATAGGGATTTTTGAAGTTAGGTGAGTTCAATTTCAAATACCAGGAAAAGGAAAGATGATAAAGAAATAGTATCTGTTACTCGGAGACAAAAGGAGTTTCATGAAAATCGTCAGAGACTTTTTCGATCTAGAGTGATTCAGAATTCAATGAAAGGATGCTTCAAATATAAAAGGAATGTTTTTGAATTGAAAGAGAAACAGCGTATTGAAAGTATAGTGGATAGTGCTTTCAATTTAAAACAGAAGTTATTCATTGTGATTTTGAAGAGAAAGTATTAAACAGAACGTTAAGTTGTTACAAGGACTAGATCTATGTCACGCAAGAAAATATACTGAGAAGTATGGGCATTCTCTGGCTTGTCTTTGAAGAAAAGTTTGTAAAAGTGTTTTTTATCAGTTGATAAGGAAAGTGTACTATGTAAAAAGTTCTGCATTATTTTTAAGCGAACTGAGTACAAGTCTTTTATATGCTTCTTTATTAGCTGTTCAAAAAAAGTGTGATGATATTGAAAGGCGATATTTTGGTTCAGTGGAGCAGGTCATAGAACGTGAAAGTTTGACAATTACAGATGTTGGAGGAGATGGTAAAGTGATTAGCACTGATCAGTTTGAAGAATAAATTGGAAAGTTTAATGTAGTGTGGTGTGAAATGCGAGACTATGTTTGTGTTTGTTGTCGACGTACTGATTATAAAAGTCAAAGTAGGAATGTTGATTTGTATTTGAAAAGTGAAAAGGAGAACAATGGTAAGTGGGCAGAATTTACAATTCACTTGTTAGTGGAAGGTCAATTTGAATTAAGTAGTGATCAACGTATATGTAAATATTGTTATAACAAATTAGAAGAGAACAAAATGCCTTTTAGAGCAGTACATAATAACTTAGAATTAGTAGCTATTCCGGAGGAACTGGCAGAATTGAATACATATGAGTCTGTTCTAATTCAATGTGTTACTTCTTTTCAAACTATAATTCGGATGGAGCCTAAAACATGTAAACTGTCACCAACAGACTTGCAAAGAGGTTTGAAGGAAGAGTGGTGTACTTACCTTTGGATTTTAAGAAAAATATTGAAACTGTTGCTGGAGTGAAAGAGGAAAATTAGGCAGTAGTCATTCTAGTAAATTTTGTAGTAACAAAAAGTCAGAACATATAGAAAGATTTTGTGGGTGTTAATAAAGTTGAAAAGGCTACCTTATATCTTATATTGAACCATATTTATTACAAAACTGTAAATGTGGGTGAACAAGTAATAAGTTTAGAAGATAAATCTTGTTCATCGATATTCTGAAGCTGCAATCGGTACAGGTGGATCATTATTCCGTCCACCTTCTCCTGTAGTAAACAGCTGTGGAAAATAAAGACCTTCCAAGGTTTTCTGCCATACACTTATTGGAGTTCCCTGTGCTTTTTTCATTTCAAATAACTCAATGCTGCTTCCTATTACTTCTTTTGAATGCAAAGGACATATTGTGTAATGTTCATAAATATCTTCAGTCCTTGACTTGTCCACTTTCTCTATTTGACCACTTGAAATTTCAGATTATATTCTGAAGATCCTAGATTTCGACAGTGCATTTTATACATATTTCACCTTTTTGTTTGAAAGGGATCTGTCTTCTTGTGGTATGCAGTGAACCACATACTTAAAACTAAAGTTCATCATATAAGTTCTTTCTGCAATAGAATTTGTGGAGACACTACAAGAAAGAGATGAAAATTTAGAAGGACACTTAATCAATTTGATGGCATGTCAACGTGGAACAAATGAGTATTGGAATTGTTGTCATGAAGAACTCAAGTGTATGTTATGGAACGTAGGTACAAGAACATGGTTTGTCTCACTTAGCTGTGCAGAGTATGCATGGGAAGATTTGCTTGACTTTCTAAGAGAAGCGAATTCCCAATATAAAAAATGTTGAAATAAAGACTCGTGGTGAATTGTGTTCATTGGATCCTGTATATGTGTGTAGATATTGTAATGATAGTTTTCAACCTATAATGTCTTTTATCTGCAATAAAAAGAATACAGCTCTTGGAGAGGTTACCGATTTCTTTTGGAGAAAGGAGTATCAAGCAAGAGGTGCACCTCATATACATATGCTACTATGGATCAAGGATGAACCTAAATTTGGAAATGATTCTGATGAAACAGTATTGTCTTTCATTGAATAGTATGTGGCATGTAAGTTACCAAGAGAAAAAGGAGATAGAAGCTTGAGATAGCAAGTTTTACGTTTCCAAAGCCACAGTGGTTGAAAGTATTGCAGAAGAAACTACAACTTTAACGGAATATTTTATACCAGATGTCGGTTTGGTTTCTCCTGTCCAGTCATTTGTAAAGGAAGAGTAAATAATTTTTGTCCTTCTGTAAGGCACACAATAACTCGGAAATCTCAAAAGAATAACTACAAGTTAAAAAGAAGAAAAGTGTCAAAGTATATCAATGATTACAATCCAGTCGCTTTAAAAATGTGGAATGCGAATATGGACATTCAGTATGTTGCAGGTAACTCAATTGCTGTTGCATGTTACGTTACATCATACATAACAAAATCAGAAAAAATAGAGATGAAAGAACTGTGGGAAGAAATTACACAAGAGAAAAGCCTTAGTAAAGAATTGTACAGCTTTACTTTGAAAATACTTTCCCACCGAGAAATTGGATTGTATGGATGTTCAGACTGATTGTGCTCTTCAAGTTTACATTCAAAGTCACGAGGAATCATTTGAGTAAGTTTAGGTCATGCCTGCAAACGAAATGGAGTCTTGAAATGATTTGAAGAAATTGAAGAATTAGCAGTAAATGAAGCAGACAGTACAGACAATCTTAAAACTAATATGTTGGACACGTACTAACCGAAAAGGAGTCAACATTTAGAACAGTTATGTCTGTATGAAGTACTTCAACATTACAGCTTGAAATGTTAAAGAGAATGTAAAAGAAGGAAAATATGCAGTAGTTGGATGTCATGGTTGTTTAGTAAAACATGCAAAGAGTAATCTCATAAACCACAAAAAAGGTAGGGGCGTATTATCAACGATTGCGTTAAAATTATCGCCGGTTTAGCGGCAGAAAACTGCCGCTAAAGTGGCAATAATGGGCTTGATAATATGCCCTGGAGAATTCCAATAGAAGCCCATGTTCATATCAGAACATGGGCTTCTATTGGAATTCTCTGTGGCATATTATCAAGCCCATTATCGCCGCTTTAGCGGCAGTTTTCTGCCGCTAAACCGGGGATTATTTTTAACCCCGTGCTTGATAATATGCCCTGTAGTTGTGAAGGTTTAGATAAGGGAGAATTTTACTATTTAGCACTTCTGCAACTGTTTAATTCATGGTGTAGTGAAAGTGAATTATTTGGAGACGTTGACTGCTACGAAGATTTTTGTAATACATGTAAAAGTAGCGTTGCATGTACAATTTTTGCTATATATTTAAAAATGTTGAATGATGAAGTTGAACAGAAAAAGACCACTACAGCTGAAATTAGTAATGAAAGTTCTCAAGATAGTGAAACTAGTGGTCCATGTAGTCACGATCTTCTGGGACGAGCAATACTGGAAAATGAAGCAGCCATTGCTATGCATGAAGTTGAAATTGCAATGCGGTACAGTGAAACGGGGTCTTGATTCAATGATTGAGGATGTCAGAAGTTAAAGTCTGTGATAATTTCTGTGTACCCCTTCTGACCAGGTGCAATCAACTCTAGGTCCCAACAGTGGAATGGTGTCTTGATCCCACAATGGACGATTTTACAACTGCATCTGAGAGTGGAGATGAAGGTACTCCCTTCGACCAGGTGCAACTAACTCTAGGTCCCAACAGTGGAACGCGTCTTGATTCCACCATGGATGATGTCCGATATTACCTGCTGCTTGTTTTTCGCAGAACTTACTCTGTTGAGGTCCATCAGACTCTGTGCTTCCGTAGCTAACTGCTGTATAGGATTATTGGGGTTGGTTGAGTGTAGTCACTGGAGTACACCGCGGTACAGCAGGTACGAATACTGAAACGGGGTCTTGATTCTATTATTGAGGATGTCAGAAGTTAAAGCCTGTGTTTATTTCTGTGTACCACCTTCGACCAGGTGTAACCAGCTCTAGGTCCTAATAGTGGAACGGTGCCTTGATCCCAGAATGGAAGCTGTCCATTATTTCTTGTTGCTTGGTTGTCATAGAACTTCCTCCGTTGAGGTGCATCAGACACTGTGCTTCCGTAGTTAACTGTTGCACATGATTATTGTGCTTCGTTGACACCGGTTAGTGGAGTACACCGTGGTACAGCAGGTCCGAACAGTGAAACGGGGTCTTGATTCTGTGATTAAGGATGTGAGAAGTTAAAGTGTGTGATGATTTTTGTGTACCCCCTCTGATCAGGTGCAACGAACTGTAGGTTTCAACAGTGGAACGGTCTTTTGATCCCACAATGGAGGATGTTAGAACTGCATCTCAGAGTGGAGATGAAGGTACTCTGTTCGACCAGGTGCAACAAACTCTAGATCCCAACAGGGGATTGGTGTCTTGATCCTACAATGGACGATGTCCGATACAACCTTTTGCTGGGTTTTCACAGAACTATCTCTGTTGAGGTGCATCACACTTTGTGCTTCTGTAGTTAACTGCTGCACATGATTATTGGGCTTGATTGACTGCTGTCACTGGAATAGACCGTGGTATATAGCAGGTCCGAACAGTGAAACGGGGTCTTGATTCTATGATTGAGGATGTCAGAAGTTAAAGTTTGTGATGATTTCTGTGTACTCCCTCTGATGAGGTGCATCAAACTCTAGGTACCAACAGTGGAACGGTGTCTTGATCCCACAATGGATGATGTTGGAACTGCATCTGAGAGTGGAGATGAAGGTACTCCTTTTGACCAGGTGCAACCAACTCTAGGTCCCAACAGTGGAACGGTGTCTTGATCCCACAATGGACGATGTCCGATATACTGTGCAGGTGAATTTTCAGAGGTCCTTCTGTTGAGGTGCATCAGTCTTTGTGCTTCCGTAGTTAACTGCTGCACATGATTAATGGCGTTGGTTGACTGTAGTTGGTGGAGTACACCACTGTACAGCAGGTGCGAACAGTGGAACGGGGTCAGAAGTTACAGTTCGTGATGATTTGTGGTACCCCTCCGATGAGGTGCATCAAACTCTAGGTCCCAACAGTGGAACGGTGTCTTGATCTGACAATGGAGGATGTTAGAACTTCATCTGAGAGTGGAGATGAAGGTACTCCCTTCGACCAGGTGTAAGCAACTGTAGGTCCCAACAGTGGAACGGTGTCTTGATTGCACAATGGAAGATGTCCGATATTACTCGTTGCTTGGTTTTCATAGACCTCCCTCCGTTGAGGTGCATCAGACTCGGTGCTTCCGTAGCTAACTGTTGCACATTATTATTGTGTTTGGTTGACACTAGTCGGTGGAGTACACTGTGGTACAGCAGGTCCGAACAGTGAAATGGGGTCTTGGTTGTATGATTGAGGATGTCAGAAGTTGAAGTTTGATATTAATTCTGTGTACCCCTTCTGATCTGCTGCAAGCAAGTCCATGCTTTCAAATTGAACGGTACATAGCTGTCAGGTGTTAATGAATAGTGAGTCTGGCCTACAATGCAGACAGAAGTGTTCACAATTCAGATCAGTGCCGATTGTTTAATTATAGAATCCAGTAGTCAAGTAACTACAATGTCTATTGGAATATACATATTATGTTTTTAGTATACTTCTTTGAAGAAATTTTTTTAAATGACTTATAGGTTTAGTACAATGACCAAATTTAATTTGCAAGTGCAAAGGAACACTGAATAGTCTACACTGTAGACAGCAGAAATGGTATTTGAATTGTTTTGTTTTATTTATTCCAGATTTTTCTGCAATTGATGTTGTTGTCTTTTGTTAAGAGGAAGTGAGAGAAAGTATTCATGAATGTCTGTGTGAGTACTGTTTACAACTAACACTGCAGATAGCAGTGTTCACAATTCGGATCGAGTTGGTCTGGTAGATGACGCAGTTCTGTAGGAAAAGACATTGCTCCAGTGCGCTCTGTCTACACCATGAATACGTATTATTACAGGCTCCAGACACGCTTTTGTTGCTTCGCGTACGACAAACTGTGTAGCTGAATTCCACCTTACGTAACTGTGGGCCCTTGCTGACCGCTCTCTCTGGCCTACACTGCAGACAGCAGTGTTCACAATTTAGATTGAGTTGCTATTGCTGATGATGTTCTGTTGATGGCAACAGCTATTACTCCAAGTACGGCCTGCCCGTCTACAGCACACATCATTGCTGGTTGTTGACATGCTGAATGATTTTGATGTGGCTTTCTGAATGCACTAAAACTGATGGACCCTTTATGATAAAATCTTTTTGTGTATTATTTCTGATCTATTAATTGTGTCTCAGTATACCATAAGTTGTGTTTCTTTTACGATAGAATATTTTTCTGTATTACTTCACATCTACTATCCCTACCTTACTGCAGTACAAACATTGATTCTTTTATTATTGAATGTCTGTGTGTGATCCAATGATTACTGTTGTAGTAGATGATAGCAGCAACTATTCCTTGAGGAATAGTTTACACTGACTCCACACGCATCCACCACAGACGTTACTGGATATGTGACCCTGGTAATAAAAAAGTGTTGAGCGCATGTGCCCATACCCACTTCCACTATCTATCTGTGTTTGTGTGTTCATTATCTATGCATGATAGTGCCCCTGAGCCGTCAATCAATCAATCAAAGCATTTATATAGCGCACTACTCACCCGGAGGGTCTCAAGGCGCTTGGGGAGGGGGATCCGCTACTGCTCGAACAGCCAGGTCTTGAGCTGCTTGGCGGAGGTGGGTCGGGAGGGAGTTCCAAGTCTTGGCGGCCAGGTAGGAGAAGGACCTTCCTCCTGTGGTGGCTCTTTGGATGCGGGGGACGGCGGCGAGGGTGTGGCTGGTCGATCGAAACTGGCGTGTGGGAGTGTAGAAGTTGAGGCGGCTGTTGAGGTATCTTGGGCCTTGGTTGTGTAGGGCTTTGTGTGCGTGGGTGAGGAGACGGAAGGTGGTTCTCTTGTTGACCAGGAGCCAGTGCAGGTCTCTCAGGTGTCCGGAGATGTGGCTGTGTCGGGGGATGTCGAGGATGAGTCTAGCTGAGGCGTTCTGGATCCGCTGGAGTCTCTTCTGGAGTTTGGCAGTGGTTCCGGCGTAGAGGGAGTTGCCGTAGTCCAGTCGGCTGGTGACGAGGGCCTGGGTAACCGTCTTCCTGGTCTCGGTAGGGATCCACCGGAAGATCTTACGTAGCATGCGCAGGATGTTGAAGCACGACGAGGAGACGGCGTTGACTTGTCTGGTCATAGAGAGGGAGGAGTCCGGGATGAAGCCCAGGTTGCGTGCGTGGTCTGTTGGTTTGGATGCGCTGCCCAGGGCAGGGGGCCACCAGGAGTCGTCCTAGGCGGAGGGCGAGGAGCCCAGGATGAGGACCTCCGTCTTGTCTGAGTTCAGCTTCAGGCGGCTGTTCATCATCCACTCGGCTACGTCTGTCATCCCTTCGTGTAGGTTGGCTCTGGCGGTGGCGGGGTCGCTGGTGAGGGAGAGGATCAGCTGGGTGTCGTCAGCGTAAGAGATGATGTTGAGGTTGTGTTGGCGTGCGATGGCCGCAAGGGGGCTCATGTAGACATTGAAGTGGGTGGGGCTGAGCGAGGAGCCTTGAGGAACGCCGCAGATGACTTCGGTGGCTTCTGATCTGAACGGGGGGAGGCGGACTCTCTGTGTCCTTCCGGCAAGGAAGGAGATGATCCATTCTAGTGCCTTCTCTTGGATTCCGACGTTGCAGAGGCGCTGCACTAGGGTGCGGTGGCAGACAGTGTTGAATGCCGCGGAGAGGTCCAAGAGGATGAGGGCCGCTGTTTCCCCGTTGTCGAGCAGGGCTCGGATGTCATCAGTGGCTGCGATGAGGGTGGTCTCGGTGCTGTGGTTGGCCCGGAAGCCAGACTGCGAGCAGTCGAGGGAACCATTTGACTCGAGAAAGGCGGCCAGCTGCTTGTTGACGGTCTTCTCGATGACTTTGGCCGGAAACGGGAGGAGCGAGATGGGGTGGTAGTTTTTGAGTTCGGTGGGGTCCGCTGATGGTTTCTTCAGTAGAGCGCTGAGTTCGGCGTGCTTCCAGCTCTCCGGGAAGGTAGCGGTGTTGAAGGAGGTGTTGATGATGTCCCGCAGGTGGGGTGCGATGACAGCGTCGGCCTTGTTAAAGATGTGGTGCGGGCAGGGGTCGGTTGGAGATCCGGAGTGGATGGAGTTCATCGTGCGTCGGGTTTCTTCGGTGTTGATCGGGGACCAGGCGCGGAGGGTGGTGGTGGGGGGTGCAGGTGCGGTCGTGGGGTGCGTTGGCTGTGTGATGAAGCTGTTGTGTATGTCTGCGATCTTGTTGTGGAAGTAGGAGGCGAGGGAGTTGCAGAGGTCTTGTGATGGGGTGATGTCGTTGTTTCCGGCATTGGGGTTTGAGAGCTCTTTGACGATGTTGAAGAGTTCCTTGCTATTGTGTGCGTTGTTGTCCAGTCGTTCCTTGAATGCGGTTTTCTTGGTGGTGTGGATCAGTTGGTGGTGTTTTCGAGTGGCGAGCTTGAGGGTGGTCATGTTGTCTGGTGTTGGGTCTCTGCGCCAGGCTCTCTCGAGGGCTTGGCAGTTCTTCTTGGAGCTCTTGAGTTCGTCGGTGAACCATAGTGCTTTCTTACTGCCGGGTCTGCTAGGCGGGGTCCTCAGAGGGGCGAGGTCGTCTGCGCAGTTGCTGATCCACTTCATGAGGTTGTTGGCATCCTGGCTGGGGTTCGCTGAGCTGGCGGGGGGGTCCTGGCTCAGGGATGCGGCGAGCTGGTCGGCTGTGATCTTGTTCCAGCTTCTGCGTGCAACCTTTTGCTGGTGGTGGTGGATCGTGTTCTTTCTGTAGCTGAAGTGGACGCAGCTGTGGTCCGTCCAGTGGAGTCCGGTTGCGTGGCTGAAGGCGATGTCCTTGCTGGATGAGAAGACGGGTCGAGTGTGTGTCGGCGTAGTGGGTGGGGGTGGTCACCAGCTGCTTGAGACCCAGGTTGGCGAGGTTGTCCAGCAGGGTGGTGGTGTTGCGGTCGTTGTTGTTCTCCAGGTGGAAGTTGAGGTCCCCGAGGAGGATGTAGTCAGTGGAGGGGAGGGCGTGCGGGCTGATGAAGTCGGCGATGTCTTCGCTGAATTGTGCGCGTGGTCCCGGGGGTCTGTAGATGAGGGTTCCTCTGAGGGTGGTCTTGGGGTCGGTGTGGATCTGGAAGTGCAGGTGTTCGGCGAGGGTGAGGGCGAGGGTGTCGTCGGTGTTTGTCGTGATGCGGATGGTGTTCCTGTGGATGATGGCGATGCCTCCTCTGGTCTGATTGCCGCGGTCCCTCCGGGTGATCTTGTATCCGTCCGGGATGGCGATGTCGGGTGCTGAGGAGGCGTTCATCCATGTTTCCGTGAGGAAGGCGACATCTGGTGATGTTGTGTCGAGCCGTATGATATTACATTGTGCTGTGGGCAGTGTATGTAACTATATTACCTCTGGTAGTGGGGAAAACTTTGGTTATGTAACTTGTAGGTGTATGGCTATCACAGGTGGAAGGCTACTTTACAGACCATGAATATTGATGAAGATGATGGTTGCATGTTGTGTGTAGTGTAAGATATGTGTACATTGCAAAAAAGTTTAGAAAAAAGCTCTCTAAGCAGAAGAGGTGTGTCTCATCAAATGCAGTACAGAGATTGACTAAAATGGGTGGCGTTTTCCAACTGTTACAACGGGCAATGTAATGAACTAATGAAGTGCTTTCTTTTATGGTCCATTGGCAATCGCGCACCTAGTGTGCAAGGAGACTGCACCCGACTTGATTTTGAGAAAATATAATTGCTAAAATATAAGTTTATTACAGTTAGAAACATATAAATGTTTAAAATATGTTAGATTATCGCTTGCTCTCATATACACTTTAAAGTGATTTAGATATAGTTTTGTGAGAATAAAAAAAATGAGGGAATGGCGTACGCGGCGCAATACCGTACATTTATGATGTAACACAGGGTGTGGCAGCGTGCACTCGCCGCATTCACAACACGCAGCGGAAACAACCCCATACGTACATGACATAAAGCATGGCTTGGTAGTGCATGCCCGTCACATACTAAAGTAGCACCTGGCGCAACCTCATACATACATGTTGTTACGCGGGACGTGGTGTCACAAACCTGTCGGATACGAAATGCACATCATTTAAATGTGGTGGATAGGATTCGCGTGCTGATCGAGGTTGGTAGAGTACCGGTACGGGACTGTAGTTTTCTCAACAAACAAAAAAAGTTTGATATGCATATTTTTGGGGGAAGATATAAAACATTACATAATTTTTAAAGTTAAAAAAAGAATGATAGAGTTGCAAAATTTTTAAAAACAATTAGAAAAAATATAGGTTTTATTAATATTAAAATATGAAATTAACATTTAAAAAACCTTTTAAATTCACTGAAAAAAACATAGGTTTTACAGACGTTATGGTTAGGAATTAGCATGTAAAAAACCTTAGAAATTCACTGAAAAAACCATAGGTTTCAGGGACGTTATAGTTAGTTGGACATTTGACTCATATAAAACCAGAGAAATTCGCCAGTTATAGTTGGTTGAGCTAACTATAACTCGCGCACCCGCAATGCACTGCTGATGATGTCACATATTACATCACTCATGACATGGTCAGTGACATCACTGATGACATCACTGATGACATCTCAAATGACATCACTGATGGCATCATCCACGTGACAATCTGATGCACATACTGATGCTCTAATATAAACTTTGATACATCCATTGTAAAATGCTGACTACTATTTTTGAAACCATACACAGAAGAATGCCATATACTACACAGCACTCACTATTTCCTAGGTCTACACACACATCCAGTCACTTATACATGTAGTTACTCATCAATAGAGGACTATAATATGCACTCATACATCTATACATGCACACACACTGCCACTCATCCATAGAGTTACTCACACACCTAGTCAGTAATGCAAAGAATGAATCACATACCCATTTAATCATGTATACAGTTATACACACTAACTTTGTTACTTTTAGACATACCACATCACTTATTTTTTATACAGATACTAACACATATTTACTGTCTTATACAATCACTGATAGAAGCAGACACTTATTTATACACCCACTCTTGAAATAACTTAGTCTCATGTATACTCATTTATATACTCCAACACTCACATATAGTGGCTTAAAGCATATGTAGTTAGTCACAGATATCCCACTGAGACATTTATTCACTCACCAACACACCCATAGACACACTAACTCACCCATACAGTCCTTTCCCGGTGCACTTTTTAATCCATACAACCACTGAATCACCCATTCAGACATCTATGCACAGACTCATACACCCACCCAGCCACACAGACACTCAGGGACCCATACAGATACTCAGACAACAAATCAATAACCTATATAGACACTCATGTAGGTATTCAGCAACCCATGCAGTTGCTTACACACCAATGGAGAGACTAATACAGACTTTTACACAGTATAGTCACTAACCCATGCATTCAGTAAGACACGTTCAATCACTCACTTATACAGTCAGTTCCACACATATGAAATAATTCCTTTAGGCACTTGTAAATGCATTCATTCTTCAATACACCTTGGCATATATATATAAAACATATTTACATTTTATAGAAACACACATCCACTTGATGATGTCATCAGTGATGTCATCAGTAATATCATTTGAGATGTCATTAGTGATGTCATCAGTGATGTCACTGACCATGTCATGAGTGATGTAATATGTGACGTCATCAGCAGTGCATTGCACGCGCTCGAGTTATAGTTAGCTCAACTAACTATAACTGGTGAATTTCTCTGGTTTTATATGAGTCAAATGTCCAACTAACTATAACGTCCCTGAAACCTATGTTTTTTTTCTGTGAAAATATATATATATATATATATGTGTATATATATATATATATACATACATATCACACAGAGATATATATATAAAACACAGAGATGGGCACCAGAGTGTAGTTATAGTTAGGACCTAATTATCGTAAGAAATATATTTTTTGTTTTGCTAAAAACTTGGGCACCATTTGACAATACTTCAAGAAACTTACCAAAACAAACGTTCATTCACCTCACCTCCTTTCCAGAACATATCAGGGTGATCCATCAACCAGCAGCCAAGAAAAAGTGGGGCCCCACACTGCAATTTCCACAGACAATTTCCATAAGGAATTTTGAACAATCCTACAGCCTAAACAGCTAAACAGAATTGGATAACTAACAGAATATTGCAAACAGAAATATTGTGTGGACATGATATTGTGTCAAAAATATCAAAGACCAAAGAAGGCTATATATCTCATCAAGGCACATATATGCAGAGTAATATATAGTAAAACTTATTGTCCTTGATATTCTTGACACAATATTTTGGCCCACGATATTTCTGATTCCGATATTCTGTCTAAAAACCACAGAATTAAAGCAAATTTTGCAGAAAGCTAGATCTTTACCCAGAAAGTGTACTTTCTGTAATTTGGTGTAATTCTGTTCAGTAGTTTTTTGGGGAAATGAAGGTTCAAAATGTATAGATATCTGGACCTTTGGGCTGAAATAAAAAAATTCAAGCCTTCTGTTAATCCTCGATGCCACTTTATTAAAACTCTCTGAACTTCATTGGGGTTACGAAAATATTGATATAAATTATGACTGAATCTCTCACAACTTCCCATCATTGTACTAAGACTTTCCACTAGGCATTGGTGAAGTGCAATATTATTGGTATCTGTCTTGTTTTTGTTGTTTCAGTGTTGTTCTGAAACTCCTTTCTCTATGTAATTCCTTCTGTTCGACACCTGTCTGGTTTTGTATTTTATAACAAATGTTATGTGTACCAGTATACATTCCTGAGCGCAATGTTATAAACTTGCTTTTATCTATATATTGAATACATTTTGTATATTTTTCGAAATACTTCTCATATGGGCCTTTCTCTTGTTTTTCCTATTTACACTTTTCTTCTGTGTGCACAGATGCTCTTAAATAATTGAGTATTGTTATTATTTGTTTGTGAAATTGAAACTTTTCATAACCTTGAACCGTTGTTTGGATTAAATATTGATTGACCCTGGTTCAGGTGTACAGGGCTGCTCCTGCCGTTGTTAATGATTATCATGATCCTAAGGTGGCACAGTTCACAGAGGCATATATTTCAGAAAATATTTTAGCTAGCTCACATTCACGATGTTAAATGAGAACCACTACAAGTCTCTGGTGTGTGGCCAATGCCGCTGCATCACTGTGAATGTTACTTAGAATGATTGAGGAAACTGTTTCAAAATTTCCAATTAATTTCATTCACGGATGTAGAGCTCGTGTAGCATTGTGCTAATGTTGTACTTCTCTTAATACATCTGGTAGTACCACCAATGAGGGTGTGCCGTGCATAGTGATGTAAATACACACAAATATACTTCCCCAGGTGTTGCACGCCTCTGCAAGTAGCACCATCCCAAGGACAAGACATCTAGGGCCGGATTATGACGTTGGTCTGAGTTTCCTCCGACTGACATCGCTGTGGATTGGATCCGACCGCATTATTTGGATGCGACCGCACGTGTTGTGGTCACAAACTCCCATTTCTCAATGGGAACTTGTGCTGCGGGCAGAAACCACCCGCAGCACAAGCTCCCATTGAGAAAAGTGGGAGTTTGTGAACATCCCTGCACCTCACGGGGCCTGCCACACAGTGCAGCGATGTTCAGGGGGAACCATAGGTGCCCCCAAGCACGGATGTGGAGGGCCAGGGGAAGGGGGCCCTCTAGGTGCCCCCAATGTCACTTTCTGACAGCCTTTCAATGTCAGAAATGCCAACATGGAAAGGGTGTTGGAAACCGACATCAAAATCCCTGCGGCAGAAATGCCATCCTTAAGGGATTATGAGGCCTTTCCGACCGACCCAAGCCCATTAGATTGTGTCAGTAGGTCCCTCCAACTGCTGCCCCCAACTGCACGCATCGTAATGCGTCAGTCAGACCACAGCAGTAGATGAGGTTCGGACCGCAACCAACAAGCCATCGGTTGCTCTGAACCACATCGTAATCAGACACATAGTCAGAACTCTACACTTGTTTTGGGGTGTTGTATAGGGATATACCACTTCCAACTGGTTAGTTTTTTCAGTAATCGAGAAGGCAATTTCAGCACGTTTTACATGCACCGTGCTGAAAATAGCGTTTATAATTTGTGAACTGCTTGCCTTTATGGCAACTTGTGGCTGTGGTGCAAGTTCTACTGGAATTGCTCTGTCTGCTATGTTCTGCGGTACATTCTTTCTAAGTCTCCTGCATAGAATAATGTATGATTTATTAAAAACTATTATTTCCTTAGGTTTCAAGTCATGTGGATTAAGAAAAGATGTGTACCCGGCCAATATTGGCCAGGTGTCTCCATCATTACTTAGGGTGCCCAGTCTGATATTCGAGTGTGTGTGTTTGGTAAGTGACCACCAAACCAGTTTTCGTGTTCTTGATAGGTCAAAGAGACCTGCAAGTCATATTCTGCATGGTACTGTGCAGGAACGGTTGCAGCTTTGTGTGTGTGAAAAGGCCCAGAATTGGCATCCATAGGATCAAACACCATACATGAATAAAAAATTAAAAGGCATATGCAGCATGTGCATGTACCACAAATGTTACTACAGCCCCCATAGTGGGTACACCTCTGTCTTTAAGATGTAGTGTAACTGCTGCACACCAATCGCATTAGGAGCTTCTATGTTTAATGAACAGATTCAATTAACATGAGATCCAAAATAAAGACACTACGATGGGGAAATACCCTTTTAAGAGCTAAGCTTGACAAACCTACAGAAAACAGGGGGTTTCCTATTTATTCTGAAGAAGGGGACTAATATTACAACAGATGTCTCTGTATGTTTGTAATTATTGTTTTTTTGAGTATATCATTAAAAACTACCAAAGGATCCAGATAATTTGAGGCCAACATTGGATGGCAAGTGTCACTGCACCCCCCAGAGCAACAGGGGTTGGATTTCTAACCCCCTGGTGCAAGGACTTTGTTCAGTGCACCAACACAAATTAAAAATTCAGTTAGAATGCAGCTCATTCACAACTCACTAAGTAATACTGCACCGGTGGTGTTTTCTAGTCACGATTAGCCCCACTAGATTAATACAGGGACACAGTGAAACTCCAAACCTTCTGCTAACAGGCCGAAAATGCCATGTGCTAGGGCATTTTCAAAATGGCTAAAGCCATCAGCCACACTAAACTTGGGCTCTGAGAGCTGTGTGTGTGTGTGTCTGTGTGTGTGTGTGTGTGTGTGTGTGTGTGTGTGTGCGTGCGTGCGTGCGTGCGTGCGTGCGTGTGTGTGTGTGTGTGTGTGTGGTGTGTGGTGTGTGTGTGTAGGGGTGAGATAGGCAAACAAACAGTGTCCTCCTAAATCTAACACTGAAGCAGGCACTGTACCCGCTGCAACCCCGGAATAGAAGTCTAGTAGCACAAAAGCAGGGTCCTTCAGCAACCAGAGAGGTGATACACAAAAATTGTCTTAGCATCCTGTTCTCTCCTTTTTATATGCACCACAAGTGTTACATGTGGTTCAACAGACCTGTGAATCAGGATTTGACAGCCCATGCACTGAGAAGTTCAGAGGAGTCATCTGTACCCCTTCAGGTCAGCACATTGTTTGCTCCTGAGAGGTATTCCATATCTCTTTCACGTCTTACCCAAGCTTTGGCACAGGTTAAGATTAAGCCTGGGCGATGAACTCCGCTCCGTTCGTGGAGTTTGCTCAGTTTTTCGAACTCCACACTCCCGGTAAGTTGGCAAGTGAAAGCAAGGAAAATCCACCGCAAGACTGCTTCCCAGGGGAGATTTTTCAACATGGTCGGTCACGGATAGTCACTACTGCTCATGCTGAGAAAACTTCAGTTCGTGTTGAGGAAGATGCCGCTTCAGTAGAACTTCTACTTGAGCGGCAGAAAGAAGATGTGCTGCGAGTGATGCCATTCGCACTGATTTTAAAGCCTGGCACAATCACCAGCACTAAAAATTAGTGCAAACGGCACGAGGTAACGCAATCTGCCGCTCGCGGATCTCCGCATAGCTTGGCAGAATTGTTTGTCACTTTGCGGAGTGCCTAACTCCGCAAACTTCTCCCAGGCAGAGGCTTATCCTAATTAGACATCTAACAATTTAGACAGGGAAAGAGTGACTTTCTAAAAGTTAATTTTCTGTATTATTTATTAAAGATTCGACTTCACTATAAATTGGATTTTTAATTACTATTAAAAATAATGGTTTCATTATTTTTCTAGCTTAACCCATTTTCAAGCTACAGTATTAGTATATTAAACCGTACTCTGGTTTTCTACCAAGGACAGCTGGGCCTGCCACAAGGAAAATTGCTTTTAGGGCCTTGTCACTGTAGGGACATGGTAACATTTAGGGCCATATTTATGACCCAATTTGCATCGTAGTTGCACCACGCAATGTGGTGCAAGAGCGACGCAAATCTTAAGTCAGATTTTTGTAGTCATGCAAATCCACTTTATTTCTCCTCTCACTCTTCCTCTTTCTATGTGTCTGCAGCACACATAGAAAAGGAAAATGCCTCTCAGGACTGGTTTTGTGCAGGAAGGTGTCCCTTTCTGCACAAAAACAATCCTGCATGAAACACAGGCGCCCTTACATCATGATGCAAGGGGGCCTGCGTTGGCGCTAGGCTGCCCGTTGAGCACCAGTGCAGAGGGTAAAATCAGGAAGCACTGTATGCCTTAAATACGGCACATTCCTGCACTTTCCCAGTGACGCAGTGCAGCACAACAAGATGACTTACTGCACTGCACTGCACTGCACCACTATTTCATAAATATGCCTCTAAGTTTCTACATAGCCCACTTTTAAATATCTTGTGGGCTTTAAGGCTTACAAAGGGATGATTATCTAATGTTTATAAGGGAGGTTTTTCCCTGTTAAAAAGGGTTATTTTAATAGGTTGCACTGCAGGTTTTAAAGTGCAACAGTCAGACTACAATAGGAGGCCTGGAGCCATGTTTTTCTTTGTCACATCACACTAGAGGATGGCACAATAGCTGCTGTAGTTCATAGGCGAAATGTAATTTTTATGCCCTGGGAGTATTTCTGCACCACATACTATGCCCTTATAGAAATATTAAATAAGCCAGTCAGGGATTAGTCAATTTCTACATGTTTTGGGAGTCAGAGCACATACACTGGGAACCGGACAGCTGTGCAAAGGTGAGCAGACTCTCACAACCACCAATAAAAATCAGCAATGGGGTTACCACACAAAAGAGGGCATTTTCTCACAGCAATAATCTATTTCATGGCACTATGCATTAATCATAGGCCCAGTGATAATCAAAGTGGATCATATTTGCACAGGTTGGAGCACACTGCCTCTCTTTCAACTCTGATGCAGAAACGTATATCATGCAATTTCACAGTGCTTTGCATTCTATGCTAGGGTGGCAACGGAGAAGAACAGAACGTGCAAAATATTTAGAATTCGATAGGGCCCTATTATGAGTGCCCCTGTAAATGTAATGGCACTCGTGATAAGAGCTACCGGCCTTATTGGTATCACAAGATTCCTGAAAACACCACTAACAGGTCTCAAACCTGGCGGACCACTACTCCTCCACCATATCCGACATTCTTGATGACCTGGCACCGCTAAAACTAAAAATAACACAGATCAAAGACAGAAACCCCTGGTTCAGTGGATCCCTCAACAAGGAGAGGAGATCCCTGCGACAGTCTGAACGAATCTGGAAAAAACACCCATCTGCGGCACATCTAAATCTCCTTCGCCAGGCCAGAAATGCCTACAACAAGAAAATACTCAACACAAAAAAAGAATTCTTCAGAACTGAACTGGAAAATGCGAAAAATAGGCCCCGCAAGCTGTTCAACCTGTTCAAACACCAATCCAACAAACTAGTGAAAACTGCCAAAGAAATACCGAAACCCTTAATATCAAGTGAGGAATTCTCTTCCTTCTTCTGTGAAAAAATCTCGGCCCTAAGAAATGAGCTTAAATCTGCAACCCTCCACCAAAATCAAAATCAGCCAGATCCACCTTCTTTCTCTGTGTCGTCCACCCAAACCTCACCCAAAAACCTAGCACACTGGTCCAATTTTAATCTATATGACGATCAATCTGTCTCTAAAATTCTTGCCTCCCTTAAACCGAACAATCATTTTAACGATCCTCTCCCCTCTAACTGCCTAGCTACCGCCTCCAAGGCCATCATCCCTTCCTGGACCTCAATAATCAACGCCTCCCTCCTACAGGGCTCAATTCCAGACTCGCTCAAGGCGGGTCAAGTTGTCCCCATCCTAAAAAAACCTACGCTGGACCCTGCCTCCGCCGAGAACTATAGACCCATTTCCAACATCCCACTCCTTGCCAAAGTTCTGGAAAAATGTGTGCAACAGCAGCTAAGCCATCACATCAACAACTTTCACCTGCTCGATGACTTTCAATCAGGCTTCAGACCGGGACACAGCACAGAAACCACCCTCCTCCACATTGTTGACGACGTTCTCCAAGCCCTAGATCTAGGCAAAACCTGTCTCCTAATCCTTCTAGACCTCTCTTCCGCCTTTGATACGGTGAACCACGAAATTCTCCTTGAACGCCTCAAATCCAGGATGGGGCTGGAGGGCACCGTCCTTGAATGGTTTAGATCCTTCCTCCAAAACCGCTCACAAAGAGTCCTTATCAATGGCGATCTATCCGCCCCATCTCCAGTTTCCGTGGGAGTCCCCCAAGGATCAACCCTATCCCCTACCCTTTTCAACCTTTATCTCGAACCTCTCACCGAGGTTCTGCGTGCCGCCAACATCTCATACCTTATGTACGCCGACGATACACAGGTCTACATTAAAATCTCTTCCCCCCAGGACATTCTCTCCCTAAACATGGCACTGAAGCTAACAGTCCATTGGCTCACTGCCAACCAGCTTAAACTCAACGCCAACAAAACCGAATGCCTTCTGATCTCCCCACCCAAACCTAATCCAGACATCCAGGAATGGATCAAGACAATCACGGCACTAAACTGCCCGCCTACCATTGTGGACTCGGCAAAATCCCAGGGAATAACCCTTGACGGCAGCTTGAATATGCACAGCCATATAAACGCGATGGCCAAAACGGCTAGATTCCACCTGAGCTACCTAAGAAACCTAAAACCCTTCCTCGAGAGGTCCGACCTTAAAATGGCTACCCAGGACCTTGTCATCTCCAGGCTTGAATATGGATGCTCTACTCTCGCAGGGCTACCCAAGAACTCTCTGGCCCCACTGAAAGCCTGCCTCAACTCCGCTGCCAGACTCATAACGGGCTCAAAAAAATTTGACCACATCTCTCCCCACCTCAAAGCTCTGAACTGGCTGCCCCTGGAGGCCAGAATACAATTTAAACTGGCCTGCATAACTTACAAAGCTCTATACGCGAACTCACCGGCATTTCTTGCACAAAAACTCGTGATATCCGGACAGGCCAGAAATTCCCGATCTGCCAAAAACCTGCTGTTGCAGCCAGCAGAATTCCGGAAGAAAAAACCTACAATCGAGCCTTCTCTGGAGCCGCTCCTAGAATCTGGAACTCTCTCCCACCCTCCGTTAGAAGACTCCCGTCCTTGGCACACTTTAAGAGGGAGACCAAAACTTTCTTAATGGGAAAATACCTCATCTAGCGAACTCCTTACAATCAGACTTGCCGCTTGTGCCCTATAACTGCCTGCTCAAACTTTTTATCCCATTTGTAGCGTCAACTGCAGCTAGGATGCACCTCGTGGATTGGAAACTATGTATTGTATTGTTACTCTGCATACTTTAATTTTTCTCCCTCAGGTAGCTTGAACTTGAAATTGAATCTCCACCTGTATCCCTCTCTCTCCCAGTGTGATCCCTCCCGTCCCTACGTCTTACTCCCCCCTCAATCCTGTAAAGCGCTCTGATACCCTCACGGGTCTGGTTCGCGCTATATAAAACTGTAAAATAAAATAAATAAATAAACTAACCTGAGGCATATCGCCCAGCCATTTTATCTGCTAAAAGCAGCCCATATCTCATGGCGAAGCTCTGGCAAGAACCTAATGAAAACATAAATGAGGAACTATTGTTAGAATCAGATGGGGTACTCCCAATGCCGCCATTTTATGCCCATTATTTATCTGCCCCCAGTGCCCCAGTGTTACTAACTCCAGGGGCTGGGTGAATACTGTGCAGATGCACAACTATCTCCTGTCTTCTAATGGGGCTCTCAATAGAATCTTTTAAAATAGAATTTGTAATTCAATGCAAAAATGTGAACCTAAAAGACAAATCTAGGTGGTGAAGCAAGCATTGTATCCTGCATGCTACTTTATGCTGCCTCGTGCTGTGTTGTCATACTATGGGTCATTAGTTATTTTACTAACCCAGTATATTCTAGCTGCCAATTGGTCCATGTCAGATGTCAGTGAAACATGAATATTTAAGCAACAACACTTAATATACTGGAATTGTTACATCCATCCTGAGAAAGTTCAACATTAAACTACATGTCTAATAGTGCAAAATATTTTTGGCTTAAAGACCAGGGCCTAATGAAGGGATCACACACCACATGGGACCATCATGCCAGCTAAGTCCAAATAGACAGGAAGTGGGCTTTGGCTTCAGCTAGAGGAATACTTCTCTCTCCCCCAATGCTATTGGCAGTTTGGGTGTATCATTCCACGCCCATGTGAAGTGCTTGCATTTCAATTCTTGAGGGGCTATTTGTATCTCAAGTGTACACTAACTCGTCACACATTAAATTCTTATCGCATATATGCATTTTATACAGATTATTCTTTTCTGTTTTACTTTTTCACTACAGTAGGCTTTTTTTATCAGTTAGAACTTGTGGCCATGTTTCCACTCTGTATTTTTCCTATTGACTTTCCATGCATGTTTACTTCCCATTGTTTTTCCTTGTATGAATGTTGCTATTATTTTTTCCATCTATCTCCTATCTGTGTTTCTTCCTTGTCTACAAAGAAAGCTTTGTAAAAGCCAAAAAGTCTGGTTTTAACGAGGTAACATAAATGCAGATATGTACAAATGCTATTTCCATTGATTAGCACATGGAAGCCATTGAAGCTAGACCTATTGGCTTTGCCAGTGCTTGCATTACATGTAAGTAAACCTAGCTGTCAACTGATTCCGTGCCATGCAGGGGACTTTCAACCATTTCTGAGTGTTCTGCTTGCAGCACTAAGCACATTGGGGCAACTAGTTTTATTTCCATATTATAAATATAGGCCTGCAAATCCTCACATTAGTACAGACACATACAACATATTGTGCAAACGGTGCTTGAACCCGGTTTCGCACAAATATTGTTCTATACATGAGGGGATGCATGGTGAGTGCCACAAATCTAAAAGAATCAAACATGCTGCCATCTAAGTGTGGTTGCTGTATGCTTGCAATAAAAAGGTTGAAGCTCTAAAAACATTTACAAATGTAACTGTTTTACCGGTGCTTTCACTTAAATAAATAGCAGTTATTAGAAAAATAAATAAAATAAAAAAAGCTAATTATGAACCGGCTCTGCCACTGAAGAGAAAGGAACTATTTTAGGTGGATGAGAACAATGTGCTCAGGCTTTGTGCAGCCACTCAAAGTGAAGGAAGTCATTGGGTTAAGTTGGCTAACCCAATGCGCCATGCTATATTGGGCAGAACAAAACGTGATTGGCAGTTTAAAAGATTACTGGATGAAGCCCACTGACCAAGAGATCCCCTATGTATGTTGTACATTTGTATGATTTGTTGTTAAAATCAATACTCTGGCGAACCAGCTAAAGCTGTGTCAAACTCCAGACGTAAAAGCGATTGACCGTTTTTCACATTATTCCCCATTTTCAAATTGGGACTGGAAACAGTGACATACATGATATGGAGCGAGGGTGCAAAAAGTGACCAGGTGCCTTGAAAAATGGTCCCTCCCCGAACAGTGACTGACTGCATCGCCAGGACTGACTGAAAGTCACCCGAATGACATGGAGCCAGTGCACCGTTATCAGTTCGAGATTCTAAAACAACGAATTGACCAATGGAATGGGGGGAGGGGTGTTTACTACAACAAAGTTGCTGTGACCCGAAAAGAGGGGGCAGGTGGGGCGAGCAAGGAGGGCAGGTTCATCCCACTTCACAGCCTCTCCCCGCTGCCCTCTCAGTCTGACGGCGGTTGCTTGTATATTTGTCCCTTCACGGCTCCCGTCCTCAGATTAGATTTCTCCTTTCTCATTACCAGCCTTAATAGACCCTTCAGCCCTCATCCCAGCCTCAGATACTATCTGACCCGTATAATTAATTAATTATAGCCCAAATATTATAGATTATTAAAAATAGCATAACTAATAGTGTAATATCTCAAGCTGTCGACTTTAATAGGCAACATTGTCTCGCGCGCCCTTATCAGGCCGGGACACCCGGTGAGAGTATTGATTTCTGGTCATTTTCGCCGTCATCTGCCACCCTGACGGGGAGTTGTCAGCTTTTCAGCCGAGCCGGGGCTCATTTGAAATCGTTAAACCGTCGGCGGGGCAGAGAGCGGCTCCTAATGCCTCCCTTTTCTCTCCCCCTCAATATGTTTCAGTCACACAGAGGGCCATAAATAGGAGGGCGGAGGGGGCGGCCCCAGCCCCCCTTATGTGTCCCTTTCTCGTTTACAGCGCGCATACATTACAGACGAATTTTGTTTTATTGTTCCGACGTTTCTTCTTTTATTATTTTTAATTTCACTTGATTCTTACCACAAGCAACGCGGAAAGTACGCATTTTTTCACAGTATGTAATTCATTGTCATTCTTTTTCACACGCGCGTCAGTGAGCGGGGTTGTTCTGGGAATATTAAAACAAATGCGTGTGGTTTTCCGGTGCCCTGGGAACGCTCTGCGCGTTGTTTCCTCGTTTTGGTGTTAATGCGTCTCTTGCCCTCTATTCATTGGTGGGTAACCTCTTCCGTCCCTAAGGAGGGGAGGGGGTGTTCTGTCCCCTCCCCCTGTGGCCCAAAGACTCGTAATAGATGCAGCTTTGGTACTGAAACACAACGGTGTTTGCGCTCTTATGGGAACGATGCCACTTCTGTTTCGGAGAGCGGCCCTTTTCCACACACCCTAAAACACCCTCCCAGAATGCTTCTTGGAATAACCCTCTCTGCAGGTGTCACGTGCTGGCGGCTGCACGTTTCGTTTGTCTTTAATTTAATGTCGCCCCTGACCTCAACCAGAAACGGGAGCAGGGCCAACGGTAAATGCTTTCTCCTAGGTCTTAAGTTTTAATAAAATTCTTAACCTTGAGAACTATTTGGCATGAGTTATGGCAGCAAAAAGTGTTGTCACGTGCCACAGCCTTTTGCTCAAGTGACATCAATGACATAATAAAATCAAATACAAACAAATATGCAATGAATCGGATTGCAGTAAACCCTAACTGTAGTAAACGCAATTTACGACAGTTGCAGGGTGGCGCTCTTGTGTGTCCAGATCTTCTCCGCCCACTGATTTCTGGTCCTTGTAGTTGGAATTTCCGCATTATAAGTCGGAGACGGTAGGTCCGGGGCCCAACAGTGCAGATCAAGAAAATGGCACGCGAGACAACGAATGTTAAATCGGCGAGTGATTGCAAAAATATGGAGTGAGAGAATGAGGGAAATTCCCAACTTGTAGTGCATAAAAAGTCAGTGAAAGAGTGAAAAAAAATAGAGACTCGGTTAGCGAGCACATACATAATGCATTTGTTATTCACGACAAAGTGTTATTTCGGTTAGTAAAGAGGAATACGTGACAATTCTTTTTTAGAAATGAATCCCTTTTTTGGTTCTTAGCTCTGAGGTAGTGTTGGCGTGGATTCTAATCTCTGCTTCCTGCTAGACCGCATTGTGTGATCTTGGGCAATGCGCTGCGTGCACATGTTCCAGCTGTGCAGAAGATGGCGAGTGACAGCGTGCATTTCTCCGAGGTGTGTCGTGCAGGTTATAGAAAACTGCACTATCAATAGGACTATAAGTTGTAGAAACATGTTGTCCTTATTGTTGTATGATAATTCTCATTATTATTATTACCGAAGAAAAAACACATTTTAAACAGGAAAGTTTCGGAATCGGACCCTGGAGTTTTTCTCCGGGTAAGATTCACTTCCTTTAACACTGTACCCGCACAGTTGTGTCTTCGGTTCACACACCCTTTATTTGGGATATTACACAACGTGCAAGTTTGGCGGAGTTGGTACCGGCTGCAGGTTCTAACCCTTCCCGACCTCTCTGATTGCTCCCCGAGGATTCCACCCACATTTAAACATCTAATTTTGATACATGCTGAAATTACACTCATTTAATAAGTAGGAGCCGACAGGGAGACGCTAACTTCAATTATTGAGTAATGTTTAGCGCCCTGCCAGAACCACCAGGGATGGTTTTACGGTCGTGCCCTTTCTTGGAGGAGGGGGTTGATGGCTGTTATCGGGGAGCCCCATATAATGTTCCTCCTCCCTCGGAAAAGCCCGTTTCCCCCTCATGGGTTTTTAAATTCTCACCAAAAGTATGTTTTCTCAAAAACTGCATGTGCGGCCCCACGCTCCACGGGCCGATGATGCCCCGCCCTTTCCTCAGCGCTCTCTGTTGCACCCCCCTCCCCCTCCTTTAGGGGCTATCTTCCGTGGCACTTCTTCGTCTGCGCTTCAGCCCCCACCTCTATACACCCTCCCCTAAGCGCCCCCTTGCCTTTTTGTGGCAGCCACTTGGCTGCAGAACCAATGTCTTGACCCCCCCCCCCCCCCCCCAAATCGGCCTAGTCCCTCCGGACCTCGCACGAACCCGCCCCGCACAGAAAGGGATGGACGCCGCCTCATGCACGAGGCAAATGTACTCTGTGCAAGTAGAGCTGTGGTTCTGACACCACGCTTGTGCGCAGGAACCACCAGTGGAGGGCGCTGTCTGATAGTCTCAGGCGTAAGCAATGGATGAAGTAAGGAGAGAGAAAGACGAAACCCAAAGACGGAGTGCGAGAGGGGGCGACGCGGTCAGAGACGCAACAGAGACTGAATACTTCGAAATAAAACTGAGAGAACGGTGGAGACCATGGTACTGAAGGAGTCTCTCCTGGTATCAGGGACAGGGGTGGGGTTAGCTGCCAGCTAGCTCGGTGTCGTGAGACTTCTACCGCACTTAGCATTGTGGGACTTGCAGTTTCACTGCACCTATTATGATAAACGCCCCAGCATGCAAAGCGCTGTTGGTTTAAACCCATGAATGCAGCTACTTGGCAACTATTGTCAGGGGCCACGGGGTGACTAGAGTGGGCCCTGGTGGCATGGCTAGGGCTTTGCAAGTTGTTTAGCACTGAAAAACAGCCTCCGAGTCTACCACCCAGCAGGAACAGGAGAGAGGGCCACAGTGACCAGCTGGGCCCTGCAGGGACGGATTGGAAAGTGGAATTGGCAAAGAGGAGACTTTGAAAGTGGCCGTGTTCAGAGAAGAGAATTTAACCCACTCACTTCTTCCGTATTCAGCCATTATTCCATCCAGCAGAACTCACTGGCAGACGGATTGCAAACACCCAGTTTGGAATAGTTATTTCAATATTTGCTTAGTATTTATAAAGCAACCAACAACTTTAAAACATAGCGCACTGAAGGTTTCCAGAAGACACCTCTTCTGTGGGGTAGTAACGCCGCAGTCCTTTCCTTTCAGATAAAAAGGCACTGGATTCTGGTATTTATTGTCGGGTTCGTGAGAGGGACAGGAGACCCACAAAACATTGGTTTGTGGATGAAGGTCCAAGGCTGAGACATTGTGTCCAGGATGGCAGTGCTCACCTGGGAACTGTAATCAACAAGGAGGTCAGGTCAGACTTAAACTTGCATGTATCGAGGGATGTGGACCAGCCCCCCTTGCCTTGCAATGAGGCATTGTCAATGCTTGACCATATAAACGTGTCATTGCAGATGCTCGAACATTCAAATACTCGGGGCGGATTTACATTTTTGTCGTGCAGTGCAGCAACCAAATTTGCTGTGATGTGTTGCTGGGAAGCGGGGTTGGGGGGGGGGGGGGCGCACAGAGCCGTATCTACTCAGACTGGTCTGCTGCTTCTGTCATTCCCTTGCTCGCTGCGCCACTGGATTCAAGCTAGCCTGGCTGATGAGGGGTGACACCCCCAAACCGGCCCCAGGATGCTTGTTTCTGGTCCAGAGAGCACCTGGCCTGGCAGCTCGGCCTGGACTGTCCCCACGAGGAGAAGGGTCAAGACTGATTTGCATATGGCTGGGTCCATACTGGGGTGACATGGGGAGCAAAAGAACGACGGATTAAACCCAGATCTATTGACTCGGCGTGAGTGGTTGAAAAGTTTCACCACTCTGTCCATCATTTTGTTGTGATTGCTTCGGTCATTCCTGGCTCTGGTGCCCCATTAGAATTGCACAACACACAGCCTCACACCATGGAGCAGTGGACGGTGTGGACTGTCTATTTTAGGATTGGTATTGAAAGCGTACACCCTTCCAGTACAAATTACTGTGCCTAGATAAACTCAGAACAGGATCCCACACATTGGATGTGTGCTGTGTACCACAGCTCACACACAATACCTTTTCTTTTTGTTGGAACATTACCTCTTGTTAATGCCTGATTCAAGTAGGTGGTCGTTTATGACCCAAAATCCTGTCTGGTATCTTAATAGATCAGGCTTTGTGTCAAAACCTATGGGTGTTTGCACTTATCCACCCAGTCAGGGCCTTTGTACGGAAAGCGATGCAAAGCAAAGTGCTTTTTGCGCTGAGAAAAGAGCACCTTTCCAGTGCAATGTAAATACCAACGAGTCGCCTTCATTCACTTTGTGACGACGCAAAGCCGCAGTAAACCTGGGTCTTGGTCTCTTCTCTGTGAACCTTTGCACGTAGTACAAATGGAGACAGATCCCAGAGCCAGTGAACCATAGAGTGGACCTCAGAAAACCAAAGCCTCAGGGCGGGCAAACTACAGCTCTTTCAAAGACCGCTGCGCCAGTGTGCTTTAATTAAAACCACCCACACCCAGGGGCAGTGACTGAAGAATGCCCAGGCCACTATAACACACTCTATCTGGGTCTTCCAAAGCACTGTATCTTCAGGCTCAAATGGCCTCAGAACATTCAACTCTCCCAGCCTAGTTTAATATGTATTGTATGCCAGCAAAACATGTATTTATTGAAATCTTCTCTGGTAGACAGAGCTTACTATAAGGCAGGACCAATCCTACTGCTGCATAAGGTGACTCCCTACAGACCTGTGAGAGCGTTATGTCAGAGCGCCTGGAAGCCCCTGATTTGAACCATTTTAGATGCGGAGGCAGAGCCTTCCCAGTTTTGGGTCCTACACTCTGGAACTATCTCTCACCTGGACTCTGGAGAATGACCAGTCTCGATGGCTTCAAAGGCTCTCCCAAATCATATTTCCTTTGTTGATGTTTTTTGGTAGTTTGCTCTGTTCACAGCGCCAAGATGCTACAGCATACATGTACTTATTAATACATTAAAATACTATACAGCTACCCTCCCATCGTGGATTGGACCCTAACAACCGCAGGCTTTCTTTCACCCCGCGCTCTCAAGTAACCAAAAGAAAACATATAGCATTTTATCAAAAAAACTCAAAATAATAAATAAGAATTGTCATTCTTTCTTAATAAACACGATACATTTCAGTATATAAAAAAGACTGTAACTGTACCACACGCTAGGAGGTATTTGCCTAGAGGGAAAGTAAGAGAACATAAACTCACACTGAACACATGTTCTGCACTCGGAGTTTATGATAGCTTGTCAGCATTTGCAATATGTTGCATAGGAGTGCAGATTGGGCTATTAATCAGTGACAAATGGAAGATGTTTGTATCTGTCTACATACATGTAGCCCCTTAATTGGCTAGAGAGAATAAACAAATGAATCTCTCCCTAATCAAGTGCTTAGATTAAGTCCTAGCAGTGCCCTGTTCATGTGTGTTCCCTTCAACCAATAGATGTTAGTATGTACCCCCTCCCAGCAGAATTGTATCAGAGTGCTTCCTCCCAGACTGCTGAGTGTGGGCTTATTCCCAGCAGCACACAGCAGTGTGTCCCTCCTCTCAGCATTGTCCTGCCAGTGTGAGCATCTTAGCAGCGCCCTGCTAGTATAAGCTCCCTCTCAGCAGTGCAGTACCTCTTCTAAATGGCGCATTGCCAGTGTGAGCCTCTTCTGAGCAGCGTCCTGTCAGTGTGAGCTCCCTCTCAGCAGCCTCCTGCCAATGTGAGCTCCCTCTCAGCTGCGCCCTGCCAGTGTGAGCCTCCTCTCAGAAGCCTCCTGCCAATGTGAGCTCCCTCTCAGCTGCGCCCTGCCAGTGTGAGCCTCCTCTCAGAAGCACCCTGCCAGTGTGAGCTTCCACTCAGCTGTGCCCTATCATTGTCAGCGTCCTCTCAGCAGCCTCCTGCCAATGTGAGCCTCCTCTGAGCAGCCTCCTGTCAGTGTGAGCTCCCTCTCAGCAGCCTCCTGCCAATGTGAGCCTCCTCTGAGCAGCCTCCTGTCAGTGTGAGCTCCCTCTCAGCAGCCTCCTGCCAATGTGAGCCTCCTCTGAGCAGCGTCCTGTCAGTGTGAGCTCCCTCTCAGCAGCGCCCTGTCAGTGTGAGCTCCCTCTCAGCAGCATCCTGTCAATGTGAGCTCCCTCTCAGCAGCGTCCTGCCAATGTGAGCCTCCTCTGAGCAGCGTCCTGTCAGTGTGAGGTCCCTCTTAGCAGCGTCCTGTCAGTGTGAGCTCCCTCTCAGCAGCGTCCTGTCAATGTGAGCTCCCTCTCAGCAGTGCTCTGCAAGTGTGAGCTCCCTCTCAGCAGCCTCCTGCCAATGTGAGCTCCCTCTCAGCTGCGCTCTGCCAGTGTAAGCCTCCTCTCAGAAGCACCCTGCCAGTGTGAGCTTCCACTCAGCTGCGCCCTATCATTGTCAGCTTCCTCTCAGCAGTGCCCTTCCAGTGTGAGCCTCCTCTCAGCAGCGTCCTGTCCGTGTTAGCCTCCTCTCAGCAGCGCACTGCCAGTGCGTCTCCTCTCAGCAGCGCTCTGCAAGTGTGAGCTCCCTCTCAGCAGCCTCCTGCCAATGTGAGCCTCCTCTGAGCAGCGTCTTATCAGTGTGAGCTCCCTCTCAGCAGCATCCTGTCAATGTGAGCTCCCTCTCAGCAGCGCTCTGCAAGTGTTAGCTCCCTCTCAGCAGCCTCCTACCAATGTGAGCTCCCTCTCAGCTGCGCCCTGCCAGTGCGAGCTCCCTCTCAGCAGCCTCCTGCCAATGTGAGCTTCCTCTCAGCTGCGCCCTGCCAGTGTGAGCCTCTTCTCAGAAGCACCCTGCCAGTGTGAGCCTCCTCTCAGAAGCACCCTGCCAGTGTGAGCTTCCACTAAGCAGCATCCTGCCAGTGTGAGCTTCCTCTCAGCTGCGCCCTATCATTGTCAGCGTCCTCTCAGCAGTGCCCTACCAGTGTGAGCCTTCTTTCAGCAGTGCCCTCCCAGTGTGAGCCTCCTCTCAGCAGCATGTTACATGGGAGCCACCTCTCAGCAGCGCCCTGCAGTGGAAGCAACCTATCAGCAGCATCCTGCTAGTGTAATCCTTCTATCAGCAGTGCCCTGCTAGTGTCAACCTCCTCTCAGCAGCGCACTGCAGTGCGAGCCTCCTCTCAGAAGCAACATGCCACTGTGAGCTCCCTCTCAGCTGTGCCTATCCGGTGTGAGATTTCTCTCAGCAGCGTCCTGCCAGTTTAAGCCTCCTCTCAGAAGCGCCCTACCAGTGTGAACCTCTGATCAGCAGCACCCTTCAAGTGTGAGCTTTCTCTCAGCAGCACACTGCCAGTGTAAGCCTAGTCTTAGCAGTGTCTTGCCAGTGTGAGCCTCCCCTCAGAAGTGTGTTGCCATTTGAGCCACATTTCAGCAGCATCCTGCAAGTGTGAGCCTTCTCTCAGCAGCGCCCTGAAGTGGAGCATCTAGTCAGCAGCGTCCTGCCAGTGTGAGCCTTCTTTCAGCAGTGCACTACCAGTGTAAGCCTCCTCTCAGCAGCGCACTGCCAGTGTGAACCTTCTCTCAGCAGAGCATCGCCAGTGTGAACCTTCTCTCAGCAGAGCACTGCCAGTATGAGCCTCCTCTCAGCAGTGTCTTGCCGTTTGCTACCTCTTGTATTTTGTGTGCTTTAGATACGTGCACAACGGCCACCACTGCCTCATGCAACGTAACTTTTGTTTTAGTGTTTTGAGTGTCTGCCATTTATTGCAATTTTTTACCTCTACGTGTACTTTGTATGCTCTTTTAACCTGCACACGTCACTTTTTAGGTCTCGCCTAGGCAGCGCTTGCGCTGTCTCGTTGAGACATGCAGTATACACTATAGTGTATATAAGCACCGCCCACTCTCCACCCATCATTTTAATTGGCTGGTGTCCTAAATGGTGCCTTGTGATTGGTTGTAGGCTTGTTAGTCCCTCCTTATGATGGACATGTCTTCATTTGTGTCCTTCCATGGCTATTGGCCCCTTTACTGCACGGACTACTTTCTTCCAATGCCTTCTCACACCCCTACACTATTGCATTGCCAATGCTTGTTTTATTTGTCTCTGCCAATGCTTGTTTAAGTGTCTATCCCCACAATGCATGCTTTTTTTAGATCTCTATTTTATTATTATAAGGATTAATACAGCCTTCTTTTAATTATTTATAATTAATAATCATTATTTATAATTAATTCAGCCCAAGTCGAGGATCGAACTCTGCTCTCCAGCTCCAACATCGGCTGCTTTACATGTTACGCCACCGCTCCTCGCTGCAAGACAAGCCCCTTAAAGGGGTTTATCTTTGTTTCCATTGCGTGCACTTTACAGTGCCCCTGGGGCACAAGCAGGGGACCTACTAGAGTGCTTCTCTATCAGAATGCACTTTGCGGTCCCCCCAGGGCACAAGCAGGCATCCACTTCAGCATGCCTAAGCAAGCGTGCGATGAGTGGATGCGTGTGTGTGCGTGCGCACGCGAGGCTGCAGGAGTGGACGGATGGCGAATTTCACAATCGCCAGGCAACCCAGGATGTTTTAATTTTTCTGCTGTCATTAGTGCATTACATTTACCCCATTATTCAGTCGCCCTCGCAGCAGGTTCAGATCTGCACCGTCACTCATGCATTGTGAACGCTTCGTGAGATGTTGAAACTTGGAACATGTGGTTTAATGTACAAAAGTCAATTGATTGCCTTTGTCGAAGCCTGTTTAAATTGTGACTGAGTGCAGAATAAAAGAGTTTGTATTATATTACAAGTTCACCAAGCCGCGCCCTAATTCTCGGGAGAAGTGCTTAGTGTGGGAAGCTGCAGCTCCTGACATCAGATTAAGAACGTGGAAAAACACAAATCTAATACTCGTCCCACTCAGTAACCTGCCATGCCTTGTGTCAGAGCACTGTATGCTTCCAAACTCCTGAAGGCAAGTGCCTTGTGTCAGAGCACTGTACGTTTCCACACTCCTGAAGACAAGTGGCCAGTGTCAAAGCACTTTCTGCTTTACCACCAGTGCAGACAAGTGCGGGTCAGAGCCCTGCATGCTTCCGCACCAGTGAGGACAAGTGCCTCATGCCGGAGCACTTTATCCTTCTGCACCTGTGAAGATTGCACAAACCATGTAATGTCCCATTGATGAACGTGGAGGACTGTGAAACGAGTGCACTTGGGGACAATGACATGTAAGTATTGAGCTGCCTATGGGCGCCTTGCACAATAAAACTACATTTAGTCAAGTCCTTGATATTAACTTAATGTGTGATGTTGAGCGTTGGTCCTTCCAATATGATGGATTCCAGGGCACGTGCACCAGTGCTTCTGGGCTTGGGAGGGCATGTGTGGCGAATCGAGACCCCATTTCTGTCCAAACACAATATAATTGCGCAGATGTTTGCTCTGTAGTGTGTACGAGTCCTGAACCTCACCACAGCATCCTTTATGTATCGCACATTAGAAATCGTGCTGGAGTTATGAATTCATACAATAGTGTGACCTCTGGGCCGTCCAGTGAGCATGCCTGTCACTTCTGATATTAATGAAAAATATTTCTCTTCTCATCTGTATGAGGCTGTAAGTGGATGTAAGAGGTTTGTGTTTTGGTTGAAAAATAGCAAGTATCTGCTCAAAAATTAGGAATGTAGTTTAAGCGTCACCCATTGGAAACTATCAGTTACAGTAAATGTTTAGAAAAATGTGAATTGTTAATTTTAAATCGCGCACTTTACTATTTGCCCTATCTCCAACAGCAGGTGTTAATTATTGCCCAAAACAATGATACTAATTTCATCGATCTTAAAATGGGATTCAAACCTCCGAACTTCACGTTGCACAAAGTCTGCCACGAATGCATTAATCCGCTGAGCTAGTTTAAAGGCTAAGTTGTAGGCACCGTAAATGAGTTATTCATTCAGTAACACAGCAGTTTTGTAATTATTCTTGTATACCTTTATTTAGGTTTTGGTATAAATTATATTACTGGATATTCCCCAATGTTTCTCGATACATATTTTATCCATGAATTGTCGTTTTTGCCCCCGTTGCCGGCGCACGCACACACTGTGTGATCTTGCTTCGCGCAGTAATACACAGCAGAGTCATGGACATGTGCGGCTTGTGTTGACAGCGACAAGGAGTAGGTGTCTAGTCTCTTTGCTTGGAAGTGGTCTTTAAACGTCTTGTGCATGCTGGGTGTGGCGCCTTCGAGAGAGTACACTATTTCCTCCAGTCTCCCCATGGTGTTCTGTTTATACCAGTGCATGTATCGGTAGTTCGTCCTTTGAGTACAGTTGAGGGTGAAAGGCTTCCCTTCCTGCACTGTGACGTCTGGAGACTGATGCGCAGCAAGGTCTTGATATATGAAGGGAGTCAGCAGACACCACTCGGGGACAAGGAATGTCTTGACTGCTCTCGACATTGTCCCAGTGAGGGAACAAAGATGTGAAAAAGGTAAGTTTACCCGAGTGATTGTCACTCGCAGCTTGGGCGCATCTGGCTCAGGAGCCGCATACAGATGTGAGGGTCACAGCTGTCAGTCGCATGTGGTGAAGAATAGAATGGCAGGAGTGCTATGAAGATTTTGTGTCACGAGAACAGGAAACACCATCTGTGCACCTTTAGAATGAGGTGGTTAAACATGACCTCATGAGCCGTTGAAGTCTAGAGGCGGAAGTGGCGCCTGTTGATAAGGACACTCGGGCTCCGCCCTCTCCATTTTCCACCTCTTTTTCTGTTTGGTTCTCTAGTAACAGTAAAAGATGCCGAAAGGCTGCCTGTCCTGGTTTTTATGCTAACTCTGGCTTGGAGCATCGGGCAGGCAGCACTCACAAGCCAGAACCAGGCAGTCCAATTCCATGTGACATCTGCTCGTGCCACCCTGCTGAGCCAAAGTCTGCTGGACTGACCATCTCACACCCCTGGAGCCTCTAAGGTCATAAACCCAGCGGACACCTGACCTTCTGTGCTGAACTCCCTCCCTGGTAGCATTGCTGCTAGGGTCAGCCCCAGGGCTTCTGGCTTTAGCCCTCCAGCACATCAGTCAGGTAAGCCCCGCCCACTCTCCCCCATCATGTCACAAGGTGGGCTAGGGTCATTGAGACTCACTGACCCCACCACAGACATGGTCAGGGTGAGAGAGGGGGGTCCCTAAGCTGTCCTCTTCTGGGACATGTTTATCGTGCACCCATTGGCTCGCACCGGTCATGCCTCGAGGAGGCGGATTCTCCTCTGGACTGGTTCCGTCACTCTTGGACTCCTCCCATAACAAACCTCCAGCTGGTCTCAGTGTCTGTCCAGGCTCTTTCAGCGCTGTTCTTACTGCACACTTTATGGATAGGATGTCCCGGCCGGCACCAGGTTGGGTAAGTTTTCTTGTTAGAATAATTTTCCAGTTTACAGCAGTCTAGCTTTTTTAAATACACTCTGCTATATTTACTGCACATGTGTGTAATGTCGGATGTACTCTACTGCAGGCTCCACTCTGGTCTCTGCTGCAAGCGCTTAACCCTCTGAGCTGGCTTATGGTTATGATGGCATGGCCCTAGGCCCACCCTATTGTTAATATTTACAGTAATGATCACGCCTCTCAGCCTACCGAGGATGATACAAATTTACCTGTGAATAACTATGTTGTGTGAAGCACCCTGAAGTCCTGTAGACGCTTCCAGCGCATTATATTAAACCTATTTTATCACAGCCATTCCTTCCTGGGTGCTCAGTGGAAGAACTTCTGAGGTGAGAGGGCCTCGAACCTTTGCAGCAACTCTTGGCCGGGTAGGACTAGAGTGTCACGCCACGCCTCGCCCTCCATTGCTTCCTTTGGTGTAAGCTTTGAGAGCGCACACCATGGTAGCACTCCCTGCAGGGAGGAGGCTGGCTATTGTGTCAGGGCAACAGAATGTCCTTTTACTCAAGTCCAGACCAATCCCAACTGAGAGCTGTCAGTGATTGTTCCTCTACTTTTAGCACTCGTTCTAGTGCTTGAAGTCACGACTTGGGACTTCAGCCTGAGATTTTGATTGAGGTCTTCCGAGGTTTCTCAGTTTGTGCACAGATGGCGCTCTGCCCACACCGAATTTACGAAAAACTTTGCACAACTTGATACCTTATGTATAGTCATATACGGGGTGGGGGAGGGGGTGACTCATGGAATGAAGAAGCCTGAGCAGGTGACCTCTGAGCAGACAGGCAGCCTGGCCTGGGCACACATTGTAGCAGACCCTGGTACTGCGGGTGCCTTCAATCAATCATCAAACAGGCCTTGTAAACACACTTGGGGCCATATTTATGGCAAAGTGATGCAGCACAGCACAGCCAGGGCAGGAATGCGCCATATTTACCATAGTGTGGTGCATTCCTGTCCTTTCCCCAGCACTGGCGCACAATGGGCTCCTAGCTCCAATGCAGGCACCCTGGCACCGTGGTGCATGGGTGCCCCTGTTGCAGGCAGAATTGTTTTTGTGAAGGAAGGGGCAGCCACTCTCTGTCTGAATTCACTTTCCTGGCTACCTGTATGCAAGGGAGCTAAATTTAAGTTGCTGTGCCATGCTCACATGGCACAATACAAGTCTGGGCCTGCTACTTCGCGTGGCCGAGTGACTTTTTATAAGTCTACAGGAGTGTTAGTGTAGGCTTGTGTAAGCGCTTCAGAAAAGCCAGCATGGGCAGACGTTCATTCTCTCATCTCGCCGCCACCCATTGGAATTTGCTGCTGTTGGATCTCTGTCTCAATACAGATCTTTTCAGGTTTCTTGAGAAGTTGAAGACCTGGCTCTTCCCTCTTTAAAAGGTTGTGAAACAGAATGCAATGTAGCAATTAATCTAGCACCGTGATGTCTCCCTGGGGATGAGTGTTGCGCTCTATAAATATAATAAATAGTGAAAAACTCCAAAATTCATTTTTTCACTCCAGCTAGAACTACCTCTCCCATAGGAAAACATTGGGTTACCTTATTACATTTATTAAGTGATAACTTTCAATTTCGGAGCAGGTAGTCAGGTTGATTTTGAGGTCCAAAGAATTGTAATTAAAATCCCTCTTTAATGGTAAAGTCAGATTTTTAGCCACAAATGTGAAAAGACCACAATTAGAAAGTTTCTTGTCCTAACCATTTGATGACTGCAGCCTATTCCTAGGTCACATGACAGGTGTAGCTGACAGTTGATCTTCGTGTATTGCTCCCAGACAATGAGACCAAGGGAAGCTAGGGGTTGGCAGGATGGGCCTCTCCGGCGTAACGACGGGGAGAAGCTGTCACCTACCACAGTTGTACATCACAAAGGCTCTGCCTGATCACTCTCACAAAGGTTTTGTCACTAGTCTTTTGTTTCCCCAGACAAGCTGGGGCAAAGACAAAGAGAAATGGGATGACCGACACCTCAAGTGGATGTAAGCCTCTAGAAACTTCGCCTACTCTAAAGTGGGCACTGGGTATAAATATTGGACCTCAGACCCCAAACTCTTCAGTACACATCTGGACCTGTGGAACACTCAGAAGACAGAATATTGTGCTGCTTTGCGGCAAAAAAGACTGCCACTCTGCTGCCATGCTATCCACCCTTCTTTTCTGCTGCCCTTGTGTCTAAGTGAGAAGAGCTGAACCTACATCTTGATCCAAAGACCACCAGAGTGACTCCAAGGGCTAGTTGGCTAGCCTCTTGATCAAAAAGCCTCCGGATGAGAATGGGCGTTCCTGAGTCCTGCCCGCCCAATTGGTGTCACCGCCTGGACCCTTGGAAGTGGGTCAGAAGTTTTTTAAAGGGGGCCTCGAAATGTGACTGTCTGGCTCTGTTTTGTACCCTGGCATAGGCCGTCTGTTTTTTCGTTAATCTGTGAGGGGGCATTTCATGGTAATTCGAAAGATGGATTGCCAATCCATGTCTTTCTGCTCCATTTTATCCACCTTGCTTTTTTCTGTTTTGCTCTGCTTTGATTTGTTATTTTCTTCTCCTGTTTCTATTTATTCTTCTCTATTTCCTCCTTTATTTACTTTGTTAATCCTTGGACATTTTTGCTTTCTTTATTTCTCTTTTTCATCATTCTTTCTTTATTGTGCCGCTTCTATTTTCCGCCCTATTTTCTTTTCACTCAATGTATCCAATTTCCTCAGTTTCATTCCATTCCTGTTTCATTTTCCTCCTTTCTCTAGCATCCTTTCTCTTTACATATTTTTCCTCTTTCATTCCTTTGGTAGATAAAAGACATTGTCATTTACAACGCCAATACCTCTAACTCTCACAAATGCGAGACCAATTTGCATTGCAAATGCTTGTTCCTTTTGTAACGTATCGTTTGCTACCTCTTGTATTCTGTTTTCTCTTGATACTTGCACAATTGTCACTAGTGCCTCATGTAACGTACCGTTTGATTTTGTAACATGCTCACTTGTAATTTTTCTCCTTATGTATCATTACTGCTCCTATTGTGAAGCGCTCTGACACCTTCGGGTAAAGTCCGCGCTATATAAAAACGCATTAAATAAATAAACAAATTTAAAAAAATTGAGACACCTCTCAGCAGTGCCCTGCAGTGCGAGCCTCCTTGATGCAGTGCCATGCCAGTGTGAACCTTCTCTCAGCAGAGCACTGCCAGTATGAGCCTCCTCTCAGCAGTGTCTTGCCATGTGAGACACCTCTCAGCAGTGCCCTGCAGTGCGAGCCTCCTTGATGCAGTGCCATGCCAGTGTGAGGCTCTTCTGAGCAGCTTCCTGCCACTGTGAACGTATTTGCTGCTGGGCCCTGTCATTCTGAGTGCTCTCTCAGCTGTGACTTGCTAGCTCATTACTCCCAGCAGTGCCCGGTCATGCTGTATCCCCCCCCCCCCCCCCCCCGCCGCCCCCACCAGCTGGGCCATGTCTGTGTGAGCTCTCCTACAGCAGGGCATACAGTCCAATCTTGCCCCGAGAAGTGCCCTAGCAGTGGGAGGCTGCTTTCAGCATACATGTGAAGTGTGATCTCCTTCACAGCAGTGGGTAGCGTCACTTACCTCACGGAGCCCGGTCAGTGAGAGCGGCACCTCAAGTGTGCCATACAATGCAATCTCAACCCCATTCCCCTCCCGACAGCAGTCTGTCAATGTAGCTCCCTCCCAGCACTCCACTGACCGTCCAGAATGTCTACATTGTGAACTCCATCCCGGCTGTGTGTCCCTTTTCAGCAGAGCTCAGGTGTGAAACCCAGCAGTGTACCCCCTCAGAATAGTACCCCAACAGTGTCATTTTCTTTTCAGCAGCACACTGTCACTGTGTTTTCCCTCCAACAGCACCTTGTGCTGTATGTGTTCTCAGACAGTAGTCCACTGCCCGTGTCGGCTCCTTCTCAATAAAACCTTACCTTGGGAACTTGTTCACAATTGCGTCTTGTCAGCGTGAGCTTCATCTCACAAGCGCCCTGCAGTGATTTCCACCCAGCAGTGCTTTACATTATGAGTTTTCCTACCACAGTACACAGGCATATTCACCACAAGCAGGACTCCAGCCGGCCCCCGGCTGCGCAGGCGACCCAGAGCATCAGCCTGAGGCACAACATTGGTTTACCCAACTCCGGGCACTGATGCACAGAGATACCTACTCTACACAGGGCTCACCGCCTGATCAATCACCCTCCTCATTCCTGGCCCCAGGCTTCCCCTGTTGGTCCAGAATGCAAAGAAATGCCGTTTCTCGCTGCTACCTCATTCGCAGCAGGTGCGGCGCCACAGGTAACATCGACAGTCACCACTACATCCGATACACCCCCCACCCACACAGGACTCCGCGGCAACCCCTCCTCAGTCCACGCTCATGCTGTTATTCAGTTGACTCTCCCCCTGCTATCCCTATTTTTTCCCCACCCATGAGCATCTTAACTCCCCCTTACCCTCCTAGTTCTCACACAGAGGTTTCCCCTATTTTTTCCCCACCCCTGAGCATCTTTACTCCCCCTTACCCTCCTAGTTCTCACACAGAGGTTATCCCTATTTTTCCCCACCCCTGAGCATCTTTACTCCCCCTTACCCTCCTAGTTCTCACACAGAGGTTATCCCTATTTTTCCCCACCCCTGAGCATCTTTACTCCCCCTTACCCTCCTAGTTCTCACACAGAGGTTATCCCTATTTTTCCCCACCCCTGAGCATCTTTACTCCCCCTTACCCTCCTAGTTCTCACACAGAGGTTATCCCTATTTTTCCCCACCCCTGAGCATCTTTACTCCCCCTTACCCTCCTAGTTCTCACACAGAGGTTATCCCTATTTTCTCCCCACCCCTGAGCATCTTTACTCCCCCTTACCCTCCTAGTTCTCACACAGAGGTTATCCCTATTTTTCCCCACCCCTGAGCATCTTTACTCCCCCTTACCCTCCTAGTTCTCACACAGAGGTTATCCCTATTTTTCCCCACCCCTGAGCATCTTTACTCCCCCTTACCCTCCTAGTTCTCACACAGAGGTTATCCCTATTTTTCCCCACCCCTGAGCATCTTTACTCCCCCTTACCCTCCTAGTTCTCACACAGAGGTTATCCCTATTTTTCCCCACCCCTGAGCATCTTTACTCCCCCTTACCCTCCTAGTTCTCACACAGAGGTTATCCCTATTTTCTCCCCACCCCTGAGCATCTTTACTCCCCCTTACCCTCCTAGTTCTCACACAGAGGTTATCCCTATTTTTCCCCACCCCTGAGCATCTTTACTCCCCCTTACCCTCCTAGTTCTCACACAGAGGTTATCCCTATTTTTCCCCACCCCTGAGCATCTTTACTCCCCCTTACCCTCCTAGTTCTCACACAGAGGTTATCCCTATTTTTCCCCACCCCTGAGCATCTTTACTCCCCCTTACCCTCCTAGTTCTCACACAGAGGTTATCCCTATTTTCTCCCCACCCCTGAGCATCTTTACTCCCCCTTACCCTCCTAGTTCTCACACAGAGGTTATCCCTATTTTTCCCCACCCCTGAGCATCTTTACTCCCCCTTACCCTCCTAGTTCTCACACAGAGGTTATCCCTATTTTTCCCCACCCCTGAGCATCTTTACTCCCCCTTACCCTCCTAGTTCTCACACAGAGGTTATCCCTATTTTTCCCCACCCCTGAGCATCTTTACTCCCCCTTACCCTCCTAGTTCTCACACAGAGGTTATCCCTATTTTTCCCCACCCCTGAGCATCTTTACTCCCCCTTACCCTCCTAGTTCTCACACAGAGGTTATCCCTATTTTCTCCCCACCCCTGAGCATCTTTACTCCCCCTTACCCTCCTAGTTCTCACACAGAGGTTATCCCTATTTTTCCCCACCCCTGAGCATCTTTACTCCCCCTTACCCTCCTAGTTCTCACACAGAGGTTATCCCTATTTTTCCCCACCCCTGAGCATCTTTACTCCCCCTTACCCTCCTAGTTCTCACACAGAGGTTATCCCTATTTTTCCCCACCCCTGAGCATCTTTACTCCCCCTTACCCTCCTAGTTCTCACACAGAGGTTATCCCTATTTTCTCCCCACCCCTGAGCATCTTTACTCCCCCTTACCCTCCTAGTTCTCACACAGAGGTTTCCCATCCTTCATTACCCGGCTCAAGGAGCCACATTTTACTCCCCAGCTATGGACTGTACACACAGTCATAACTCTCATATGCCAAGACCGACATGGTGTAAGACATCACTGCTCCTTTGTACTCTCCCATGGTCCAGTCGACTAATACAGGAGAAAGTAGTGTTTGGTTATGTCACCCGGGATAAGTTCATTGTAACTGTGCCATCGCAATACTAATGTAATACATGGTAATGTTACTAGCAGGACAAAACCTAAATATACAGAGTTTGGGGAAAAAACAGGACTCCAGTAGCTTACGCTTTCTCCAATAGTTCAACTCAATAGTATGTAGAGGTATTTGGCCAGTAACTCATTACCTCCTTGTCTATGTCTACTGCCTCGCTCCAGTCATTACTTATGAGGAGAGCCCGTCTCCGCCAGATTACATATAGTCCAATCTCTGCTTCTAGCTTCTCCAAGGATGATCACGGCATCTGCATACAGGCCATCCCTCGCTATCGGAAATTGAAATTCTTTATCCTCTCTAGTCCCCAGGAACCAGGCAGGATATTCTATCTTGTCTGAGGGTGACGTTGACAGGGTGCGGCTTCAGAGGAAGGGGTAGTCTATGGGACTGGCTTTGGCAATACAATATTCTAATAGACCTTCTACTCCCTTATGCTCATCATTGGTCAGCCCTTCAGAGATGATGCCCATCATTGGTTATCCTTTCAAATGCAGTGGGTAAAAAATGAGTGTGACCCTGTTTCTTGTAATAAGATAAAGAGTTTGGATTTTTTGACAGTAAGAGTTTTCTTTGGGTATACCAGTAGCCACCCTTAGATTTCAGTGGTCAGCTATCAAGACTTAAGGAGAACCCTAGCATAGTGTTAGTGGTTTGGAGGTTAATGTTTTTAGAATGCATATAGGTTTCTTCATATCTAGACCAGCTGTAAAGAATGAAAGATCCCTTTGAGTCCTTCTAATCCGTATCCCTGCAGTTCTTGATCTGTAAGGTTGCTTTCCTAGTACTGATTACTTTTCCTAGAAGACTTGGAGAATCCTGTAGTACTCCATATTTAAAGATTTGTCATGAGAGACTAGTGCTTCGGTGAGGACCATCTTTTATCTCCAAAGTTAATTCCCAGTTCCATTTGTAGTAGGAAGTGATTCTTGCAGAATTCATGCTTAATCCTGTATCAGAAAAGGAGGTAGTTCTTCATGCCCTGGATGTGAAAATCACAGTTCTCACTCAGTTGGAAAGGGTATCTTCTTCCAGGAGAGTTGATTCTCTGTTTATCATCTTTGACTCTGCCAAATGCATCTATTGCTTCTTTAAATAGATGGATTCATTCTCTGATTGGATGTGCTTTCGATGAGGGGGGTTTGTCTTGCCTAAGTGGGGGTAAAGGGAAGTAAATTAGAAGAATGTCTGCTTATTGGGTTGAGGCTCAAGAGGCATCATTCTTGAGATTTGTGGAGCAGGCGCTCGGGCTTTATTTTTTACTTTTGTAAATGATTATATAATTAAATGTGGTTCCAAGGCATCTGGATACTTTGGAACACTTTTGGTACAAAGGTACTCTCAGCAGCAGTGAAGCAATGACTAGTGCTCTTTCTTTTGAATGAATACATTTCACACAATGACATTGATTCTTTGTCCTCGTTCATTGGTCACCCCAAAGTGCTAAATCTCGGATATGCCTCATGAGTAATGACACCAAAGTTCGAGTGATGTTTAACGGTTCACTTTGCATTGAGCACCATCTTGGAATGGTGTTGCTTTTTAGGTCTCGCCTGACCCAGTGCATGCGCTGGTCTGGCGAGACTTATTGAGAGGGCTCCAAAAAGTGCTGCCAGCCCAGCCTAGAGCTACAGCGCATGTGCGCGGGAGCGCGCGCCGCGTTTTACCGCGATTACTTTCACTTTTGGCCGCTTTGATATTTGATCGCGATCACTTGCACATTCGCGGCCGCACGGCCGCTTTGCATAGCCAATAGGTCTTGCTTTTGGGACCTTATAAGTATTTAGTTACGCAACTGTTGCATGGCTAACCACATAAGGTCCCAAAGGCGAGACCTATTGGCTATGCCAATGCTTGTTATTATTCATATAAAGAATATTACAGTGCATCATACAAAGATTAACATTACACCAAGATTTTAAATCTTCTGTCTGATGTAAACTGCTCTGCATGTAGTTATTTTTAAGGGGATCAGTCACCTGAAAACTATCATTTTTTGTCTATTTATTTTCTACCAATCCAGACTGTTAAATGTGCTTTAATTATGAGTGCAGAGATACCCCTTTTATAAATACTTACAACATTTATAAATAACATGAGTAATCCTGAATTCTGCTCACTCCCCTCCATGCCATGGTTTCTAACTCCTTTATTCACCACCTATCCTTTCTTGAGAATGCCACACAATCTGAGTCCCATGCTATCAGTACTATTTTAATGGAAGTTTCCCTCCAGTGTGCATTCCCTTGCAGCCATAGGTGCAAAGGTATACCCTTTTGTACCCAGTCATCAGTTTCCTCTCTCCATTAAATTCTTTATTTGGAAAGTGTTTAGGAAAGTGTGAACAGGGCTTTGGGGGCATCAGAGAACATCACATATATACAGTTATGATATGTCATATTACAAATAGAAATATGCATGAAACAGTGTCATGTATTATCACCCATGTAAAACATGGCTGCAGCAGAGGTAATTTGTAGAGTCACTGCTTCACAAATCCCAAAGGCACTTGACAAGAGTAGCCAATGTCAAAGATACAGTGAGGTAGTTTAGTTTACATCCTCCAGGGTTGTTCCTTGTTTATACAGGTACTCACAAAGCCAATTGAGAGTGGAAAAAAGGATACATCCAAGTGGAGTAAGAAAGATATCAGTCTAACAGGTCAGATTTCAGGAGATGCTTCAATAAGTTGAAGGAGTGGATCAGTCTACTGGACAATGATGAGGAGTTCCAAAGCCTGGGTATATACCCTGAGTAGCAGCAGGAAATGGAGGGTCTTATCTTGAAACATAGGCGCTGTGGTCCAGTTATGTTACTTCTAACCAAGCCAGAGACCCTAGAGATGGTAAGTTTCTTTGAGGGGATCTTTAAGGTTATTTACATGTAAGTTCCTATAGATTAAACAGGCTGTTTTATAAGTGCGTCTTGACTCAATTCATAGACAAAAATGTACGTTAGCAATGATCATATTTGCAGAGATTTGAAACAGCCTGACTGCAGCATGTAGGACAATCTTTAATAGTTCAGGGATCTTCTTTGGAGAAGATCATTGGGATATTTGGGACGAGAAAGAACAAGATATTGTACTACAGTTTGCAGGTTGTTTGCTGGATAGAAAGGTTTGCAGCTAGGGCGAAGGTGGAGTTGGATACACGCTTTCTTTTTTTTAAAAATTATTTAACATGGCCTTCGAACCTGAGATTGCTGTCTTATATGGAGGATAGTGCAGATTCAACAATTTGAGGCTGAAAGTCTTTGAATTGAATTAATCCAGTTGTCATTTAGATGGAAGTCAGATTCAGGGGAAAGTAGAAGAAATAGCTGCCTTCAGCAGTGGTCAAAGTGGGTGCGATCTGAGAGGGCATGACATGCGCATACTTTTTTAACAGTTCCCCATCTTTTTGTGAAAAGACAACCATTAATTCCGAGAGCTGAAATACTTCAGCTGAAATGTAAGGCAACAAGTGTCCTGTGCAACCAAGGAAGGATCAGCCAGCTAAAATTGATACTTGTATAGCGTACTACTCACCCGCAAGGGTCTCAAGGCGCTTGTACGAATACCGCTGTGGAACTCATCCTGGCTTTCCCTGTGAAGTGTCCACTCCTGGGCACCCCCAAGGTGGAGGCCAAGCATCCTTAGCGTTGTGGAGATTAAGCAAGCTATTGCCCAGAGTTGCAGAGTAGGACTCCATGATTGGAATAGGCACCGAGGCGAGAATTATCAGGTCCGTAGAATTTTGAGCCCAAGACCCGCTGAGGCGGGGAATTGAACGCTGGTCCCGGGCCAGACCTCTGCATCAGGGTCTGCCGCTCTAACCATTGAGCCACACTTCTCCACTTCACTTCTCCACTCCCTAAACAAACCTTCTTGCCAGGGTGCCTGTTTGCCTGAAAGAAATGTAAATGTGCGTAACTAGCTAATCTGCAAATGTAAACGGTGCCTGGAAGCCCATATTGGCTTTAATTGATGAGATCACTTGAAATTTCCTGATGAGACAGAATTATTCTTTTTGAGTGGCAGTGCAAGGGAGTTACAAGCCAAGCAGTGAAGTGTGTGCTTTTAAAGGATCTTTATTTAAAAAATGCACTATGTACAGTCTGCGAACTACTAAAATCTATGTTTGGGAGCTCTTTTTAATCTTAAACCTTTTTGCGCATTTTGTAGTATCCTATCTTATACGGTGTGCAATGCACGTTTGAAATAATGACGTATATTCATAGTGCTCTCTGTCGCAGACTAGGACCTTGTAGCACTAAACATACACAAGTCACTATTCTCCACTTCACCAACCAGGATTCAATTCTGTGGCTCTCTGATTACAGACACTGACCTCTGCAGTGTACTAACTAACAGAGCTTTCAGAATGTACGATAGTGCATTTCCCACTGATTAACTTAACTTGCATTTATTTTTTATTTAAGCTGTGCTTTATATTATATGTAGTTACCTGAAGGTGAAAGGCCAAAAACAGTTAAATAATGATTTATTTTTTTCAAGCCACGCTTTTGACCCCACCCTCACTCACCCCACCCCCTCTGCATATAGAGTCTCAGTTCCATTACTTTTTTTAATCCACTTCGACCACTGAGAGGCGCTATCGAAAAACAAACTGCCTGGTAATTTAACACATCAGCATACAGACAGCCATGTCAGGCAGGTGGAGAGGTAGGAAGTATCAGAGGTGAGGCGCTGGGGCACTGAAAGCACGGCAAGTAGAATTCACCTGAGCTAAAAAGGTTTCAGAACCCCTCCTACCCTCCTCCGTCGTATCTGTTTTAAGTGCTAAGATGCCAAAGGCTACAACTGAAAACATGTATGCAATATGCATGCAATTATTTTAAAATTGTAATACACACAGCAAATATAGTCTGAAACAAAATGAGCAGAAATTGTGTTTCAGATTAAAAGAACAGGGGTGTTATGCATCTATATTTTTTGTAACGTAGTGTTTTTTAATACATTTTCATTAGAACTACATACTCCAGAACTCAACAGATAGCAGCCTTGCATTAAGTATCACAAAACGAGAGAGACAAGGGTTTAGAGTCTTCTCTGACGCCCTTAACAATATATGAAACTCACACGACAGAGAAAAACTTCATAACAAAAATAGTAGTACTATAAAGTGAAAACGGGAAAATCAAAAGAATTTTTAATACTGCCCTCACACACTTGGTAGTGTCATGCTTCATCATTGGGCCGCATCATACACCCAGGTGCAGACCAACACACTGGATGGAGCGCAATTTTTTGAAAGATGAAGGACAGTAGTGAGGGTAGAGTGTAGTAAAGAAAGACAAAAAACACAAAAGTGTTTACTCAAAACATAAAGGAAAATAAATTTTACTCCTGGAAAAACGGGACCAAGAGAGGTGCAGGTATGTTAATAAAACTGCCTAGGTGTTAAACAATAATTCTTTATTTAATGTCAACCTCTGGCAGGATTAAAATTATGATTATGGGGTATTCAGGGAAGGTAACGACCCTTATATCCCCACTGCAATTACCAACATGTTTCTGCCAGTTTTTTACGCGCCACACCTGGTCGCTCTGGCATTCGTCAGGGTGTTGGTCCCTATTTTTTGGTCTGTCCCCTGATTCGGGTTTATTACCTTGTTACTCTGTGTAGTGTGGGCCTTGTCCCACCGTCACTTTTCTCTGGAAATTTCCAGGAGAGTACACAATTTAAGAGTTTACGGGATTATTTTCTAAACCCGGGACTGCGGGGGAAGTGTTCTTATTGTCACACTTACATCAAAGAGACACTTTCTCCGGTGGCCCCACACACGTCCTCCGTCTGCCAGAGGTTGACATTAAATAAAGAATTATTGTTTAACACCTAGGCAGTTTTATTAACATACCTGCACCTCTCTTGGTCCCGTTTTTCCAGGAGTAAAATTTATTTTCCTTTATGTTTTGAGTAAACACTTTTGTGTTTTTTGTCTTTCTTTACTACACTCTACCCTCACTACTGTCCTTCATCTTTCAAAAAATTGCGCTCCATCCAGTGTGTTGGTCTGCACCTGGGTGTTTGATGCGGCCCAATTATGAAGCATGACACTACCAAGTGTGTGAGGGCAGTATTAAAAATTCTTTTGATTTTCCCGTTTTCACTTTATAGTACTACTATTTTTGTTATGAAGTTTTTCTCTGTCGTGTCAGCAGCCTTGCATTACCTATCTTGCTTCTATAGGTTTTTAATGCATTTAGTGGGTGTCTTCAGCCACCAAGCAAAGGATTGGTGTCAATTTTAGAAGAAATTACGTAGAAATGATGTGGTGGGGTTATTTTCCTTAGGTGATGGAGCATTGTCACCTGAGAGATAGCGCCGGTGTCTGGCTCCTGGCCTTTGGATAGACTGAGAGATGGCACAGCCATGTAAAGCATAAACTTATATTTTATATCAAACCAGAGGCCTACCTCTGCTAACTCAAGCAAGCTCCTGTATCATCAGTTTCTCAGGGCGCATTGTAAGTCAGGTGTAGAATTTGCTTTAATGTATGCCTTGTTTTTTTTTTTCTGGTGTGGAGCATAGGCTGAGAAAATACATCAGCACTTACCCTGTGTAGGGATTGCATGGCAGTGCCCTGCCTCTTCAAAGAGGGGCAGTTAGGTAGCAACATGCTTACAAAACAGGGCTAAATTTGTAAAACAATAAGTGCGGGGCCCTTGTCAGGCGGGCACTGCAGCTGGCACCACACATTTCCCCTCCCGGCGCTGCCAATGGAAGTACCAACGCAATTACTGATCATCACACTTCTACAAGGGTGACAATCAACCTATTCCAGGCCCCCAAAGCTACAAGAATCGCTTTGGCAGCAGTCAATAGTAATTTTTTATGTATATTGAATTAACTAGCACCTGTTTTTGTGCTCATCTTTAATTTAGACAGACAGTGCCACCCTGTTGTGGACTGTTTCAAACCCCGGTGTTGACAACTAAGTGCTGGTGCCGAGCACGGAAAACACTGCCTCAAATTAAGCACTGTTACAAAACCTTATTCTGCTGTCATACTAAGCCTGGCTCTGTCAAAAGTGGCATCATTCCGATATTGTGTATCATAGACTTCAAATGCAAAGGCATTGCACAATGGAAACACGACTTTGTGCACCACTTGTTCCAGTGTTACAATAACAAACTGGTGGCCGTGCTGTCTGCCTGGCGTCTCTTTTGTGCCCCAGTAAAGGCTGTCCCTTTCTCTAGACAGGCCAGGCCATTTGCTATAATTATTCTACATACTTAGGAACAACCAATGTAGAGAACATGCTCATTCTCCTCCAAGGGATTTTGGAGAAATCTATACCAACCATTGCATTTTTCAATGCACGTTGCAACTGCAGGATTTAAATACATTGATATTTTTGAGGATTTGACAGTTCATGTAATATTGCCCGCTGCGTGGCACTCACTTATTCAAACTCGGCAGGAATGGAAGATACATTAGGAACCAGAACTGTGACTTGCCAGCCACACATCCCAACAACACGCCTGTTACCCACTTAGCTCAATATTCTGAAACCTGTACATTTGTGCGACCTCAAACAAGCACGTGTTGCAACGTCCCGGCATCTTTTTGAAGATAGAATGAAAGATATTTCCTTAGCTCACTGTCATTTCACAGAAGGAACTGGCTAAAGGGGCGTCGTCTTGAAGTACCTTTGTGAAAACTGGCCCTAAAGTGCTTTGCATTGAAATCTCTAGAAGCTTTTTAGTTGTCACATCACTCGTTCCCCTTTGTAAAGTTCGGTCAGCAGCTCATAAACATTGTCAAACCCAATAAAACATGTTTGTTGTCCCAGGTATCACCCAGTATGCTTAGAATGCACAATGTATGTTTTGCATTGGATCTAAGGATAGCTTCGCCCCACTGTTTGACCTTTTTAGCTCCTCCTCCATGGGTTGACCTGTTAGTCCCCCAACACACCTACCCCCTCCCTCCCCCAACCGGAAGTTGGCATCTACTACTTGTGTTCATTTGTACAACACAGAGCTGTTTCTTCCCTGGCACAGATGTACTAAATGGACGCTCATTCGTAGGCGAAATGTCGCGTGAGCACCATACAAAACCCTGAAATTAAGAACCGAGGACACATATGGCTGGCCACAGAAGGGGGGCCAGCAAGAGATACCCACAGTGAAGGGGCTGCTGCTCCAGGCTTCACACCATCCTCTCTGAGCGTGCAGGCGTGCAGGGAGGAGGGAGGCGAGAGGCCCGGGCCTCCCAACCTGTGGAGATATCACGGGCTGGAGTTATCCCTCAGACTAACTACAGAGATAAGCATCGCCTTACAGGCAGAGATCTGTCCCAGCCCGCCCTTTACCGGGAGAAGTGCGAACATCATTTACATTAAGGGGCTCTGAGCAGTGCATTATTGCCGATTGAAAAGGCAGGCGGGATACATTTACAAAGCCGTCTCCTCTCTCGGTTTATTTGTATGATTTTAAACCGAGAGCGCGAGGCTGGCCCGCCTCACCCAGAGACGACTAATAAAGAGGTTGTTTTTCCAGGAAGTGTAACTGACACTGGCTCTGTGGGGGTGGGAGGGGGTCGCCTGGTCCAGATGAGAGAGATATTACATGTCAGGGCTGATGCCGGGCCGGGGAGTCAGGGCGCAGCTCCCGGCCGGCAGATAACCAGAGATGGCAGATGGATGGGAGCGCGCAAATCAGCCCCTAATTGACAATCAATTGTGATTAGGGCCAATAGAACATCTTTATATCACTTTGTTTACGGAATAAATCCATAGGACTTATTTTTTTTTCCTTGTAAAAAAAATAAATACTCGCACATTTCGGCTCCCGGGGAACTATTAGCCGGAGTGACCGGAATCGCTCGATCCTTTTGTCTCTTTGATTTCCTTTAATTGGTCTTAAATGCGTTGTATTTATGTTTCGAGACCTCTGTACATTACCCGCTGAAATCCTTCTCAGTAATGAAATAAAAATCAGGACTTTCGGCCCGTCGCATCGATCTCGCCGGGTTTATGGCTCTGGGGAGTCCTCGTGCAGGCCGCTGGATGAATGTGTTTCTCGGAGCGCCTCGAATCCGTACGCTGTGTTTGTGGGCGCTCACTGGCTGACGAGAGCGGGTCACAAGACCTTCAATCAGTGCATCGGGACAGCACCGGAGTACGCCAGCCACGAGGCGGGCCTGTGGAGTCAGTTCTTGCTGAGTGGCAGAGGGAGGGCCCCGTGTGGCTGCAGCGCAGGATCGGAGTTCAGTTAACAAACATCACCTCCAAAGGAGAAGGGCAAGAAAAGAGAATGAATTCAGGACGTACTAGTGTTATACATCAATGCTATGTTGGTGGGCGAAAAACGATAGATGGGGAGGCGGCCCAAGCCACTGCCAGTGGCTGAAATTAATTCAAGCATTCATCCATCACGAGTTTTAAATGCCCTAAGTGACAGGTGTGCCCAGACTTCAGGCCCATGCTCGCTGTGCCACTTGAACCGAGCCATATCTGGTTGATGAGCCCTAATAAGGGGGAAAATAGTCCTGAGTGGCGTGCTCTGGTTCAGGGGGCACCTGGCCTGGCAGTTCAGGCTGGACAGTTCCCACTGGAGCAGGGTCACGACTGATTTGCATTTGGCTTCGTACAAACTGAGGTGGCATGGTGGGCGAAAAGCATTGGATTGGAATGTGGCCCTGAGTGATGCCAGTGACTGAGATTAATTCAAGCAGTCCGACCATAACCTCGTTTTTGATATTCTGATAAATGTCATGTTATTGCATGGCATATGTGATATTTTATGTTACATGAGACATGGCATGTTAAGTCATGTTATGTTTACAATGTTTTATGTGTCATGTTCTAGCAGGTGTGACATCTTGCTATATGTTATATCATGCTGTGTTATGCTATATATAATATATTTTAACAGAAGTTATTTCTCCTAATGCTATAGTGTGTGCTATGTTAAATTGCATTTTGTACAATTTACTATATGTCATGTTTGTTCAGTTTTGTCTTATGCCATATTTTATACTCTATCTTATCATATTTGGTATGTTATATATCATATACTATGTGCTACATTTTATCAAAGTGTTATGCTCTGTGTTATGTTGCATCTTAAGAAACATGTCTTTTAGTGTTATGTCATGTTTTTGGGATTTATGTTTAATGTTATGTTACATATTAGTTTACAGGTCATATACTACAGATGAGTTCTTTTGGGAAACATGTTTCATTTTATACTGTTTACTTGTGTCTATATATACCTGGCTGTAAATAGATTCTACTGGTCCAGTTGGGGTGCATATGTTTTTCAACATTGTACTAAATGTGGCACAAGGAGCAACAAAATAAATTCTGCGGGCTAAACAAAACAAGCACTGGCAAAGTAAATATCTCTCGCATACACATGAGCTATTGGCTTTGGCAATATGCTTTTTCCCATGTTGTACATCAGTGTGGCTTCTGCTGAGCTTGGCTAAAAGTTAGTGGCGTTGAGTGTCCTAGAGTGGAGTAGTGTGAATAGAGTGCTGTAGACTGGATTTGTTGAAGTAACGTGCCTTGGACTGGAGTAGAGTGTTGTAGAGCTGAGCAGAAGCAGAGGCGTAACTAGAGCCAAATTTAGGAGGTGGGGCTACTAAAAATTTCGGGGTTGGCTAATTCGTGGAGATGAAGGGGTGAAAAAACAACAAAGCCTCATTAACATGTAAATGGTCTTTTTAAGACCTGTGAAGTACTCGGTTGCAGCTGCGATAGGCTCAAAAACTGTGTGTGTGTGTGTGCCCAGGAAGCTGTCTCAGCTCGGGCTGACACACACGACGGGGGGGGGGGGGCTGAAGCCCTTTGAGCCCATTGGGCATTGTGCGCCTGTGTAGAGGGGAGTAGAGTTCATTGGTTCAGTGGCAAAGAGCGTCATGTAGTGCAGTGTCATAGGGTACTGTGTCGTAGAGTGGAGTGGCGTAGAGTGTACTGGGGTAGGGTTGGGTAGGGTTCTGTGGAATAGGGTGGAGTGGGTTGCGGTGGAGTGGGTTGCGGTGGAATAGGATGGAGTGGGTTGGAGTGGATTGAGGTAGTGAGTTGGATTAGATTACAGTGGATTGTATTGGATAGAGTGGGTTGGATTGAGTGGAGTGTGGTGGATTTGAGTGAGTGGACTGGATGGGGTGGATTGTATTGGAGTGGGGTGGATTGAAATGGGATGAGGTGGGGTGGGTAAGGTGGGTTGGAGTGGAATGGGGTGGATTGGATTAGAGTAGGGTGGTTTAGAGGAGGGTGAATTAGACTGGAGTGGAGGGGGTGTATTGGACTGGACTGGGGGGCGTGGATTGGAGTGTGGTGCATTGGAATAGAGTGAGGTGGATTGGCCTGGAGTGGTGTGGATTGGCCTGGAGTAGAGTGGAGTGGGGTGGATTGGATTGGAGGAGTTGGATTTGAGTGTGGTGGGCAGTATGAATTGGATTCAGTGGAGTGGATGGAACTGGGGTAGGGTGGATTGGATTGGATTGGGGTAGAGTGGGTGGATTGCAGTAGATTGGGGTGGATTACACTACAATGGAGTGAAGTGGACTGGAAGGGGTGGATTAGATTGGAGTGGGTGGACTGAAATGGGGTGGATTGGATTGGGGTAGATTGGATTGAGGTGGATTGGATTGGGGAGGGGTGAACTGGATTGGGGGGGTGGGATTGATTGGATTGTATTGGGGTGTGGTGGGGTGGGTAGATGGGATTTGGCTTGATTGGAGTCAATTGTATTGGAGTGGGGTGGATTGGATTGTGGTGAGGTGAACTAGATTGTGTTGAGGTGGATTGGAGTGGGATGGATTGGAGTGGGGCAGATTGTTTTGGATTGAGAGGGGCTGACTGGAGTGGGGCAGATTGTTTTGGACTACAGTGGGACAGATTGTTTTGGATTGGAGTGGGGCATATTCTTTTGGATTGGAGTGGGGCACATCGTTTTGGACTGGAGTGGGGCACATCGTTTTGGACTGGAGTGGGGCACATTGTTTTGGACTGGAGTGGAGCACATTCTTTTGGACTGGAGTGCGGCAGATTCTTTTGGATTGGAGTGAGGTAGATTGTTTTGGATTGAAGTAGGGCAGATTGTTTTGGATTGGAGTGGGGCAGATTGTTTTGGATTGTAGTGGGCAGATTGTTTTGGATTGTAGTGGGGCAGATTGTTTTGGATTAGAGTGGAGCAGATTGTTTTGGATTGAGTAGGGCAGATTGTTTTGGAGTGGGATGAATTGTATTGGAGTGGGGTGGATTGGATTGGACTGGGGAGGTAGTTGGGTGGAGTGAATTGGGGTGAGGTGAGGTGGATTGTATTGGAGTGGGCTTGATTGGATTGGGTGGATTGGATTGTTTTTTTTCTTCTTTTTTGTGCCCCTCATATCACCAAACGGCATCTGCAAAGCAAAACCACATCTTCTAACTATCTGCCTAGTGGTCGCTGCACTCGCCTTGGTCCATTCCACCTGGACCCTCACCTTTGTCAGTGAGTTGGTGTAATCATAGGGACGGATAGCCAACAACCAAAGAACGACACCAAGACAGGAAGGGAGACCATATAAATAAATCAGGACTCTTTGCTGTTCCCTGATCAAAGCAGCAGATCCTGACTGCGGCCCTGACCCAGTCTTTCGCTGTCAGTGGCAAAGGGTCCTTCCATTTCAGACAAATTTCTCTTCTAGCGATAAGAATAAAAAAGCTAATTTCTGAGACATGGGCAATCAACAAAAATATGGACATCATTGGCTCCTATGCAGCCGCACTTCACACAGTTGGGGGAGGTTGAGGGGCAAACTTGGATATTTTTTGCGGAGTCCAATATAGGCGATTAATAGTAAAGAAGTGGTTCCGCATCAAGTTAGCAGGTTTAACAGTTGATTAGAGAGTCTTTAATGAACTATCCCAGACTGACTCGATGCCCTCCTCTGTGAGAGTTCCTCTCCATATCGGATGAGGGGAGGCAACTTTCTCTCCTCTGCCACTAAGAATCCCTCATACCACCTAGCCACTTCTTTCTTCTTAGGTCTAATATCTTGGAGAGCCCGCTCCAGGTCATAATCCCCCCAGTTTCCTTTTTTGATGCCATGGACCAGGAGGATAATTGAATAAACTTAAATCTGGTGGGGATTGGATTAGTGTGGGGTGGATTGGGATGGAGTGGGTGAATTGGGATGGAGTGGGTGGATTGAGGTGAGGTGGAGAGGATTGGAGTGGGGCGAATTGGAGTGGGGCGGATTGGAGTGGGGCAGATTGTTTTGAATTGGAGTGGGGCCAGATTAGAGTAGGGCAAATTGTTTTGGATTTGAATGGGGCGCATTGGAGTGGGGAAGATTGTTTTTGATTGGAGTGAGGCAGATTGTTTTGGACGACAGTGGGACAGATTGTTTTGGATTGGAGTGGGACAGATTCTTTTGGATTGGAGTGGGGCATATTCTTTTGGATTGGAGTGGGGCACATCGTTTTGGACTGGAGTGGGGCACATCGTTTTGGACTGGAGTGGGGCACATTGTTTTGGACTGGAGTGGAGCACATTCTTTTGGACTGGAGTGGGGCAGATTCTTTTGGATTGGAGTGAGGTAGATTCTTTTGGATTGAAGTGGGGCAGATTGTTTTGGATTAGAGTGGGGCATATTGTTTTGGATTGTAGTGGGCAGATTGTTTTGGATTGTAGTGGGGCAGATTGTTTTGGATTAGAGTGGAGCAGATTGTTTTGGATTGAGTAGGGCAGATTGGTTTGGAGTGGGATGAATTGTATTGGAGTGGGGTGGATTGGATTGGACTGGGGAGGTAGTTGGGTGGAGTGAATTGGGGTGAGGTGAGGTGGATTGTATTGGAGTGGGCTTGATTGGATTGTTTTTTTTCTAACAGGGACTATTCCCCATTAATACCTGGGTGTTCTTTCTCAGGAAGTAAATGAAGATTAGAAGACAAAAAGGAAATTACAGACTGCAGCTTTTCCTTGCAAATGTATTTCCCCCATTGAGAAGAGGAAACACAAGGAAATCCCAAAAACTCCTCAAAGTCTGGGGAAGAGCAGGATGAAGATACAGACAAGATGAAGAAATGAATAAAAAGGAACTATCAGGATCAACAGGTGAAACATTTTAAGAAGTCACACTCCTCTGTTTCATTATAAGCAAATTAAAGGGATGTCACCATGGCACGAAGAGAACTCCGTGGCATAGAGGGAGTGAAGAGACTTCTGGGGACTTCTCCTGACCCTATAGTCATACTCCCTGCTGGGAGAAGAGTGATGTTTTTTCTGTGAAGGTTTACCCAGATCTGTTGTTAAACACCCGCAGCAAAGAGAGGATGGGGCAGCACAGCAGATTAAATAAATAGCACAGCCTGGTCCTAGAGAGGGATACCCACAAAAATATCTGTCCCTCCAAACGTTTGTAAGAAATAGAATCAGTGTATGGAAAACATGGAGTCTGATTCAATCAAAATTCCATGTATTTTTTCTCCTTGAATTACTATCTCTTTTCTTTATTCTCTATTTATTCTATTTCCTCTTCTTTTTTTATTTTTACAACAGGCAATATCTATAGTGACCAAAACCCATCACAGGCCCCCTCCCTCCACAAGTCATCCAGTACTCAAGAGGAGGAGGAGTTATTCAATAAAAGGTAAGTGATTATTAATAAACCATTATCCCAGACTAAATGGTGTACACATCAGGACAATAGGAAGTAGCCCCTTGCACTGTTCTTCGGGGACACTATATGTTGCGAAGTTGGTCCAATGTACAAGTATACATAAAGCTGACCAAAGCGGGCCCTAGCACTGCTACACCTACATGCACGAGAGAACTCCACGTAGGCCCATTTACCGCTTCCTACACAGCACAGTGTGTAGCGCTGTCGGAGTAACTGTGATCAGGTGAGCCAAGACTTCTACACACTTCATCACCTTGCCAGGGGGAAAAAGCAATATATAAATGCAATTAAAACACCTCTGCTCGTTCAACTTCCTGGTGGGCCCATGTAGCAAACGTGTGGAGTTACTATGTGACCAATTCAGAGATGAGCTTAGCACAGGCCGACGCAACATTGCACACAAAATGTACACCTTTGCACATTGCCTGTATACATATGTTTAAAAAGAGAAGATGCCTATGCAACATTGCACACAAAACAGAGATCACAAAGAGCCCAGAAATATCCACAACAAATAAAACAGAAAGAGCGGAAGATGGGGGTATTGTTTTTATTGGATGGGTCTTTTATTTTCAGAAGAAGTAAACAAAGAAAGAGGCTTAGGGCCTGATGTACAACTGTTTTGTGCGGCCGCAAAAAAGGGTGTGTGTATGTACAAACACTATTTTGCGAGTTTGTGACTCGCAAAATAGTGTTTGCAAGTCGCTATTAGGAAGGGGCACGCCATGGGCGTCCCTTCCTATTAGTGAGCCAGAATGGTATGTACCATTGTTTTAAAACACTCACAGTTTACCACCTACCTCAAGTAGGTGGTAAGCAGTGGCGGCTCCTCCGCGATGGCGGAGGACCGTTGCCGCACTGCTTTCAAGCAGTGCGAGAAGAGACAACATAACATGATATCATGTTATGTTTCTATCATGTTATGCTCCCTTTGCGGGCGGGAGGGTGGGCAGGGCTGCTCTGCTGACAGAGCAGGGCAGGGGCGAAGTGGTTTGCCCACTCAAGTGCACTATGACTGTTTGGTTGGCCCTCTCGGGCCGCCCAAAACAGTCAAGTGCACTTCCCTGTTCTCCATGGAGGCTACATTACAGCCTACATGTAGAATTTGCCCCTACAGCCCCTGGCTGAGCGCCGTGTCACGGCGCTCAGACCTATCACAACACTCCTTTGGAGCGTCGTGATTGGCTTAGGGGTGGGAGCCTGGCTGCCTGCTTCCTGTTCCTGGAAGCAGACTCAGGAGAGCAGGAGCAGGTAAGTTTTAATTTTTTGATTTATTGATTTATTTCTAAACATCGCTCCCCCACGCATCACCTTCTCGATCCCCCCCTGCAACCACCCTCTCTGCAACCATCCCCGCACCCACACCCGCGAGCCATGCCTGCTGCCCCTGGTGGTAAGCCACTCACAAACGGGAAGGGGTCCCCTTGTGAATGGATGTGAAAATATTTTTTAAGAGCAGTCAGTGGTCCCATGGACCACTGCCTACTCTGAAAAAATTAAACAGAAATGTTTCATTTTTCTTTTTTAAATTCATCCCGTTTTCCTTTAAGGAAGACAGACAGCATTTAAAAAAAAAAACATGCTTTTTTAAAAAAGCAGTCACATACATGGTGGTCTGCTGACCTCAGCAGGCCACCATCCCTGCAAGTGCTGGCCATTCCCAATGGGTCGCAAACTGCGACCTGCCTCATGATTATTCATGAGGCAGATCATTTGCGACCCTTTTAGGAGTCGCAGTGTCTGAGACACGGTTGTACATTCCATTTTGCGAGTCGCAAATTGCGACTTGCAGATGGAATGGTCGTACATCCGGCCCTTAGACACAGAGTGCAGGGAACTGAATGTGCTTGTTCAGCTCATGGTAATAAGGAATGGGCCAAGGAAGGAGAAAAGAAGGAAAAGTTAAAGCCTAATAAGGTCATACACAGAAGACGCAGTTCTGGTGATAAATGTGTTAACAGTGTAGGCTTGGTAGATGGAGCCTGGTTTGCATTGATGAGAGGAAACATGGTCTACAGTGTGTGAGTGAGCAGCTCCTGCAGTATGTGCGAGTGAAGAGGACAAGCAGTATGTGAGAAAGAGGAGAGGCTACAGTATGTGTCAGAGGTCACAGGACTTGAACACCAGAGTCTAATGTCAATCCACCCACCTCCCCAGGTGCAGCACTCTCCGTACATAACTAAGCAGGATAGCAGAACCAAGCTCTGGAGGGAAGGGGGAATGGGGGAAAAAAGAGACAGCCAGAGCGCCACAGTCTCGTGTGATGTACGTCTCACAGTTCAGAGGACCAACAGCAATGTTCCTACAGGCTGACGTCACGCGTTTTCACTATAAATGTGTGAAACAAACAAACAATTACTGAAGTTGACAGACAGAAGCAATGCAATAGCATAGGTGACTGTTGTTGTTATGCTGTCTGGCTTCAGAATGGCAGGCGGCGATGAACCTAGGCCAGCGTGGAGAAAGCCCTTATCGGAAGGGGTGAGCTCCAGGTTGAAAGCAATCCTGGAAAACAGGAAAGAGGAAGCACGGAAGAAAACACAGCAAACCAAATCATAATCCAGAAGCAAGTCGAGGTTCATGCCAAACATCAGGAAGGAGTGGGAACTGAAACAAAAAGCAAACACAGCAAACATGAAAGATGGATAATGCGGTGAACGAACTATAGCAATAGTGAAGGAGGTAATACAACTCAAGAAGTAGCCAGACACCTTCCTAAGGGAAGTGCACAGTTCATAAAGTACAGCTGGCACTACTGCCCTGGAAACCCCAACCCCATGACCCTCCAGGACAGCATTCCTGGCACCCCAACTGCCATAGGCCCGTCTCCCAGGGATTCTAGTGCAACTTCAGTTTCAACTTGCTCTTCCCACAGGAACTCCCCGTCTCTCTATATCTGGTTTATTCCTGGCAGTGTGTGAGAGGGAACAGGGCGTGCTGCATGGGAATGGGTGGGGTCTGTAGTATGTGATGGGGAGCACCGCCTATTGTCTGCAAGAAGGGGCAGTGTGCGAGTGGGAACAGGGCCACAGTATGGAAGTGAGCAAGACCTGTAGTATGAAAGCAGGATCAGGGCCTGCAGAATTTAAGACACCAGGGTCTGTAGCATGTAAGATGGAGCAAGACCTGCCATGTGTGAAGGAAGGGCCTTGGAATGTGTGGGAGGAGACAGGGCCTGAAGTATGTGTGTCTGGACAGCGCCTGCAGTTCAAGAGAGAGAAGAGTTTGACGTATGTAAGAGAGTGAAGGGTTTGCAGTGTATAAAAGACAGGGGGGCCTGCAGTGTGTGAAGGGGAGTAGACATCAAGACCCTTACCTTTGCAGAGAAGCCATGTCTTCGAGTAGTAAATTCACTCCATGTCCACCTGAGTTCTTCACTGTTCTCCATAGAATAGCATAGTTTGGTAAATGGTAAATGCACTCTCCAGGTGTAAAGAGGAGTGGGAATAGAGAGAAACACAGCTGGCAGTGGAAACCTCTGGTACAGAGGCTCGGGCAACAGGCTTGATTTCCTGCCCCTTCAGAACTCTACTGATTACATCTTAACATTTGTAATACTACAAGTATGTTTGCTTTTAGTAGCAGCAGTCATTCCCCTATACTCTTAAATGACCTTCTCTGTAATTATTCTATAAACAAATGTAAACCTTGTTCTAACCTTTTGTCTCTTTTGTTTTGCTACCATTTTTCCTTTCTTCTTTCTAAACCACTAAGCTAGGTATTTACTCAATTACTAATTCTGATCAATATGTACAAAATAAAACTTGTCGACAAATTTTGACATGCAAATACATATTCTTTCACACAGATGCACATTTTTGGGTTAACAAGTCAAGGTTTTGATGGGATGTTCTGTCCACGGAATACTCAATTTGTCTTATATGGGGTCTGAATCATAACAATCGATCCCAAAAAGAGAACATTAAGTAGTTCAATCAAGCTAACGTTTACTAACTAAAACAATCTCACAAAACGGTTCCTCTGATGCTAGTGACACTAAAATATTTAAACCGTAATATTTGAATATTGGACTGCCAACTTCCACAACAACAATCATATTTATTACGAAACAACGAGATGGGGAAGACACCAACCAAAAAAGACCTGTTCTTCTGCATTTGATGGTAGGCACACAACGATACTTACTTTTGCAAAAAGATGCAAGATGTTCTTGTTCAGAAGTCTCATGATTTGATGGGAACTCTCTTGACTGCTGATTCTGGAATACTTGCATAAAAAAGGTAAGTTAAGGCCTCCAAAAACCCGGAATCTCTCAATTACCTGAATTTTTCTACTATTTGCCTCTGCAACCCTGGGTGGTCTGCTGGCAGTCTTGATTATTGTGACAGTAGCCACGTTTCATGGGATGTCTGGATGGGATATATAAAATTGTGTGATTAATTGAGGGACACGCAAGTGAGTAGCAGGCTCCCAATTTTCTGTGGGACCATAACCTTTCCAGCATCACTAGCCTCTTCCATGAATCTTGTGATTATAAGATACAGTATGAATATGCCTATAAATCCCAGACGAATTAACTCAGTTTGTGCATCAGTTTGCAGATGTTTCATTCGCAATGACTTGCAAAATATTTTCCAAAATGGAGAGGGGACTTAGAACCTCTATCAGAGATTATTACTTGAGATAATAATTCACTTGAGCTTTCCACATTCTGTAGCAATAGGATGCTAGTTTTAATGAAGAATACATTCTTTCCACTGGAATAAAATATGCCATTTTAGAAAATAGACCTTGTACCCACACCTCCACATGCGGGCAACCTTTTCACTGCACAAGTCTCTCAGCTGTGCACACTGGAGAGTTGGCCGCAGGGCCTGTCGTACAGCCAGGCTCTGCACCCAAACATGTGCTGGCAGCCAAATCCTCTGCTGTGTTTCGCCTTTGAGCATGTCCACTGGTGAGTTGGTGGCAGGGCCTGGCCTTTGGCCTGTCTTTCCATCCACTCCCCCACAGCTGGGCTACCTCAGTTGTGTATGGCCTTTGACCGTGCCCAGCGGAGAGGTGGCCCTCAGTGCAGGCAGCTACCCCATCGCGGCTGGCTACCTTTCCACCATACAGATCATGCTCCCCCTCCACAGCTGGACAGAGGGTTGACCATATGACTTCAGTTGCAGGAGTACATATTTCCTCCAAAAGCATCGCCTTTTGTTTTTCACCTTGCCAGGGGGTCTAAATGAACAAATAAAAACATGCAGGACACCCCGAGGGAATTTTAATTTTGGGATTCCTTCCTAAAAATAGCAAAGACCTCCCTTGAATTTCAAGGTTGAGCCCGCCCAGGTACCCCGCTTGTATCTGGGTGAGGACTAGATCATGACGCATGCCACTAGAAAAATCACAGTGGATGAGAGCCCTTATAAGAAATTATGAGGATTGTCTGGGAAAGCACATGATAGTAGTGGACCACTGGAATACTGCACTCACTTCTCTTTGATTGTTTTGACTGGTAGTATTAGAAGCAGGGTGAATTCAGGGTGAAATTTCTGTCTCCCTCCCCATGATTATCAGGTCCTGCGTTAACCTCACTACATTCAGCCAAGCTCACATGTGCAGTCTGGGGTTGGTCACAGGTCCTGCACCCACCCTTCTACAGCCAGTCAGAGGATCCAACCCACCCACCCCTCCCTCCAGAGCCAGGTGGAAGATCGGCTGCAAGGACTCCCCTCCTTTTCTTGATCCCAGGTTGATGGATCATTTCCATAAAGGAGTCACAGTGGGTGAATTGTTTTGGAACGTTTAGTGCCAATTCGTTAATAAATTGTGCGATAGATAGATAGATAGATAGATAGATAGATAGATAGATAGATAGATAGATAGATAGATAGATAGATAGATAGATAGATAGATAGATAGATAGATAGATAGATAGATAGATAGATAGATAGATAGATAGATAGATAGATAGATAGATAGATAGATAGATAGATAGATAGATAGATAAGAGGAGATGGCCTAACGGCTAGGGCAGTCAACCTCGAATCTGGGGAACTGGGTTCGAGTCTCAGCAATGACGCTGAACATCCTGTGATTCTGGGCAAATCACTTAATCTACCCATGCCTAATAAAACAAGCATTGGCATAGCCAATAGGTCTCGCCTTTGGGACCTTATAAGTGTTTAGCCATGCAACAGTTAATGTTGTTGCACCAAGGATATTGTGCTGCATTAGTAAATACTTATAAGGTCTTGAAGGCGAGACCTATTGGCTATGCCAATGCTTGTTTAGTAAGGCCAAAGGCGCATGCGATAAAAAGCCGTCAGGGTTATCCATCAGCCCACAATTGATCAAAGACAGATTGGCAGACAATCCAGTGGGTATGGCTGGCACAACAAATGGGGAGATGCCTGGTCCGAAACAAAGAGGAACAGCTCTTTCCCTCTGACAGATGGTTCTGGTCCCTGTTCTGAATATTGCTCTCAATAGGCGGGGCTTTAATCCACATGTATACATTCGTATCCCTAGTGCTGTGTCTGCAAGCACACAAGTTATAAAGAGCAGCTTGTGTGCTGTGGCTCACCATCGAACAGCCAGCATCTAACTCTTTAGCCTCATGTCCTCCAGAATTCAGTAAATTTTAGAAGATACTCCCACAAATGTTTTAACACATGTTCAGAGGTTTTTCAAAATTCCCTCCTATCAACCATTCATATCAAATCTTTGCAGTTCTACAGTCACACAAGACTGCAAGAAAGGTTGATGGGCCCCTGCAATTTTTACTGACAGCATGCGTGGTTGTTGTGAACAGTATTCACACTTCAGCAGAGTTTCCACTGCAATCAAACTTTATACTAAGATATGCTGCGAATTTTCACATCTAAAGAGGCCAAAATGAAACCTATTCTTCCTTCTCTTTCGATCCCTTAATCTTGTCGGTATGGTTTTTAAAATAATATAAGAGAAAGTGGCATTATATGGTCAGCAATCACTGAGTCAAAAGATGGTCTCTCGAATGCACCCGTTTGCAGCTGTAGTTTTCGTATTTCTCAGGTATAGGTTTCTGTATTTCATACTCAACAATGATGTTTTAACCATGCTGCAAAAGGGTATCAGGATCTTGCCTGCACTTCCAGATTCAGCTCATCAGGTTTTTCAGCAGTACAGAATCACTCCGTTTGATGGAAAAGAGCGCTCACACTTAAACATGGCGAGGCAGATGGTTGCCAGCTCCAATCGTCATTTCTCTGTCTGTTTCAAACATTAATCCTCTCCATAAAACGACGGTAACAGGAGCCTTGGAGCTGGAAGAGATGGGTTTAGGAACAAGCACGTTCATTGTGTTGACACAGTTTGTGTTCCTAGATTACACATGTACTGCATACATGGGACAGGGAGGTTGGACCCAGTCACCAGCTTCGAACTTGGACTGATAACTACACTGAAAAGGGCTTGGACGTAGATCAGTTTTAAATCCAGCTACCAGCCGAGCAGTGCGAATGAGTACCACGGAAACCAATCTTGTGCCAGATGTTTTATTTCAGGTCCGAAATTACTTATTATCCAAAAATACTCAGCCCAATTTAACATCTGGTGCATGCAATTAGTAATAAAAAATGTTGTTTCTGTGTGCTTGCACATAAAAAAAAATGGCATTTGTAACCTAAAGAAAACAAGAAGCGCGAGCAAAAAGTGGACACGAGTGGTGCGTGTGCGCGATGAGAAAGTGAAAGTAGGCTGGCGAGTGGTGTGCGATGTGTGCACACCATGATGGCGCCTCTGCTCGTCATTGTGCGTGTAACCGCACGCTCTGCGCCAGCCAAAAGCGTGTGGTAGGACTTTTAAAAGCCAACACACTAAATGTCTCGCAGAGCAGCGCATGCACTGGCTCAGCGAGACCTAAATATGAATGTGTGTCCTCATGTAACGTAACTGGTGCTATGTAAAGTGCTCTGATGCCCGATTCGGGTCAAGTTTGCGCTATATAAAACTCTGCAAAAAAAAAAAGATAGATGGATTACCCAGTGGCAGTCGCAACTGGGTAGTTCTAGTTAAGACTGCGTTTCCATTTGAAAAGTATTTTTAGGTTTGCTTATAAGTTATAGATGTGCTATACTTCTATATGCAAGGCCACTGGAATTATGCGATTGTGCGGCCACAGCGTTTTCACATAACTATAAAATTGCTGCAAAATCCATCATCTGCATCATAATCTGCAGATTTTGACAAATTGTTTCTACCTCAAACTGTTCAAAAGTTACTAAATATGCAGCAACATGTGTTGTTGCGCAGTGGAAGGCCCTTTGCAAAGGTTGACAGGTCACAGTTCTGTTGCTTATTGCTATATCTGGCTGTTGAACTGGTACTAATGAGGTGCAATCTATGACCAGACAGTGTTAACAAGTGTAAAAATGAGAAAATAATTAATAATACTATCAAAAAATGTTCCGCATTAAGCCGTAAAATTTGCCTTTCCTTGCCGCATAGTTTGACCTTCCCCTGACACACAATTTCAGTTGCCCTGACAATATGTAACTCCACATATATGTAACTTGCCAATATATATTTATATATATTACACAGAAATGCTCTCCACTGAATTGGTATAGTTAGAACCTAGCAACTATAGGAAATAGATTTTTTGTTTTGCTAATAACTTTGGCGAATCATCATGAAACTTTCCCGAAAAAAGTTTCCTCTACCGCGGCTCTAATCTGGAAAGTTTTGGTGGGATTCAGCAGGGGCTGAGAAAAAGGGGGTCCCAAAACAAATTCTCCTCATTTGTTTATCCATGGAAAATTGAACAGCGATACCACAAACACTGTTGAACTGAATTGCACTGAATTTGGCAGAAAGCAAGATCTTTGTCCAGAAAGTTTGCTTTTCATGATATGGTGTACATCCATTCAGTGGTGTTTGAAAAATTAAGGTTATAAACGTTATATATTTCAAGCCACAGAGGATCCACGGAGCCAACAGAGTTGTGATAAGTTCTGAATGCTGCCACCAAATCAACAAAGATGTGGTGTCAGCCATTTTAGGACTCTGGCACTCAGTGCCCTTTCCTCCCCAAAAACAACATATAGGGAGACAGAGTAGGGATATCCTGCCCCCTAGGCCTGGTGGGGGTCCCAGAGGGGGTCTCAGAGGGGCCAAAACTGCATTTTTGCTTAAATTAACGTTAGAAACCAGCTAAGGATCCGTGGATCTGTGGCGCCGGTTTAAAAACAACAACAAAAAAGACACAGGTGGCTGCCTTTTTTTAAAGTCTCTGGGGTGAACTGCGGCCTGGGGAGACTGAGCAATTTTTTTGTGGAGGGGCATGCCATCCCCTGGTACCAAACAATCATTTTAAATGGAGGAGGAATGCAGAATACCTCCCTGAAAAGAAGATAGGCACCAGTGACCCCATTTCCCAGGGCTCAATAAGTTGCAGTGTTCCCATCCCCTGGGACACTGTAGCTCCCAGAGGGTGGGCATAACCTGCTTGCCGTCTCTAGGCCTGGGAACAGAACTTTGCTCCCAACTGAGCAGGAGTAGTAAAAAATGCTTCCCCTGCCTGGACAGGAACAAAGTAATGGAGCCGGCTTATTCCAACACCCAGTATGGTGCTGTCCGGGAAGCAGACAGGAGGTACAGAGCCCCCCTATATTTCCACAACTTGCATTTATTGTGTATGCCATGTGTGGGTACAGGGGCACCCACCAACAACTGAAATGTCTGGTGATCAGCAGGAGAGCCAGCATGGGCTGCGGAACCCTGGGGCTCCCCCCGCCATCCCCAACATAAACAATTATACTGGTTGCCCGGGGTGGGGACCAGGGCATGCCAGTTATTTTTTTTAACCATCTTTAAAAAAGTGTTGCTGGTGTTTGCACGGCCTATGGGGCCACTTGCAGGGAGCCAGCAGTGTGGCCCTAAACAAAAATTAAAGATGTGGGTGTTCTGGGTGGGTACTGGGACACCCAAAAAAATCACTTAACTATTTTAAAAACAGGAGTGGCAGGAGACACTCATTTATTATTCTTTGCTCCAGCATGGAGCTTTCCATAATGCCCTGCAAGGGCTTTTCATTCACTTTTTTTATCTTGTTGGTGCCCGTAGAAGGGGCAGGGGCACCAACAAGCATGTTGTTTAATGTTGTGGGGGTTGCAGGAAGTGCAGCAGCTCCGCAGCAACATTAAAACAACAATAAGCTCTCTGGGTCATTAAATCCATGACATCAGAAAAGCTTATCATATTTTTAAAGCACACCTAGCTGAATTTCTTTGCTCTTTATCTGGAGTGCAGAGCCCTCTTATCGTTGTTTTTATGACAACATTTTGTGTGCTGAAAAATGTTCCAAAAAAAGACTCAGACATGTTGATTTTTTTCATTAAACTTTATTAAACATTGTTTTAGACAATCACTTGTATTAAACATTACATTGTGTGAATTAATGAAATATACTTTATAGTCTGGTGATTTTTGGCAAAGATGCTAGGTCTGCTTAATATAGTTCATATTCTGACCCCTTGATAAAGACAATAGGCCCATTTTTTATATTTTGGTGTTGTGACCCTTTGAATACTTCTGACTTACTTAAAATAACACCCTTAATATTGTAACATCACATAGTCAACATGCGGGAGATGGGCGCATTCTAGGGGTGTTAACTCCTTGTAAATATGTCCTTACATATCCCCCAAAGTTAAATAAAAATATATAATTTTGTTTACAAAATAGACATGTATAAACATCTACACCTAAATCTCTTCAATCAATCTTTTTGGCACTTTAATTATTCAACATGATCTTTCTTCTTGGAAACTGCCACCACTATTGTCCTGGATCTGCGTCAAAGGTGTGGAGGCAACAGCAGTCACTGATGTTTCAGACCCCGTCTCTCCTTCAAATGTTGAATCTGATGACGGATTAGTTAAGTGCCTGAAATGAGAAGAGTCTCTGGTAATAAACTTTCCAGGGCACTGGGCAGTCACCATCTGTCATTTAGTAGACAACACTTGAAAGGGTTCTGCATCAAATGGAGCATCAGATTTTATTCTCCACATTTGTCACGCAAGCACGGTATCTCCATTATTAAAGACAATGTTTTTCAAACGCCGTCTTTTGTCAGCATACGCTTTCATCTTTTGTTAACCTAGTCCTTCTCATGAGTTGCTGTCTCATCTTTCTTTCTCTGATTGGTCCAGTGAGGTAACTTGGTGTTCATTGCTCTCCCAAACATCAATGTTGCAGGACTTTCATCAGTGGTTGAGAGGGGTGTTGAACGATACACTCTCAAAGTAGAATTCAACACAGTTTTCAAATCAAACTTCAAGAGTAGAACGCTGCACTGCTTTCTTTAGTGTATTCATAAAATGCTCAACAAGTCCATTGGCCACTGCCACAAAGGTGTACTCTTCTGATGCTTTATATGTACATGCTAAAACAAATCTTTGAATTCTCGACTATTGAAAGGCGGACCATTGTCAGACTACACTATATCTGGAACACCCCATGTCACAAAGATGCCATCTAGTCTTTCAGTGACTCGCTCTTGAGTAGTAGATTAAAAGACTTCAATCAATGAAAATCATGAGTATTCACCCATAATCACCTGCAGGTGATGTCTATTGTCGAGTGCATCAAAAAAGACAAGGGCTATTCGTTCCCATTTATGCTTTGGGAGTTCTGACATGTTCAAGGTGTGGTGAGTAGTTTTTGTAGCGAGGCAGTTGCATAGATGTTAGACCTTTAATTATTTTTCAACCCTGACATCAAGATAAGGAAACCAGACTCATTCTCTGAGAGCTCATTTTGTGGCAATGATTCCAAGATGTACTTCATGGGCCACTTCAATTATATTCTGTTGTAGACTCTCTGGAATCAGAGCTCTTGACCCTCTTAGTATAACTCCTTCCTGAATTATGGACAGTTCATCCTTGACATTTTATGTATTTTTGTTATTCCCCAGCACAGGTGAGTGGTCAAGTGTGTTAGTTTCATGACTGATTTGTAATAATCTCCTTCAACTTTAACATGTCACTATCACGGATCGTGGCAGTGATTATCTGGGCTAATGAAATGGCAGCTGGTTTGTTTGATTTTGCAATGGAGTTAATATAGACCTCAGGTGTAATAGATGGAGTACCGTGACCTTGTATAGGCATTCTGGAAAAGTAGTCAGCAGGGTTCTAATCCTTCCCTGGACGATGCACAATGGTATAATTATAATCTTGTAACCAAAGTCCCCATCGTTCAATGCGAGGAGGCATTTTGGCCTTTGGATTTCCAAATATAGTCAGTAAAACTTGATGATCAGTTACCAATGTAAAAGGCTCTCTCCATAGGAATGCATGGGAATGTTCACAAGCCCATAACATGGCAAAACTTTCTTTTTCTGGTTGTGAGTAAGCACGTTCTGTTTGGGACAAACTTCTACTAGCTTATGCCACAATATACTTAGAGCTTTCGGTGTCTGCTGTGCTGTGCAAGGATAACATGTAACCCAACTGGGCTAGCGTCAACAACAACCTCTGTATGACGATTCAGATTGAAGCATGCCATTTCACTAGCATTCTCAATAGCTTGTTTGATTTTCTTAAAACATTTCTAACATTCATGTGACCAATGAAATGAAACCTTCTTTTCCGTCAAGTCTCTCAACAGAGCACTTACAGTGGCAAAGTCTTGTATGATTCTGAAACAGTAACTGGCCATGCCAAGAAATGAACGCACCATAGAAACATTGTGTGGGGGAACCAGCATTTGACAGTGCTTGCGCTTTAACAAGATCTGGTGTCATATCTCCATCAAAAAAGATATGGCCAAAGAATTTTAGCTTTGCCTAATGGAACTCATGCTTGTCTGCATTCAAAGTCAAACCTGCTTCGGGAAGTAAACAACATGCCTGTGTAAGAGCTTAACCCCTTCGGTGCTCATGACGGAACGGTTCCGTCATGAGCCACGGTTGAGCTGTGCTCATGACGGAACCGTTCCGTCATGACCACGCCCGCGCAAGATTCCGTCAGCACAGCGGCGGAAGTTGCGCAGCATGGAAGGGGTTAATTGTTTTCTTTTTATGTAGCTTCGAAAAACAATATGTCGTCTCTGTAATTGAACGCATTCATGACAGGCTGTATGATACGGCAAATGACGTCTTGAAACAGTTCTGCAGTTGATGACACACCAAAACCTAGTCTTTTGTATCGAAACGGACAACAGGTGTAGAAAAGGTTGTAATGCTCCTGCAAGATTTTTCGAGTTCCAACTGATGATAACCTTTATTTAAATCACGGCTAGAGAAGGCCATTGCACTATTCAGTTCTGTTATCATGTCAGCAATGTGTGGACTTTTTTCTTCACAAGCGGCTAAACCAACGTACACACGCTTTTTTGAGGTAAACATTGACATAGCACAATTATTTTCTTCACTTTCACAGAAGAACTGTTTGCTGATAATTTAGATAATGATTGATTCGATCAGCATCGATTTGTCTTAACTGATGTCGCAGTTTGGCCTCATGGGTGTGTGTCGAACGTTATTTCTGGAACGTCCTGGCAGCCATTTTTTCTTTGCACCATGAAACACTTACTTTTTCCTTCGCTTTGTAAACCATCACAGAATGGTTGACCTTCCCACAGCCTTTACATATCTGTCCAAGAACGGGACATTTACCTTTGTATGGAAACGAAAATCCACATCTAGCACGCAACTTTTTTTTACGTGTAGACATCACTTTGTGTCCTTCAGTCTTTTGTTTTGGCTTACTTTTCACACTCATGACGGATTCATTCTGGACACCTCTGGCCTCCATGTCAGCAGCTTGTCTATCGGCATGCTCTTCAGCTCTGGCAGGCATTAACACTTGCTCCAGACTAATAGTTTCTCTCAGTATTCATCTTCTGAATGAATCCAAATGCATCCATCAACAACTCTCAGACGCATAGCTTTTTCCTCATTAAATTCATTGATCTTACAATGTTCGATGAGTGAGTGGCGTCCCTCCACAAATTCATCTATGGTTTCACTAACTTTCTGGCATTCTTGGTTGAAGATGTATCATTCATAATCAACATTTGGCCTTGGATTGGACTTGATATTCAATATTTCCTTACTCTGATGATATGTGACTTCATTGTCAGTTCATGGCATTTTCTGTATAACTTCTTTTACCCCATCACCAGCAATATTTTTGAGATACTTGATAATCTTTGTCTTATCAGTTGCTTCCAAGGTATCAATGAAGTCTTCAAATGTCTCTATCCAAGCAGTCCTTTTATCGCCAATATTTTGCTTTTTGGCGGTTTTGAACTGTGGTGGTGGATTCAGGAAAACAACAGAATTGTAGCCCTTTCTGGGAGTGTCTGACCCTGAAGGTGGAGCTCTCTCCGGCTCCCACGGCTGTTCATCTTGAACCTGTTCAGGTGAGTCATCTCTAAAGCTTTGAGAAATGCTGGCCTCTGGACCATCCGTGATGACTTTTGTAAAAACGGCCTTTGTCTTTGCCTCCATCGGAAAAGCAGTGTTTCACTATTCCAAATATCTTCGACCATTCTGATTGCCGCCCACTGCTAGGTTACGGCTCCGACCTCCTTCAGGGCCCTTCAGTCAGCTTGATAAGACTCCCCAGCATGGTAAGCACAACCCCTGTGCTCAGCTGGGTTGCGGTGCTGGTGCTTATCTGCCTCACTTTACTCAGGTTCTGGTGAGTAAAATAACTGTTTTCTTCTTTGGCGTCCCTGTGTACAGTATGAAACCGGGTTGAACTCTGCCTCGCAGCGCTTCTGATCGCAACGTTATCTTGCAATTTGCTGTTGCTCTCTACTGCTCTTTCAAAACCTGGTTGCATCTGCCTTTAGCATTATCACTCTGTGTTATGTGTCATTGAATATTTTTTAACTGGGCAGTACTTTCATGTATGGTTTGACCCGCAGGTCTTCGGTCCCCAATATGACATTTCTTTGAAATGCTTTCAACTTCTTCACAGTTGCTGGAGTTGCACTTTGACTACACATGCTTTAAGTGTTGGTTCTATACATGGTCTGCAACACACATGGCATGCACGAGCAGTTAGCTTGGACCACGGCAAACTGTCAGGGTGAGCAGTCTTTCTTCAGGTTACTTACCCCTATCTCGTCGCCAGTTGTAGCGTCCTCCCCCAGTCCAGGTACTCGCCAATAACTACGCCACACACACAGCTTAGTGTTACACATCTTGATTCATCTGCGTGTAACTGAGAACTCAACATTCTAAACCAATCTCCACTGCATTCCACACTAACACGTACGCCACAGTTCTATGGAGTCTATCAGGGGCCAAAAGGGGTCTATCATTTCTAACTCGCAGGATACTACAGCATTGATCTTTCATGAATAGATTATTGATTGAGCAATGAGCAGAGCCTGCTGAATTAGGAAATTATGTGGATGCAGCATTTACTGCATAGCTATGAATTAACCATGCTTTCCATATAATGTGCAGGCTTCACCAAAAATTGTTTCTACCTCTGATTGAGACAATATAGTTATAGAATGTGCTGAACAATGTTCTTTTCTTGCTGCATGCTTTAGCTAGCCCTGCCACATAATTTTCTTCTCCCTTGCCACATATTCATTCTAGCAATAGTCAAGTTCTGTAGTGTGCTTTAGGGGCGCTCATTGTGATGATGAAACCCACATTTTACAGAAGCCTGTGAAATATTGCCCATGTTTCCCTACTCCCTCTCACCCGTAAGCATTAACTTTCACAACTGCAGTCTCTGCCCACCTGTCTCACACATGCCCCCTTCTATCTGTCTCGCAGACATCATCTCAGTCACTCACAGATATAGGTAACTTTTTTCTCTCTTCCTCAGTGAGACACACCCTGTCCCTCCTGGCTCACTCACTCACAGGCCTCGCCTCTTAGTCAGTCCCCTATCTCCCGAGCGCTCTAACTCACAGACATAAGTGCTCCCTCTCTTATAGACAAATATAAAGCCCTGTCTCACTTGCAGCCCCCGGTTCTTATTTGCCTCTCTCGCTCAGCCTCATATCTATTCAGTACCTCTCCCTCGCAAACACAGAAATCCTCCACCCCCTCTCACACACACCCAGTCCCTTCTCTCACTTCTGCTCTCTCGCTGACACCCCAGACCCCCTCTCAGAGACACACGGAGCCCCTTCCTCTCTCACCCACAGACATATCCAGCCCCCTCCCCGCTCGGAGGCGCAGACACCCCCTCTCTCTGACACACACGGCACCTCTCGCCCAGGATGATGCCGCCCGCAGACCGCCAGAGGTGAGGGGGCTTCCTTTGCAGCCAATTACAGCCGGGGCTGAATATGAATGTATAAATAGGCTGCGAGGCGCCCGGCTGAGAGGAGCGTGCCTGTCCGTGGTGCCACGTGAGGAGGACGGACAGCTGAGCGCGCATCCCCACAGCGGAGCATCTTTCTCCACCTCGCACCTGCCTCTGCTCCGCAGGACTCTCCGGGGCGCTCATTCTCCAGCGCCCCCTGCTATGACCCTGGCCCGAGGCCCCCTCACCGGTGCGCACCATCACGGGGGGTTTGGCACAGTGGAGTTTGAACCCGTGCCTGGCAGGAGGCGGACTGAGGAGGACGGGGACGCAGACGTCGAGAGGACCCTGATGAACGGGGGCCGGGACAAGGCTCCGGGAGGAGACCCCACACCTCCAGCGGGGGCCATGGAGAGCCCCGGCGAGGCAGCGGCCTACCCGTGCCCCGGGGCCCTGCCGGGGGGCAGCCCGCACTGCCACACCCCCGGGCCCGAAGTGGCAGCGGTCCCCGTGCACAGACCCACCTCCTTCTCCGTGCTGGACATCCTGGACCCCAACAAGTTCAACAGCAAGAAGCGGCCGTGCGTCCCGCCCTGCAAGGCCAGCGCCGAGTGCATCACCGCGGCATCGGAGTCCAAGTCCGAGGGCACGGACTCTGCGGAGCAGCGGGTACTGCTCGAAGACTACGAGCCCCGAGTCAAGGCGCCCGAGTTTAACAGTAAGTACCATCACCGTCCACCCTGCTGTGGCATCTCCTGCGTCCTTCGAGGCGCAAGTACAGCACGCGCCCAAAGTACACACCGTACATATGGCACGCACCATTAGTGCACAGTGGTTTAAGTCTCTTTAGAGTCACAGCTAATTATATGTTATTGTTTTTTTATTCATGTACCTTTTTGTTTGTTTTTTCTTATGTTTAATACTTTAAGCGAGTACGTTTCCTAGTGCAAGAATGCCATTTAATCGCATTTTACGATCAGCTCCCCAATCTTATGGAAATGTGTTGATTTCCTCCAAATTCATATTTTGGGGAATGCCAGGTTCCATCGATGTTCATCAAATGTGAAAATAGACTGGTAGCGCCTACGCGCACAAGTGACTGGAAACTGAAACTAAAGCGTGCACGAAGCGCCTCTCACTATTCCAGGCTGTTCACCTGTGCATTGGAGTCAAAACACAAGGTTAAAACGCGCAGCAGTGACATCGGACCGCGTGGCGCTTTGGCAATTGCCCTAATTGTGAAAACAATGCACCACTCCCTCGTTCACCCCCACACATACTGTACTAAACCCAAACCATAGGGGCACCTTAGCACGTCTGACCTGTTATACTAATGACACAAGTAAACCCGGAAGTGAAAGTTTCCCCATCTCTGCTGTACTACCGCTGTGCGCAGCCCCCGTGGGGAGGGAAAGGAGAGAGGGCGGTACACTTTAAAAATGTAATGAAAGTACATATTGAAATGTTCACCTGCAATATTATCGTGCATTGCCAGCGAATGACTTCTGCTAAATGCTTCAAAATTAACGGGCACAGCTGGAGTGGAGGAAAGGAGGCCGATGGGGATCTCAGTGAAAGATCGGAGCTACCTGCTGAAAGAGAAACTATTACACATCCGGAGGGATAAGGCACTGGTGCATTAGAGACTGCACGCCTCGGTGTTACATGCACACTGGACGATACCTACGGTACCTACCGAGCCGGTAGTGTAACACTGGCTCTGCACAAGCCCTGAGTGTTACATGCACACTGGACGGCACCTACCGAGCCTGAAGTGTAACACTGGCTCTGCACAAGCCCGGAGTGTTACATGCACACTGGACGGTACCCACCGAGCCTGAAGTGTAACACTGGCTCTGCACAGGCCCTGAGTGTTACATACACACTGGACGGTACCCACCGAGCCTGTACTGTAACACTGGCTCTGCACAAGCCCTGAGTGCTACATGCACACTGAACGGTACCCACCGAGCCTGTAATGTAACACTGGCTCTGCAGAAGCCCTGAGTGTTACATGCACACTGGACGGTACCTACCGAGCCTGTACTGTAACACTGGCTCTGCAGAAGCCCTGAGTGTTACATGCACACTGGACGGTACCTACCGAGCCTGTGGTGTAACACTGGCTCTGCAGAAGCCCTGAGTGTTACATGCACACTGGACGGTACCAACTGTGCCTGCGGTGTAACACTGGCTCTGTACAAGCCCCGAGTGATACATGCACACTGGATGGTACCTACCGAGCCTGTGGTGTAACACCGGCTATACATGAACACTGGTGGGGTAACACAGGCTCTCTACAAACTTTGAGTGTTACATGTACACTGCACGGTAACTACCGAGCCTGTGGTAACACCGGCTCTCTGCAAACCTTGAGTGTTACATGTACACTGCACGGTAACTACCGAGCCTGTGCAAACCTTGAGGGTTAAATGTACACTGGCCGGTCCCACCCGAGCCTGTGGTAACACCGGCTCTGCAGAAGCCCTCTGTGTTAAATGAACCCTGGACGGTTACCCTACAGAGCCTACACAGAAACCCTCTGTGTTAAATGCACACTGGACAGTACCCCACAGAGCCTGCGGTGTAACACCAGCTCTGCACAAACCCTGGGAGTTACATGCACGCCGGACAGCACCCTACCGAGCCAGTAGTGTAATACCGGCTCTGCACCTCTCATGAGTGTTACATGCACCAGGGACAGCACCCTACCGAGCCTGTAGTGTAACACTGGCTCTGCACAAGGCCGGTGTGTTACATGCACCACGGACGGCACCCTATGGATCCTCTGGTGTAACACCGGCTCTGCACAAGGCCTGAGTGTTACATGCACCAGGGACAGCACCCTACCGAGCCTGTAGTGTAACACCGGCTCTGCACAAGGCCGGTGTGTTACATGCACCACGGACGGCACCCTATGGATCCTCTGGTGTAACACCGGCTCTGCACAAGGCCTGAGTGTTACATGCACCAGGGACAGCACCCTACCGAGCCTGTAGTGTAACACCGGCTCTGCACAAGGCCGGTGTGTTACATGCACCACGGACGGCACCCTATGGATCCTCTGGTGTAACACCGGCTCTGCACAAGGCCTGAGTGTTACATGCACACCGGACAGCACCCTACCGAGCCTGTAGTTTAATACCGGCTCTGCACCTCCCATGAGGGTTACATGCACACCGGACAGCACCCTACCGAGCCTGTAGTGTAATACCGGCTCTGCACCTCCCATGTGTGTTACATGCACACCGGACAGCACCCTACCGAGCCTGTAGTTTAATACCGGCTCTGCACCTCCCATGTGTGTTACATGCACACCAGACAGCACCCTACCGAGCCTGTAGTGTAACACCTGCTCTGCACAAGGCCTGAGTGTTACATGCACACCGGACAGCACCCTACCGAGCCTGTAGTGTAATACTGGCTCTGCACCCCCCATGAGTGTTACATGCACACCGGACAGCACCCTACCGAGCCTGTAGTGTAACACCGGCTCTGCACAAGGCCTGAGTGTTACATGCACCCCGGACAGCACCCTACCGAGCCTGTAGTGTAACACCGGCTCTGCACAAGGCCTGAGTGTTACATGCACCACGGACAGCACCCTACCGAGCCTGTAGTGTAACACCGGCTCTGCACAAGGCCTGAGTGTTACATGCACCACGGACAGCACCCTACCGAGCCTGTAGTGTAATACCGGCTCTGCACCCCCCATGAGTGTTACATGCACACCGGACAGCACCCTACCGAGCCTGTAGTGTAACACCGGCTCTGCACAAGGCCTGAGTGTTACATGCACCACGGACAGCACCCTACCGAGACTGTAGTGTAACTCCGGCTCTGCACAAGGCCTGAGTGTTACATGCACCCCGGACAGCACCCTACCGAGCCTGTTGTGTAACATCCGCTCTGAAAAAACTTTCGCCCACCGTGCGGTGCTCACACTACACTCAGGACCTTGTGAGAAGCACACAAGGCAGGCTAGTACAACAGTAAAAGTTATGGAATGTACGCACTAATCTATTAGTGCAAGACACAGATACACACGCACACTACTGCACACGGATTGTAAGCACCACAACACAGTACTTCCGTCGAATTCAGAGTTCACGTTTACAGGTGATGTGACAGCCATCACAACACTTCCTGCTACACACCAGTCCGGTGAGCACAACGCAGCTCGTGGTGCTCAGGGGTCACCCTCATGCATACTAAACAAAACACCCACTTACACACTTTGAGCACCACCATAGCGAGCGAGAGCGACAAAGCAGGCACAGGGCTTCTAAGCACATGAGAGGTTAGCTGTCTCTTGTGTTTTATAATTTACCCAAAGACAACATTCATTCTACCCCACTCTAGTGGCACTTAAACATGTCTCTTTACAGTTCATACAAACATATAAGTGTAAGTCTATAGAGAGACAGCTAGACAGATTAGCCAACAATAGACAATGCATGTGTGTGTGTATATAAGAGAGAGTGAGAGAGAGAGAGAGTCACCCCTTCCCCCAGGCTGCTCGTGACCCCCTCCCCCCGCCCCCCCCCCCCCCCCAGTTGACTTTTCCTTCTCCTTCCCAAAGACACCGGCCCTTCTCAAAGGCATCTCCCCGCCCGGCCTGCTGCTGGTCGCTCAGGGCGACAGTTTCAATTTTCTCTCTCCCCTTGGCTTCTTCTTTTTTAGGAGAAATCGGACTAATTGTGACAAAACGCTGGTTATCTCTGGAAAAACAATTAAATCCCTTCGATTACATTTAAAGCAAAATGTGCTTAGCACCGTAAAGAGGCCGGGCGCTGGGGGCCGGGCCCGGAGTGGCATGTCCCCCCGACCGGTCGATATCCTATTATCGAATCGTGCATATCTCTTTCAGGCAGCTTGCAAAGTCTCCGCTAACATCTAAATTATAAGGTCACAATTCGGATAATTACTCGATTAAAACCTATTACACTTATTAGGGCCGGCTATTGATCGCGGCTGCGTTCGACCGAGGCCGCAGATTGCTTTTCGCCCCCACCGAAATATTCCAACTTTCACACCGGGATCTGGGAACCGCGGTGATTTACTGCCGCACGTGGAGGGGCGAGGGAGCTCGTGTGTGCGTGAGAGTGCGTGTGTGTTTGAATGAGAGTGTGTCCTTGTGCGCCAGTGTGTGCGCGTGTGACCCAGCGTCTGTGGAAGACTATGTATGTGAGATGTGTGCGAAAAAGAGGACGCGTGTGTGACCAAATGTGCGTCCCGAGAGAAAATGTTGGTGTGTGTGTGTGTGCACGTGGATGAATGTGTTGTGTGGGTGCATACATATGTGTGTGAGAAAGACTGTGTGAGGAGCTATGTGTGTGGGCGAGAATAACAGCCAGCGCGTGTAAGAGTATGTGTGCGTGCCTATCAGGGAATATGTGTGTGAGAGTGTGTGTGTGTGTGTCTTGGGGCTGGTGTGTATCCATTTATAAAAGAGTGAGTATGCATGGAGGTGGCTAGAGAGTTATACGGTTTGTGAAAGTATGTGTGTGCTCACGCGTGTGCAAGTATGTGTTGTGTGGTTGCATACCTATGTTCGTGAGAGAGTCTATGTGTAAGGTGCTACATGTGTGTGACAGAGAATAAACACAAGTGTGCGCAAGAGTGTGTGCGTGCCGGAAGGGAATGTGCGTGTGTGTGAGAGAAAGTGAGGCGTGTGTCTGGGAAGCTGGTGTGTGTCCAGTTATGAAGGAGTGAGTGTGCTTGGAGGTGGCGAGAGTGATTGGGTGAGTGAAGTGTGTTAGCTATGTGAGAGTACGTGTGTGAGAGTATTTTCGTGATAGTTGATATCAAGTACGCTTATATAAATGCCTGCGTTATACTTTACTTTACACTCAAGTATTCGTTTTATAAATGCAAATACATAGATATTTTTTCACATGTATAAAACTATTCCTATGGAAACGGAAGGCCGACGTCAGAGTCTATATCTCCGAACCCTGTCTGTGCCCCCTTCATGTGTGTATATGTATGTGTTATCACATGCTCAGATTTTTGGACAGTCACATACACATATACGTGTGAGTCGGTACACATCTCCATACCTGTATACAAACAACTCCATGTCAGTGTAGTATATGTACGTCACGAGCTCTGCACTGCAAGACTGTGAGCATCAATGTGTCCGCAAACGATAGATCCGATAATATTATTCGTGTGTTTGTAAGTGGGTATGGTTTTGTGCATATGCTACACCCCTCGGTGTAAACAAACACACAGAGGGTCAATCGATGTGTTTCGTGTGTGTGCAATGCAACAATTTCATACCGGAAGTGGAAAGGGGCTATTCAATGAGAGACAGACAGAGGGGGCAAATGGGGGGAGCGGGGAGTTGCACGTGACAGGGTTCCTAGAGACACGAAAGGCTGGTGATAGAAAGGTACTCACAGAGCGTAACGGGTCACTTGTGCAAACAGGAACAGAGGGGGAGAAGCAGGGAAGGAAAACCAAGGAGAGATAGGAACAGAACGGAGAAGCGGGGAAGGAATTCCAAAAAAAAGATAGGAAGAGATAGGGTAGAAAGATAGAAATTCACAAGGACAGGCGGTGCAGAAAAATACGGGGAGGGACAGGGAGATGCGTGAATTATCAAGTAAAGACAAGGGAAGCCAAGAAAGATAGAATGAGACTGGAAGACAAGAGAACAGACAGGGAGAGAAGAGATGGGACAGGGAGAGAGGCAGGGAGGGACAGGGAAAGACACAGAGGGAAGAAGACGGAATAACGGGGGGTGGGGGATACATAAGAACAGAGAATTAGGCGGAGTTACAACAGGAGTACAGCGAGATACAGAGGAAAGCAGCGAGGGCCGAGGGAACAAGAAAGGACAGGGAAGAGACAGGCAGCGCCCCAAAGCCGACAGGGACTCCGAGTCATTCTGAGCCTGGCCTGAGCCTGCCCTGTAGCCGCATCCTACCGCCCCCTCCCCGACAGAGGAAAACAGGGAGGGGCGGCGTACTCCCTGCTCGGTCTCCGGCCACAGATTCTACGTATATTAGAATATATCTACACGCAGTGGTGTCTGTCTATACACACACACATTCTTTTGCATATGACACACGCATATGTGCACTAATATGACACACGCATATGTGTACAGAGCGTTGCAAAACATCTCAATTTTCACTTACACGCTGTCTCAAAGATCATTTTTTGAAGTTCGCTTCCGTGTCTCGTGTTTCAACATATCTTTGATAGCTTGTCCAGGTGCAGTCTATTATTTGCACTTGCATTATAAAAATGCAACCAAATATACATAAACATTTCGGAACAATTATGTTAATTTGCATTTGTCCACATCAAAAAAATCGATAAATGACCCACACTTCAAAGATTTATCGTATTTAAGTGATATTTCAAAATATACGTTTACAACAAAGGAATCGCTTTACTTTCAGAGTAGTTCATAGGAACATTGGAAAACAATTTAACCTGTTTTACAGGCCGACACACTTCTGAGTTCTTAGAAACCTTTGTGCTCGCCCATCTGACTCAACCTTTCGTCCGGTAAAAGCAGATAAACTGAATACTATTGGAAGTAAAAACGGTATTGTACAGCGCTTCGAAGCAGCGATAGAAAGAGCTACAGATAATAAGTTGTTCATGTTATTGCTATTTAGTGACCAATGTAAATATACCAAACAACGTTTTCTTCTTTAAAGACTCACACCGGCTTCAAATACACCAATCAGTAAAGCCCCCCTTCCCCCCCCCCCCCTTTTTATGTTCCATGCGTGAGTGCAAGTAAAATCAGGGAAAATTCGCGCTAGATTCTGAACTTAACCGTAGACACTATGATGTTAAATGGTACTTAAAGGACTGCGAGTCTGGTATTCAGAGCGCCACAGGTGTCAGCGCAGCCCCAGTGACGAGCATCAAAGGGAAACTTCTGTTCCGTTGATGACTCGTAATAGAAATAAAAGAAAGCGAGGAATCACCGTAACTTGGATTAATGCGTCATCGAACCGCGCAAAATCGATATAAAGTCCCATTTTATAAACGGATCTTCCTCCGACTACAGCCCGTGCAGATAAAGCAAAATGTAGGCTTGTAAGGTCGAATTTACTGTAAAATCCCACTCCTAAAAACAACAGTCTGAAATACCTTCGAACATCAACATTTATTGTGTAATGAGAACCTCTGTACAAGAAAAGTAAATTTCGAAAGACAATTTCATGAAGGAAACGTTGCATTAAAAAAACTTTTTATAAAATCAAAAGGCACTTATGTATGTTTTAAACTCGCTTTACTCGCTGCTTGGTTTCAGGTTTAAGTATCTACATTTATACTTGCAGCTGAAGGAAACTTGTTGTCAGTCTCTGAAGGATGCTGTGCGCACACTGTCCTTTTAGATAGAAATAACGCTCGATGTGTGCTTGCACGGGTGGTTAACAAAGATGGTATTTGTCGCGTCGCTGCCAAAATAAACGAAAGTCAATCAATTTCTATTCTTTCAGTTTTAGCCACTTATTGTATCATTTTATGCCATTTGGGGCTGCCATAATTTCAGATATTGTTTGTGACATACCGCACGCCTTTAGACTTTTCCTTTCTGTAACATTGCAAGCTATAATACAAAAAAAACCTTACAAATACACGTATACCTCGTGAGGCTCGGACTTTGTCTGTTTTGGGAAATTACACTGCAAAGTAATCCCCTTTCCCTATTAAAAAAAGTTCCAAAAGCCCTTTTATTTAATCGGTCGTTAGTAGAAATTCAAAAACATGGGAAAATGTGACAGAAATAAAATATCGTCATGAACCGGCTTCTACGTCAAGCAGTGGGAGGCAAATGACGTTCAAAGAATTTACTTTATCAATACAATTATTTAAAGAATTTGATGTAATGTATCCGCTCTATTGGCTGGGAAGAACTAATAAAAAAAAAAGAGAGAGCAGATAAATATCCTGGCAGTAGTGCCGCCCGAGTCACTCCAAACTGCGAAAAGTTTGGGCACCTAAAGTCGCGCGGACTCCGTTCAGTTCATTTCGCGTCGGTGTCACTGAGTCACGGTGGCAAGGAAGTGAAAATATACCTTAAAAGCATCGGACGGAATTGGGGTATTGATGTTCTTTAAAAGTTTAGATGTCTCGTGCTCGTCTCAAAAACGACACCCCGAAGTCTTTGAACTACACCCATCAATGTTCTAGAAGATTCCCTTAACTGTGCCCAGTAGCAGACATTCAGGGAAACGTTCCAAACCCATACTTATGCGAGTTAGTTTTCTTTTCCCGCCAAGTAAAACTTTAGCCACGTAAAATGTACTGTTTCCCCCAGGTGCATGGCAAGTCATAAAAGGTTTGCGTTATTATGAATCTGTTTAGAGACACGAAATGTTTTCGGTGGTTGAAATATAACAAACGAGTAATGGCCCTGCTACCGGTGGAGTTACGGGGAGCAGCGGGGGGCGCTGCGAGTCGAGACGGGTTCCAGTTCAGATGCTTCCCCCCTTCTTTTTGTATGTAGCGCTGCATACTTCACTTCTGCAGTTTCTAAGCGGTACACATAACATATGCGACTAATTCGCATTTTATGTCCGTTAATTTACCGAGTTCGGAAGGAAGTAATGCCAAGGTGCCCTGACAGGTTGCACCTCCCAGACTCCAGAACACCGCACGTGTCAGCTGCGAGAGATAGACCGAAAAAGCGTCCGGCACAAGTGAAAAGAACAGGGGCCTCGTAGCACGTGCGACTGTAGAAAGAGAATAGGGGTGTTTTAACTGGAAATCCACTGAAGGGGCTGTAAGTAGGTGTAAAAAGTAGTGGCAATATTCAAGATAAGAATTGGGGTAGTGGGGCTCCGTTTCGGTTGGTCTCGGTTCACTTCCACCTTAACATATCTATCGTTTAGAAAGGTTCGCATAAAAGAACCGACTACGTGCAAACGAGCAAGCCAACTTCTAGAAATGTTCTAAACACTCTAAAATGAACAGACTATACCATGGGAACGGAACCTACTTAATGTTGGCCGTTCCGAGTTCACACGTACCTTTTTTCAAACATACATGTTTGTTTTTCACTGACAATGCGGCTGTGTGGTTTCTGACAATGAGGAATCGCAGGGCATACCTGTGCTTCCAGCCACACGTGCGGGGCGTGAAGCCAAGGGTCTGCGTGAAGCCAAGGGTCTGAGACCAGTGGCGTGCTCCACTTCCCTTCATAAAACTCTGTCATGGGGCCGACTCCAGTGCCCACTTTGGCAGTGACGTCAGTGTGGTCCATTGTATACTACTCAATAAAATAGCTTTCAAATTCAGACTTCCAGCGCACACGTGCCATTATATGGATGACGTCACCATACATCTGTTTAATTGCATAGAATGCCCTCAGTAGCCTGTCAATCAAGTGCCCAGGTGTGTAACCCAAAGGACAGTTAATGTCGTCATATGACCATGTAAAGTGCCAATCCCAACATAACCAACACTTCGGATGGTTGTAGCAAGGCCACTGGCTTTATGTAGCAGGTGAGTTCAAAATTATGCAGCAAGGTGGGCTAACTTATGCACCAAGAAAAGGTAATTTATGTGCCATATTGGGGTATGTTTTGTGCTAGTTTTGCCTTATTTGTCTACATGTTGACACTATCTGCGCATTAGGATTAGTTTGACACATACTGTGAAAGGCAACAAAAAGGTGGCCAGTCAACCTTTGCCAAGGGCCTTGCCTTGCACTGCAACGTGCATGTATTGCTGAGTTTTAAGTAACTTTTGATCCATTTGAGCTTCCAACCATATGCCTTTGTTGATAAAAACCTGCAGATTATGAAGCAGATGATTAATTATGTGGAAAGCGCCACAGCTACAAAAACACTCAATTCCAGAATTCCAGTGACCCTGGCTATAAAGCTTACTACGAACATGTACATTCCCCCGCGATGTTCCATAAATAAAGAGCAGGTTTACTGGCCTAGTCTGGAGTTGTGCACGTGGGCCCAGCTTTGAGAGGCCTAATTTACAAATGGTCATATTGTGCAGGCACACCTGGACTACTTGTTAGGTCTGGAGTAAACAGATTATTGCTATTCTACCATTATAGGCTCCACACCTTACACCCACCCTTTCTTCCACCAGCCTTTTTCAGCCATTGGCTTGAGACCTGCCAATCACACATTGGCTCAGCCCAGTGGAGAATTAATCATCCGCTAGTGGGGACGATTGTGGTGGGTGGGGGTTTCGAATCCCAAAATCAACAAAATCAAAGTTGACTGAAAGCTTCTTGGCTGTGATAACTATTACATTTGTAGGTAACAGTATTGTTGTCATTGAAGCCTGTCTGCAGTGGACTGCATGGGGCGTTATAATGAACAAACTAACTTTTCTAAAAAAAAAAATAAAAAACAACTTTTGAAATTTAACAACATGAACAAACTATCCTGCTTACTTTGGACAGATCTCAACATGCCTACAGCTCCCATCTATGGTGGCATGCCCCTGGTAGGCCGCAGCCTAGGAGGCTGTGTTTAGAGGTAGACAAGCTTCCAGGTTCTCATGGCCCTTTCTAGGGGGCGCCACCTGCACAGTGGGGCCGGTGTGAGCATACTTGCCATGGCTGAGGTTGGGTTCCTGCCCTGACCACGGCTCCATATTGTACCTGGGCACCATTTTCAGTCTGTTTTAGTTCTTTTTCTGCTGGTGTTGTTCTATCTAATGGATGCAATGCACGTTTTGTACCATCTCTAAAATGCTGTGAACCTTCCCGTGCGCTCATGTCAATGCACCCTCTCTTTTGCAGAAGACACGGACCTGTACCAGGTGGTGGATTCCGAGCAGAGCCCCAGCCCCGGGGGCAGCGAGGCCGACCTGCAGGACGAGCAGGAGGAGCTGTGCAGCGAACCGAGCAGCGGCACCACCCCGGAGCGAGAGCCCGGGCAGCGGGCGGAGCAGCAGGGCTCGGGTCCCGGGGCCGCCCACAGCCCCCAGGGTGGCTCGCAGCAGGCCAAGCCCAAGCGGAAGCGCACGGGCTCGGACTCCAAGTCGGGCAAGCCCCGGCGGGCGCGCACGGCCTTCACCTACGAGCAGCTGGTGGCGCTAGAGAACAAGTTCAAGTCGACGCGCTACCTGTCGGTGTGCGAGCGCCTCAACCTAGCGCTCAGCCTCAGCCTGACCGAGACGCAGGTCAAGATCTGGTTCCAGAACCGCAGGACCAAGTGGAAGAAGCAGAACCCGGGGGCGGACACCAGCGCGCCCACCGGGGGCGGCGGCGGGGGCGGCGGCATGGGTGGCGGCCTAAGCCCGCTCAGCCACTCCCCGCCCATGGGCGGCCCGCTCTCCATGCACGGCGGCGGCCACCACGGCTACGCGGGCCCGCACCACCACCACCCGGGCGCAGGCGGGCTCATGTGCGCGGCGCAGCTGCCCTTCCTCCCCGCGCACTCGGCCGCCGCCGTGCTCTCGCCCTTCGTGCTCAGCTCCCAGGGCTACGGGGGGCCCGCCTTCTACACGTCGCACTTATAGACTAGGACTGGAGCCCGCAAGGACTCACGGACTCTAAGGTCCACTAGGAGGCGCTGGACTTACTGCGTGGTCGTACCGTAGGGAGATAGGGGCCCTGCGCAGAGACACGGAGGCCCCTGCAGTGCGCCCACCACAGGCCAAGATCCTGTTCGGAAGCACGGAGGCCCAGGAGGACGCATGGTGATCACCACAGTGCAAGAGACTACAGGGCAAGGGCTCGTGCACACACCACAGTGCAAGAGACTACAGGGACAAGAGCCCTCCCAGAGAGACACAGCCTCGAGAGGAAGCAGTGTGTGCCCAGCACAGCCACAGGGCAAGAGACCAGAAGGGCTCCGGGCAGAGAGGCTCAGAGACAGACCGTGTACCAATAGGTGATATGGGGCAAATAGGAGATGCTAGATATTTTGCGAACCGGGGGGGGGGGGGGGGGACGACAGAGTCTCAACATCTGGCACCATTTACTGCAGTTCATTGTGTTCGCTGTCTTCAAAATTAATTAGGAACAACTTACTTTAAAAACTATAACTAGACGTTGCAGCTTTGTGGGGCCTTGGGAATAATACCCACCGCCGTCCTCCCCCAAACACTCACCCTCCAAGCCACCATGTAAAGTCAGACAAGAAAATGCGTCACAGGTGATGCAGTGCCCCCCCCCCCCCCCCCCAAGACAGATTATGGGAGGGGGACATAGTTAGGTGCTAGCGCTCTCGAGCACGATGCGCGTCCACACTGACCCCGATTTCATTTAGATGGCGCCAACCAGGTGAGCAGAGGCCGCGAGACCCGGAAAAAGCACGCGCCAACGATGGCAGCGGAAACAATTCCATTACACCCGGATGATGCACTCACAGACCAAGGCACTAAAGGGAAGCCAGACAAGAGGGCCTGCTCCGAGACTGTCAGACACCGGGGGAAGCATGGTGTTCAAAGTAGCAGGCGATGGGACGGACTACCCACACACAGACCCAAGGGGTGCCCTGACAGGGCACGAGCTAACCTCTCCCTCTCATAGACCTGTGGGGGTGCACTGACAGGGCATGGGCTAGCCTCTCCCACTCATAAGCCAAAGGGGTGCACTGATGGGTTGAGCTGGACTCTCCCACTCATAGACCCAAGGGGCGCACTGACAGGGCAAGAGCCCACGATTCTTGTGTGCTTGTGTGTTGGGGGGAGGGGAGTAGTGAGGTGCTCCTGTGAGTGAAGAGGAGTGAGATCTCCAAATGAGACTCCTAGGGGAAAGAGTGCACTTACAAAGCATGAGCTAGCATCTCCCACTCATAGACCCTAGGGGTGCCCTGACAGGGGTTTGAGCTGGACCCTCCTGCTCACTGACCAAGGGGCCCTCGCAGTGTATGGGTCGGACGTTCCCACTCATGGACTGGGGTGGGACGGGGGTATTAATAGGGGCAGGGCTAACTAGATAGGAGACGGAGTGAGATCTCCAGCTCTGAGATAAAGAGGTTCGCCGACAGATGGTCTGGCCACCCCTACTTATAGATCAGGGTGCACGGACAGGTAGAATGGTTTTCCAACTCCTATGGGGGAAGCTCTCCTCACAGAACTGTGACTAGGCCTAGCCGTTAAACGTGGTCAAGTAACCAGGAGAGGTGAGGTTCTCCTCAAAGGAAAAATGAGGTGAACGGGCAGAGGATCTTGATATCCGAGACCAGAGGATTGCAATATGCTGAGGTCAGATGGGGTTCCCCCCTCTCCCTCTCCCCTGGGCTATGAGGAGCACCGCCCCAGCCATATCAGCGCATTGCACTCCTTTGGGTTCTGAGAAGAACCGCCCCAGCCATATGCGTGCACTGCATCCCTCGAGCTCTCCGAGGAACGTCCCAGCCATGCAAGCACGTTGCATCCGCTGGGACCCACCTTTAGCTCCTCACACCCCTTTTTACAAACACTCCCAAGACCTCACATCAGATTCTCACCCACACTCTGTGTCCTCACAACCGTTGCTCCTCACACCCCATTGGGCCATAGCCCTATGGCCCTCACAACCAAATTTGTAGTCAATTCCCAGTGATGGCCCACACATCCTAACACCCCTGTCATTGTGTTTACCACTGTAGACCAATATCATTAGAGCGACTGACAGGCCCTCGCACCTCTCAGAATCCACGGTGGCTGCGGCAGCTGTGCCGGAAGTCAGCCATCTTGACGAAAGCTGCAGGCAAAGCAATAAGAGAACACTGCGAGCTAAACCACGCCCCTGTTGACGAAACGTGGTATTTAACGTAGGTCAAAGAAACTCGTCCTAGTACTAGACCCTGCGCATCACCGAGACTGCGAACCTCTATGCGGGGGTTCGCCAGACGCACCCTCACGCTACGCAACTTCCGGACGTACAATACAAGGTGCCGGAAGTACTATACAAGGTGCCTTTTCTGTCCTGACAGAGTGACGAGTTGCCACAGGAACTGCCCCCACGCCCTCTCCTGGTCAGCAGGACTCGAACAAAGGCGGGACATTCACCCGCCCCGTTATAACGCAAAACCATATTGTATTTATATCAATACGGTTGTTTTATTCCCCCTATCTTGTCTTCGGTTTCCATATCTGTACACCTTGTTTCCTGCAAAAATATGCTCCTCCCAGTTTGCCCCGCACTTATGACACGCACCCTCTGCCTATATACCCTGCCATTCCCCTTTTAAAAAAATGGATGCGAACACCTTGAAAACAAATTAGATTACAAATGTTTTTAGAAATATATATATCATACGATCGGTTGTTCCAATCGAGAAACTCTTCCACTTCTTTACCTCATTTAAGGCTTTTGTTTACACAGGTTCTGCCGAAATGTTTGTAATATAGCGGGTTGTAAATATACGCTGTAAATGACCCGGCACTTTTTATTCTATTTATTTTACATTCTTATGTGTGGCCACTAAAATACAATGACTTGAATGTTATGCAGGGATCTGGGTATTTCGTATTGACAACAAATGGTCGCAAAAAATTGTGCACGAAACTATTTTTAAAATAATTATGTAAAACATTTTGCTTTTTCATTATGCAGCTCTTTCAGTCGAACAATTTCCCAGTTCCTCTTTAATATTTGGAGCAAAAAGTTTGTTACTAGTTGCGGACATGATTCCATTCCCCGTTTCTAGTAAATATTAATACTTTTAAAAAGTTCGAGTTTTCTGACCTTTTGCAGGTCAGGAAATTTGAACAAAACTTTTTCATCGCGTTTTTTTTCGTGCAATTAATTTTCGGCCAAATGTTTTCAAAGACCTGATACTGCTCCAGCCATCTGACTCTCAGGGTAAACATGGAACTCTAGGTCTCTGACCTACGGCAAATAAAAACATACACCAGTTGTTTCATGACGTTAAAGTATGGCGGTATGCGCACTGCAGTTAAATATAGTCATAAATTAATGTTTTTAAAAGCACGTATCAGTTCACTGCAGGGGGGAGGGGGCGAATGTAATCTCATCTGAGATTTGCAATATGAAGCCTACGGTATTTGTATTATGTGTAAAATAATTGCTTGGCACACTATGTATATACACCTGGTTGTAATAAAGTTTTACATTTGTACTTGTACGGTATGATGAAGTGTTGTGCCAAAAGATAACGAAAGCACTTTGTTTGCTAAAAACTTTAAACGAGTCAATAAACTTGGAATAAAAAAATATTTTTAGTTTTTGTGTCAGCGTCTGTTCAGGTGATAAGTTCTCTCCCATAGGCACACGTCAAACATGCGAACCTACCAGTTAATAATCAAAACGTATTATCTCGTGTTCTCTACCACTCTTATCGCCCACCAAACGGTGCGCAATTTATCGACCTCGGAAAGATAACCCACTAAGCCAGTCCTCCTAGGAATCCAGCTCACCAACGTCCTCCAGAATGAATATAGGAGCATATTATCAAGCCAGGCGATAAAATGAGGCAGAAAACTGCCGCTAAAACGGCGATAATGGGCTTGATAATATGCTCTATGGAATTCCAATTGAAGCCCATGTTAAATGTGAAGGACGCCTAACATGGGCTTCAATTGGAATTCCATAGAGCATATTATCAAGCTAATTATCGCCGTTTTAGCGGCAGTTTTCTGCCGCTAAAGCGGCGATCATTTTATCGCCTGGCTTGATAATATGCCCCTTAGTTCTCAGCAGCGCGCTCTTATCCAACTGAGCTGTGGTACTCCTTTGTAAGTATGCACAATTCCGCAAATATAAGTAGTTACAGCTGCATATACACAAGAATACACGTATACATGCATGAAGTGCATGTTTTATTGTGCTGTGGAGATTTATTCAGCTCGAGTTCAGTCATTAATGGGCCTTCAGAAACCCTCCAATAAGCACAATAGGCCGTGTGAACAATAACCAAACGAGTCTAAAATGGCCAGAGCAGTTGCACATTTTGTGTCTTTGATTAGTGTGTTTGACATAGCGCTGCCTACCCGCAGTGAGCAACTGAGCGCTCTACAGTGAACGTTTTGAATGTCATTTATTTAGATAAAAAAATATAAGCAGGAAATAACAAGACATTGGTTATGAATGAGGTTTCCAGCGGAAAACAGAATATTTTCCTGTAGCGTGACCTCTCAAACACAACCGATTGTGCTGTACATGAAACAAAATTGTGAGGGGCTGATCAGGTTGACTTACAAAAAAGAATGTTCTGGTGCTCATGTTTTTTTAAAAGTACTGTAGGACACACTGCACTATTCGTTTTGCTTTACAAAATGACACAATTTCACGAACAGGTGGTTAAAAGAGGAATGTCCGCGTCAAGTGCTTGGGGCGGGTTTCGAACCGCCTCTTTAAACCGAGGGGAGCGATTCATACTACAGACCGGAGCAGAAGGCAGAGTTACTGTGTCCTGCGAGTGCTATCTGTTCTTCTATGTATCAATTCACGGAAGGAATACTTTGTTGAAAATCAATGGAGTTTTCAGTTCCGAATTGAAGACTTTTTTATTCGTCGCGCACAGGGTTTACTGGAGTGCGTTTGGCATAAATGAAGGTTTTGGATGAAAATCGAATCTGGTTAAAGAAAGATTAGAGACCACAGTTTTCATTTATTTTATTTAAAATCGCATTTTGCGAAACCCCACGCAAATTATAACGGAACGACCCAAACTGTTTAAAACTGCAAATAAAAACCTTTACAATAACAAAATAAATATGAATACAAAAATGAAAATACTGAAGCAATTTTTGTTAATAATTAATATAAAAATAACAACATGGTCACAGGACTATGCAATGGCCGAGGTAGGCATTCGACAGGATGTCAGAAGTAACAGAAAGCAGGAAAGCTCGATTATTGGTTCGGGGAGGCCAGAAATCCCGGGAACTAGGACTGTCTTTTTCCAGTTTTAGCTGGTGTGAGTTTGTGTCACTTTGATGCGACTATAGGCCGTGTTGGCATGTTCTGGTTTATTGCGTGTGTTTGGCTATAGCACACAACATATTACAACACCGTCTGAAAACCCATTTTCAAACAATCTTACAGAAACCAAAGGTTGCCGTTTTGAACTTGATATGTGCATTTTAATTAAACGCTATCAGCAGATTTTTCACAATTAGCGCAAATGAGAACAGACCGAAGTAAAAAGCCAAGCGCCTCCTTCGTAAGACACGCAATAACATACTTCAGTTTAGCAGACTTTACCTGCAGCCTTCAACGGCTTATTGTAACAAAATGTATAATTTACAACAATGTATACTTGACAAAAAAAATCATCAATGTGTAAACCAGTAACTTTGGTTTACAGTGTATGTTGGTACCAGCTTTAAAGCGCTTCGACGCTTCGTTAGAGGGGGTTAGCACATAAAGCAACTACAATACAATACTAGTAGGAATCTGCGATTGGTGGGTACTTCTGAAATAAAAGCGGATATCCTAAGTGCGCAGTTCTGTGAAGTTGATTGAATCGCCCTTGCAGGGATGAAAGGCCGAGTCAGTCGATCTTGACTGGGTTCGAGCTCAGCTGTCTTCTCAGCTCCTCCTCGCCCAGGATTTAGTAATAGCGTGGGAGCCTCTTTCAGTTTAAAGGAGAAACTAGGCAGCTGGTTAAAGAAGCGACCTACGTAAAGGGGCTTATTGTTGGGAGAAGTGGGCTTCTAAGCACACGGATTAATTAACAAGCGCTACATGTATACCGCTTCGAGTCGACCGAATACTTGTGTAGCACCAGCTACTAGCCTTCCCGTCTCCTGCACAAACTGATACCCATAGCCCGCGCTTGTCCAGATTATTTTTTAATATATATTTATTTGTTATTAATAGCGCTGTTTGAAGGCTCAGACTTGCGCTTGAGGCACACGTTAATGTTGCCACTAGGCCAGTAAGTAAGGACAGCTTTAAAGTGAGTGATCCGAAATTCAAGGGTGCTCCCCTCCACGGCCCCCCTCGCTCCGTCTTTCCTCCCTACTCTGCATATCAGGGAGGTTGTAGGTATCCCCTTAGCGTTTTTACCTACACTTACGTGCTGAACGCTGACAGCATGCGACTTTGGCGTACACCGGGCGAAACGTGTCTATGATTGTTGGACTTCTCTGAGATATGTCCACACGTGATTGAACACAAGCGCTCCTCCAGCCTTTCCAAAATCCTTCACCCCTAACAAATGTTTTTTCAGTGGTTCCCCTTTTGATTGTGAATGTTAAAGCATATTTAAAAAAATATATATTGGCAAAAATAGTCGTGCATGCTAAGTGTTAGACTTCTCTGCCAACTAGTGCTATAAATGATTAGATAGCTGGACTGCCGTGGTTCTATGCGCATGGATGCTCTGCAGCAGCAAATCAAGCATGTGTCTAAAATGGCGCCCCCCAAAGGAACACTGGAGGCTGCAGAGACTAATATTGTTGCCACGTCACTGGTACAGTGAACATGTCAGCTGTGTGCCAGTAGAAATAACAGCAGCTTTAAAGAAATAGTGTGACTACTATACTTGCCAACATTGCCCCCGTGCCAGTTAACAGCCCAGCATGAGCCAAAATAAACAACGGCTACTGTGACATGCCATGGCACTCACGTTGCTTACCAGGGCAGTCTTTCAGTGGCTGCAGATCTATCACCCAATCATTCTCGCCGCCACTCACCAGTCAAGCTCACGCGCCTTGTGGGTGACGTCATTCACTCCTGGGCGAACCATTCACCGAAGGGAGCGGGTGTGCTGCAGACTTTCCTCTTGCAGTGCGTAGCTTGGGTGTGGGGTGTTACAACCCCTAGAAAATGTATTTTCTGGATAATGGTTGGGTACAGGTGCTTTCAGCCGGGTATGGTGGTGTCTGCCGACATTCACCAGGAATTTTTACATACACGCAGACGAATACGCACACATTCTCTCCCGCTGTTTTGAAACTCTTCAAAGAAGTTGGTTATTGTACAAAATACTGTGGGCGTCATATACAATGAGGCTGCAGCACCGACGTGTCACTTTTTACGGCGCTCTGGTGGCGCAGGGGCCTCCTCCATATTTAACAGGCAGCACTAAGCCACTTTTCGTGGCTTAATGTAGCCTTATAAATATTGTTCCCTTTAACACAGTTTTCTACGTTAAAGAGACTTGAAATGGGTGTTGCTGTGGGCATTCCCAGCAACGCCCATGTCTTTTTGGCACTGCCCCAGATTTAAGAGGAATCCTATCTCTGAGGAAGCGCCAAAAACATACGCCTCCCAACAGGGCCGGACTGGGAACCAAAACAGGCCCTGGCAAAGTGCTCGGCTGGCCCACCCCCCCGGGCGGTTGGTGGTGCCACAGAGCTCTTTGCCAGGGCCGGTTTTCGGCCGATTTTGTTACAGGGCCGATTTTGCAGCTATGTTGCAAAAATGGCCCTGTAACAGAACGGGGGGGGTGCTGCTACTGCTCGAACAGCCAGGTCTTGAGGAGTTTCCTGAAGGTCAGCAGGTCCTAGGTCTGTCGTATGCGGATGGGGAGGGTGTTCCAGGTCTTAGCGGCGAGGTGGGAGAATGATCTGCCGCCGGCGGTTGCTCGTCGGATGCGGGGCGGTGGCGAGGGCGAGGTCGGTGGAGCGATGCTGGCGGTTCGGGGTGTAGAAGGTGAGTCGTTCATTGAGGTACGCTGGTCCGGTGTTGTGGAGTGCTTTGTAAGCGTGGGTGAGGAGCTTGAAGGTGATCCTCTTGTTGACGGGGAGCCAGTGCAGGTCTTTCAGGTGGGCTGTGATGTGGCGGGGGATGTCGAGGATGAGGTGTGTAGAGGCGTTCTGTATGCGTTGTAGTCATTTCTGGAGTTTGGCTGAGGTTCCTGCGTAGAGTGCGTTGCAGTAGTCCAGCCTGCTGCTGACGAGGGGCTGGGTGACCGTTCTTCTATTTCCAGTAGGGATCCATCTGTAGATCTTGCTGAGCATGCAGAGGGTGCTGAAGCATGAGGAGGAGACGGCGTTTACTTGCTGGGTCATCGACAATGCTGAGTCCAGGATGACCCCCAAGTTGCGTGTGTGGTCAGTGGGCGTTGGTGCAGTTGCCAATGCGGCGGTGGCTCCGATGATGAGGACCTCCGTCTTGTCTGTGTTCAGTTTCAGGCGGCTGTTTATCATCCAATCGGCGAAGGCCTTCATTCTTTCCTGGAGGTTGGATTTGGCGGTGGTGGGGGCCTTGGTGAGGGAGAGTATCAGCTGGGTGTCGTCAGCGTATGAGATGATGTTGAGGTCGTGTGATCGGACGAAGTTGGCGAGCGGTGCCATGTAGACGTTGAAGAGTGTCAGGCTGAGGGACGATCCGTGGGGTACACCGCAGATGATCTTGGTGTCCTTGGAGCGGAACAGGGGGAGGTGGACACTCTGGGTTCTGCCAGTGAGGAGGGAGGTGGTTCAGTGCAGGGCTTTGTCGCGAATCCCTGCGTTGTGTGCGAAGGGTGTGGTGGCAGACGGTGTCGAAGGCGGCCGAAAGGTCCAGGAGGATGAGGGCCGCAGTTTCTCCGTTGTCCAGCATGGCCCTGATGTCGTCGGTGGCAGCGATGAGGGCTGTTTCGGTGCTGTGGTTGCTGCGGAATCCGGATTGGGATGGGTCCAGGATGTTGTTCTCTTCGAGGAAGGGGGTCAGTTGTTTGTTGACGATCTTCTCGATGACTTTCGCCAGGAACGGGAGTAGGGAGTTAGGCCGGAAATTCTTGAGGTCCGCCTTGGGTTTCTTGAGTAGGGCATCAATCTCTGCGTGCTTCCAGCTCTTTGGGAAGGTGGCGGTCTCAAAGAAGCTGTTGATGACCTTGCGGAGGTGGGGTGCGATGGTGGAGCTTGCTTTGTTGAACATGTGGTGCGGGCAGGGGTCAGATGGTGAGCCTGAGTGGATGGTGTTCATGATTTTGATGGTGTTGTCGTCGTTGACGTGAGTCCAGGAAGGCAGGAGGTGGCTGGGGGCGGTGAGTCTGAGGTGTCGGTGTCTGTCGGGGGGGCCTGGTTGTTGAAGCTGTCGTGGATGTCTGCGATCTTTCGGTGGAAGAAGGTGGCTAGGTAGTCGCAGAGGTCTTGCGATGGCGGGATGTCGTTGGAGTTGGAGCTGGGGTTGGAGAATTCCTTCACAATGTTGAAGAGCTCTTTGCTGTTGTGTGCGTTGTTGTCAATGCGCTCTTTGAAGGAGGTCCTTTTGGCGGTTCGGATGAGTTGGTGGTGTTTGCGGATGGCACTCTTGTAGGCTGCTTTGTTGTCCGGTGTCTGTTCGTGGTGCCACTTCTTCTCGAGCCTACGGCAGGCCTGCTTAGATGCCTGGAGGTCGGCGGTGAACCAGATGGCTTTTCTGTCGGTGCGTCTGTTAGAAGGATTTTTGATCGGGGTGAGAGTGTTGGCACAGTCGTCGATCCATTGCCTGAGGTTGCGGGCGGCGGTGGTGACAGTTGGTGGGTTTCGGGCGAGGGTGGTGAGTAGCTGGTCTTCGATGACTTTGCTCCAGCTGCGGCGGTGGGACTGTTGCGTGTGGTGGTGTGTGGTGGGCTTCTCAAAGGTGAAGTAGACGCAGCGGTGGTCGGTCCAGTGGAGTTCGGTGGTGTGGCTGAAGGTGACATGGTTGTTGGCGGAGAAGATGGGGTCGAGCGTGTGTCCGTCGGAGTGGGTGGGAGTCGTGACAAGCTGTTTGAGTCCCAGGTTGTCGAGGTTGTCGAGCAGGGTGGTGGAGTTGCTGTCGTTGGTGTTCTCGAGGTGGAAGTTTAGGTCTCCAAGGAGGATGTAGTCCATGAAGGCAAGGGTGTGCGTGCTGACGAAGTCGGCGATGGAGTCGGTGAACTGCGGCCAGGGGTTTCTGTGGACAATGGCGATTATTCCTCCTGTTCCGTTGGCGCGGTCCCTGCGGGTAATCTTGTAGCCGTCAGGGATGGCTATGGCGACGTCGGGTGCCGAGGAGGGGTTCATCCAGGTCTCCGTCAGGAAGGTTTGGAGGCTGGTGTAGCTGCAGTTCCGGCAGGAGAAGGGTCCTTGGGTGCGCTTCGGGGTGGCCCGGAAGCAGGTGTGTAGTCGGCCGGCATTGAGGGCGTGGAGGGTGCTGCCGTCGTTGCGGTGTCGGGCGTTGTGGCGTTCGCAGGGGCCAGGGGGTCTGGCGCTGGGCGCGGTCCCTGCGGGTAATCTTGTAGCCGTCAGGGATGGCTATGGCGACGTCGGGTGCCGAGGAGGGGTTCATCCAGGTCTCCGTCAGGAAGGTTTGGAGGCTGGTGTAGCAGCAGTTCCGGCAGGAGAAGGGTCCTTGGGTGCGCTTCGGGGTGGCCCGGAAGCAGGTGTGTAGTCGGCCGGCATTGAGGGCGTGGAGGGTGCTGCCGTCGTTGCGGTGTCGGGCGTTGTGGCGTTCGCAGGGGCCAGGGGGTCTGGCGCTGGGCACGGTCCAGGCGCAGATGGGCTTGCCTTAGGTGCGCCTTCGGCACGCCAGCGGCACGCCAGCGGCACACCCGCTGCGCGCGGCCGCTGCGCGGCCGTCTTAAGAAGGGGAGGTGGGAGGGAGGAGCAGCTGGGAGGCGGGGCCGCAGGGGACACAGCAGCAGGAAACTAGAGATCAGAACCGGTGGGGAAAAAAACAAGACAAAAAAGGGTAAAGGAAATACAAGGAATAAGACAGAATACAAGCAGAATAAAACTGAATACAATAAGGACAGAGTGCAGAGTTAAAAAAGAAGGCAAACAGGAAACAGGGGCAGTGCGAGTACCCCGATACCTACAGCCCACCACTGGGCCACCAGGGATGAGGCGCTGGTGGTAGCCTGTGGGTGGAGGAGGGCCTCAAACTCACAGCAGGACAGCAGCAGCGAGCTCAGGGACACGGCACAACAGGTGGTGCTGTGCGACGTGGGGTGCCTGGTACAGGGTCAAGGGTCGCTTTCCTCACCGCGCAGCGGCCGCCATAAGAAGGGGAGGTGGGAAGAAGGAGTAGCTGGGAGGCGGGCCGAATGGGTGAGCGGGGCCGCAGGGGACGCAACGGCAGGAAACTGGAGACCCCTCATGCACCCTGCTTGTCGTGTAAAGTATTTTAACATGATATGCCAACGTGATTATTGGATAATCTGGCACTCACACCCCTCTAATCTTACTGACCAAACTACGCTCCTGCCCTCTTGGTTGGAATCTCTGAAGCTGAAAAGTGAGATTATTATATTGCATTGCATTGTATTTGCTACATCAGCTACCAGGTAAGGCCAAAAATAAACTCAAAATCAGTTTATTGATTTTCAAGTCTCCACACCTGGGTACCACGTCTTACCTGACACCACTTCTCATGATATATGGAGGACACAGGGGCCATGGAGCAAAAACACTCTCCACCTAGAACTCATAAATCTAGAAACATCTCTATATGGTGACCACCTCCCTCCAGGACATTCTGGACATTGTGTCCATTCAGGAGTGTAATAAGATTGGAGGGGTGTGGACTTCAGATTTCCCAACAGTCATGCTGGGATATCTTGTTGAAACATTATCTGAGAATCAGGAAATGAAAGGGGGTTAAGGAACAATGGATAGAGAGAGTAGGGCAGATTGTTAGGAGCACTTAAAACAACATTTTCAAACTAATCAACACTTTGTAAGGCCTTCAAAACAGAGATGAGAGAGTGTGTGCGTGGCTGGGTGTGTGTGTGTGTGTGTGTGTGTTTTTGCCAGTGTAGGATTGTAAAAATCCCAGGTGAAATCTGACAAACACTTCATCACACTGACTGAGGACCATGGTACCCAACTACTCAGTACAGAATAAATTTTTTAGGGGGGGTGTAACACCCCCAAACACACCTCTTGAAGCTAAGCCCCTGTGTCTGTCAAGCACTTTTGTGTGATAACCTAATGCATTCTGGGAGTAGCAGTCTTGTTTAGCTTCATTTCAACTACTCATTACCACAATACAGCTGAAGTCAATGATTTGTATGTGAAAAGTTCAGGAATGTAAACACTGCCCAGAATGAACTGGAATGAGGTGGTTACAATATATTTCTGGAACTAAAACAGTTGTTTATAAGAGCCACTGCCAGAGCCTTGAAATCCCTGCCACACTTGTTTAGGACACAACAGGACCTTCTGCTTTCATCCTAAAAGGATGTAATGCCATTTCAGAATGGTAAATTTAAAGATAAGTATAAAAAACAAACAAAGTGCCTGCCAAGGAAAGAAACCAAGGGAGTGGTCTGGTGGCCCTTGCCAGCTGCCGGGCCCCCTTAAAAAAGTGGATTCAAATAAGAAAAATTTGTGAAATGGGAAGCGTATCAGATAGAGTGAGGAAGAGCATCAGGGAGCATTGGAGGGGGATAAAAAGAAAGTGTGCAGGGGTGACAGAAACAAGAAGGAGGAGAGCAAGGAAACATAACCACTCCCATGGAGTGCTGAATGAAAAAGAAAACAAAAAGTCCCCTCAATGCATCAGTAGGAGGGTACTACAAGTCCAATCAGAACACAGTGAAACTGAAAATCTCATGGAGGGACAACATAAGAATAAGAAAGAAAGCTTTCATTATTTTGTCTAGTATCTCCATCAAATGAATTTAGTAGATATAGTTGCAATCACTTATACATCCCCATTTTTAAGTACTGGCTTAGCAACTTTAAACCGCCAAATGCATATCAGTGTACAGTAGCATAATTGTTCAGCACAATTATTAATTGTCTTTTACGTCTCGCCTACAGACAGATTTTAGTTGTCTGTTGTCTAAAGATATATAGTGGACTATTCCAAAAGTTAAAGTGGCTTTGAGCCAGCCTATTGCTTATCAATGGTTAACTTTCTTGCCACTCTTACTTGTTTGCTTCTTAATTATTGGTTTTCTTTCTTCTTATTGTTTTTGTGCCTCCCCTGGAGACTAGCTTGTTCACCATCCTTTTGATTGGAAGAGTCCTATCCTGCCACGTTTCATAATTATGAAACTACACTTTTCTTTTTCTTTCAGCACTCCATGAGACTCTCTCTTTTCTCTTTCTCTCTCTCTCTTGTCCGTTCATGTCCTTCATGATAGCCCCCCCTTTGCTGCTTCGCTGCCTCCCTGGTTTTTTAATTGTTTACTTGTTATTGTGCTATTGTGCTCAACCTTGTTTAACTCATCTTTGTTCAATTTTGTTCAACTTGCTTAGTTTTGTACTGCCTTTGTTTTAATTTCTGCTTGTTTTTCACACGTTTGCTTTCCTGCCATTTTTCTCATCTCATCTCCCTCCCGCTGGCCCCACCCATCACTTTCCAGTGCCCCTCCCTCATCCCAGGACCTACTTAATGAGGGCTGCAGCACGGTCACGCAGCGGACGCACGCAGCAGGCATGCCATCGGTGCTTCAAAGACAAGTCCATCTGCACCCATCTACGCCTGGAAAGCACACAATGCGAGGAACCCTGGCTCTTCTGCTACTTGCAGATACACCGCCACTGAGCTCCATGCACTGGACCCCAGACTCCACAACAACTATTGCCGCACCTCTTCATGATCAATGGTAGGACCATTTTACTGCCAGCACTGCCTCTTCTCCTTCAACACTGGAGCACCCACACACACAGTGACCACAACCATGCTGACCATGACCGCTTCAGAACAACTCCACTGCCTCCTGCTCAATGCCCAATAACTCTGCAAGCACGCCACTGAGATCTAGGACATCATCACCTCCCTCATCCCCGTTGTCATCTTCCTCACCGAGACCTGGTTCAACCTCACATCTGCGCCCGTCATTGCCTCAGAAACGCTGGACAGCCACAAGATAGCACACTGAGATGGCACCAACAAACAGGTAGAATCGCCATCATCCACTACACCACCACCTCAGGCGACACCATCCCAATCATGGGGCACCTCAATTTCCAGCTCCATAGCGATGGCAAAACCACCATCAGAGGCACCCTGCCTACAGATCTCCAGGACCTCACCCCAGCTTCTCGACACTATCTCCGAATTCATTGCCCCGCTCGCCATAGACTCCAAACACTACATCTTCCTCAGAGACCTCATTTTTCACTTCGACGATCTTAACAACACCAGCACCGCCAATCTAATAGAAAGCATAAACAACATCTGCCTCACCCAACTTGTCACCAACCCCACACACATTGCAGGATACTCACTAGACCCTGTCTTCACGGCCAGCGACTGAGTCAAGTACTGTTATGTCACCAAGCTCACCTGGACAGAACACGCCATTGTCCACTTCAACATCACAGGATCCTCCAGAACCCCTACCGCCCACCAAGCACCTCACACCGCAGCTGGAACAAAGTATCATAGAGCCAGTGGACTGACGTTCTCAACACCTCCCACCCTGACACAGCAACCAACCTAGAACAGGCTGTCAAGAACTTCTCCTCTGGATCACCAACAGAGTCACCCATGTCGAGCCCACCAAACTCAAGAGATCCTCCAAACAGACCAGTTGGTACACCATGGAACTAACAACCACAAAACGCAAGAAATGGGACACCAGCAAGGAACCCACAGACTGAGCCACATTCAAGACTTGCTTCAACCAATACTACCAACTCCTGAAAGAGACGAAAAGGAGAGTCCTTACTGACCACATTAAAGCCAGTTCTAACCCCAACAAAGACCTCTTCAACATTGTCAGAGAGTTCTCAAACCCCTCAGCCACCGAAAACATTGTCACCCCTACTGCGCCACCCTGGCAGATTTCTTCCATGGCAAGATCTCCACCATCTCCAAAAACTTAGAACCTCAACCCACTGCTGCCAACATCCACAGCCTCCTCGCTCCCACAGATGCAAACCCCTATCACCTGCTCACCACATGAGACCATATCACCCTTCAAAACACCACAGCCATCCTCAACTTCATCAACTCAGGAGCACCCAGTGACACTTGTCCACACCACATCTACAACCTCTTGGCCAAGCCAATCAGCAACAAGCTCACCACCATCTTTAATGCATCCATCACCATGACCACCTTTCCCGAAGAATGGAAATATGCAGAGGTCAAACACCTTCTCAAGAAACCATCCGCCAACCCCAGTGAACTACTATCCCATTTCTCTTTCCCCTTTCCTTAAAAAGGCCATCAACCGCCAATTCATGGAACACCTGGAGAACAACAATCTTCTGGACACCCCCCAATCCGGATTCTGCACCAACTACAGTACCAGAACCACCCAGGTTGCTGCCACAGACAATATCAGAACCCTCCTTGGCCGGGGAGAAATGGCAGCCCTGATCCTCCCCGACCTCGCAGAAGCTTTCAACACCATATCACACCACACACTTATAAAGAGGCTTAACCACCTTGGAATCCAAGGAGATGCCCTAAAATGGATCGCCTTCTTCCTCAATGGAAGAACCCAGAGAATCCACCTAACACCTTTCACCTCGGAAGGTAAGAACATCATCTGCAGCATCCCTCAAGGCTCGTCCTTCAGCCCTACACTGTTCAACACTAACATGGCCCCCTTGGCAAACATCGTCTGAACCTATGCACTAAACATCATATTCTACTCCGACGACACCCAGCTCTTCCTCTCACTATCAGAAGACCCCTTCATCACAATAGGCAAATCCTGCAGGTGCATGATGAGCCTTGCTGACTGGATGAAAGACAACTGTCTAAAACTCAACACAGACAAAACAGAAGTGCTCATCTTCAGAAACAACACTCCCCATGAAGCGACGCCTGGTGGCCTTCCAAACTACGAGCCTCACCCACTCCTACAGACCATGCCCGCAACCATGGCATCATCCTGGACAGCAAGCTCACCATGAAAAAAACAGATCAATGCAGTCTCCTCTGCCTGCTTCCTCACTCTTTGCATGCTTTGTAAGATCTTCAAATGGCTCCCATCAATACCAGACAACCCATCACTCAAGCCCTAGTCACCAGCTGGCTGGACTACGGCAATGCACTGTATGTAGGAATCGCCTCGCATCTCCTGAAGAGACTGCAAACCATACAGATTTCAGCAGCCAGACTCATCCTCTACCTCCCAAAGTGAACCCACATCACCCCCACGCCAAAAAGCTCCACTGGCACCCCATTCAGAAGAGATGTCAATTCAAGATGCTGATTGTTAGAACTAAGGGTCTCTAATTGGCAGGTTATTACCCTGTCCAAGTAGGGACCCTTCTTTCTAGCCAGGATAAAGGAATTACACTTCCAAAATAACCCCTGCTCACCCCCTTAGTAGCTTGGCATGAGTAGTCTGCTTATCTGAGAGGCAATGTGTAAAGCATTTGCACATTCAATACAGTAATACAGTGAAGACACTACAAAAGGAAACCACACCAGTTTTAGACAATAACCAATATTTATCTGTGTAAAACAAGACCAAAACAATAAAAATCCAAAATACAGTTACCAAGGTACGAATATTGCAAAAATAGCCTTTAAATACAGTTCCTTGAAGTCAATAGCTCAGTACGGGGCTTACAGCTTCATGAACAAACAAATCCAATGATTCAGGCCGGCCGCGGTGTTGCGGGCCAGCTATGGTGTCGGGAAGATCTGCAAAACAGTACTTTTAGAAATGCAGGGCCTTGGGGAGCTGGCAATGAGCTCCGAAGAGTCTGTATCTGCAGGTATCGGTTCTGGAGGTCGGTGCAGTAGTCATGGGCCCTTGAAGTCACATGTGTTGCAGATCGAACTCCGGGCGGCTGAAGTCAGGAGCGCCGGCGTTGACAGGCGTCGAGGCTGTGGTGTGAAGTAGAGCGATGCTACATTCAGTGCCCTCAGGTCGTGGTGCAAGTAGCAACTCGGTGATGCTCGTCAAGCAGTGTCTGCGAGACCAGCGCTGCAATGTGAAGTGGGGGGGTGCTTGTCACGTATGCTGGCAGGTCACGGTGCAGACAGCGCTGTCAGTTGATGATCTGCTGTCGAAGGTGCTGGCGTCGGTGGGCCAAGACTGTGGTGTAGGATGGGGCAGTGCGTCGTGTAACTTATGAGTGGGACCCCAAACCATGGTGCAAGCAGCAGCGTCGATAGCTTGCAGCGATGGTGAAACTAGGGCAGCGGTGTGAAGCGAGGCAGAGCGGAGTGCGATGCTCCCAGGTCATGGTGCAAGCAGCTGCTCGGTGGCAACAGAGGACTGTGTCATCGGTGAGACCAGGGTCGCTGTGCTTAGTGTGGCAGTGCCCTCTGGGGTGCCGACAGCGGTGTCGCTAACGGCGTCGGGTTGCTTTTTCCCTCTGTGGTGACTGAAACACACAGTTCCATATGCAGGTACCCAGAGGAAGCTGACATCATTCCTGTTCCTGAAACTTGTTGAACAGGGGGCAAGCTCTACTTCAAGCATTTAGAGATACTTGAAAATAAGAAGTTGTAGAAAGACCAACACAGCAAAGCCCACAGCAAAGTGGTAGTCTTTCCTCACAGCTTCTCCAGCTCTTCTTCATGGCAAGTTCCTTAATCTGAAATAGTACCAGAGTTCTGGGGCCAGGGTACCAATATTTATACCACATTTTCCTTTGAAGTTGGTACAAAGTTCCTTCTGCACACATAAACCAGTTCTGCCTGGCTCAGGCCAGGTTCACTACAGGAGGAGGAGACAGCTTTGTGAGAGGCAGCCACAGTTCATTTAGGTGCATGCGACAACTCCTCCCACCACTCTAAATGCAACCAGGACTATTCAGCCTGTCTAAGAGTCACCCAGGAAAGGCAGGACACACCTCAACCTCCCCCTTGTGTCTGTCTAGTGTGAATGCCCATCTTTAGCTCCTGTAACTCCAAACACAGATGGCAAATACACAAATGGCAGAGGCACACAGGAGGATGGTTAAGCAAGAAAATGACCACTTTCTAAAAGTGGCATTTTCAAACACAAAATATAAAAATCATCTTCACTAAAGGATGTAATATTACATTCTGCGTTCAGGAAGCCAAACTACATTTCTCTAACTTGTCCAAATGGAAAGTTACAGATGTAAGATGTTACAAGACAGCTCTCATTATAACCTATGGGACAGACAGCCTTTAAAAAGTGAAAAACGAAATGCACCGTATTCACTATAATGACAAGGGAAATACTTCCACATGTCCTAGCACTCACATACACTGCCCCTGCCCACAGAGCTACCTTGGGCTTACCCGAGGGATGGCTTACATGTAAGAAAAGGGAAGGTAAGGGCCTGGCAAGGGGGTGCACTTGCCAAGTCGACATGGCAGTTAGAAACTGTGCGCAGACACTGCAGTGGCTGGTCTGAGATACCTTTGAAATGCTACTTGTGTGGGTGGCACAACCAATGCTGCAGGCCCACTAGTAGCATTTTATTTACAGGCCCTTGGCACACCTAGTACACTGTACTAGGGACTGACTAGCAAATCAAATACGCCAATCACGGAGGGCCAATCATAGCACATTTTACAGTAGGAGCATTGCACTTTAATACTGAATAGCAGTGAGAAAGGGCGCAGAGACAATAAATCAGCAAAACAAAGTTAAGCATACCAACAAAAACAGGAGACAGGGGAAACACTCCAAAAGATGCCAGGTCTAATACTGATCCACACTTACAAAGCCCTACAGAACCAAGGACCAGCATACATTAACCACCGCCTGAACTTCCACCAAACTTCCAGACCTGTGCTCCACTTTCCTCTCCCTCACTCACACTCTGCGCATCCGCCGAAGTAAAAGTGGAGGATGCTCCCTCTCCTTCCTTGCTGCGCAGTCATGGAATGAATTCTTCCTTCACCTCTGGATCTCATCCTCTGTTAGAATTCAGGAACCTGGCTGTTCAACTTAACCCTCCCAAAGCAGCAGGCTCTCAGCGCCTGGATACCCTCACGGGCAATTAGGCGCTCTTTATAAGTCCTGTTTGATGATTGACTCCTTTCTTTTTCTTTCAGCTCTCTCTCTCTCTCTCTCTCTCTCTCTCTCTCTCTCTCTCTCTCTCTCTCTCTCTCTCTCTCTCTCTCTCACTCTCACTCTCTCTCTCTCTCTCTCTCTCTCATTCTTCCTCTCCCTCTCACTCTCCAAATCCCAGCTGTGTTGCAGTCAGCTCCCCTTACACCCAACTCATCCATTGCTTCCTCACGCACTTTTTTTTGGTTATTTTTCCTAATTTTCTTCCCTGCCTCAAGCTCATCCGATGCTCCCCCACCCATTCCCCATTGCTCACCTTTCCATTGACTTCTTCCTCAGATGCTATCCCCTCTTTCTACTCCATTGCTCCCCACCCTTCTTGTCCTAGTCCTTTAAAAAATTGTTTTCAATATTATGGAGAACTCGACAGTTGCCTGGATGCTCCATTTTTAAAATTCTCTTTTGCAAAAAAATTTTTTTTATCAACCCCTACAGTTTTCATCCACCATCCTGGAATGGTAAATATAAAAAAGGAAAATGGTGTCATGCAGTGTACATGCGAATGCATGGTGATGCATCAGTGTGCATACATCATCACGCCATAGTGTCATGATGTATACATGTACTCAGACTGTTTTTCAGGTCGAGCCTAGGCAGCGCAAGCGCTGTCTCTCCGGGATATTATGTAATCAGTATGTGTGGTGACACTCTGCCCACTGTAAACTTGCTACCGGTGGGATGAAGTATATGCTTTTGGAACTCTTTTGTTTTTGGTTGCTTAAATTGAACGTGGATGCTGTTTATTTTTTGGCTGGTGTGATGAAGTCTTTTGTTTCTGCATTTTGCAACTGTTTTTTTTTTGGTTAAAGTGAACTTTAAACGAAAGAGCAGTGTTGCTTATGTTGAAAGTGGATGCAGTTTAATTTTTGGACCGGTGGGATTAAGTCTTTAGTTTCTGCATCTGCATTTTGGAGCTCTTTTGTTTTTGGTTAAAGTTAACTTTAAACGAAAGCATGAAAGGATTAGGTTATAACATTAATGAAAACTGTAAGAATATTATAGAATATTTGGTGAATTTAGTTACATTCCCATAAATTGCTATATCTGTAATATTCTCTTTACCTGTGTTGGCAGCTTTAGCAGTGATCTATAGTTTGTTTGCAAACTTTGACATCCTGCTGTTTCTGGAAGTTTAGTCAAATTGTATCCCACAGATGCTGCAGACAGAAAGATAATGATCTTTACTACAAGCCTGATTTGTGCTTTATTATCCCGTCCCTGTTTTCTTTCGTACAAAACCAGAGAAATTCGGCAGTTATAGTTAGTTCAGCTAACTATAACTCGCGGCCCCGCAATGCACTGCTGATGACGTCATATATTACATCTTTCATGACATGGTCAGTGACATCACTGATGACATCACTGATGATATCATTGATGACATCATCCAGTGATTGTGTGTTTCTGAAAAGTTTAAGTATGTGTTATGTATATATATGCCAAGGTGTATTGAAGAGTAAGTGGGTGTATAAGTGTTTGAATGGATGATTTAGTAAGTGCGTGACTGTCTGTATAAGTGAGTGAGTAAATGTGTCTTAGTGAATGTATGGATTAGTGACTAAACTGTGTAAATGTCTGTATCAGTCTGTCAGTTGGTGTGTAAGCGGCTGCATGGGTTGGTGAGTAGCTACATGAGTGTCTATATGGGTTATTGATTGGTTGTCTGAGTATCTGTATGGGTACCTGAGTGTCTGTGTGGGTGGGTGGGGGTTTGTGACTCTGTGCATAGATGTGTGAGTGGGTGATTCACTGGGTGTATGGGTTCAAGAGTGCATCTGTGAAGGGCCATATGAGTGGGTGAGTGTGTGTATGGGTGTGTTGGTGAGTCAATTGGTGTCTCAGTGGTACATGTGTGAGTAACTACATATGTAAAAGGCAGTATATGTGAGTGTTGGAGTATATAAATGACTATGTGTGAGAGTGAGTGATTGTGAGAGTGGCTGTATAGATGAGTGTGTGCTTGTATTAGTGATTGTATAAGAGTTTAAGTATGTGTTAGTATATGTATGAATAAGTGTGTGTATAACTGTATACGTGAGTAAATGGGAGTATGATTGATTCTTTGGGGGATGAAGTCCACTTGTGTCCTGACGTCCTCAGGACACTAGAGGACCTCATCGCCCTACCAAGAGGCGCGTTTGCAGAGTGGTGTAAAAAGGGGCGTGGCCTCGGACCACCTCTCTGCAAACCAGCTATGTGGCGCTTACTGGAGGTACATGGTGGGCTAGTTGGCCCCCAGGGACCCTCAGTATTCATGGGGATTTAATTTCCCATCTTACAATGCGCCAGGGGGCACGTTTGCAGAGTGGTGCAGGGAGGGGGCGGGGCCTCTGATGTGATGCAGGCTTTTTTATTTTATTTATTTTTAGAAGGGGGGGCTGCGTGGCCCCCCTTTTTTTAAACTATTTTGTGGGCCCTGGGGACCCCATGCCCCAGGGCCTGACCCCTTCTAAAAAATAAAAAAAATAACAAAAATGGGAAAGGGGCTGCGCGGCCTCCTTCCCTGGGCCACTATTGGCCCTGGGTACCCCATCCCCCGGGGCTTGGCCATTATTAAAATTTAATTTTATTTAAGGAAGGGGCCACGCGGCCCCGGGGACCCCATTGCCTTGGGCCCAGCCATTCTTTTTTTTTCAAATTTAAGATGAGGGGGGCTGCATGGCCCCCCTCCCGGGCCACTCCTGACCCCGGGGACCCCATCCCCCGGGGCATGGCCTCTTTTTTTATTAAATATTTATAGGGATGGGAGGCTGCATGGCCCCCCTTACCTGGGCCACTATTAGCCCTGGGTACCCCACCCCCCGGGGCTTGGCCATTTATTAAAATTTAATTTTATTTCAAGAGGGGGGCAGCGTGGCCCCGGGGACCCCATCCCCTGGGGCCCGGCCATTCTTCAAAAAAAAATTCAAGATGAGGGTGGCTGCGTGGTCCCACTCCCGGGCCACTCCTGGCCCCGGGAACCCCATCCCTTGGGGCAGGCCATTTGCTTTCGGGACTGTGGGCGGGGCCCCAATGCCACCACGGTCCCGCCGGCACCCCGCCTCTTGAGGGAGCCGGCATTGCTTTTGAGTAAGGGGAGCTGCTGACATGCAGCTCCCCTTGCTCAAAAGCAGTACTGCTTTGATTTGTTGAAGCAGGAGGATTTCCTGCTATCGCTTCAACGAAGCAAAGCAGAGTTTGCTATGACAGGGTGGGAGCCGTGCTCCAGCCCTGCCACAGCAAACAGCAATGTGCCGGGGTAGGCACCACGGGACATTACAGGAGCCGGCCCTGGGGGGTGGCAGTCCCCAGGGACATCAAGGGCTCCAGGAGGTGAGCCGGGTGGCCCCCCTTCCTCCATTTGTACAGCCCCGGGGAGGTGGTGGTCCCCGGGGCCGGGGGTCCATAACGGATCCCCGATTTTGAATAATTAGTGCCTGGGGAGATGGTGATCCCCGGGGTAGTGTGGGGGAGCAGGAGCTCCCCCCAAACCTATTTACATTTATTTAAGTCCCGGGGAGGTGACGGACCCTGGGGCTGCGGGGGGGAGGCATAGCCCCAGGGAGGTGACGGCCCCCGCTATTTAATTTCAGCATTGCCCCCAGGACCTGGCCCAACCGGGGTCTCATTAAAATGAAGCGCAGGAGACCGCGCTTCATTTTTTTTTTCTCGGCAGGATTCGTGCACCCAGCGTCAATTCTGCCAATTTTGTTTTTAAAAAAAATGCTTTTTTGACCCCCTCAGCAGGCCTAGGGAGTCAGGGTGTTTCTACCCTGCCCCCTTGTCTTGTTTTTCCACTCTTTTCTTGGGAATCATATTCACACACAATTATAAATAATGATTTTATTATGTGCGCAATTAGGTGATATTTTTAATTGGTATTTGTACAATTATTTATTCGCGTATTTGCACAATATACGATTCCTTTAACATAAACTGAGGTACAACAATATTGGACCGCCCAGCAACAAAACGCTAAAAATATGGCTGACAATTATGTCTGTGGAAAGCTTTGGAGTGGTTTTATCTATATATGTTTTTGTACTGCAATTGTAACGTATTTTATGGATATACAGCTATGCCCAGCGTTTTATTATAAACCGTGAATTGTCGTGTACATTAGCAACTGTGTACTAAGACATGATACAGCATTTATGCTGGTAGTATGTTTTCCATGTTTATTGCACTATTGAGCACAATGTCACTTTAAAAATGGGAGAAACCACCAGGCGCGTCATGTGATCAAGGGCTTGTTAAAGCCCGAAACGCGTCGTGGCGGCTAATGCACAAATAAAATAACGAAGCACAGAAGAAGTGGTGTCCGTTCCGTTTTTATTTGGAGAAGTAATAAGGTTAAGGAGACACAGGATCCCTACCCTTTTCTTCCAATGCTGCTCTCCAGTGAACAGATAAGACCATCTTCAATTTTTTATATTTATTCTATTATTAAGCACATGTTGGATTTTGATTTTGGGTTAAGGAGTGTTCCAGTAGACCTGATTCCGTAGACATGATGAGTGGACTTAACGAGCATATAAGCCTGTCAAAAAACTACAGTTAGACATTTCGCATTTTCTTCTTTATATAATGAACGGTATTATTATTAACCTGAGGATAGGCAAATTAATATTAACATAAACAAATATCAGCAACAATGAGCAAGAGGCACTATTACACTGTATAATATATTGGCTTACAGCATTACTGAGTTGACATCCACTATGGGAGTATTTGTATAGGAAGTCAGGGCTTGATAATAAACATGCACAGTGGGAACCAGGTCGAGAAATTATGTGGCTTGTAACGGGACTTTAAATTGTCATCAACATATCCAGTATTTAATTTCAACCAGTCCACGCATACATTTGGATATAAAATATGTGTATACTATACAACAATATCCTGTTCATTGATATACCTTGTAAGAGTACCACTACAAAATGGCTCCCATGTTCCCTTTGCCTGGTCTTTTGCTGACTCTCACGTATGAAACCTTTCAAAAATGGCGCTTACAGGCAAAACGCGCTAGTCCTATCTCGATTTCTATTATATGATTGGAAATGTATGTAAGTTTTGGTTTTTGGACACAATGGTGTGTGATCAAGCCCGTGGTGGGTGAAACACGTCACGTTTGGGTTTATGATGACAATAAACCCCCATTGAAGTTTCCTTGGATTGTTGTGAAGTCCTTTCTATGACCTGAGTGCACGAGTGGAACTCCGTTTTTTTCGCAATATTTATTCACCGGCATACTCCACCGGTTTCGTGCCACCCCTCTATGGGCTACGTTCTCCGACAGGAGTGCATCGTTGTTTGGATATTTACTGGGAGGGCGACGGCCGGCCACAAACAAGAAACCGCTGTGTATCCTGTTCCCATCCGGAGGACCCGACTTCACGCTATCCCCGAAGCGGGATACACCGTGAGGTAAGGAAATAGGGTCCGAGGTGGGAGGATTGCAGTTTGGGATTAGATGGTAACTCTAACACAAGTAGCTCTAACTGGCCCTTACTGTAGGCACAAGACTGTATTCTGTTATCGGTGTCAGCATCATTATTTCGCGTGAATTCCAGCAACGCGAAGAATACCAGAAAGCGGTAAAAATAAAGTATTATCTGTCATTTCATCAACAGGTGATCACGAGTCTAAACCGTAGAACCGTAGAACGTGAGAACATAACAGCGAGTGGACAATGAGCATTATCATCAATCGAGCACACTGCTAAACAACAGTGTGGATACATATGTTCCCTAATCACGCTCAGAGCTCGCAACCGGCAGATACTTACCCCCATTGACATATAAGAAGTGAAGTCTTTCAATACATTGGGGGGTCAATCCTGCCTTTATTGATCTGTTACTCTTCAGGTGCCTTTATTGATCTGTTACTCTCCAGGTGCGTTGCGCTTTGACTCCAAACTAATGAAACATCATGACAGCAAGGGGAACTATGTAATCGCACATGTGACCTACGAACAGTTATAATTGCAGAGTTATTTGTGAACTTATTCTTGTGAATTTACTAGTGTGGCAAGGGGAACCCTGTATACAGACAGGGGGGTCTAGAGTCCACTTTTTCTACAACCAAGGACTTGTCTCACTGGAACGTTCCAAACTCCAAGATGGAGGACGATGAGGAACGAAGGGCAGCAGCACAGACCCTATTTGCGAGAGCACCAGGGAAAGGGCATAACTTTGCCATTACCACCATAAGACCTCAATCTACCATTATGGACACACTCAGGAAATATGAAAAGCTGCACAAACAAGAGACAGCCAAATGGTGGGAAGCAACATCACTACAAGATTATCTAGACAAGGGAATGGTTCCTCGCGGATTACGGATATACATTACTTCTTATGACTCATTGGACCCACATATGCTAGAAGAATGGTCAGCAAATTCCGCGAACAGTTCTACTAACATGCTAAAAATCCTGGTCAAGTACGCCTGGTCCGACAGGGACAATATCAAAAAAGAAATCGGAGACATCAAGGAAGAACTTAAGTCTCACTCAGAACAAGAATTAATTCAGAAATTCCTGGAAGAAATGAAAAAACGATTAAGGTTGGTGGAAGATGACATCAAAGCTAGAAAGCAAAGAAAACTTCATCGAGATTGTGGTGACTACGAATCAGGAAGAATCTTGACTCATAGTAGAAAATATGATCATTTATATGCAAAGGAGAATACAAACAAAAAGAATACACCAACTAATGTTATACCACAAACAGAATATGAAGAGGAGATTGCGGATTCGAGCGACACTAACACAGAAGGATCAGAACAGACGCCAACATCAGAAGGATCACTATCGGAAGGGGACATTATAACTCGCCCAACAACTTTTTTAGACGAGTACAGGCTCATGAGAAGGAGCCGCCAAACAGTGAAAACAAATCCCCAGGAGAACCATAGGGAGGATACTCCAATAAGAAGGGGAAGAGGAAGAGGAAGAGCAAAAGGTCCAAGAGGAAGAGGCGGAAGAGGATCCTACAGAGGAGAAAGAAAAGAATACGATTTGGAGCCAATGGGAAGGAAACAAACAAGCTCCAAGACCAATTTCTAATGGATGAAAGCATGGTAAATCAAACCATTATCAATTTATCCACAAAAACCATCAGTAGTAAAGACAAAAAGACCTTATGTTTGGGACTGTCATTCTGTCCAGCAACCCCTATCGATTATGTTAATGATAGGATTGACATTTTTAAATTTTGCAGGAAATTGAAATTAAAAAAGTGGCATACACTCAAACCTACCAAAAATAGAGACAATGCTCAAGTAGGAAGTTTGGAGCCAGAAGAGGAACTAACAATAGGGGGTATTGACCTATTAGTGGCGATGCACGAATTACAAAATGACACAGGTAGCTTAGATGACAATCTTGAGGCACAGCGTATTCTAAATGAGATGGAAATCAGATGTGACGCTTCGGCTGCTTCAAATTTCAAACCTAAATCTACGTTCTTACCAACCATTAGTCATGATAACATTGACACCTTCCAAGAACAGGTGGGCTTGAACCTACTGAAGTTTAGACAACAAAACTGGACTAAGAAAATGCGCAGTTTTAAACATAATCTCACCCTTTCACAGAGAAAAGCTGTACAGGAACTAGCGGAGGATAACAGTATTGTTATTCGACCCGCAGACAAAGGGGGAAATATTGTCATTTTGTCTAGAGACATGTATGTAGCGGAAGCAATGAGACAACTCAGTGATGTGAAAACATACTCTAGATCTGACAGGTCAGACTATAATGACAGTATACTGCAGATTTGGGAAAAACTAAGTGAGTGGAAAGACAAGGGTTTGATAGAATGGGAAGAATACTGCTATCTTAAAAAAGATTTCCCTATCCTCCCAGTTTTGTATCTACTTCCCAAAATACATAAAAACAGAGACAATCCACCTGGGAGACCGATTAACTCCTCTAGGGGTTGTGTATTGGAGAACCTTTCCCGCTATGCTGACCACTTTTTGAGGGAATTTGTAATTACTTTGCCCTCTTATGTCAAAGACACAAAAGATGTTTTGGCTAAAATTGATGATCTCGAATGGGAAGAGGATTGTGTGTTGGTTACCATGGATGTAAATTCCTTATACACAATTATCAATCATGATCAAGGTATTGAGGCATGTGCGAGATTTCTCAAACGCAGAAACATCAGATACAGGGAACACACACATATGATACTTGAGATCATCAGATACTGTCTGGAGAACAATTTTTTTATGTTTGATGATATGATCTTCAAACAATCCCTTGGTACAGCGATGGGAACCAGCTTTGCACCAAGTTTTACTAATCTTTTCATGGGCGCATGGGAGGAGGACATAAGAAGAGAAACCAGGCTTCAGCATGACTTTACCAAAGTCATAATCTGGCTTCGGTATATAGACGACCTGTTTGTTATCTGGAAAGGTAACAAACAGGAAGTTCAAACCTTTGTCACAAAACTGAACCAGAATACCATCAATCTATATCTGACATATACTGCAAGCAAACAAAAAGTCGAGTATCTCGATACAAATGTGGAAATTTTAAATAACAAAGTGACAACATCTCTGTTTTGCAAAACAACGGCAGGCAATACATTATTACACGCCTTAAGCAGCCACCTGAATACACTCAAATGGAGCATCCCCTATGGGGAATTGCTCAGAGCTAAAAGAAATTGCAGCACTGAGGAAGGTTTTGTGAAAGAACAAATGATCATGATACAGAGGTTTATGGAGAGAGGATATCCCATGTGGGTACTCAAAAAAGCTATGGAAAGGGTGAAGACAATAAACAGAGAAACCATACTAGAAAACTCCCCAGAATCCAATTCCACCATTAAGAGTGACAACCCAGAGACTCGGATAATACTCATTTACAATGGACACTCAGATCAAGTCAGAAAAATTATCTCCCAGAATTGGACCCTTCTTAAAGGTGATCCGATTGTTGGAAACCTGTTACCAGCCTATCCTAAAATTAGCTATAGGAAGGGGCGTAGTTTGAATGATCTCCTGGTTCACAGTGACCTACCCAACAAAAACATCAAAAGAAGCATTGATTTGCAGGGTTTCTTTCCATGTGGCCACTGCAAGGCATGTGGAAATAGCCGCATGCAGAAAGAATTCTGGAACAACAGTACCAATAGCATGATTAGCATCAAGCAGTTTCTTACATGCAGCAGTACCAATGTGATTTATGTACTTGAATGCCCCTGCAAACGTAGGTACGTGGGGAGCACAACGCACATGGCAAAGAAAAGGGTCCTTGAACATATGAGGGCAATTACCAATAAGGACCAACAATACCCCATTGCCCGTCATTTTGAGATCAAACATTTCTCAGATTATACCAAACTGTCTTATTATGCCATAGAGCGGGTAGCTGCAAACAAAAGAGGGGGCAACAATACACTAAGACTAAGACAACGAGAATCGAGACACATCATTGGGATGGGAACACGGTATCCGAATGGCCACAACATTGATGAAGAGATGGCCATACACTTACATGAAGACTGATTTAATTCCCATTATATCTTGATCTCAAAGCTGACACAAGTAGACCCCTAACAGGGATAACCCAAACATTGTAGTAAGCAGAAGAATAATACCAATACAGAGGGTATGGTGAAGTATGCATGCAGCGGTTAAAGAAATAATAGGAACAAGTCCTAGACTTATAAGCTTGACCAAAATGAGAGAAAAATGTGGTAAGATCTGCACGAAGTTCTCGAAAGTTCTCGAAAGTTTTCGATATACATCTTTTGCCAAATTGGTATTTCTATATGGTATTATACATAAATATAAATACAATTACATGCATAGAGCAGAGAAACACACATTTTTTAAGTTTTAGAGTCTTTCCTAATAGGGTGTAAACTGAGAAAGGAATGAAACTAATACGTCTTGTTTCATCTTTATATTTTCAGGAGGAAAGGAAGGGACCATGTCTCGGGCCCGCGACACAGGATCCCTACCCTTTTCTTCCAATGCTGCTCTCCAGTGAACAGATAAGACCATCTTCAATTTTTTATATTTATTCTATTATTAAGCACATGTTGGATTTTGATTTTGGGTTAAGGAGTGTTCCAATAGACCTGATTCCGTAGACATGATGAGTGGACTTAACGAGCATACAAGCCTGTCAAAAAACTACAGTTAGACATTTTGCATTTTCTTCTTTATATAATGAACGGTATTATTATTAACCTGAGGATAGGCAAATTAATATTAACATAAACAAATATCAACAACAATGAGCAAGAGGCACTATTACACTGTATAATATATTGGCTGACAGCATTACTGACGGAGTTGACACCCACTATGGGAGTATTTGTATAGGAAGTCAGGGCTTGATAATAAACATGCACAGTGGGAACCAGGTCGAGAAATTATGTGGCTTGTAACGGGACTTTAAATTGTCATCAACATATCCAGTATTTAATTTCAACCAGTCCACGCATACATTTGGATATAAAATATGTGTATACTATACAACAATATCCTGTTCATTGATATACCTTGTATGAGTACCACTACAAAATGGCTCCCATGTTCCCTTTGCCTGGTCTTTTGCTGACTCTCACGTATGAAACCTTTCCAAAATGGCGCTTACAGGCAAAACGCGCTAGTCCTATCTCGATGTCTATTATACGATTGGAAATGTATGTAAGTTTTGGTTTTAGGACACAATGGTGTGTGATCAAGCCCGTGGTGGGTGAAACGCGTCACGTTTGGGTTTATGATGACAATAAACCCCCATTGAAGTTTCCTTGGATTGTTGTGAAGTCCTTTCTGTGACCTGAGTGCACGAGTGGAACTCCGTTTTTTTCACAATATTTATTCACCGGCTTACTCCACCGGCTTCGTGCCACCCCTCTATGGGCTACGTTCTCCGACAGGAGTGCATCGTTGTTTGGAGATATATATATATATAAAGTTTCACAATGCACCGAAGTACTCATGCACTCCTTCCGAATAAGTAGCACAATCGCGGGGCTTAGAAACAGTTTAGTCAAAAGAATTCAAGCCGCATATACCCAACGCGTTTCGGCGGAAACGGGGGCTAATGTCGCTCTTCCTCCATCCACCCTGCCTGATTTGCTTGCGAATAATGTCTGTTCTCCTGCATTTTTTCCTCTTCCTTTGCTTCGTCCGCTGTACGATTTAATATGATTCTACATCCGAGTATATTATCGGTTGTAGTAAATTTGAGACTTATTTTATTTAAAATGATGTTGTGGAATATAGTTCCGATCTCATATAAGTTATCCTATTATTGATTTGCAAGTCACAAATGTATGCTTTTCCCACCACTGCAAAATGGCGGCTCTACCAGGTTCAAGATGACTGCAGTATTTTCTGTCCTCTTTCTATGTCACTGCTTTTTTACGTTACGCACAGAGTTAATGTTTATAACTTTTGAATGCAAGTAATGTATTTTACCCGTGATCAAGGCGTTTTTGCCGAAACGCATTGGGTATATGCGGCTTGAATTCTTTGGAATAAACTGTTTCTAAGCCCCGCGATTGTGCTACTTATTCGGAAGGAGTGCATGAGTACTTCGGTGCATTGTGAAACTTTACTGAATGAACAGGGAGCCTTGGACCCTGAGATTGCACCGCCGCTTTGGTCCCGGTAACCTCTGAGGAAGTGTCTTTGTATATATATATATATATATATATATATATATATATATATATATATATATATTACCTACTGGCGGTCGCCAGCTCCGGTCTGCTCCTACCCTGAAAGTCTCGGGGTGATTTGCCAAGTGGGGGCAGAGAAAACAGGGGGGTCCCAAACGCGTTTTCCCCATGCATTTTCCCATAGGACCTTTAGCCACAGCTACAGCCCGAACTGCTGAACAGAATTACACCAAATTTGGCAAAGAGGTAGTCCTCAGTTCAGACTTGTGCCTTTTGCTTAAATGGTGTTAATCTGTTGAGTAGTTCCTGAGAAAACTACAGTTAAAAGTACATATATATCTATGGCCTCAGAGGATCCGCGCACCCTATGCGCACCCTGAGCGCACCCTCTGCGCAGCATGCGCGCACCCTCCCGATCACGTGCTGAATGCTAATTGGCTGTCAAGCGGTTGTCAACATTCGAAACCAGGAACTGTTGGCAGCCATTTTGTGTCTCAGTAGAAGCGAGGCTGGAGAAGTAAGGGGAATAAGTGTGTATAACATATAAAGGGGGCAGGGTAGAAATACTCTGACCCTCTAGACCTGCTTAGGGGGTCCCAGAAGGACTGCCAGGACCCCTTTCTTTTTTGTTTTTTTAAACGGCAAGCTTCGCGCTGGGTGCGCAGATCCGACCATTAAAATAAAAAAAAACGAAGCGTGGGCTTCCGCGCTTCCTTAATAATTAGCCCCCGGGGGCAAACACCGTAACATTAATTGCGGGGCCCAGGGAGGCCCCCCATCCCCGGGGACCGCTACCCCTCGGGGCTAGAAAATAAATGGGTGGGGGGACTGAACGGGCCCCCAAGCCCCGGGGACCACCACCCCCTGGGGCTTTATTTATTGAGGGAGGGGGGCTGCGTGGCCCCCCTCCTGGAGCCCTCGAGGGCCCTGGGGACCGCCACCCCCCAGGGCCGGCTCCTGCAGTGTCCTGGGGTGCCCACCCCCAGGACACTGTTGTTTGCTATGAGAGGGCGGGAGTCTCCCGCCCTCCCATAGCAAACTTTGTTTGGATATTTAAAGAGAGAGCAGGGAAACCTGCTCTCTCTTTCAAAATCCAAACCATATTGGTTTTCCAAACGGGGAGCTGCTCCCCATGTGGAAAAGCAATGCCGGCTCCTGAAGGACGCGGGGAGCCGGCTGGAACCATGGGGGCGTTGGGGCTCCCCCCGCGGTCCCCAATGTTTTTTATAAGCCCTGGGGGATGGGGTCCCCGGGGATAATAAAAATTAGTGATAGAGGCTATTTTTTTTTTAATGGTAAAATTAGGAGTCGCGCATCCTATCGCATTGGGTGCACAATTCCTCTCGCGTAGGGTGCGCGATTCCTAACGCGTTGGGTGCGCGACTCCAAGCAAAAATAAAATGAAATTGTTTTGAGATAAACATCAAGCTTATGTGTTTTGTGCTTGAGTGGCTCTAAAAGGAGCCGTTGTGTTCATTGAGAGTTTTTGGTACTTATAAGTAAGTACCTATACAGAGTCTAAAGTTTTTGAGGAAGACTCTGTTACCCTCATCAGTAAAGTGTACACCATCTCTCCTATAGATGTCTTGCATGTGAAAACGCAAATTGTTATTGTAAATGGACCCCATTCTATAGTCTCGGAGAAAAGCAGAAACAAATGTATTCACATGTTTCCTAGCTTTCTCAATCTGTGGACAAAAAAGATAGGACCAGTTCCATTTCTGCCTTTGGCATATGTTAGAATAGACAAAGGCAGTTTGGGGAAAAAGTGAAATCAATTCTGCAAAGGTGTCCTTGATAAGCATTTCCAGACCTACCCCAGTCAAAGTGCCTAGGTCATTGCCACCACAGTGCACAATTATGAGGTCAGGATGTTGGAGATGTAAAAAGGATTTTACCAATGGCATCAATTGGTGCCACTTTAACCCTCTCTGTCCAATCCATTTAATGTCTACATTTGGCAAACCTAGGTCTTTGTGAATGCCTTTGTTTTCTGCATACCGTTGGCTCCAGATAATATAGCTGTTTCCCACAATCCACACTCTAAGCATCTTGAAGGGAGGTCTGGATGCACTCAGATGGTCTCTGTAAATGAAATGGCAGTTTGAAGAGTAAGATTTTTCTAAAATGGTGGATAAGATGCAGTTTTGAAAAAAGAAAAGAAATGATTCGTTGTTTGACAACATTCTACACTGAAAACTAGGGTGCATGTTTCTGTTTTTTAAACACATGATTCTTATTGGTTCACAACAACTGATTGAAAGGAACATTATATATGATAAGCTGATATGTTGAAAAGTTAAGCACACTTGCTGTTTTGATTAGCAACATTGTGTGCTGAACTTGTGACCTGTGTGCTCAGTTAAGTGTTCCATGAACTGTTTCTATGGTAACAGGCAGAAGGCAGATTGGGGTAGGGTTCAAATTTATGTCATTTGGAAAGGGTTGAAATGTTTAACCAACAGAAATGTGTGTTAGCTTTTGAATTAATGTCGGAAGGAATGTGATTTGATGTTTACATGCATATGTGTGCAAAATGAGAGGGAAACTTTGCCATTCTTTGGTTTTGCTGACAGGTGCACCGTGCAGAGATTCTGTATAAGAAAATCTGGTGTGTGACTGACATACTTCTTAATCTACAAAACAGCTTGAAAGGTGAGTAATTTAATTGTGAGGGGATGTATGTGGTCTATTTTGATTTTAATCAGACTAATGTGTTTCTCCTGCTAAAGTGCAGGGAGTATTTTCTTTTGTCGAGAATCTTATTGTCAGTGTGTGTGCATTTAGAAACCATTCTGTGATAAGCATTTGTGCTTAAAAACCTATCCTGTTCTTACATTTTGGTAGAAATAGAATCCATTTATTGTTTATGTGTTTGTAAAATGAGTCAGGTTTATACACTAATGAGCAGTATTAAAATATGTGGAATGTGTGCACTCACATTACCTCTTCAAGAATGGTAAATGTGTTTTTGTAAAATCCAAGGGATATTGTTTGTTTTCTAGAATCACACTGTGAGTCTGTGTGCATTTAGAAACTGTACTAAGAGAAGGATTTGGGTATTTTATGTGTTTGCAGACACATTACTGGTTAAAAACCTCTCCTGTTCTCATACTTTGGTAGAATAAGAAACCAGTCATTGGTTAGGTATTTGTAAAAGAGTCAGTGTTCTACAATTATGTGCAGTAGTACAATTTGTGGATTGTGTGTACTCTGTTTACCAATTCCGGAAAAGAAAATGTGATTTGGTAATATGCATGGGATAGTGTTTGTTTTCTAGAATCACAATGAGAGTCTGTATGCATTTAGGAACCATTTAGAGAGAAGGTTTTGGGTACTTTATGTCTTTGCATACATATAAGTGCTTAAAAAACTCTAATCATTTAGTCAGTACCCAAGTACTCATACACTGAGCCAGTCCTTAGCTCATGGACTGTTTCAAGCGTCTATCCACTATGCATGCAGGCCTCTAACCACCTACACACTTGTCTTTCACTCCTTCAATACTCTAGGCAGTATTCATACAGTTCCTGAAAACACCCTGTCACTCCCCTTACACTATTCCACTGATTTATTCAGCACCATGTACTAATCCATTTACTGCGCCAAAAAAACAAACACTTATAAATTCACCCAGGCACTCTCCTTGCAATACTCTAATCATTCAGTCAGTACCCAAGTACTAATGGAGTGACGCAGGCCTTAGCACATGGATTGATTCAAACGCCTATCCACTATGCATGGAGGCGTCTAACCACCTACACAATTGTCTTTCACTCCTTCAATTGACTAGTCAGTATCTATATACTTCAATAAACACCCTGTCACTCACCTTGCACACCTCCAGTGACTCATCCAGTACCATGTACTAATCTATTCACTGCGCAAAAAAACGGAAAACTTAAAAGTTTCACCCAGGCACTCTCCCAGCAGTACTATAATGATTCAGTCAGTACCCAGGTACTCATGCAGTGAACCATGCATTATCACATGGACTGCTTCAAATGTCTATCCACTATGCATGGAGGCCTCTAACCTACTACACACTTGTCTTTAACACCTTGAATTCCCCAGTCAGTATCCATACACGTCCAGCAAACACCCTGTCACTCCCCTTGCACTCTTCCAGTGATTTATACAGCACCATGTACTAATCCATTTACTGTGCCAAAAAGAAACACTTATAAATTCTCCCAGGCACTCTCCTTGCAATACTCTAAACATTCAGTTACTATCCAAGTACTAATGGAGTGAGGCAGGCCTTAGCACATGGATAGATTAAAACACCTATCCAATATGCATGCAGGCCTCTAACCACCTACACACTTGTCTTTCACACCTTCAATACCCCAGTCAGTATTCATACAGTTCCCGCAAACACCCTGTCAGTCCACTTACACTCCTCCAGTGACCCATTCAACATCATGTACTAATCCATTGAGTGCACCAAAACCCAACCACTTATAAATTCAGCGAGACACTCTCCTTGTACTACTCTAATGATTCAGTCAGTACGCAGGTACTTATGTAGTGAACTTGGCCTTAGCACATGGAGTACTTCAAACGTCTATTCACTATGCATGCAGGCCTCTAACCAGCTACACAATTGTCTTTCACACCTTCAATTGACCAGTCAGTATCTATAAACTCCAATAAACACCCTGTCACTCACCTTGCACACCTCCAGTGACTCATCAGGCACCATGTACTAATCTATTCACTGCGCCAAAACCCAAAAACTTAAAAAGATTCACCCAGGCACTCTCCTTGCAGTACTCTAATGATTCAGTCAGTACCCAGGTAGTCATGCAGTGACCCAGGCCTTAGCCCATGGACTGTTTCAAACGTCTATCCACTATGCATGCAGGCTTCTAACCACCTACACACTTGTCTTTCCCAACTTCAATACCCCAGTCAGTATTCATACTGTGGTAAATATTTTATTACCGGTACTATTTTTTATGCGGTAAAGTCTAGTAAGAATAACTCAGTATAAATAAGAGGCAGAATCCGTGGTATTAGAGGTTCTGAAAGGCTTTATTCCTCTACAAAGGAAATATGGTTCGAACCATAGGCATCAAATTCCATCACCACGAGGGTTCAGGAAGGGAAGGCAATACATTATTGACACGTAAAGATATTTATATGAAAAGCATTACATTAAGACAGATGCAGGAGGCGTAACAGCTGATAATACAGATAATACTACACATACGTAATGAAAATAGGCGTAAACATAGGCGTAACTAGAAACGTCATTAAACATGATGTCACAAGTGGGTGGATCCATAAGAGAATCCTGCAATGTCAGCAGAAATACTTGGCAGAGATGCGTGCGCAGCCGCATGACGTGTGATTGACGTGCAACTAGAGGGTGAAGAAGACTTGACATTTAGCTCTACATGTGGAGACAGAAGTCTGAGGGGTCATGTCAACCTAATCCCAAATCATATCTAATATCTTATGTTTAAAGAACTGTGTTATCCAAAAGGAAAGGTCTCTCGGACGAAATCTATTCTATACTGACTGTTAGTGCGTGTACAAGCGTCTAAGTGTCTACATGAGATGCGAGGGGGCAGGAATCTTCCATAGTAACAGGGGCTATGAATTATTTGCATGAGGACAGTGAGGCCTGGCCCTTTGCTCGGTAGCTGGAAGAATGTTTACCTAAACTACTAGACAGGAATGCGTCGGATGAGGAGCGGAGCAGATAATCTTGAAGGTGAAATACAGTTTTTGGCAGGAAACAGGCCGGATCAGGCACCGTTAGCCGTGCAGGGAGTAGGACAAAGTTCATGGATACAGATGCGGGCTCGGACTGGAGCTTTCAGAGGCAGAAAGCAGGAAAAGGCTTGATGGCAGAATTCAGGGCCTACTCGCCTGAACTGTAAAACGTGGAAAGTGAACCACATAAAGTCGGTGGCCTTTCATACTTAGGAACGGAATATCCGACTCATTCATGGCGGATCTGAAAGAGGACATGTTGACGGTGGACGCACATGTATTTGCGTCTTCATAACTGGAACTGGAGGGAACATACATGTACTTGTAGCAGGTACATGGAGCCGTTGGGGTCTAAGATAGGGGACATAACTGATCATAAAATTCATATTTCCTCAATACAGTTCCTTCAAACACCCTGTCACTCCCCTTACACTCCTTCAGTGACTCATTCAGCACCATGTAGTAATCTATTTACTGAGCCAAAACCCAAACACTTATAAATTCACCCAGGCACTCTCCTTGCAATACTCTACACATTCAGTTACTATCCAAGTACTAATGGAGTGAGGAAGGCCTTAGCACATGGATTGATTCAAACGCCAATCCACTATGCATGCAGGCCTCTAACCACCTACACACTTGTCTTTCACTCCATCAATATCCCAGTCAGTATCCATACAGTTCTTGCAAACACCTGTCACTCCCTTTGCACTTCTCCAGTGATTTATTCAGTACCATGTAGTGATCCATTAACTGTGCCAAAAAACAAACACTTATAAATTAATCCAGGCACTCTCCTTGCAATACTCTAAACAGTCAGTCAGTGCCCAAGTACTAATGGAGTGAGGCAGGCCTTAGCACATGGATTGATTCAAACGCCTATCCACTATGCATGCAGGCCTCTAACCACCTACACACTTGTCTTTTACACCTTCAATACCCCAGTTGGTATTCATACAGTTCCTGCAAACACCTTGTCACTCTCTTTACACTTCTCCAGTGACCGATTCAGCACTATGTAATAATCCATTCACTGCGCCAAAACCCAACCAGTAATAAATTTACCCAGGCACTCTCCTTGAAGTACTCTAATGATTGAGTCAGTACTGAGGTACTTATGTAGTGAACCCAGCTTTAGTACATGCACTGCTTGAAACGTCTATGCACTATGTATGCAGGCCTCTAACCACCTATACACTTGTCTTTCAGACCTTCAATACCCCAGTCAGTATTCATACAATTCCCGGAAACACCCTGTCAGTCCCCTTACACTCCTCCAGTGACCCATTCAACATCATGTACTAATCCATTGACTACACCAAAACCCAACCACTTATAAATTCAGCGAGACACTCTCCTTGTAGTACTCTAATGATTCAGTCAGTACCCAGGTACTTATGTAGTAAACCCGGCCTTAGCACATGGAGTACTTCCAATGTCTATCCACTATGCATGGAGGCCTCTAACCACCTACACAATTGTCTTTCGCACCTTCAATTGACCAGTCAGTATCTATAAACTCCAATAAATACCCTAACACTCCCCTTGCACACCTCCAGTGACTCATCCGGCACCATGTACTAATCTATTCACTGCGCAAAAACCCAAACCCTTAAAAGATTCATTCAGGCACTCTCCTTGCATTACTCTAATGTTTCAGTTAGTCCTCAGGTACTCATTTCACAAGGACTGCTTGAAATAACTATCCACTATGCATGTAGTGGTCTAACCAGTTTCACACTTGTGCTTCAGGCCTACATTTCCACATTCACTATGCATAAACTCCAGCAAATACACTGTAACTGCTGTTGCAAACCCATAGTGAGTCTTTCAGTACCATGTAGTAATCTATTCAGTAAAGTAAAACTCAAACAACTGTGAATTCACCCAGTGTCTCTCCTTATAGTACTGTAATCATTCAGTCAGTAAGCATGTACTCTTTCAGCGAGGCAGGCTTTAGGGCATGAACTGCTTCAAAGTAGTATGCACTATGCATGTAGTGGTCTAACCACCGTCACACTTGTGCTTCAGCCTATAATTTCTTAGACAGTATTTAGATAAAATGTGTTTGTATAGTAATAGAAAAGTATAATTTATAAAGATATTAATATACATTTATTTGTGATTAATTTTTACAGATACTTTTTATTACCATTAAAATAGCGAAATCATGCCGGACAAAGTAAGAAAAAGAAAAGAACAGAAAAAGGACAGTTACATGAAGAAAAATCAACCACAAGTATTGAATGAACAACATAATGTGGCTAAAAGGAAAAAATCTTCTGGTAAGATCACAAAGCAATTTATTAAAAATGTTTGTAAGACCTGACAGAATATACAGAATGCTGAAACCTCTGAGAATGCTTCAACTAGAAAAAATATTCAAAATAATAGGAAGAGCAAAAAAGCAAATGGACAGTCAAAGGAGACAAAGTATGGTAAAAGAAGACAAAATCAGTTTAAAGAAATACGCAAAAAATTATTTTACAAGAGAGTAGTACATAATTTGCTGAAAGATGTGAAAAAATATAAAAAGGGAGCTCTATTTTATTAAAAAAAAGAAGCATATTGACACCATTGTTGAAAAGGCTTTTGAAGTAAAAAGGAAACTATTCATTTTAGTATTAAACAGAATTCGATCACTAGATAAACCAATCCATTTAATGAAGGCCAAAAGTAGGAGGAAAAGAGTAATTAACAGAACACATTTTTGTGATTTTTTTTGGGTGAAGGGAAACACAATTCAAGCCTTTCTTTAATGAAGAGAGTTAGTTACAGAGCAATAACTTATTGCATGCAGTTGACACCAGTGGTCGAGGTTATGAGGTTAGAAATGGTTGTCCAATTGACAAAGAGAAACTGGTTGAAAGAAATGCAGAAGAAGTGATAGCTAATGTGAAGTTCTAGGGAGACGTCCTAAAGACCCTGTGTACACTTGGGATTGCAGTAGTATTTGTAGTGTACGACAAGAATCTATTGATAAATTATACAGTTTCTTCCGAGCATATAGTAAAAAAAGTGTTAAACAAAAGATTAAGGTGTTGCAAGGTCTAGACCCTTGCAGAGTGAGAAAAAATACTGGTTTGCAAGGTCATTCTCTGGCTTGTCATTCTAGGAAAGTTTGTCAAAGTGTTTTTCACCATTTTAGGATGTTGGCAGTACATCATTCTCAAATGCGGAAGTTAGTGAGAAGATTGTATTATGCAAAAAGCCCAGCACTAAAGTTAAATGAGTTGAACAGTGCTCTTTTGCGTGGGTCAGTATCAGATGTGAAGAAGGTTTGTGATGATATTGAGTTTTATTACTTTGGTCCTCAGCAAGAGAGTGCAGAAACTGACACATTAATAGAACAAAATGTTGAAGACAATGTAGAACCCATGATTACAAAAAATGTTGAAGATCAAATCACAAAGTGTAAGGTGATTTCAGGTGAAAGACCAAATGTTTCTTGTATTTGTTGTCGGCGAACTCACTATAAAAATCAGACTAGGAGTGTCAATCTGTATTTAAAAAGTGAAACAGAAAATAATGATAAGTGGAAGGAATTTGCAACTTATTTGTTGGTAGAGGATTCCAGCGTATTTGCAAATATTGTTATAACAAATGAGATGAGAATAAAATACCTGCTAGAGCTGTTCATAATAATCTAGAGTTGGTTGCTATTCCTCCAGAGCTGATAGATTTAAATACCTATGAGTCTATTCTCATTCAATGTGTGCACCCGTTTCAGGCTATTGTTCGTATGGAGACTAAAACAGGTAAATTTCCTCCATCAGACTTACAAAGAGGATTGAAAGGAAGTGTTGTGCATTTACCGTTAGATTTAAAGAAAAACATTGAAACTATTGGTGTAGACCGTGCAGAAAAAGAACCACTAGTCATTCTAGTTAATGGTGTTCCTACTAAGATTAAGAAAATCTGGCAAGAGTTAGTGGATGTTAGAAAAGTGCAAAAGGCAACATTGTATCTGATAAAAAAATAATGAGTACTATAGAAATGTGTTTGCAGGAGAAGAAGAAATAGATTTAGCAGAAGATACTGAAACATTAAGTGGACAAATTGAAAAAGTGGACATGTCCAGATGTGAAGAACTCTATGAACATTACAGTGTACATCCCCTTCATTCCAAAGAAGTGATGGGAAATACGATTGAGTTGCTCCAAATGAAAAAAGCAAGAGTAAGTCCCATGAGTGTATGGGAAGAGAGCTTGGAAGCTCGTTGTTTCCCGCAGTTGTTTCCAACAGGAAAAGGTGGAAGATATGATGAACGTCCTGTGCAGATTCCTGCATCTGAATATCGAACAACAAGATTATGTACAGAAGATCCAAGATTTCGACAATGTATCCCTTATATGTTTCATCTTCTGTTTGAAAGTGACTTGTCTGGACTTTCATATGCAGTAAATCACATTTTAAAAACTGGAATGCATCTGCAAAATGTAACTGCAAAGGATTTTATGGATAAAGTGCATCAGAGAGATGATCATTTAGAATCTCAGTTGATTAATCTGATAGCATGTCAGTGTGGGACTAATGAATATTGGTACCGTCGTCATGGAGAACTGAAATGTATGCTACGGAACTTAGGAACTCCTACATGGTTTGTTACACTAAGCTGTGCTGAGTATGCTTGGGATGATTTACTTGAATTTCTTCGAGAGGCAAATTCCAATATAAAAAATATTGAATACAAGACACCTGGAGAATTGCGCTCTTTGGATCCTGTTAATGTGTGCAATCATAGATTTGAAGCTATGATGTCTTTCATCTGCAATAAAAAGAATCCTCCTTTTGGAGAAGTTGTGGATTTCTTTTGGAGAAAGGAGTATCAAGCAAGAGGTGCTCCTCATATACATATGTTGTTATGGATCAGGACGCCCCCAAATTTGGAACAGATTCCGATGATACTGTTTTGTCTTTCATTGAAGAATATGTCACATGTGCTGTACCCAATAGCAGAGAAGATAAAAATGTAAAACAACAAGTCTTACGATTCCAAAGCCATAGATGTGGAAAATACTGTCGACGAAAGTACAAGTCTAAGGATAAGTTCTATACCAAATGTCGTTTTGCATTTCCACGTCCTGTATTATCCAAAGGAAGAGTGAACAGTTTTATGTCAGCTATGCAACATATCATCACAAGAAAGTCTCCAAAAAATACCTACAACTTAAGAAGAAGCGAAAAGTCAAAATACATAAATGACTACATTCCAGTTATTTTATCCATGTGGAACGCTAACATGGATATTCAGAATCTTGCGGACAATACCATTGCTGTTGCTTGATATGTAATGTCCTACATTACTAAATCAGAAAAGACGGAATTGAAAGAAATGTGGGAAGAGATTTCTCACGAGAAGACTCTAAGTAAGAAATTATACAGTTTCAGTTTGAAGATGTTATCGCATCGTGAAATTGGAGCATCTGAATGCACAGATCGGTTATCATCTGCAAGTCTATACTCCAAAAGTAGAAGAATCATTTGGGTGAGTCTAGGCCTTGCAGCAATGCGAAATCGGGTACTGAAATCTGTTCAAGAAATTGAATATTTAGCAGAAAAAGAACCAGAAAGTACAGATATTTTGAAAACGAATATGTTGGACACATATTACCCAAACAGAAGTCATCATCTTGAGGACATGTGTCTCTATGAAGTGCTGCAAAACTACACTTTTAAACGGAATACTACAGAGAACATCAATGATGGAAAATATGCAGTGATTGGTTCCGAAGGATGTTTGGTGAAAGAAAGGAAAGGAAGAAATTTAATTAATCACAGGAAACTGAGTTGCGACACTGCTGATAAAAAGGGAATTTTACTATTTAGCCCTTTTGCAAATGTTCAACCCGTGGCGTTCAGAACTGGAATTACTTGGAGATTTTCAGAGCTATGAAGATTCATTTATTGCTTGCAAAGATAGCATACAATGCAGTGCTTTCGCAAATTATGTGAAAATGTTGAATGATGAAATTGATCAAGAAGTTACAATTGCAGCTGAGATTGCTAGATACAGTTCTCAAGACAGTCAAAGTTCTGCTGCACTGAGTCAAGATCCACTAGAACAACCAATTGTTGAAAATGAAGCAGCAATTGCCATGAATGAGGTGGAAACAGCAATGCATCAATCTCAAGAAGATGTAATGCAGTTAGGAAACTTGGGAGAACAACTAAATGTTGAACAGAAACAAATATATCAGCAAGTGAAAGAACAGATTGACCATGGATTACTTCATAAAAAGAAAGAGTGCTCATGTACATCATTTCAACCTATCCGAATGTATGTGAGTGGTCAAGCTGGAACAGGAAAAAGTTTCTTCATTAAAGTAATTACAAGTTATCTGCAGAAAACAACTGAGTCGCATTTGTCTTGTGTTGTCACTGCTCCAGCTGGGTTGGCAGCACATAACATTAAAGGAATTACTTTACATTGTTTACTAATGCTACCAGTAGAGCATGAGAACAAATTGGAATACCACAAGCTATCTGGAGAAGCTTGTTGTGAAGTTTCAAGAGTCCTGAAGAAAATGAAACTTCTCATTATTGATGAGGTAAGCATGGTCTCAAACTTGATGCTTGCCTTTGTGCATTTAAGAAGGCAGCAAATTCTTAAAACAGAGTATGACGTGTTATTTGGAGGAAAACACGTCATAGTTTTTGGAGATCTACTGCAACCGACTCCTGTAAAAGGACAACCAGTATTTAAAACACTTGCGCATGAAGATACCAGAAAGTCTCTGGGTAGTGTTGGAAACGTGAACATTTGGACATATTTTGAATACAAAGAACTGACGAAAAATATGCGACAGGCAAATGATACTGAATATGGAAGTATTCTTCAAGATATAAGAATTGGACTTCTGACAGAACATGTCAAACAAGCTTTGCAGAGTCGATTACTTTCCAATTTGTTTTTAAATGAAAATGTAGTTCCTGAGAAAATATACATGAAAATTGCAGAAAAGAAATCAGTAATCTGCTTAATGCCAACACTGCGCGAGTGTTCTATATTCAACGAAGAACTATTGAAATTGGAAAATGAAGAAATTATAAAAATGGAAGCCATCGATAAAATAGAGCATGAAGGAATCACTATTATTTTGACGGGAAAATTGAAAACAAAACTGGATTCTTTAGAAAAAAAGATATCTAAAACGGCTGGTTTCGAAAAGCCTCTATATGCATGTATAAACTGTCGGGTAATTTTAAGGCGTAATTTGGATGTAGAAAAAGGTTTAGTTAATGGAGCAATGGGTAAAGTTGTGGATTTTGTTAATTATCAGAAAAAAGATGGAATTTAATTTTTTTAAATTAAATTTGATCAGATTGAAGAAGTTAAAGAAATTGGTCGTTGTTCAGTTCGTTTTTTGCTTGTTAAAGATTTATATGTCCGTAGGAAACAGTTTGCATTTTCTCTGGCATACGCAATGACTATTCATAAATCTCAAGGATTAAGTGTAGACAGTGCATTGATGAATATTGGATGTACTGTGTTTAAAGAGGGTATGGCATATGTTGCTTTGTCGGGAGTCAGAACATTATATGGTTTGATTTTGATGACACAAAGGTTACTGCAGATGCAAACTGTGTAAAAGAGTATAATAGGTTAAGAAGAGCGTATGCTCCCAATTTAGGTCAATATCCTGTATTTGAAAAGCGTGTGGTTGGTCAAAAAATAAGGTATGAGAATATCTGTACTGAAGGTGTAGAGAAGGGAAAAGAACAAGATAATGTTGTCATTGCAAGCAAAATGAAAAAGGACACTGTTGAAGAGATTGTTGGTTATCAGTTTGAAAATATCCAACGAGATGCTCAGGAATTTTTTATGTTTAAGCTTACCGTTTTTGAAAATGAAGGTGTAGAAATAGAAAATATTTTTGGCCTTTGTTACAAATGGGAACATCATTGTGAAAATTGTATGTATACATCTAGCACTAATGTAGACACTAAAAGATTTTCTATATTTAACATTACCGGACTGTAAATCAGTGTCTTTCAATAAATTAGTTAAAGCTGCAAATCAAAACATGGAGTGTAGCCAATGTAAATCTGAAACGTTATCAACATTATTTTTACAAAAATATGGACAATATATAATTTTAATGATGCAACGTTGTACAGCTGATAGAAGAAAATTGGACACTTTAATAAAGCATTTTGTAGCCACACAACTATCAATATCAGGAAGGACTTTTGTAGCAATTGCAATAATTTTCCATGATTGTCCTTCCACAACATCTGGACATTAAACTGCCTATCTAAAATGTGACAAAGGCTGGACACTTTGTAATGATGCCCAGTTGGTTTTCAAACAACGTTTGCCTAGTGAATTACCAAATTCCTACCTAATATTTTTAAAGCCAAAGTTTTAGGAAGAAAATTCACTCTCTGAGGAATTTATTATTATAATTTATTAGGATTACCATTGGACAATTTACATAAAAAACAGTGCAAAAATACCATTTGGCCTCAAGGAAAGGTATATGTTTGAATTATGGACTTTTTCTTACACATTGTCTCGGTGTATATTTTAAAGCGCCAACATTTACAGTGTTTATAAATTTAAGTTATAAAATTTTCTTAGCAGTAAGCATTCCATATATGTGTAATTTGTATTTTCTGGTATTTTACTGAGGACAGATCGTTGGTTTTTTTTAAACAATCTTTTTGATTGGTTTTGTTTGCCCACTGTTATGTGATGAGTACGATTGAAATCACTATTTCTAGTGAAATTCAATATATTCTGAGAACAGCAAAAAAGGCAAACAAATGACTTTGTTTAAATTATGCTGTGTTGTTAAAAATGTATTATTACATGTTATAACTATTTTTTCTTTTCTTTCACAATCCTAATTCTAAAATAAGCAATTTACCACAATTTACATTACAAAAAACAACTGAAAAAAATGTGTACCATTTTTTATAGTATTAATATGCACAATGGGCAGATCTGCAAGAAGCTACAAAGTTTTAATACGTTTTTCAAAACACCCTGTTTATACCTATGTCGTTTTGGAATGTCCCTATCATAGGATATCATGTGACCTGCAAAAAAACAGATTTGAGTGGTTCACAATATTTCCCATTGTACCTATTGAAGGACCGCAATCATTTCAATCATTCTTCTTTGAGCATCTTTGCAGACAAAACTCTGGGCTTACCTCCTATCATTCACAAGCAATTTTCCAAACAGAAAGATGTTACTTTTTGTAACATAGTTATAGCACAAGACACTCTTTTATATTTACAAAGAGAGGAAAAGGTACTCTGTGTACCTTTTCTTCTCAATGTAAATACAACCTCATCATACACACCACTTTGCGTTGAAAGGGTGTTCTATAAGTGCTGCTGTGCGTGATTGCACAGAATACTCATAGAACAAGACACATCTCCAGATTTATCAAAAATAATAAATCTGGAAATGTGTGTGAATGCTGCACCATTCTCCAATTGGTGTAGCAAAGCACAACAAGGAGAATTGTTTTCATTTCTCCTCATTTTTTAACCTTCAATACATGCTAAAATGCTCAGCATACATTAAAGGAGAAAAATGCCTTTACTGATTGTTTTTGTGCAGGAAGATGTGTCTTCCTGCACAACAACAAATTCCACATGACACAGATATCCTTGCACCATGGTGCAAGGGTGCCTGTGTCACCACATGGCTGCAGTTTAAGCAGCCGTGCAGAGAGAAGCATAGACTTGCAACATATTTATGTACATATGTTGCATCCCTGTGCTTTGGAAGTACCACAGTACACTGCAGTTAAAGAGGTTACTGTGTGATGCTGCAGCACTTCCTCATAGTTCTGCACTTATACATTCACCATACACTACTAACGCATTCGTTCAGTCAATTACGTACTACACATACATTAATCTAAACTTTGACACACTAACATACAAATATAGCTCTTTTTTTAAACCAGGAAAGTTAGTTGTTACAAGAACTTTTTTTCTTCTTTTTTTCTTTTATATTATTTTTTTTGGTTTTCTGAACAATTTTTAATTTTTTTTTGGTTTTTCTGGAAAAAAGAAAAAAACAGAACTCGAGGAACAAAACAATGAACTTCAGGGGAAAAAAAAAACTAACAATGATGGTTTTCTTGCTTCCTGCAAATTAAATCAATAGATTGCTCTCCGTAGCAAAGGACTGCATTGCACTTCAAGCAGAGGACTTTCAGTGTGGCAAACTGTGGACGGATGTCCAGGTGTTGGTCCGATGGAGCCACGCGCGAAGTACTCGGCTGTGATGCCTGTGAAGGTCCAGGAAGAACTAGCATTCTTCGGCACTCTTCATGTACCAGGTTGACTGCATGCAAGGTTATCAGGTGTTTTTTCATGCTGGCTGTACCACATGAGTACTTTTTTGCTGGATCGCCACGGGAGAGCACTCTTTGACAAATCTTGCATGTCACTTTTGTGGCATTGGTTTTGGATTGCCCCTCCGGAAAAGTAAAACATTTCCAGACCACAGATGAATACCTTTCTGGGCGTGGTGGTTCAACCAGAAATTCATCTTCAGAAGAATGTGCAGATGCTGGAGATGCCTGCTGCCCTGAAGCCATTGTTTGCCAAAAAAGTTTGAACTAAGTGTAAACTTAGCCAAAAAAAGTTCTTCTCAGCAGAGAGATGCTCCTCCAAAGAAGGTCTAAGAAGAATGATTGAAATGGGTGGGGTCTTTCAATAGTTAGAATAGGAAGTCTAATGAACCAATCAAATCTCTTTTTTTCAGGTCACATGGGATCCGCGCACCGTGCACATAGGCAGCACGCACCGAGCGCAAATTCGCGAAATTGCATTTAAAAGCAATATAGAATGATTAAAAGTAAAAATATATTAATTTATGAGTAGCTTAGATTATGTCTTCCCTTAATATTTACATTAAATATATATATATATGTTTTTTGACATTTAAAATATTTCGCGGGATTCGTGCACCCACCGCGTCAACCACGTACATGACATTTTACGGAAGCGCGCGAGCGTAGTGTAACGTATTTCGGACATGTCACGTATGCGCTTGGAGTCGCATACCGGTCACATAGCAATCGCGCATGAAAATACGTACCCAACGCACATCGTACGCGGATCCTACACTACAATCGTACAATGGCGACTATGTTCTACGAAGGGATCGAGAAAGGTACACATTGGGTGCGCGACTCCAAAAAAAAAATGAAAAAAAATAACAAAGTATTAAAAATATAGTTTAAAAAATATACAAAAAATTATAAAAAAATAGAGTTAAAAAAAATTTACAAATATTTTTTTTAAAAATGTCATTAAAAACATGTAATATTTATTACTTTTTACAAAAATATGTAGAAAAAAAACTTTAACAAATGGTGAAAAACAGTATAAAAAACATAAATAAAGGAATTGATACACTGAAAAATAAAGATTTAGAAATCCTATGAAAATCATTAAAAATCATAGGTTAGAGATAATTTATAGATAGGAATTAGCATTTAAAAAACCTTTGAAATTCACTTAAAAACCATAGGTTTCAGGTATGTTATAGTTAGGAATTAGCATTTAAAAAACCTTTGAAATTCACTGAAAATTCATGTCATCAGTGATGTCACTGACCATGTCATGAGTGATGTAATTTGTGACGTCATCAGCAGTGCATTGTGGGGGCGCGAGTTATAGTTAGCTGAACTAACTATAACGGGGGAATTTCAATGGTTTTGTACGAGGGAAATGTCCGGCTAACTATAACGCCCCTGAAACCTATGTTTTTTTCAGTGAATTTCTATGGTTTTTTAAATGCTAATTCCTAACTATAACGTGCCTGAAACCTATGTTTTTTTCAGTGAATATATATATATATATATATTTACACACAAAATAAACAAGTTATCTTCCTGCCAATTTGTAATGTGAAAGCATTACATACGTTTTTATATACATCTTTTCTAACACTTCAAAAACAACCATTATTACATATTACAGACCAAATCTGTTTTTCTCATCTCGGTTGTAATTCATTTTAGTTGGCTATTTTGTTTGCTTCTATTGTCTGGAATGTCTTTCTCTCCTTGGACCCCTACTGTGCTAATTGACCATAATCAATAATCCTCCCTCTTGACCTAACTATTTTTCTGTGTATATATTCTGTTGTGTTCCACCATCACTACCTAACTTTTTTTCCTTGCATGTATTTCGTGTGTACTTGAACCTAGATTGTTGTGCGTCTTTTACTCAAAAACTGGATTATTTCCATCCTCTGGATTCTGTAAAGCAATCTGACACCTTCGGGTCTAGCTAGTGCTATATAAAACCTATAAAAGAAATGAATAAAATGAAAAAAATGAATAAAAATAATTCACTCTCGTTCTCTCCCGTACACATACATGCACAGAGCTGTTTCTTTGTTACTTGTTTCTTTAAAATCTCTCTTTCATCCCTGTTGTAGCTCCCTCTCCTTCTCTGGCCCTCTCTCTCTCTCACACACACACACACATACACACAGCTGTCTCTTTCTACTTCTTTCTTTACAATCTGTCTCTCTTATCTCTGTTGTAGCTCCCTTTCGTTCTCTCTCTCTCTTTCACACCAGCACACAGCTGTGTCTCTCACTTGTTTCTTCAGAACCTATATTTCTTTGCACAGTTTAAGTTACATCACCTCTTATACCAACATCCAATAATTCACTTTTTTCTCTTTGTGATAACTGAATAAAACAAGCATTTGCAATGGAATTGGTCTTGCGTTACTGAAAGTTTGAGCTTTTTGCGTTGTATTATTATTTGCAACGCCAATAGGTCAAACTTTCACTAATGCGAGACCTATTACACTGCAAATGCTTCTGATTTTTTCTCTGGTCATGCTGCACAGCATTGGTAAGTAGCATTTCTTTTTCTCATTGCTGCATAGCATTGGCAAAAAGCATTTCCAGAGAAGGCACAATCTATTTGCTTTGCCAATGATTGTTAAACAGTCCATATGAAATAGCTGAAAAGGGTTAAGTTGAGATTTCAAGTTTTTTCACGTCCATCAACAACTGGCCCCTCATTTTATACAAATTCCATTCTCCCAACCAGCTTTCTCTTCAAAATAGTGTTCCAAGTCAAAGTAGCATTCCTCTATAAATATAAAGACGTGACCGGAAAGGTAAACCATTCTTAATTAGTGTGTGATAAAGGAACAAGCATTTGCAATGCAATAGGTCTCGCATTCACGCGGGTGTGAGATATTGGCATTGTAAATGACAATGCCTTTTATTTATGTTTTGGGTTTTATAACATAAATAAAAGGCATTGTCATTTACAATACTAATAGCTTAAACTCTCACAAATGCGAGACCTATTGCATTGCAATAAAGGGCCTTCTCGACCACTTGTTTGATTGTAAATAACAGAGGAAGAGACCAGCCTGCGACGTCTTCCAAGTAGTGATAAATAGTGCAGTGAAGAAGATGTGTAAGTGTTGTAAATTACACAGAAACAAAGTGTGAAGGGAGAGTTACATATGAGCCGAGCTATAAACACTAACAAAGCGCTCCAACACCTTTCGCTCTGTGATTACACTGTTGCGCTCAGGATGAAGAACGGGAGGGGGTGGCTATTTCCTGCTCTCTCCGTCATTTGAGTGTGCAGTGTGCATTGCGTAATGTCATTGCTATCTTTGGCCTAATAAAAACACTCCAGCTGTAGTAGGGCAATGGCGTCACCTCCTGGTGCTGGACGGGCTGTGCTTTATGGCAGGCATGAAGGGAGGGAGGGATGGTCTCGGCTGCAGCTCCGTATTCGTACAGTACCCCTGCTATTACTAGTGAGCGAGAGGTGCTGAGGTGGTGGTATTGGTGGTGGTGGTATTGGTGGTGGTGGTGGTCTTGGTGGTATTGATGGAGGTGGTAGTATTGGTGATATTGGTGGCGGTGGTATTGGTGATATTGTTGGTGCTGGTATTGGTGGTGGTGGTATTAGTGGTCGTGATGATGACATTCATGGTATTGGTGGTGGTATTGGTGGTGGTATTGGTGGTGGTGGTGGTATTGCTAGTGTGGTATTGTTGGTGGTATTGGTGGTGGTGGTAGTGGTATTGGCGGTGGTAGTATTGGTGGTGGTGGTATTGGTGGTGGTGATATTGGTGGTGGTATTGGTGGTAGTTGTGGTGTTAGTGGTTCTACTGGTGGTGGTATTGGTGGTGATGGTGGCATTGGTGGTGGTATTGGTGGTGGTGGTTCTGGTATTGGTGGTGGTGGTATTGGTGGTGGTGGTGGTATTGGTATTGGTGGTGGTATTGGTATAGGTGGTGATATTGGTATTGGTATTGGTGGTGGTGGCATTGGTGGTGGTGGTGGTACTGGTGGTGGTATTGGTGATATTGTTGGTGGTGTTGGTGGTATTGGTGGTGGTGGTACTGGTGGTGGTGGTATTGGTGGTGGTGGTATTGGTGGTAGTATTGGTGGTATTGGTGGTGGTGGTGGTACTGGTGGTAGTTGTGGTGTTAGTGGTGTTACCGGTGGTAGTATTGGTGGTGATGGTGGTATTGGTGGTGGTATTGGTGGTGGTGGTGGTATTGGTGGTGGTATTGGTATAGGTGGTGATATTGGTATTGGTGGTGGTGGTATTGGTGGTGGTATTGGTTGTATTGGTGGTTGTGATATTGGTGGTGGTGGTGGTATTGGTGGTAGTTGTGGTGTTAGTTGTGGTACCGGTTGTGGTATTGGTGGTGGTGGTGGTATTGCTCGTGGTGGTGGTATTGCTAGTGCTGGTATTTGCGGTGGTATTGATGGTGTGGTATTGGTGGTGGTATTGGTATTGGTGGCAGTGGTATTGGATTGGTGGTGGTATTGGATTGGTGGTGGTGGTATTAGTGGTGGTGGTGGTATTGGTGTTGCTGGTGGTATTGGTGGTGGGGTATTAGCAGTGGTTGTGGTATTGTGGCGGTGGTGGTATTAGTGGTGGTGGTGGTATTGGTGGTTGCATTGGTGGTATTAGTGGTGGTATTTGTGGTGGTGATATCGGTGGTGGTGGTGGTATTGGTGGTGGTGTTACTGCTGTTGGTGGTATTGGTGGTGGTGATATTGGTCGTGGTGGTGGTATTGGTGGTGGTATTGGGGGTGGTACTGGTGGTGCAATTGGTGGTGGTATTGGTGGTGGTGATGATGGTATTGGTGGTGGTGGTTGTTTTGGTGGTGGTATTGGTGATGGTGGTATTGGCGGTATTGATGGTAGTATTGGTGGTGGTGGTATTGTGGAAAAGAGCCTTTTTAGCGGCCCACCAGTGCAGGGGTTCACCCTTATCTGTCCACAGGTCCTTAGACCAACAAAATAGACATTGACACGGAAGCTGGAATATTAAATAACAAGTTTATTCACGTCCATACACCACCCTCAAGTGTTCCAGGAGGTAGTGGCTTGAATACACAGACCATGGTGCTTTTATACAGAGTTTTCTGCACTGGTAAGCATGTAGTTACAAATAGAAGGTACAGGCCTACACAGGAATAGCTACCGACAAACATGGGCAAATGGGAAATCACTTAGTCAGCAAAGTGGGAGGGGGAGCAGAAGTGCTTATGGCACCACTAAGAGATTGACAGTTGAGTCTGAGACCAGGTGTTCTGGCAGCTACAAACTCTTTAGCATGCATATTGCTTTTAGATGAGTAAGGAAGTTAACTAAAATAGACAGCACAGGCAGGGAAAAAGAGGAGCAGCAGAGAATGGAAGAATTACATAGCTGACAAAATGGATGCCACAAACAAGATGGTTTCAGCTTATGCTAACACAGATTATTTGTGATTTCCACAGACAGCCCTTTTAGCATTAGCTGAAGACATCTTCCTATACTTTCGAGGGAGTACGGAAATCATCATGCACATCTATCTGCATTCATTCAGTAATTTCTTGGTCCATTGCCAAGCGCGCATTCACATTTGTGACATTTCGTTCAGTCGGTATACATGAGGTATAAGTAGAAATACATAGGGAACAGAGCATCTGGCCACATTGTATACAGAGGCAGCAAATGAAGAGAATAGCAAGAAATATACATAGGGCTGACAATAATTTCCAGCCCCATACAGTAAACATAGTCCATAGCCATCCAGTCAAAGTCCATGTTCCTGAATCCTGATGGATTTCAGTGGCTATCTTGTGCAGTTTAGAAATTACCTCAAAAACTGAAGGGGTGTGGTCAGGGATGTAGACGCAGCAACTGCTCCCGATGATGCGACATGCTCCACCACGGTCCGCAAGGACTACATCCAAAACCATCCTGTTTTGGAACCCCACAATCCTCGCAATTTGCAGTTCTTCCGTGATATTTCCAAGTGCCATGGCTGTCTGATTGGTTGCAGCCTCTACAACACGTGTCTAACGCCTTATCTTTCTGCTGTTTAAGGCCGCACCAACAAAGAAGAATAGTCCCAAATTAAAGTAAATGTACTGCTGCAGTGCAGTATCAATTTTATCCACCTCATGATTTATTGTCCTCTTAGATCGACTCTTGGAAATGTAATTATACAGTTTATAGTCTTTGTGGTAGGATGCAGGTGCCAAAAACACAGGTGGTAGCAAAAAGGATACATAGCAGCTTCCAGACCACCCAATAGGTAGGTGGTAATAACCCTTACTTCCACAAATGATATAGGTGTTATGTGAGGACAAAAAACTACTATTGTTTATGTTCAGCACTGTAGTACAGTCACTTTCTCCCACAGGGATACTGCCTATACTGCTCACACAAAGGTCTGCTTGAGCTCTAGTAACAGCTATAACAGGAAGTCCATTACCCTTGACAGTTCAAGTGTTTGGGAAAACATAGTGCGTGGAGGAATTTCCTCAGTGATACTCCTCCATTTCCCACACCGTTCCTTTAGCTTGTGGATCTCCTTCCTCATCAGGGTAACAGGCTCTATTTAACTGACCGTTAAGTCTTCCTACATCAAAGTTAGTAATATTACCAATATGAGAAGCCCACAAGAGTGCAAACCAGGGTCTGCAGGAGCCATTGTGTAAAAACGGCAAAGGAATGAAAGGCGTTCCTCCCTTTTTCAGATGCGTTGGCACCATTCCACACACCCAACAGTTGGTGATGTTCGTAGTATTGTGGGTGTGATGCAACATTTGAATGAACATATTGTTGAGGTAGGACATCCTGTGTTTTTGCTCATGATAGGGAAGAGTGAAATAGTGGTGCTAAATGGGGACAGGAGTAGTAGCAGTCAGTAGATTTCGAGCAGGAGTTACTCCCTCTACAACCCATGTTATTGTAGCGATCAGAACAATAATTGAAGTGAGTCCAATAATAAACATACTCTTTCGATTACAAAGTCTTGCGGCAGTCGATTTCTTCTCCGCAGGCATGTTCATCTCATTGTTGAACAACAGAACAGATGGTGCCCTAAGGTCCTGGGCAGACGTTGGTGCTCAAACAGTCTTTTTCAACAACAACGTTTCTCTCTTCTGGGGTCGCAGCTGATATCGCGATGTACCGGGGATCGTGTAGCACGGGAAGACTTCCGCAGGTTCTTCAGGTGACGTGGCTTGTCCTTTCTCTGTGTCCAGGATGTCGCGATGATCTGCCAACACAGCTGGGCTCACTAGGTCATGCGGAACCCTCAGACAGTGGGTTGCATGGACCCAGTTCTTCCGGTTGGTCACTCGCACTGCAGTCCTGGTAGCCAAAAGCACTTGTTCCAGTCCACGCCACCTCAGTGCTAGGGAACTGGCTCTCTGGAAGGACTTTGTCACCACAAAGTCCCCGGGCCGTAGATCATGGCCCACACCCTGAAACCTGTCTGGAAGCGTTTCCCGAACCTGTTGAGTAATAGAAGACAAACTGTCAGTCAACTGGGACAAATAGTCGTTCATCAGTACATAAGGTACATCATGTATAGGGCGTGGCTTAGGAATCCCCCAAATATTCATTGGCCTCCCGAAAACCGCCTTATATGGTGTGAGGCCAAATCATGTATGTAGTATCAATCAAATGGATAGCAATGCCAAGGGCAGTGCATCAGGCCATTTCAGAGATGTGGAAGCCTGTATTTTAGTCAACTTTAGCTTAAGGGTAGAGTTGTATCGCTCCACTAGCCTTGCTGATTGTGGGTGAAAAGCAGCATGGAACTTCTGCTTGGTTCCAAATCCTTTCATGAGGTAATCAACAATTTGCCCAATGAAATGGGGTCAGTTGTCATACCACAAAACTCGACAAATGCCAAATCTAGGGAAAAACTCTTTTAGGAGCACCTTTGCTGTAGTGAGAGTTGTATTATCTTTCGTGGGGTAGGCCTCTATCCACTTACTGAAGGCACAAACCACCACTAGAACATATTTCAGAATATTACAGCATTCAAGCTGGACATAATCCATTTGCAAAACCTCAAAAGGTGCAGTAGGTATGGCAAACCCTCCTGTTGGAGTTCGTGTTCCCTTTCCAGGATTATACTAGAGATAAATCAGACAAGACTTGACTATCTTTTTAGCTGTGCCGGCAATATCTGGATGATCACAAACTTGCATAAGTTGCTTCGTCATTGAGGATGCTCCAACATGTGCCGGCCCATGTGCCTTGTGAATCAATTGGATGTAAATAGGCTGTGGGTAACTTCCATTTTGTCATTTCTTTATTCCTCCAACAGCCCTCATCATCCAATGTTCCCTCCTTAGACCTTTGGACTATTTCATCAACAGAAGCAGATCGTTGCATGTCCAGTACTTCTTGCCTGGCATCAAGCCAACATTCAGCTTGTGACTTGACCACATACATAGATGTAGTACTTCGTTGCATTGCAGTCTCACGGGCTGTTGACAAGCAAAGGCATTGCCTTGCCCTATTTTATCAGTCACTTTCTTGTGCGCTACACTTAACAATCGCTACTTTCTTAGGATATGTCAAGGCCGTAAGGAGATTATGTACTAATTCCCCATGCACTATTTGTGTCCCATGTGAAGTAAGAAAGCCTCTTTCCTTCCAGAGCAGCCCAAAATTGTGAGCCACTCCAAAAGCAAATAAGCTATCGGTATAGATGTTAACTAGTAGATCAGTACTAAGCTTACATGCTCTTGTTAGCGCTATCAACTCAGCTGCCTGAGCTGACTTCTGTGGAATATGAGCTGTCTCAACTACTGTCTGAAGTGATGTAATTGCATAGGCAGCAGATGTTGTGCAATCGGGCAATTTCAAGCAAGACTCGTCAACCCACAATTCCCCATCAACATTAGAAAGGGAGTCTCTTGTAGGTCAACACGACCCTTTGTTTGTTCTTCCGTAAGGGATATACAATCATGTGACTCTTGTGGCTGGGACTGAGTAGCTGGAAATGGCAATAGTGTAGCAGGATTCAGAGTCGAACATCTTTTCAGTGTGATATGAGGGGCCAAAAGAGTCAATTTATATCCTGTCAAGCAAGCACTAGTCAAATGTTGTGTTTTCGTTTAATTTAAAAGGGCGTGAACTGATTGGGGCACTAGCACAAGCAATCTATGTGACAAGACTATTCCCTCACTTTGACGTATGGACACAGCTGTCACTGCTACCGCTCGAAAACACACAGGCAACGCACAAGCGACTGGATCAAGTACAGCTGAGAAATATGCACAAGGGCGCTGCTTATCACCGTGTATCTGGGTTAAACCCGAGAGAGCGCAACCGTCCCTCTCGTGTACATAGAGTGTGAAGGCCTTAGTGTAGTCTGGAGTTCCTAATACTGGTGCAGAACAAAGAGCTTGACGTAACTGTTGAAAAGCATTCTGGCAAACAGTAGTCCATGGGAGAGGCATTGGAGTGTCTTTCGTCAAAAGAGCTAACAAAGGTTTAACAATGTAGGACAAACTAGGGATCCACTGCCAACAGAAAGAAGTAAGACCAATCAGTGCACGAACATCCTTCTCAGTACGGGGCACAAGCGTGTCTAAAATAGCTTGAATGCGGTCTGGTGTGAGTGCACGCCCCACCTTAGACAAGAGGTGACCTAAGTAGGTAACCTGCTGTCTACAATATTGCAATTTCTTCCGAGAGACTTTGTGATGATGAGATTCAAGAAATAATAGCAATAACAGTGTTCCTTCTTCACACTGTTCAGGGGTATCAGCAGCCAACAAGATGTCATCAACATATTGAATAAGAGCCACCCCTTTGGGCACAGGGAAAGAATCAAGCTGCCTTTTCAATGCCTGGCTATAAATGCTAGGACTCTCTGTATACCCTTGTGGAGCTCTACAAAATCTGAATGAGCGATTATTCAAAGTGAAGCCGAACAAATAACGGCTGTCAGGATGAATAGGTATCGAGAAGAAAGCATTCTTCAAATCGATCACACTGAATGTAGTTGCAGTAGGAGGAACCATAGTAAGAAGTGTCTAGATGACAGAAACTACCAGATATTGTTGACCTCTCTCAAGTCAATGATAAATCTATAAACTTTAGAATCAGCGTCTTTTTTCACAATGGGAAGAAATGGGCTATTATAGGTATTGTAAGGAACTTCTTCCACAATCCCCACTCTGATCAAATCCTGAACAATATGTATCAATGCTTCTTCACCTTCTCGAGAGATTTTATATTGGGGCAATCGGGGCATTGAAGCACCTTCCTTCACTTGAATATGTACTGGTGGGAAAACCATTTGACCCACATCGGTATCTGATGTAGCCCACAAGGTACTAGGTAGCGATGCCAAAGCACTATCCTCTTTAATAAGGCAAGACCTCTCAACCAATGGATAGTTGTAGTTTAAAATGACACGCAACCCTTCTGGGAAACAATGTATTGTAGCATGAAAATGTTTAAGCAAATCGATACCCACAATGTTATCCGGCGTGTTAGGGGAAAGCAGAAATGGACATGTAGCAGCAAATTTATCAAAACTAAATGCAAGTGGTTGTGACAGTGGGCTAAGGGAAGGTGTCCTATTGAATCCTATCGATGTTATCGTTGTGCCAGACAGGGTAGCCTTAGGAACCAATTGTTTAGACAGAGCACTACGAGTAGTTCCCGTATCAACCAGAAAGCGATCAGTAGAAGCCAAGATGTTTGCATCGACATAGGGACCCCTCTGATCTACTGGGACCTCAACCGGTTCCTTACCCCATCCTAGGCATTCCTATGCATAATCAGAATCCTTAGGACCATCAGTTGCATAATCAGACATTTAGCATTGGTTTTGACTATCAAAGGTATTAAAAGAATTAGGATTGTGTTCAACTGTCTCAATTCTGGTACAATTATTCATGCATCCCCTATTTCCTGTGTTCCCCGGGTGGCCTCTCATACTTCCTCTACCCATCTGATACTGCTCTCCTCGCAAATGGGGGCACTCAGAACGCCAATGTCCAATCTCTTTACAATACGCACACTGATCAGAAGACAAAGTTGCTTGAGGGAAAGGGGGCACACCAGGGCGATACATCGCACGTCCACCTCTACCACCGCCTCTAAATGAGGGACCATAGACTTGAGCCAACTTTCGTCTTTAAATCCTTAACCTTTTTATCCTCCTTGCCTTTTGCTTCCAATTCCTGACGCTCATAATACTGGGCCATAGTCAAAAGAGAGACAGGGGAAGACGTAGTCCATGAACTCTCGCTGGCCTTTAAACGACTAGCTATTTCTGGCAACATGTTAGCGACAAAATTGTCGACGAACAGATGCTTACCCGTGTCATCTGTCAACGACTGCCCACTAAAGTCATGGAATGGCTCTTCGAAACGTGTAAGGAAATCAGAAACTGACATCTACTTTCTGCTTACAAGACGCTAATGTAGTCCAATCTATTTTCTTAGGGGGTATAAGAGTTTGCAACTTAGTTACAATGGCTTTGGGAAGATCTAATATCACCTGTTGCGGTTTCTGCGCAGACTCTCTATCAGCATCTATTTCCTCTAAATGCACCCAAGTATCACCATAAGCTACATTATCATCTATCTTCCGAATTGATCTCCACTTATCAGGGGGTAAAATAAGTCCAAAGAACATGTCAATATCAGGCAACGTCATAGTGCAGGAGCTAATAGCTCCTTCTACTTCTTCATAAAAAGTGGCTGGAGTTTTCCGCGGATCAGGCATAGCAGCTTAAAGAGCCATAACGTCTGCTCTACTCCAAGGGGTATAGACCCAATTATAAATAAAATATCCCTTCTCATTATCTGAAGTTTTATAGTCACTTGTTCCCGCTCGCTTTGGAGGAAAATACAAAGGTGCAGCTTCACGCATCGGTTTCACAGTAACTACAATATCACCAGTGTCTTTATCTGTCCCTTTAGCTCCTTCTTGTCACGCTGGGGTCTGGACTGTTTGTTCAGCCATAGCTTTACCAGCTGCCTTTTTCTCTTAACGTATACGGAATGCGTCAACTCGCAATTTAACCACTCGCCTAATTAGATCGGACACCTGTGAAAAAAGAAAGGTACCATCACTTAACTGTTTATAATCAGAATTTATATCAGAGGGCGCTAGAGCACCGGAATGTTTTCTAAAACTGAGTATTACTTCCCAAGTATACGTCTCTACAAAGTATAACTGCTCTAAATCTGACCATTGCTGACCCATTGGTATGAGGTCTTCGGCGGAGGCACTCCCACAAGCTGCTTTACAGGCAGCGGATCTAAGAGTGGCCTTGCGTTCAGTAATTAAAGTAGAGCGAGATGTCCACCCGTCTGGTTTATCCATATCTTTCTCTTCTGAAGAAAAATGCACCTCGTCAGAACCTTCATTCTAACGGGCACTAGGGAATTTATACGGAGCGGAGGTCTGTCTAACAAAATAGAATCATCTTGAGGTCGATTAAGTACGGGATAAAGGGGGCGTCTAACAGGGTACTGGCCAGTTACCTCTAAATGACGCTCCTATCTTCTTTCTCTTTTAGTTCCTTTATCTCTTTTTTTTTTCAATTCCAATGCTTTTTCACAAATCAATTTGCACTGTTCTTTTTCTGCTATAGCTTCTTCTCTCCTCACTCTCTCATTCACTTCTTTCCCCCACATTCGTACACAATCAAACATATCTTGTCGACTCTTTCGTTTAAACAGACACTGCTCAACATACTGAATCTTTTTAAAATCAAATGGCCCATTTACTGGCCAATATAGATCAGGATACTTTTTCGTATATTTGTTCCACAGTGTACTATACATTATGGAAGAAATTCCATATTTAATATATATAAACCTATTAGGTGTCCCCTCTAGGGGAGCTGGCTGACTACTTTCTAGATCCGTATTGGTACCTCCAACACAGCAACACATTCTACAAAGTTTGCTAAGAGCAGGCATGCCAAAAATATTATAGTAAAATATGATATTATAGTAAAATAGTATTTATCCCAAATATATCAAAAGCAGAGAAAAATCTCCTCATTACCTGCCTTTGCTTATTGCAATAAACAAACAAAACCAGAATCTTGACTTAGCAAATCCAAAACAAGAGTGTCGCGTCAGCGACCTTACCAAACCAAAGTCTCCAACCTTCATCTGCCAAGCTCAGGGTCGACCTAATGGTCACTGCAATACTTATGCCAAAGGAGATCTCAGTCGGGACCAGCCACCACCTGGAGGGTCAGATTGGGAAAACCGGAAAAGCACTTTGGTCTGCAAAGACAAAGGGTCTCCTCATGCAGGGTACCGCCTCAGTAAGATTCCTGTCCTCCGTCAAGACCACTCCTTCAGACGGCCGCGTCTCCGATGAGACCCACGAGTCGGGCGCCAAGCTGTGGAAATGAGCCTTTTTAGGGGCCCACCGGTGCAGGGGTTCACCCTTATCTGTCCACGGGTCCTTAGACCAACAAAATAGAGATTGGCACGGAAGCTGGAATATCAAATACCAAGTTTATTCACTCATGAATGAGACCACGTCCATACAACACCCACAAGTGTTCCAGGAGGTAGTGGCTTGAATACACAGACCATGGTGCTTTTATACAGAGTTTTCTGCACTGGTAAGCATGTAGTTACAAATAGAAGGTACAGGCCTACACAGGAATAACTACCGACAAACATGGGTAAATGGGAATTCACTTAGTCAGCAAAGTAGGAGGGAGAGCAGGAGTGCTTATGGCACCACTAAGAGATTGACAGTTGAGTCTGAGATCAGGTGTTCTGGCAGCTACAAACTGTTTAGCCTGCATATTGCTTTTAGCTGAGTCAGGAAGTTAAGTTAACTAAAATAGACAGCACAGGCAGGGAAAAAGACGAGCAGCAGAGGATGGAAGAATTACATAGCTGACAAAATGGATGCCACAAACAAGATGGTTTCCGTTTATGCTAACAGAGATTATTTGTGATTTCCACAGTATTGGCGGTGTGATATTGGTGGTATTGGTAATGGCAGTGATATTAGTGGCGGTGGTATTGGATTGGTGGTGGTATTGGATTGGTGGTGGTGGTATTAGCGCTGGTGGTGTTGGTGGCGGTGGCATTGGTGATGGTATTGTGGTGGTGATATTGGTGGTGGTATTGGTGGTATTGTTGGTATTGGTGGTATTGTTGGTGGTGGTGGTATTGGTGGTGGTATTGGTGGTGGGGTATTGGTGGTGGTAGTGGTGGTATTGGTAGTGGTCGTGGTATTGGTAGTGGTGGTGGTATTGGTGGTTGCGGTGGTATTGGTGGTGGTGGATGTATTGGTATTGGTGGTAGTATTGGTATTGGTGGTGGTGGGATTGGTATTGGTGGTGGTGAGATTGGTGGTATTGGTTTTGGTGGTGGTATTGGTGGTGGTATTTGTGGTTGCGGTGGTGGTATTGGTGGTGGTGGTATTGGTGGTGCTATTGGTGGTGCTATTGGTGGTGGTGGTATTGGGGGTGGTATTGGTGATGGTGGTGGTATTGGTGGTGGTGGTATTGGTGGTGTTAGTGGTATTGGTGGCAGTGGTGGTATTGGTGGTGGTGATATTGGTATTGTTGGTGATGGTATTGGTGGTGGTGGTATTGGTGGTGGTATTGGTGGTGTTGGTGATGGTGTTGTTGGTGGCATTGGTGGTGGTGGTGTTGATGGTAGTATTGGTGGTGGTGGTATTTTTGTTAACCACTTCAGCGTGGCGCAGATTACCGTGCCATGCTGAAGGTTCCATGCGCAGGCGGGGCCGTGAAGGAGCGGTTCCGTCATGCGCACAGCGTGACCGATGCGCATGACGGAACCGCTCCGTCACACGCATCGAAGGGGTTAATAAATCAGGCTTTTGATAACAACCCAAAAGAGACACAGTTCGGGCTGGACTGTTCCCATGGGGCACAGGGTTAAGACTGATTTGCATATGGCTGGGTCCAAACTGGAATGGCATGGTGAGCAAAAAAACGATGGATTTAGGCCCAGATCTCTGTACTGGGGTGAATGTATGACATTGTTCTGCATTCTGTCCATCAACAGTTCTTTTTGCATTTGTCACCCCGAGTGGGACGGGTATGCTCAGACGTGAGTCCCGTGCTCTCCATGCCACTGGAATCAAGCTATCCTGGCTGAAGAGGGGTGAAACCTCGAAACCGGTCCTAGGATGCTTGTTTCCAGTTCAGGGAGGACCTGGCCTGGCAGTTCGGGTTGGACTGTTCCCATGGGGCACAGGGTCAAGACTGATTTGCAAATGGCTGGGTCCAAACTGGAATGGCATGGTGAGTAAAAACACGATGGATTTAGGCCCAGATCTCTGTACTGGGGTGAATGTATGACATTGTTCTGCATTCTGTCCATCAACAGTTCTTTTTGCATTTGTCACCCCGAGTGGGACGGGTATGCTCAGACGTGAGTCCCGTGCTCTCCATGCCACTGGAATCAAGCTATACTGGCTGAAGAGGGGTGAAACCCCGGAACCGGTCCTAGGATGCTTGTTTCCAGTTCAGGGAGGACCTGGCCTGGCAGTTCGGGCTGGACTGTTCCCATGGGGCACAGGGTCAAGACTGATTTGCATATGACTGGGTCCAAACATGAAGGGCATGGTGAGCAAAAAAACGATGGATTTAGGCCCAGATCTCTGTACTGGGGTGAATGTATGACATTGTTCTGCATTCTGTCCATCAACAGTTCTTTTTGCATTTGAAAACAACCCGTCAGGTGGCTTAGTGCAGATGACATTTAACACAGATGTGCTGTTGTCAGCTTTAGCCCTTTAGCACACGATTATGTGCTACCTGGAATTCACATGACTTAATTTGCTAATCATTAATAAATCCATTTTACTTGCGGGGTTTGAAACAGACACAAGATAATGCTGGGTTAAAGTGATTGAAAGCGGGCGCCCGTTGTACAGGGCAGCCCTACTGCTTAAAGAAACACAAGCGGTTTCAGCTGAAGCAGCGCATGTCCGGCCTGCAGTAAGAGAAACTCAATAAAGTAAATAGTGCTTACAGACTAAATAACAGGTCCCATGTAACAACCGAAGTAAAGGGGCCACGAGCCATGGGAGGTTACAAATGAAGCCAATGTCATACTAAGGAGGGACTATAAAGCCTATTAACGAATCCGAAGGCAGCATTGAAGAAAGACAAGGACACAAGCCAATGAAAAATATGGGAGGAGAGTGGGCGCGGCTTCTCTCCCATACTCTATTACAGCAGTCTCACAGAGCGAGGCCAGCTTGGAGGTTGCCGAGTGAGGGAGGGAATGGGATAAACTACTCCACGTTTTCGTTCTAGACGATCTATTATCACGCAAGGCCTGTCATCCCCACAGTTTAGAGCCAAAGGTAATTAAAGGGAAAGCCTAAGTAGACCATTATAACAAAAAGCATGAAATGTCTCAAAGACCTTATATAAAAATACTTAAGCTCTTTCATTGCTGCTCAGTCAGAAGATGCTAAGCTCCCCCCATTTCTTATCTTAATCTCATCCTCTCCCACATGGTAACCCATGTAGGCTTTACTCTTTTAATCTCTGCTCCATTACTGTAATTGTAAGGGCTCGCCTAAGACAGCACATACGCTTACTGTTTCAAGACATATTGTTAGCTTACAGTTAGTTTAGAGCCCACCCAGGGCTTACCATTGATTGGCATCATTGCCACGCTGATTTGCTTGTTTCTTATTTAGGAGTTGTGGGGATTTTACTTCCTTTTCTTGTATTTGTCCCGCATCCAGAGCATGGACACACTACTATGTCCTTCCATTGCTCACTTTTTGAGGTGCTACTTTTTTCTTTTTGTTTAAGCACTCTATATGAGTGCATGTGTCTTCCTCATTTGACTTTCTCCATCCTCCACCATGCCTTCTGTGTTCCTCTCACTCGCTCAAGCTCTTCTCTTCCACCCCCCAGTATTGCATTCTCATCCATCTGCTTTCTCATTACCAGCTCCATGTTGCTCTCTTTCATCCATTTGATCATGCCACCTGTGGCCCTGTGTTGCTCCCCGACACACTTGTGTCTTCCCCCTTATCCCCAGTGTTGCTTCCTCTACCCACCCATGTCCATGTGGCTTCCGCCCCCCATGTTGCTTCCCCATCTGCTTTAAAAATCCAGCCCTCTATTGGAGCCCTCATTTTGCTTCCGTAGCTTGTCCCTGTGTTGCTCCTGCCTCTCACCCACAACCCAGTAGGTTGCTTTCCCTCACTTAAAAAAATGGAACATTACATTTTAGTGTTTTTTTTTTTTTGTTATTGGTCCAACTTAGATCAGTAACAAAACAAAAAAAGCTGGAGCTTAATTCTGTAGGTGCATATATGCTTTATGCATACATGTGGCAGCAATCAGGGATGCTGTGCTGCATACCTAAAACCATTGTCAAAACTAATACATCCCAAAGGCAAGACCTGTTGGTGTTACCAATGCTTGTTAATTGTTTGATCATCTTTGTTTCTCAAAGAGCACACTTTTTATAATTCAAATACTGATTTTAAGTCAATTACTCACCCATGGGGGCGGAGTCAGCTGCCATGTCCTGAGGATGTGAGCAACTCAGCTTCCCTCCACCCACGATTTTCCGAAACTTGCACAGTGGCCACTGCCTCCCTGCGTCCACGGGGGAGGCTCTCTGATGCATAGAAGACCTCAGATGTCTGGTTGTGGTGTTCAGGCCGTAGGACCTTCGCGCTCTCCTGACTGCAGCGCTGACGCCTTTCTATAAAATGGCAGCCTACTGTGTTTGCGGTGGTGGGGACCAGAAGTCTGGGAGCTCCGCTGCAACTTTGCTCTGCCCATTACAGCAGCCAGCACACAGACATAGGCTTGTGGGAGACCCTTGGATTACTTGACCCTTCACCTCACCGCTCCAGGTGCCCAGGAGCTCTGGTGCTTTGTTGCTGGCCCCCTCTCTATTGGCCTGGGGTGGAAGCTGAGTTGGGGGCAGCAAAGCAATGAACATTTGAAGTGGACCCTGCACAAGCTGCGGTGTCTATTAGGGGGGACCTTCCATGTCTCTAGAGTTATTCTTTTTGTTCCCCCACTGCCCAGGAGCCCGTAACTCCAGTATCTGGCTACTGACCTCTTCCATAGTGGCCATTGGTGGAGTGCTGGACTGGGGGTGACAAAGTCCTACGCTGTGCTATGGATGTGGGGCCAGCACATGTTATGGTGTATATTGTGGAGGACTCTGCAAGCGTCCGGAGACGTTCTTTGCCTGCCGCTGTTACTCTGTTTGGATGTGGGTGATCGATATACCCTTGTGACTGAATCTGGGTTCTCCTGCACTCCTTTTAGATACCCTAGACTTTTGTTGATTTGGCCCCCTTTGTACCACTGGGGGAATTGGTTACTCTCCTTGTGTCTCTACTTATTGCGCTCTCTGGGGGTCTGTGCCGTATCTTGATGCCAACGTAGGGCTCACCGAATGCCCTAAGGATGGCGCGACCGTGAGCTCTCCCCTACAGGAAATAAAGCAGGGTGCCCACAGTAGAGACACAGTATTTATGGACAAGTTCGATAAACTTCTGGCCACCATGGAAGCTTACGGGGAGTGCTTGGAGAGCAAAATCGGCTCCCTCTCTGTTGATTCATGAGGATTCACAGAAGATTCATGAGGATTCACAGAACTGAACGGGTTGCTGCTCCGGAGAACTCAGTGCAGACACTAGCTCTAGTGGCTCAGTTGGCAGATCTTCGTATCACTGCTCTTGAGGCACAGACTAAGCACCTGGCAACCCGCTTGGATGAACAGGAGGGTCAGGCTAGGCTTAATAACATCCACATTGTTGGGCTGCCTGAACATGATGAGGGAGACTCCCTGCTGGTTTTCCTTGAGACCTGGCTCCAGGAGGTCACAGCCCCCAAAGGTCTCTCCAAACTTAGAACGTCTGCACCAGGTGTCAGCACGAGAACCTCATCCAGGGGCTCCACCACGTCCTGTGGGGACCAGCCTCTTGCATTTTTGGGACCGGGATCATCTCTTGCAGCAGGCCACTGCACATGGCCCATTTGTGGTGGACAATGCTAAAGTTTCTCTATACCATGACTTCACTCTTCAGGTTCAAATGCAACGGGCATCCTTTATTGCGGTCAAGAAGAAGCTACGTGACATGGGCCTGCTGTTCTCCTTGCTTTTCTCTGCTCGCCTGTGGGTCCAGTCCAAGAATAAGTTGCATTTCTCACAGATCCGTCTGTGGCCTGGGATTGGATCGAACTCTATGACAAGGGCACGGTGCGGCCTGAGTCGTCTGGACCTAGCCAATCTACATACCCCCAGCACCAATGTTCTCGGCGATGAGGGATGGCACACCCTTCTGAGACACAGGTGGCGCTGGAACAGTTGAGGGCGGTTGAGACTACTGCTACTTTGGTATCTAGTAGGGACCTTGTGCGGTCTGTGTAATTTGTGAGCCATTCCTCCGCATCGGGCTCTGAGGGTTCCACCGCTCCTTGTCTTGAGATCATTCTGTCTGGGGTCACTTCTGGGTCTGTGGATGAATTAGTTTGATATGCTCCATTGGGCCTGACCTTAGTGTCTTGCCTTATTTATGCACAGTGTTTCTGGGGTGGGATGCCTCTTCTTACACTGCGCTTTTATTTGGATCAGACCTTGTGTCCCCTTTCGCATGTATAGGTTGGTTATGGACCTGGAGTGTCATTATGTCCTGGTATTGGGGAGTCTGGATGGCAGGGATGTTGCCTTCTTAAATATTTATGCGCTGAACGTGGATCAATCAATCTTCCTTACCAGCTTGGCTCCACTGCTTTCTCTTATTGTACCCTATTGGAGGGTGGTGGGGAGATTTTAACTTTGTCTGAGACTTAAGCAAAGATCGCTCACATATGCCCCTACATGGTGCATCTGCAGAAAGGCTGATATGTCCCGTTTGTGGTTGGACAGCGGGATCTAGTCGATTGTTGGTGGGTTCGTCAACCAGATGTGTACTCCTACCACTCTGGACTACTTGAGGTTAGCCTCGACAGGCTTTATACGTGTAGAGCACTTTGTGGCTGAGTGGTAGGACTGGAATATCTGGTGAAAACACATTCTGACCACACTCCCATGTTGGGAATATTCAAATGGTCATCCTCTAGGCCTAGTGTGCCTGCCTGGCACTTTGATCTGGCTCTTTTGGACAAGCCGGCCTTCCAGGTTTCACTGGGGGAGCACATTTCTCAGTACTGGCTGATAACACTGGTACAACCTCGTTGGTGGGAGGCTATGATGGTGGTGGTTCAGGGATATTGTATTTCTATCAAAGTGGAGGTTCACACTCAGCTCCCTTCTGACATTCAACGGTAGGTGGTGGTGTTGGATGACCTTCTGGGTGGGCTGGAGAGGACCCTACTGTGGTCCCTGCTGGAGGAACAAGAGAAGCTGTTTCAGCTTGTGGAGCACCTTCACCAATTTGATTATAAGGTTTATAAGGCTAAGGCACATTTAGAGCAGGATAAGACAGGTAGAATGTTGGCTTGGCTGTTGCAGGATGTTGGGATCGGTCATTCTATACTTCAGGTACATGACAATTCAGGATGTGATGTCTCCACGCAAGAGGAGATCATTGCGGTGTTCCTGAAGCACTATCGGAAGCTATACTCCTCGGTAGTGGTGAGTGATGAGAGGGAAATGCTGGACTACCTTGCAGACGCTTCTCCAGTGTCCCTTGAGTAGGCGGTGGCAGCTTAACTGGGTGTGGATATAACTGGGCAGAAGGTGATGGCAAGAGGTAAGGTGCCTCATCTTGATGGGTTTCCAATAGAATTTTACACGACCTTCACGTCCAAACTCGTTCTTCATACTGGAGGCACTTTGCAATGAGTCTCAGCAATGCGGCTAGCTCGCATCCTCACTGCAGAAAGCAGCCATTGTAACCCTCACAAAAACAAATAAGGATCCCCTCCTTAGTACGGCCTTGTCTTCATTTGTAACCTCCCATGGCTACTGGCCCCTTTATTGCTTCGGTTGTTACACAGGACCTGTTATTTAGTCTGTAAGCACTATTTACTTTATTGAGTTTCTCTTACTGCAGGCCGGACATGCGCTACTTCAGCTGAAACCACTTGTGTTTTATTAAGCAGCAGGTCCGCTTCATACAACGGGTGCCTGCTTTCAATCACTTTAACCGGCATTATCTTGTGTCTGTTTCAACCCCCCCCAAGTAAAAGGGATTTAGAAATGATTAGTGAATTAAGTCATGTGAATTCCAGGTAGCACATAATCGTGTGCTGATGGGCTGAAGCTGACAGCACATCTGTGTTACATGTCATCTGCACTAAGCCACCTGATGGGTTGCTTTCAAAAGCCTGTTTTTATTAACGGCAACAACACCACCACCACCAATACCAACACCACCAATACCACCACCACCACCACCACCATCTCCACCACCACCACCAATACCACCACCAATACCACCACCACCAATACTACCCTCAACAATACCACCACCACCAATACCACCACCACCACCTCCGATACCACCAATACCACCATCACCTCCACCACCAATCCCACCACCACCAATCCAATACCACCAATACCACCACCACCACCAATACCAATACCACAACCACCAATACCACCACCATCAATACCACCACCACCAATACCACCACTACCAATACCACCACTACCAATACCACCGCTACCAATACCACCTCTACCACCAATACCAATACCACCACAAATACCACCATCACCACCAATACCATCACCAATACCACAACTAATACCATCACCACCAATACCATCACCAATACCACAACTAATACCATCACCACCAATAACACCACCAATACCACAACCAATAACACCACCACCACCAATTCCACCACCACCAATACCATCACCAATACCACCACCACAAATATCACCACCAATACCACCACCAATATCACCACCCCCAATTTCACCACCACCATTTCCACCACTACCAATACTACCACCACCACCAATACCAATACCACCACCACCGATACCAATACCAATACCACCACAAATACCAATACTGCCACCACCAATACAGCAATACCACCACCACCAATACCTCCACCACCACCAATCCCTCCACCACCACCACCAATAATAACACTACCACCAATACCACCAATATCACCACCATCAATACCAATATCACCACCAATACCACCACCCATACCACCACTGCCAATACCACCACCAATACCACCAATGCCACCACCAATACCAATACCACCACCACCAATACCACCACCACAAATACCACCACCATCAATACCACCACCTCAGCACCTCTCGCTCACTAGTAATAGCAGGGGTACTGTACGAGGCCGGAGCTGCAGCCGAGACCATCCCTCCCTCCCTCCATGCCTGCCATAAAGCACAGCCCGCCCTGCACCAGGAGGTGAAGCCAGGGCCCTACTACAGCTGGAGTGTTTTTTCTGAGGTCAAAGATAGCAATGACATTACGCAATGCCACACTGCACACTCAAATTACGGAAAGAGCAGGAAATAGCCCTCTCTCCCGCTCTTCCGCAACAGTTTACTCACAGAGCGAAAGGTGTTGGAGCTCTTTGTTAGTGTTTATAGATCGGATCATATACTACTTTCACTTCACACTTTGTGTCCGTGTAATTTACAACACTTACACATCTTCTTCACTGCACTGTTTATCACTACTTTGAAGACGTCGCAGGCCGGTCTCTTCCTCTGCTATTAGTATTGTAAATGACAATGTCTTTTATTTATGTTTTAAAACCCAAAACATAATTAAAAGGTATTGCCATTTACAATGCCAATAACTCAAACTCGTGTGAATGTGAGACCTATTGCATTGCAAATGCTTGTTTTTGATTCCTACCACCCTCTTTCTATGCCTAATGCTGATTATAACATTTTAAGTAAAATTCTGGCGACACTGTTGCTCCTCCATGTGTGCTCTTTAGGTCACCCAAATCCAACAGGCTTTATCCCCGCGTACAGCACTATGCCTACTATCCGGCAATTGTTTCTGTGCTGGGACCGTCGGGAGCACCTCCCACCGGAGGCTCTGGTTATTATGGTTGATATTAGAAAGGTGTTTGACTTGCTCTGCTGAGACTTCGTGTATGCTACGATGCTTAGCATAGACTTGGTTGTGCCCTTAATCAAATGGATCAAGCTTCTTTATTCTGGCTCTCTCGCCAGGATCCGTATTGGTCGATTAGCATCGGAGGCCTTTGCGGTGGAGTGGGGTATTCTGCAGGGTTGCCCCCTGTCACCTTTATTATTTGCACTGGCTATGGAGCCCTTTGCTTGCATGGTTCGCCAGTGACAACACTATTAGGGCCTGAACATAGCCTCTAACTGTACTTTTCTTTCTATGTACACTGACAGCATGTTGTTGTAGCTTAGGTGAAGAGATGTCGACCTAGTAGCAGCAGTGGAGGCACTGTCATACTTTGAAGCTCACTCCGGACTTGAGGTAAATTGGGCCAAGTCATGTGTTTATCCCCTGACCCACCGCACTAACACTGAGATGAGAGTAAGACACGGTACGGTACCTTGGAGTGGCTATTTACCACTTACTGAATTTGCTGTATGAAAGACATTTTGGGTATGTGTTGGCTGGGCTACGTCTCTCCGTTGTCTTCTGGACTACATTGCCTCTATCGGTCGGTGACCACATGGCTGTTTCCAATATGATTATACTACTGCAACTTCTTTACTTGTTTGCAGCACTTCTGTTGGAGTTGCCCCCACATTTCTTTCGGGAGCTAGATAGCTTGCTTCTTTCTCTTTATTGGGGCACTTCGCATCGCCATGTAGCCCTCTGGAAGTTAAGGTTGCCCGTGACTGAGGGGGGACTTGCCGTACCTGACTTGGAATTATACTACCTAGCAGCGCAGCTCGTGTGGGTGGCGCATTGGATGGCTTTTTCATGGGAAGGTGTGGGAACTGCTGAGTGTGGCTCTCCTTCCCGGGATTGCCTGTTGGGTTTCCTTCTTAACTCCTTCTTCCAGAAAGCTGACTCAAACATCCTGGTTCAGACTGCACAGTATGTTTGGGCACGTGCCTTGCGGTGGACTCGTACACCGAACACCATACTCTCATAAGCTTCATCTTCTAGTAATCCGAGGGTGGGGTCTTCCAGGAGGGTGGTCAGGTCTCCATGAGTGGCCAGCAGCAGGGATTAATGTCCTGGGTGGTTTTTTTGCGGGGTGGGGGGAATTGTGACCTTTTTCAGACCTCCAAGAATCCTATGATATACCAGTGGTCCACTTCATCCTCCATGGTGCTTTGGCGCGTAAGATACAGAAGTGGTGGGGTACCAGCGTTGCGTAACTTCCGTAACATTCCTTAGTATACGTGGAATGAAAGCAGTCACATTACTATATAGGGCATTATTGGAGGGGGCACGTCCGTCTCTTGTGTCTCTCCAATCACGTTGGTAGGCAGCTCTTGGGTCACCTCCCACAGATTCCTCATGGAGGAGGGTCCTGGAATCCACTTCTAAAATATCTAGATATTCCCGCTTCAAACTCATATAGTTCTTTTATCTACATTTGGCCTGTCTGACTCCCCACTGTATACATGGTATGTTTCTTGCTTCGGCCTCGGAGTGTCCCCATTGCAACATTAATGACGCAGTTTTCTTCCACATGGTTTGATCTTGCCTGATCTTACTACCCTATTGGGCGATGGTCCTCCTGGCGGTTTGTGGGGCCATGGACAGAGAATTTCTTCTGAGCCCTTCTTTGTGGCTGCTAGGCCTTCATGAACATTCAGCAGCTCAGAAGGTTAGAAATGGGGGTCTCTAGTTGGCAATGGTTTGCACCTTTGTCAAAGAAGAGACCCTTCTTCCTAGTCAGGGTAAGGGAGTTACCTCCTAAAATAACCCCTGCTCTCCCCCATGGTAGTTTGGCACAAGCAGTCAGACTTATCTTAGAAGCAGTGTGTAAAGCATTTGCACATAACCAACAGTAATACAGTGAAAACACCACAAAAGGACACCACACTAGTTTAGAAAATAATTCCAATATTTTTATATATCCAATACAAGACCAAAATGATAAGAATGCAACATACAGTACTTAAGAATATATACTTTGCAAGATATCCTTTAAAATTGCAGAAATATCTCAAAAACCCAGTTCTTCTGAGTCTGTAGCTCCGTCCTGGACTACCGCGATACTGAAAACAACAGAATCCAACAGTTCCATCTGACCACGTGGGTCGGTGGTGTCGGCAGACTTGTAAACCGTACCTTTTGCGTTGCAGCCGACGGGTTGGTGCGAGCCGGTCGTGGCAACTGCTGCGGTTGCGATGTGAAGTGAAGCGGTGCCCTCAAGGTGAGGTGCAGGCAGCGGCTTGGTGACTAGGGCTGTGGTGTGGAGTGAAGGCAATGCTCGATGCGGTGCTGACAGATCACGGTGCAGGCGACAGAGCCGGTTGTGGGAAGCTGGCATCGGTCGGTCCAGACTGCGGTGTTGGATGAGGCAGTGCATCGTGAAACTTACCAGCGGTACCGCAGTCATGATGCAGTCACAGGTATCAAATTCAGCAGGCAGCAACTGCGTTGGTGAGACCAGGGTGGCAAAGTGAAGCAAGAGGTGCGGAGTGCAGTGCCCACAGGTCACGGTGCAAGCAGCGGTTCGGTGGCGGTAGCAGTCATCATCGGTGAGACCAGGGTTGCGGTGTGAGATGCGGCAGTGCCCTTTGCGGTGCCCTCAGGACACAGAGCCAGCGACAGAGTTGGTTGCTTTTCCTTTCTTTGTGGCAACTGAAACAGCGGTTCCAGAAGTGGTACCTAGAGGGTGCTGAAGTCTTTGCAGTCCCTGAGACTTCAGAACAGGAGGCAAGCTCTACTTTAAGCCCTTAGAAATACTCAACACAAGTAAAGAAAGTTCAGTCCAGTCCTTTCACTGCCCACGGTAGAAGCAGCAACTGCAGGCCAACCCAACAAAGCAACAACACAGCAAAGGGGCAGTACTCCTCCTGGGAGCTCTTCCAGCTCTTATTCTTGGCAGGGTCCTTGATTCCAGCGAGTTCAATAGTTCTGGGGTCTGGGCCCCAATATTTATACTCAAAATTACTTTGTTCTCTCAGGCAGAGACTGTTTGTGCTTAGTCCAAACCAGCTTTGTCCTCTGGCCCAGCCTCCCAGCAGGAGGTGGAGACAGCATTGTGCAAGGCAGACCAGACCCATTCAGGTGCAAGGAAATCTCCCCCCACTACTCTAAGGGGGCTATTCTCAAGAACGTGTGACAATTACCACAAAATTAGCTTAACGCAACTCTTCACATCGCAGTCTATCGCGGGAAAATAATGCAGTGTTAATGTTGTATTCTCAACATGGTGGTACCATGCGATAGGCTCACGATAACGCGTCAAATGTCCGCGATAAAGTCAACGCGACGCCACAAAAATGCGAAACACGAATGCAAATAAAGTTGCAATGAGGCCTATCGCGATACAAAAATCTGTGAAAACTAGCGACAAGCTTGCAATTCCCACGTGTCAAGAGGGAAAAGGCACCATAAAAGGGAAGCAAAAAAATCCTGCATAGCACCATGGATGCACCCGGACCGAGTGCAGAGGCCAACGCAAACCCCACAAGCCTTGCATGGCCGTGAGTGGCTTGATAAATCAAGAGCAGTGCAACGCAGCGGAAATAGCTGTGTTACGTTACGCTGCCCTAGGAAGGCGCTCCATGGGTGGTGCATGGGTATTCCCATGCAACACCCATGGATTTTGGTGCATTTGCAGAGTTGCCATAAGTGGTAGACCTGGAAATGCACCAAACCTGCTACGCCTCCCCAGGTGAGGCGTAATAAGTCGAAATATGTTTATTTCATTTCATTCGTTTGTTGCATTATGCAGCACACATAGTAAGAGGAAACTGCATCAGGGGATTGTTTTTTTGCCAGAACAGATTGTTTTTGTGCAGGAAGATACCACTTCCTAAACAAAAACAATCCTGCTTAGAATGCAGGCACCCTTGCACTATGGAGGAAGATTGCCTTTGTTTGCCTGCGTTGGTGCTAGGCAGCACATTGTGTTCCAGCGCTGGAAAAAGGCAGGAATATGCCACATTATGTTAAAAATGGCCTTTCCCTGCTCTTTCCCGGTCGGGTAGCTTGCTGCGCAGAGCTGCATTACTTTTTGATAAATAGGCCCCATAGTAATCTGATTACCGCACATTTCACACATTTTTTCCGCCAGTCTAAACGAGAGGTAGCGCCCTCCTTTGGTAGGCGCGAACACTGCTATACCAACCCATTAAGAGTAAGGGAAGTTTTATGTGCCAACGATGTATAGATTATTTATGTTTATATATCTGATAATATCTAATGTTAGCTATTGCTTTAAGTCATTTATGTATAGTACATATAAAATGCTAATAAAAATTTCAACACAGAAAAGAGTAAGGGAAGTTCTCTATAATCTCTGTAGTCTGAGGGGCTGTGCCCCGTTTCCTTTCTTCCTTCTCCACACTCCACCTCCAGGCCATCACCACATTTACATTTCAAGACATCAGTGTCGGAGAGCGATGTAATTTCTCTGTCAGAAATTATAACTTGCTCACGCTTCAGACTCCTGCAGTCGAATGAGAAGTTGTCAAAAATGCTCACTCAAGGAAGCAAACAAGAGGAAGGAGCTAATAGGATTAGAAGGATATCATTTAATGCTGTCACGCGGCGGGCGCGAGTTGCTGAAGGATGTGGCAAATGGGGCCGGTAATGTGCAATCTGCTGAGGGCGCCAAGCAGGCAGTCAGGGCACACTCCTGGAGACAGGCTCTGAGTAGGAGAGCGCCCTGCTGCATTTACTGGCTGCGGCAAATACCTCCAGCACTGAATTGTGCACTCAAAAAACATGGACTAACACAAGCAAAGATCCCTTATTATCGCCCGGCTCACCCCTAAATGCCTAAAACACCCCCAAACACAGTAATTTAATTATCACATCCGGGATATCACTACGGATTTTGTGAGGTGGTTGAGCAGAATTCTTCTTTGCACCTACAAAATTTCTTGTCTATAAATATTCCTCCTGACTCGGGGCCCCGTTTCTGATCAGCAAATATCATATGTCGTGCGTCAATCATCTTGAACAGGAACGTTCCCCAGCCTTTTCATCTCTTCTTTCCTTTCCTGTTGTCCAATCAAAGATGACCGGGATGGAGGAAGAAGAGGACTGCCCCCAAGAAAACCGCTTTCACAGACCAGGCTAGGAACCACCTTACACCGGACCACCAGTTTAAAATGAACCATTTTAATCTAAGATCTTCCTATTTAGGGCCAGATTAGGAGTCTAGCGTTCCGAAGACCGCCAGATTTATGGTGGCGCAACGGTGGCGGATCCAGCCACACCGGCGGTCTGACCGCCCGTTATAAGTCAGGAAGTCGGACCGCAATAGGACCGCCGGCTCCACCAGGGAACTGCCGTTCCCCGGCATAGGAGTGGCGGTCAGAGGCCACAAAATGCATGGCGGGACTGCCACGGTCCCAAGTGTATTGCGAGTTTCCTCTCCACCAGGCTTTGAGGTTCCACCGCCATGAAAAGCCGGGTAGAGAGGAAACAAAGGGGGCCCTACAGTGCCCCCCTGTGCCTCAGACATATGTGGATGCACACAGGAGGGGCATAACATGTGCCCCCCTGTGTGCACGCACTTAGGTTCCTGCCTGGCATGGACTTTCCAGTCCATGCCGTGCAGGAACCTTGTAAGGTGTTCCCATTGTGGTGCCCTTTTAAAAGGCACAGACGCCTTTTAAAGGGCACCGCAGGAGTAACCACCATGCCGCCCGCCTGTAAGTAGTAATCTGGCAGGCGAGCGTGTGGCGGTGGCCTTTGGCACGATGGTTTGCACTGCTGAACCACCGTTCTGCTGTAATGTTGTAATCTGCCCCTTAGTGATTCTCAGCAATTACAGGTATGACACTCAGGGTGGCCCGGCTTTTAGCATCCGAAAAAGTGGGCGATGCAGAGAGTTCAAAGATCACACTTACTCAATGGTGGAACCGTCACCCAATTGATATTCAAAGATTTGGAAGAACACATCAGGGATTGGGATGGAAACATAGAATAACGAAAGAAACACCACTGTGGGTCAAAGGAATTTGACAGGTCGCTATGTTACAGGAATTCAGGCAATGGAATGCTACACAAATCTTCCTGTTGGGGAATTGAAGGCTGGCATCGTGATGAAATCATGTGTTGCTTTGCAAGAAGAAGAAGGCCTCCATTAAAGTCAATTCTTTCGCTACCTTCAGCTCTACCACACGCTCATTCCTGATGTGACTGACCTGGAGGAACTCTCCCATTTGAGTTCACTGGAGGTGAAATTGTTGATGGATGAGTTGAAGGGTCATAAGGTAACACACATTTATTGCTTCTTTGCCTTAAATAACCCAGAATTCTTTGATCAGCTGTGCCTTGCTTGGGAACATGCTTTGGGACAATTCTCTAAAGAGGGCTGGCGGGTGTCATAGGCATCCCCACGAGAATCAACTATTGCATCACAATTTTAATTTATCCAACTAAAGTACCTACATTGCACTTACCTCACTCGCCATAAGATGTGGAAGTTTAATGTGATTGCCTCTCCATGTTGCCTGAGATGCACATCACACTGGGGATCTTAGCCACACAATATGGAGTTACAGGGCAAATGCTTCTTTCTGGGAGAAGGCTCCTTCCTCTTTGAGCAAGGTGTTGGGCTGGGGACTACCAGCAGACCCTAAAATGACCATTTTACATATCAGTGTCGAGTTACACTTAAAAAGGTACAAAATCGCATTGCTGTGGATAGGGCACCTCATTCCCAAAAGAGACATTGCTGAGCTCTGGAAGGAGACGGACATTGGAGGATGGAAAAAAGGGCTGGACCACTGTGTAAGCCCAGAGAAACCTATTTACTAAAGGATGCCCACAGAACCATTAGACAATTTAGGAGGATTGGTGTCACTATTGTGGAACCAAGTTAGATCCACGTGGGCCTGACGTCTGGTCTTTTGATACTGAAGTCTGTATTCGTAGAAATACGAAGTAAAAGTCATAAAAGTAGTTGTGCTTATTGATGTGGAAAACGTGTGAATATTTTGCTGATTATTATCATGAAAGCTGTCACTGTAAACTGCCTCTAACGTTGGTTGATTAGCTGTCGTTTTGTTTGTAAGAAAATCAATAAAATGGTTTATAAAAAAAAAAGATGAAACATTTTAGTTGCTAGAACCACCGACAAAGGTGTGCAGAAATTACCCTGCATGGACTTGACCACCTCAGCTCACACCTGTGCAGGTAGTACCGGAGAAGGACTGATGGTGTGCCGCTGGCAGAATGGTCCGCAAGGATGGCAGCAGAAGGAACATCTGTGAAGATTACCATCTGATGCTTGCTACCCTGCTGTGCATCAGGTGTACCAACTCCTGCGCTCAGCACTGGGGTTATCATGCTGGCAGCCCACTGCACACATGTTGGGTGCCAGTCTGGGGCTACCACCAAGAAGAAGCCTGCAAACTATGTCGGCTATCGTACTACAAGTCAAGTGGACCCATAGCTGTGTGAGGAAAGCAGTGACATATGCTGTGCCTTAACCAGGTCACTCATGCATGTTTTAGCTACTACATGCTACACGAACTGTGACACATCTGGCAACATTCACCAGTGACCGTGCAAGTATGCTCACAGCCTACACAGATTCCCCTGCCTCTTGCAGTGAGAAGGCGTCTGTCTTAAAGGCTGCAGTGATGGGCAACCTTTAATGTTGGTACCACAAAATATCAACTGCTGACACCAGCAAGAACCTCTAATTGTGCCCTATTATTTATTATGTTAGACAAAGAAGGGCTGTCTTTGGAAGAGCCTGGCCTGTCGAGATCGGACACTTCCAAATGGTGGGCCTTTGATGGGAAAAGAGGCTGATACATTTCAATATCTCAGCTTGATAAATAAAAGAGTCATACTTTTGTAAAAAAAAAAAAAGCCATCAATCGGTTTCTCAATCTGTTAAGTGGCAACGTAGAAGACATGCAACTGCACTCCGGAGCTGAACAACACAAATGAAACATTTCTTGAACAATAAATTAAAGAACTCACTCTGCGGCACTTCCAGCAGAAGTCCTTGAAAATGATACTTCAGGTACATCATGGAAGCTTCATTTACAATACACACTTTTTAACATAATATTGTACCATACTAATTAATTGACGTCATCTGCTTGACTCTCTGCAGAAGAAGAGGAGAGATGGGTTTGCAGCAGCACACTGAATAGGAGGGGGAATGAGCTGGAGAAAGTTGAATAGAATACAATAAGACAGCATCCAGTTTAACTTTATAGTGTATAACAAGATGTGGTCTAAGTATTCATACCATAATCTAGACTTCTATATGACCTAAACATCTTGTTTCAGGAGCAATCTTATCACTTCTTTAGTTATGACTCTATACATCATTAAAACTAAAGCATTTCAAAAGCTATTTTCCCACAATATTTTACATAGTCTGAAAAATGCTACAACAGATCCCCATTTTATTACTCTAAATAATCTCTAAAACACCATTAATTATAACTTTACTTATTACAAATAACTTTACCTATTAATTCTAAGCATCAGCTTTTGAAGTCTTCTGCTTGTTTGTTCTTCGGGTATCCTTCTCCAATCATTTAGCTGTTGGTATGTGAGAGTCCAATAATCCTCTTTCTCAAAATAGTAAGCTGGTCTCTGTCTTTTCTGAGATTTCAAATCATCCGAATATTTATTTTTCTTATCATTATATCTTTTCACCAAAATGTTATTAGTTTTAATAAAATCAATAAAGTAATTGCTCAAATTAGCATTATTATCAGTGGTGTTAAAACAGACTGCAAAATTCAGTTTCCAATACTACCTAACCATTTGCCTACTTTTTTAAAGCTATGCCCTAAATCCCTTATCCAGTATCCAACTGTTTTCGAGACAACTGCCTCTTCCAATGATTCAACGTTTCGTGTCAGATTAGTTATGTTAGTATTATGTGAATCAATCTCTCTACTACAGTATGGGACATAAGTGCAACTCTTTTTTGTCCCAATTACCTCACAGACTCCATCCTCCTTTGCCAAGATGATATCTAAGGTGAGACTGTTCTGATTCACCATTGCCCTCATTGCCAATATCTCTACATTCACTAGCTTAAAAGACCCTGCTGTATCTAAGGCAAGCCTTTCTACAATTCTAAATAATTGTTCAATCTTGATATAATTCTCAGGTATCTCCATAGGAGGTACAAAATACCCTAAAATGTCCATGACTATTTGCCAAAAACTTCCCTTTCCCCTTCCCAAAGCTGTGCTTCTTCTACATGATAATTTCTAGGGAAAACTAAAGTTAAATAACATACACCCACCCAATTCTTTAGCAAATTAAAATAAGCAGTCTTCCCACAAACATTATAGATTCCCCTTAATACGGGTTCTCCTCCAGTCAAAAATTTGCCTCTGACTTCATATATTTTCTCACAAGTACTTTTTACCAACAAAGTCTAGCTTATCTCCTTCTATAAAACACCGCCTTACCAAACAGTTTACCTCTCTTTTCCTCATCCCATTTTCAACGTTGGATGTAAACTCCAAAACTAAAATTCTTCTTCTTCCTTAATTTCCTCCAATGCAATCTCATGCTCTTCTTGAGTCATTACCACTTTTATACCTCTCTCATTATATTCCAAAATGATATCATACACTTCTTTATTCAATGGGCATCAATAAGCAGCATCTTTATTAGTTTCAGCACCAATTTTTACAATCTCTTTTAAATACTTACTATATGGTGTCACTTTATCATTCTCACCAATGAATAATTTTTCCAGTGTCACATTATAGTTAGTCAGATATGGAGACAGAAACTCCTTATAATTAAAAATCATCACAAACACACTACAAGAGAGCGGATAAGAAAGTTCCAGTTGCTCTTAAGTAGCCCCTTCTCCAGCCGACTTAGGAAAAAAGTGCAGACAAAACAATCACTAACATTCATTATGTTTATGTACTCTCTAAGCATTCTTGTATACACATTATCCCTAAAACCTTTAACCAACTTCTTAGCTTGTATTGGTACTCCTAATTCTCTATGATGCTTTATAAATGAAACTTCACGTGTTGTGAAACATTTCCCACAGAAGTCAGTTAGCACACCAACAAGCCAACTAATATTACTAGTATTAGGATTATTGAAACTTTCCTTATAATTTTACAGCCCATTTTCATAATAGAGACAACAAACAAAACAAAATGTTCTCGTAGCCAAAAAATAAGCTCTTTTTTTCTCAATTCTTGTCAGTATGTCATTTCAAAAATCAAAATCAAAATGAGTAATCAGTTCCATTAAACACCTTATTACGTTTCTCTGCAACAGTCTCTCCCTGTCTTTTCAACCCGATCAGCTTTTCATCTTTTCTTGGGGTTTTCATAAAAACAAAACAGAAAGAGTTTCTAGTTATCCTCAATTTGACTCTTTCTCTGCACGGTTTCAGATTCTAAATCTCAACCATTTTCGCAATAGTCATGACACTTGTTCAATAGGAAATCATAATCCTCATCTGTGGCATCCTCTGAGATTGTAGCCAAATACACACATTCTGCTGAAGTATATTTCCGATTGGGAACTCTTTTTCTGCTTGATTTTTTACTAGTCAATATTTTACTTTCTTCTGATTCCCAAACTGACAGCCTCCTTGCTCCCAATGTGTCAGCTTGCAGGTTCTCTTTCTAGGGATTTCTTCAGCTCTTACATCTTTAGTGACAATCTCTATTTCTTGGCAACTCTCAGAACTTTGGCTCCCATTTGAACTTGCATATTGTTCAGACTTTTGCTTATCACCTCTTTCCAAAGCGATTTTCCTTTTCCAGTGGACGGCATTTCAACTCAAATTTTCAGTTGCAACTTGCCAGTTGCATTATTTTGATAAAAGTCTACTTCTTCTCGCTGCCACCTATGCTTTGCTCTTTTGCACAGCAACAGCCCTTCACTCTGATCTTCTGGAATCTTAAAGTCTTCGTCTGAACTCTCACTCACTTCGAATTGTCTCTTTAGAGTTCTTTTAGAATTTCGAACTCAATTTTCAACTTGATCTTCACTGGTTACAAAATAATTTTCAAACTTTTCTTCATCCCCCCCGCCCATCCCCCCCTTGTATACATGATGCAAACCTGATCCGGAATGGATGGTCACTTAAACTGTCACTTTGTTCAGCAGCCTGTGCAACCTGAGCATCATCGTCTGCCTCATCTGCATCACTGTTTCAACTGCTCTCACTCTCCTTGTGTGAGTAGCTTGGATCCATTGGGGCACAGCCACACATTGGACTGGAAAAGGCCACTCCAATGTTCCTCCAAGCATCCCTTATGGAAGTGTTTGCAGTTTAGTAAACACTTCTCCCATATTTACAATTATTCACACTCAAATCAACCCAAGTCAAAGTAACTAAAAAATGTAATTCGCAAACAAAATACAATATTAACACAGCTCTGTCAAAAGTCAACTTATGACAGCGTGACTTTGCCAACTCACAACCAATCAGAGCACAGCTAGCTTGTGATGAAACACAAATCCCAGCATGGCTTCCTTGGCTGAACTACTAATCATAGTGCATTTTCTTTGTGAAAAGAAAAAACAAACTCAGAACCACAATACAACTTAGAAATCAATAAACCCCTTGTCTATTTACAATTGAAAGGAAATTTAACCAGTGTTCCACGGTAAAAAAAGTACTCTCAACCAAAAGGTAAAGGGGAAATTCAGTTCCAAGGTGAATGACAGAAAACAAAAACCAGGAAAATAAGCTTTGTTCTCAAAACAATCTAAACCTCTCTCTAGGCGAAACACTTACGCAGAAGGATCCTACCTCTCAAGGTAAGAACAGTGACCTAAAATTAATCTTTCAACCTGGAAATAGAAACATATTAAAAAGGAATCATGATCAAAGTGGCACTTCGCTCTACACAACACAATACAGACAAGGTAATAATATCTCAAGATCTTGGATTTCTTCACAAAAATCCAATACCGAACTAACTTTAATCTTCTCTAAATAATATCAAATGGGTTCCCAAATACAAAAGTATATAAAAAAGTGATCAACCCATGAATTGAAGCCACAATCATCATTACATAACCAAACAACTCACCACAGAAACCGAAACCCATCTTCATAGAACACCTTACTCATACATACAAATTCCCTATTTATACTCACACTCCAAACTCATTCAGCACAGCACAGTAATACAACCTGTCACCCAAGCAGAGGATCCAGTATCGGGAAATTATAAAAATCCAAAACTCCTTTCTTCTTTGATTTGGGCAATTATTCTCCCAAAAATATTTTGGGGAGCCTTTAAAGAGGAGATGCTCTAATGCAAAACCATGCTCTGCTACCAACTTTGTGGAAGCAGACCCCCAATAATCATCTGAACTCCAATAATGTTTCACCCTATATTTACTTATTATTTCGGCCCTCGAAATCCTTGATAGATCTTGGAGTTAGAGACTACACTCGTCATCAGGGAAACAGTATTTAAGCAGCATTAAAAGAAATAAAATATTAGATGCATAAAAGGACTGAGTTATAGATCAAAAATAGACAAAAGAGATTTTTATTACTGAAAGATTAAAGGACAATACATCAGCGAAATATGCGAATATCGCCATTAACTGGTCAGAGCAGAGACACACGGAAATAAATGCAGAATCACAAAACTTAGCCATTATCCTAAACAAAAATTCTAAGTGTCCTTCTCATGAGTAGTGACAGCTCAATAGAACACCTGAAAATGGCAAAACTATCCCTATCCATGACAAGAATAGAATAAAGCTAATGGAAAGCACATGGGCCCAGAAAATGATCATCTCCTCCCCAAATACTAGAACTCAGAAAGTTTTAAAAAGCACATTCTATTAATAGATTCTGCAAATTCAGCATAGCATGATCATGGATAGGGTCGCATTCGTCAAATCAGAAACAATGATGTAATAATTAAAACTACACAATTATTTAAACACTAACCCAATTCCTAAAGTAAGACAAAGCTTCCATTGCTTCCTCAGCAACTGCACTCCGGAGACGTATTACATATATGAAACATAACTTGAACAATAGCTCACAGAACTCACTCATCTTCTGCTGCATTTCCAGCAGAAGTCCTTGAAAATTATACTTTGGGTACATCATGGAAGCCTCATTCACAATACACACTTTCTAACATGATATTGTACAATACTCATTCATTTACATCATCTGCTTGACTCTCCACAGAACAATCGGAGTGATGGCTTTGCAGAGTACACTGATTGGGAGGGGAATGAGCAGGAACAGGTTTAACAGAACACAAGACAACAGCAGCATCCAGGTTCATTTTAATGGTGTAGTTGTGACTCTATACATCATTACAACTAAACCATTTCGAAAACAATGTCCACATAATATTTGCACATTTTGTATATTTTGTAAGATTCTACGATAATGAGATCCCCTGAGCTGCACAGGATAGCACATCTGTTGGTGGCGGCCACAATATGCAAATCAATCATGACCCTACTGTGCATGGAAACAGTCCAATCTGAACTGCCAAACCAGGTCCTCCCTGGACTGGAAACTATGAGGTGCAGATTCAAGACTGATTTGCATATGGCTGGGTCTAAACTGGGGTAGCATGGTGAGCAAAATAATGATGGATTCAACCCAGATATCTTGACTTGGGGTAAGTGGTTGAAAAGTTTCAGAACTCCATCCATCATCTTGTTGCTTTTGCTTTGTTCACTCTAAGTGGCCACATGTATGCCCAGACGTGGGTCCATTGCTCGCTTTACCACTGGATTCAAACTGGCTTGACGGTTGAGGGGTGATACCCCAAAACTGGTCATAAGATACTTGTTTCCAGTCCAGGTAGGACCTGGTCTAGCAGTTCAGGCTGGACTGTTCCCATGAGAAGCAGGATCAAGACTGATTTGCATATGGCTGGGTCTAAACTGGGGTGGCATTGTATGTAAAAGAACGATGGATACAACCCAAATTTCTTGACTGGGGAAGAGCGGTTGAAACGTTTCAGCACTCCGCCAATAATCTTGTTGTGTTTGTTATCTTTCCCCTAAGTGCCTAAGGGTATTCCTAGATATGGGTCCCTTGATTGCTGTTCTGCTGGATTACAGCTAGCCTGGCTGATGAGGGGTGATACCACAAATCGGGTCCCATGATGCTTGTTTACAGTCTAGGGAGGACCTGTCCTGGTAGTTTGGGATGGACTGTTCCCACGAGGAGCAGGGTCAAGACTGATTTGCATCTGGCTGGTTCCAAACTGGAATGGCATGGTGAGCAAAAGAACAATGGTTTCAAATCAGATCTCTTTATGAAATGAAATGTTTCAGCACTCTGACTGCATTGTTCAACCTAAGTGGCCAAGGCTATGCCCAGACGTGGGTCCCTTGCTCGCTGTGCCACTGGATTCAAGCTAGCCTGGCTGAAGAGGGATTATACCCTGAAACCGGTCTCAGGATGCTTGTTTCCGGGCCTAGGAGGACCTGGCCTGGGAGTTCGGGCTGGATTGTTCCCAAGAGGAGCAGGATCAAGACTCATTAGCTTACGGTTGGGTCTAAACTAGGCTGGTATGGTGAGCAAAAGAACAATGGATTCAACCCAGATCTCCTGACTGGGGGTGAGTGATTGAAATGTTTCAGCATTCCTCCCATGACCTTGTTGTGTTGCTATATTCGCCCTAAGGGGCCAAGGATATGCTCAGATGTGGGGTCCCTTGCTGGCTGTGCCACTGGATTCAAGCTGGCCTGTCTGATGAGGGGTGATATCCCGAAACTGGTCTTAAGATGGTTGTTTCCGGTCCAGGGAGGACCTGGGCTGGCAGTTTAGGATGGACTGTTTCCATGAGGAGCAGGGACAAGACTGATATTCATATGTCTGGGTCTAACCTGGACTGGCATGGTGAGCAAAAGGATGATGGATTGAACCCAGATCTCTTGACTGGGGATGAGTGGTGTAAATGTTTCAGCACTCCGTCCTCCATCTTGTTGTGTTGCTATGTACGCCCTAAGTGGCCAAGGGTATGCCCAGACATGGGTCCCTTGCTCGTTGTGCTACTGGATTTAAGCTAATCTAGCTGATGAGGGGTGATGCCCTGAAACCGGTCCCAGGATGTTTGTTTCCAGTCCAGAGAGGTCCTGTCCTGGCAGTTCGGGCTGGACTGTTTCCATGAGAAGCAGGTTCAAGACTGATTTGCATATGTCTGGGTCTATCCTGGACTGGCATGGTGAGCAAAAGGATTATGGATCGAACCCAGATCTCTTGACTGGGGGTGAGTGGTTGAAAAGTTTCAGCACTCCGTCCATCATCTTGTTATGTTTGCTACTTTTCGAAAGTTTACATTTTCCGGCCTTTGGCCATTTATGCCTGCAGCCTGTCTTGGGTCACATGACTGGGTGTAGCTGACAGTTGGACTTTGTGAATTCCGCCAAGATATTCACACAATAGAGGGATTTGGTGGGCCTCAATGGGCCATCAACTGGCAAGATGGGGGGTGGGGCGGAGCTGAGCACAGCCCCTCTTGTACCTGAATAGGCTGTGTCCTGTCTACACGCTAAGGGCTTAATGGCCCTGTATTATCACTTCAGCCAGCTTGGAGGCGGGGAAGTCAGGAAATTTAATGCACTTCAAAGAACCTTTCCAGAAACTTCCCCACCTTCCAGGGTATAAAACAGGACCTTCCGACCCACTCTTCTGACCTGCAGAAATACTCTCAGAGGACTGCCTGCTGCTGTTACTTGCTGCGCACTCTGACAGACTGCTGCTGTACCTGGAAGGACTGCTTTGCTTCCTGGATCCTGCCTTGAACCCTCAGAGGGCATCCCTGCTGTTGAGCTCTGCATCTTCATCTGCACTCAGGACTACCAGAAGTGACTCTAAGGGCTTGTTTGCTTGCCTCCTGTTCAGAGCCACAGGGACATAAAAGGCTCCCACCATGTCGAACCTGCACCTGGAGTGAGTCCTGAACCACCAAGAGGTGTCCCACAATTCCTGGATCCTTGGTTGTGGCACTAAAGGTGCCCGGATGGCCAAGTTCCAAATCTGAGGACTTCGACAAAATTTGGCCAAAGGTGCTCTGAGAACCAGGAGAAGACCAAGACTAACCTACTGCCCGAAGTGCATTGCCTGTTGTATTGACTTTGTGGCTTTTTCCGCTATGTTCTTCCCTGCGGCAGCAAAGTTTTTTCAGCGATCCTTTGCCAAAGAGGTATCAACCTCGTGGAACTGTCTTCAGCTACAGTCCTCTGCTTCATCCTACTGGAGATTTTCAACTTTCATTTCAACAACTAAGTCCAAAGGTAAACATGTTCACCGCAGCTTCGTCCTAAGGCTCTGTGATGAAGAAGCCCCCTCCTCAGACACTCCTACAGCCTTGCATCGCTGCGATTACTGCAGTGCAAATGGCCATACTGAAGGAGTGCCCTTTAGCACAGGGAAAACAAATCATTATAGTCTCTCCTATCCTACACAGCAAGTGGTGACAATAAAATCTATAGCTAAGTTTTCCTTTTTTCAGTTTCTATTTGTTGTGGATTACAATGGGACTTTTTCAGTGTTTTCCAATGTTTTAAAAAAATGTAAAAACCAGTGTTTAACAGTGCTTACTCTTTTTTGCTATGTGAAAAATAATGCAGATTTTATGTATTTCTAGTGCTTATAAAGAATTTGGTTTTTATTTTCTTTGTTCATTCTTATTGTCCATTCTTCCTTCCTTCTTTCTTTGTTCTAATTCCTTTTTCTGTACCTTGTCCTTGGATTTGCTCATTTTGCCCATCACCTCCATGTCTGTCTCATTCACGAGCATCCAGCCCCTATTTCCAATAGTCCACCAATGTCAACTATGTGCATGAATATGAATATGTTTGCACCTCAGTGCACACACAAGCGGCTAATGAGCTAATTAAGGGGGTCATTACGATGGCGGAACGATCGCGATGGGGAAGCGATCGTTCCGCCATCGACATGAGAGTTACCCCCGCTATATTATGATGGTGATGGGTATCGCAGCGGACGGAAAGTCCCTCCGCCGCTTTTCCGCCGGTGGCAATCGTAACGATTGCCTGCTGGGCAGAGCAGGGGCATTAATATGGTGGCGGTGCCTAGCAGGCACCATCCACCGTATTAGGATGTGGGTGTTGTAGGTGTATCGCCGCCATGGAAAGGCTGGCGGTGATTGGCTTTGGGGGCCCGTTATGAGCCACCTCTGGATGGGGGGGGTGGGTGCACTGGGGGGATACCCATGGTACCCCCTCCATTTCCATGCACAAGGTGGTAGGCACCGCGCGGTGCCTGCCAAGTTGTGCATGGAAATGCACAACATGGCCATTTGACAATGCGGGGGGTGTTGCAGCCAGCAGCACCCGCAGCAATGTCAAAAGCCAGATGCGACCGCAACGGCGGCGGTCGCATCATTATCAGGGGTGCGGGACCGCCTCATGGCAGGCGTTACCGCTAGGATGGGGGCGGACTGAAGTCCGCCCGCCATCCTAATGAGCCCCTAAGTGAGTGATACTTGCCTATAAAAAGATATGATTTCGCTCCACTCTGCCATCGTCAGGGTAGAAGGAGTGGCTGCATCCAGGAGGACGGCGAGGAATGCACCTTGAGGCAGTAAGGGTGTGACTGGATGTGTGAATGGGAACTCATGCGCATTATGGTATAGAGTTCTGATCTTGGGATACTGTGCGACTTTTACCTGTGATTATTTAACTCCTTTAATCACCCTTTTTTACTTTCTATAGTGTGTGACTACAGGGGTCCCTCTTACCCTTTTCCCATGGGGCAATTAGGACCCTGTTTCGAGGTAAGAACGTGAGCTGGTCTCACAAAACGAATGAAATTCATTTTACTATATGTTCCACTTTTGCAGTGTTTTGTGTTTCACACTCAGATGCAATTCTGACATATGCATGGCGTGTATGTTTTCTTTCTTCTTCCTGTGACCAGGCATCATACTGAAAGAACCTCACATTTGTTTCACGGGTGTAAGAAACACTGTTTAGTTAGAGGATGACACAGGTCACCCTATCATAGTGGTAACATCTGCCCGGATTTGGCTAGATAGGAGTCCTGTCTTTCGTCCTGATAAATACCACGTACCCTTCGGGCCAAAACGGCAGAGACATGTTGATGATAATGGTGGTGATGGGGTATTAGTTCCCCCAATCCCCATACTTTAGTTTTTAATACCAAGTAGCACCCAGCAAATAAATGTATTTTGGTTCTTACATTAGTTTTTAAAATCACTTTTTCACATGCCCTCTCTTAGATTTTTAGAATTGCCTCCCTGTCCCTAGGTGTAGGCCCCCTCTCTACCAAATGAGGTTTTTAGAGAGCGGGGACTGCCAATGATGAAGCATGACACCTGGTGGTGGGTGAGGATAGTCCTTTACATTTTATGAGATGCCTAGCACCCCACTGATTTAGTGCTCAGTGCTAGTGAGGATCTGGTCGCAATTTTCAACTACTGTTTATTCAGGGTAGCTGCTTCTTCTTCTTTTTGTGTGTGCAATTCTCTTCTCCTCCCTCATTCAACACCAAAATCCAGTTTGAAGCTGCCTCTATATTCCCAATTAACCAAGAGACAAACATCTGGTAAAACAAATGCAAGATTTTTCATCAACCAGACAGTGGATACACTAGAACTGTCTTGACATCCTCTTCTCTTCCTTTCAAGTGTGTCCCAAGTGTTACATGTAAAACCCAGCAGAACTGACAAGCAGGATTTGACACTGAAGCAGGATTTGACACTGCAGTGTCAAAAAGGATGCCCACAGCCTCATCTGGCATATTGCGTGAGATTCAGAGGGGTCATCTCTGCCCATGCAGGTATGCATATTGTTTGCTCCTACAAGACACTTTTTCACACCTAATCAAATTCTAATCACTGACTGGGAGAAGTTAAAGAACAAATGCAAATTAGCCTCCAGGAAGTTCAGGCAGGGAAAAGGTAACTTTCTAAAAGTTACTTTTTCTTAATATGTATTAAATGTCTGATTTCACCATTGAATTGGAATTTTAAAAACTATTTTTCTAGCTAGTCCTATTCCCACGATACAGTATTAGGATTTTAATTTGCACTCTGGTTTTCTACATAGGACAGCTAGGATTGCCAAAGTGAAAATTAGCTTTTGGGTGCTTGTCACTTTACGGACAAGTCAACATTAAGGGCCTGATTACGATGTCAGTCGGAAACTCTTCTGACCAAATTGGTTTCGGAATTGTTTCCGACTAAATCGGGTTCTGCGAGTCCAACTGGTCAGAAATGTATCCGTTTTTTTCTGAAATATAGTTTCCAAATTGGATTCTCTGAATCCGAATCCCGTTCAGAGCCTTTTCGACCCACATCGAAATGGGCCACTAAATTTCTACATGTCCTATTTTTAAAAACCATGCACTCTACCATGTGGGCTACAAGGCCTGGATAGGTATGATTTGCTATTATTTAAAAAGGAAGCTTTGACCAGTTAAAGAGTTTATTTCAACAGGAGAAATTGCTGTTGCTACACTGCTTCAGACATCTACAAAGGGTAGGTCCAAAGTCATTTCAGCAATGCCACTGTATTAGGCTGCACAAAAATGTGCTGCAGGCCACTGGTGTGTTTTAACTTCCAGGCCCTGGGTACACTTTGTACCATATACTAGGAACATGTAGGCCAGTTAGAAATATGTCAATGCAACTATGTTTAAAGGGGGGCACAGGTATTTTGCTACTGGTTAACAGAGGTAAAGTGCACAGAGTTCTAAAACCAACAAAAATATAGGAACGAGCAAGAGATGAAGAATCTGGGGTGATCGCACAGAAATGATGGATTTACCACACCATGGATGTTGGGTTCAGATTCTTTTTATTTCTTTCGTATTATGCGATTGAACTTTTTTATTTCTATAGTTTGAACTTTCTTATTTTTAAAGTTTAAACTCTTCTATTTCTTTCATAGAATTTGGCAGTTTTAAAAATGCATAGAAATCCTTGCATCATGTGCACCTGCTTCCGAAAATTGCTTCTTATAGTTAAAATTCAACACATAAAAGTGGTAATAGAGCTGACACATTTATGTCCATGATTGTTTGTCATTCTTCTAAGTTAATGTAACTATATCTGTGAGCTTTATCATTATTTTTATTATATGACATAAATATTTAACAAAGATGTTTTTTTTCAACAAATCTGTTGATCAAATACTATATGAACCCAAGTATCACACTATAGGTGAGAGAGGAGCTCTGAAAGGGACATCGCAGATGAGGTTGTGTCATTTTCGTCGAGAGCAAGTGATGTTCCAGAGATGCACAAACGCGATATAATATAGCTATTTGGCTTTTTTAGAACAACACAACAGCTACTTGCTGTTTTGACAACAGGTATGCTGTGCTCACCATCTCCAAAACTTGGAAGAGGGCTTAATATTTACTTTTTCATCTAAAAGCTAGCGTACCACCTTGAAGGAGCAGCAGGAAGGTGTTAGGATTAGAGGTTTCAATACACATGTTAGATTTTTTTCAGTTATTCTCATTGTCGATAACCTCGCTGCCTTACTGTTTATATTTTGCGTGATTCACAATCATATTTTTATGCACAAGGTTAGGATTTTAGAATAAATGTTTTAAAATACTAATTCTGGGCCTCATTTACAAGGTCCTTGCGCTGCTGGTGCGTCACTTTTGACACTGGCGGCGTAGTGTGCCTGCCCATATTTACAAGACCATGTAAAGCCACCCTGTGTGGCTGTTCTTAGCCTTGTACATATGGCCGTGAAAGGGGCGTTCCATGGGTGTTGCTGTGGGTGTTCTCATGCAACATCCATGGAACCTGGCACATTCCCAAATTTACAATGGTTTTGTAAACCTGGGAATGCGTCAGATTCCTACGCCTCCACAGGGAGGCGTAATGAGGAGAAATACGTTTATTTCTCCTTGTTTTTAATTTTGCTATGTGTGCTGCATTCTGCAGCACATATAGAAAGAGGAAAACGTCTCTTGTTATTGTTTTTGCACAGGGAGGGTCACCCCTACCATTCAGACACCCATGAACCATGGCGCAAGTGTGCCTGCGTTGGCGCATAGCAGCACATTGTGCACCAGTGCAGGGGAAAAGGACAGGCATGCGCCGTAGCTCATAGATACAGCACATTACTGACCTTTTCTTTTGTCGCAGGTCAGCACAGCAAAATTCCTTATATCACTGCCCTGCACCAAAACCCTATTAATGAGTCCCTCTGTGTCTTAGTACTGTTTTGAATGTGTTATTCATTTACAAACAAAGGTTGGGAGTTACATGGGTGTCCCTGAATTGATCTCATGGGATTGATTGCTTCCTGTAAACACTTCCTGCTCAACATTGCTCAGTGGACTCCGTGGGTTGCACTCCAACTGGATTTCTGATTCGGGTTTGCACATTGACTAAGTTTTTGGTGCCAAGAGGTCAGAAATCCAAACCTTGCAACTCAATAGGTGTTACCGCTAGAGAACCTATGAGCCGGTTTATTTGAAACTAATATAGAAGTCAGGGTTCTATCCAGAGATAAGCTGGGGTGAAATTTGATTTTATTGTTTGCTATTCTTGGGAACAATCTATCTTCTTCAGCATTGCTGTGGGGCAATGTAAAGTGGCTACTTCTGCAAGAAGGAAGAACCTGCTTCTCTGATTGCAAACAACAGTCTGCCTCAAGGGAATGGCAAACTACATCCATCCTCTAAGACTGAACCTCACCAGTACCACAGTTTATTTTGATAGGGTGTGTAGCCTTTGTGCCGTGTCTTTCCTGCCAAGGGGCATTTCTAGACCTGCACTGTGCTACATAAATAAACAACGTGCCAGATGAGGGTGTCTAACTCCAGGATACCTCATCGGGACCCTCATCTTAGACTTTCTCTCCAAACAACCTCTCCTTCCGGGGTTATTCCAAAATTGGTGAGCTGTCCTTTCATTGTGTACTTTTGCACACCCTTTGTCTCTACCCTCTTCCCGATAATCAAGGTACTTTTTTTCCCTTCTCAGTACAACTCATGGGTTATGTTTTTGGGAAACTATCCCACAACGGATGTCCATACCGTTGAGGGCGTGAACCAATGACAAATGCCTAGATGTTTGGATTTACCATTCTTGTCTGAATACTTTTACGTAAGTGCCCCCCCCATTTCCCCCTACATCCTTAGTGCCTTTGAAGTAATACCAACTAATACCATACCTTTTTGTGTCTTCTCTTTAGCCAAACCCACCACTGTTCCAGATACCTTTTGATAGTCCCTACTCCTCTTTCCGTGCCTGCTTTATTCAGCACTGCAGTTTCTTTTACTATCCTTCATAATTTATCCTTTTTGTATCCATTAGGCAGCTATCACTCATTGTTGTTTTATTTTTGTCATGATGATGACCTCAATTCATGATGTTCGAAACACCGTCGACTTGCACAAGCAAAAGGTTGGGATTTGAATTATGACATTGAGAGAGGGTAGATTTTGTATCATAGGGTGCCCCTGACCCATTCTGTCCACACCTGAGGTATGAGACACTTGTCCTTGCCCTGCCAGCCTCATTTGTAGGCCGTATTAAATTGACCTGCGGGTCCTGTGTTACTATATAACAAATACCCTGGGACATCCTTACCACTCAGCCAGCATAAAACCCCTGTGTAGGCCCTTCTGTTCCATATGTAGGCCTCTTTGTTAAATTGACCATAGTTCTGCCATTTTCCTGTATAACAGGCTGACCCAAATCATATCCAGCTCCTCTTTCTGTGAGGCCTCCTGCCCCCAACCTACCCGTGTGCCAAGTGCACTAGCGCAAAGTTCAACATCCCCCTGTTCTTTCGACATGCAGCAGACTGCTTTCTGGGCTGGTACATATTTTAAGGAAGTAGCCACCGCAGATGTGTCAAGCTAAAGAACACAGGAGATTTATACATGTATATATAGAATTCCCGTACAATACCCATTTTTCTGCTTGCACATGCAATTTACGGCAAGCGCCTTGCCTAAGATATGAACTTCACCTAGCTCACCTACCACAGTTACTGGAAAGGGCGTCACCATGTATGGTAAAATATTAGAACCATACCGTAAGTGACGAGGTAGAAGTGGCGTGAGATGACGTTATTGTAGGCGCTTCTCATAGCCTAAAAATCATATAAAAGGGGAGCACACACAATCCTCTGCGGACTACCTCGCTGTCTGTATGTAGGTAACAGGCGGTGTAGGTTTTTCCCCAAGAGCTAAGAGCTCTTGTCTTGTCTTGCTTAAAGTGTCTTGCTCTGCTTTGCTTAAAGTATCTTGTTCTATTTTACCTATATGAAATGTCATGTTATGTTAACTATTGTTCTCTTCCCTTTTGCATTTACAATGTTTTGTATTGTAATTGCAGGATTGCTCACTCTTGGGTAAACGTGAGTGTTCCTAGGTAAAAGTGTTTTACATTCTGAGAACATTTTCCTTGATGTAACTTATGTTTCCTATAATGCGTTTATAAATGTGTCTTTGAGGTATAGTCTCTCTCTCTCTGACAGTACAATAATTTAGATACAGAGAATACCAACCAATCCATGTGACTGGATTTTGTATTTTGTATTTTTATGCCTTTGTCTTGCAGTTTTTTGAAGTTGCACCTTCTAAATAAATCTGTTACACTTTCAGCCTCGGTTTCCATGGCTCACGTATCTGTTTCCTTCAGTTTTAGAGCGAGCGTTCCCAGACACCCCGGCTCAAATTAAGGTGCCCCTTTTGTCCCTATCTCACTCCCTCGCTCACTCCGTGAAGGCTCCCGGGGCTCTGTGCACAGCCCCCAGCCCTCTTCAATCAATCAATCAATCAAGGAATTTGTATCGCGCACTACTCACCCGGAAGGGTCTCAAGGCGCTTGGGGGAGGGGGTCTGCTACTGCTCGAACAGCCAGGTCTTGAGCTGTTTCCTGAAGGCGAGGTGGTCCTGGGTCAGCCGCAGGTGGACGGGCAGGGAGTTCCATGTCTTAGCCGCCAGGTAGGAGAAGGATCTTCCTCCGGCGGTGGCTCTCTGGATGCGAGGGACGACGGCGAGGGCGAGGTTCGCGGATCGTAGCTGTCGGGTGGGCGTGTAGAAGGTCAGGCGGTCGTTGAGGTACCTTGGGCCCAGGTCGTGGAGGGATTTGTGTGCGTGGGTGTAGAGTCTGAACATGATCCTCTTGTTGACAGGGAGCCAGTGCAGGTCTCTCAGGTGGCTCGAGATGTGGCTGCGTCGGGGGGCGTCCAGGATGAGACGGGCGGAGGCGTTCTGGATACGCTGAAGTCTTTTCTGAAGCTTGGCTGTTGTACCGGCGTAGAGGGTGTTTCCGTAGTCTAGTCTGCTGGTGACGAGGGCCTGGGTGACAGTCTTCCTGGTCTCGGTCGGGATCCATCTGAAGATCTTGCGGAGCATGCGGAGGTTGTGGAAGCAAGATGAGGAGACGGCGTTGACTTGTCTGGTCATCGATAGGGAGGAGTCCAGGATGACGCCCAAGTTGCGTGCGTGGTCCGTTGGCTTGGGTGCGGTGCCCAGGGCCGGGGGCCACCAGGAGTCGTCCCATGCGGAGGGCGACGGTCCCAGGATGAGGACTTCTGTCTTGTCCGTGTTCAACTTCAGGCGGCTGATGTTCATCCATTCGGCGACATCTTTCATCCCTTCGTGTAGGTCGGCTTTGGCGGTGTCGGGGTCTCTGGTGAGGGAGAGAATCAGCTGGGTGTCATCGGCGTAGGAAATGATGTTGAGGTTGTGTTGGCGTGCGATGGCAGCGAGGGGTTTCATGTAGATGTTGAAGAGAGTGGGGCTGAGCGACGATCCTTGCGGGACGCCGCAGATGACTTCGGTGGCCTCAGAGCGGAACGGAGGGAGGCGTACTCTCTGTGTTCTGCCGGAGAGGTATGAGATGATCCATTCCAGAGCAATCCCCTGGATGCCGGTGTCGTTGAGGCGTTGGACTAGGGTGCGGTGGCAGACAGTGTCAAATGCTGTGGAGAGGTCAAGGAGGATGAGTGCCGCTGTTTCACCTTTGTCGAGCAGGGCTCGGATGTCGTCGGTGGCTGCGATGAGGGCGGTCTCGGTGCTGTGGTTGGCTCTGAATCCGGATTGCGATGGGTCGAGGGATCCGTTCGTCTCGAGGAAGGCGGCCAGCTGCTTGTTGACGACCTTCTCGATGACTTTGGCAGGGAATGGAAGGAGCGAGATTGGGCGGAAGTTCTTGAGGTCGGTCGGGTCCGCAGTTGGTTTCTTCAGTAGTGCGCTGAGCTCGGCGTGCTTCCAGCTCTCCGGGAAGGTGGCTGTGTCGAAGGAGGCGTTGATGATGTCTCGGAGGTGGGGTGCGATGGTAGAGGCGGCCTTGTTGAAGACATGGTGGGGGCATGGGTCGGTCGGAGATCCGGAGTGGATGGTGTTCATCATGCGTGTCGTGTCTTCGAGGGTCACTTTGGTCCATGTCTGGAGGATAGCGGCGGGGTGCGTGGGTTCGGTCGATGGGTGCGGGGGTGGAGCGCCGAAGCTGTTGTGGATGTCGGCGATCTTGCGGTGGAAGTACGAGGCGAGGGAGTCGCAGAGGTCCTGCGAGGGAGTGATGTCGTTGTTGCCGGTGCTGGGGTTGGAGAACTCCTTGACGATGTTGAAGAGCTCCTTGCTGTCATGGGCGTTCTTGTCCAGTCGTTCCTTCAAAGATTTCTTCTTGGTGGTGCGGATGAGCTGGTGATGTCTGCGGGTGGCGAGTTTGAGGGCGGTCATGTTGTCGGTGGTCTTGTCGAGGAGCCAGGCCTTCTCGAGGGTGCGGCAGGCCTTTTTGGAGTCCTTGAGTTCGTCGGTGAACCAGGGGGCCTTCTTGCTTCTGGGCCTGGTGAGTGGGTTCTTCAGTGGGGCGAGGTCGTTGGCACAGGAGGTCAGCCATTGCGTGAGGTCGAGGGCTGCTGTGTTAGGGTCCGTTGTCCTGACCGGTGGGTTCTGGCTGAGGGAGGTGGTGAGCTGGTCGACGGTGATCTTGCTCCAGTTTCTGTGGGGAACCTGCTTCGGGTGGTGCTGGACCGTGTTCTTCTTGAAGCTGAAGTGGACGCAGCTGTGGTCAGTCCAGTGGAGTCCGGTGCAGTGGCTGAAGGTGATGTGCTTGCTGGATGAGAAGAGGGGGTCGAGCGTGTGGCCGGCGTAGTGAGTGGGGGTGTTGACCAGTTGCTGGAGTCCGAGGTTGGCGAGGTTGTCCAGCAGGGTGGTCGTGTTGCGGTCGTTGTTGTTCTCCAGGTGGAAGTTGAGGTCTCCGAGGAGGATGTAGTCGGTGGAGGGGAGGGCGTGAGGGCTGATGAAGTCCGTGATGTCTTCGCAGAACTGTGCGCGTGGTCCCGGGGGTCTGTAGATGAGGGTGCCTCTGAGGGTAGTCTTGGGGTCGGTGTGGATCTGGAAGTGCAGGTATTCGGCGGTGTTGAATGCGTCGGTGGAGTCAGTCGAGATGCGAATGGTGCTTTTATGAGCGATGGCGATGCCCCCTCCGGTCTGGTTGTTGCGATCCCTCCTGATGATCTTGTAGCCGTCCGGGATGGCTATGGCGATGTCGGGGGCTGAGGAGTCGTTCATCCAGGTTTCCGTGAGGAAGGCGACGTCTGGAGATGCGGTGTCGAGGAGGTTCCAGAGTTCCACGGCGTGTCTGTGGATGGAGCGGGTGTTGATCAGGATGCACTTGAGGTGGTTGCTGTTGTCCGTCTTGGTGGGCGTGGTGCTTGTTCGGAGGCAGGAGAAGTTGCAGGATCGGCAGACGAAGGGTCCATGGGTGCGTCGCGGGGACGCTCGGTAGCATCCGGGGGCTAGGGCGGTTTTGAGTGCGATGAGCGTAGCGAAGTCGTAGGTCCTGCGGGGGGGCTGGCGGGCGCGGGGGCCAGGGGGTCTGGCGCTGGGCGCGGTCCAGGCGCGGACGGGCGCAGACGGGCTTACCTTTGGCGCACCTTCGGCGCACATAAGGCGCGCCCGCTGCGCGCGTCCGCTGCGCGGTCGCGGAGGGGGCGACATAAATAAGGAGCCGGGAGGGAGGGTCAGCGGGAGGCGGGAGCGGGGTGGCCAATGGGCAGGGAGGGGGGGCGGGCCGGAGGTGGAGGCGGGAGTGGGAGGAGGCGCCTGGGGCAGCGGCGGCGGGAAAAACGGCGGGAAGCGGCGGAGCAGGCAGGAAGTCACCCGGTGCCAGCGGAGGTCAGCAGGTAGGAGGAGTGAAGGCAGCGGCGTGAGGAGCGGCCAGGAGGCAGCAGGCGTTACCTGGGAGGCGGGAGGCGGTATCCGGAGGCAGGCAGCGGCGTCAGGTAAGTGGCGGGAAAACGATGCGGCGGGAAGAAGATGCGGAGATCAGGCGTCAGGCAGCAGAGGCAGGTAAGTGGCAGAGCAGTGGCGGGGAGCGTCCGTTCTGTGAGGCACAGGAGGTCGCTCTTGACCCTTAATAAATCTTCCCTCCAACATTTTGGTGCCGTGACTCGGATTGGCAGTACCAGCTGACAGCTGAGACAGCTGGGACCGAGAGGACGCAGACTAAACACCTGTGACTCCTTTCTGACTGAAACCTCAGAGAACAACACTCGGGTAAGACTATGTGTGCTGCCTGACGTGATTGTGTCTGGTGACAGTTTTTGAGAGGAGCGCTTGTGAGACCTCTGCGTCCCTTCTCCCTTTCATGTTTTCTTCCCTGTCTGGCTGGTCTCGCTAAAGGACATACTGAGGCTGAGGAAGATTGTGTGTGACATGGAATGCTGAGCTAGAGAGTAATGTTAGGAAGTTAGGTGATTTATGTGTTTTTCTTACTATAAATAGACGTATGCTATTGTTGTGCCTCTCGTACAGCCAAAGGGAAAGACTGCGTCTGGCGTCTTTCAAGGGCTCGCTTTGCTTCATTGATGTTATAACTTGTTTTAAGAAAATAGACAAAGAAAAAAAATAGCCAAGGGAAAGACTGCGTCTGGCGCCTTTCAGTGGTGCTCATTTTATTATTATTTGGTATAGCTTGCTATGGTGCCTCTCTAAATATAGTAGACTAGAGAGGGCCTCTGTACCAGGAGGTCAAGGGATCACCTGACAGGGAAGGCATGGTTGGATTTACAATCTTAATCTTTCAGCAATTATTCTGGTGCTCCTCTGATAATTCAGCGGAGACCCCTACTTCCGTACCAGTAGGGAAGAGGCTGATTATCCCGGCCCGCGTAGCTAATGGGCTTACGGATATCTCCTATTTGTGTATTATAAGTGGTTTCCCCGGGATGATTTATTAGATATTATGTTTAGCTTAAGCATTGCTCTTCTTTTTTAGGACTTACATTATGTTTTTTTACTATTATGGAGATGTATTTTGTGTAACGGAGACAGAGTTTACGCCTGTGCAGGAAGGCAAGGAGTGTGCATGATGCAAATCTCAGCTTTTTGCGGGCTCAGGAGCGGTTCCGAGTCCCAGATAAGATGTGCCACTCTACGTCTTGTGACTGGCACATGAGGATTTATGATAAACTGTTATCAGACTTCCTCGGCTTTTGCGAGGGTCTGTCAGTATATATTTTTATTTCCAAAGACAGTCAACATGAGTATTGTGTGATTATGGTTTATGAACAGGACCCCTTCCAATGTTGTTTTCTGTTCTCTTCCTGTGTTGAAATGAAATGTAAAGACGTTTATTTTTTACTATGTTATTTTAAGACACCTTTCTGTACGCATTTAGGCCATGTGGGTTTATGTATATAGATACACGTGTACATAATATGCTTCACATTTTGTATAATTGAAGTGCGAATATTTTAGGGTCAGATGTATTTTTATTATGGGCCTTTTTTAGCATGCATTGTGGTTGTCCTTTTAAGCATCTGTGCCTGGCGCACCGACCTTTCATGTATTTAGTAAGACCAATAATAACTAGGATGGTTACTGTTTTTTATATATCAAAGTTGTTGCCTTTTTGTGAATGAATAGTATTATATAGATACCCCTTGACCCCCAGCCCCTGTCTGACCCATGTGGTTCAGCACCACATTTAATTAGCACAAATAATTTTCAGATAACTGACCACGTAGTGCACAACAATATACCATGAATTGTTTAACTATTTTCTCACATTTATATTTTGAAGGATGTACTTGGTGACAGGAGGTTGTGTCTGGCGTCTCTCACTTTGTGCCACACATACATGTTTATGGAACTGTGTCTGGCAGGTCACATTCGTTTTGAATTTTGATTACTTATTTGGTCTAAATTGTATTGTTTGAACTTTATTTCTGCAGGGAATGGGAGGCATCTTATCGCATTGAGTTTAACAGTGTCTTTTCTTTCAACTGCGTGCTTCCAAAAGGGGAGCTACTTTCATCATCACATCGCATTGTGGTTTCCTATCTCAGGCCTGGCAGTAGCCAACGCCTTTCGACTTCTCTCTCCATATTGTAATGCGTGTCCTCTGCTCTTCTCCTTTTTCAGCTACATGCGGTGTACTTTGATAAATATAATGTCTGTCACCTTCTCTCGATTTGCAATTTAGCGTCTCTCCCTCTCTTACCTGGCTTATAGGCCTTTTTCCCAGAAGTGACCACAAATGCGTCATGTCCTATAGGTAAGAGGCACTTGATAATGTTGTCCTTTTGTGGTCAATAGTTCATCATTAAAAGAGTATAAAAGTATGCTCCTTAATACACTAGACGGACTACCCTGCTGCAGTGACCCCTTGGGTCACTGACGCCTGTGTGGTCTCCTTCAGCCCTCTAGCTAAGCATCTTTGGCTGAAGCTCTAATTTCTTATTGTACTTTGAAATGGTCTTTTTCTCTCTCCTCTGAATTGCCCTTATTCTAAATCATTATTGCACTAATGGTTGTCCCTCCTAACTTAACATGTGCATTCCTAGTATTGCAGTAAAGTGTATGTTGCATTTTTAAAGTATTTCCATTAACTTAAAATATATTTGCATTACATAAGTTTGTTCTTCACTCCAGACATGTGTCTTTAAATGCCAAGACTTTGCTAAGACTTCCAGGCTATATGTTGAATTTTCTTTTAATAAAAGGGGTTCTTCTTTCATATAAATCAGACAGCTATTTTTCCCTATCGTTTACATGTCTATTTTGTCATACTTTTGCAGAAGCACCCCCTCAAATTAAGCTGCCTTGATGCAGTGCCCCAGGACCATGAAATGTCACCCTTTCATTGCCTTTAAATGTAATTTAAATTCTTGCACGATTCATTTTCTCATTTAAGGGTTTGCCTTCTAGATACTTGAGCGTCATAAACATCTATTCTTGTGCTACTATTTTTGGCGGATTACAATTGTAGTTTTGAATAGTCTTTCTGGAGTTAACAAACTGATGAATATATTCTCTGCTGTGTTAATGATTTGATGAATAAAAGTGGCACTTCAACGTCAGACCTTTGTTTTTAGAAGGGAAATACTTACCTGAGACAGGTTCAACTGGAGACCACGCAACTGGTGCGTGGTGCATCCAGTGAATACTGTGTCTAGCTTCCAAGTAGCTGACTTTACGACTCTTAATTACGTCTTTTTGTGCACAGTTTTAAATAGGCTCCCCTATTTTAACACTAAATTAAGTGCATTCTGTTCCTTGACAGTCACACCTCACACTTCTCATCTCACCTTTCTGGCGTGCTTGCACACAGTAAAGGATCCTCCCACTTGAATATTCAGTAAAGTGGTAGTAAGAAGGGGAGGAAGGCTTTTTGCATGGATTTTTCGCCACAACATACAGCACCTTTTTGCATTTTCTGGTTGCTATTACGCCTTAGACTTGGCCCAGCTTCAAATGATAGACCAGCCACACAAAAGAAGAGTGACATAAGAAGGTGAGGTCAAGGACTTCCGTCCCTTACCGCTCAGAGCACAATGATAGAAGATGTAATACCAGGTTTAATGGAGCTGTTCCTTTTGATATTCTTGGGTCTTGGCCCACAATATAAGTAATATAGTTTCCTGGCAGAAAGGGAGATACTTTCAGTTTCAAAAGCATATTAATATCTCTCTATTTGGATGGCCTATTGTAATTCACACTGAAGATTACACTGGGTGCTGTAGTACTGAGCAACAAAGTACAGAATAATTTACTCCTACCTGCGTTCCAAATTCAGCTGCGACTGAAAATGTATATGTAGAAATATATTTGTGTTTGTGGAAGTGTGGAAATATGGATTTTTATGGTCGGTTATGTCCCCTATCTTGGACCCCAACGGTTTCATGTATAAGTCACAAGTACATGTATGTTCCCTCCAGTTCCAGTTATGAAAACGCAAATACATGTGCGTCCACCGTCAACATGTCCTCTTTCAGATCCGCCATGAATGGGCCGGATATTCTATTCCTAAGTATGAAAGGCCACCGGCTTTATATGGTTCATTTATCCCATTTTACAGTCCAGGCGAGTAGGCCCTGATTCTGCCACCAAGCCTTTTCCTGCCTTCTGCCTCTGAAAGCTCCAGTCTGAGCCCGCATCTGTGACCATGAACTTTGTCTTACTCCCTGCGCGGCTAACGGTGCCTGATCCAGCCTGTCGCTTGCCAAAAACTGTATTTCACCCTCGAGATTATCTCCTCCGCTCCCCATCCGATGCATTCCTGTCTAGTAGTTTAGGTAAACATTCCTCCAACTACCGTGCAAAGGGGCCAGGCCTCGCTGCCCTCATGCAAGTAATTCATAAACCCTGTTACCATGGAATATTCCTACCCCCTCGCATCTAGTGTAGACACTTAGACGCTTGTACACGCACTAACAGTCAGTATAGTCAGTATAGAATAAGATTCTATCCTAAGAGACCTCTCTTTTTGGATAACACAGTTCTTTAAACACAGGATATTAGATATGATTTGGGATTAGGTTGACATAACCCCAGACTTTTGTCTCCACATGTAGAGCTAAATGTCAAGTCCCATTCTCCCCCTAGTTGCACGTCAAATCACACGTCATGCTGCTGCGCGCGCATCTCTGCCAAGTATTTTTGCTGACATTGCGAAATTCTTTCATGGAACCACCCATTTGTGACATCATACCTAATGACGTTCTTTAGTTACGCCTAGTTACACCCATTTTAGTTACGCATGTATATCTTTATCTCTGTTATCAACTGTTACGCCTCCTGCATCTGTTTCACTGTAATGCCTCTTCTATAAAAATGATTACCTGTCAATAATGTATTGTCCCTTCCTTCCTGAACTTTCGTGGTGATGGAATAGAAGGCCCATAATTCGAATTATGTTCCTTTGTATAGGAATGAAGCCCGTTCCGAATCTCTAATACCACGGATTCTGCCTCTTATTTTACTGAGCTATTCTTATTAATTTTCCGCATCAAATTAAGTACCGGTAATTAAATTATTTACCACATATATGGCGCCCGAACAGGGACACTTTCTCATCTCACGCGCCGGAGGTGCGTTGCAGGCCCGGTCTCCTGCCACAGCTGGACGGACAACAACGCGTACTCACAGGATTTCCTGTATCTCCCTCCTGCCGAGCGGGGGTAACTGAGGCTGCGATCAACACCCAGACGAGGCGGTGAGAAGTGCGAAGTATCCCGACCAGAGCCTAGCTGAGAGAGCAAGATCCGAGGTATACAGAGGCCCACCAGGTTCCGAAGTTCCGAAGTTTCGAGTCGAGTCCAGTCTGGTCCAAGTCCAGTTCAGTTCAGTTCCGAGGCCTTCCGTTCCGAGCTACCCGGTGAGTACCATTGCCGGGGAGGCGTTCTGACGTGCACATAGGTTGTGCCGGTCAAGACGGGTTTGGGTACACAAATCCGGTCTGCACTGTTTCAGCAGTGTATCTGTACTGTTTAGCAGTATATCTAGTATGTCTAGTATATAATTCAGAATTACCTAGTTAGTGCCGAATATTATGCTTAGTGACTAGTTTCCTAAATGGCCATCATTGTTGTTCATTATTATGTTAAATGTTAGATGTTTTAAATACGTTCTGCATATTGTGGTGTGAATGACTGTTCATTATTGTGTTTTGTTGTATTAAATGTGTTCAAAATTAGGTATCAGATCAGTTCTCAATATGCCGCTCTTTTCGAAATTAAGACAGATCAAAACTAGAAAAGGGGTACTCGAAGAAGCTGTTCCCATTCCTCCTAGGGACACTCCAGGGTACTTCATGTATCATAAACATGGCCTAGACGCCATATTATTTCTTGATTTATGGGTAGACTACACCAAGGAATTACCAGAAAGTCAGAGGTGGCCCGCAGCTGGGACCTGGGATGCAGATTGCATCATGAAAGTAGAGGAAGAATTATGGAAAAAGAAAGCTAGACAATCACAGAAAGATGCCATTGAATTATGGCGTAAAGAATCATATAGACGTACAGAAAAAGCACTCAGACAGGAAGAGAAGAGTAAGGAGAATTCAAATAAAGTCCGAGAAAATCTATTAATTGAAGAAGGTACCCGAGCAAAAGCAGAACAAGTAGACAGACAAAGAAATGCCCTTATGAATGGTATGTATCCTCTTCTGGCCGAAGGGTTACCTAAGGCTACTCCGGAGATACCAAAAGACTTGCCACCTCCGTTGTTTCCGATAAAATCACATCCCAAAGGGCATCCCAGAACCGCAGAAGATGTTTTCCTTTCCTCTTATTTAGACGACGCAGCTCCCGAGTATGCTAATACTGCACCACATAGACCGCCTGCCGAGGGGGTTCAACGCCAAGACCCTCCGTCTGTACCTCCGCAACAACAAACTCCGACACAAGTTCCGGCAAGCACATCTGTTTCTACAGCTGTACCCACACCTATGGTTGCTATATCACGTTCAACGAATCCTTTCACATCCAGCACCCCAGGCGGTGCTACAGGAGGTACAACAAACATTTTTTCCACGCCACCCAGAGTAAATAAACTTTCCTTTCAAGAATTAGCCCACCAACGTACGCCCAAACTAGTAACTCCCGACATGCTTAAGGAACTTCTAGTAGATTGTAGATATGACCCTGTGCCCGGCAAAGAGGATGAAATGCTGCTGGCATCATTACGTATCCGACGAGCTGCAATATATTTAGGGAGGCTACCAGGAATGACTACACATTTAGAAAATATATATCACTTTGTCCAGTCAGGGCGAGATTCTGAAAGTATTAATAGAGCCATGGAGTACCAGAAAGTGGAGATACAGGGGGAACTGTTACGTTTCCTCATAAATTGTGTGATCAGAAATCAAGACAGACCAGGGGTAAATCCGGAAGAAATGCGAATTCTTACCACATGGAGTCGGAATATATCAGAGGGGAGACATGATAAACTACTAAGTATAGTAGCTATGTGCCGAAAGATCCGCAAAGAAGTAGAACGAATACACGAAGAAAGATTGGCGGTAGACCAGCCTGAACAAAATGAGGAGGAGGAAGAATTAGAACTGCCCACAGGACAGTTAGAAACCATGGCCTATGTAGGTAGAGGAAGATCTTGTAATAATACTAGATGCTTTACTGATCCGATACGTCCGATACGTCCAGAAAATAACAGAAATTTCCAAACCCCTATAATAAATATAAGGTCCCCCGAACATTCGTTCCAAGCCGCTGACAAATTACTCCGAGAACGAAGGGGTTATCATATACTCGATTCTATGGACGAACAAGAATTAGCCAGGTCAGCCGTTCACTGGGTTGACAGTCCCGGAAAATATAGTGATGATACACTAGCACACACGTTTTTGAACCTCACCCCAGATGAACAGCGTTTAGCTGGTATCTACATGATTCAACAACTCCTTATATTATATAAAAGCCAACACTCCGATCCTGGTCCCTTACCTGATATATTAACTAAATTACTCACGAATAAATGGAGAGGTTCAGGTACTCAGTTAATTAGAGAAATACTAGAATCTAGAAAGCAGTACATTCTTTTTGTATGCCCCGAACATGTCTCACTGCCCATCAAGGAAAGAACGACGTATTATATGGATAGACAGAATCCCTTACGCGAAGTCCACCCGATAAAAGGTGATGACAATCAGTTTAAACGTGTGTTTGTATACACACCCATATCTAAAATGGAACTATTAGAAATGAAGAAAGTGGTACCCAGTCATGACAAAGACCCAGCGGGTTTCCACCGTGAAATTAAAGACATGTTGCTCATGGGAGAGTATACCTATCCCGACATTATGAAAATATTAAAGGTATTAATGCCTGCGGGCATTTACGAAAAACTCAAAGAAAAGGATTGGGAGGTGGGAGACCAAAAGATAGATTGGACAGCATTAGAAAACGAAGAAACAGCTCGAGGTCCAGGTTTAGGGCTTGGGGAAAAGACCAAAATACTACCAGGTTTATTAGTACAGGTACTGCCACGTTTATTAACTACGAAAAAGGAAGACTGGGGTGCAATCTCAGCCTGTAAACAAAAGCAAGATGAAGACACTAGTGATTTTTATGCCCGATTCGAAAAATGTTTTGGTATAAATAGTGGAATAAAAGCAAGTAGCGAATCGTATCCACATCTGTTTGTGACAAAATTAGTTGAAAATGCCCTGCCCCAAGTTAAGAATAGAGTATTGAAATTCGAGAGTACCTGGCAAGGTAACACTCCGTCACAAATGTTACAAATGCTACAGTACCATCACAATAGAATTAGAGAGGAACAAGAACATGAACAAAGACGCATGAAAGACACGAAAATGAAAATGCTAGTTTCCCAGACAGTTCCAGCTGACGGTCATAACAAGGGTATGACACAGTCCAGTGTTTCAGCAGGTTCTGTAAAAGGGACATGCAACTATTGTAAACAGCCAGGTCATTATGTACACGATTGTCCAGTTTTAAAACATAACATCGCCATAGGTAATACAAAAGAAAGACCACGGCCACTTAGACAGGATCAGAACCAACAAGGAGCCCCGCAGCATGCACAGGCCATGCCAGCTCCGCAACAGTCTATGCCAGCTCCACCACCGCAGTCTATTGCTGCCACACCAACAACGACACGACAGATGTACCAGACTGCACAGTATGACTACCCAGATTATCAACGATACTCATGAAACAGCCTAGAGAGGGAAGTTGGCTTACCCCTTATCGAGGTCCCTGTAGATCAAGAAGGACCTTATGTACATAGTGAACTATTAGGCCAGGATAGAAAATTTTTACTTGATACAGGGGCAAGCCGAACAACCATAAAACGTAGTGAAGTTCCAGGGGCACCCCTCTCAGGCTCACAGAATATTTCCCTTGGTTTTTCAGGAAAACCTATCATTAACGAAGTATCACAGCCTCTTCCACTTACGATTGGTCCCTTGGCACGAACTACAGATTTATTGCTTACTAAATCATGTCCAGAAAACCTGTTAGGTATAAAAACATTGAAAGCTCTAGGAGCTATAATATGTTGTTCTCCGGAAGGAGTAAGATTGTTTTTACGTGATTTCAAAGGGCACTATGTGTCCCGAGACATGGATCACCGACTGCAGACTTTACCCACACATTTATGGGCGCAAGGCCCTACAGATGTTGGTTGCATGAACATTACACCATATCGAGTCACACTAAAGACAGGAGTGGTACTACCACGAATGCGACAATACAAGTTACCCCCAGATGCTGTAGTGGCTTTACTGCAAATCATTGACGAGCTTATTACCCAAGGAGTGGTTGTGGAAACTGACTCCAATGTATGTAATTCCCCGATAATTCCGATCCTTAAACGAACAGATCCAAAAGCCCCGCAAGTATATCGATTGGTTATTGATCTGCGCGAATTAAATAAATGTATTGTACCACAATACCCCGTAGTTCCAGACATTTCTTCATTACTGACAGCCATTGATTCCGAAGCAACATTCTTTACTGTAATTGATCTCAAGAATGCCTTTTTCAGCGTCCCAATAGATCCGGAAAGCCAATACTTGTTCGGATTTAGTTTAAATGGACGAAGCTTTAAATTCACACGCGCACCTCAAGGATTTACAGAAAGCCCCAGCATCTATAGCCAAGCACTAAAAAGAGAACTTGACAGTATCCACATGCCAGTCAACACTGCCCTGCTTCAATATGTCGATGATCTGCTGATCACCGCTAGAAGCGAAACTGAATGTGAAAAAGCTTCACTGACGGTTTTACAATTTTGGGCCGAAAAGGGGCACAAGGTGTCCCCTTCTAAGCTGCAATTCTGTGTCCAGCGAGTTGTTTACCTTGGGCACTCGCTGTCCAAGGAGGGAAGGCAGCTTACGTCAGACCGCATCCAGTTAATTGCTAACATGCCAATACCCAAGACACAAAAGGAGGTACGGGCTTTTATAGGCCTCACTTCATACTGTAGGCAGTGGATCCCTCAATATGCATTTCTAGCAAAACCACTCATTCAGTTGACAACACAGGAGGCGGCCACATCGACTGTCCTCCCTTGGACTCAGGAACATACACAAGCTTTTGAAAGCCTAAAGAAAGCTTTATGTCAAGCACCTGTCCTAGCAACACCATGTTACAATAAACAGTTTACACTCTTTGTTACAGAACGCGAAGGTACTGCTTTGTCAGTACTCACACAGGAACAAGCAGGATCACACAAACCATGTGCTTATTTTTCTAGTACATTAGATCCCGTAGCTCAGGCTCTGCCTGCGTGCCTGAAATCAGTGGCAGCGACAGCTTTAGCAATCAGACAAAGCGATGCCATAGTGTTAGGACATCAATTGACAGTACAAGTACCCCACGCAGTAGAGGTTCTCTTGAACCGCACACAAACACAACACTTGACTATAGCGAGACTCACCGGTTACGAATTAACATTGTTTCAGCCACATATAGAAATCAGACGTTGTAATACGTTAAATCCTGCCACACTTTTGCCAGTAAACGGAACAGACCCACTAGCACATGATTGTATTGAAGTTATTACTATCACGACGAAACCCAGACAAGACTTGACAGACGTCCCATTGTCAGATCCAGACCTGACGTTGTATGTAGATGGTTCATGTATGAGAACAAGTACAGGAGAGTTAGCGGCCGCTTACGCAGTCACAACAGACACTGAAGTCATTGAAACAAATTGTATTAACACTTTGTCAGCTCAAGCAGCAGAGCTCATCGCTCTGACACAAGCCTGTATTCAAGCCACAAATAAGAAAGTCAACATATACACTGATTCACGTTATGCATTCGGAGTTGTACATGACTTCGGCGTACTGTGGCGAGAGAGAGGTTATTTAACTTCTCACGGTGCCCACATTCAGCACGGACCCCTCATTCATGCCTTATTAGATGCAATACATCTACCCACTGCAATATCAATTATGAAATGTAAAGCTCATACGAAAGTTACTGATATCATTTCCCAAGGCAATGACCTAGCTGACAGAACAGCTAAACAGACTGCTCAGAATCAAACTCACACATCTGACATGACAAAGACAATAGTTCTGACACCAACACATTGCATGACGGTTAAGGATCCCGCTCTTGACGTAATTGACATACAGACACATGCTACACCAGATGAAATAAAGAAATGGACTGAATTAGGAGGGATCCAAACGAATCAAGGATGGATGACGAAGGAAAAATCTATATGGTTTCTTCCCGACTCTATGGTTCAAGTTATCATTAATACAATACATAGTCCAGCGCACCTAGGAGAAAAAGCTATGCTAGACAGCATTCAACACATTTGGTTTAACAAACATTTGCGAGCCGCAGCTAAACAAAAAGTTCGTACCTGTATGATCTGTTGTCAGTTTAACCCAGGTAAAAGCATTCCCGTAGAACAGGGTGGATTTCAGCCTCCTGATCACCCTTTTGAAGTCCTCCAGATGGATTATATCCAGATGGAACGATGTCGAGGATTCAAATATGTTCTTGTAGTTGTTTGTGCTCTTTCCCGTTGGACAGAAGCCTACCCGGTCTCAGATTACACTGCCCCGACTACTGCCAAACAGTTGGTTCGAGAATTCTTCCCACGGTACGGTTTACCACGTGTTGTCTACTCAGATAACGGCCAGCCGTTCTCATCCGAATTAATGAAACACGTTTCACTTTTGTTAGGCTATCAATGGAGATTTCACTGTGTCCGACACCCCGAGGCAGCAGGTCTCGTGGAACGACATAATCAAACTCTGAAAATTAGATTGTCCAAAATATGTAGACAGAAAGGTGTCGATTGGGTAGTAGCCTTACCAGTTGCACTCTTTTACATGAGAATGGTAGCACATTCTCGAACAGGGCTATCCCCGTATGAGGTGATCTTCGGTAGACCAACAAATATGTGGGGGACGCCTATACCACGCAAAATAACTGATGTTGACTGTAATATGCTGACAGATTACCTGGCTTCCTTGATGTCTGCACTACAATCTTGTCGTTCACAGGTAGCTGCAGCCTTTCCCGACAACACCGAGGTGAAACCCCATGACGTAGTTCCCGGGGACCTGGTGTTAGTGCGGAATTTTGACCGGAAGACTCAGCTGGATCCTAGGTGGAAATCGCCTCAACTTGTACTACTCACCACAAGGACAGCCGTGAAAATCGAGGGAAGAAAAGGATGGTTGCACTCGAGTCATATCAAGAAATTTTATGGACTACCATCCGATATAGAGACTAAACCCTGTATTTCCTCAAAGACAGACTCAAAGTTCCCCTTGGCTGAGCAATCGAACTCAGAAATCTATAAACTAAAATTGAGGTCCAATAAGTCAGACAATTTGATTGTTTAAGTCCTCTCCAAGGTGAATCGGTTGAATTTGTCTCTGACATGTATCCTCTGGACCGGAATAGAGAAAGAAATAATCGAATGCTGCTCAAGAAACATGCGTACTGTAAATCACTGCGTAGTCATTGCACAGTGACGTTATTAATTTTGTTTTTCTTATGTCTTTTAATAATGGCTGCAAGTATATTGTTGCACATATATTATCCTATTTCTAAACATGTTTACAATGTTACTGCTGAACATTCTTTTAGTGAATTTCCTCCGCATGAGTTGTCATATAGATTTGCGCTGCGCAACAACACTTTTATTAGTATGTTACATCATTCCCATCAGACTAGCAATGCTACAAATTGTTGGATATGTGGCCGACCCCCTCCCTATCAGAACTATAAGGGAGTTTTGCCCCTCTTTCCATATCCGTTCACACACAATGGCTCCTGTGGAGCATGGTTTAGTTTAATTAATTCCTTAGATTCAAACTCAGTAGCTTATCAAGACAACTGGGTATGGGGAAACCTGAACTTAGTTTTGCTTAAAGTCTGCTACCCTAACAAGGAGGGACTTCCCAAAAGAACAGGAACTGATCTAGAAAATGAAGTATATGGATTAGGTAATTTTACACTTAACCTCATGATCCTGAACGTTGAATCTGAAGCTACACCAATATTGTCCGCCATGTCGGTATTCCCAGTAAAAGGGGAACTATGTATAAGAAAGAATGGCTCCATACACATGGGCCATAGTAAATGCACCACTGTGATAAAATTCAGTGATCAAGGCAAGTCTACATTTAGAGCTTCTCGTCATTCCTACTTTATATGTGGCCAGACCGCATATATACGCCTACCTCTAGATTGGGATGGTACCTGTTACATAGCATTCCTTCTACCACCTGTTTTCCTAGCTCCTCCTGATTATCATAGAAATACTCATTTAGTACACAATAGACAGCAGAGAGATCTCCCAATCGTTGATTACACTGAAACAGCATGGGAAAAATACACAGATTTCAATAAAGGTTTCTTCCCCTATATAGGTACAGTCACTAATAGTAAGTTGATACGTAGATTAACTAGAACCCTTGAAGCAGTAGTGAACGAAACTATTTCCGCCTTAGGCAATTTAACAGAAGAGCAGTCTGCTATGCGGATTGTTGTGCTTCAGAATCGTCTTGTCCTTGACGTCATCCTGGCCGATAGGGGCGGAGCTTGTAGGGTCATCGGATCAAGTTGTTGCATTTTCATACCAGAAAATTCACCGTCAGTATATAAAGCCATAACCCGCCTTCATAAAATTGTAAGCCAGATACACCAGAGTCCAGGCACCTGGACTTGGTCCGGTTGGTTCTGGGGCGTGTTGTCAGCCTGGGGATGGAGAATGCTCTCCTTCCTAGGTATTGGCTTTCTCATACTATTCAGTTGCTGCTTATGTCTACAATGTGGGCCAGCGATTTGTGGTCTATGTGCCACCTCATGTATCACACATCCAAGTTTTCGTTCGAGATCCCGGAAGAAGAAAGAAGAACAAATGATGTTATATGAACAGATCGATGGATTGATGAAGATTGATATCTCCTAAGGGCAAGTAGGGGACAAGGAGGGAATGTGGAAATATGGATTTTTATGGTCGGTTATGTCCCCTATCTTGGACCCCAACGGTTTCATGTATAAGTCACAAGTACATGTATGTTCCCTCCAGTTCCAGTTATGAAAACGCAAATACATGTGCGTCCACCGTCAACATGTCCTCTTTCAGATCCGCCATGAATGGGCCGGATATTCTATTCCTAAGTATGAAAGGCCACCGGCTTTATATGGTTCATTTATCCCATTTTACAGTCCAGGCGAGTAGGCCCTGATTCTGCCACCAAGCCTTTTCCTGCCTTCTGCCTCTGAAAGCTCCAGTCTGAGCCCGCATCTGTGACCATGAACTTTGTCTTACTCCCTGCGCGGCTAACGGTGCCTGATCCAGCCTGTCGCTTGCCAAAAACTGTATTTCACCCTCGAGATTATCTCCTCCGCTCCCCATCCGATGCATTCCTGTCTAGTAGTTTAGGTAAACATTCCTCCAACTACCGTGCAAAGGGGCCAGGCCTCGCTGCCCTCATGCAAGTAATTCATAAACCCTGTTACCATGGAATATTCCTACCCCCTCGCATCTAGTGTAGACACTTAGACGCTTGTACACGCACTAACAGTCAGTATAGTCAGTATAGAATAAGATTCTATCCTAAGAGACCTCTCTTTTTGGATAACACAGTTCTTTAAACATAGGATATTAGATATGATTTGGGATTAGGTTGACATAACCCCAGACTTTTGTCTCCACATGTAGAGCTAAATGTCAAGTCCCATTCTCCCCCTAGTTGCACGTCAAATCACACGTCATGCTGCTGCGCGCGCATCTCTGCCAAGTATTTTTGCTGACATTGCGAAATTCTTTCATGGAACCACCCATTTGTGACATCATACCTAATGACGTTCTTTAGTTACGCCTAGTTACACCCATTTTAGTTACGCATGTATATCTTTATCTCTGTTATCAACTGTTACGCCTCCTGCATCTGTTTCACTGTAATGCCTCTTCTATAAAAATGATTACCTGTCAATAATGTATTGTCCCTTCCTTCCTGAACTTTCGTGGTGATGGAATAGAAGGCCCATAATTCGAATTATGTTCCTTTGTATAGGAATAAAGCCCGTTCCGAATCTCTAATACCACGGATTCTGCCTCTTATTTTACTGAGCTATTCTTATTAATTTTCCGCATCAAATTAAGTACCGGTAATTAAATTATTTACCACAGAAGTGAAGAGGAATAGTTGCCTAGAATCACACATTTTGGTAACGGTGGAAGCCAAGATTGAATACGGTGTTTCAGGTTTCACGTGGTGCAGTTCAGAGAAGGAAAATGTATGTGTTTATGTGCAGATGGGTGAGAGGCAGTAAGGAATACGTTTTCGGATATGCACAGCTGTGTGCAGCCTTCAAAATATGAGACAACCAGAGATTCGTAGGAATAAGATTACCACAGGTAGCCACCACATGCCCCAGTACTAGGAAAATACAAAAGAATAAATAATACGTGCAGATATAAAGTAGATCTCAATGTTTAAGGACGGCATGCATAGAGTAAGCATTGCTCGGTATCGCAATATTTAAAGAGGCCTTTTAAAAAGTAGAGTTGCAGACTCTAGAGGTGGTTGCATATATTTTGCAGTTCGACCACTACAAGTTTTTATCTTTCTTAAAAGTTTCTATCTTCTGTTTGGGTTCTTCTTTCGCTTTCTCAGTTAATGAATGATTAGAGGTTATTATTATTAGATTCTTCCCTGCGTCTCCAAGAAGTGTATTGGATTTCCAGTCTTCGGGATGTTTGCTTAAATAGGCTCAATGTTATTGTTTTCATCACCTCTTGTCTGGTTCGAAATAAAATACAAATAGGAAAATGTATCATACCACAGGCTCACGCCTACCACATTTTCCCACCCGTTTGGATGACAGCTAGACCATGTGTCCATTATGATATAAAAGCAGCAACAACTTTCGGCAATGCCTGAACGGACTGTTTAAAGGTAATAAATTGAGAGAAAGCAAATATAGTTTATTGCCCATGGATCACTCTGTTTTCACTCACAAATATCACAATATTCTGACAACAACTTAACGCCCCATATACTTCTCCCTGATCAATTAATATATGTATAGGTCACATCAACTAGACATCCAAGTGGCATTGAAATTATGTAAGAAGGCATATATTTGTGTAAATTAACACCCGCTGCAAAGTTTCTTTCTACTCAGGTATTTCGGCAGAAGGGGAAGGTCCCCATCATCCCTGAGTCCAAAGAAGAAGAGGACAGGTGATCAGCCACAACAGGAACACCACCATCTTCACAAGCAGATGTTCTTCAGAGTTGGAGAGAATATGGGAAGAATAGAGTACAGTGTAAGGTGGAATGTGCTAAAATGCATTCTCAATGCAGTACATTCGCCAGGGACACAGAGGATAGGAGTAAAGAAAAGTAGTAATTTTGTGTTTATATCATGTTTAGGTATTGATCATTTGCAATCATGTGCTTCGTATTATAATGTTTCATGGATACAATGTGTACAGATTTCATATGTGTTTTGATATATAGGTGCAATATTTCAGGGTGTTTGAAAATAGGTTTCAAGGTGTAGGGATTGGCACAAAGGGGTGTGTGGAATTTCATGAAATATCTACTTGTTCATGGGGCAGGTTGCTTCTTAAATGTACTTGTCCTGTAACAAAATACACTTGTCCCTTTTGTGGCATGTAATGCAGCGACAAATTATGGCAGCAATGTCATTATATAAGAGCTCTGAAGTAGCCTCACTGATTATGTTAGGACTCCTTCCCTTATGTTGCCACGTTTCCGCAGTTCTACATACTGGGGCTGAAGGTAATGGTAAGCAACAGTTCTGGCTAACAAAAAAGGTGGCTGAAGGAAAAGTGAACTTGCAATAGCTTAGATTTTTGCTGGAGCATTATAATACACCTGCATATTTGCTCATGCTTAAATACAGTTCACAAATATTTTCTAGGAGTACTATTTCTTGGCCTACTTCTGTAGTCTTTTGAATTCACAACAGTTGTATATCTGCACTTAATACAAGGACATGGGTGCACTTTATTTCATGTTTTGGCCCCTAATTAGGTCTGGCATTAACAATTACCTTTTATGTTTAGTAAAATGTTGTCTCTCCCTAACTCTCTTAGCTAGCTTCACTGTGAGTGACTTTATTCTGTTCTTTCAAAAGGAGCATATCGACACACAGTTGTTGTATCCAGTGCCAGGAACTAGTGTGCAATGTGTGATTTTTGAGACCACAACAATTTCTGCTTTTGCCACCAATGTTTGTTATAATGGTGAGGGCCCAGCAGCTCCCACACCAATGAGGTTTCACAAAGATATTGCCAAGACAAGTTGTGCATTGACAAAGCCAAAAGGCTGAACAACAATTTCATTGGCTTTACCAATGCTTGTTTATTTTTATGTTGCAAAGAAATGGTACCTACCTTAGTCTAGTAGTTTAGCTAAATGTTTTGCATTCTTTTTGTGAACATTTTATTTTAAAAGGAAGTCTTGCTTTCAAGCTTCTGCAAATATTTGCATCTAATTGAAGAGCATTCTGAGAACAGTATACATAGCCTCACATTGCTAAGAATTGAAAAAGTGTGTACACATTTTCATACTCTAACCACTGTCAGTAGTACAGTCTGAGCTTACAACATTTACTTAGAGTGCTCACCCTAATAATAAAGTCTTTTTCATTAATGTACAATAAATGCAAGTTTGAACAGCATTAACGCATGGACACACATATTGCCTTTATTGCAGACAATGCCTTTCCCTGACCCATAGTGTGGTACTGTAAAATGGCAGCCAAAGAGATTGTGCTATAGAGGGTTGGGCCTACTTGTCCCCAGAGACGAAATATGCATGAAGGCTTGTTGCCCTTGACCTCAAACGGATATGTCCTGGGCGTGGGGCTATAGGAATTTCACATCCCTGGGCACAATTTGACACCTAGGAGTGTTTTGATTACTAAAGGTGTTACTGTGACAGAGATTGTCATCTGTGTTTTCTGTTGGGTCAAGCTATGGTACAATGTTTTAATTCCTCTTTTGCTTTTGAAGATAATGAATTTCGTTTTAAAGTCTTGTACAGGGATGCCAATATAATTTTTGGGTTCTTTTTCTTCATTTGGAGTTCCCTCCTTACCTCAGCTGGACAACACATGCAGCGTGCACCATTAATAGCTCAACTATTGCAAGGCCTGTTGCTTCCAGTTTCAATTGTAGAATGTGCTGCACACACCTCGCCCAAGGACTGTGTATCAATTGGTAAAGAATTTATTGATGCAGATGTACAAGAAAGAATAGCATATGACACTAAATGTATTATTAAAAGGGCTGGGTGGAAGAAAAGGAAGAAGGTAACAGGGGAGGATGTATACAAACAGAAAAATGGAAAGGAATGTTTACCAACCATAATGCTTGCCCCCATGGCCCGTCTTGTTTTCATGGTTCATCACTTGTACGATGTGATAGGAAGCCCAGACTGCTTTCCTGAAGCTGTATTTCCACTGCCTCGGGCGACTTCATTTCCCCACATGAAATGGACTTCATCAACATACCCCCCTACTAAAACTACAAGTATGTGTTGGTTATTGTGTGCATGATCAGCAAATGGACTAAGGCATGCCAATTCAAGAACAGCAATGCACAAACTATTGCCAAATGCCTCCTGAAAGAGTTCATACCGCGCTTTTGAGAACCTATGCTTTTGGGTTCTGAAAATGGACCGGCGTTCATCTCACATGTGATTGAGGGGTTGTGCAAGGGGCAAGGAGCCACACGGAAACTACCAAGTGGGAATGGTATCCCAAGTTCATCCAGAAGGGCTGCACGTGCTACACGGAGAAGAAAGGACGAGTGTGTAAGCGGGCCCCAAGGATACATCACCTAAAGAACGTCTGGAAACATCGACGCCCCAATCCCTCAGTCTACAAGTTGTGACAACGAGACATCTTTACCTTCTCTTCACTTTGTTTCTTCATATCGAATTTGCCTAAGTAATAAGAAGTGCTTGCAAACCTCTCAAATTACTTGAAGACAGGCACCAAGGGTTACTTTTTCTGTTTAAAGGGATCATCTCTGAGGCTCTACATTACTATTCAGCAGACTTTTTTTTAACATAGTACAGACGCAGCAGAAGATAAGACATTCTTCCAACTAGGCACACTAGCCACACGTACCAACGATTGGAACAATGCCTCAAGACTTGCTAAAGACTTTAAGAACAATTAGAGAAAATGATCATGAATGAATGAATGAAACATTATTTATATTGCGCAGCTATGCCCAATGGGCGTCAAGGCGCCTAATCCAAATAAAGACTGTGAGCGAAAAGAAACAGAGCCTACTGGTAAGCATTGATAAAGAGCCAGGTTTTCAATGACTTCCTAAAGAGGTCAAGGGAGGGCAGTGTTTTGATTTCCAGGGGGAGTGAATTCCACATCAGAGGAGCCAGTATGGAAAAAGCTTTGCTCCCCCATCTAGCCTTCTTGGCTCTGGGAATTACCAGTTGATTAAGCTCACTGGATCGGAGACATCTACTCGGAACGTATCTAGAGAGAAGTGATCCAAGGGCATCAGCCGGGCCTGCAGTTAAAGCCTTATATGTAAGGCAGAGGAGTTTAAAAGTGATCCTTGAGGAGATGGGGAGCCAGTGGAGGTTCTTCCTTGCTAAGATCATCGAGGCCAGCCAGGGCAAAGCGAGAGCAAACCGCGCTGCCGCGTTTTGTATGACCTGCAAACGCTGAAGCAGGCCCTTGTTGGCCCCGGCGTACACTGAGTTGCAGTAATCAAGCCTTGAGCCAACAAGGGCGATCACCACCTGTTTCCGTGCCTGATGGGACAAGTAGTGTACGATTCTTTTCAAGGTCTTGATGACTCCCCAACAGGTAGCCACCGTTCTGTTGACCTGAAGCTCCATGGAGAGCTGGGTGTCGAAGATGACGCCTAGGTTCCTGGCAGATTGTGTTGGTGTTGGGCAGCTACCTAAAGAAGGAGGCCACCAATCATCTGACCATATGCCCTGGTCCTTGCCAAAGACCAGGACCTCTGTCTTGTCCCCGTTCAACTTTAGGGAGTTGGCAATCATCCACTCTGCAACAAGTTGCATGCAGGCCCTAAAGTTAGAAGCGGTTTCACCCACAGAGTGAGTCAGGGATACCATAATCTGCGTGTCGTCGGCATACGACACTACCTCCATCCCCTGAGATCTTACTAGTCTTGCAAGTGGGGCCACGTAGATGTTAAACAGGGTCGGACTCAATGCCGACCCCTGTGGCACCCCACATTGCAAAGACTTAGCGGGGGAGAGGTATTCACCTAGCATGACACGCTGCTCTCGTTGTTGAAGAAAGGAGCTCAGGAGACTGAGTGCCGGTCCTTCTACCCCTGCCTCCCTTAACCTAGTTGTTAAAGTAAGGGGAGACAGGGTGTCAAATGCTGCTGAAAGATCCAGCAGCACCAGTACGGTGGTTAGACCCAAATCCACTTTTCTGCGGATGTTGTCCATGACTTTCGTCAAAGCAGACTCCGTGCTATGCAGCTTTCTAAAGCCATGTTGGGACCCGTCCAAGAAACCAGAGGTATCGAGGAAGTTTGAAAGATGGAAATTCAAATGGGTCTCCAACATCTTAGCAGGGGCCGGCAGCAGAGAGATGGGTCTAAAGTTCTTCAGTACTTCAGGGTCCAAGGTGGTCTTTTTCAGCAGCGGCTTCACGATGGCTTTCTTCCAAAGTGACGGGAAGATACCCTGTTCCAATGCTCCATTCATGACTTCCAGCATCGAAGGAAGAATGATCTCTCTGCAGTTCTTCAGTACTTTCAGAGGAACTGGATCAAGTGGAGATGACGATTTAGTTTTGTCCAACAGGCTATTAAGATCCTCTAGCGAAAGGGCAGGGAAATGATCAAGGGAGTGAGAGGATTCTTTAGTCCAAGCTTCCAGATGTTTAATTTGGGAAAAATCCTCGGCATTAAGCGAGTTCCCCTGCGACTTTAGAGCTATGTAGATATCATCTATCTTTTTGTAGAAAAAGTCTGATATATCATTGCATAGCTCCTGGGAAGCTACTACAGGATCGGGGGCCTGGAGAGAGCACAAAGAGTCCACTATTTTGAAAAGCTCTTTGGAGGATGTTAAAGAACAGGTTAAATTGGAAAAATAATCCTGTTTTTCCTTAATGACTCTCTTTTTGTACTCACGTAGTAGGCTCTTATAGCCTTCTCTATCCTTGAGATCCCAGGATTTACGCCACCTACGTTCCTTCTGTCTGCAAGTTTGTCTGAGAAGCCTCAGATCGACGGAAAACCAGGGGGCAGCTGGCTTCTGTCTAGCTGCAGCTTTCAGGGAAGGAGGAGCTAGTTCGTCAGCGGCTCTGGTGATGGCATCAGCAAGTTCTTGGGCCGACTCATCCACCTTCCGCTGAGTTGAAATATGGGCATTGAGAATAAAAGGGGCTACAGCCTCCTTAGTAAAATTTTTGAAGCTCCTTTTAAATTGTTTTTTACCAGAGCCCACAATGGCAACGGGGCAGGGAATGTCTAGAAACAGCGGGACTGCTAAATGGTCAGACCAGGTAATCGGGACCGGTGTCCCAACCCCTAATCTAGGGTCGTTGGAAAAGATCCCGTCAAGGATATGCCCCACCTTATGAGTCGGGTGGAGAACTCGTTGTGCAAAGTCACATGCCTCCAGAGAATTAAGCAGAGAACAGGTCTCTTTCGAAGTAACATCCTCTAGGTGAAAATTAATGTCGCCCAGAATAGTGAGATGGGGTCTACCAAAATAAGGTTCCAAAATTCTAAAAAGTTCTGAGCAAAAATTAGCTCTAGACCCAGGGGGCCTATAAAGTAGTATGCCAGAAAAGGAGCTCACCGGGGTATGCACAATACAAAAGTATAGCGCCTCAAAAGGATCCGTAGAGATCGATAAGGGTTTTATGGTACATGTGAGAGTAGATTTAAAAAGAATGGCTATTCCACCCCCTCTACAGCGTTCTCTGTCTAACCTTAGAAAGGTGTATCCTTCAGGAATGGCCAGAAGCAGATCATGGCCAGAAGACTCAGTAGCCCACGTTTCTGTAACAAAGATCCAGTCAGGGTTCCTTGAACTAACAAAATCGTGAAATTCAATCCCATGTTTGATCAATGAGCGCGCATTGATCAAAAATCCCTGTTTGGATTGGGAGGTATGACTGGCCGGCAAAGAAGAGATTGAATAAATGCGGGCCTGAGTAGGACCGGCAAAAGGAACGTTGCACGAGGGACACAGGTGGGCGCGACACAATACCTCGGGTCTGAGCTGATGATGGCAGCAGAGCGCAGGGGGTCTAAGGGACAAAAGGGTGCCATAAAGGTCCCCCCGGGAGGAAGGCGCGTCAATGCCTGGGGGCCCAGGGTCCAGCCCGTCCTGCAGCGCGTCCTCAGCGCGGACGGGCGCAGAGGGGCTTGCCTTTGGCGCGCCTTCGGCGCGCCGCCGGCGCGCCCGCTGCGCCCGCCCGCTGCGCGGACGTGCGGAGCAGATGTTTTTATCCATTGGTGAGTGAGGAGGGTAGGAGGGACGATGGACTGCACCGTCTCCCTTCCCTTCCCAAGATGGCGGCTCCGGTGGGTGGGGGGGGAGTGCCCAGCGTCACTCACAGCTGAGCTGCGCTGTCCTGTTTGACTGCTGCCTGGAGGGAAGTAATCTCACCCCAGGTAAGAACAAAGATAAAAACGAGCTATTTAAGATATATACAATTTTTTAAAATGGATCAGTTCTTACAATTTTTAGATGCTGAAGGCAGCGTTCGTAGTGGCAAAAGTATCTGTGCAGTTCTTCTCAATTAAAATAACACAGAAAGATAGCAGCGCAAGCGAGCGCTAAGAGCCCCGGCTTTCCGCCTCAAGGCGAGTGATTAGCACAAAATAACAAGCAATGCCGGTTTGTAAGTTGGGCGTCTCTTAAGTACTATGGGAGGGCGGGAGGGACGATGGACTGCACCGTCTCCCTTCCCTTCCCAAGATGGCGGCTCCGGTGGGTGGGGGGGGAGTGCCCAGCGTCACTCACAGCTGAGCTGCGCTGTCCTGTTTGACTGCTGCCTGGAGGGAAGTAATCTCACCCCAGGTAAGAACAAAGATAAAAACGAGCTATTTAAGATATATACAATTTTTTAAAATGGATCAGTTCTTACAATTTTTAGATGCTGAAGGCAGCGTTCGTAGTGGCAAAAGTATCTGTGCAGTTCTTCTCAATTAAAATAACACAGAAAGATAGCAGCGCAAGCGAGCGCTAAGAGCCCCGGCTTTCCGCCTCAAGGCGAGTGATTAGCACAAAATAACAAGCAATGCCGGTTTGTAAGTTGGGCGTCTCTTAAGTACTATGGGAGGGCGGGAGGGACGATGGACTGCACCGTCTCCCTTCCCTTCCCAAGATGGCGGCTCCGGTGGGTGGGGGGGGAGTGCCCAGCGTCACTCACAGCTGAGCTGCGCTGTCCTGTTTGACTGCTGCCTGGAGGGAAGTAATCTCACCCCAGGTAAGAACAAAGATAAAAACGAGCTATTTAAGATATATACAATTTTTTAAAATGGATCAGTTCTTACAATTTTTAGATGCTGAAGGCAGCGTTCGTAGTGGCAAAAGTATCTGTGCAGTTCTTCTCAATTAAAATAACACAGAAAGATAGCAGCGCAAGCGAGCGCTAAGAGCCCCGGCTTTCCGCCTCAAGGCGAGTGATTAGCACAAAATAACAAGCAATCATGGGTGCTACTAGCAGCTTTGACCCCCCATTGCTGCTATTATAATGACTTTTGTACCACATTGAATAAATTGCCATTGATAGAGACGGGACAGGGGGACAGTTGGCAGAGTATGTGTTACAATGTCATACCTGTTTGTCCTAATGTACAATATCCTCTTCTGTAAACACACTGAGTACGTATCAGTTGCACCTCCTGAGAACTGCATAATTAGCAAAGGGAGAACAAGGATAGAACAGGGAATGTGAATATCTTAGCACTTATAGAAGTTGTAGAAGTAACAATAGGACAACACTAAATGTGTCTACCATTACCAAATACCTCAAAGACCTGAAAGGTATGCTGTAAGGATTTTGTTCACAATATGAACAAGAGGAGGGAATGAGAGAGGGTAGATTTTGTATCATAGGGTGCCCCTGACCCGTTCTGTCCACACCTGAGGTATGAGACCCTTGTCCTTGCCCTGCCAGCCTCATTTGTAGGCCGTATTAAATTGACCAGCGGGTCTGACTCCTGTGTTACTATATAACAAATACCCTGAGACATCCTTACCACTCAGCCAGCATAAAACCCCTGTGTAGGCCCTTCTGTTCCATATGTAGGCCTCTTTGTTAAATTGACCATAGTTCTGCCATTTTCCTGTATAACAGGTTGAAGGCAGGTCTGACCCAAATCATATCCAGCTCCTCTTTCTGTGAGGCCTCCTGCCCCCACCCTACCCGTGTGCCAAGTGCACTAGCGCAAAGTTCAACATCCCCCTGTTCTTTCGACATGCAGCAGACTGCTTTCCGGGCTGGTACATAGTTTAAGGAAGTGGCCACCGCAGATGTGTCAAGCTAAAGAACACAGGAGATTTATACATGTATATATAGGATTCCCGTACAATACCCATTTTTCTGCTTGCACATGCAATTTACGGCAAGCGCCTTGCCTGAGATATGAACTTCACCTAGCACACGTACCACAGTTACTGGAAAGGGCGTCACCATGTATGGTAAAATATTAGAACTATACCGTAAGTGACGAGGTAGAAGTGGCGTGAGATGACGTTATTGTAGGTGCTTCTCATAGCCTAAAAATCATATAAAAGGGGAGCACACACAATCCTCTGCGGACTACCTCGCTGTCTGTATGTAGGCAACAGGCGGTGTAGGTTTTTCCCCAAGAGCTAAGAGCTCTTGTCTTGTCTTGCTTAAAGTGTCTTGCTCTGCTTTGCTTAAAGTATCTTGTTCTATTTTACCTATATGAAATGTCCTGTTATGTTAACTATTGTTCTCTTCCCTTTTGCATTTAAAATGTTTTGTATTGTAATTGCAGGATTGCTCACTCTTGGGTAAATGTGAGTGTTCCTAGGTAAAAGTGTTTTACATTCTGAGAACATTTTCCTTGAAGTAACTTATGTTTCCCATAATGCGTTTATAAATGTGTCTTTGAGGTATAGTCTCTCTCTCTCTCTGACAGTACAATAATTTAGATACAGAGAATACCAACCAATCCATGTGACTATCTGGATTTTGGATTTTTATGCCTTTGTCTTGCAGTTTTTTGAAGTTGCACCTTCTAAATAAATCTGTTACACTTTCAGCCTCGGTTTCCATGGCTCACATATCTGTTTCCTTCATTTTTAGAGCGAGCGTTCCCAGACACCCCGGCTCAAATTAAGGTGCCCCTTTTGTCCCTATCTCACTCCCTCGCTCACTCCGTGAAGGCTCCCGGGGCTCTGTGCACAGCCTTCTTGACCCTTAATAAATCTTCCCTCCAACAACATGATTTTATATTTCTCCTCAACTGTACTGATTCATGCATAACTTCAGTTCGAATTCTGGTCAAATATGCTGTAGCCTTTTTCTTTATATTTCTTCACTTGCGCCATTTAGATGTTTTCATGAGCACAAAGTGTTCACTATTTCACTTTAATATAAAACCGTAAAAGCATTGTTAAAGCTGCAACTTGATTGTTGTAAATCTGATCTGATTGTCCTTTTTGACAATATTACTGCATTAAATTATATTCTTGGGACTATTCTTGTTATCATTTTGTGTGTGTTATATTTAAGTTATCTCTTAAAATGTATCCCTTTTTTTGATTACCGTCGAGACATTGTTACATGTTACCCCATTTAAGAGCGAGGCACTCCATTTCAATAATAGGATACACACATTCTCGGGGGTTCAGTTTCCTACTGATGTAGACATTTGGTCTTTTGCTACTTTCCTGGTCTACCTGGGATAGAACAGCATAAATACCAATATCAGATGCGTCTGTCTGTCATATAAACACCTTACTACAATTGGGTGACACTAGGACAGGATTAGCAGTAAGAGTAGTTTTCAGTCTCTGACAGGCCATAAGAGCAGAAGGAGGTGGGTGTCAGAAGACTATAGGAGAAACCTGTTTGATTGACAGATCCATAAGAGGAGCAGATAGCTCAGAGTACTGTGGTATGAATCTCCTGTACTATCCCAGGAGACCCAAGAAGGCTCTCATTTCCCTTTTTGTTGCCAGAAAAGTGTTTTCTGTTATGACGTTGGCCTTTTCTACCTGGGGTTCTATCACTCCTTCCCCAAGAACGTAACCAAGATATTTAACTTTTCAGTGAGCGAATTTAGATTTATTTGCGTTGATGTGTAGACAGGCTTCATGTTGTTCTGAAAGAATCAGTTAGAGATTATCTAAGTGTTCTGGCCAGCTCTAACTGTATACCACAAAATAATCTAAATCGGCAGATGAATATCCCTCGTGATGCTTCAGGAGGGTGTTCATGAGTCTTTGGAAGGTGGCTGGAGCACCGTAAAGCCCAAAGGGCAGAACAGTGGATTGGTATAAGCCATCAAGGTGTAGTGTAGTTCCAATATCCCCGATAGGCTCTGCGCATTGGAATAATATACACTATAGTTTTGACATAGGACTGAGGTCAGTATGTCTCTATCGAGTACATTAAACTTAATTACTTGTGTGTGCCAGCTAACTCAGAGGTCACTAGAAAACTTCTTGAATGAACAAGAAGGGATTAGTTTTTGACAACCGCATAAACATGACATCTTTGTTTTTCTTAGAATCATAACAATCTCAGAATCGTGGAAATAATAGATAACAGTTTCATTCAGTCAATCGTGCATGCTTCATTTCTACAGAGTTACACAGAAATAGATAGACGGGCGTTTCAATAAAAAGGGTTTATTGAACAGTCTTATTTCTCGTGCAAGAGATATGAACTGCTACAATCATAAGACAGAATGTGAAGTATAATATGTACAGTGTTAGCAGTAAGATAAAATAATACTGCAATAGCATGGTTTGCAGCTATGACAGATATTCATAAAAATACATACATAAATAACACAGGCTAAAATGTTAATACTCATCTGATGCTTCTAGCTAGTTCTACCCCAGTGTACCTAACCTAAGTGTGGTACGAGGTAAGAAGTAGGTGCTGTTTGTCTATAGTCTAGTTTAGCTATAGTTGCCAAGATTTGCCAAAAGTCCCTCTAGGTTCTAGTCCGTTCCATACATTAGAATGAGTGAGGTTGGAATCTCTTTCCGAATCTCGATCTCTAACACCCCGCAAGGGGAGTCAGAAACACTGGAGCTGGATTCTCTGCGAGGAGGATGACAGCGTCTGGTCAGTGCGTCAGGCGGGGACTTGACTTCCTTCCAAACTTGCCTTGGCGAGCCGTGTCATGCAAGTAGGCAGCCGAACCGTGGTTTGCCATGGTAAGTGAAGGTATATTCATACCCTGAAGGTGTTTAGGAATGCCAGTATTGACATAAAAGTTGGGCAGAAGAACGTCATGAATGAACCCCTAAGAAATAGATGTTCAAGCATAATAAATTAGTTCTTGGAGAAATCAATATCCAAGCAAGGGGAAGTCCTAAAGGCTTAAGAGTCTAGTTTTCCAAGAACGCGTTGTGATGTAGATGAACGGATGTAGGTGGCCATGCCTGTATTTGGTTAGTTTGGATAATGCTTAAATAAGGGTAGGATTTCTATGCCTTAATATGGGCAATGCGAATTGTGCCTATATAAGGACATAAATCGGGAAACCTATATACGGTATCTAAATCGACACACAACACCCACTCCACTTTCGTATGAACGACATTACTAAATCCTAAACATGCTAAACATATCTAAAATATAGCTACATATGGATGGCTATGAAAATGTCTAAAAATACATTGTAAAATGCATAAAACTGTTGCCATGCATAAAAATGCACTGGTGCTGTACATATTAAAGCAATGTTTCATTCTAAGCATATATTTACATTGAATGCTAAACGAATGAACCTACATATATATATATACACATTATGAAATGGCTCATAAATACAGAAGAAAAAAGGCCGAAACCATTTCATGCTAATTTACATGAATCAATTGGTATTGACAAGGTGACATGTTGTCTCTAAAAGTGTATCAAAGAATTTGGTTCTCTATGAATAGTTCTACTATAAGCAGATTACTGTGCCATAAAAAGAAAAATTCAAATTTGGAAAAAAAAAATTATCATAGGAAAAAGTTCCAAGTTTAGTCTTTGTTTTGAAAAATGAAGGCCAAATTCAGAGTCTTCCCGTTACACTGTGTGCTGAATCAAACGGCAGTGTATGGGGATGGAGAAAACATGAAATCTTCTAACCCTGTAGACAAAAAGTCGTCTACCGTTGTAGGTGAAAGTTGGATTACCTCGTTTAGAAGACTAACCGCACATAGATGAGTAGCATCGCCGTCAGCATTGGTCGCATCAGCAATTTTCGTATCAGATGTTACCTGCGTGCCTGTTGTTTCTTCTCATACCTCAGCAGTAGCAATTTGTGTCTGTGAGATCTCAATGAATGCTGTCATCAGGATTGGTAGCCGCTGGGGACAACACACAGCATGGGCCGTTACCGGGTCCAGCAGAGTATCGATATCCGTAGGCATGACTGATGGGAGTGTTAGACAGATGTCTAGCACGCATTCTTCACCGCAAAGCAGGCAGCGTAGAACAGGTAAGATGCAATCTTTCCAGATTGGTCTGAATGACAGAAACCATGTGGTATTTAATTCTCGTAGATGACGTAAACCTAAAATTTGGACGATGCGCTCACGACACTCCATCTCCAATAGAGCTCTCTCTATGGTGCTCGGAGTGACGCTGATGATTTGGCTTGCCATATCGGAGCGGTGGGAGCAAAAATAGGATCCCTGCAACGAGTCCAAAAAGAAGTGGCAGTCCGCCAAACACAGAGTGCACGAAGTTGGGAATTATTCCGGGGACTGCTTGAAAAGGTGCTAACAGTCCTGAACACACGGTCTTAAATACATGTACAATACCGCTTGTATCAGACATGTTATAGATACATTCCAACATTTCTGAGAAATGTATAGGACAGTTTGTATTCAAAAGGGCTTGTATCTCGGCAGAAGTCCTTGCGACTTGTAGATCATAGGTTTCTTTGGCCGAGGTCAGTGGCACAGTTTGTTGTAAAAGAATGGCTTTCATTCTGCTTAGATTATCAATTCGTATAGAAGAGATGTTCAGTGAAGGCCATAGAGGCGACTCCCTGACTGCCTGTATTTGTGGAAACAAGACTTGCATACAGCAAATGACCCTGGATGTAACCATTACTAGATATGGGATACCCGGCAACATGCCACAGCAGCTGTGATCATTCAACATGAGGTAACTTCCATTTGAAAGTAGTCCAAAAATTGGATTAATCACTGCAGCTGGTGAGCCTCGCAGGTGACAGGATAAGTTTGTAGTGGAACCATCGCAGGCCCCGTGTAAATTAATACCCTGAGAAAGGAGAGAACCGCTTAGTGCGTTTTCACAGTTTGTACCGCTAAGAAACACTTCACACCCCCACTCCAACATGTGTGTGTGTAAGGTAAATCCCAAGATGTCTTGATGTTTTCTTTACCCAACCTTTCATATTTGCCTGCTGGTATATGTTTTAGGCAATATTGAAAATGGAAAGTTGTAACAGGCAGAGTAATTTTACCATGTATGATCCACTCAGTAGCTGGTTTTTCTGCCACCGTGAATGGTCATTGTTCCAGTTTTTCAATGCTCAGCACCGTATAGTCTGCTCCCCTTTGTGCCAGTTTGATCTGTTTATCAGTGAGATTGAATTCTGAAAACAGTGACGTAATGTTTATTAAAACGCCAAGGCACATAGCCTGAATGCAAGTTTTGGAGCGTCCAGCCTAATAGCATTATAGAACGTAATTGAGACTGACCATGTTGCAGCATGACCAAGTCTTGTTCCATGATGTCTATGGCAGAAGACACAATGCTGTCCAATGAATATATCCTGAACGACAGAGTTGTTAACCCATTGTCTACTACAGAGAGAGATTTCTCTAAATTAATACGATCAATTTCTTGTATTCGTTCTGCAGTCTCTGCTTGGGTAATCATCCATATTTCATTATAAGTAGCGCAGATCCCGGCATATATGAAACGTTTTTGACGCGGTTTTCTCGGTCCTAGCAAGAATTCCCTAATGTCTACGCCTTCTTTAAGTAAAGATAAGTGTTGTTTTACATCCTGCAGTGTAGCTTTCTGTAGCCAATCAAGGCAGAGTTTCCCTACACTGTATGTTGTTACTACCCCTGGATGCTGTCTTTGAACATAGCGTGGGTCTGGCCTATTGATAGTGAAACTCTGTGTTTTGTTCAGGAATCGATCTTGACAGTTGTTTGTGTCTGCGGGCCAGAACAACCATTTTTTCCATTCCAGATATGATCTGTTGTGATGCAAAATATTATGTACGTCGACCTCCCCCCGTGTGTATTACTTGCAGGTATAGGTATGGTCGGTGTGTTCATGTCTTTGATCTTGGCTAACTCAAGGTAAGATGTTTGTTGGACGGTGTCATTCAAAAACATAATTTGCTCAGGGATGATACAGGCTCTAAACAAAGCTTCTACCCCCTGCACTTGCCAATCTTTTGTACCCCAGACAGATTTTGTCTCAATGTTGTCTTTCCAAAAGTTGAAACCCTGTCTAGACAGTTGGGCAATAAAGGCTGCAGAATAAATCTGTTTCGTATTGGTTAACATATTTTTCGTTCCTGTCTTGTTCATATTCTTAAAATAAAACAATTCTGGATTTGATAAGTTGAACCCTGAAAAATATGGAAATTTCATTGCAAAAGTTTTGTAGGACAATGTTCCCATTGGTTATACATAAATACATTTCTAGGTGATGCAGTTTTATGCAAGAAATGATGACCATAGTGATTATAACAATACATGTGTTTATAGTCTGTTGAACACTCTAAATATTCATGATTAGTGAATACTGCAGACATCTCTAGATCAGACATCATGTTATTAACAGTCTCGAAGTCCCAATCATCAATAAAGGTACTAGAGGTAATAAAGTCAATGAATGAAATTTTAAATAAGTGTGGAATTTTCAATTGTTCGGACGGGCCAAAAATGTCATATTCAGTTCTATCCCAAACTATACCATCTGGTATAGGAACGACTGTGATGTTCACTGCTGACAAGTCTCTTGCTTCACGATGGGATGATTTGTGTGGCTGGAGAATTAAGTTCACTCTTTTACTTGCTGTGTCGATTTGCATATATCTTCCATTTATCAGCATACCCAGAGTTATTACCAGAGCTAACCAAAGTAGAAAGAAGAATATTCCCAAAACAATCCATAGTTCAATCCATGGTGAAACCAGATAAGTCTTTTTCAGGAGATGAAAAAAGTCTGTTGCTTGTTCTTTTTAAGTTCTTTCTGCTGGCGTCGTTTCAGGTTCGCTGGGATCCTCAGAAAACGTATCAAAGTTAATGAAATAGCCAGAGGCAGTTCTGTCAATGGTTGGAATTGCATCAGGATTCATGAAATCGCTGGAACCAGTTGATCACTTGTTACTTCGTTGTAGACAGGTGTATCAGGACGAACTGTTATTTGGGTCTCAAGAAGGACGAGTTCCATATCTTTGTTGCTTAGTCCTTCATTTCTCACTGTTCAATCTACAAAGGTGATGAGTCTCTCAGTTTGAACCTCTTGGATTGTAGCTAGCGGAGTGCGCCTGCTACATTGTCGGAGTCCACTTGGCCTACTGCTTAGTATTGGCCACAGTGTGGTTTGATCAGGTCGATGGACACAAATCTTTTCTCCTTTTTACCAGCAAGGGGCGGCAGTAGTACTGTTCTTGATCCGTGGATTGCTAGGACAGGTACTGGTTGTCTGTAAGAAGGTCCAAATTCTTCTCTGACTAGATCACCAAGCTTTGGGATCCAGACAGGCCTTGCTGGGATGGTTGGTTTTTCCCCAGTGGTGGTTGGCTTCAGAACACGTTGCTTTGTTTCGATCTTAGTTCATTTAAGTCCTGTAAAACAGCCAAACGATCTTTGAGATCAAACTTTTTATTTTCCACCACTGTGCCTTTCATGTCAAGGTCCGGAATCAACATTCTAGTTCCAAATAGGACTTCATATGGAGTGACACCCCCTAGAGAACTTCTTGGCAAATTGTTTAATGAGCGTTGGACCCCATAAAGATGTTTGACCCACCCATCACCCAAACCTAATACCCTAGCTGTTATAGACTGCTTTATGTCCCGTTTTTTTTTTTCTATAACAGAATTTCCCTCAGGATGGAATGGAGAAGAATACCCTAATGCTACACCCAAACTGGCCATGGCTTCTTTGTAAGCTCGAGAGCTAAACACAGGACCCTGGTCAGAATGTAGTGTTCCAATTGCGTATGTGCCGATAAAGACTAGCAAATCTTTTATAACAGTTCGAGCGTCAGCCGAGCGCTGAGGCCACATCCAAAGGAACCTTGATTTAGTGTTTGTGGGACTGCATTCGTCCACAGGGATGGCTGCATGTAGATAGTCTAATGCTGTCTAACAATGGTGTCTGTACTGGGCTGGCTACGTTGTATACAGGTGCCCAGTGGCGTTCTGTACTGCAATCTCTATTGCAGTCTATGCATTTATTGATAAAAGTGTGAATCAGTGTATTCATTCCTGGCCACCAGTACATCTCTTTTAGTTTTCAAAGCTGCTCTTCATTCCAAGTTTGGTATTACCCTTTCCCCCACACCAGGTATTCGAGCACACAGAACGCTGTTGGCATCAATTATATATGAGTATTTGAGTGGAAACCTTTTAGGTAACGCTGCACCGCTGCCTTTGCTTGAAGCATTGACAGCCAATATTATTTCACTGTCTATTTTCGTTTTTTGAACGAGTGATTGCAGCTACGGAAGCCGTTTGCACAGCCCCTTTCGCGGCTTCATCAGCCAATGAATTCCCTTCAAGGTGAACGCCATCACGTTGATGACTCAGGGTGTGTATCAGGTGAGTGTTTTGTAGTCCATTTCGCAACTGAACTACTTGTTCCCAAAGCGTTTTATGCTTGATTGTGCCACCTTTTGCATCTTTGAAACCATTTTGAAGCCAATTCTGTAAATATTCATTGTCTGATTGAACACAATAAAAGAATCACACTATGAGTGTGGAGAATTCGCAATCCGTATTTTCAAGTGCCATTTTAAATGCTTGTAGTTCAGCTCGCTGAGCTGTACAATCTCCTAGAGATTGCGTTTTTGTGACCATTGGTCTAAATTTGCCATCGAGCATACGACCTTTAACGATCGCGCATGCTGCACTATAAGCTTGCTTACACACCATAGCAGGTTGTGCAGATCCGTCAGTCTAAATTATAAATTCGTACTGGTCAAGAGGGAGAATTTTAGTAGGCAGGGGAAATTCGCGGTTCGTATTGCAGGAATGCTTGTGTTTTTAAATAAGGACCAAAAACATATTCAACATCAGTTGCAGCAAGAGAATTAACCCACTGTATCCATCTTGGATGTAAAGCTTTTGCATTCGGAATACTCGCTTTTGTAACTGCCTCTAAGGCTGGTACAGGGGTTACAACCGTAATGCGTTTCCCCTGTGCTAGGGCTCTTTCTTTTGCTACAGCGGTTTGAACTGATGTCAGAATTTTTTCTGTCGATGTAAATTTCATTTCTGCATGCGAATACAAATGTGATTTGTATGTAATTGGTACTTTTTCACCTTCGTTAAAAGTTAAGTAGGTGAATCCGCATTGACCCGGAATGATTTGGATCACTAAGTTGCGTACGTTTACACGTGTTTGTAAGTCTTTTGTTGCGAACATGTCAGCTTGAAGTGAACGCAGGATATCTGTGTGTTTCTGTCTCCAATGTGTGATTTTAAAATCAGGTTTGATTAATTCGGATGGAGAGGTTTAAGCCTTTCTGCGGAGTTTAGAATGTATGTTCTTCCAAAATGTAGGAAACCTAGAATCGACTAAGTTTTTCATTGCTTTTGGAGGTTGGAGCAGCGCACACTTTTCTAAAAAGTTGGCTGCCAGGATTTTTCCTTCACTTGATAGTTCTTATCCTAGGAAAAGGACGTTGAGATGGGCAATTCTCAATTTTTTTTAATTGAATTTATAACCTTCAGAGGTGAAGCCCACTATAATGGTATTCACCCTGTTCAAGTGCCTGTTCAGGTCATCTGACGCTGGGTCCCCATTATTGAGAAAGCTGTCAAATACCTACTTTCAGGTGCTATGTTTTGACAAAAGAAACCGTTAGAAATATCTAATGTGGTTTTATATATTTTACACACAATGTTATTCATTAATGCTGTAGTATGTGCATTTTGCACTGCAAATGTTTTACAACAAGAGTTTAGGTGTCTGTAATCCAAAACTAGACAATATGTATTGTCTGGTTGGGAAACAGGAAACAAAGGACTGTTCATTGATGAGGTGCATGTTTCAATCACCCCTGGGTATTCAAGTTGATCTAAGATCTCCCTGACCCGTTTTTTAGCTTCTTGCTTAATTGGATACTGCCTTTGTGCAGTTGGTTGATTTTTTAACTGGATTTTATGGTGAGGTGAGTCCCCATCCCGTCCAACATGATTTTTGTATAATGCTGGGGCTTGGGCCACTGCCAATTTCCTGGCATAAGTATATTTTAAATGTACTGGAACATGGTTAGAGAAGGCTGGCATAATGATGTCTTCGCCATGTGAGCACTCTCTGACAAATTCTGGTGGCCAGTCCTGTTCTGCTAGAAGTATATCATAACCCTTTGAAAGTCGCTCCCTAAAGAGTGCTTTCACTTTTCTTGGTATGTCTCCCTCCATCCGGAGTGTTATTTCATGTAACCTTTGTGGAGAACTAACCCTGGTGTCTACAGTTTCAACTTGAATGTCTTCATTCAGGTCCACTGTCTCCAGAAGTCCCTTCAGGTTCTGGCGAGCTATTGATACTTCTGCTGCGCTGTCCAACATTGTCTGAGCCCATTCTCCATTCTTGAGTGGTGTTCTCAGAATCCTCGGCATGTCTGATCTTCAGACCTGCTACTTTCTTCTTGGAAAATTGAGGTTTTGGTTTGTTTTTCTGAACGTGTTGATCGTCTTTGGACTTCATGCGTTCTTCTTTTTGATCTGACCGTCCTCTTCTTTCGGATGTCTGTGATGATATCTGAAAGGTACGAGAGGAACGTGTATCAGTATCTTGATACCTGTCAGGTTTTCACGAATTATCCCTAATCCTGAGGTTATACCTCCTTTCAGAGGCCTCCTTTTGAGGAGACCTACCTTGGGATTGAGACTCTTTCTCTTTTGAATGTTGTTTGTTATTTTCCCACTTCTTTTTAGAAAAGGTAGGATTGTTATTAGTAAAGGCCTTTTCAGGACTTTCAGACAGTTGTGGTTTAACTGGTTTCCCTCCCAAACTGTCTCAGCCTAATTCTTCATAGGATATTTTAATTATTCTGGCTAGTTCTTGTGATTGTTCTGTTACATCAAATTCCCTTAATTTCTGGCGGATTGCCACTGATGCTGCTTTTTCTTTAATATTAGATAATATTATTGTTGAGACCTGGTCGAAACTTTTCAGTAACTTCATACCTAAATTCAGAGCAGTCTCTGCCCCGTATTCGTTTTGAATTTGTTTCAGGACATCAGGTATTACCGCCATAGACGGAACACCATGTGTTTTAGTGTAGATAGCAGCAAAGACTGTGCCCTAAGTGGTGCAGTCTTCCAGATGTGGTTTTATCCCCATTGGTAAACAGATTGTTAGAATTCTATGTTTCTCATAAGGGCTGGTATTCGGAAATACCGCTTCGATTTGAGTAATTGTTTGAGCTATCCAGAACGGAATTTGTTCACGTTTTGTGGGCATTTTACCCATGACTGCATATAAAGTCTGTGGTGTGATTTTTAGCGCATTCCCCTGGTGAGAGGTTTGTCTTGCAATTGCTATTGTTGGTTGGACTGTGAAAGTCTGCATGACATATTGAACCAATTGCCTATATATTTTGATTAACTCCTTGAGTTGAGCAAGTAATTCTTCATTTGACATTTCTTCAATGTCCAGATGAGGTGTGTAGCAAGCTAAAATCGGCCATGTTGCTCCTGGTCTACCTAGTGGACCGAGCCTGGTAATGTGATTGTAATGTTTTAGGGCGCCTTTAAACCATAGATCATGCTCCTGGTATGTGAGTGGAATTTCAATATCCTCGAAAAGAATATACTCCTCAGGTGGTTCATCTTCTTTGTCGAAGTGAAACGTTTTAGTTACTGGATTTGATTCTGGGAATACTATCCATGAATAGAATACCTCTGTCTGGTGAGATTCATGTGCCTCTATCACAAAAACTGCTCTTCCACCTCTTGGTGTTAGGCCATGTTTTATAAGTTTTAGAGTGATGGCTCTCCTTAAATTTGGAGCGATGAATTTCGCATTTTTATCGGTTTCATTAAAACCTGTATAATCAAAAGCTGGTGCGACATCGTCCGGTACAACTCCACCAGTTCCGGTGTTATTATCCCTGTTTAGGGACATTTGTTTAATGAAAATTGCAGAGCAAGTTTCAAGGGAACAAAGATAAGGTGCACAATATTTTGGGACACTGTATCCTTCAACGTTGAACAAACCAAACAGCTAATACATAGGATTTTTGTCCTACTCAGCTATGGCGAATATTATCCCTACCCACTCCAGACGTCTTATGGAGTATTATGAGTAGGGGTCTCTGAGAAAAGCACGACTGAGTTACTTCAGTATCTAGCGTTAAATTAGTGCCTAACCAAACCGTTGGGCGCCATGTAGTGTAGTTCCTATATCCCTGATAGGCTCTGCGCATTGGAATAATATATACTATAGTTTTGACATAGGACTGAGGTCAGTATGTCTCTATCGAGTACATTAAACTTAATTACTTGTGTGTGCCAGCTAACTCAGAGGTCACTAGAAAACTTCTCGAATGAACAAGAAGGGATTAGTTTCTGACAACCGCATAAACATGACAACTTTGTTTCCCTTAGAATCGGAACAATCTCAGAATCGTGGAAACAATAGATAACAGTTTCACTCAGTCAATCGTGCATGCTTCGTTTCTACAGAGTTACACAGAAATAGATAGACGGGCGATTCAATAAAAAGGGTTCATTGAACAGTCTTATTTCTCGTGCAAGAGATATGAACGGCTACAATCGTAAGACAGAATGCGAGGTATAATATGTACAGCGTTAGCAGTAAGATAAAATAATACTGCAATAGCATGGTTTGTAGCTATAACAGATATTCATAAAAATACATACATAAATAACACAGGCTAAAATGTTAATACTCATCTGATGCTTCTAGCTAGTTCTACCCCAGTGTACCTAACCTAAGTGTAGTACGAGGTAAGAAGTAGGTGCTGTTTGTCTATAGTCTAGTTTAGCTATAGTTGCCAGGATTTGCCAAAAGTCCCTCTAGGTTCTAGTCCGCGCTATACCTTAAAATGAGTGAGGATGTAATCTCTTTCCGAGTCTCAATCTCTAACACCCCGCAAGGGGAGTCAGAAACACTGGAGCTGGATTCTCTGCGAGGAGGATGACAGCGTCTGGTCAGTGCGTCCGGCGGGGACTTGACTTCCTTCCGAACTTGTCGTGGCGAGCCACGTCGTGCAAGTAGACAGCCGAACCATGGTTTTCCATGGTAAGTGAAGGTATATTTATACCTTGAAGATGTTTAGGAATGCCAGTATTGACGTAAAAGTCAGGCAGAAGAACGTCATGAATGAAGCCCTAAGGAATAGATGTTCATGCATAGTAAATGAGTTCTTGGAGAAATCAATATCCAAGCAAGGGGAAGTCCTAAAGGCTTAAGAGTCTGGTTTTCCAAGAACTCGTTGTGACGTAGATGAACGGATGTAGGTGGCCATGCCTGTATTTGGTTAGCATGGATAATGCCTAAATAAGGGTAGGATTTCTATGCCTAAATATGGGCAATGCGATTGTGCCTCTCTAAGCCCAAAAATCGGGAAACCTATATACGGTATCTAAAATCGACACACAACAAAGGGTAGCAAAGGTTGCCTTTTTTTGGTCCTTGCTCTCCAAGGGAACCTGCCAATATTCTTTTGTCAGGTCTATGGTCGTAATGTACTGGATTCGCCTACCTTCTCAATCAATTCATCCACCCTTGGTAAGGGTTAGCCATCTAACTTAGAGACTCTATTGACAGCCCTGAAGTCTATGCAAAAACATAGGCTGCCAACAGGATTTAGCACAAGCACGATGGGGGAACACCAATTGCTGGTGGAAGGAAAGATAACCCCCATCTTTAACATTTGTTCTACCTCTGCTTGAAGAGTCTGGTGTTGGATGGCAGGGACTTTATAGCAACGTTGTTTAATAACAAAGCATTCCTGAGTAGGGATAGAGTGAATGGTGAGGATGGTTCTTCCTAATAAGTCTGAGAAGATGTTTGAAAAAGGCATCAAGACATCAAGAAGGTATTTCTTTTCCTCCTAGGAAAGAGCATTGTTTATGTCAGGGTACCCTATGGCATGCCCTGTCTGTCCTAGTGGTATCACTGTCTGTACCTCTCTATGGGGTGGATCTAACCACTTTTGCAAGAGATTGACATGGTATTTTTGCTCTTTCTTGGAAGATATTTGTAACTGGTAGGTAACACAACCTATCTTTTTAGTGAGGTTATAGGGGCCTTGCCACACTGACTTCATTTTCGAATGAGAGGTAGGTAAGATAACCAGAACCCATTCCCCCACAGTATATTCCCTCCACTTCTTCCCTTTGTCATAGAAAAATATCTGTCTCTTCTGGCTGTCTTCTAGATTTTCATGAGCCAGAACCCTCAGTTTTCCTAAACGAGACTTAAGTTGGTTTGGGTAATCCAATAGGGAATCTGCTGCATTCTCAGCATCTTTCTCCCAGGCATCCTTAGTGATTTCAAGGAGTGTATGGGGTTTATGACCAAAGATTAACTCGAACAGGGAAACCTCTAAACTACTCCGTACTTGGCTTCTGAGAACAAAGAGGGCTAAAGTAGTAATTGTTCCTAATGCTTGCTGTCCCCAGAAAACATTTTCTTGAGAATCAGTTTTAAACTACCATTGTATCTCTCCACCATCCCATCAGTCTGGGGGTGGTAGACAGAGGTCTTCAAGTGTTTAATATCAAGTTGCTTGCAAACATGTTTCATCAGATTGGAAACAAATGGTGTACCCTGGTCTGTAAGGCTCTCAAAGGGAAATTTCATGTGTGAAAACACCTCTATTAGGTGTTGGGCAATAACCTGGGTGGTAATAACTCTCAGGGGTAAGGCTTCGAGATAATGTGTAGCATAGTCAACTATGACTAGCACGTATTGGAACCCTTTTGTTGAAGAAGGGCCTATAAGGTCCCCTCCCTATTCTATTAAAGGGTTTCCTTATTAATTGGAAGGAGCTGTAAAGGTACTCTAGGTGGTTGATATTGATTATTGTCTGGCATATTTAGCAGTTTTGGCCATATTGTTTGATATGAGCATTTATATCAGATCAGAAGAAATTTTATAAAATAGATTGACTGGTCTTTTGTAGCCCACAAAGGCCAACCAAAAGATTGGAGTGTGCAAAGAACAAAGGTTGGTCTCTAAAATCGTGCGGTGCGAATAGCTGGGGTTCCTTGTTTACGTTGACAATTCGATAGAGCAAACCCTTTTTCATTACAAATTGAGGGTAAGTGGTGCTTGGATTGTTTTGATTATAGTGAGCGGATTACCAGGCATTTTGCAAGGACCTGCTATTAAGTTGGGCTGTCTTGAAATGCTTATCTAGTACCCATGGCTCAGGAGAAAGGAGGGTATCTCTGGGATGGGTCTCGCTGTCTTCTCGGGTTCCTGTTTTGGGTTCTTTGTTATGGGCCTCACCTAAACCTTTAAGGTTATTTTGTAATAGAGGGACGGTAGTACCCCAACCTCTACTGCACTGTCTTGCCCTGTGGCATTAGTTATTATTAACCGAGCTGCTGGGTAGGTTTTGGTATCCCCATGCACACCACGTATCCCTATGTATTTACTGGTTGTGATTTGTGAGAGATACACTAAATCATCTTTTACTACAGACTTTCTGCACCCAGAGTCCAGGCCAGCAGTTATCCAAATTACCGTTAACACATGAACTCACATAATACATAAGTAATGTCTCCTGGGCATCAAGGATGGAGCGAGGGAGCTAGCTGACACCCATTGGCTCATCTTGTACTTTCTCTTTCCTCTTGCTACAAAAACTGGCAGTATGACCCCACTCACCGCAGTCATAACACTGAGGGCCAGTGTTGACAATAGGGTCGAGTCATGCAATCTTGGTTCTAGGGAGTTCTTGAGTGGGTTTATATGTTATTTTTCTCAAACTTACGCCTGGAAACTGCTAACGGTTTAATGGATCGCTCAAGGTCTGATGGGTCCCCTCGAAACTGAGCCAGAGCAAAGGTGGTAGGCATCTCGACAGCATAATCTAGGGTTAGACCGGCATGCTGCCTTAACCCTTTTTGAGTATGGAAAGGCAATGCTACTAGATATTGTTCCAAGTAAAGTGTGTCCATAATTTCCTCTGTAGTGGATTCCAGGGGTTTAAACCACCTATCGGTGGTGTCCTTCATTTTATAAAAGATCATTTTGGGACTGTCTCCTGGCATTCTCCTCTCTTTGCGTAACTTGATCCTATGGATTTTGTCATCAACCCCTAGGCGATCCATAATAGGCTGCTTAATATCGCCATATCCCAAGGCCCCACCTTAGTTAGCTATCTGGTAGGCAGTCTGTGCTTCCCCTGTCAACAAAAAGGCCAAGTAAAAAGACCATCTATCAACTGGCCAGGTGCTTGCTCTGGTGGCCCATTCAAAATTCAGGAAGAAAGCCACTGGGTCTTCACCTAATACGTATTTCTGTACACGTATCATAGTCCCTGGTGTGTCGTTTCCTCTGCGTTGGGCTATCCCCGCTGCCATTTGTATCTGTACCTCCAGCATTTTTGTCATGCTTTCCCCCGGGATCAAATGGCGTTAGTAAACAGAATCCAGTCAATCTCAGCCTGTGTCATGTGCTTCTTTAGGGCCCATTCCAGGTTGCTTTGACCCTCCTTGAGTTGACGTATAATATTCTCCATCTTTTCCAGATGGCCTTATGCCATCTGTCAGCTTTTGGTCTGCCAACAATGATAGGCACTATGAAACAAGGTATATTTGTTGGATTCAAAGAGCTTTTATTGAGTAGACAATGTTTGTACAGTCTTGTCTCTAAGTATTAATTCCTTCAACGTTGTCGTCTTTCCAGGTACTGCGCCAGGGTCCTCTCCTCCGGTCACCTTGGTACAAAGAAGAACAAGGCAGGTAAGTCCCCTATTGTAACATGCTTATATCCTCCACTAGTTTACACCACAGGGAGTGTTGGTGTTTGGGGAATCTGTGCACATAAAAAAACACGTGGTAGATCTGAGAAGAAAGCATCCTTCCCTTTCAAGTGCCTTGGGGAAATGGGGTCGGTGTGATTTGTACGGGCCACCCCCTTCGCTCTTGCCCTCACTGGTTTCCCTCCTTGCACCCCAAAGTGCAGAGCCCTGCACCCACCTGAGTGAGCCACGCTCTTCCTGGAGCGTGTCTGGGACCGGCAGCATGTCAGCAGGTTGGTTCGTCTCCCGCCTCCTCGGCTTGCCTCTCCAGCTTCAGGCTCACAAAACCAGGCGGCGTCCTCAGATGGCCCAGGGATAGTCATTGGTATTCCTTCCGCATCAAACTTTTCGGCGTCTTCGGTAAAGGACTCAGGGAGCGTCTCTCCTCGTTGCTCCTTTCCTGCCATCAGCGCGTTTTACGGGTTGCTGTACAGGGTCATATGTAGGAGCCTCCTCTCAGGACACGGGTTGGGCCCGCCTCTTCAGCACCCCTAGAAGCCAGATTAAAGACACAGTAACCGGCCTGCGGAAGAACGAGAGGCGGGTCGGTTGGCATGTTATTAGAAGGTGAGAGCCAGGGTAGCGCATCACGCAAGTCCTCCTCAGTGTCAGATAAACACTCCCACATTTGACTGAAAAGCAAACTGTAATCAGGGAAAACATGAATTGTGGTCAGGTTTTGAAGTCCCTTATTAAACGGTTTGGCTCCTGAATCCCCAACATACATTGTAGAAAACATGCCACATCTTGTGCTATGTAGCATGGGTAACATCATTTTGTATAAAAAAAGTTGCCATTGTGCATTCACTTGTAAAACATATCACTCAACTCAAAATTTATGTCATAAAGACCTAGATGACAGCACAGAAAAAACAAACAATGAAATGGATATCCTATTTATCAACATAATTTAAGGCATATAACCTGATTACCTCCCTTTCCATAATTGCTCTGCTTCCATCCATGACAGGTCTAATTTACGTTGATCGTACTGTGCCCCCTCTTTTTCTCTCACTTGGGGGCAATATTGTGGAGTATGGCAGCACTGCAAGCCTCCCAACTGCTACGTCAAAAGAAAAGGGCCGGAATGTGCCATATCTACAAGATAAGGTGCACTCCTGTCCTTTCTGCCAGCACCGCGCACATACTGCAGCCGAGTGCCAAAGCAGGCACACCCTGGTGCAAGGGTGTCTGTGTTGTTGGCATGATTGTTTTTGTGCAGGAATGGACACCTTCCTGCACTAAAACAAGCAAAGGAGGCAGTTTTCTTCTTCTCTGTGTGCTGCAGAATGTAGCACATGTGGAAAGGGGAAAAAAGAAGGAGAATTGTAAATATTTCTCCTCATTACGCCCGCTTTAGGAAGCCATTAGTTTGGGCACTGCCCCAGATTTACGCTATGTTGCAAATCTTGGGCAGTATCAAAAACCATGGGAACACTCACAGCATCACCCAGGGAACGCCCCTTCCACGCAGAGTAAGGCATGGCTTTACTCCATATTTACAAGGCCACGAAAAGCCATGCAGGGCGGCTTTGGTTGGCCTTGTAAATATTGGCCGGCACACTGCACCTGCAGAGGGACACAAAAGTGACGCTCTGGCGGTGTACAAGTTGTAAATATGCCCCTTTGTTTCCTTTGACTAGCACCAGCCTTTCACTTTTTGGAGCTCCTAGCTGAGATGCAGGGCACACTGTCATCAGCTTCAGATATTTTTCTACCAAAATAATCAAGAGGGAAAGAAACAAAAATATGACCAACAATCTGCATGTATGACCAACAGGGGTAAATCATACTTTAGCCAATCTGTGATAGTCAAGTTGAAGCACAGCAGGGTTCGCCTCCTAACTGTTAGGGCCTAATGCTTCGTGTTGTAAGTCTCAGGAGTCCCTGTGCTCCCTCTAAAAGTCAAACTTTTTGAGTTTGGAAGTATGTGGGACTCAAAATATCCCTCATTTATTAGAAGTCAGACTTGTTTGCAATCACACCACTACTCTGTTTTACCCACTGACGATAATGATTAATAGTGCCCACACACCAATACCAATGAGTTTGTATCCATAATACACCACCATTCCCCAAAATATAAAAGTTTAGGATTCACAACCCATCTGGGAAGTTGCTGACTTTGTTTCGCTTTGCAGTTTGTAGTGACTGGTCTTATTCAGTGAAGTTCTACAAAGAGGGCGAACAATCTAAAAAAACACACACATTTGAACTTACTCGTGCAGAAAGAATAAGGGTTCCAAATATACCTACATAGGATGCATGATCAAACCCAATGTACCATAGGTCAAATTGCACTTCAGTCAACGTAAATTAAAATTTCAAAGTGATGTCAGTGAATTTAATTCAAGCTCCAGATCATAGGAGACATGGAACAAAGTGAAAAAAGCATTGGGCGTAGAAAGAAGATGGAAAGGTTGAAGTCTGAGCTACATTGTGAAGCCTGCGCATGGTCACCAGCAACCTCCCAGCTCTCTATGTGTTGCGGTTGGGCAGCATTACTCAAAGGCAAAGAGAGAAAGAGACCAGTTAGTATGACACACCGAAGTAAATAACACCACAAAAGAGTTATTCAGCCAGCCAGTACGCCCATTGCTTTGCACACAATGTGCTTAAAAAAGTCCCTGCAGGATTTCCTTTGTTATTAAGGCGCTGAGCCGTGTGAAGGCAAATGCACCATCAAGCCTGATGTCTCCACATAGCATTGCTTTTGTTTAGCCAGCTGAAGAATAACCTAAAAAATGTCCCTATCTTGGTCCTTCCTAGACAATGCTTTCCACCTACCGATCCCCCGCACACCCAGTTCTCCCTGATCCCGTGGGTTTCTATCTGATGCTGAAGAGTTCACATTTCTCTTTTATTAAGGAGTTCGCCAGAATATCTCACCTACGGCGACTGGCAGTCCAGCTGCTAAGATGTGGAGACTCCTAAAGCTTCCTCCATATGTAAGGACTCGTACAAAGGTAAAAAATTGACTTAGCACATGAGCCTGTGATTTGGTATTTGTTCGTTTGGTGAGGCCTTCTAACGAAGCGAGGAAGATCACTTCGTAATAAAGTCACACCCAGTCCTGACGAGTATAACGAGGGATCCTCACCTAAATGTATTACTTGATGGTTTGTGTCAATTCTCTGGTTAACGAAAATAGCGGCTGCAGATTTTAGCAATGGTTTGGAAAATAAGATATTAAAAGTGATCATCTATAAGTTCCAAATTAGAATATCCTTCCACTTCAACTCCTTGTCAGGGATAGCAAGCGCTATGTAAATGCAATTTCAATGCACTTTGTAATCTTCCTGATTTGGGGACCATGATCTGACTGTGTAACGAAACAGTGGGAGGTTTCTTTTGTGTATGTGCGATGACCTAGCAAGTTAAGGTCTTACTTCATGCATCTGGACTCATCTGAACAGTACACGTTTGAATCCCTACACGCCCAACTCTCTGGGATTGCACAGGTATGGTGGCATCGCTTTTAACCATCTAGTTTACCACCTAAGTGAATTAGGTTCACGTTTTGCAAGTAGTTTTGCACAGATCGCTGAAGAACACCGAACATGTGCATTTAAACAGCAAAGCAGTGTTGCTGTGCAGTCCCGTGCTTGTTGAAGCCAGTCATACGTGACCAGTGTTCTGGCTGTCTGTAGGGTGGGATGAATAGATCGGATAGAGCAGCCCACTTTTAAAAAAATCCCCTCTGTATCTCAGTGGTATGGAATAAGCAGATGGCTCAGAACCAGAGCTTAAGGTTGCTTTCAGAAACATTTGTCTAGGTTTTGGGGTTTACCCTCCTTTCGTGGTGGTCGTCGGGACCCTAAGACCAGCAGCGCAGGTGGGAGACAAAACATATTGGCTAATTGCAAGCAGGTTAAACAGGCACACAGGATATGACCTACTTGACACGTGTTCAAGATGTATTTATATTTGTAACTCCCAATATGGGTTTAATATATTAGATTAGAGCAAAATGGTTTCCAAAATGATGATCTCTGCACCCTTGCTTCCAGTCTTCACCAAAACCTACCCATATGTTTCATAGTTGAATGAATGAGTGTAGACCACCAAACAAAAATCTTTGGCTAATGAAATACCCCCCAAACATTTATTTTATTTTCCAAATAGCTTAGAGTGGTCAACAAGAGGGGAAGAGTAGAGATTTGAGGTGAGCCTTCTTCAGATGTGTTTTATAATTGAAGATGGGTTTCTCTTTTCTTATTTCATTTTCGAATATGCCGACCAAAGATAGTGAGATATGGTGAAATTCCACAATTGAGAGCATGTATAAAATGGAAAACACAAGGCATGTAAAGCACTGTGTAAATATCTGCAATCCTAGCAAGGATCCATACGTTATTTGTATTTTCGTGTGCGGAGTTTCAGTTTTGCGTTTTATAGCTGCTTCTGTTCTTATAACTATTTTCCTCCTAAGCTGCCATCATGTCCTTTTTATGAAAGGATATCTAGTCAGCAGCTATGTACAACAACCTTGGCATTTGGTACAAAGTTAAGTATTTACACTGTTGAAAATTGAATAACACCGAGGAAAGTTGCAAATCTAGTATCCGACTGGGATCGCATTCCATTTGCAATATCGAGTTAGTGTGAAACATTTGAGTGTCAAGGCTACTGTGCAGTGTTAGAGACACTTGCAGCAACATTTTTTCTAGTTCGGTTAAGGGCACTTGTACTGCTTGCTAATCGATCAGTTTGAAACCATGACTTACAAGTTACCTACACTTACCTACAACATACTTGGCCAATCAAATTCATGTTAGTTTAACATGACATAAAATGTAGAATTGCTAAATACTTTCATAAAGTTATTAAAATATCTCGCTAAGATGGCATGATGTTTAATATTGTGGATATCCTTGGTATCTGTAGAAAAGGAGAAAAAAAAACATACACGCTGAGGTTGCAGCTGCATGTTTCCTTCTGAAACCAGGCACCAGATTAACTTGGACAGATCCTCAAAATGTATTTCCATGGCAGTTCTGGTGGGACATCAAAGGAAGTGACACTGCCTTGCCCTTTCCCTTTAACTTAGACACAGCAGTGGAGCTGGTGCAGGAAACCTAGCTTTATTGAACCTTTATTAAAGAGAAAACAAAAGCTGGAGTTCAGATGCTAATGAAGAGCCATCCTGGGCTCCCCACTTCCAAGGTTCTACTTTCCATCTTCTATTGGACTTCTTGTTGCTTCTGCTTTGTAAAGCACCCTCGATAAAGGCACTATAAATAAGAATCAATAAGTAGATATTAAATCAATATTTGTCAAGTCTATTGAAGATATTTACAACAACAAAGGCCGCTTGATCTCACGGCATCATTATAAATAAATGGATACGGGTCATTTTGCAACCTTTGCTGCCATTCCAAATCTGATTTTAATTCCTTCTTTTGTCCCAAAAAATCCCTTCTCTTCATTCATTTATCCTGGCCGTACTTGCTGAATACGTTTCTGGATGAATGAAGAGTTAACCTCAGCCCTACCTTGCCTCCCGAGGTCCTATGTGCTGGATACTTAATAGCTCTTCAACACATTTAAAAGGAGGTCTTTAACTAGCTGAATCTATCTAATAAGCTACAAGGCAAGAGCTTCCTAACTATGGTGTTTGGAAGATTATAACACTCTTAAAAAGAAGTTGTTGCTTACCTGAGGTCAAATGAAAATCTTGCTGAATTTATGCATCCCTTGTTGGTACAGGAATGGTACGCGGTTGTGCACACGTGCTCTGAACAACCAAACTGTACTTGGAACTTGTATCTTGACTCTTTACAGGCTGGCTAACATGCTAATGCAGCATGTACTCTGTAGCCTGGGTCTGTTCCTGGTAATAAGGCCCAAGAATGTGTCTGTGACCCAAAGGAACGCACCAGGTTTGCCTTATTTTGTTGATATGGGACTGCTATCCATGTCTTAGGGTTGCTGACATGAAGCGATGGTGTCAGCAGACCGATTTTTGTGGTTTAATAGTGCTGAGCATTCTTTTGTATGTGTTAGTAAGGAGTGTGGCCTATGGGCCCCCTTGGGTACATGTTTTGCACTCAGGCCCTTTCACTTGCATCCAGTGTATGTGTTGAGTGCATGTGTACGTTGTATATGTTTAGGACATACATGGCAGTGAAACTTTTTAACGTGTACAAGTTTGCTTGGACCATTGGGATCTGTTTTGGATGGCCCCTGGTTAGCATGGCACAAAATGGAGGATGGATACAGCTTCCCTTCAGCTATAGAAGTGTGTCAAATTAGGTCATTGATTGAGGGGAGTGAAACCCTACTCAAGCAACCACCACAATTATTGTCAAGGTGAACAATAAAAGTCACTAAATCAACCTGTGCATAACCCTCTGGTAACTTGGCACAAAAGCAGTCAGGCTTAGCTCAGAGGCAATGTGTAAAGTATTTATGCAGCACATAAACGGTAATAAAGTGTAAAGACAACACAAGAAAAGTCCCACACCAATTTAGAAAAATAGAGTAAAATGTGATAAATTATTTGACGTCAAAATGACAAAATTACAATCATTAGAACTGAAGATATCCAATTTCAAAGATTGAGGCAAGTACAGCGCCTAAAAGCACGAATCGCCACTTGCAGTCATCTGGTCGTGCTAGACTGTGGAAAAGTCACAAGTTCAGGCCAACCACGATGAAGCGCGGGCCAGATACAGGGACCAGGTTAGTCCCACAGAAAAGGTTACCTTCTCTAAGGGCGGAGCGAAGAGTCAGGTTCACGGCGGAGAAGGCCATGAGAAGCAGGGAAAGCAGGGAAAGCGTTGTGGATGGTTGCTTTAGCATGAAAAGCAGACTAGGTGTCGCAAACCATCGTCGCTGTAGCGAGAAAATCATACCGGGTGTTGTGGATGGTTATTGCTGTAACTTCGCTTTGGTGGTCACTGGGGGCTGTAGATGCTGAAGCGAGAAATGCAGATCTTGTGTTGCCATTTGTCGCTGAAGCAGGAGCTAAACTAATTGTAAATAATCTGGAAAGCATGCCTGTCCCTTTTAAATGTGTACATAATATATATTTGGGAGAAAAAATGACAGTTTTTTAAAGACTAAGTCTGAGTGCAAAAAAACAAGTAATTTTTGTCTGTTTAACCACTGGCTGTTTGTTACATTTTGCTTTTTGTTTTTTCCATTATGTGTTTTACTAAATGCAACCAATTGAGAAGTGTTTTATTTGTATTGAACAACTAGTGATTACTTCAAAGTACATCGTTTTAGGGGCCATCTTTCTGCAAGTATGACCTGACCTGAATAACTACTGCCCGATCTCTAACATTCCAACTCTGGCCAAACTCCTCGGAAAATGTGCCACTAGCCAACTGGGTAACCACATTGACCATTTCAACCTCCTCAACCAATTCCAATCCGGCTTCCGTGCAGGGCACAGTACGGAATTAGCCATGACTCACATAATAGATGACGCACTAAAAATCCTTGACCACAACAAAGCCTGTCTACTAATCCTTCTTGATCTCTCCTCGGCATTCGAAACCGTCAAACATGATAATCTTCTAGACCTTCTAAGATTTAGACTGGGCCTATCAGGATCAGTCCTCAATTGGATCACCTCTTTCCTCCAAAACAGATCCCAAAGATTTACGGTTAATCAATCCCTATCTATGGCCGTACCAGTCACTCTAGGAGTTCCACAGGGATCATCTCTTTTGCCTACACTCTTCAACCTTTTCATGGAACCCCTCAACTCCTCAAACATCCATTATCATATGTACGCTGACGACACCCAACTATACTTAAAGATCACCTCTCTGGACGATATTACAGCCCTCACTTCAACTCTGGAAAAAATCCAGACCTGGCTGGCGAACAACCACTTGAAACGAAATGTCCTCAAGACTGAATTCCTCCTAATCGCCCCTCCCAACAAAACTACCAGTATCGAAGAATGGATTAAACAACTCACAGCGCTCAATTGCCAAACTCATTTGGTTGGTTCAGCAAAATCGCCAGGTCTAGTCCTGGATAGAAATCTTAACATGCAGAAACATATTAGTGCTTCAACAAAAAGCGCAAATATCCAGATCAACAGCCTGAGAACACTAAAACCATTCCTTCCCGCAAATGACTTCAAACTGGCTGTTCAAGCATTAGTAATCCCAAGTCTTGACTATGGGAGTGCAACACTAAGCGGTCTTCCCAGATCATCAACAGCCCCTCTAAGAGATTCGTTCAACTCAGCGGCTAGGCTAATCATGGGCTCAAAAAGAAATTCTTGTATTACCCCATACCTTAAAACTCTTACCTGGCTTCCTTTCAAAGCCAGAATTCAACAAAAAATTGCCTGCATGACATACAAAGCCCTTCATCACAATACCCCGAGATACCTGGCCCTAAAACTGGTGCTAACTTGTGGAAACAGATCCTCTAGAAGTACCAGCAATCTTCTTCTGAAACCACAACGCTTTACAAAAAGAAAACATACAACCGTGCCTTCTCTGGAATCGCTCCTAGGATTTGGAACGCACTGCCCCCTGAAACTAGACGGAACCCTTCTCTCATCTCTTTTAAAAAAGAAGTAAAATCCCTACTTTTAGAGAAATTCTCATGAATCTTGGTACATTTGAATCTAGGCAACTGAGATCCGTATGTCAAGTCTTGTACACTTGTATCTACGCAACTGAGAACTGTATCTGAAGTTTTTAACTATGTATTCATACGTTCCTTTTGTTCCTATTCTAGACCTATGTCAAGTCTTGTACATTTGCATCCACGCAACTAAGACTATTTCAATTCTTACCTATATTTTCATATGTTCCTTTTGTTACATACTCACTACTCTTGTAAAGCGCTCTGATACCCGCAAGGGTCATGTTCGCGCTATATAAAACCTTCAAAATAAAAAATAAAGTATACCAAAAAGCACTGGGTGGAATGCTTGAATTAATCTCAGCCATTGGTAATTACTCAGGGCTGCATCCCAGTTAATTATTATTTTGCATACCACTTAACCTCAGTTAGGACCCAAGCATATGCAATTCAGTCTTGACCCTGCTCCAATAGGAACAGTCCAGCCCGGACTGCCAAGCCATGTCCTCCCTGACCAAGAGCACAAGCAACCTAGGACTGGTTTCACCCTTATTGGGGCTCATCAGTTGAATATAGTACGGTTCAGATACAAGGATCTGAGTTCAAAGTTTTCTAGGCTATTGGATGTTATTTTGAAGGGGATTATTTTGGTTATATTTGAACCAACATTACTTTTTCATTTGCTTTTATTTATCAGTTTTCCAGGAGCGTTTTTTTCTTTTTAAATAATTATTTTATCTTATATGGTTCCCTACAATTATGAAATCTTTTTGTGGATTGATTTTTTTGGGATATATCATTCTTGCATGTTTTTTGGGGTGTTTCGTTTTGCTAACTTTTGTGGATATGTTTTTCTGGACTGGAGGATTTTATGGCCACCAAGTACAAAAACGTAAGTTGAGTCTATTTCTTACATTTGGGTGGGTAATGTTTGATATTAATAAAGTCTACTTTTTATGTGTATATAAGGGAAGTGTTGTATTTTGTATGCATTTTAATGCTTCTTCAAATTTATTTATGTCTTATGAGATTTTTATGATATTTTAGAACATTAATTTATAACTTTTACATTAAATTATTTTATCAGTCTTATTTTCATTTTTTTATTTTATATTTGTCATATAGACTGAGTTATAGTTAAATTAAGTAATATTTAAAACTAAATACATGTTAATATAATATTTTTGGGGGATAGTAGTTAGTTTTTATTTATATTTGGCTTTGTAGTTCATAGTATGGAACACTTAGGTCGGAGTGCGTATATTAGGGGTATGTTAGTGGTATGATATTGATCATATATGGTGTATATATGTGTGAATGGTAGAGGGCATGCCTTTAAAGTGCCATTCATCATATATGTTTTCCACTGGCTTAATTTAAGGAGGTTATTTTCCGTTGCATAGATTATTAGTCTCCCATTGTTATTTTTATTATTGTGCATGAGGAATCATTCTTCATTGTGTTTTATAGTTAGGTTTTCTGAAAAGTGTATCTCTTGGTATCTACCAGGAGCATCAGGGTTTTGTGCTGTGTCTTTTTTCATGCATGATATTAATCTTTTAAAATTCAAGGAGTGCTGACAGCTGTCCTGTAATATGCTCAGGAGCGTGAGCCAGTATATTGTTTAACATTGTTTCTGTAGCTTCCTGAGAGCTAGTGCTTTCTTCTCTGAGAACTTGCAAAACATGCCCTACTTCTATCTTGGCTACATTTGGAGGATGGTTGTCTTCTCTAACGTTAATAATCATACCATTTTTTTGTTGTAGTCCTCCCATACCAAGCCTTAGCATAATATTTGGTATGCTTCCAATTTATATTTTCAGTGCTTGCCCTCCTAGCTATATGTGTATCAGGTGCAATGGGTATTTTTTGCCTTGCTGTGAGGTAATACAAGTGGCTCTTTCTGCCAATGTATCTCAAAATGTTAAAAGTATACATTTATTACTAAGGGGCCGATTGCGATCTCAGTCGGAAAGCCTAGATCGTGGGTTTCACTTCCGGCCATCTAATTGCAAATTAAGCGGTTGGAATTGGAACCGGACGGTCATTCCGGCCGGCTTCCGATGGGCTCAAGGTGCCCGTCAGCCAGTAGGAGACTGGCGCGTAATCCATATGGACACCGTTTTACGCCGTACAGATTACGATCCTTCATTTCCGGCAGGCTTTACATGCCGGGCTTTACGACATGGAAAGCCTGCCGAAGAGCGAGTGTGCGGGCCCCTAGCAGGGCCCCCTTCTGTATGCAGCCTCTGTTTGGGGGCCGAGGGTGCCCCCTGTTTGATCCCTGCACAGTGTGGCAGGAACCTTAAGATGCCTGCCACTCGGTGCAGGGATGAACACACCCTCCCATTTCCCTATGGGAGCTTGTGCTAAGGCTGGTTTACGGCCGTGACACATGCTTCCATAGGAAACTGTGAGTATGGGACCGCACCATGTGCGGTCGCATTGTAATTAGGCAGTCAGAATGTCGGTCTGTCCCGTTTCCATGACGGTCCGACATCGTAATAAGCTCCTTAGGGTTAAAATTAAGTTTTATCGTCATTTTTAAATGTGTTTTTATTTTTTACATTTTACTCTTCCATATTTTCTGTCTTTTTAAAGTGCTATTTATTTCTTTGGTTTAGTGTATGTGGTGTCCAAGTGAGGGGTCTTTCCCTGATGAATAGAAAAGATTTGTTTTAAATATATGTTTAAGATACAGTGTTTCTTAGTTTTGGGGCTGTTTGGGCGTTACTTTTTATTTTAATATTTGATCGTTTAATGTTTTATTATATTTATTTACTTTTAAAGGGTCTTTGTCAAGTATGAAGTAGGTGTTTGTTGAGTCTGGCAATTGAAAAGTTGCGGTTGTTGGTCAGCAGAACGGCGTTATCCTTTGTAATTTCCAAATTGTAACAACATTTTAGAGATAGAAACATAAAGATAGATTTTAGTTGTTTGTTTTAAGTTAAACAGTAAGCAGATATTTTAAGACACTTTTAAGTTGGTGTAATAGAATTACTTAGTTTTGAAGGTGGCAGGTAGGTTTTTGCCAAGGGTTGTTGTTGGCTTTTCTCTCGGATATCTGGCAGAGCGTCACTTCTAGCATGTGTAGCATTTTTGCTGCAAAATATGTCTGCTTTTTCTGCTCTTTTTATAGTGTTAGTTTAATTAAAGAGTTTGATATGTTATTTTGTTTTGCGTTGAAGGTTATTGGTTAGTTTGTGTGTAGTTTACATTTTGTTTCTTCAGTTTGCACCTTATTTGGTGGACACTATTTAAGGTTATGTTAAGTGTTATATATGTGTTTGTTGAACATTATTTTTTTAATTGTATAATGTTTCTAATATAATTTTATTAGTTGTTAATATTATTTTATATTATATCCTAATTATATAACAATTTGATGTGTATAATTGGTTACATTTATTTTATTGTAATTATAGATGTGCTGTGAGTAGATATGTGTTATGATTATTTTTAGTATTTATTTATTGGTTTATATGTTAATTATATATGGGTAATATATTTTATTTGTGTTTGGTGAATTTATAGGTTATTAAATGTATTTATAGATGATTTATTATACAATATTGTTTTTATATGTTTTACCTATATTATTGTAGTCAATAATGTTGATTTCAATATTTCTGTTATATTCTATATTTTTAATGGTTTGACAATATGTAGTTTTTCAATATTTTTGTATTAATTATTCAGTGTTTGGGATATTTTTACACTTATCAATATAGTATGTATTCTAAAATAATGATCAAAAAAGAAAAGGGGATTACGAGAGATGTCAGAAGAAAAGGCAAAGCCATACACGTTAGGTCTTTTTTGTGAAGAATGTTCTTCGTTTATATTACTAGAATATTTACATAGGAAGTGGACATAAATACACAATACAAATTGACATTAAACATGCAAATTACAAATTACAAATTGGTGATCGTACCAAGCAGACAGGACTTTGGTTGCCTGCTGCAGCACTTCTCGGGATATTCGTAAACCCGGAAGCAGGAAAAGAGTTGACTGGACTCGTGAACACGAAGCGACAGCTACACAGCAGTCTGGAGCTTCCGTAGGTGTTGTATATTGATAGACCCTTACATCGCGCTAAATCAAAAGCGTACAGAATAACAGTGGGCAACTGCCTCCGTGTGAGTCCTCTCTCACAGGGCACCCGGCTGGGTACCTGTGAGTACTTTATCTTTTCACCTTGAGCACGGTGTCACTGTACACTTACACGCTAGACCTGTCCTGGACGATAAGGTGTCCCTATATTAGACAGTCCTGACGAGACCCTTTAAATTGGAATAGGGTCGAAACGCCGTTGACGCGATAGGCAAATCACTAAATCAACACTTATAATATTTAAGTGTTGCTAATTTGAATTATTAATTGTTTGTGATTGCCTTTGTAAAGAGAAATGGAAACCTTGTTTGTATGTCGCATTTTATGTTATTTGTCTGTTTAGGTTTTTTTCATCGGGACACTAATTTGTAATTTGTAATTTGCATGTTTAATGTCAATTTGTATTGTGTATTTATGTCCACTTCCTGTGTAAATATTCTAGTAATATAAACGAAGAACATTCTTCACAAAAAAGACCTAACGTGTATGGCTTTGCCTTTTCTTCTGACATCTCTCGTAATCCCCTTTTCTTTTTTGATCATTATTTTAGAATACATACTATATTGATAAGTATTAATCCACATGAGCTATTGTTTCCTTACAGCACATAATACCCAGGCTCCTTGTGGGTAGGGTCTCCTTGTTTCCCAATCAAGTGGGATATTTTTACAGCAGTATGTTCATTATCTACATTTTATACTTCTTGTTTAGGTAGAGGCCTATGATATTTTTTTCAACAATATGTTTTTAGCTACATTTTGTGATTTCGGTATTGTTGTGGCTGATATTGAGTAATACAACCCAATGTGAGTTGTCTACTCTGTCTGTTTCTTGTCCAAAAATTTTGCAAAATGCTCCAGGAATTGCAAACGTGTTAATTTCAGGCTACTGTCATTAAAGAATTAAAGAAAGGAGCAGCCCATATTAATGCCTCTCTGGTCAAATTAGAATGTATTAACACCACTTAGAGAAATCAGTAGGAAATATTTGCTGTCCAGCCAGGAAGTGCAATCTACATTACACCATGAAGGTCTCATATCTTTGAGGCTCTCCATCAAATTTCTCCAGCGGAGTCAAACTAGATCCAGACATAGCACATGCTTTTGATTGGGGGGGGAATGAGGGTAAGGGTTACAGAAACCCAGGAGAAGTCTGAGTTGGTTCAGTACCATGTTTCCATATGCTGGTAATTCTTTAGACACACATCTACTTTCACACATACTCCCAGAATCGCCTAGATGTGGAACAGAGGAGACAGTTACTACAAAGCGGTACCACCTCCAGCCACAATCATCACTACAGTCCAGGACTTACCAGGTTCTTAATAAAGAAGTGCTGTTATTCAGTCAAGAGTACTGGGAAACCTCTAGCAACCTAAAGAACCTGAGAACTGGGAGGCAGACTAGTCAAGGTGCTGCAGCTACGAAGCCAGAGGATTGTTATGGGAGGATGCATTGAAGGAACACGCTAGCAAGGTAGGTTCAGAATGATGCAGGAAGGACTAAGCCAAACAAGGTAGACAACTGCAGAGGGTCGAGGAATCAACCGTAGAAGGGAGAAAACAACAAAGGTTCAGAAAAGAAGCAAAAGGTCGACGAGAACTGAGAGTTGGAGCACCGAAACAAAGCAACAACCACTGTTTTCGATAGTCCTTACGTTTCCCTGGAAGCTCCAGCCATCCTTCAGGGCTTCCCTCTGATTGGTTTCTAAGTGGTCTTAATCTGGAAGGCCTACCTGATGCCTTTGTGCTCCAGCCGCCACTGACCAAGTATCCAAATCCTTTAATCTTGCATCTCTTTATTCTTTCCCTGTTGAGCCTGTCTCCTTCTCTTTTTAGTCTCATGCCTCTTAATAGCTGTAATCCTGACAGTGGAGAGGGAAAGGGTGTTTGAGAAGGGATGAATATATGCAAGTTTGAGAGTTCAAGGGTGAAGGGTTGCAGGCACAAGGTGTGAAATATAGGATGCGTTTGGAGGAAAGTCAAGGGGAGGGGGATTGGTTAAACTAGATACATGGTCTGGTAAGTTCAGGAGGAAGTGAACTATTCCTTCTGAAATAAAGATTTACAAAAGAGAACAGAGTGAATGCCAAAAAAGATAAATAGAGAGGACAAGGAAATAACAAGCCAGAATCAAAGCTATTGAAGGATGAGACAGAAGCTTAAGTATGTGTATATATTTATGAATATGTAAGGCAGACAGAGTTGGATCTTATGGAAGCATAATGGGAGAGTATGGAAGTGAGAGTCATACAAAATTCAGGAGACATAAAAGGGGAGGATAGTTGAAAAATAGGAGAAGGGTTATAATAGTAGCAGAAAAAGTAGTACCAATTTTATAAGGGATAAGCGTTGGAGGGGGTGGCGGGAAATTGAAATTAGCATGAATAAAAACTCTTATTCACACAGTTTAGTAGGCAAGAATGTTGTGATTATTCATGCACATTTATCTCTTGATGTTGCCATGAATTGGTGTGTACTCAGTAATGGAAATGACATCTACCTAGAATAGAAGCTGATTGTAGTTAATATCAGGTGGGTTCATGAGTTTTATTTAGATCTGGATCATTTAGAATCTATGGGGCTTATTTACAAGTCCCTTGCACCGTTAGTATGTCACTTTTAACAAGGGAAAAAGTGATGCCCCGGCGGCGCAAGGGGCTTTTAAATAAGCCCCTATGTTGTATGTGTGGTGGTTACTTCAGTATCAGTGGATGCTCTGTGACCTCCGCCACTTGGATACTTAATTAGGAGGAATGCAGATACATGTTCCAGTTTTTGGGCTTGGAGGTGGTAATTAGTTTAGGTAAAGCAGACACTTTGATACAGGCTGCATAATTGTTGCTCATGTGAAAGTCTGATGAAACTATCCTTTATTGGGTAGTGACCCAAGGATTTATGCCTCTGACAGGATAGACTCAATAACCCCCGACAGGCAGAGCCCCAGCAAACGTTTTAAGCTGGACTTCAGTGAGGAGCAGATTTAGGAAGCAATTACCTACATGTCAAAGAACAAGGACCCAGGACCAAATTGTGTCCCTGCTAACATATTGAAAGTGGACCCAGTTGTCTGGGCCAAAATGGTAACTAATGTTTTAAATGCCACCTATAAGGTTGGTATTGCTCCATCATGATCTAAAGCAAATTATTATACCACTGTTCAAAAAAGGGCAGAGTTGTGATCCACGCTGCTACAGACCCTTTTCTCTGATAGACTCTGTGGTGAAAGTTATGGAGCGAGTCTTGCTTGGCAGATTAACTATCTGGACAGAGAAAAACAAGACGGTGTCAGATCTGCAGTATTGGTTTAGGCCTGGAAGAGGACCCCTTGCTCAATGTCTGAATTCAGAATTGATCATTGGGAAATATACAGTTGCTAAAAGGGTCTCATTGCATCTAGCCTTCATGGACCTCGCGTCAGCTTTTGACAGAGTCATCATTAGTAAGTTATGGCCCGCCCTCATCAACATGGGTATAGACAGAGAAATAGTCAGCTTTTTACATGAGCTACAGAGGGACTTGACTGCCACAGTGAGATATAACTGGATCGGCAAGGTAACTCAATCGTTTAGCTTCCAATGAGGGGGGGTCAGACAATGCTGTATACTGCCCCCTTACGGTTTACATTATATATTAACAATCTAGGACCAACACTGCTTGTCGCATGTAAGGATGTTCCACGTGCAGTTCAGCACCTTAACCCAGCCCTCTTATATGTTGATGACGCTGTACTGCTAGCGAGAACAGTGGTGGGATTAAAGCACCTTTTAAAGGCTGGTTGCATCTCTGATCTTCTAGCATCTCGTCCTCTACTCAGGTGGATCTTGATAAGGCTGAACATTGAGTTGAATCTTAACCAGACGGTTTTTACTGTCAGCATGAAACCAGAAAAGGCTTCCAGTATTCCATGACTCCGCTACGTTAAATCCTCATTTGCCAACCTTGGTCCCCCTGAACTTTATAGTTTGTCTGTGCAAATTGTTTGAGGGGATCTATTGTGGGTTTAGAGACGATTTCTAGCCGCTGCACAGGTCAATAGAGAGATGAAGAAGATGAGCAAACCTAGTGCCCGTGCCCATGCCACCTTGAGGATATGTTTGACTATTGAGCCTTATCCTGTGTTTGTTACTAACCCACTCCCTCGGTTTCTTTTAACAAGATTTAGACTTGACCTATTGCACTGAATACTAGCAGAGCCCGCTGGTCTGCACCAAGTTGATAAGCTAGGCCCTTGCAGCTGTGAATCTTTCTCTGACCAAGATACCTTGCACGTTGCCATGCTTTGTGATCACTACAGCATACTTTGATTACAGTTCATATTTCCTCTGTTGAGAGGGCTCCAATTTACCCAAGCACTACCGGTTTTAACTTTTCTGCAACTACTGCCCACTGAATCTGTATGTTACATTGTGGCTAGTTTTTTAGTAGGGGCGGTGAGGCTCGGACAATGCCGAAGACTTTAAATATACCACTGAGAGTGTTCTGACTGTTAAATCTTATGACAATTTTATGTTTTTAACATGTTTTTACCTTTTACTGTTACTAATTGTCAGTATTAATGGGATAGGTTATTTTAACTCATACTTCGCCTATATCTGAATGAATACCTGTTTTATTATACTGTATGACTTAATTATTGTATAGTTTATGGTTTTAAAATAACTGAATAAAGAGTTATTGATGATGATGATGATGGATAGCAAACCAGTGATTCAGTCTAGGGTAGTTGGGTCCATAGGTGTGTTACAGGCATGTAGGCTTTTCTTTTCTAACATTACAAAGATTTGCTTTGGCTTGAGGTCTTATACCATAAATAGGCAAAGACCCTTGAGATACTTTATTCCAGTTTCTGATTTGGGATGTGTTGAATAGATCAGGAAGCATAACTTGTTGATTGTCCAGAAATCCAATGGGGGTGCAGAAATTGGAGATGTGAATTGGTGATTGGATATGGAGCAACATAATCTCAGCTACCAATACTCTAGGAACATTTTGCTAGTAGGAGGTCTACTGGAGGTCAGAGGTTTTGGAAAGGGATGTGTTGTTAGCGCTGAAGCTGCAGACGTTTAGCTACCAGAAAAACAGCTAAAAATTAGGAGGATGAATAAAGGTAATTTTAATGAGATGGGAACTGATTTTAGTTTGGAGGGCAGAAACAACAGCTCCACAAGTGGTTAATAGATGATGAATTAGTGAACTAAAGTGAATTCCTGAAGCGATTGTAGGCACCACTGTTGTGTGTTTATGCATATCACAGAGGAAGCAAATTCTAATAGTCAAGTGTAGGGCAATTATATTAGACACCAATATTGTGGATCTGTGGGATCTAAAGGTTGCAAAGGTTCAGGCTTGAGACTATGAAAATAGACACCACAGAAATGGGCCTATGGTCATAACCAACTCTTTCTCAGGGCAGTCGAGGGGATTTAGAAGAATACACCACAATGGCGAAACTGCTAAGGTTTAGTATTAGAAATGTTGGAATAGCGCCATAATAGTGGGACTGTGGTTCAACCCAGAAGTGATTGGGATGCTGACATAGCACTATTCAATTCTACACCACATCAATGGGTGTATGACTCAGGTCAGAGGGGACTAACCCAACCCAAGATTGACTAAAGAAAACCCATTAAATATTAAGTGCATGTTACTGTACCTTTACCTATGAGTATTTTCAGTTTAATCCACTCCCGGGGCCGGGGGAGGGCCATTGTACAGACCTCAGATGAGGAGGGGAACAGTCTCTCTCCCTCCATGTGATGTTCATCAGGTGTTAATTTTGCTGTTTATGTCTTATAACCCATATGTGAGTCCACTGTATCTTTACATGAGTGCACTGCATGAACTGAGTTTGTGGTGACCAGCTTCAGCTCCACAGGAAGTATCCAGACTTCGACACCCTCTGTCTCCATGTCTGGGGAGTGGAACTAAAATGACAGTGGCTGTTCCGTCTCGCTCACCCTGTACTTCAAATGCTAAAATCCAAGAAGAGAATTGGGAATAAACACACACACACACTGTGTAGCACGCTCTCCAGAACCGGGTTCTGGTTCGAGTCTTGAAGAGAGTAGACAAACAACATTACTATTAATTCTCCTGCACTGAACTATCTAACATACTGTGTATGATATGTCTTTCATAAATTGGTAACACTATGCAGCTAACTGTGCTTGTAAATACAAATGGATTGCTTGCAACATATATTGTGAAATATAAGTCAAAAGTCTAACTCTTATGGGTGTAATGATGTATGCATTCAATAGCTAACCCTTAAACTCCCTTGAATATTATTGAATGCCTTTCACACTATGTTCAGAAAGACGAATCAACTGGGTGATTCAAAGTCTTTAGAAAAAATGAGCTATTGTCACTCCACAGATGAGAACGTAAATGTATTTCAATACAGTCAATAACGAAACAATGCCGTCTTTAAAAAAGATTTGCAAGTCACTACAGACACTTATCGTTGTACTCCAACAACAAGAGAACTTCCAAGGATAGTCGTAGCATAATTCAGTCTTAAAACTGAGCGAGACCTGAGCAGACAAACATGCAGCCCTTAGAAAGTGAGGTAAGCACCTAAATATATTAGAGATCAAAGATGGCAGCCCCATTCTAGTTTGTGTTTGCTCTATTTCTTCATGAGATCTTCATTAGGTGGGCAGGGCACTATCTTGGTTTAGAACAGATACACCAGATACTCACTATTTCAGCTACCATCTTAAAAGAATAGAATGTTACTTAAATCTGCATTCAATGTTCAGTATGTGAAATCAATGTTCAAGATATAATGTTCGGAATCCCTAAAATGTAACAACCCTAATGCCTATGTTCATCTACCCCTGTGGCAAATCCTCATCTACTCTGACTACAAGTGATGCATGCTGTTACGATGTTCGTGACAGTGGCCTAGTGAGCTCAGAAACCATAGTGAAACAGCAGGGCACAGTGGAAAGCGAGGACCGCTAGCAATAGAACCGCCAGCTTTAACCCCTTCGACGCGCATGACGGAGCGGTTCCGTCATGCGCGTTGGTTGCGCTGTGCGCATGACTACCGCTCCGTCATGGCCCCGCCCACGCACAGAACCTTCAGCACAGCGCGGAAATCCACGCCGCACTGAAGGGGAGAAAACCAGAAGAGTTGAGATATATTGAACCACATCCAGGTAACACTTGGGGGTTAACTTTGCAGACAGCAAAATCAAGAGAGTTCAGTGGCTTCCTTTACAGTGCCATCATAGGCAACTCTGTAACCAGCAGTAATGCCATATCATTTCCCTGATTAGCATTCACCAGATACTGAAACTATTGTCCCAATACTTAACTTATACGTTCTGTTCGACCATCCATTACATTGAGGATTATATCTAGATGTTTTAAGCACATTTCATTCCCAGTTCAAAACAAGCTGCTGTCCAGAATTTTGAAATATATTTTGAGCCTTAGCTATAAATGATCTTGCAAGTGAGACAATGACGTGTTAAAATGTAAAAAATAAAAACGTGTGCTATCTCAGGTGCTGAGAGATTCTTTTGCCCAAGAGAAGAGTTTGATGTTTTATACAAGTATTTATGTAATCATTATGGCAGTACATATTGCAGACAAAGGGAGTTCTGCTATAAAATTAGTAAATAGAGTATTGTACAGCTTTGTTACACATTTTCCATTGCAATAATTAGTCCTTAATGCTGACAAAATATTGACTGAATACTGAAAGAGGATACAGCTCTATAGACAACATAATTCGTATGTATGGCCGAATGCCTACTGTGTTTGGGTGATACTATGAGATGGCTATTTTACTTGCATATAAACACCAATTTGGGCCTGGCTTCATTGTATCCATACTGAACACGTGTTGTTTGCCCACATGACCCACACGAGGCATTAAAGCAACAACACAGGAGGTAAAGATAAAGCAAGCAAGCAATAAGGCGGGGGGGACTTGTGGGACAGGGCAAGCAATCAGCAATGCAGGAGGGGGTAGGTAAGATGGGCAAACAGCAAGAATGTGGGAAGGGGCAGGCAACAACCAGGGCTCCTCCGCTAAGGCAGAGGACCGTTGTTCCACTGCTCTAAGAGCATAACAAAGTAAAAATAACATGAAAATAACAGAACGTTATCATTGTATTTTTAGTCAGCCTTTGACTTTAAGCTCCATGTTAGAGCCGGGCGTGGCTGGGCCCGCATTACACCAGCAGTATGAGGAGTGGTGGCTGCACCATAAATGCGCATTGTGGTTTGGCCAGCCGTCTTTGGCCGGCCAAACCGTCATGCACACTGTGCATGTTCTCCACCAGCTGTATTGTATAGCCTGGGTGGGGAACATGCCCAGGCTCGCAGTTCCTCTCTGAGCGCCGAACCACGGTGCTCAGACCAATCACAATGCTGCTGGAAGGTAGCATCGTGATTGGCTAGGAGAGTCTGGGAGCCTGTGTGCTTCCATTCCCAAAGAAGAGGATGGAGGAGAGGCAGCGGTGTTCACAGGTAAATCTTTTTTTTTCTCTATCCACTTGCCTCTGCCCCCCACACCATCCCCTACTAGCCGCCACAGGAATCAACACAGAGCAGGCCAGGGGCAGACGGCCTGCAAACACATGCACGCTTATGGAATGCTGCAGCTAAAAGTAAAAAGTGCGCGCAGTGGACGGCCACTGGGTAAGGAATCAGTTTTAGGGCCATGCTCCTGTAGATGGACAAACACACAAAGAGGAAGTGAAGCCGGCACGATGCAGCCAACCAATGCTAGGCAATGGGTGGGCTCTAAGTCCCTGTAACTAAACAAAATGTCACACAAGCGTCTCTAGTGAGGCCTACGTAGAATAAAGCTCTTATTGAACTTACAGGTGACGGGGAGTTGGTATAGCTTTGGAGGCTTAACTGTATTGATGGTTTAAAGTGGCCAACCAGTGTTGAGTCCTGTATCTCTAACATCATCAACTATAAGCATTCTAGAATGTTCCTTTGAGGTCTGCTTAGGTTTTGATACACATTATGATGTCATTTACCAGATGGCCCCTTTAAACGAAGATGAGGCCAAACAATCCACGAGACATTTGTGTATATTTTGCATGGAAATATACAGATATACACAGTTCTGTCGAGTATTTATTGCATTAAGAAAACACGAGTTGCCTTGTATTTACATATACATTTATGTCAGAGACTGAGGAGGATGTTAGTCATTAGTTTCAGCATTTAGGGATGACTGCATAGGACCTGGGGGGAGGGGAGGGGGGCAAAGTAGAGCAGAGCAGGAGTCTGTTCTGCATGGTCGTCTTTAAGGAGTGAAGCCACAGTGCTCATTCCAGCCCCCTCATGTCACTTATCAAGCATTCCTTCAGTGCGTTTAAGTTACCAGGATAGTCCACTTTATGGCCAGAGAATGAAAATATTACGACTTCAAGGCATCCTTTGACAGATTGATTTCTGAACAGAAAAATAGTTGGGATTTATTTGGGTTGTGCAGATCTCAAGGCAGTGCTTTTACGCCCTAGTAAGGCACAGTTCAAAGGTGTTTTGCTTTATTAAATGATTTGGAAATTAATTTCTGGTCATATTCTAGAAGAATAGAAAGTTTGAATTAAAACAGTTAACAGACTGCCAAAAGGTTTCATTTATTTTGTGGTACAAAGGAACAGAAGACACCGCGGCCACCGTGGCTTATAAATTAAAAATGCCATATTCAAGGGACTGAAACATGAACATGTCTATGGCGCCGCCACATTCTTCCATTGGACGTATGCTCCTCCCCTTCATGCCTCCTCACAGACTCCAATTACTCTTTTGAACCTCAAGTCTCCCCTTAAAGGCCTACATGATGCCTGTCTATTGTGCTTGCTTTTACTATTTTCCCTTCTTCCTCAGCCCCACTTTCACTTCACATTATTTATATTTTAATGTTACTTTTTGACTTTATGATTTTTTTCACCTATAAGATTTTCCTCACACTTTGTTCCTATGCTTTCCCACTGTACTTCTTTTCCGGTTACTAGCCTGCCTACCCTTCGTTTTGAAGAGCTTTACCTTTAGTAGCTGTAAGTTCTCTGATTTGTCATAAATCGTTCACTTTTCTTTAGCATTTCCCAATCTGGTTCCTGCTTTATTTTGTTTTCCAAAGAAGACCATGCGCTGTTCTGATGTTGCTCATCACATGCCATCTGAAGGAGAAGCAGAATCAGCACCAATGAGAGACAATGCCAAGTGCAAGCACCAACACTGCAGCCACCACAGCCTTAACACAACTGTAACCACACCCAGAAGCAAGGCAGAGACTCCCAGCATCACTGCTGGAATTCAAACACAGCCTTCTGTTGTCAGTGATGGACACCTAGTTCTCGCAGGAGCACCTCACTGTTGTCATGATGAAGAGGAGGCTGGCACCGCCATGAATAACAAACTTAAGACATGCATTCCCTACGCATTGTAATTTGAGGAGCTTCAACAGCAATCAGATTGGCCATCAACAAGGGACAACACCCCGGCCAAACCGCCAATACGATAGCAACAATGCAGTGTCAGACAGCTGCGAGACACAGAACTCACATGAGGCTTGACTTAGGTATACTCCCCATCCAGGAGGAACTAGCCATCAAACCTCTCAGGTTTTGGAGGAGGATCTGGCTGACCCCCGAGCTGGAGCAGTACAAAACAGAGCTTCAAGAAATACTGAGATTAAGCAGGGCAGCACATATCCCCTGGCTTTCCTATATCAAAGATGAATTTACGAATCTGGGTCTTGCAGATATGTGGGTGAATCCAGCAATAGCTTGCAGAGAGATCCCTGGGAAAACATTCACTGAGTTATACCGATTTCGATGTTCTAATGCGTGGCTCCATGATTCAAAGAATGGTACCATGGTGAAAGCATTCATAGAGATCAAATCTGTTTATTCATTCGAAGATTTTTTGGATGTAATTTTCCCTGTTATGGCTAGGAAGCTATACATACAATGGAGGTTTGGTGCACTCCCCCTAGCGTGTTTAACAAGCAAATGGTACCCGACTAGGTCCTCACACTGTATTGGTTGTGACATGATCAAAGAGGATGAAAGTCACATTCTTTTTTTCTGTCCACTCTATAGCAGAGCAAGGCAGAATTGGATCGTACCTATTTGTAGGAACCTTGGATTTAGGAACTGCTCGGACGCATTAAGGGTTTTTAAGACTGAAACTGCAGGTCACATTGTATTTGCCTTAGCCAAGTATCTGCATGCTTTCTGGATTAAAAGGAGTTTTATACTATCTAATACTGCCTAGTAGCCGGGCATGTTTTCTGCTTGTGTAACGCCAGTTACAGATACAATGTGTGTCCTAAAATTAATATTAATACTGACATTGATTTACATTCCTGATTTGCTTTTGCCTATGTCATTTTAGATGTTCTTTTAACACTGTAATTTTAATGTGTATAATATGTTGTGTACTCTTTTATGGCTGAAATATTGCCGAAATAAAGATTTAAAGAAGAAAGAAGAAGAACTCACATTGGTCACTATGAGACTACAGAGCCCCAACCATAACTTTCAAGCAACAAAACCAGTAGGAAGTGACACCAGAATCATCACAGTCATGGGGTACATCAGTGTCTTCCAAAGACTGGGGAAAGGTCCATCGTAACCAGAAGCACAATTTACCTCCCTGGCATCATGTCGTGACTGAGACGAAAAGTCTTTACCACTATCATCAGAAGATGGCAGAGCATTGCCCGGGAGAGAAAGCTCAGTCGCACTCCTCCGATCCTTAACACCCACTTTTAAGACCAGCATAGCCAGGATATCATTTATTACATGTGATGGATACTAACTAGTTCCTGGTCCAGCAGCTGAGTCAAGTGCCAGTGCACAGAAGTCCTTGGGGTGCAATCCAGGATCTCCCAGCAGGGCCTTTCCCCCAACTGTTCCTCAGGGGGAATAAGGGGATTGGCACCAGTGGCCTTGGAGAGACCCATCCTAGTCCCAGGGATCAGCTGGAGTAAAAGCCCGTCCTTGCAGGGCATCACGTGGCTTCTTCCCAGGTCCAGACTCTTCTCATCTGTCTCTCCCTCATGCAGGTTTTAAGTGTGGGTGGAAAGTTATAGGAGCTAGGCCCCCCCCGGCTAATCCTAGGATGCCACACTAGTCCTCCACCCATGTCCCAACCATCCAGCACTGCACTCTGGGACAATCCAAAATGATGACTTTGGGTTGTTTCTGGGACAAACTCTCTTAAGAGCCTCAGCTCTGTCCCTAGCTGACAACTCAAAAACACATGAGCTCCACACTGTGTGGAGGAAGGAACAAGAGGCACGGGGTTTTAGGAGCTAGCAGCCTCCAACTATGAATGTTTAACCACAAAAGAGCTGCTCCTAAAGTGATAACCACTATAAGGTTTGAGTTATATTGTGAGTGGGGACATCTCACAAAAAGTAACGGACTGGTCTCACACACCACCTGGTGTCATGCTTCTTCATTGACCAGTCCTCACCCTCTAAAACCTTGGTTTGATAGAGGGCGGGCATACACCTGATGACAGGGATGCACTTTTAAACTAAGTGGGGGCCCGTGTATGAGTGAGTGAGATTAAAAATCATTATAGTTATCCTCATTGTGTTTTTAATGTGAAATGTAACTATATGATGTTTAAAAGCAGGTGGCGGTATGTTGGGGAATTAGTGTCCCCTAACCGTTGTGTTTAGAGGTCGACATGTTTCTGCTGTCTTGGCCCAGGAGGGTCCAGGGCATTCATCAGGACCTAAATATGTGAATGGGGGCTCCGTTCTTACCAAAAGTGGCAAGAGTGTACCACTGTGTGGGCGTGATCACTGTCACACTCCACAATTGGATGGCTCCTAGATTCAAGCCCTAAAAACCAAAGCTACTGGCCCCATGGGAGGAGGGGAGGGGAAACCCCTGTTTGTCAGAACTGCCTCAAGGAAAGTTTTCTGCGTGGATCCTAGGCGACTGCTCCCGTTCCTCCCCTGACAACTGCCTGATCCTTTCCCACCTAAACTTCAAAAGCAAGCTCCTCTTGTGTTGGCTCTAGAGGTCTGGGCTTCCTCCTTTATTCCAGTGGGCCTTGGCTGTTCAAGCCAAGTACACTGTGGCAAGGGAATTATAAGACACAACACCCCCACCCCCTTCATTTCCCAGGAACTTGGTCAATTACTGTTAATCTGATTATGAGCTCAGGAAGGAAAATATGACAAATCTTGAAGTCTCATAAGATATGTATGTGGGTTGTTGGGGACTGGAAATTCATACTCTGGGTGCATGTTTTACCCCTGATTTATACCTTATTGGACGTTGTAGGGCTACGTAGTATGAAATTGTACTTTAGGACAGATTGCACTTATAATGTATGATAAATTGAAAACCCCATAGACCTTCAGTAAGCATTACAAACCTACACTTTGAATGCCCACTCATAATAGAACGTTTTGCCCTCTTTGAAGTTTGGGGTCGCAAGGGAAGTGTCAGGAGTAGCAGGGAGCAAGCTAGAAGTCACAGCTGAAACTCCTGACTATCCCCAAATTGCATCCAATGGGGGGTCACACAAATATTAAACAGCGTGGGACTCAGTGATGAGCCCTGAGGAACCCAACATGTCAGTGTAAAAGCTTAGAAACTAAGTCCCCCAAGGCCACTGTTTGTTCTCTGTGTGCATTAAGTAAATTAGATCATTTATATTGGTGTACTAAGAAAGAGTGGCAAGCCTATAGACTTCCTACTACACATCAGTTCAAACTCCAGGCAGGTTCCTTCTGCCAACCAGCAACCGTGTATTGCAGTCAACGCAAAATCAATGCTAACTATTACAATTGGATAGATATGTGTGAAGAGGGCCCCAGATGTCTCTAGGGTGTGATTCACTTGGGATCTTCGTTACATACCCTCTTGACTACGTTACAGGTAGACAGATCGTTCAGTCAGTTCTCATACAGGGGGATCTCGATCTCTCCCAAGACATTGCAACCCTATACTTGCCCAGTAACATATCTACTGCAACTAACTTCCTGTACATTTTGGGAATGTCCTAGGTGGATTTCTGACATTACATTCACTGCCATGAGAACCTGTGACCAATATGCACTAACTACTGGACAGTCCCATATGAGATGCATGAAACCCACATCAGGCATGTCCCATCACCAGTTTGAGTTCCTGAACATGCCAAACCACACCATGCGGGCAGGTATACATTTGGCCCGATAAATGAATTCAAAATGTATTAGCCAATGCCTCCCATTAGTGGAGATTTTCTTCATCTGATGACCGCAATATGTTGTTCATTATGCTAGTATACATTGTGATCGGTCTGGCAGGACAGGGGTTTACTATAATCATGGTAAGAATCCACTACACAGCTTAATCTGGCACAGAAAGGAAACGCTCGATGTTATGAAACGAGTCACTGGGGTCGCTCTGCTGCCGGAGGTGCGCCGATGTGTTCTGAATGTGTGGGAGCCCAGTGACTATAATGCGGCTCAGGCTCGGTGGGCGGCCCTTGGGAACATGATCGCAAATAGAGATATTGCGCAGCTTTGGGGTTCCCAACTGCCTCCCACCGTGTCCGTATGGAAGGAGAACATGGACTGGTGCATGTTCAGGGAGAAGACGGTGTATGTGGCTCATGGTAAACCGGGGGCGTGGGGTAGAATCTGGGGTCAGTGGAATGTGTATCGAGGGACTATCTGTTCTCCCCCCCTGGTGGATACGTCTGAGGTTGCCTTGTCCCCCTGATCCTTGAGGGTTCCTTGCTTACTCTGTTCATCTGAGTATAGATTTGGTTTTCCCGTGGCCCCCCCCCTCCCTCTCAGACCCCCCTTTTATTGACCACCCTAGGGTGGTCCTATGTGGAGTTCCTCTGCTATGGTTAGACGCCCTTTCAATGTTTTTCGCCTTGCTTTTTGTTTTTCTTTACTTTGGTTGATAGTTATGTAAAAAGGGTGTATCCTGACTTCCTTTATGTGCAGCTTGATCTCCTGTCATTTAGCGGAGCCCCTGCGGGCCAGTCATTGTTTTTGAACTGCTCGATCATTTCTGCATACTAGCGGCCGGCCCAGGAGGTTGTAGGCCCGTGCTTGTACCCTTTTTCTCTGCACAATAAAATTTTTATAAAAAAAAAAAAAAAAAGAAAGGAAACGCTCACCAATAGTGCGGAGAAGTCTATGATACGTCATCACATCCAGTGATGTGCATGCCACCCCATTCCAAGATCCCTTTTCGTGTACACAGCTGTCAGCTTCAGAATTGCTTCATTGGTTCTAATTTCATTGGTAACTTCCATGCAGATAATGTAAATCAAAGGCAAGGGAGGAGAGTATATCACTTCTACTGTTCACAATATGGCCAGCCTTGACCAAGCCCAAATAGTACACTTCACAGTGCATATCTCCCTACTGAGTCTTTGTGCTTTTTGCATCATAGCCATATCCAAGGGGTGTGGGTCAGCTAGTTCCTTTTTGAGGTCATAGTGAGGTGCTTTAATAATATTGTGAAATCAATAGAATGAAAACTGCGCTTGGGAGATAAGGTAGTAAATTTCAAAATTTGTAACAGCAAATCCTCCCTTTTTGTAGAGTAGCTTCATTTTATTGCAGCATTTTCTAGGCAGTCATTTTGCCCATGCATATTTAGTCATAAAATACCGAAGTTGTTCAAAAATTCACCTACTGAGTGGGTTAGGACATTTCAGAAACAGGTATAGCAGTTTAAGCAACAGCACCATTATTATTAGGGCCACACTGCCTGCTACAGACGAAGGCAGCCTAATCAACTTCTCGATGCAGGAGTGTAGGACTTGGTCCTTTTTGACTAAAGTCCCTAAAATTTTGCTTCCCCCCTAGACCTTTTTTCTGACACGGTGTTCCCAAGTTAGATGCTTTGGACACTTTGCCACTGCTAACCAGTGTCAAAGTGTAAGTGTTCCCTATATAAAATAATGGTAAATGGTTGTCCATGATTGGTATGTTTGCCTTACTAGCAATGTCCCTAGTAAAGTGCACTATGTGTGCCAGGGCTGGTAATGCAAATGCTACTAGTGGGCCTGCAGAACTATTTGTGCCACCCACATAAGTAGCCTTAAAAAGGGAACTCAGGCCTGCCATTGCAGGGCCTGCGCGCAGTTAGTGAAACTACCATGTTGTTCTGTCAAGTGCACTCACTTGCCAGACCTTACCCTTCCCTTTCTGTGCACCTAAGACACCCCTATGGTAGGTCTGGGGTCCCCCCTGGACAGGGTGTAGTGCATTTTAAAGGTAGGACATGTACTAAGGTCTGTGTCATGTCCTGACAGTGAAATAATCTCCATTTTCTTTTTCACTGTGGAAAGGCCAGCTTGCCCATAGGACAGAATGGGGAGGCTGGGTAATATGTTTTCCAGCCTGTCTTCCCAAAGGCTTTAGAAGGAAAGGTGAAGTTTAGTATGCCTGAACTCACAATGTAATAACACATCTTTTTCTGTAGGTGCTTTTTGCATTGTGTGTTCAGAAGCCACTCTTTTAAAAGTGGCTGCGTTTTTGTGCTCTGACATTTCTGTGTATCTCTGCCTGGCTGTGGATTGACAATCTGGATTTGAAAGCAATAGGATCTGGGGAATGTCTTGACCCAGGGGAGGAGGTGAGACAGCAACAGGCTGACCTGCATCTGGAGTGTAGGGGAAGGAGAAGCCCCTAGATGTGAAGAGGCCTGGTATGCTGCTATAAAACAATTGTCCCATCCCCTGCTGAGCGATTGAGAATCCAGACCCCTACTAATCAAAGGAAGAGAGGTGTCACTGGCAGGGAGGGACCCAGAACTGGTTTGAGCAGGGGTCAGTGCCCCGTGAAGCACAAAGACTTCAAAGCCATTGAGGGGTCTAACTAGGAGAACTGATGCCCCTGAACTTTGGAGAATGGCTTGATCAAGTGTGAACAAGACTGGAGCTACTTCATGGTAAAGAGGACCTTTGCCAAGGAAGAAACAACTGAAGAGACTGATGGATAGGACTGTTCTTGCTGTGGGATTTGGGCTGGCCTGCAGTTTGCTGTTTCAACCAAGGAAAGGCTAAAGGGACTTTGCTGTGTGCTGTGTCCCCCTGCTTGAAGGACTTTGCGGTGTGCTGTGTCCTGAAGTAACTATCCCCAAGGGCGTGAGGTGAGCTGGCTCCCTGTTCGAAAACACAGGAAAATAAAAGTTTCCAGGAGAGTCTCAGCAGCGCTGTGTGAGCGTGCCTGTTGCAGTCTGAGACCCTCCTAAGGACTACCTGTGATCGTAGGCACCTGGCGTCCAAATGAATCTCAGTGGCACTGTGTGTGCGTGCTTTGTGCAGCCTGAGATCTTCAGGAGGATGGGTCTGTGATCGAGGGTACCTGAAGTGCAAGCAAGGATCAGTGACACGGTGTGCTTTGCGCAGCTTGAACCCATTTGTGAGGATTGTCCAGTGATAGTTTGCACCGGAATCCAAGTGAGTCTCAACGCCGTTGTGTGTGGGTGCGATGGGCACCGTGAGACCTTTGTGAGGTTTGGCCTTGTCATCGTGTGCACCGGAGTAAAGTGAGTCTCAGCGACGCTGTGCGTGTGATCTTCGTGCAGCCCGAGACTCATGTGTGGAGCGCCCAGTGATCGTGCACCCGGAGTGAAGGAAGATTCAGCGATGCTGTGTGCGTTGTGGAAGCCTGAGATCTTCGTAAGTGAAGCGACCTGGACTGGACCAGCAGTCCCGGAGGAGCTGAGTTGCCAGCCCGAACCACCGTTGCCATTTCACAAAGCTGCATTGGAGGCCCAGCCGCTGACTGAGGAGAGGAGAGTGAGTTTGTGCCCCACAGGTAACGTGTGTCGACTTCTGGGGCGGGGCGCGGGCTCGGAGGGAGCCTCTCTCGGCCTATCTCTCATGTTGGCAGTGCAAGCCTCTGCTTCGGCTCGTGTCGCGGCTCGTATCGCCAAAGGAGTGGTGGTGCAGGGGCCGGAGTGCGAAGCTGCACTTTGGGAATACATCGTACTGTGTAAGGGGCAACTGTGAGAGGCGGAGAGACCGCCTAAGGTCTGGTGATCGTGGCCTGAGTGTATTACACATTATTCCATTTCTGAAGAACAGAGTACCTGACTGTCGTATTAAACATTGCATCATTTCTGTCTAACGGAGTACCTGATAACAGTATTACGCATTGCATTATTCCTTCATACCGAACTACCTGATTAGTGTATGACACATGGCATTTTTATCTGCATAACGAACTACCTGATTGTCATATGACGCATTGCATTGTTCATGAATAACGATCTACCTGATTAGCGTATTGCGCATTGCATTTCTCCTGTATAATGAATTGCCTAATTAGTGTGTATGCATTGCCATATTTTTGCAGAACAACATATCTGGTGGTGGCATCACGCATTGCATTATTTGATCTTGCAAAGTGCTTGATTGTTACGTTACGCATGACAGTATTATTACATTGCAAAAGTATCTGATTCTAGCATTACGACTGTATGATATGATTTTAGGAGTACAGGAGAATGTTTAGCCGTGCTCATTGATATCGCCAGAACTTACAAGGGCTGGCTGCCCTAACAACGGGCCAGGAGAAATATTACACAACCTCATACGTTGGTTTTATATCATGTGGTCTTATCGTATATCTTTTTATGTAAAGTTTATACTCGATTTTACAAAACTCGTGTGGAGTCTATTTGTGGTGTCATTATTGGGTTATTGTGAGCTTGGTTGCGAATACTTTACACAATTTGCCTTGAAGATAAGCCTGGCTGCTCGTGGCAAGCTATCGAGGGGGTGAGAGGGGCAATCTAAAAAGCTGACATTGGAAAGTGGGTCCCTACTTGGCCTAAGGTACCTACCTCAGTCAACAAGGGATCCCGGTTCAAACATTTGGTGGTCCGCGGTGTGGGATTTGAATGTGTATTCGCAAATTCACTCACAGTGATTGGTGTACATCATAAATAGCGCAGACCACGACGCAACCACATATTGTGTTCTTGATTTGTTGGTTCTAGTTGATTTTGTTTTGAAAAACCTTTAAGCCACACATCATGTTGCAGAGGAGTCAAGGAGCCATTGAGGCTGCAGAATTAGAGTTCAACATTGAGGCATTGCTTACCTACAAGCTACCGAGGGGGGCTATCTAAAAAGGTGACCTTCCTTTCCCTAATTTTGGAACGCAGGTCCCTACTTGGCCTAAGGTACCTACCTCAGCCCGCCAGGGATCCTGGGTCTAACAAGGAGGCTATAGTTTCCATGCATTTGTCATAGTTTTCCCAAAAGATGTGGTCCATGTCCCACCGATATTGTATTCTCAGGTATACAATTGGTTCTACATGCGATTTTATCAGGAAATCCAGAACTAGCAGATGGAGTTCTCTTGTTCAGGGAATCATGATGGATTTAGACCAGTCAATCAATAACTCTGACCCTCTACTAAAGTTAATATTTTTATTTGTTATAGGGTTCGGATTCTGTTCCGGGTATTTAACCAGCAGGAGGATGATGTCTGCATACAGCGATAAAATCCTGCGGCATTGAAAATTAATGCCTCATATGTAATGAAATTCTCTATGCATGCTGGCAAGAAATACCATAGCTAAAGCAAAAAAAATTGGCGACAGGGGACACTGTTGCCTTATCCCTCCTCCTTTCCTAATCTGAGGATAATTGGTAATTAATTTTTATTTTTGGCAAAACGGGCAGTGTAAAGTATCATAAACCATTGTACCATGGATTTTCCCATGCCCATTCTCTCGACCACTGTCAGTAAATATAGCCACTAAATAGAATTGAATGCTTTAACAGCATCCACGAAAGTGGTCCCTACTACAATATTTTTATGAATTTGATGAGCTACTGCAAACACAGAGGTAATGATTTTGACCCTGTAAATAAAAGTTTGGTTTGCTTCGATGTAGAAACACTATGCACAAACATTACACAGGAGGATGCAATATAAGTAATTTGCAATATCCTCAAAAAGAAAAATGTGACAACAGATACCCTCACAACTTTATAGCCAAACTTGCTGCACTAGTACTTAAAACAAACGTTTTCATGTACCAGAATTAGTGTTACCTACGAGTAAAAGGGGTAGCCCTGATCTATTCCTTTGCCCCTGAAATGGCTAACATTTCTATGTCATATTTTGAGGAAAAGTGGATCTATAGAGAGGATAACCCATAGAGACAAGCTATAAAGAAATGTGTTAAATTAATAGATTATAATTTTTATGTGAAGAGGGCCCATAGAAAACCCATATAGACAAGCTATAAATAAATATGTTAAATTAATAGATTATATTTTTTTATGCGAACAGAGCAGAGAATAACTGATACCTTTTCATGCTTAGTTAAGCAGCAGATCAACTAAAGAGGGTTTGGCCCGTAATCAGTAAGGCTAGGCCAATATTACAAGCACACAACAACACACATGCCAGTACTGATATTAGTTACTCATCATTTTATTAGTCGTTTCTTAACATACAATATCTGGACTAGAATATTAAGGCTGACTTAGGAGTCATTCAACGGAAATGATCGGTTGTTTTCGAAAAGAGCTCTCTATGAGTTCTAGGTCCTGGGGAGAATCCTACTCATTTATATTTGAGTTGGAAACGCGTCGACCGCTATGTGACCAAACAAGTGTGTGAAAATACACTATCAGGCTAGCCCCCTCTTTTAAAAATGTTGTGAAGGACTGTTAAATAGCCTATTAATTATGTTGGGTGACTTGAATAGTACACTGTCAGGTCGCTGCCCGTAACAAGGTTGTGAAGAAATTCAGTCTAAAAAAAAGTCTCAGCCTTTTTGGGTTCTAGCTTCTTGTTTCACTTATTCATTTATGTATTATTATTTTTTGTTTTTCAATATGTTTACTCTTTTTGAAGCACTGAACTCGAGCTTATACATTTGTAATGTTGAATTTGTTGTCTATGTCATGTCCAGGTTTTGTCCAACGCTATAATTCGTGATTTAAATATACGCAATATGTGTCAAATCAAATTTGTGGTCTGTTGAAAAATTGTTTTATATGTTGCCTTTGTGAAAACCGATGAGAATTTCTAAAAATTGATTTTAATGAGAAAACAAACTCTTAAACTGAAAGAAATTGAATAAAAACACAAATTGTTCGGTCACGTCAAGTGTCATATGTGATCTAATGAAATGATGAGTAATGTCAGTACTAGCATGTGTGTTGTTGTGTGTTGGTATTGTAGCAGATCAGGGCAACTTACAATTTACAAGGAATCATAACAAAATCAAAATAAAATTTTTGGGCTTGTGGGTTCAAAATAAACAACGCAAGCTTATTACCAGTCTATTCACAAAACCTATAGATAAAAATACTTTGTTACATTTTGAGATACAGAACAGGTAGGTAAATGGAACAAAAACTGCTAATGTAAGAAGCTAAATACATTTAAAAATTGTGGCTGTGGTGAATGTATGAAATAGGTTGGATGAGGTTTATAATTTCATGATTTAAAAGGAGGGTCACTATGTAACACATACACAAAACAAAAAGAAGGGAAGGCCAATAAATTTGGAGCCCCAAAGATGCAATATGGGGGAGCCCATGATGTATGTCAGCAAGACTAGGAAAATATCGAAAAAACAAAAAAAACAATGGTTCATTGCAATTAATAGTATATGGATAAACTTTGAAAACAAAAGAATGTCCCCTTATTTATATGTGAATAGACAAATGGAGAATAGTGATGCTACATTCATCACTAATTTGTGTTCATGTTGTACATATTAAAAATACAAGCACAACCTATTTGGGGGAAATGTAAACAGTTACAAACCATTAGCTGATCACATACATGTATCTAAGTAAGGAAAGATCTATATCCTGCAAAATAATTCTCAAGTATGTATCATACAATGTGCTGAGTATGTCTATTGTAATCAATAAATTAAAAAATGAGTGGACTTTTTTTTCATAACATAATTATACATACATCCTGATAAAAGCACACAACTATCAAATGGGAGCAGACATATAGCTACGAGTTTAATTTACTCTAAAGCAAAAGTATGAGTTTTAAGTAATCATAGCCATTTGATATATATGTGCCATCTATTCATACATTAAGACACATGACTAGCATGTCCTAGGAATTTTAAACTACAAAGAGAATGGCAGCTGTCAAGAATCAATGTTAATTAGATGATCAAGTATTCTAAGAAAGGTGGTGAAGCAGCCAGTAACATAGCAAGCTTAAACAAAAGAAGCAGTTCAAGATGGCCACTGTGTGTACGGCCCCACGCTGTACACTACACATGACACAGAATGGTCCAACTTGTGTTTTTTAACTGATTGAGGGAGATGTGCTGCAATTCGACCATTAAGATAGAACTCTTTATGTGTATGTGATTGCACTCCAAGTGTAAGCGACGGGTCTTTAATTCTAAATATATACAACAAGGGATATAATGATATTTTAGATAGAATAATGACAACCATAAATGACAGAAAACACATATGCAACACAAAGAGGATGTGTGCCAGAGCACCATGCCAACGCAGGAGAAAAGTTAAGAACCAACATTAGGTCAATTATGAAAATGCTTCCTTTGGAGCATGTAACCTTGAGGATCTCAGTTGACCTGTATACAACGTACAATAGATAATACCTGTTTACAGATTAAAATAAAGGAAATTAAGACCAACAATACAATGCATGGCACCAGGGGAGGGTGGTGTTCAATTAGATAGCCATACACAGGAATATTCTGTTTTATCAAGTCTTAATATGAAAATGGCATACAATCTATGTAATATATAAGAATTATCTAATTACAAACACTATAAGAAATACTGTGAAAAGAATGTACAAGATTTGGGCCAAATCATGTATGAAAACAGAATGACTCCTTCAAGTGTACATGCTGGTCCTAATGCAAAGTTGTGTTGCTGTAACTTCTAAAGCACAAACTGTTTCCCAAAAAGGGTGTTCTTGGGGCTAAAATTAATAAGAATTAACTACTCTTAATTTCCATATATTACTAATAAGAAATATCTTGAGAACTTTGCCGAAGGAGATTTCCTTCAAGGCACTAGGGAGGATATTCCAGTGCTCGCCTGCCAGAATGCCAAAACCACTACCTCCACAATGAGCATTCTTAATACACAGGAGTACTACAGTATGATCTTGCATGGATAGATGCAAATAGCTTGGGTGAAATCTCTGGAATTGTTCCTGTAAGTAAATAGGATCTCCTTTATAAACTGCTTGATAAACCATACAAAGATTTCAACATATTCCTCTTCTTCACTGAAAGACAATGGAGATTTCTCCTGTACATCCTATTTGTTTTCTGACCCCATATATGATACAATTGACAGACTTTTTTAAAAAGCTGCAACTCCGCATGCAGACTTTTTAAATGCGCAGGTACCGATTCTCAGAAAAATCAAGTCTTGAGAAAATTAAAGTCTGGTGCACAGTCCTACTCCCATCCAGGGTGAGTAATTGCAACGTCTGTTTCAGAAATCTAAGGTACAAAAAAACGTCGGACACCATTTTGTTCATCTAGTAACTTAAAGATTACTTGTTGTCAAGATACACCCCTATATTATTCACCACATATCACAGTACAGGAGGGGAACCAGAGTAAGAGGCCCACCAACAGTCTGACCAGCTTAACTTCTTTGGCCCAAAGATCAGAACATCAGTCTTATCTGAATTCATTTTCATTGCGTTTTTATGCTCCAAGTGAGGGTTGCTGAAAGGCAATCTTTAAAAGTTGTGCTATTCAGATGTCCATCTAGACATATGATCAAATAAGCATCATCAGCATACATTTAGAAGTAATACCCAAAAGCATGAAATATGTAGGTGAACGGGGTGACATAGATATTAAAGAGTATAGGACTTAACAATCCTTGAGGCACTCCATTACCTCCGACAGGGCAGAAACAATTCTAACTCTTTGCCTACAACCCTGGTGGTATGAGCACAAACAAAGCACCATCCATCGTATGACGCCAATCGTTTGTACCCTAGAAAGTAAAGTCCTGTGTGAGATGGCGTCAACGGAAGGTGACAGGTCTAAAATAATCAGGGCTGCACTTCCTCCATGATTCAAAATCCATCTGAACTACTAATAACACCAATGAACATTCAGTACTATACATGTGTCTAAACCCTGACTTTAACCAGATCTAAAAGCACATAAAATAGCATGAAAGCAAACAGGATACAATTGTCATGCCTCTATATTATCTTAATGGGTACCAGCAAAAGGGATACTGTCCAAATATTTGCCATCAGATTAGCAGTGGGTGTTTGAAGACGGGACTAATGATCTTTTGTTTCTTTATGCATTGGACTAATGCGGAGTTCAAAGAGGCATTACACAGCTTAGTCTAAACTGGTATGATCTTGAAATCAGATGTAAGATTTTCGGTGGACAAGGTTCACAAAGGGATCCAGAATTTAAAAGAGCAAACACTAACAATGCATCCGGTGAAAGAGGCTCGAAGTCATTTAACACCACATTGCTTGAAGAATCTAAATGACCTCCATGTTCTAGCTTACAGCTGACCAAATTATTAAAGTTATCAAATATGGAACAGATCTTATGTATTTTCCCTAAAAATAAATACAGCCAAGTTGTTGAATGTCCCTGTGCATCCCGAACGTTATGGTTTAAACAACTGGGGTTAATAAAGGAGTTAACAATCTTAAAAATCCCTATCTAGGAATTCGAAGAGGTGTAGATCTTCCCCGTAAGATGTAACCAGCTGTTTATTAGCACAAATACCCGTCATGTAGGCTTCTTTATTCTCCGCTTCATAATCCTGACACCATACTCTTTCCAATCATAGACAATATTTTTGTATTTCTAAGAGTTCCTCTGAGAACCAATGGGCTGATGACGTGTCACTGCAGTCTCATTTCTTTTAACAAGACCACTTTATCGCGAGCTTTAGAAATCCACTCATTCATAATATTACTAAGTACACTGCAGCTATGTTAATTGTATTCAATATACTTCGAATACAAGATGATCACAAAAGAAATATACGCAAACGTATTATGATCCATAAACTGAATAACAGCATGTGTAGTCAGTCCTGGTGGACATAGTTAGTAGGAGGTTCCATACAATCCAAAAGGAAAAACACACTGCCAGAACTTTATTTAAGAAGAAAAGCTATACATCATGGATGAACCCAAAAGACAACATTGTCACATCCACCCAAAGGAGAAGTACAGTGTGCTCAAAGCCAAAAAAGCTTTGAGCACCTAGACACACACACGTTACCTACTGGCACTCACCAGTAGGTTGTTATAGTTAAGACCATGTATAAGAAAATCGTTTTTTGACTTTCCTATATCTTAGGCACCGTTTGACAAATCTTCACGACATGTTCCCAAAAAAGTGTTGAGTTGGGTTTTGTTCTACATGGAAAGTGTGGAGGTGATCTACCAAGCAGGGGCTGAGAAAAAGTGTACTTCCCATGTTAATTCCAATAGGGGTTAAGAACACGACTACAGCCCGAATCGCTGGACGGAAATAGACCGAATTTGGCAGAAATGTTGCTTTTGGTTGACAGATCACGCTTTCAGTTATTTGGTGAAATTCTGTTCAGTAGTTTCTAAGAAATTCCAAAATTGTACAGCTACGAATAATGACGAGCTCGTGCAGAGATCTGCAGAGATTTTATTGGCTGCCGAATACTTAAACCAGGAACTGTTGAAACTATTTTGGGATTCGGCTTCAGCCGAGTCACCCCCCAAAAAAATGCAAAATACAAAAAAGTGGGCGGGGTATGGATACCCTATCCCCTTAGCCTTGCACTACCAAATTGCTGGAAAATTGTGAACATTTTCAGCAAAAATTGAAAAAAAAAAGCGCAGTCTCCTGCTCTTGTTTTCAAAGAAAGCCACCAGGGCCCTGATCCAGGGGCTTATTTATGCCCGGGGGACCACCAAGTCTCCAGGGCTCATGTTAATAATAAATAGGGGGGCCTCGTGGACCCCCGGACTCCAGGGATCACCATTTCCCCGGGGCTATAAGTAAAAGGATAAAGGGCCACCTGGAACCCCCAGCACCACCACTGCCCTGGGGCTATAATGAACATTAAAGAGGGGGTTCTCGTAGACCCCCAGTCCCGTGGACCACCACCGCAATTACTTTTCTTTTTAAGATGGATGGGGGCCACGCTGCCCCCCTCCTGAGCCATATATTGCCCCGGGGACGTCTACCTCCCTGGGGCAGGACCTAGAATAATAAATGAGGGGTGCTGTGCGACCCCCCTCATGGAGCCATATATGGCCCTGGGGACTGCCACTCCCCATGACCAGCTCCTGCTATCTTGAAGGTGCCCACCCTTGGGAGATAGCAGTTTTCTTTTGCTTGGCAGAAGCTGTGACAGATCATGCCAAGCAAAAGCAACGACTAACTCCGTTCCCAGCAAGAGGGAGCTGTCAAAGGGCTCCTGCTTGCGGGAAGTGGAGCCTTCATCTCCTTCTCTGCCCCCAACATGAGGGCAGGGAAAGAGATGTAAATACTGCTTTCGCACACAGGGAGCTGCATTTCAGTCCATCTGGATGCCGCGAATTTTAACGGTACATCCAGAAGTGCTTGGCCTACATATTGTTTTTACAGCTCTGGCGTTGGCCCTGAATCACAAATAATGCATGTTGAGCGACATGTAAGATGCTTTCTTATTTCATAGGTCCTGCTTAAAACAGAAGTAGTTACTGATGTTTGTAAAAGGTATTCACACGTGATGCACCTTTTAGACTCTCAGCAATTAATCCCTGCATATGTCAAAGCTTTCCTGAGTTCAGCTCTCCCAATAAGAGATCATAAATTGGGAGCTTTGAGGTAAGCAATTACGGGCGGTTTTGGAAAAACCTTTTGCAATTTTTCACAAGTGGACAGTAAGGGAGATGTTTCTTGCATTATATTTCTGTAGTTGGGAGCAGATGGTTGATAGTCAAACCAAAAATGGAATTCTGCCATTTTTGTTTCTGCTGTTTGCATTCCAAATAAGTGCTTCCCTGGGTAACTGCAAAGACTTGCCAGTTTGTTTCTGCATGATATGCAGAGGATAGCCTCACTTTTTAATAATGTAGCAAGCTCTAATAGATGGTATAAAAGGGACGCCCAGTAATAGAGTGTAAAGTTCAGGAGAGACAGCCAACCCCGTCCTTGTGGGAGGGTCAGATATTTTTAAGGATCGTCTCACTTTCCTGTATTGCCAAACAAAGTTTGAAAATATGGATTCTAATACATCAATCGCCACTGGAATAGATATAAATATTTTGGCATCATTGCTATTTTTAAAACATTCCCTTGCCCAATAATAGACAAGTGCAACCCATTTATCCGTTTGAGGTCCGTAGATATTGTCTTTATCAAGGGGTTAAAATTAATCATGCCTATTGTATCTGTCTTTGGGCTGATGGGGACTCCAAGATATACTGCATTTTCTACATGCAGAGAGTCGTTAAAAGTTATATTGTCTGTACAGATTACTAGCTTTTTCCCCTCATTCTAGAGTACCCTGATGAAATTCTTCGGCCATGGCGACAGCTTCCCTGATTGCATCTGTTGGATTAGTAGTTAAAATAGCAATATCGTCCACATATGCTAACACCTTGGTCTCAGACCCTTTGCGTAAAATCGGCTTGATCTTCTGGCTTCTTAAGATCTTCTCTATCGAATGGTTTATATACAAGGCAAATAAAATGGGATAGCAGGGGCATCCCTGTCTAGTTCCCCTTGATATTAGTATATTTCCCGATTTCTTCCCCATCAGTTGCAGCCGGGCTCTGGGGTCAGAGTACATTGCTTTAATGGTCATGATGATCCGAGGACGAAAGCCTTTTAGCTCAAGTATTCCCCACAAAAACCTTTAGGCCACCCAGTCAAATGCCTTTTCAGCATCGAGGAGGATCATAGCCATCTGCCCCTCTGCTCCAGCCTGAATATCAAAGAGTGTTATAGCCCGCCTAATGTGGTCGGTTGTCCCTTTCCTGGGGATAAAACCATGCTGCAAGGGTGAAACCAGATGGCTTATGACTCTCCCAAACCAACAGTTTAGAATATATCTTGGTATCCGAGTTGATCAGGGATATCGGTATATATGAAGCTGGATTATCCAGTGGTTCATCTTTTTTAGGAAATATAATATCTGTCTCTTTCCAGGACTCTGGTGGACAGCCACTGTGCTGCACTCCCGTAAACAGATCCAATAATATGGGGGCTATCAATAATTGTATTGCCTTATATAATTCTAGGGGAATCTTGTCAGGGCCAGCCGCCTTCCCTGATGGTAATTCGTGCAATGCTGTTACTACCTCCTCGAGTGTAAAATCCTCTTCTAACTCATTCCTAACCTGATCATCAAGGATAACCCCGAGTTCCTCTGCTGTTACAATTTGCGAGGTATCCTGCATTAATCCTGAATCCTCCTTTTATAATAGCTGGTAGTATTCCTAAAATTGCCCTAGAATATCAGTGGTCTCTGTATAGGTTTGTCCATCCTTCTTAATTGAGGATATTAAATTCTTAATTTTTTGCTGCGTGCATAATGCTAGCCTCTTCCCCACTAGTTCTCCGTACTCATATCAATTATTTTACTATGTCTGGTATTCTTCAGCCGATTTCTGGGTGAGCCAACTATTTATTTCGACTTTGAGGGAAATAATCCGGAGCTGAGTTCGAGCCACCTCCTGCCCCTAAGCTATCAATGTTACATGCTCTTTTTCCGCCTTGGTCAGCTCGCTTAATAGCCGCTCGTTCTCTAGCCAAAGTTGCTTCCTTGCACGGGCGACAGAGCTAATTGTTTCGCCCCTTAGACCAGCCTTAAATGTATCCCAGACAATGCCCGACTCGCACGGTATCTAATAATGTCAAAGAACACTTGAGCCCAGTTCTTGATATGTTCGATATAGGCACTATTTCCAAGGAGTTTCCTATCAAAAGTCCATTTATTGCGGGCTTTGCTGGCCATGAAAACCTCGATTTCCAAGATCAGTGGATTGTGATCCGAAATCACCTTTGGAAGCTTCCTGATCCCCACTTTATTAACCAGATCCATTGAAGTTAAAAAGTAGTCAGGTCGAACATGCTTTTTAGGATTAAATCAATTTTTATTATTAACCAGACACCTCATGTCATCATACAATGTACCTCACCTACAACCCAGCGGGCCGGCTACTCATAAGCATATAACAAATCATCAATCCTGGGGTACTGGTGGAGGTGCACTACACAGCATGCCGCCTACAACCCTTGATGGGCCGGCCGCGTATAATGGAGCCAAGCCGTGTAGAAACCACAGCGAAGAATGATATGCTCCAGATTACCCACATGATAATATGCGTACAGAGGCCGCAGATTGCAGAACGAGCTAACTGTGTCCCCCGGTAACTTCCCCCTCCTCAACCCCCCGCGGAATCAGTGTGTCCAACCTGTACCGACTCTGAGAACTAGAGGACGGAACGTGCCTGGCGAACCGAGTCAGGGCCCGTGCTCGCTGCCTCTGTTGGTGTGAGTCAAAGGAGGCGGAGGTATTTGTGGCATGTGATTTCATTAAATTTGGTGGACAAAAGGGAGACTATCGGTCGCCAGACCTCCCCAAAGCTGGAGGTGGAATTTGTGAGTGAGGCCTGTATCCTTTCCAACCCCATAGTGTACTAAAGCCTATGCAACCACCCCGTGTGGGACGGAGCCGTCTGAGTTCCCCAGTGCAATAAGATACTCTGGCGAGCCGCCCCAATGCAATTCCCATCTGCTTTTCTTTGCGGGATTTCAGAGGGAAAGTTAGAGAATTGGGAAGCCCTAGGATGACGTGTGCTGGGAATCTTGGAATCGATGTCTCGAAATGCTGGTCTATTTCATCTAGAATTTGGGGCCAGTAGGCCGCCAAGTCTCTGTATTCTCAAAGTATGTGGAGCAGCGTGCCCTCCTCCCCAAACCTCCTCCAACAAGTAGGGCTGCAATCCAGATTACCTTTATTAAGTCGCTTCGGGGTCAAGTACCAGTATGTGGCAATCTTGAAGGCAGTTTCACTGCTGGCAGTGTTTCACGCTGTATGTTTGGCCCTATAGTAAATCTCCCTCCACTCCTTCTTGGTGAGCTCCCTCCCTAATTCGTGTGCCCATCTTTTCTGACTAGCTGTGAAATGGGTCGGGGTCAGCTTCCTAAATGCTGTCTCCCAGACCTCTGGTTGAAGGAGCCAGTGACGAATCTGGAGATAATGGAACGTTTCCGCCTCTGTCAGGGAATAGTCCTGGAGCACTTGGGAAAATGGGAGAATCCCCTCCCCATGCCGCTTTACACTCAGTCGCTCTCCACCCCGCAAAGGCCCTTCCATCTAACCCTGGAGTGAAGTCCCTGTTGTCAAATAGGAGAGTCACGGGGGAAGGGAAAGTTGTCAAACCCCGTCTACTGGCCATACCGTCCCACACCTGGAGTATTGTATGTGTGATAGGGGAACCCTGTAGGTTCTGTGGGCGATCCGCCAGTTTCAGAAAGGGCCCTTTCCATAAGGAGAGCCTCGCGAGTCCATTGTCCTGGAACAGCCATCTCTTCTCAGATTCCAGCCTGCTCCATTCCACCAAGTACCGCAATTGGGATGCCATGAAGTAGTCCACCAGGTTCGGAATGCCCAAGCCTCCCTCCTCCGGCTGCAGATAACCCAGCTCTCTACGCATGCGAGGGTGAGCCCCCGCTCAGACAAAGTGAGATATCACCTTTTGTAGAGCTTGTAGTGTCCCCCCTGGAGGCCATAGGGGCAGTGTTTGAAATAGGTACAGTGCCTTGTGTAGGATGGACATCTTAACCGTTGCTACACGGCCCAGCAGTGACAGTGGGTGTTGTTTACAGCTCTGTAGCTCCCTTGTGACCTGCCGAGTCAGCTTAGAATAATTCAATGTAATTATACGCTGTAAAGTCGGAGCCAGTTCGGTGCGCAGATAGGGGATGGACTTCAGGATCTTAATCCCCTCAAAGGTGGTCTCTCTCTTCCCAGACTGAGCCCAGTAAAGCTGAAGCCGTAAGATCATGGATTTCCCCACACTTACACGGAAACCCGAGACCCGTTCGAAGGCCTCCAGTTCCCGCAGGAAAGCCGGCACCGACCGCTCTGGGGATTCAAGTGAGGCAATGATATCGTCCGCATAGAGGCTTATGGTATGTCTCTCCACTCCAAAGGGAATACCTATGATGTTGCCAGCAGTTCTACGTACAGGGCAAACAGCAGCGGTGACAGCGGGCACCCCTGCCGTGTACCGCGCTGGATGGCAAAGGGTCGAGATGACAACCCATTGACCCTGATCGAGGCGGTGGGTGCCCCATAGCAGCTGGCTTGAAACCTCCCCCCAGTTCAAAATGGGCCAGAACTTTGTCCAGAAAATCACAGTCGACCCGATTAAATGCCTTCTCTGCATCCACCGAGAGGAGTGCATCCACCGAGAGGAGAAGAGCATCCATATTCGTGCAGTAGGCTTTATCTACTAAGTGCAGAATATGCTTGGTATTGTCACTGTCCTGTCGATTCTGAATAAATCCCGACTGGTCGGGCTCTATGATGCCCGGCGTCAGGGGCCCCAGTCGCATTGCCAGAATGCCCGTGAACAGCTTTAGGTCCACATTGAGAAGGGACACTGGACGTTAGGAACCACAGTGAGATTTATCCTTCCCTGGCTTTGGAAGAACCACTATGGATGCAGAGAGCATCTCGGGAGGCAGTGATCCCATCCCAGAAACGGAGTTGAAAAGTCTTGTCAGAATCGGAGCCAAAATATGACAAAAGGACTTGTAGAAACCTGCCGAGAAGCCATCCGGTCCCTGCGATTTCAGAGGTTTAAGGCTGGAGATTGCCCCAATAACCTCCTCTACGCGAATCGGGGTGTCCAGCAGCTCCGTCCGCCCCTTGCTCAGCCGCGTCATATTAGCTTCCTGTAAGTATGCAGTCATGAGTGAGCTCGAGTGGACCTCCCCGGCATAGAGGTCCGTGTAGAAATCCCGGAACGCGGCCGCTATTTCCTCATCTTTCTGGACCACGTCACCCGTCTCGGTCTGGATAGATTGAATCCTTTCCTGCTCGACGAGAGCCCTGAGTTTGTTTGCTAGCAGGCGTCCGGTTTTGACCCCCCCACCCCCACTTAGTAGAAATGTTTAAGGCGTAGGGCCGCAAATTCAGCTCTATGTCCAGCCCCGCTAGTTGCGCCCTACCTACAACTGCCTCCAGACACTCGGCGCCCAAGTCCTGCTGTGTACCCTCTCCAGCTGTCACCTGTGCCACCAAGACTTCCCTCTTCGCCTTACGCTCTTTATCTGCTGCTGAGATAGCGATGAGCTCACCTCTCACCACCGCTTTGAGAGCCTCCCACAGACAAGGCAAAGACATGGTCGCTGTATCGTTGATCTCTAAAAAATCCTTAATGCATTTGTATCTGTGCAGTCACCGTTTTCTTGTGGAGCCTGTGTTCTGAGGCACCACCCTCCCGCCAGCCTCCGCGTTGCTGGGAGCTGAAGGGCAACTATCACCGCATCGTGATCGGAGAGCGCAGTTGGTGTTATTTCCACGTCTCCGACCAGAGCATTGAGTTCCATGGTGCCTATCAGGTGGTCAAGTCTAACATATGTACCCCAAGCTTGGGAATAAAAGGGAAATTGGGAGGTCTGCGGCTGAGCCACCCGCCACATGTCCACCAATCCCCGGGAGCGAAGCCATTCCCTCCCCTCCTCAGACAGGGCCCCAGTCTGAGAAAACCTGTGCCCAGACCGATCAGCCTTGGTGTTCATGACTATGTTAAGGTCCCCCCCCCCCCCACCAGTGTCCACCGCTCCTGTTTGCTGAGGACTTCCGAGAAAGCCACCTTGAGAAAGTTCTCTTGGCCAGAGTTAAGTGCATATAGTGACCCCCACCGCCAGTGTGTGTCCCCTGAGATGTATCGTGTAGGCTAACATCCGTCCCTTAATTTCCACAATCTCGTCACCCACCGTTCCAAGGAATCGGCCAGCCACTAAGATAGCCACCCCCGCTTTCTTATCAGTTGTGGAGGAGAAAAACTGATGGGGGAACGATCTCAATTTTCATCCGGTGCCAGTCCCTTGAAAGTAGTTGGGTCTCCTGAAGGAGACGGCTATCGGCCTCCAAGTTCTTTAGGTAGGACAGTATTGATCTCCTCTTCATGGGGTTATTAAGGCTCTTTACATCAAAGTAACAATTTTCAATGTATTTCCTGCCATGGTATTGGTACAAAAAGTGTTGCCTGCACCCCGAAGGCCCCATTGCACCCTCTCCACCCCCTACCCTTGCCTGGTCCCCTTCCCTTGGTTCCCTTCCCTGCTCTGTCGCGAAACTACCTCTCCCGACACACCAGTTCCATCTCTCCACCACCCTAACCCCAACAGAACCTCCCCCAACTCTTGAAAGCGTCCAGGGATCGTTACGCAAGCGCGCGGTCCCTTGGTGAAAAAGGGTAGAAGGAGCATCTTGTGGTCCAAAGTTCCTTGTCCCCCTGCTCCCGACAGCCGCCCTCCCAGTGGGCCTCACCTGGCCCTGCTAATGTCCATAAGCTATAAGACATCCCTCCACTGCTTAGGAGCCATCTTGGGAGGCTGTGTTCATGAGCACTCCGTCAAGCGCCGCTTGTCTCTCGAGGGCCATGGTGGAGGGGCCTGGCCCCCTACGATGATCGGACAGGCGTAGTCAAAGGACCTCTTGCTATTTGTCCCTTGAGGGTTTACGATCTGGCCTGGGTAAGGTTAAAATGTCAGCTCCCGGGTGATCGAGGCCCAGCAGCTTGCAGGTGGCCTGCAGCGACCGGAGTTGATGTAGTTTGCTCTTCCACCTGAAGATCAGCCTGAAGGGGTGGCCCCATGAGTATGCCACCCCCCTTGCCACGCAGGTGCGTAGTCACCACCTTGAACTTCCTCTGTTTCTGCAGTGTGATCGATGCCAAGTCCGGTTAGAGGGCCACCGTGTGGATGTTTCACCTGGGCTTCCCTCAGTATGCATTCCTTGAGGGGGAAATCCGATAAAAAAGCCAGTATGTCTGGCGGGGAAGCGGGTGCCCTGCGTTGGAGCCCCACTCTGTGTGCCCGGTCGATTCGGATGACAAAATCCTCCGGGACCACCAGGACGTGCGGGAACAGCCCCTGCAAGAATTGAGCCATATTAGCCCCTTCCACGTCGGATGGAACTCCCCTCACTCGTATGTTATTTCGTCTGGAGCGAATTTCCAAATCGTCCGCATGGGCCTGGAGGTCGATTTGTTGGTCTCTCAATCTGAGTACCTCCTGCTGGAGTTGTTCGATCTGATCCTCCAGGGCGGCTACTCTTTCTCCCACGGCGTCGACATCCCGTCTGATCTCCTTCACATCCCTCTTCAGCTCCTGGAAGTCGTCTCTCAAGGTGTTAAACAGTGTCTCAAGGAAGGCCCGGGTGATCGGAGCCTCTGCTAGATCCGCACCGTGGGCCGTCTACCCAGGCAGAGGTGAGCTGCTCTCCCCTACTCCCCCTTGTGGGGTCTTAGCATGTCTTTTAGGGAGGGCTCCTTCCCGCGTAACGATGACATGAAAGTGCGGAAGTAGTCCGCCCTATCGCCCCTTGGCGTTGTCTCAGTTCCTGGACACCCACGGGTGTCCGATGATGCCGGGAGCCTGCCTTCGTTAGGCCTTCAGTTTCATCCCTTGCACCTCCGACCAATGCCAGCCTGCGTCAACCCGCCGGACTCTGCGGCAGCTGATCTCCTAAGCTTCTGACCTCTGCTCTCGACTGTCTCCGGTCTCAGAATCAAATAATTAACAATGCCGAAGTACACAGATATGTAAAATCTGAAATGGGGCACTGTCATTGGCCCATGATCGTCCAATCCCCTCTCCTGTCACTGTGCAGGGACCAATGAAGATCCAGGTATGACCTTAAAAGCACAATCATGCCAGTGACGTTTTATTTATGAAGCAAGCAGAAGGCGGCATACAGCCGAAACGCGTCCCTGCAAATAGTTATTTTAAAGGGACCCCGCGAGTGCAGCAATTTTCTTTGAAACTGGAGCGTTGATATTTGGCATGGACCCATCTCCGTGCGTGCTTGCAACCCGTCGTGAAGAGTGCAGCTGCGCCTTAAGGTGGACTATGGAGCAAGGTAATATATATATATATTTTTTTTTGTGGGGGGGGGACGTCAACCCTGTCGCTGCTCTCCCTTTATCATCTAGTTCCAGATTACATTCCTATCATCCTATACTCCTAGATAACCTCTGATTAATCAAAAAAAAAATCTTCACTAACCAAAACTATACATAACTTATGCCTTTAGGCCCTCCAGATATTCCTTCGCCTTAATCTCTGAGGCAAAAAAGCACATTTGCCCTCCCCAAATCACTTTTAACTGTGCTGGATTGATCAGGAAGGCTTGCACATTCTTGTCCTGAAAGGGCTTGATTAACAACCTTAGCCGCCAGCGCCTCTCAACCGTAGTGTGGCAGAAATCCTTGCATACAAAGAAAAAGACTCCCCCACCTGATCTCTGCACTTCAAGCCTGGCTTTTTCAAAGATTGCTTGCCGCAGCAAAAAAGTTCCCAAGGTACACTAGGATGGCCCGAGGCTTAGAGTCTTCTTTCAGTGGATGCCTCAGCTTAAAAGGAACGAGATGAGCCCGTTGCACCTCTTGTGCCCAATTCCAGTCAGTCAGTTCTGGGAGGGCAGCCCTTAACTCCACTAAATAGGCTCGAATGTCCGACTCTTCCACTCCCTCAGGGACACCAAGCATGCGCAAGTTGTTGCGTCTGACGGTTTTCGTGCTCCTCCAGCTTCCACTGTATATCTACTAGGTGGGATTCATGAGCCTTGGTTAGTGCTTGTGTTGTTACGAGGTCAGTCTCGGTTGAGGTTATTCTTGTTTCGAGGTCCGTCATTTGCTCCCTGATAAAGTTACATGTTTTGGTCAGCTTCCTGACCACCCCCTGAACGTTAGGCAGGGCAATCTGAGCTTTACGACTGTTGGCGTGTCTCGTCCTGGTGCATTAGTATCGCCTGATAGATGATCTCTAGTGTAGGGAGATCTGGAGCAGCTAAACCTGTGTCTGCCACCCCCCCGGTGGAGTGTCGGTTAGTAGGTGTGTAGTCCCAGGTGAGATCCTTGCCTCCTGAGTATTTGGGAATGGATTTTCTCCCTACTTTGAGAGCAGTTTGGGCTTGAGCACTATCACTCTCTTTAGGGTCGCTGTTGTTGGTACTAAACTCCGAGGAAGGGGCCAAACCCATCCTCCGACCAGTCAGCCCCACCTGACACTGAATAAAAACAATCACTAGGTTCTTTCTCGGTGTCACCTTTGTCAATCTTCTTCTTAGCCTGTTGATTATCTGGCAGTGGTAAACCTGGGGGGCGAGACATGATCCCCTGCCTCTTAGCCTCCGGCTTATTAGAGGTATTTGTTGTTGTAGGGACTTATTTATTGGCATTGATTGGGCAGCCTCTGTTGCTTAAGTTATTGCATCTCCACCCTTGCCCTTGGAGACCTGGAGTCCACGGTCACAGGAGGCCCCCCGCTCCTGCTTCATTGCTTTCCCCTGATGAACACAGCATCAAGATGCCCACGGCTGCTGACTCCCTTATATTTTGGTCCCCCCGCTAAAAGTCAGATGGAGTGGGTTCAATACTGCCGGCCTACCTTCCCATAGAGAGAGCTCAGCTGCCTGCTTCACTTCCAGTGTCCCTGGGGCATGATCCAGCCCGGATGTCTCTCCCGTCTTCAGCTCAGAGCCGGCGTTGACGCACGTTAGCGCCCTATGGTCCTCAGCTCTCTCCCGTAGCAGACACTTCTCTTGCTTTGAGGCGGGCCCCCGAAACAGACCAGCTACAGTCGGGCCGGCTGGAAGTAGTTTCCCAGCAGCCCCGCCCCTTCCCTTCCTCCCCAATGGCTGGTCACTCTGTTGCGGAGGTGTTCGGCATCCATGCCGAGGCTTGTTCTCGCCTCCATGTTCCGCCATCCTGGGAGCACTCTGTATCTGGGGGCAAACATCTCCAACCTTGGAGCTCCCACCAGCAGGTTTCGGACCCATCGCGACAGTCGCCAATACTGGAGCGGTGCCCACACCACAGCAAACGACACAAGGCGAGTGCACTGACACTGCAAGTTGCTTCAATACAACCCCGGTAGCAATCCAAATCGCCCGTGGGCAGCAACATTTGGCACCAGGGGACATCAGCTCCACATCGAGGGTCATCTGCTTCACAGGTCAGTATAATTTCATGACTCTTAGCTCTCCCGTGGTCAGCGTGCTGCTAACGGCCTCCTAAGAGTCCACCATCTTGCCTCTCCCGAGGCCCGTATAAATATGTTATCAATGTATTGTAGCCATACAAGTGGCTTGATGCTAGACATAGCATGTATATAGTCTTCTAGCTTGCCCATGAAGATATCTGCATAGTATGGAGCCATCTGATTGCACATGGAAGTCTCTTGTATCTGCAGATAATGTTTACCATTGAAGATAAAATTGTTGGATTTAAGGACAACTCTTGCAAAGTTAGTAAGCACGTTTGTTGATGGCTTTTTCACAGTCCTTTTATTAAGAGCTTCAGATAACACCATAAGCTCCTCCTTATGTGGTATATTGGTGTATAATTATGTAACATCAAATGTGTCCAGAAGAGTGTCATCATCAAATGTGTAGGTTTGGTTCCATTTCTCAGTAATCTGAAGAAAGTGACTGGTATCCTTAACAAATGATGGAAGTTCCTGTACAATGGACTGGAGACGCAGGTCAACAAATAAAGATAGTCTCTCAGTGGCTGTATCATTGACAGAGATGATGGGACAGCCAGGAATGTTCATTTTGTGAATTTTGTGAAGCATATAAAATCTCCTAGGTCATGGCTTGGGATAAACAAGTATATCTGCTGTTGTTTAATCACTGAGGTGTAAAGCTGCTGTACTTTACAACCATGTTCTTAATTTCTTTGTTCAAGTCTTCTGTGTGATCAGTTTCTAAAGGTTTGTAAGTGTTGGTATCCCAAAGTGGTCTCATTCTCTACTCAATGTAATTTCTTACTTTCATGGCAACCACTGCACCACCTTAGTCTGCCGGTTTTATAATGACATGCATTCTCTTTTGAAGGTGGTGGAGAGCTTTTCTTTCTTCTCTGGTAATATTATAAAAAATCCTTTTAGGTGTTTATTCCTTGCTGAGTTTGTTGATCAATAAAATGTATGTATCATGAACAGGATTTCTACCACATTGAAGAGTCCATCATTTGGGTTGGTGGAATTTCTTAAATGAATCTGGAAGGTAGCTTGGCAGATCAATATTAGAATTATTGTTAAAGTATTCTGCAAGTTTGCATCTTCTCTCTAAGGCTTTTAGGTCTCTCATCATGTTGACGAAATTATAGAAATAGAGACCTTATCTCAAGAGGTTCACTTCACCTGGTGATAGGAACCCTCCATTGAAGTCAATAACTGTTTCTGATGTCACTGTCACACACACACACACACACACACACACACACACACACACACACACGTGTGTTATGTCATTTAAAATAAAAAATAATAACCTACCTTTGTGGTAAAATCCTGCGTTGTACGGTACCAAAATAACTGCCTTTATGGTACTTATCTGTGTGGTAAAGGCATGTTAAGGGTGCTGCATGGTAATGGAAGCGTTGTAGCACTGGCATACCACACCACACATGTAAATATGTAATGTCTCTGAATATTTTGATAGATTTAAATTATGGTTTGTGGTTGGTCTCTGTAATTTGTCCTGAGGAGGGCACATAAGCAGTTAATGGCCAAAATGTGGTGACAAGCAACTATGAAAATAAATAATGATAAAAAGAAACACAAATAATGTTTTATAAAAAAGAAGAAAAGAGCCAAGATTTCCTCTAATTCAAAATCTCCTTTATCACAAATACAGGGACTGAAATAAAGGCGGTATGCCTATTAATACGATATAAGTGGAGAGTAAATATGTTACACACACGTCGCACAGCAAAGAAAGTGCAGAGACCCCTGATCTTTAAATATCCGTTATAGTTTATTCTTTTGTTTATCGGGCGGGACCTCGGAGCCTCCTAAATCTCCTCCAGCGTGAGGGGGGTATCCAGCTTCTGAGCAGTCACAGCTCCCAGCTGTGAAATCCACACCCCGACAGGTAGGCTACCACCCGCCCTCGGTCAGGATCCGCAGTGGCTGCATATACCCTTTCCAAATGATCCTGGAACACCTCCGTTATATCACTCTTGGTTCGCGCTTCCTTCCCTTGGTGATTAGTGAGGTGAAGCACAGGTGAACGGGGCAATTCACGACAAAGGATCTAGGCCAAAGGTGCCCCGATCTGTCTTCCTCCACATGAAGCAGCTGCTGGTAAGCTCTCAAGGTGTAATGCTCAAGCCTACCTCTAGTCTCATTCACCTGCTTCAGTAGCTCCACCTCAGTCTTCCGTCCATGGGAGTACCCTCGCGATCGCCTCTGCAGGGCCGCCAAGGCCAGTTCCCTTTAAAGGAGTTCTGCCTGTAGCATACGTCTCACTCCACAGGAGAGACCCACACATCTACCTCTCAGCACTGCCTTCATTGCCTCCCACTCAGTCGATCGGCACAGTGCGGTCGTTCAGTTCATCTTGAAGTCTTCAAAGATTCTGCTATGGCTTCCCTACCAACTTGATCCTGGAGGATCTTAGTAGGAAAGTGCCATGAATTGGGGTGCTGCCCCTCCATTGCATCTGAAAGGCCAGAGAAGCGTGGTCGGACAAGTATCATGTCTGGTGTGCCACATCCTAGGGGTCATCTGTTTTGCCACCAATAATCGGTCCAATCTACTGAAAATGCAATGCGTGGCTAAGTTCCAAGTATATTCCCGGGGAGTCGGGGGAAGCAAACATCTCAAAATCCCAGTTGGAACATGACCTCCACCAACCCCGCTTTCATCCTAGGTTTAGTACACTGTCGAGGAGGGTGGCAATCCATCTCCCCATTCAACACACAGTTAAAGTAGCCCACACAGAACATATCGACCCCGGTCATAGCTGTCATCACATCTCTCAATGTAGGATAAAAGATCTGTGTTTGGAGCATAAGAATTAACAATCACATCTTCCCCATCTAGCGTACCCTGAACTAATATGTAGTAGCCTTCAACATCTTCCTCCATATAAGTCAAGGCAAAAGGGACTCCCGGGACTATCCAAATGTATACCCCCCTGGAGAACGAAGAATATGTGGCATATGTCTGCCCCTCCACTTTTTTGCAAGTTTTTTGTCCTCTGTCTCCGTCAGGTGGGTCTCCTGGAGACATGCTATGCTAGCCCCATGATGCCTAAAGAGGGACAACACCAGATATTGTTTAGTGCTCGTACCAAGGCCCCTCACATTCCAAGAAAAGAGTTTATAATTAGTAATAATGGTCATTGTTTCATAAAAGTCTGGCATGCCACTTGCAGAAAAGCACACATGCTAAGATGGCTAAGACCCCGAAAAAGAGTATTCATAACATTTTCCATTAAACCCCCCCCCCCATTCCCCACCCAGAACAAGTTGTGCAAGATTCAAACCATGCACATGTTCAGTAACATCGATGAACAAGGACCAGTAGTAGAATAGTTCCACCATGGCCAGATCCTGCCTCCATCCCCAATTCCCCCAAATTAGGAAGTTTTACTTCCCCATTTCTTGATACACTGGTAAGGTGCCTTGTGAATCTACCTCTATGTATACAGTTGTTATACCTGTCGAACCTAGGTTGACCATCGTGGCCCACAATTATGATCATAGCTCAGGACAGGCATTTATATCCTAGTTCAGTGCCACCATCTCCAGAGTACAGTTTCTGGAGACAATCCAGACGGTGCTCCTGGGGGTCACTCATATACCAGTATCTGGTACCGCCTCCTATACATTCAATGTTTCGCTGGGTGCCTCTTCATCGCTGGATGCGACCTCCAGCATTCCCTCGATCGATTGCATGTCAGAGTGCACTGTGGCCATCATGCCATCTGCACAGATCACTACCCGGGTCGCGGATGGTTTTTCCTGTGGTGTATTCTTCCCCGGAGGCCATTGTCTACGATTCTTGTTTTCACTTCCTGTTGTAAGCCAAGGCTCTTGATCAGCCAGACTGTTTCCCCGTGGGGTGCATCATGTAAGCCAGGACCAGGCCTCCTCTGGGCACTCAAAAAAGTGAGGCTTTACCGCCTGCAGAACTATCAATTTTCTGGATATAGGAGCATGCATCGGACCCCCATTAGTTGAAGGCGTTTTTTTACTTCAAGAAAGGTCTTTCAACACTCTTGGACTTTATGTGTATAGTCAGGATATATGCCAACATTCCGTCCCTAAAACTGTGGAGACAGGTTCTACCAGGCGGCTTTGTATTATCACATCTCTATCTTTGTAATTAAGTACTTGTGCAATGAGGGCCAATGCTCTATGCGCACGCTTGATCACAAAGAAGGGAGACAGCCCTGCTGGTTTCAGTGTCTCTCTAATCCAGGTTTCCAGAAATGCTCAGGGAATCCCAGGAGGAGCAAGTTATTTCATTGGGACCGCCCTTCAGCATCTTCTGCTCTTTCAAGTGCCGGAGTAACCATTGTCATGTGTGTTATCTGACACTTAAGGAGGCTGACCTCTGTCTGTAGATTGGTTATATTAATTTCCGCCGTCCCTACTTTATCAGCTATATTTTGTAGGTCTGTTCTTAGAGGTTCACCTCAATCGTGACACCCCATAATCTGTCTCTCCAGTGCTACTCTCGAATTTTGGATTGCGTCCAGGATGGCTGCTCGGGTGGGTTCATCCTGGCGGTCAGTAGAATGGTCACTCAGGACCTGATTTTGTCTGGTCGTAGTGTTGTGTATTGCATCATTGTGTTACACTGTGCCTGCTTTGATTGATTCTACTTCCCCATGGCAGAGCCCCAGGCGACAGCCACCCACGCAGGGAGAACGTGGATACAGTCACAGGAAAGTCTAATTGCGCTCGTCTGCCTCAATGTGAAGAAGATCCCAGGTTATGTCTTCCAGATCGCAGGAATCTCAGCTCTTCCATGGGGTCCCCCAATCAGCTTGACCACCGCCTTCTGCAGGCCCAGTCCCTCGGGGTACTACATTCCTGGGTCTCCGCGCAAACCACCACTCGTGCTCGACTACCTCAGAGCACCCGAGTGTCAGTGTGGAAAGGAGGGCCCATCAATGAGGATGAATATCCTGTCTCCACCGCAGCCACCCAGCTCCCAGCCACCGAGAAGGATAGCATATGTATAGTAGGCACTTGTCGGGCGCACAGGGCCTTCAGGGTATAGCTCTCATGGGCATCCACCTACCTGGGCCCTGGCACCATCCGCTATGTTGCAGGCTTCCTCAGCCTCTCACCCTCTTCCACCCGACTGGCCCTTGTGCTGCCCCAAGGACGTGCAACACACTTGTTCTGCTCCCAGGGGCCCACCCTACAGGGAAGACTCTCATGGTGCTCTGAGGTGAGAGGCAGGCCCAGCGTGCTCCGCATGCAGGATCCATACAGCCAGACCTCCTACCTACTACTCATCCATCTTCAACCCACAGAACCATAACTGCATTTTCTATCAACACAGACATACAAATAGAGAGGCTAGTTTTAGGAACATGACTAAACTCATAAATCCACTCTCACCAGTGTTAAACAACAGCATCATTTCCAACAGAATCTCATTCTACTGTATATTCCTTATTTCAATAATCACGAGGAGCAGTCAAGAGGCAAATGTGTGTTTTAATAGAAAACTGTACAAATACGACTTCAATAAAACTAGTATAGATATAGTAGAGGTAGAAAAAATAGCAATGTAATGAAAAAAATATCAATGCGATATATCTGCTAGAACAACCCTTAAAAGCCTAAAGAATATTTTGATAGAATGGAACAAACAAGAATTACATCAACAGATTTAATGTGCAATAGTATAAACAGACTTTCCCTAAAAGGATGACTCCATTGTCCATGATCTGAAACAACTAAGGGCCTTATTTCGATCTTGGTGGACAGGTTACTCCATCACAACAGTGAAGCATATCCCGTCCGCCAAAATATAAATCGCATAGGGTATAATGGGATATATATTTTGGCAGACGGGATATTCGTCACCGTTGTGACTGAGTAACCCTTCTGACAAGATCTAAATCAGTCCCTAAATTAAATTAGCATTAATATTAATTACAATGTCTTCCCCATAGCCCTCCAAAGCATACTTCTGCTGTATGTAAGCACTGTAAATTCAATGTGTTATGACACAATACTACTAAATTTACTAACCTCATAGACTGAAACTTTATTTTCCCTCAATAGGATTTGTACAAGTGACATAAAGATCACAGTACAAATCAGCAGAAAGCATTAAAATGACTGTTGGCCCCTCTCCAAAGATGGTCTCTTAGGACTGTATCACACCCCTGAGTCTCAAACTGATGTGCTGGTGCACCCTTACGGTATCAACAGGAATTCGACTAGCAAAAGGATCTTTGAGTGTGTGTGCACAAACATTTCAAGTCTATCAGTTTGAATGAAATTCATAAAACGAGTCTTCTCCCATCAGGAGAATAATTAAAATGCCTCAATCACCTATCTCAAATAGTGAGAGGGCTCTGGGACAAGCATTTTGACATTTGCCAAGGCGCTTTGCTGAGCATATATCAGGACATACCTGACCAACATCTACGGACCTACAATAGCCTGTAGGAGGGGTTTCGCTACCACTGTCACAATAACTGCATCATCATACTCTTTGGCAAGTGGTTCTCTGTCACAATCCATCAATTTACAAAACAGGAAGTAAATACATTATACTGGTTTTCGTCCTCCTTGGCTAGAAATTCAATCCTAAAGGCACAATCATGCCAGAGGTGGATGTGACATACGTGCAAGGGGCGTGCCCCATTCAAGAGATATGGCTGCCTCACAGGAGACTAGGAGAGAACAGGTGGTGTGAGCTCCCAGTCGTGAATTCCCACTGGATACAATTTGCTTTAACTGTTGCTCCCTGCATACTTTGGAGATAGGAACCTATCAAAAGATATTTGTCCGCCATAATGCATCAACCCATAATATGTTTCAGAATGAATGCTCAGATGATGCGAGAAAGAAACATACACTTGTTGAATGGATCATGCACGTTTACAATCATAGAAATGAGATGATTTAATGCAATTCTGTTTTTTCATTATGTCGCTCAGAATGCAATCTTGGTTTAAGCCAAACTTGGTTAAATGGTGAAAAAACATAATTTCTTAGGTTTGGTCTTTAATATAGAAAAAATATGTAATACTTGCAGAATGCTGGCCCCTAAAACAATGTATTTTGGAGTAATCACTAGTTGTTCAATACATGTAAAACACTTCTCAATTGGTTGCATTTAGTAAAACACATAACAAAGACAACAAAAAGCAAAATGTAAGAAACAGTCAGTGGTTAAACAGACTAAAATTACTTGGTTTTGTGCACTCAGACAGAGGGCCAGATGTAGGTAAAGTCCTTTTTGTGAGTCCTTAATAGCGATTTTTACCGAATCGCAATTAAGGACTAGCAAAATGGAATATATGTAGGTATCGCAAACATAATTGCGATTCCTTAATATTCCTTAATTGCGAATCGCAAATTCAGATTCGCGATCAAGGAATACCTCCCCATTCATTCCTATGGGCCAAGAGGCCCATAGGAATGAATGGGATTTGTGCACGCAATTTGCGAGTAACCAAGAGGTACTCGCAAATTGCGTGTGCAATTTCAAGGGTTCCAAAAGGACACCCTGTTGCACCCCTGAAATGTGCATGTGTGCACATGTGGCGCACATACATGCCCTAAGGGCATGTATGTGTGCCCCATGGCACTTTGAAAAAAGCAAAAAAGTGCTTTTGTAAAGGAAATCGCAAAATACCACCAACTTGAAGTTGGTGGTAATTTGCGATTCTTTAAGGCAAAATCGCAATTTGCTATGCCTACTAGTATAGCATTTAGGGAATCGCAAATTGTGATTCTCTAAATGCTTGCGCACAATAAGGAATCGCAATTTTTGCGATTCCTTATTTTGCAAGAGGGTATTTGCCTACCTACATTGCTCACAGCCAAATTGTGATCGCAAACGCTGAAGTTCGCAGAATTTCAGCGTTTGCGATCCCAATTTGGCTTCCTACATCTGGCCCCAAGTCTTTCAAAACTGTAGCTTTTTTTTATCCCAAATATATATTACGTACACATTTAAAAAGGACAGGCATACTTTCCAGGTTATTTACACTTACTTTAAAACAAACTGGATAAGGCATTTTGAAAAGGTACAGTTTTCTTGGTAACCCATAAACGCCTGCAGTTTGTGTTATTTTAAATAAGCAAAAGGGCTGATTTTAGATTTAAAAGCAGAATGCACACCGTCACATGGCAAGAGAAAATCATCTGGCAAAATTGAAAAATATAAATAAGGGCTTCACAATATCACCTAATATCGCTAGTGAAAAATGTTTAAATTAACTTTTCATAGAATTTCTAAATTATATTAAATACCAATAATTATGTGAAGATGGTTTTAAAAATGTATATTTAGTATTTCATCAATAACTTAATGTACATAAAGACAGTTTAAAAATGCTACATTATATTTACACAAAGTTTACAGATATATATTTATATATATATCCAAGTATTTGTAATTGTATTCCAAAACTCTTCTCTGTGATGTTGACCAGACTCCTTTGCAGGTTTGTCATTATGTCTCTGTTGCTGGGCTTACTGCATTTAATTTAATGCATAGTTAAACTGGTTAGAAAATTTCTCATGTCGCCTCGCGTCCACCTTATTCATCGCACTGATTATTCGTTGCATGGAACCTCTGTAGAAAACACAAAAGGAAGAAATAAACATGTAGTTAATCTTATTTCTTGTGTGTTCTAATAGAAAAAGTGAGGATGAAAGCATTTGTCTCCAACTCAAATTAAAATGAAGGCATGATTTTAATTCTATTCTGCACATATAGATAATTACTCTGGCGGTGTTTGTGCCAGAGTGGTTATGGTTAGGTTAGTCTTAACATAGGAAAGGCATGTGTTCCTTAATTCCTTTGCCTAAAGTTCAACAGCAAATCTGCATGAATCTTTCCAAAAAGACCTCAAACTCGAGCTTCTTCGTTGAAAGTTTTGTGCTGATCCATCAAACAAGGACTAAGAAAAAAGGGGGCCCTTAAGATGTTGATTTCCATTTTAATTCCCATTTGAAAGCTTGGCCTTTGACACAGAAAAAAGTGTATAGTCTAATAAAGTGGTATTACATGTACCCAGGGTCTGCAAACTACATGCTACTAGTGGGTCTGCAGCACTTAATGCGGCACCCTTTTAAATAGCCTTTTTAAACACGTCTACGGTCTGTCATTGCGACCTGGTAAAATATCAATTTTGCCAGACCTCCATCTCCATTGTTAATACATATAAATCACCCCTAGGGAGGGCCATAACAGCCCAGGGCAGGGTGCATTATATTTAAAATATTGGATATGTACTCTTAGGTTTTACATGTCTGGTAGTGAAAAACTCACAAATTCGTTTTTCACTACTGTGAGGCCTACTTCACCCATACAGTAACATTGGGTTACCCTATTACATTCAATACGTGATAACTTTTGTTTGGGAATAGGTGGAAATATGTTTGGTGTCATTGGAATTGTAAAATCCTCTTCAAGGGTAAAGTATGATTTTAATTCATAATCCTGAAAATGCCACTTTTAGAAAGTTGGCATTTTCTTGTCCTAACCATTTGGTGCCTACAACCTGTAGCCTGGCTCACATGACTAGATGTAGTGGTCAGTTGGCCTTTGTGTATTCCTCCCAGACAGTAACACAACTGAGGTACTAGATGTTATCAGGATGTACAATCCTGACAAGATATTTGGGGGTGGAGCTAAACATGACCACATTTGCACTTCAATAGGGGCTGCCTCCTGTGTTCACAAAGAACATAACACTAGCCTTTGGTCACCTCAGACATCCTGGGACCAAGGCAGGGAGGAAGTAAATTCCAGAACCATCTGTGGGGGTGAAAACTCCAGAAGTTTCTTCCACTTCAGAGCTAGCACCGGGTATAAACATAGGACCCTCTTAACAACTCTTTAGAACACTCATGGACCTGCAGATCCTACAGAAGGACTGCCCAGCTGCTTGAGCCCCGTCCTACTATCTGAGAAGGAAGGCTGGACCTGCTCTTCATCCCAGGCTACCTGAGCGACTCCAGAGGGTCTGTTGGCGGACTTGTCTGAGCTACAGGGGCACACCAAGCTCAAGAGGCCTCTCTTCAACTGCTCAGCTGACCTGCTGCAACTGGACCTGCAACTGGACTTGCCTGAGCCCTACTGGTCTCTGTAAGAGTGAGTCCCTGATCTCCAAGTGGTGCCTCCCCAGGGCCTGGGAAGGCATCAGAGTGCACTCCTCGGGACACAGATGTTCGTGCCAAGATCTTGCCGCCCGTCAACATGAAGCTCCAGTGAACCAATGAGGTGGATGTGACATACGTGCAAGGAACGTGTCCCATTCAAGAGATACGGCTGCCTCACACGAGACTAGGCGAGAACAGGTGGTGTGAGCTCCCAGTTGTGAATTCCCACTGGAAAAACAATTTGCTTTAACTGTTGCTCCCTGCATACTTTGGAGATAGGAACCTATCAGAAGATAGTTGCCAGCCATGACGCATCAACCCATAATATGTTTCACAATGAATGCTCAGATAATGCGAGAAAGAAACATAGACTTGTTGAATGGAACATTCACGTTTACAATCATAAAAATGAGATGACTGGATTTAATGCAATTCTGATTTTCAATATGTCGCTCAAAATGCAATCTTGGTTTGAGTCAAACTTGGTTAAATGGTGAAAAAACATAATTTCTTAGGTTTTGTCTTTAACATGCAAAAATATCTAATACTAGCAGAAAGCTGGCCCCTAAAACGATGTATTTTGAAGTAATCACTAGTTGTTCAATACAAATAAAACACTACTCAATTGGTTGCATTTACTAAAACACATAATGAAAAAAACAAAAAGCAAAATGTAACAAACAGCCAGTGGTTAAACAGACTAAAATTACTTGGTTTTGTGCACTCAGACTCAGTCTTTCAAAAACTGTCAATTTTCATCCCAAATATACATTACCTACACATTTAAAAGGGACAGGCATACTTTCTAGATTAATTACACTTACTTTAGCTCGTGCTTCAGCGACAAATGGCAACACAAGATCTGCATTTCTTGCTTCAGCATCTACAGCCCCCAGTGACCACCAAAGGCAAGTTACAGCAACAACCATCCACAACACCCGGTATGATTTTCCCACTACAGCGACAACGGTCTGCGACATCTAGCCTGCCTTTCATGCTACTGCAACCATCCACAACGCTTTCCCTGCTTCTCATGGCCTTCTCCGCCGTGAACCTGACTTTTCACGCCGCCCTTAGAGGAGGTAACCTTTTCCATGGGACTAACCTGGTCCGGGTATCTGGCCCGCGCCTCATCGTGGCTGGCCTGAGCTTGTGACTTTGCCACAGTCTAGCACGACCAGATGACCGCAAGTGGCGATTTGTGATTTTCGGCGCTGTACTTGTCTCAACCTTTGAAATTGGATATCTTCAGTTCTAATGATTGTAATTTTGTCGTTTTGGCGTCAAATAATTTATTACATTTTACTCTATTTTTCTAAATTGGTGTGGGACTTTTCTTGTGTTGTCTTTACACTTTAATACCGTGTATGTGCTGCATAAATACTTTACACATTGCCTCTGAGCTAAGCCTGACTACTTTTGTGCCAAGCTACCAGAGAGTTATGCACAGGTTGATTTAGGGCCTTTTATTGTTCACCTGGACAAGAATTGTGGTGGTTGCTTGAGTAGGGTTTCACTTCCCTGAATCAATGACCTAATTTGACACACTTCTTTCTCTGGAGGGAAGCTGTATCCATCCTCCATTTTGTGCCATGCTAACCAGGGGGCATACAAAACCGATCCCAATGGTCCAACCAAACTTGTACACATTAAAATGTCCCACTGCCATGATTGTGCTAAACATATACAACGTACATATGCACTCAACACACACACTGGATGCAAGTGAAAGTTCCTGGGTGCAAAACATATACCCAAGGGGGCCCAGAGGCCACACTCCTTACTGACACATAAAAAAGAATGCTCAGCACTACTAAACCACAAAAATCGGTCTGCTGACACCATCGCTTCATGTCAGCAACCGAAGACATGGATAGCAGTCCCATTTCACCAAAATAACGCAAACCTGGTGCGTTCCTTTGGGTCACAGAAACATTCTTGGGCCTTATTACCAGGAACAGACCCAGGCTATAGAGTACATGCTGCATTAGCATGTTAGCCAGCCTGTAAAGAGTCAAGATACCAGTTCCAAGTAGTTTGGTTGTTCAGAGCACGTGTGCTCTACCGCTTACCATTAATGTACCAACAAGGGATGCACATCCGTGTACCATTCCTGTACCAACAAGGAGTGTGCGCTTTAAAATTCAGCAAGATTTTCATATGATATCTGGTAAGCAACGACTTCTTTTTAAGAGTGTTATACTCTTCCAAACACCATAGTTAGGAAGCTCTTGCCTTGTAGATTTTTAGATAGATTCTTCTGGTTAAAGACCTCCATTTAAATGTGTTGAAGAGCTATTAAGTAGCCAGCACACAGGACCTCGGGAGGCAAGGTAGGGCTGAGGTTAACTCTTCATTCATCCAGAAACGTATTCAGCAAGTACGGCCAGGATAAATGAATGAAGAGAAGGGATTTTTGGGGACAAAAGAGGGAATTAAAATCAGATTTGGAATGGCAGCAAAGGTTGCAAAAGGGCCCGTATCCATTTATTTATAATGATGTCGTGAGATCAAGCGGCCTTTGTTGTTGTAAATATTTTCAATAGACTTGACAAATATTGATTTAATATCTACTTATTGATTCTTATTTATAGTGCCTTTATCGAGGGTGCTTTACAAAGCAGAAGCAACAAGAAGTCCAATAGAAGATGGAAAGTAGAACCTTGGAAGTGGGGAGCCCAAGATGGCCCTTCATTAGCATCTGAACTCCAGCTTTTGTTTTCTCTTTAATAAAGGTTCAATAAAGCTAGGTTTCCTGCACCAGCTCCACTGCTGTGTCTAAGTTAAAGGGAAAGGGCAAGGCAGTGTCACTTCCTTTGATGTCCCACCAGAACTGCCATGGAAATACATTTTGAGGATCTGTCCAAGTTAATCTGGTGCCTGGTTTCAGAAGGAAACATGCAGCTGCAACCTCAGCGTGTATGTTTTTTTTTCTCCTTTTCTACAGATACCAAGGATATCCACAATATTAAACATCATGCCATCTTAGCGAGATATTTTAATAACTTTCTGAAAGTATTTAGCAATTCTACATTTTATGTCATGTTAAATAAACATGAATTTGATTGGCCAAGTATGTTGTATGTAAGTGTAGGTAACTTGTAAGTCATGGTTTCAAACTGATCGATTAGCGAACAGTACAAGTGCACTTAACGGAATTAGAAAAAATGTTGCTGCAAGCCAGTTGTGGTCTAATTTGTGTGAGAAAAGTATCTCTAACACTGCACAGTAGCCTTGACACTCAAATGTTTCACATTAACCCCACTCGCTTGTGAGATATGAATGAAATGCGATGCCAGTCGGATACTAGATTTGCAACTTTCCTCTGTGTTATTCAATTTTCAACAGTGTAAATACTTAACTTTGTACCAAATGCCAAGGTTGTTGTACACAGCTGCTGACTAGATATCCTTTCATAAAAAGGACATGATGGCAGCTTAGGAGGAAAATAGTTAGAAGAACAGAAGCAGCTATAAAACGCAAAACTGAAACTCCGCACACGAAAATACAAATAACGTATGGATCCTTGCTATGATTGCAGATATTTACACAGTGCTTTACATGCCTTGTGTTTTCCATTTTACACATGCTCTCAATTGTGGAATTTCACCATATCTCACTATCTTTGGTCGGCATATTCGAAAATGAAATAAGAAAAGAGAAACCCATCTTCAATTATAAAACACATCTGAAGAAGGCTCACCTCAAATCTCTACTCTTCCCCTCTTGTTGACCACTCTAAGCTATTTGGAAAATAAAATAAATGTTTGGGGGGTATTTCATTAGCCAAAGATTTTTGTTTAGTGGTCTACACTCATTCATTCAACTATGAAACATATGGGTAGGTTTTGGTGAAGACTGGAAGCAAGGGTGCAGAGATCATCATTTTGGAAACCATTTTGCTCTAATCTAATATATTAAACCCATATTGGGAGTTACAAATATAAATACATCTTGAACACGTGTCAAGTAGGTCATATCCTGTGTGCCTGTTTAACCTGCTTGCAATTAGCCAATATGTTTTGCAACTCACCTGCGCTGCTGGTCTTAGGGTCTCGACGACCACCACGAAAGGAACCAGAGCGAATGGAGGTGAAACAAATGAAGGGTAAACCCCCAAAACCTAGACAAACGTTTCTGAAAGCAACCTTAAGCTCTGGTCCTGAGCCTTCTGCTAGTAAACAGCTAGAGTACGGTATTTCAGAGAAGCAAACAGGTAATCTGGCTAGTGAGTACCAGCACTTCTATATTTCAATTTAAAGTGCTGGTAAAGAGCACTTTAACATTCATAAGGGGCAGGCTGAGGCTTTCCACCTGAGCTGTCATATTTGCACTTTACAGAGTGTGCACTTTCTGGATAAATTAGCGAGTCATTGTTACACTCATTCGTCTCACTTCAAGCAAGCGTCTAAGCGCTTTATTTCTTGTAGGAATTGTATGTACATTTAGGAGCATCTGAGGGGTGAAGAGATGAAAGTGGAACATTACGGTTCCTTTTCACAGCTTACTACCGAGAACTTTCTTTTGGCAAACAGTGCGGCTAGGACAAAAGGAGACTGAATGATCTACCCAAGATCACACACTTCCATGAAGCGGAGAGTCTGACATCACCAGTCTGAATGTATTCTTTTATCACCTGCAAGTCCGTGAAGAAACCGTTCAACAAACAGTACCCATGCCCAATGCGTGCCACATACCTGTCTAGTGTGTCTATTAAACTATCTGGCATTTTTTGGGCGACACCCAAGACTGGTGCTGAGATGTGAACTGCCCCCTCCATCAGGGTGGTTACGCAGACCCCTTCTTTTCTCCTACACACTATGGCAGGGTTAGGAGAACAGGCCCTGTAGTAAAATGAACTCCCTAAAAAACAAACGTGGAGAAGGTGCTAATAACTCACCATCAGACCAGGCTCGGATCTGTTGCACGGAGACGACGAGGGCAGAATAAAGTTCTGGAGTTGGTAAAAGTTTCCTGGGAGGAGAAGCTCAGTGGGTTTGTGCCGTGCAGAAGCTTCATGCCTCTCTGTCCCTCACTGCCCCATTCAGCCGGCTCGGTAGTGTTTGTGTCACGTGACTCCGCTCCTCTCCTGGAAACCAGACTGGAACCGACAACGGCGCTGTCAGCGGCCAATCAAGTGCAAGTTCAGGGGTGCAAGGAGGGAGGGCTGGGGGGGTCAGGGGGCCTATGCGCTGCAGAAGGATGTCTATCCAGGGGGCAAGAAAACGAGGGGCGATGGGCCTATGGACGAAGCGATTCTGAAAGTGAGAAATCAAACTAACAAGCATTTGCAATGCAATAGGACTTGCATTTACGCAAGACCTATTGCATTGGAAACAGGAGTGCGGGCGGGCGAGAAGGCACAAACGGAAGTGGGTGGGGGGGGCCCGAGAATTCATGGACTGCGGGAGGGGGTGAGAAGGCAGGAAAGAAAATAGTGTTCGGAGTAAAGGGGCAGCAGCCATGGAAGGATACAAATGACGACATGGCCCTCATGAGGCGGGACTAACAAGCCTAAACCAAATCGGAAGGCAGCATTTAGCACCTAAGCCAATGCAAAAGATGGGCAGAGAGTGGGCGGAGCTTCCACTCCATACTGAATACATACCTCGCAAAGCGAGCAGCGCATGCGCGCTTAGTCATACATTGGCAACCTCAGAGTTCAGATACTCTCTTTCTTGAATACCTACATAGAAAGAAAATTACTCTTAGACAATCTTTTTCTGGGAGTGCACCCTACAATGAAACTCCATCTACTGTCCGAATGAATCCTTTCTAATTAACCTTGAAAAGTAAGATTAATTTTTTGCTTTTTCACTGCCGCTTTCCCATTTGCTCTGAAACACCGAATGAATTCTCAAAGAAAAATAGAGGCTGGTTATCCCTTCTGTCGATCCTGAACTTACACAATGTGCATGTGTATATATTGTATCTTTGGCCACCTCACTACTATTTAAAACCCACTCATTCTTCTAACTGACAACAAGGTGGAGATGATGGGATCCCTGGTGATGACACACATTATTGAAACACCATTTATACTAGGTTCTTCTAGAAACTCAATGATACAGACTACATCGGCCAGAATTGGCCTTAACTTGGGTAAGCTTGACTATAAAACCAGCTCTAACAACATTTTACTAGATCTGTGTAGATGCAAGAATGAAGTTTAAAGCACCAGGTGATTTGCAGCAGCAAAGCCTGCAATGTGAAGAAAAAAACAACAGTTTCAAACTGCAAACAATCTTTTTACAATAGATCAATGCCCTTTTACCAGCCAGAAAATTATTTCAGACTAGTAAGAGGGATTTTGCACTCCACTATGAAGCACAAAAAAGGAGATTGCATCAAAAGGTTATCCCTATTCAATATGGGGGTCACAATTATATATATCAACGGTTTGTGACAAACTGTTGCTGCAAACCACTGCAAAAGACACACAGATGATGGACGGAATGCAGAGCAAATCAAACATTAACCCCAGTCAATAGATCTGGGTTAAATCCATTGTTCTTTTACTCATCATGCCACCCCAGTTTAGACCCAGCCATAAGCAAATCAGTCTTGACCCTGTGCCTCATGAAAGCTGTCCAGCCCCAACTGCCAGGCCAGGTCCTCCCTGAACGGGAAACAAGCATCCTGGGACCGGTTTCGGGGCATCACCCCATATCAGCCAGGCTAGCTTGAATCCAGTGGCACAGTGAGCCCGTTACCCACGTCTGGGCATACCCAGTGCACTTAGGGCAAGAAAGCAAGAGACACATAGATTCAATATGGTGGTCACAATTATATATATCAACGGTTTGTGACAAACTGTTGCTGCAAACCACTGCAAAAGACACACAGATGATGGACGGAAGGCAGAGCAAATGAAACATTCACCCCCAGTCAATAGATCTGGGTTTAATCCATTGTTTTTTTGCTTACCATGCCACATTGGTTTAGCCCCAGCCATTCGTGCAAACCATTGATCAGTTACGGGAAATGGTGGTAACAAATTCTGAAATGGGAAGCTCAAAGGGGAAGCTGTCCCAGTGGGATAACTTCCACAATGGGAATAATTTCAGGTGCTGCGGTGAAGACTGCTCCCCATGATGTCTTCCCAAAAAGGGAAACATTTCTTTATTTCTTTTAAACGCAGCACCTGTCACTTTAATGGTAATAGGCTTCTTTTTAAAAAATGTTTCCGGTTTACGAATGTAAAAGGATGAGATGGAGATCTGCTGTCCCCTGCAAGCCTCCATGCTGGCATTTGCAGCTAATCACAGGGAATGGCAAAATTAATTTTAATTAGGCAGATAAGTTTTGATCTCCTAAAAATAGACAATATGCTATGCAACCTATTAGTACATACGTTGCTTTGCAAATTCCATTTTTATTCTCAAACTGGTCGGTGTGCAAATTGCACATTCCTGGTTTGAGAATGGGAATAGCACATCAGGCCCCTAGTCCTAAAATAGGGCCTACTGAATACCTTTCGCAACGTGCACCGCACTATGTGCCAAAGAGAAACCTGCATTTATTAACTGAGCCCAACAAGCCTTCAAAAATGATTAAGCACTGAACATGGATCTTGGATATCTAGGATCTCAGGCCGGTGGAACAAAGAGAACCCTAGCCGGATGGCAGAATCGAAGTGCAGGCACTTCAGAAAAAACCTTAAAACCAAGCCAATCAGTTGTACTTACAAATGAACTTCATGCATATGTGAGTTGTGACTGAAGATTAGTTTGCCACACCCCCTTACCTGACTGTCCTCTTGTTTTCCCTGTCCCACCTCATGCAATCCCTGGAGCACCTAAGCACTCTGAGGCAACTGAAAGGTGACTTGCAGTGCTCTATACAATTACGTAATACATTATGTCAGTCTTGTTTGGTACAAACAAATCTGGGTTTCTCGTGGACAATAAACCATCTTGAACCCTACTGGTAAATATGAGTTCTAAATCTTGTTTTTGTATCTAATGGTCTTAAACAGAGAGTGTAACATTTTACCCATTCCCAGAACATAGGTTATTCCAACAAATACAAAAGGCAACCATCTGACTAATAACATGCAGGAGGATTATCCTATATTGCCTTCTCGATCACTGGCTCACAACATCAAATGGGATGTCGTATAAACCACTCCAAATTGTCTACAATGATGGTCCTTCATTTATTCATGCAAATTTGTCACTTTGTGATCTGGTCTGCTGAGTAAAATCTTTCTACAATAGCATTATCACAGTTACCACTTTCCAGAAATCCCTACAAGGGCAGAACACTCTCTGTAACTGGTAGAATGCTCTTCCAATGGTTATCCACTTAATTGAGAACATTTAGGCATTTCATTGATTCCGGACAACATTTTCCAACAGCAAAATGTTCTTTTAAAGAAAATCAAATTACATGCTCATTAGCACTGTGAAACCAGTTTAGTGGTAAAGGTGCACTTTAAGAAACATAGTAACATAAAATAGAAAAGTAACACAACTTAACATATCATACTAATCCTTTAACTCAACTGGTCAGCATTAAACTGAAATACCATATCAAATTTTTCCTACCACGTCCAATACAGTAAGGTGATGCACAGTGTCTTCATATGCAAAGGTAAACTCATTATTTATATAGTCATGCATCATTAACATAAGTTAATATCAATTTTGGCATCTTACTTGTTAAAAACCTTTTTCTCAAGCCGTGAACGTGATGTGTTTGCATTATGTTTTAGATCAGTTAAATTTGGATACTTCTTTTTCTTTCCTTTGTTCTTTCCTTTTCCCTTTCCTTTCCCAGGGCATAAAGAGGATCCTAGGTCCTCTCCAGTGGCTGCTTCAATCTCCCTCATGAGTTCAGGGTCCCGCCAATCTAACAAGAAAACAAAACATAACACAATCTTGATAATTACAATCATATGTCAAAAACAGTACAACTTGTGGGAAGACAACACAAGGTCAAGTATTTTTATGCACACAATACACCACAATTTGCGCATCATCAGAATTCCAAATTCTAATAGTGTAGGTGTATCCCTGAAATACTGCAAGACGGGCAAGGGAAGTATGTTCGTAATAAAAGAAGTTTGGAGTATATTACCACATTTTCAACTCATTTGTTAAACCATTAAATTAATTTGTATGAAATTCTAATCTCAGGAATCTGAATTCAAGTAGAACACAGTCAAATCCAAGACTTTAGAACCTTGAATAAAGATGTGTTTGGATAAACTCACAAACAGTATTACAAGAAAGCAGAACACAAATATAGTGTAGATTGTACCATAGTAAAGTTCCTATTCAGACCCAATGAAACATGCTTCATATCATTGAGTTACCATTTTTCAGATGAGGATGATCAGGCCTAGACCTGTCTGGATTGCTGGTAGTGGCAGCAGAAAGATGGATAACAATGGGGTAAACACACACTTTCAGGAGGGACTGGAAACTAAAAGCACAAAGCAGACAAAAGATTCAAAATTTTCAACTGCACTTTTCTTGCCAGAGTTTGGAAAGAGGCAAAACACTTTGTATGGTTTTGCACAGCTTCAGCCAACTTTCCATCAAACCATATGGAGCTTATTGCTTTCACTGTGGTCTCTCCTTGTTGTACTTACTATAAGTGCTCTCTAACAAAGGAGTGTTACCATACAAAGTAATCAATTGATTGCAAGAGTTTACATTACATGAACAAAATAAAATTCAAAACTGAAATAACAGTGGATTCTGGATTACTCCACAGTTAATCAAAAACCACAATGGCTTTTAGTTGAAAATGAAATTAGACATCCAATTGATCCATTAGCGTGAATCATACAATCCAGTAAAACACAAAATCTACATTCACGATGGTGGCTAACACAATCAAGGCAATCCAGAAAAAGAAGCTAAACTTAAAAAACAACCTATCTGCATCCATTTGGAAGAATGAAAAACTCAACACCAATAGGAAATGTATCTCCTGGGTCAACTGGGAGAAATCAGGGATATGTTTAAATTCTCGGATTTATGAGAATGGTTATACCAAATCATTTGTATAATTCCAAAATGAATTTTATCTCCACGAGCGAGAATGTTACAATTGACTGAGACTTGGAGTTTTGTGGCAAATAAAAAGCCTAGCAAGACAAAATTGCCGTCCATGATTTTAAAGATCAGGAAAAGTTGCCTTAAAAATGTAGTACATCTTGAAAATACAAAACCAAACAAAATTAACAAAACAACTGATAGGTCAAATAACTTTACTGAATTAAACTAACTCGTCTCCCCTATGAAAACTATTCCATCAATATGCTTGCTAAGTTTCAAGACTCTAGTAGATATACAAGCCATTTCATCTGAGGTAGTACATTTGCACATTGCCTGCATCTGGTAGTAAATTATAGCTTTGCTTTCAATATTGGCAACCCGAAGCGTGATTTTGAGAAATGAGTGAAGTCAGCAGTTTCTTCTTTTAACGTGTCACGGTTTAAAGAAGAAAGAAAGTTGAGCCAGAATGCATAGTGGGAGCAGAGATGAGAAGGGGGAATCAGATGAGAGGGGAGAGGTGAAGAAAGCAAGAAAACCCACGCTACCCTATGGAAAGAAAAACTAGTTCCCTGAATGTAAGCAGTGGAAGGATACAAGCCATTCAATCAAGAGGATGGAAAAGAATCTATCCTCCAGGGGAGGGACAAAAACCTGAAGAGGAAGGGCTGCCATCAAATAAGGAGTAAGCATATAAGATTGATAATAAGGCCAACCAATGATAAGTAATGGGTTGACCTGAAGCGCATTGTAAGGATTGGTATTGCCAAACCTTACAATGCGCTTGTGAGACCTAAGAAGGAGAACTTAGACCTCCGCTATATCGGTGTAGGATAATTCAAACTTATTTACATGGATATGTATGGTTCTGCATGTATCTCTAATAAACATTACGCTTGATAATGACTGCTTGCTGACAGATTTGCTTCTTACTGTAGAGATGAAAATATTCTTTTAAACTGGAAGTAAGCAAATTCTCTTACAAAGCATACAAGGAGAGCCTGGACAGCACATGTAAAAAATGTGACAATCATGTGTGGTAACAAAGACCTGATCTCTAGCCACAGACCTGTCTGGGATAGGCTGTACACATATTTACAAGTAATTCAACCACCAAGAGGGCTCAGATGCAACAGTAGCACATGGGCTATTCAATGAAAGTTAAATCACTGTCAATTATCTTCCTTCCCATTTCTTAGGGCTACTCCACAGCACATGTACAACCGCTAACAATCAAGAACAACTTGAGTTGGTCATAGTCAGCTCAGTTGTTTCCACTTTTCTTCTATTTTGTTCTTCCTCTCCTCCCCTTACTTTGTCATCATCTTTTCTTCCAGCAAACCTAGGGGAAGGCCTATGCATATCCTCCAAGACTGACTTACTATATGGTACTTAAAACTACCTAGTGTAATACAAGTTGTTTACTTTCTAATGTGATTTGTTTCTAGCATTAAGCATACAATACGTGTTCTCCAGTGAATATTATTGTTTAGTCCGTATTGCCTCTTAAGCACAGAGCCTTAAAAAAAAAAATAGTTGAACACAAAATAAAATCCAAACCTTCCAATAAATCTCAATTAACCCTCTCACTGATATATCGATTCAATAGCTGAATCAGGATTACTGCATTATTTACTGACTAGCAAAGAAAATCTTGACTTCTTTTATATATTTTACTCCTAAAGGCTAAGGTTATACCAAGAGTTAAGCGTGACACTTCACAGGGAACCAGAGTATCTATCTTCTATTATCAAATTTAAAATCAAATTATAGGTAGGATGGAAAATATTTATATCCGTGTCACAACTTTTCATTTATAACTTTGCCTCCAAAACATGCCTGAGGGTTTGGAAGAGAAAACATGTAGTTGGAAGTATATCTGCTCTGGATAACGTGTCTCAGCATGGCAATACTTTTACTCCACCTTCTTTTTAAAACTTGGGTTGCAGTTTATTTCTTTCCCCAGTGTGCTTAAAATGTCAACTAATATTTTCATGAATATAGGGTACTATCTCTGTGAGCATGAGGCAGCTGTCTGCAGCCGTTTAGCTATTGGCACACATGCTCAGTGAACGAAGCATTGTTCTGGATTTATTTTAAAAAAAAGTAATTTGTACTAGTGCTAATGAAATCTACATTATCCATTATTAATTCTAATGGCCATAGGAAATAAAGTTGCTATTTGTGCGAGTTGTTTTTACATCCAATACTACCAAAAAAGATTGTATGTGGGGTGACCAGTAAACATAATAAAGGGAGCTACATTGTGTCCTTTGCTTAAAGTGTGGCTGTCATATGAGAAGGACATGGTACATTTATGGCAGGTGGTAAGAAGCACTCCTGGGCTGCTCTTTCTATACTCATACATTCTTTTCAGTTGTACATTCACATGGCTCTGTTTCCTGCAGTGCTCAGCGTTGCTCAAAAATAAAAGATGTTGTTCGTCTTCACTCAAAGTCATGTAACAAAGTATTGAAAAGAACATTATTGGAGGAAATACGCAATAACCTTTGTTTCACATCTGAAAAATGATGAGTAGTAAGTTTTCTCTACTTCCTGACGCCCAATTCACAAAACTGGTGTCTGGAATGCAAGAAATTTACTACTGTAGGATTGCACCTACATTTGGAGTATAATTCCAAAAATCCCAAAAGCGCACCAATGTAAAAACAAAAATTAAAAAAAAAGAAAATGTAGCCATGTGGAATACGTCCATTACTTACTGATAATGGCATTACTCCTAGTCCTACTCCCTCGCCTTCCTTCTTAACAAATGAGGTCCAATGTTAATTGTATGTATGTTTTGTACATTAAGTAATATAGAAAGAGTAAATAAGAAATAAAAAATAAAAAAAAATGAGGCCCTTTGCCTACCCAAGACCCTCCCCCAGCTTATAAAAACATCCCAGACCCCATCACCTCCTGTACGTAAACAAGCCGAGCCTAGAACACAGTTGGACCGCACCGGGAGGGCCCTAGAAGGAAGGCAAGGGAGAAGGAGTTGGAGTAATGCCATTATCAGTAAGTAATGGACGCATTACCTCCTGCCCCTCCCTCACCTTCCTTCTTAACAAGCAAAAACGGAGACAGACAACTGAGTAAAGAACACCATTTTCATAACATGCCCCAAATCACAACACAATTTCCCTAGTCCTTCAAAGAGGACAAGACTTTGTGGCCCAGGAAATTATCCAAATGTCCCAGACCAACAATCCGATAGTGGCAGACAAAAGTGGAAGGGGAAAGACCAAGTCACCACCCTACAAATTTTCACCAGAAAGGTACCTTGCAATTCAGCCACAGTAGCTGCCATACTGCACGTAAAGTGTCTCTGGACCCCCACTGGAGGATTCACCCCTTATACCTCAGAAGCAAAAAGGATCAGAGACCGAATCCACCAACTCAAAGTAGCCGTGGACTGTTTTCCCCCTTCTTAGCGGGACCAAAATTCACAAAAAGCGTCCCCCTTCCGGAAGGACTCATCCACCTGCAAATACCAAAACAAAGTTCTCGTCACATCCAAACAGTGAAACCGACAGTCCTCAGCCGAGGAAGGATCAGGACAAAAATCAGGCAAAATCACCTCCTGACTGAGATGAAAAGCTAAATTTACTTTAGGGACAAAAGAAGGAACCGGCACCAGCACCACCCGAGCAGAAAAGATCTTGCAAAAAGGATACTTACAGGACAAGACCCCAACACATCCATCCGCCTGGCCGAAGTGATGGCTAGCAGGATACAAGCCTTGAAAGTCAAGAGCTTCAACTCCAGCCCCTCAAAGGGTTTAAGAGGAGGACTCGACAGCACATCCAAGACCAACTGTAAATTCCAACATGGAAAAGAGCGCCCAGGCAGAGGAAAAAGGTTCAAAAGACCCCGGAAAAAAACGAGGCATCAGGTCCCCGTCATCCTGCAAATTGCGCCAGCAACCCCTAAACGCCTGAATGGCTGCCCACTGCACAAAGCAACCGACAAACCCAACTGAGCACCATGCAGCAAGAACTGCATAACCAAAAAGAGATCATCTACAGTAGGAACCCTTAAACGCCTAAATGGCTGACCACTGCAGGAAGCAACCGACAAACCCAACTGAGCACCATCCTGCAGGAACTGCATAACCAAAAAGAGATCAGCTACAGTAGCTAAATAGCGGCCCCAGGCCACCCGGCCAGATGACTGCTGCGGGCAGGATCGTAAGAGGGGCACAGCAGCGGCGGCAGGACAAAGAACTGCTTAGCCGGGCCCGTGGAGAAGTTATATGCGCTAGCCTGAGGGTCTAAGCCAGGCGGAAGCCTAACCCTAAAATAGCGGTCAAGGGAGTTCAGGCATTTCAGGCACCTTCAAGGGATGACACCACCCCCATCTCCACACTAAATTGATGTCCTCTTGGGAATGAACTAGATCTATCCTACACCGAATATCAACGCAGCTGCTGTCTATGCTCTCGTGTCGGTGGTAGCACGTTGCTGCACCTGAACCACTAATGGGGATCCTGAAGAAAAGTGGAGAACCTTCGACCAGCTGAGGAGAGATGAGTACCGGAAAGCTGGAGGTTGAGGCGGGCGGCGTTTCCCAATAACACCAGGACTGGTGCGGCTGATGGAACTATGACGATGCCATCCGGCGGAAACCTTATGTGTTATACTGACCGCGGTGCCCGAGCAACATGGCCGATGCCCGGTGGAGCTGTTTTTGCAGCTATAGAGGAGATTGACTTTGGTTTCACCCCCTTAGCCGTCACCTACCCAGCCGGACATTGGACATTGTTTTACCTCGTCTCTCCACTGTGTTTCCTTTCCCTCCCCGCCTCCTCCCTCCGTGATCCTTGTGGCTGACTCCCCTTCCCAGCCATATCTGACCTTGTTTTTTTTTCCTACACCCCGGTCTTGAACTTTCACCCCCCCAACCTCCCTCATGCTCCAGGTAACGTGTATATGTTTTTCATTTTATGCTGTGGTAACTAATGTAACTTTGTGCAACTTGTTCTTATATAAAGCACTCTGATACCCCCGGGTCTAGCCAGCGCTATATAAAACTCTTCAAATAAACAAGCATTTGCAATGCAATAGGTCTCGCATTTGCGAGAGTTTTAGCTATTGGCACTGTAAATGACAATGCCTTCTATTCATGTGTTAGTTTTTAAAACATAAATGAAAGGCATTGTCATTTGCAATGCCAATAGCTTAAACTCTCGCACATGCTAGACCTATTGCAGTGCAAAAGTTTTTTTTTCCATAGGCCATACTAACAGTGTGACATTTACAGTGCGGCCCGGCAATGATCACATGCAATTTACGTAACAGTCCTTATTTAAATAGACTTCACTGCGTGCGATTTTATCTTTTTTTCCTAGCGCAATTATTTGTTTATTTATAATTATTTGTTTAAATAATTTTAAGGAGCTTCATATGTAGATTATTCTATATTTGTTTGCACTTAAATGTAATAACTGGCACTATTTTGCCCCGAAAATTAATACATTTTTTGTAATCATTTTATGGTATTAGAAGAAATGGTTTTAATTAACTGTAATAAACATGAACGATTTGTGAAAAAGCCACAAACGTCACTTTGAGGAATGGGATAGTGAGAGGCAGTTAGAAATAACAAGAAAGGGGCGTGCTTAGCCAGTACACCCACAGACGCCTCAAACTAGGACCGGTATGGGCACTGAGGTGACAGGTGAATGCCTCAGAATAACCACTGCCCACCCGGGTAATCGTGCTCTATGACCCTTAACTTTCAAACTACGTCCTAACTATGATGGAAGCAATATGCTGGGTGCGGCCGGCAGCCCTGCGGACTCGTGTCGTTCATCCTTGGAGGTCACGACTGCAGTATTGTTCTGTAACAATCCAGGCACTGGGGCCACATGAGGGATGACTGGGATAGTCCATCCATGCAGGGAGCTGTCTTCTGCCCTCCTTCAAGTTCGTGTTTTCTCCTCTCCAAGGGACGAAAGAGGAAACGGAGTCAGAAAGAGTCGTGGAGAGGTGGACCAGAGCACACAGGGGGAACAGTAAGAAATGTGGGCAGAGCGACGGTAGAGGAGGCAAGCAAGAAGAGCTGTAGAGAGACAAATTGAATACTGATGTATTTAGATGTGCAGATCATAGAGCATACCCACAGTCTTTGGAAACACTGTGGAGAGAGGGACAAGGGGAGAGTAGAAGCAGGGAAAGCTGTGGAGGGAGGGGCGAGAGGAAAGGGGAAGCAGGAAGAGCTGTGGAGAGAGGGACGAGGGGAGAGCGGAAGCAGGGAAAGCTATGGCTAGAGGGGCGAGAGGAGAGCGGAAGCAGGGAGAGCTGTGGAAAGAGGGGCGAGAGGAGAGTGGAAGCAGGGAGAGCTGTGGAGAGAGGGGCGAGAGGAGAGTGGAAGCAGGGAGAGCTGTGGAGAGACGCGCGAGAGTAGAGTGGAAAAAGGAAGAGCTGTGGAGAGAGGAACAAAGGAGGAGATGCAGAGCAGGAACACCTGTAGAGTGGGACCATAGCAGCGAGGGAGAACTGAAAAGGCGGAGAAGAGTGGGATGATAAAGGTCAGGGAGAGCAGGAAGAGCTGTGGACAGAGGGACTATCACCAGAACCACTGGAATAGTGCAATTCTGCGGTTTGGGCGTTTTCCACATAATTATGGATGTGCCGCATTTGCACCAAAATCCATCATCTACAGCATAATCAGCAGATTTTAATAAAAAAATAGTTTTTAGCTCAAGTGGTTTTAAAGTTGATAAAAATGCAGTGACCGGTGTTGCGCAGCAGAAGGCCGTTCGCAAAGGCTGACTGCCAGCATTCTATTGTTTAGTGCTGTATTTGGGTGCCATACTGGCAATAATGAGATGAATCATCATGTGTATTTTGTGTAATTTTACTTGTAATCCACTTACTTCTGGGCACTTTTCTAAGCTGCACTCTGCCAAATTCCCCCGCGCAGCGGATAATAGCGCTGCTGCGGGTTGAGATCGACACTGATGCCATCCTCGCGCCAAGACCTTGGCCACGCCCACTCTTACGAGGCCACGCCCATCACACACTATATCAATGTGCATTCCCCAAACGCGCAGCGGGCGAGCGCAGCGGGCGCGCCGTCAGCGCGCCGAAGGCGCGCCAAGGGGAAGCCCGTCTGCGCCCGTCCGCGCCAGACCGGGCCCAGGGGTCAGCCAGGCCGGCCATACCATCACTTACTCGGCCGACTCCCTGAGGGATCTACAACTCCCCAACCTCACTCCCTCCCCGTCTACCATCAGACGCATCTCCATGACCGGTATCTCCCCATCTGATCGGCGCCCCACCAATCTGGTCACCCCCCCTACCCAGCCTACCAAGAGCAATACCACCATCAGAGTTCTTTATCTTAACACCCGCTCCTTGGTTAAACATCACGCCGACATCTTCATCCTTCTATCCAACGAGAAACCGGACGTCCTCCTGCTCACTGAAACTTGGCTGACTGCGGACTCGCTTCCTGACATTCTGGCGGCCCTCACCCCAGACTATTACATCCTCCGTGCCGATCGGCCAGGAAACCGCCCTGGGGGCGGGGTAGCGGCCATAATCTCCAAACGCCTTAACTTCATTTCTACTCCATCCATCTCACTCCTGGGAGTAGATAACCTTATCTTCAGCCTAAAAACGGATAGCAGGGCCTTAACTCTCCTCCTTCTTTATCGCCCCCCCAACCGATGCCTTCCTTCGCAGCCACCCTGACCGATAAGTTGATCAACCTTCTCACTTCTCACCCCAGATACGCCCTTTTCGGCAACCTTAATTATTGGTTTAATGACATCAACGCTGGGCCCCACGCCTTGGAGGTCTTCGAGGCTCTCACTAGCCTCAACCTGTCTCAACAAATCACCTCACCTACACATATTAAGGGCCACATTCTAGACCAAATATGGACCCAAAGCCTAACTCTTTCTCCCCCTCCGTCTCACCCTGTACCTGGTCAGACCACCACTTAATAGATACCACCCTTACGATCAGTGGCAATCCCCCCACTGATGGCCGGTGGTCTATCTCGCAAATGGAACGCCTATGACTCCGAAGGATTTCTTGCGACTCTCTCAGACACCCGCCCTGCCCTCGTTTCGCGAACCAACATTGACAAATTAGAAAGTGACATATGCTTCTGGCTGCAGTCAGCCAGTGACCAATTTGCCCCCTTAATCAAATTTCCCCCGACCAGACACCACAACTCCCACCGTTGGTTCTCGGACGACCTCAAAAAACTTAAACTGAAGGTACGTCAGCTAGAAAGGGCATGGAGACGCAACTACTCCGAACCAGCCAGATCACAATACACCTCAGCCCGCAGAGACTACAAAATCGCAATACTTTCAGCCAAATCAACCCACTTTTTCTTCGGACAACAAATCTAAAGACATTTTTAAAATCATGAACGAACTGACATCTGACGACAGAACCCTCCCAGGCCAAACCCCCACCCAAGAAACTTGTGACACTCTCAACCTCTTCTTCGTCGAAAAAATTAATAAATTCAAGGCATCGATCTCCACCGTCCCTCAGATCACCACTCCGGAAACTCCCCTTAACAACATTTCCGCCTTCACCGAATTCCCCCCCATCAACCCCATTTCCCTAGTACAGCTTGCGTCCCGGATAAAATCAGGTTCCCCGAACGATGGCTGCCCACCCTCAGTCCTACGAAGTGTATGTCATTCCTTACCTGAATGCATCCTACTTCTCTTGAATGGCTCGCTCAGCACAGGTACTGTTCCCAGATCCTTCAAAGAGGCCATCCTAGTCCCGCTACTTAAAAAACCTGGCGCGGACTCAGCGGAACTCTCCAACTATCGCCCCATTTCGCTTCTGCCCTATTTTTCAAAACTTCTCGAAGCACATGTCACTAGATGCCTCTCCAACTTTATTGAGACCTCTTGCTACCTGGAGCCTAATCAGGCCGGCTTCAGGCCTTCATTCTCTACAGGCTGGCATCCAGGACCCTGCCCTCAGCTGGATCCGGTCTTTCTTGTCTGGTAGAACCCAAGCCGTCCGGCTGGGCCCCTACACAGCACCCAAGACCCCCACAACCTGCGGAGTTCCCCAGGGCTCCTCCCTGTCACCTTTACTGTTCAATCTATACCTTCGGCCCTTACTCCACTCACTCCGTAACTGGGACATCACAGTTTATAACTATGCCGACGATCTGCAGATCATCTTTCCACTCAACTCTCCCAATGCGATAGATAACTTTCACTCCGTTATGCTCCACATCCAAGATTGGATGAATTCCAACCAATTGAAGCTGAACCCCGGGAAAACTGAGCTTCTTCTCCCGGGCTCCAGCCCCTCTTTCTGGGGAACCCAGTTCTGGCCCACTGAACTGGGCCTCCCACCGACCCCTTCGATCTCTGTAAAAAGTCTCGGCATGACTATCGACGCCTAACTCTCTCTCCGACCTCATGTCGGCTCCGTGATTTCATCCTGTTCCTTCCAACTCAGAAAGATCCGGAAGGTCAGTCACCTGCTCCCCCCACTTGCTCTGATTCAAGTAATCATATCTCTTGTGCTCTCCCGCTTGGACTTTTCCAACTGCATCTACCACGGACTTCCCAAAACCCTTCTCCACCGCCTTCAGGTGGTCCAAAACCAGGCAGCTCGTATCATCTTCAAATCTCCAAAATGGCAATCTGCCAAACCTCTGATGCATAAACTACATTGGCTGCCCATAGAAAAGAGGGTGGCCTTCAAGTTGGGCTGCCTCACGTTCAAAGCCCCCCACTGCCCCAGCCCTGCTTTCCTGACTTCCCTCATCACTCCCTACTGTCCAAAAAGCAATCATCGCTCTGCTCATCTTAAATCACTTGTCATACCCAAAACCAGAACCAACAAATTTGGCGGACGAAGGTTCGCCCTTTTGGCACCGAAGTTCTGGAACTCCCTTCCCTGATCATCAAATCAAGCAGCTCCCTCCTTCATTTTAGGAAGCTGCTCAAAACCTCTCTCTTTCCCCCACCCTGCTAACCCTGCATTAACCCCAGATTGTGTATCACCTTTGTCCTATAGCGCCAGGAAACCCATGGTGTCAGTGCGCTCTACAAATTTCATTTAATAATAATAATAATAGTAAAACTGACAAACTAATGAAGTGATACCATCCCCCAAAACTGCAACATTAAGCAGCATAATTTGCCTTCTGTTGCAGGATGATTAATCAATCGTGCAGCTTAATTTGGACCACCCTTGCCGCATAATTCCAGGGTCCCTGACAACATTGGACGTGGGAGAGAAAGAAGAGCTGTGGAGGGTAGAACGGGAGAGCGGGAAGAGTTGTGAAAAAAGGCTGCAGAGAGGAGAAAGCAGGGCGTTTAGAGTAGAGACTGAGTCCAGAGAAAAGCAAAGAATTAAAATAATTAGTGGTTTGGTGAAGTAAATGTCGGGTTCTGAGAAGACCGTATTCTCGCTCCCCTTTTCAGCTGGAGTCTGTTTCCGTGGAAACCTACACTGGTCCCTGAATGTGCACAGGCACCACGCGCAGTGGTGGTCGTGGGGACGAGGAGGGAGGGGCGCCTGCGATGACCGTCTCCCGGAGGCACCAGCACCTCTTTGACTCAACAAGGGCTGGATGCTGGGGGAGAACTGATAGGAGGTCCGCGTGGGCGGAGCATGCTAGAGTTTTACTGTGCCTCACGCCCTTGTTTATCAACACTGCGAGTGCTTGGAACTGGTTATACGTCACCATTAAGAGCTATATTTAAGTTAAAAGCGCCATTATATTTAGTGTGAAAGGAGCAAAGTATTGCACTTTTCAAGTTTATACACTTTCAAGTCTATTTGCGAAGTTGCTGTTTAAACGTTTATATTTACAGCGTCGTGAAATAAGAAGACCGCGACAGTCAGCGCTGGAATATATAAATGATGTTATCACGGCCCTTGTCCCTATCTGTGCTGAGGTTTTCTTGTCGCCATGGCAACTCCCAAACAGATAATGCATCTGAACAACAGCGTACGAGGGAGAAAGTTCAACCCTCAGCATTACGCCGCAAGCAAACAATCCAGTCCGGGTGGGCGGGGCCTAAAGTAGACAGGACGGTCACCAAAAAGCCTCACTTTCAATCGGAGGCCTGCATTTGCCATAAAGGATGACGTGCGACAATTGAAAGCATGGGCGGAGCTTCGACCCCACTTCTGAAAGCAACCCGACGACAATAGATCTCGCATAGCGAGCAACGCACGCGCGGAGACACTAGGCGAGACCTAAAAATAAAGGATCAACCTCCTTATGAAAACACACCAGGCCAAAAAAGCTCTCCAATGCCTGGCATAAGAGACAAGTGCAGAAGACCTACGACAAGCCTGCAAAGTCACAGCCAACTGTTCAGGGAGCCCCAAGCCCTAAGCCCCTCTTCTCAATCACCATGCTGTCAAGTGCAACTTCCTTAAGGTGCCTGGGGGAAAAGCCGGAAAAAACAAGGGAGACGGAACTACAGGTAGGACTAACTCCAGGGCGCACAGCAACAAGTACAGGAGAGGAAAACAATTATCACGTGGCCACCTGGGCGCAATCAACACCACCCGGGCCCGCTCCCTTTGGACCCGAACCAGAAAAGCCCTGACCAGCCGAAATTGAGGAAAAGCGTAGAGCAGGCCCTGAGGCCAAGGACCGGTCAAACCGTCGATCCAGAGATCCGCCAACCCAAAGAACAAAACCGCCCCACCTTGCCATTCCCCGGACCAGCAAACAAGACTATGACGAGGCGGCCCCAATGAACCACCAACTGGCGGAACAAACTGGGAAGCAGATAGAAATTCTTGGACGAGGGAATGTCCCTACTCAACAGACCGGCTCAGACATTCTCCACCCCCTGAATGTAAAGAGCAGACCGCCCCAGAACCCAGTCCTGAGCCCATAGGAAAATGTCTCTGGTCATCAAGTTCAGGGATCTAGACCTAGTTATCCCCTGCCTCTTGACATAGGACTTCACCACCAGATTATCCATTTGAACCACCACCATTTGTAATTGCAGAGCATCCTGAAAATGGAGCAGCGTGAGCCAAATCACCCGCAACTCCCCCCCCCCCAGTTCAGGAGTCCTGCAGAGGCCAACACCCCTGAACCTGCTCCGACTTCAGCCACACCCCCCAACCGGACAGGATGGCATCCGACGTTACCACCAGTGGAGCCAGGGGAGACAACGAAACCCCAGCCAGAAGATGCTGGTGGCAGAGCCGCCAGGAGAGGTCCTACCAGGTTCAGTCAGTCATCCGTAGCGGAGCCAACAGATACTTGGCCCCTGGAGACCACACAGCCAGAAAGCAGTTGGCTAGGCAAAGAAGGTGAAACCGGGGCCAGGGCACAAGAAAAACCACTGAAGCCAAATGCCCCTGCACCCTCAATCACTCCACTGCCAGAGGAGCCTCCTGGGACATCAAGGCCTGAACCTGTGTCTGCAACGAGACGAGTCGCCTCTCGTATAGAGTAACACTGCCCTTGAGAGTCTGAAAACGAGCCCCGATCAAGATCATGTCCTGAGAGGGGGGCCAAAGAAGATTTCCACCAAATCACCAAAAATCCTTGCCCCTGCAGAACCTCCAAGACCCTTTCGACCTGAGCAACAACAAAAAAGACACCTCCGCTGAATGAAGCAAGAGATCGTCCAAATAGGGATGAATAAACACACCCCCACAACATGAAGGATAGCCATCAGTGGCGCAAGGACCTTTGTAAAGTCCTTGGAGAGGACTTGAGGCCGAAGGGGAGAACACAAAACTGAAAATGGCATCCTCTACCACGAACCTCAGGAATCGCTGAGAGGAGGCTGTGACAGGAACGTGGGGAGAAGCGTACTCGAGATCCAAGAGGGCAAAAAACTCCTGGCTAGACCAGAGGAACAATCGCCTTAATGGCCAGCATTCAGAAGTGAACAGCCTGAACCCAGGATTTGAAACACTTCAGATCTAAAACGGGCTGATAACACACCCCCTCCCTCACCCCCAAGACCTTCTGAACCAAGAACAGAATGGAATAGGCCCCTGACTCTGGCGCCCTGCAAATGGCCTGTTTTACCACTAACTGATGGACACCCTCCAATAGTACCAACATTCTCAGTCGGGCAGCCGGTACTGGAGTCATACGAACACCTGTCTGGGGGAGGGAGTCCCAGGGAAAAACGAGCGCTAAACCAATGGGGAAGAAAGATGTCCCAACACCAACCAGGACACAAATAAAAACTGTATAAACAACCAAAAACGGGACCAAACCCATCCTAATGTCTCTCCAAGCGCACTTAGTTCCAGCCAATCCAGCCGCACCGCAACCCGGAAACACAGCCCCAGGCACCAGTAGAACGCCAGGCTCCATCACGGCATCCACACGCAAGCGCTCCACACCCCTCCAAAGAGGAGTCGCAGGAGGAAGCCGGAGGATTGCTGCCCAATGCACTGCACGGCCGTGACCAGCACCCGATAACCCCCCCCCCCCCCCCAACCATGCCAAGGAGGGGAAAACAGCCAAGGTAAGTCTCACTCGAGACAAAAAAAGAACAGGAGGTGGTGGGAGAGGGAGGTGTTTTTATACGCTGAGGGTGGGTCTTGGGGAGGCAAAGGGCCTCATTTGTGAAAGGTGAGGGAGGAACGGGAGGTAATAAACATTCTCCACCACGTGGAAAATTTGCATGCGCGAAAAAGTTTTGAAAAATGAGTAAAAAAATGGGAAATGTGTATTTTTGCTACTACGTTTTCCTCCACAACATGGTAATAAAGATCTTAGTCTTACCATTTATATGTGTTTGCACAGAGGGAAACTATCTGCAAAATGTTTATGAATACCCACAAAACTGTGAGCCTGTGCATATTAAATGAATTTTGCAGGACCCAACTCTGCAACAGTGTCCCCCACAATGAATTCTGCAGCACCTACCTCTGCGACAATGTCCCCCAACCAGTGGAAAATATGCCATAATGTCATTTTTGTTGCCACTGTAATCACAATTGAAAATAGTAGAATTCCACAATCAAGCCTTTGTAACAATGTCTTTCACAGATTCTGTGATTTAAACACTGGTATTACGTCTTAACATATGTAGCGATTCAGAAGAAGTACTTCACCTAATTATTCCAACCACCAAACCCAAACACTACAAAACCAAAGTTGATAACCAGCTGCATGGTTCACACAGAGGAAGCATGCATGATGCTTACAATAACATGGGGACTAGGAGAGGAGAAAGGGAAGAAGGACAACTGTCTAAGTAAGGATGCAGGATTTTCTAGCTCTGAGTGTCCGGACTGACAGTGTGAGGGGTAGGTCGGAGACCCATAATGTGCATCAACTGCCGACTTTCGACACGCACAATAGCATACCGCACCGACCGGTCTGACTGAGGCACTATACCTATTAATTAGTCGTCTACTCCCAGGAATATACTACATACTAATGTAAGGTATACAGGGCATGATTAATGCATATTTCACAGAATATCCCTGTTGAATAGATGAAGTTTAATTGGTCCTGATGAAATGCTGTGATCCTAGCAGACAGTAAAAGGCATGAAACAAGTTGACCCTAGCTCCTAAAAGGAGCACTCCCATAGACTACCCAGGTTTCACCAGGAGACCTAGACCCCCATACAGGAACTGCACACTCCTCTTTTCTCGGTTCACAGTGCTTTTTATGCACAGCTAAGTAAAGCTTTCTGTACAGAACCACAAAAAAGACAAATACCGTGGCAAAGTCAATAGGTTTCATGTTTGTACAGTGCGCTCTTGGCTTTGTCAGTGCTTATGTTTGTGCAGAGCAGCAAGAGCAGAGACAAGGATCTGAAAAATGAATGCGACAGAGTAAATTTTTGTTCTGCAGCATTAGAGGTGAGTGAGCCCACAAATTACCAGAGAGAGCCGAGCACGAGCGGAGGGTCTGGATGGACTCTTAAAGTCTGTGCACGAGCCGAGCCCTGAAACTTTTTGTCAAGTAAACTGTGAAAGACACCATATAAAAATATGATAACTACTTCAGAAGTGAATATCTTTAACATGCAGAAGCGTTTCAACTTGGCACATTAGATTATATCACTGCATTGACAGGCATTTATTGAAAGAGGCAGTTTTTAAACATGAACTTAAAAATATTCATGCCTACTAACACCCGCCATGATAACAATGCCATTAGTGAATTTAGAGGGAAGCCATTTGTCAAGAACACCCTTTATGTGGCCTAGATTCATACACAGAGCAAGATTATAGTTTAATAAATCCAATAGAAGTGCTTGTGTAGCACACACTCTGAACTCACGCATTTCAAAGAGCTCTCAAATGCAATGAGGAAAACGGAAGCACAGTGAAATATATTATCTGCCTAAGGTCACAAAATTTGGTCAAGCGGGGAAGCCAGAAAAAATCCCAGGCTTTCTGATTTACATTGTGACATTCAGCCACTAGATGTGTAGGTCTTTACCTTGCATGTTTAACATCAACGCTTAATGTGTTTTTGTTCATTCTTGACTCGTTAGGTCACAGCATGGGTGGCAGGCAGAAGCCACATGACGCGTGGCTCCTTTTGGGCTCAACTGTAAAAGAGAACCTCTAGCTGAGCCAGGGATCTGGTTCAAGTGTGGCTTGGGCTTTAAGTGGCTCACCCACCTCTATGTAGCATTCATTTTAGAGGCTTTTTTCAGCACTTGCTCCCCAGTTTCACTGGGTGACACTCGGACTGTAAAATAATGCCTTGTGTTTTCAATGGTTTTGGAAAGACACCTTCAAATAGCCAACAGAAAAAAGACAAGATTGAAAGTTGTGACTGACAACTCCTCAAACCAATGGCTGACGGTTCCAGAGGAAAATAAGCTAATGGCCTGAAGAAGACCTACCCAAGGGCCTTAAACTAAGAATAGATTACAATAGGTTTGCCAAAAACAACACAATCGGTAAAACCTAAAAACAATAAGTCAGCCCTTTATCTATACACCCAGGATCAGAAACAACATTCCTGTATAGATCAGGACTGCCCCAACCCCGCTGCTGTTCAGGAAAGAGCTCAAACGCAACTCTGTAAGGAACACTACATCACAGGCGGTCAGTCCACTTCCGCTCTAAGAATCCGGTCACAGTCCACTTCCGCTCTCAGAATCCAACTATCTGCAGTTGAATGCATCTTTACCTTTGCCCAGGTACAGCGCGTCGCTGCACAAATACTCCAGTGACATCCGTTCATGGGGGGTATAACCGCATGAGCGCACTACATGATAAACAAAATGGAGGCCGTCGACAAATCCAGGCAGCGAAAAGTATTTGAAGGGTCGAGGAAGAAAGAAACACTTCGGCCGCTCCAGACAGATAAGACTTCAGTGTATTTCATGAAGTGTAGGAATACACTGGAGCACGTTTCAGTTACAGGAACGATTAACCTAGGATTACGGAAACCTGTCTAAACTGTTTATCTCGCAGCAATAAGAAGGCGTCACAGTTTAGGAGCCCGCTGAATGGAGCAATTGTTTAAACAGAAGGGAAAAATGCCGGCATCCACTGGAGATGAAATAAGCATTTGAGCAAAATGAAGGAGCAATTTAAAAGCCTTTGAAAAAAATCAATATCGAGCCGGGGAAGAGCCGCCTTTTTGAGCATTGATGGGCCCCTAAAGCTCTTCACACATTGTTACCGACTCTAGCAGCGGGAAAGAGAAAATGACACAGTTTGCGCCGGTAGGCTGCAATCAATACTGAAGTTAGTAAAGAGATGCTATTTCACATCTGACTGGCCAGCAGCCTACTTTCACCAGCCTCTGCTGATAGCTGTTTGTTAACAAGTCACTACGGGCTGAGGAACCAGATTCTCCTCAGGACGGACACAAAAAATAGGCACTTCATTTGCGCCTCTGTGCGCACAATTGGAAAAGGATGACGGGCGCAGATCAGCAGGTCGGTGTAGTCCCTCGTGATTCACGGTCTCACCGGCCACAGGCCAGGAGGGCTGTCCAGAGGGCTGGATGCTTCAGCCAGGCACTCCATCATCATGAGGCACTTTCTGGTTTTTGTAGATCTGTACTTAAAACCTGGGCTTGTCAGTGCCGCTGGCTGGACAATCTTAAACTGCAGCCAAAGCACACATATAACACACATTGTGCAGGACGTGTGTGTTTAAAACACGATTTATTGCTGAACTGATGAACGGACCCCTACCATGGAAAGTCCAGCACTGCCAATAATTTGTGTTCAGAATAAATAAAAGATCCCTAGAGTTACGTAACAGACCTCTCTATTAAAAATTAAATAATGGCAAAAGAGATACCAGCTTTAAGGCAGTAAAACCGAATTTGCTTTAATAGGAAGGTCGAAACTCGTGCCTAATTCTTGTGGTTTCATGTATTCTCTGTCAATTGTAAATAAAAACATTAAAAATCACAAATACCCAAATTACCAAATGGTTTAGGAATAATAATCCACATTTGTAAGCATTTAAAGGTTTTTTTTTTTCGATCATGGCTCTTAACTCCCATTCCTCTGTGTATAGAATAAGCCACAAAAGTCCTACCAGCATAAAATAATGCAGACATTCTAGATCCATCAAATCACAAACACAGAAACGTAAAAAAATGACTGTACAGCCCATTCATAGTTAGCTTCCACTGTACCAGAAAACTAAGTTGAATCTGCAGATAAAATTAACATTTGACTCTGCCAGACCATTTATAAGAGATTAGGCAGGCCAGACCATCCTCTTCAGTTGGGGCAATGCCATTATTTAGCTCTGGAAATAGCTGCCCACTATAACCACGTCTGAGTCGCAGACACTCTGACCTTTCCTCTTCGCCTCCAGTAGCTTATTTTAGATGATGAAGCCTCATCTTGCTCTGACTTTGTTGACATCATAGGCCTTCAATTTCCAGATCCAATTATATAACAAAGCTCACACTGCCCCTGCCCCTCATTCAGTCCACCACAAAAGCATCATTAAAACATCAATATTCACATTCCCAAAACACATGATCAACTTTGTAGGAGGCTAGCCATTCTGCTTAGCTTACCACCAGGAGCCAGACCATTCGGAGTAGCTTACCACCCTACCACACTCTCGCTGTTGTTGAACCCACTATTCATTCAAATTTATCCAAATGGCTTCAGGACTCTACAGGTGGTGAGTACTTGAGATAAGGAAGCACAACCAATTTTTCAATAATGAAGTGTACACCTGACATGACATTATATAACACTGCACTGGTGGAGCACAATTTCACACTGACTGACCAGAGCAAAAGGAATATGCTACTTACCAGTATGCATCTGTTCTTGCCATGTAGAGCTGCAGATCTACACACTTTTGCATAGATCGCCATCTGGTGTTGGGCCCGGATGTTTGCAGTCTGTTTTTCCTCTTGGAAAGTCTTTGGAAGTCACAAGGTCGGTGACTCCTCCTTTGGATCGTATTGCGCATGGGCTTCGGCTCCATCCTCAGATTGTTTTTCGCCAGCAAGGAAAGATGGAGCGTAGTAATAACAGTGAAGAAACCCATGTGTGTTGTATCTAAATAAGATAGACTGGAACAGATACAGGTAGCCGGGGAGGCGGGTGGGCGTGTGTAGATCTGCAGCTCTACATGCCAAGAACAGATGCATACTGGTAAGTAGCATATTCCGTTCGAGGCATATGAGCTGCAGATGACACACTTTTGCATAGACTATATAGCAGTTCCCAACCTTAGCGGCGACCACCGGTATCTGTTGCAGTTGTTTGAAATAGTGTTTTTAGTACAGCCTGGCCCACACTAGCTTGTTGCTTGGTTTGCACATCTACACAGTAGTGTTTAGTGAAAGTGTGCGGTGTTGACCATGTAGCTGCTTTGCAGATATCATCTAATGGGATGTTCCCTAGAAAAGCCATAGAAGCCCCTATCTTTCGTGTAGAATGGGCTTTAGGGGTAACGGATAGCGTACGTTTTGCTTTGTGGTAGCAAATCTGGATGCATTTTACAATCCTCCTAGCTATCCCTGATTTTGAGATGGGGTTGCCTTTGTGTGGTGGAGAGGAAGAGACAAACAGTTGTTTGGTCTTTCTGAAAGGGTGTGTTCTTTGGATATAGTAAAGTAAGGCTCGTTTGACATCTAGCGTGTGTAGAGCCCTTTCTGCAACAGTTTGAGGTTGCGAGAAAAATACCGGTAATTCTTCGGATTGGTTTAGGTGAAAAGGGGAAATGACTTTAGGTAGGAATTTTGGGTTCGTACGGAGAACAACCTTGTTCTGGTGCATTTGAAGAAAAGGTTCTTGTATGGTAAGTGCTTGTATATCACTGACCCTTCTAAGGGAAGTGATGGCTACAAGAAAAGCTGTTTTCCATGTGAGAAATTGCAGTTCACATTTATGCAAAGGTTTGAAGGGCGGCCCCATTAGCCTTGTGATAACGATATTTAAGTTCCACACAGGTGAGGGTGGTACTCTGGGGGGAATTATTCTTTTTAGGCCTTCCATGAAGGCTTTAATGGCAGGTACTCTGAAAAGTGATAGGTGCTGCCTGTTTTGTAGGTAAGCTGCAATTGCTGCGAGGTGTAGCCGAATGGAGGTATATGCTAGATTACACTTTTGTAGGTGGAGTAAGTAGCATATGATGTGTTGTATAGACACGTCTAGAGGATTGATTGTGTTATGGCAATACACAACAAATCTTTTCCACTTGGCAGCGTAGCAGGCTCTAGTGGTAGGGCGTCTAGCTTCTCTGATGAGGTTCATACAGTCAGAGGGAAGGTTTAGGTATCCGAATTCTAGGATTTCAGGAGCCAGATCGCAACGTTGAGCTGAGCTGGGTCCGGGTGTCTGATCTCTCCATGGTTCTGGGTTAGGAGGCATGGTGAGAGGTGTAGCTTTTGGTGTGGCACTACCGAGAGTTCCAGCAGCGTGGTGTACCACAGTTGTCTGGCCCATGTTGGAGCTACTAGGATCAGCGTGAGGGAATGCTGTTGTAGCTTTCGCACCACTAATGGAATTAGTGGGAGAGGTGGAAAAGCGTACGCAAATATGCCTGATCAGTTCATACATATCGCATTGCCTTTGGACAATGGGTGTGGGTATCTGGCGGCGAAGCTTGGGCATTTTTTGTTTTCGTGGGTGGCGAATAGGTCTATTTGTGGATGCCCCCACGTTTGAAAGAACGAGTGAAGAACCTGCGGGTGAAGTTCCCACTCGTGGATCTGCTGCGTCTGTCTGCTGAGCAGATCTGCCATGGTGTTCTGGACTCCTGGGACATGTTGGGCTAGGAGAAAGATTTTGTGTGTAATTGCCCATCTCCATATGCTCTGTGCTAGTTGAGAGAGCTGTGGAGAGTGTGTGCCGCCTTGTTTTTGAATGTAATACATGGCCGTCATGTTGTCTGTGCGAATGAGGAATGCCTTGCCTAAAATTTGTGCCTGAAAGGATTTTAGGGCTAGAGAGATTGCTAGTAACTCCAGATAGTTGATGTGGAGTAACTTTTGTTGCGGCGTCCATGTGCCTTGCACTGTGAGGTGTAATAGATGAGCTCCCCAGCCGGAGAGCGATGCGTCTGTTGTTAGTATTATTTGTGGAACCGGGTCCAGGAACGGTCGACCTTTGGAAAGGTTTGTGGTGTTCCACCACTGCAGAGAGCAACGGGTGCGACCGTCTACCAACACCAGATCTGTCAGTTGCCCCAGGGCCTGGTGCCATTGTCGCGCTAAGCACTCTTGGAGTGGACGCATCTAGAGTCTTGCGTGGGGCACTATGAAAATGCAAGAGGCCATCATCCCTATCAGTTGCATGAACACTCTTGCTGGAAGGGAGTGTTGAAGTATGAATCTTTGTCGCAAAGCCTGAATGCTTGCAATCCTGGCCGGATTAGGGTAGGCTATTGCTTTTGAGGTGTCTATGGTGGCACCGAGGTATTGTTTTATGTGGGATGGTGTTAGCTGGGACTTTTGGTGGTTCACTGTGAAGCCTAGTTGGTGAAGTAGTTGGATTGTAGTGGCGGTGTGGTGTACACATTGGTTGTAGGACGTGGCTTTTATCAGTCAGTCGTCCAAGTATGGGAAGACGTGAATGTGCTGTCTTCTGAGGTGTGCCGCTACTACCGCTAGGCACTTGGTGAACACCCGTGGTGCTGTTGTGACTCCGAATGGGAGCACTTTGGACTGGTAGTGTTGCCCGTCCACTACAAATCTGATGTACTTTCTGTGAGCATGGTGTACTGGAATGTGGAAGTATGCGTCTTTCAAGTTCAGTGTGGTGAGAAAGTCGTTCTGGGAGAGGAGCGGAAGCACCTGCTGGAGCGTTACCATGTGAAAATGGTCTGAATGTATGTATGTGTTTAGGGGCCGGAGATCTAGAATAGGTCATAGAGTCTCGTCCCTTTTTGGCATTAGAAAATATAGGGAGTAGACCCCTAAATTTTGCTGATTGACGGGAACTTGTTCTATTGCATGTTTTTGTAGGAGGGAGATTACCGCCTGTTTTAGTAATGTGGAATGTTCTTGTGACATTGGGCGTTGCCTGGGTGGAATGTTTGGGGGGGTAGATGTTAATTCTAGGCAGTATCCTGACCGAATAATTTGGGTCACCCATTTGTCTGAGGTGATGGTCTCCCAGACATGAAGGAAATTTTGTAGTCTGCCCCCGACCGGAGTGGGATGGTCTGGAGGGAGCGGGGGGAAGTCATTGGGTAGGCGGTGTGGCAGAGCGAGCGGTATTTGTTTTGCCTCTGCCTTTATTATTATTTCCCCTATAGCCGCCTCTTTGATAACCCCCTGTGAAGGTGGACTGAGTGGGGGATTTGTAGGAAGTGGACGCGCTATCTCAGGAGTAGCCTCTAGATGTACTCCGAAAGGAAGAGCGGCGAAAAGAGCGCCTGGGAGGGTGTGACTGCAGGGCTCCCATGGACTTCACCGTATCAGTGTCCTTCTTCATTTTTTCGAGGGCCTCATCTACCTTTGGGCCGAATAGGTGTTCTTGGTCAAAGGGATGATTTAGGATGGAGGCTTGCACCTCTGGTTTGAAACCTGATATTCTTAGCCAAGCATGGCGACGGAGGAGGACGCTAGTATTAATGGCCCTGGAGGCTGTGTCTGCTGCGTCTAAGGCACAGCGTATAGAGGTGTTAGTTGTTGTCTTACCCTCTTGAATTAATTCATTGGCCCTAGTTTTGTATCTTTCAGGGAGGTGGTGCATTATGGTTTCTAATTCACCATAATGTGCCCTATCGTATCTGGCCAATAGCGCTTGGGTGTTGACGATACGCCATATATTGGCTGCCTGGGACGCAGTGCGCTTTCCTGACGCGTCCAGTAGCTTTGACTCTGTCAGGTGGTGGTGCTTCGCCTGACGCCTGGGAATTTGACCTTTTTCGTGCTGTGGAGACTACTAGGGAATCCAGTGGCGCTGGCCTTTTGATATAGGCAGGATCTGTGGGGGCAGCTTTGTACTTTTTTTCTATGCATGGGTTAATGACCCTGGCCCTGACTGGGTCCTTAAAAACCTCTGGCGCATGTTTTACCACCCCCTTGAGCATAGGTAGTATGGAGGTAGACCTATGTGCGGTATCAAAGGTGTCGAGGAGGAAATCCTCTTCCACTGGGTCAGTGTGTAACTCTACCCCGTGATAATGTGCCGCCCTTTGAAGTAGGTGGTGGAAACCTAATGAATCTTCCGGTGGAGATGGCCTGGAAGGGTAAAGGTCATCTTGTGGGACGTCTGGAATATCTGGGTTATTGTAGTTGTCCCATGGGTCTGGGGATCCTGTAGGGGTGGGGTCTTGGGGCACATTGGTCCCCCTGATCATCATCGTCTGGAGACGGGGTCGGAGAGCGATGAGGTGGGGGTGGAGAAGGCGGAGGGGGCGGAGGTGGAGAGGGTGGAGGAGGTGGAGGAGGTGGGGAAGGTATTCTGAAAGGGGAGGTGGCAGAGTCCTTCCTCTTTGGAGGTGGAGGCGGAGCCGGTTTGTCCAAATGTCTCTTTTTGGAAGAGAGTGCCAAATGTCCAGTTTTTGGATCCTTGGTGAGAGTTTTTTTAAAAGGATCCGGTGTAAAAAGTTCCTGTGACAATGTTTGGTCCGTCGGCATCGAAGTCTTCGGGGCCGATGACTTTTTAGGCTTGTCTGTGCCAGTTTGCTTAGCACTGGGCTTGGGAACCTCCGATTTTTTGGTCGGCGCCGAGGTGGGCTTCGGCGTGGAAGTTTCGGTGCCGAGGGCCTTATGGGGCTTGGTCGGTACCGAAGATGGTGTCGGTATGGAAGCGCTGGGTTTCAACCCCGAGGGCTTCGGTGCGGAGCTCGGTGTCGAGGTAGAGGCCGGTTTCTTTTTCGGAGCCGAAGTGTGTTTCTCGGCACCGCTGGCAGTCTGGCTCGAGCCCGAGCCGCCGGAAGGCTTATTTGGCTTCTTCACCGGGCCCGAAGGTGGGGTGTGTGAAGCAGTGTCTCTGGTCTTGCCCAGGCCAGGAGGCGAAGGCGTGACCGAAGCCTTTTTGGGGTTCGGCGCGGGTGTGGGGGGGGGGGGGGTATATTACTCACGACCCTCTGCGCCGGAGTGATGTCCTCCAGATCGGAGTCGTCGGCCTCGGAAGCACTGACGAGGTCCTCTTCGGTGCGCTGCTGTCCCGGATCTTCGATGTCGTCTCTGAAGATGTCGACTGGAACGGAGGTCGAGGAGTGTGCCATGTTTCGTCTGGCTCTTCGGTCCCGAATAGTCTTTTTCGATCTGAAAGACTTACAGGCCGGACAGTCTCGAGCCTCGTGTTCAGGGGAGAGGCAGAGGTTGCACACCTCATGAAGATCGGTGTGGGGGAATTTGGACCCACATCGAGGGCACTTCTTGAATGGAGTTCTTTCCATCAGCCGGGACCGGAGCTTGGGTAGGCCCGAAGGCCGCCGTCGACGACTGTAACCGAAGATTTGTCGATGAGAAGGATTGAGGAGATCGCGATGGAAACAATACCGCGATGTGAGGTGAGGATTCCGCTTCGATCGTCGAACTGGAAATGTTCGGAACCGGAGCGCGAAGATAACATCCGAGCCCGATGGCGGAAAAAAACAATCTGTGGATGGAGCCGAAGCCCATGCGCAATACGATCCAAAGGAGGAGTCACCGACCTCGTGACTTCCAAAGACTTTTCAAGAGGAAAAATAAACTGCAAACATCCGGGCCTAACACCAGATGGCGATCTATGCAAAAGTGTGTAATCTGCAGCTCATATGCCTCGAACATGCATTTTTCTTAATCATTGACCACAACAAATATCGGTTTAGCACCTATTGGTTGGTGAAATGTGTTATATAGGAACTAGTGCACTGACGAAAATTTTAGTACACAGCAGAGGTATGACAGGTGCATCTCAACATATATCTTAGGTTTAGCCAGTGGTGGAGGTTGCGGAGTCAATCTGACAAGCTCCAGAGGCTGGCAATACTGTTGTAAACCAGCTACTGTGCTCTAAACAGCCACTTTTATGGTATGGCCAGAAAGGAGGAACCCTATCACAGTATTTTTTTTATCAAAACCATGCAGAGCCCTCACTCCGAAGTTTGTTTCAGGTCTTAAGAAAAATGGAGTAATGAGGATGGGTCACCAGCAATGTATAAGAGAATCCATTTAGATTCTACAGTATTCTCCTAACGCACTTCATCGGCGGCACCTGCTGATATACAATATCAGGCACAAACTCATGTTTCAGAAAACACCTGAAACACTATGAGGCAGGAATCAAATACTTGCTTTAAGAATATTTTAAGGAAGTTGATGGAGCAGAAAAGTTGAAGAAATTTAGTAAACAGCATACAACTTTGGCACGGATTGACGAATCTTTACGAAATGTTCCAAAATAGTGCTATGTTTTACTTGGTTTGTGCACGCAAAAACTGCTGAAAGGAATTACACATTGGCAGAAAGCTAGATCTTGGTCTGCAGATTGTTTCTTTTGTGATTTGGTGTAAATCCGTTCAGTAGTTTTTGAGAAATTAAGGTTAAAAAATATCTGGATGGTTGGGTCCAAGAGAGTCTCATGGGAGAGCCAATTCAAAAACAAAATGTTCTGATTACCCCTGCAAATTTAATAGTCCTTCCGTCCCTCGCCACTGCTGATGCTTACATTTTAGCAAAACAGTGCAGGTTAGAGTCTGTATGACCGCCCCATCAATGAGTTCATTGACAACCTACATGGTTTGCAGAGTGATGCTCCCAATCAAACTCCAGCGGTTCTGGCAGTAATTCAATTCAGGCTCCGGTGTCACCCTGTCTGCCGAACTCTGGACGGGTGCCTCTGTTTCCGTGTAATCGTGAAGGGTGAAATCACGGTATTGATGGGGCGGTCATACAGACTCTCACCTGCACTGTTTTGCCAAAATGTAAGCATCAGCAGTGGTGAGGGACGGAAGGACTATTAAATTTGCACCTTTTCTTGGAGTACTTTACACAGTTATTTTACGAGGGACTGCACGGACTGCCAGCGTGTAAGTGAAAGTAAATACTTACGTTTCTTGTCTATTCAAGACATAATGCAGAAAGTGTTCATTTGGGAACTGATAAAGTTGAAACAATATAAAAAAACGATTTTTGAAGTACACGCAAAGATTGCAGCCGTTTATTTCGTGTATTGGACATTTAATGGAGTTGCTGTTGATGGCGGTGTTCTCCAATGAAAATGCTCAAAAAGCGCAATTTAAATCAAGGGGAATTGTGGTGCAACTGCAGCTGTGCACTGAAGAAGGCATCACGCCGAAATGCATTTGCTCATTAAAACTAATAGTGTCCCGTGAGTGCTCCGTGTCTGAGCTCCATATGTGTGTGTGTGTGTGAGTATATATATATATATATATATATATATATATATATATATATATATATATATATATATATACACACACACACATTCTTTAGCAAAAACGACTTTCTCAATGAGGTTAGATATTTAAACCTCAATAGGAAACATCTTAGAATAATTGTGATAGCATTTTATCAGGCGAAGGTACAAATGAGGAGCAACAGCTGTTCTAGCTGAACCACCACAGAGAAAACAGTTTTTGACACTTAGCCACCATGAGGGTACACTATTGCAAATATGCAGTGTGGCAATATTCATACATTAAGCATCACGCCCAGTTGGTTTCCAAGGCACAGGGTAAGGTTGACTTATTAATATATAAAAATAGACTTTCCTTCATAGCAAAACCACTTTAATGTCCTAGTATTACTGCAGTGTTATAAAAACTGCTGCCTAATGAGAGCACAGTGGTGTCCTGGCAGCTATATATTTTGGTCACCTATGTGGGTGTTGTACATGCAAGCTGCATCACATATATGAAATTAAGTTCCTTGTCAAAGATGCAATTTCTGCATCATCTACCACTGCCTTGTAAGAAAGGTAAATAGACAAAATGAGTGAAACTAATTTTGGCATCAGCATTTTATAGCTCAACAGTGTCACAGAGCACAGACCCTTAATAGAAAACAAAACAGAGTCCAGGAAAAGACTGAGAATGTAGGAGGACTCTGCAGAAAAGGTGGAATTCCTACACTGACCCACACTTTTGGATCTATTGCAATAAGTTTCTCATAAAGCAGGAAACAGGAGGAAGTGGAACTTTTAGAAATCTAGACTAGCGGACACCCATAAGCCATGCATACCTTGAAGCAAGGGGAGAATGACACCGGTTAAAAAGCCCAGAGAAAATGTAAAGAAATAATGCTTCATGAACTCAGATACTCACAATTGAACCGCAAATAAAGTTAGCATCAGTGGACAAAAAAATCAGTTGGATGGAGAACAAGATATGCTGAGGACATACACATTGTCTCAGGACGATGAAGAAAAACTTACATATGTAAATGGAGTGGAAAGTAATTTCAGGCTCTCAGATATGGAATGGTATTTTCAAAAGTCAGAATTAGACAATAATTGTATGAATGATTAATGTAAACGGTGGCAAGCAAAGAATAAACATGTATTTACATTTCTGCTCCACTAAAGGAGCAAACATTATTTCACATTGTGCCCATACTGTGAAGGCCATTTTAAAATCAATTAGAAAGATTCTAACAGACATTTACTAATTCTACTTCTAATTCTGACAATGTTACTCTATGATTGAACAAGAGAGCAGATGTTCTTGATTTAAATAAACAATCTTAGCACTGTATCAATTCTCACTAATCTGCTAATGGTAAAACGCCGTCCAATGTTGGAAAAGCGCATGCATAAGATATTAAAAATAACTGTAACATAGCATAAATCCACAACTCTCTGTTCCTCTGTCACATGGTCTGAAATAACACAAAACTAACCTTGGTCTTCTGTCTGCTTCTCAAGCTTTTTTTTCTCTTCTCTGGCTTTGTCTTCAGGATTAATTGGAATTCCAAGTTCATTGCGAGGGATTATTGTACCATGGAAAGGACACTAGAAAAACAAAAACAAAAAGTAAAATTCCAAATCGTTTTCAACCAAACATGTTTAATTATAAGAACTAAACCACAAGTGTGAGAAATTGGGTTGTTGGTTGACTGGGGTGTGAGCCCTGGTCAAGCAGCAATGGCCAATCCTTAATTAGCCTGTGCTCAACCCTCTGGTAGCTTGGCACAGAGCAGTCAGGCTTACCTTAGAGACAATGTGTAAAATATGTGTGCAACACTTTAAACAGTTATAAAGTGAAAAAACACACAAAAAGGATCCCACAACAAGTTAGAAAAATAGAAATTATTTATTTTGTAAATAAAACAAGACCAAAACTACAAAAATCCAATCAGTAGAACCAGAGATATGCAGTTTTAAAGATTTTAGTGAATAAAGCGCCAAAAAGCACAAAAGCACCAACTGCGGGTATCTGGTCACGCCGGACCATGCCAAAGTCACAAGTTCAGGCTGATTCGATGGAGCGCGGGAAGGCTATAGAGACACAGTTCGGCCCGCCAAACAAAGTTCCTTACATCTTGGTTTGAGGAGCGTTGCCAGGATCCGTGTCGAAGATGTGGTGTACAGCCGAAGCGATGCGTCAGTTTTAAGATGCAGCAGACTCCAATGCGAGGGCCTGCAGCGTCATAGAGGATCCCGTCAACGGGGCTTGTGCTATGAAGTCTGGCGTCAAGGATACAGCGCGCAGTCCTCTCCCTGTGGAGAGGGGTCCTGAGTGTTCTGTTGTACAGAAGCTGGTTCCCCAGTCTTCTTACCTTTTCTCTTGGTTGGTTGGGCCATTATTTTAGGCTCCAGACCTACTTTTTCACCCTTCCTCTTGCTCTGTGATCTGGTTTGCACACACACCAATTCAGGGATGCCTAGCATGGCTGAATGGGCCTTCAGCTCAACCTCCCAGATCATTTCCTAGCAGACATGCAGCTGGCAACTTTGGAGAGACCACTACCTGTTTCAGGCCAGTAACTCCCCGCCCCCCAAGCTTAATGTCACCATGACCATGAGATGACTAGTGGTGACACTGTCAGCATTGGTGACTTGGTAAGTTTTTCCAATCAAATATTGCTCAGGGGAAACCAGTGTGTCTTTCACCATAGTGACACTGGCACCTCTATCCCTCAGAGCTTCTACCCTAGTTCCATTCACCCAGGGGTACTGCAAATATTTCTTTAAGTTGGGTGGCCACACAGCTGCCGTGGCAAACTCCACTTCCCCCAGTGAGACTAGACTTGCCTCAGTGTGTTCCCAGATTTGCTCAGGGTACACTTCTGACCCCATCTGTAAACTTGGGCCCCAGGAGTAGCTGTACTGGGTGCCTTAGGGGCTTTGTTGTGGGGGCAAGATTTATCTACAGTTAGGTGTCCTGACATCTTACAGTTATTACACCAGGCCTTTAAGGGATCAAAGTTCTTCCTCCTTTAGGGTTGAGGCACATAGGGAGTAGTTTGGATCCCACCCCCCTGAACAGGTTTTTGGGGCCCTTTGGAAGACTCAGACTTTTTATCTTGGGGATTCTCACCACCTTTCCCCCTGGGGAGGTTTTGTGACCACTTTCTTCTGGTCACCCCAAGTGGCTGTCCTTGTCACCCTAGTCTTGACCCAGTGGTCTGCCTTCTTTCCCAATTCTTGGGGAGAAATTAGACCTATGTCTACCAAATGCTGATGCAACGTTTCATTTGTGCAATTACTCAATATATGTTCCTTCATGAACAAATTGTACAATCCAGTAAAATCATGTACACCATGTCCAGCTAACCAACCATCCAATGTCTTTACTGAGAAGTCTACGAAGTCAATCCAGGACTGGGTCTGGGTTTTGTGAGCCCCCCTGAATCTAATTCTATACTCCTCAGTAGTGAATCCAAATCCCTCAATCAGAGTCTTCCTCTTGAGGTCATAGGATCCTGCCTCTGGCCCAGAGAGGGTCAGAAGCCTGTCTCTGCAGTTACCAGAGAACAGTTCCCACAGGAGTGCCTCCCAGAGAGGTTTCTTTAATCTTCTTATTTCACAAGCCCTCTCAAAGGCTGTGAACCATTTGGTGATGTCATCACCCTCCTCAAATTTAGGGACAATCCCTTTGGGGATTTTAGGATCAGAAGCTTCCTCCCTATCCTTGTTTTTATTATTGCTGCCACCATTGATGGGTGCTAAACCCATCTCTCTCCTTTCTTTTTCTAGAGCCAGGAGCCTGGACTCTAGATCCAACCTTTTGGCCAGCCTTGCTAAAAGGCTGTCCTCTTCACTGGTGGGTCCCCCAGTGATCTCTCTGGTACCTGGTTCAACTCTCTAGGTTCCCAGATGCTAATTCTTGGATTTGAGGGTATGGGGGCCCTTTCCTCCCTAGGGAATAGTGTAGGGGGGTTATTATCCTCCTTCTCTTCTTCCCTTTCCTCATCTGACTGGTCATCACCATGTTCAGATGGGTGGTCCTTAGCATACTCAGCCAAGAGCTCCTGGAGCCCTAGTTTGGTTGGATGCAGGCCCATTGGTACATTTTTAATTTTGCATAGGGACCTAAATTCCTTGAAAGACAAGTGTAAGTAAGCTGTGAGGTCGAGCTCCTCCACCAGGTCCATGTTATTATGTTAACTAATAGCTGGGTTTGTTTGAGTCATTCTAACCTGACAGTTCTATTTTTTTTTATTTTTTATTTTATAAAGTTTTATATAGCGCGAACCAGATCCCGAGGGATATCAGAGCGCTTTACAAAAGGAAGGAAAGGAGAGTACTATTCCTGTAACGATATCAAGTACGAATGCCAACCAGTATTAGTCACACAAGAGAAAAATAAATAAATAAATAAATCACATACCAGTGATACACAACAGAAGGGAGGGAGAATACAGCTCCAGTAATGATATCAGATAAGAATACCAAACAATTAAAGTCACAATAATCACAAGCAGGTGGTACACAGCGAGTAGTGAAATAAACAGGGCAATAGCAGGCTGCTACGAGGGGCAAGCCTTACATCCGAGGGGGCAGAGAGCAGAAGCACAGGATGGTAAAAAGTATGTAGAGTCAATCAACATCTGTTGTAGGATCAGAGGTTGCGCACAAATGCACATCGCCCAAATTACGGTAAGAATTTGTTCATTAGGAATCTTTTGGCTTCAAGTTTGAAAGCAGTTATTGATAATATTCTGCGTAAATCCGGGGGAAGAGAGTTCCAGATCTTTGGTGCAGCACCTGAAAAAGCACGTAAGTACTCTTTTTATTCATGATACGTGGTTTCAGGAGGAAGTTGTTAGCGCTTCTTGAAGTTCTCTCACCACATGATCATTCAAGCTTTTGTGCAAGTTACTTGGGTGTGTTGTCATGCAAGGCTTTGTGCGCTAGAACGATAATCTTTAACTGGATTCGGGCTTCGTAGGGCAACCATTTAAGAGACTTAAGGACTGGGGAGATGTGCTGGTTTCTTTTGGTACCAGTAACTAATCTGGCCGCAGCGTTCAGTGCTGACCTCAGTGGTGCCAGGGTGTACTTGGGAAGGCCACAGAGCGTAGCGCTGCCATAATCTAGCCTCAGCAAGACCAGTGCTTGGACCGCTTGTTTGAAGTCATGTTGTGGAAGGAAGGGCTTGATATTTCTGAGTGTCCTCGGTAGGTGATTAGCTCCCTTACATACGTTGCTAATATGATTTTTCATATTCAGGTGCTTGTCCAAGGTGATTCCGAGGGATTTGGCAGAGTCTATTATGAGAGGGGTGCAACTGAAAGCAGTGAGGTGAGACAGCCAAAGGTCTAGCTTGATGGAGTGGTTCGGAGGAGAGATGAGAAGGAATTCAGTTTTGGAAGTGTTGAGCAGGAGGTGATTCTCAGTTAACCAATTTTGAGTAGACGTTAGTGTACAATTGAGTGAAATTATGTTGTCCATGGATGAGATTTTCAGGTAAAGTTGTGTGTCGTCCGCGTACATATGGAAGGGAATGTTCATGTCATTTAGAGAATTAGCTAAAGGTTCCAAAAAGAGGTTGAAAAGGATAGGAGAGAGGGCGGACCTTTGGGGTACACCCATGAGAACTGGAGAGGGCTGGGAGAGGGAGTGGTTTGCCTTGACTCTTTGTGTTCTGTGGAGGAGGAATGAGGAGAACCATTGTAGCACCAGGCCTGAGAATCCCATCCTGTTCTTCAGAGTGGAAATGAGGTTGTCGTGATTAATCGTGTCGAATGCGGAGGAAAGATCAAGAAGGATCAGGAGGCAGGAGCCATTTTGATCGAGTATATTTAATATGTCGTCAATAACGTGTGTGAGTGCCGATTCTGTGCTATGCCCCTTCCGAAAACCTGATTGATGTTGGTTGAGGAGATGGAAATTCTCCATGTGAGCACAAAGTTGGAATTGTACACATTTTTCGAGTAGTTTAGCTAGCGTGGGGATGTTAGATATGGGACGGAAATTATTGAGGTCAGAATTCTCTGCAGTTGTTTTTTTTAGTATGGGTGATACCTGCGCTGCTTTTAGACAGTTTGGGATCGTGCCTTGGGATAGAGAAGCGTTTACTATCCTAGTCCATGTGGCGATGAGAGCATTCTTGATCTCTTTGAAGATGGACGGGGGCAATGGATCACTTAAGTGGTTGGATGGATTGATGTTCTGAAGAATCCTGTAGATGTCTTTTTCACTGAATGGGGTAAAGGTGCTCCATGAGGCCTTTTTCTTGATGATCAGGTTTGTGAGGTTGGGCTTATCTATGACCAGAGGAGGTGCGGAACCAGAAACTGGCAGGAGAGCCTTCTTGGAGGCAAGTTCACTGGAGACGAGTCTTGATTTCTCAATGAAGAAAGCAGAAAATTCATCAACAGACAGTGGGCTGACATTGGAGACAGCGTGATTTGTACCCGAGATTGATTGTTGTTTGACCAGTTCGGAGAGTTTCTTGGGGCGATTAGCGGCTTGATCTAGTTGTTGTCTGAAATAATCTGCTTTAGCGCACTTGATTTGCTTGTTATATATACTCCTGACCTCTCTAAGGAATTTAATGTGTTCCAAGGAGGGATTTGACTTCCAGGCTCGTTCAGCTGCCCTGAGGTTGCGTCGTTCTGTGTTTAGATTGTCATTGTACCATGGTTTGGATTTTTTTGTTGAAGTATTTTTTAGTTGGAGAGGTGCAATGTCATCCAAGATTTAAGAGATGGTCAAGTTGTAACTGTCGGTGAGTAACTGAACCTCACTCAGGTCGGCTTGGGAGGAGAGGGCAGTTTTACAGTGGGCAGCTAATTCAGCTGGGTTTATAGATCTGAAATCCCTTTTCCAGATCTTGGATTTCATTGGATAAGCCTTCCTCAACTTCACCTCCATATTGATATAGAACAGAATGCAGTGGTGGTCTGACCATCGCAAGGAGTAATGGATTCCAGTGTGATAGACTGCCCTTTCGAGATAATGAGGTCTAAAGTTTCACCTTTGTTGTGTGTTGGCTGGTCACAGTGCTGCTTAAGATCATGATCCTTCAGAAAGTCTTTAAGGCAAGTAACCGCTTGGTCATTATGATTAGACCAATGGAGATTGAAATCGCCCAGAAAGATTTGGGAGATGGCCGAGTCGACATTACTCGAGATGATCTCCATTATTTGTTCAATGAAAAGGAGGTTGTCTCCAGGAGGGTGATAAAAGGTGTGAAGTTTGCAGACCGGCCGGTTGTTACTTGCGATGTTGAGACAAAGATATTCACAGGCAGAGGGCGGAGAGGACTCTATGTGGGAAATCGAAAGTGTGTTTCTATGAATTCAGGCTAGGCCCCCTCCATGCTTCCTAACTCTGTCTAGCCTGATTATGTCGTGAGTAGGCGGTACAAGGAGGTCTAAAATAGGAGTGGAGGCTGGATTTAGCCAGGATTCAGTAAGGATGATGATGTCAAGATCATTGTATTGAATTAAGTCGAATATTTCGGAGGCATGTTTACTGGAAGACCTGCAATTGAGTAGTACACATTTCAAACGTGGAGGATTAGTGGCTGAAGGAGTCTGGGTGAGATTCACACACGTGAGATTGTCTTTATTGAGGACTCTAAGATTATGAGGAGGTTCTCTGTGTAGATTAGGAAGGATGGTTTGTATGTGCTTTGGCACATTCTAATCCTCTACCCTGACTATAGCGACTTATTTTTCTAAAATTCTAATGGGACTTAAGCAAGGCCCTGACAAGACTTTTAGTATTTTGGAAAAGACCAATCAGAATTCTAAAGCCAATTTTAAGAGTTCTGTCATGTGATCAGATGGTAACCAAGTAGTCCAACAAATGCAAGTTTGTATCCCACCGCTGATCCACCAGTACTGGAATAAAGTATTAGAAGACATTAACATAAAATTGGATGCATATTCTAAGGAATTACAAGAAGGCAAACTTAGAAAATACAAAAGAGATACCCGGGATTACAAACTCAACGAGGTGTATACTTGGGCTGAGGTTTATGCCCAGAGGAGAGCATATTTCAAAAAGAACACCAACACATCTTCAGAAGAGAGCGTGGCAACCAAAGGAGATACAAACATAAATAGAGCACCTCCAAGGATTGAAAAGAACAGAGATATTGCACGAACTGTAGAGGGAGAAGGATCAGGCACCCAAGCCTCCACTTCTAAGTCTTTTTTAGCTCAGGAGACAGATATCAGTCAACCACCGGGAAAATCAGGAGGAAAACCAGGAGAAGTCAAAGAAAGACTAAGACAGAATTTGAGAAGCCAGAAAACAACTTAGTAGTCAACATCTCATCCATTGAACTTACCTCTAAGCAAATTAAGATTCTAAACAAAGGATTGGGATATGTACCAACTTATCACACTACAGCGTTAGAGAATGAAATAGCCTTATTTAAGTTCATGAGAGTTTTACGTTATTTTTTAGCAACGTTGCCTACTACTGACATAGAACGGCCAGACCCCGAAGTCATAGAATACAAAAAGAAATCCACGTTTCAAGCCCCAACATCGCATAAAATACTCGATGCATTTGAAAACCTAGTAAAGAACGATCTCTCAAAGATAAAAGTCAAGGCATCCAAAAGGACAAATTTCACTCAACATGACAGAAGCATTTTGAAATCTCTGACACTTGACACTAGAATCGTTATACAAAACGCGGACAAGGGCGGAGCGATCGTAGTCATGGATAGGACATTTTACATGTCAAAGGTGGGCGAACACGTTTTGGATTTTAATACCTATCTACTGCTTGACCAAGATCCCACTCAACAGATTGTTTCTACTTTAGACACCATACTTAACAAAGCTGTTGAGATGCGCTGGATCACAAATACCACTAAATACCCCTGTGGAAATATGGATTTTTCTGGTCAGTTATGTCCCCTATCTTGGACCCCAACGGTTCTATGTGCATGTTACAAATACATGTATGTTCCCTCCAGTTCCAGTTATGAAGACGCAAACACATGTGCGTCCACCGTCAACATGTCCTCTTTCAGATCAGCCATGAATGGGCCGGATATTCCATTCCTAAGTACGAAAGGCCACCGGCTTTATATGGTTCACTTATGCCATTTTTACAGTCCAGGCAAGTAGGCCCTGATTCTGTCATCAAGCCTTTCTTTCTTTCTGCCTCTGAAGCTCCAGTCTGAGCCTGCATCTGTGACCATGAACTTTGTTTCATTCCCTGCGCGGCTCACGATGCCTGACATCAGCTTGCTGCCTGCCAAGAACTGTATTCCACCTTCGAAATTATCTGCTCCGCTCCCTGCCCAATGCATTCCTGTCTAGTAGTTTAAGTAAACATTCTTCCAGCTACCGAGCAAAGGCCCGGCTTCTCTGTCTTTATGCAAGTAATTCATAGCCCTGTTACTATGGAAGATTCCTGCCCTCGCATCTAGTGTAGACACTTAGACGCTTGTACACGCACTAACAGTCAGTATAGTCAGTATAGAATAAGATTCTACTCTAAGAGACCTCTCTTTTGGATAACATAGTTCTTTAAACATAGGATGTTAGATATGATTTGGGATTAGGTTGACTTGACCCTCCAGACTTCTGTCGCCACATGTAGAGCTAAATGTCAAGTCCCCTTCACCCCCTAGTTGCACGTCAATCATACGTCATGCTGCTGTGCGCGCATCTCTGCCAAGTATTTCTGCTGACATTGCGAAATTATTTCATAGGTCCACCCATATGTGACATCACAACCAATGACGTTTCCTTGTTACTCCCAATTACGCCTCCTCCAGCTACGCATGTGAAATGTTATCTTTGCTATCAATTGTTACGCCTCTTGCATTTGCCTCACTGTAATGCCTATTGTATAAAAGTGATTAATTATCAATAATGTATGTACTTCACTTCCTGAACCTTCGTGGTGATGGAACTTGGAGCAACCGATTCGAATCGTCCATTGGAATAAAGCCCATTCCGAACCTCTAATACCACGGATTCTGCCTCTTATTTATTGAGCTATCTTTATTATGTTCTGTATCAAATTAAGTCCCGGTAATTAAATTATTTACCACATATATGGCGCCCGAATAGGGACACTTTCTCATCTCACGCGCCGGCGGTGCGTTGCAGGCCCGGTCTCCTGCCACAGCTGGACGGACAACAACGCGTACCAGCAGGATTTCCTGTATCTCCCTCCGGTCAAGCGGGGGCGACTGAGGCTGCGATCAACACCCAGACGAGGCGGTGAGAAGTGCGAAGTATCCCGACCAGAGCCTAGCTGAGAGAGCAAGATCCGAGGTATACAGAGGCCCACCAGGTTTCCGAAGCTCAGAAGTGTCCGAAGTTGTCGAGTCGAGTCCAGTCCGGTCCAGTTCAGTTCAGTTCCGTTCCGAGGCCTTCCGTTCCGAGCTACCCGGTGAGTACCATTACTGGGGAGGCGTTCTGGCGTGCACATAAGTTGTGCCGGTCCAGACAGGTTTGGGTACACAAATCCGGTCTGCACTGTTTTAGCAGTGTATCTGTACTGTTTAGCAGTATATCTAGTATAGCAGTGTATCTGTACTGTTTAGCAGTATATCTAGTATATCAAGTATATAAATTCAGAATAATTCAGTTAATGCCGAGTATTATGTTTAGTGATTAAGTTTCCTTAGATCGTCATCATCATCGTTGCTCAGTTAAATGTTAAATGTTTTTAATACGTTCTGCATATTGTGGTGTGAATGACTGTTCATTATCGTGTTTTATTGTATTAAGTTTGTCCAAAATCAAGTACCAGATCAGTTCTCAATATGCCGCTCTTTTCGAAATTAAGACAGATCACAACTAGAAAAGGGGTACTCGAAGAAGCCGTTCCCATTCCTCCTAGGGACACTCCAGGGTACTTCATGTATCATAAACATGGCCTAGACGCCATATTATTTCTTGATCTATGGGTAGACTACACTAAGGAATTACCAGAAAGTCAGAGGTGGCCCGCAGCTGGGACCTGGGATGCAGATTGCATCGTGAAAGTAGAGGAAGAATTATGGAAAAAGAAAGCTAGACAATCACAGAAAGACGCCATTGAATTATGGCGTAAAGAATCGTATAGACGTACAGAAAAAGCACGTAGACAGGAAGAGAAGAGTAAAGAGAATTCAAATAAAGTCCGAGAAAATCTATTAATTGAAGAAGGTACACGAGTGAAATCAGAACAAGTAGACAGACAAAGAAATGCCCTTATGAAAGATATGTATCCCCTTCTGGCCGAGGGATTACCTAAGGCTACTCCGGGGATACCAAAAGACTTGCCACCCCCATTATTTCCAATAAAAGTACATCCTAAGGGGCATCCTAGAACCGCAGAAGATGTTTTTCTTTCCTCATATTTAGATGACGCAGCTCCGGAGTATGCTAACCCCGCCCCACATAGACCGTCGGCCGGGGAGGTTCAACGCCAAGATCCTGTATCTGTATCCTTACAGCATCAAATCCTGACACAAGTTCCGGCAAGCACATCTGTTTCCACGTCTGTTCCTACAGCTGCTTCTACAGCTGTGCCCACACCTATAGTTGCTGTATCGCGTTCAACGAATCCTTTCACGCCCGATACCCCAGACGGGGCTACCGGAGGTGCTACCAATATTTTTTCTACGCCACCCAGAATAAATAAACTTACTTTTCAAGAAACAGCACATCCACGTACCCCCAAACTCATAAATGCCCGCACGCTTAAAGAACTTCTAGTAGATTGTAGATATGACCCTGTGCCCGGCAAAGAGGACGAAATGATCATGGCATCATTACGTATCAGACGAGCCGCGGTGTATTTGGGGAAGTTACCAGGAATGACTGTGCATCTAGATAATATATATCATTTTGTCCAAACAGGGCGAGATTCTGAATGTATTAACAGAGCTATGGAATACCAGAAAGTGGAGATACAGGGGGAACTGTTACGTTTCCTCATAAATTGTGTGATCAGAAACCAAGACCGACCGGGGGTAGACCCGGAAGCAATGCAAATTCTTACTAGATGGAGCCAGAATATATCAGAAGGGAGACATGATAAGCAAAACTGTATAATAGCCATGTGCCGAAAGATCCGTAAAGAAATAGAACGTCTACACGAAGAGAGATTAGCGGTAGACCAGTTTGAACAAAACGAGGAGGAGGAAGGATCAGGACTGTCCACAGGACAGTCAGAAACCATAGCCTATGTAGGTAGAGGAAGATCTTGTAATAGTACTAGATGTTTTACTGACCCGATACGTCCGATATGTCCAGATAATAACAGGAATTTCCAAACACCTATAATAAACATGAGGTCCCCCGAGCATTCGTTCCAAGCCGCTGACAAATTACTCCGAGAACGAAGGGGTTATCATTTTCTCGATTCTATGGATGAACAAGAATTAGCTAGGTCAGCCGTTCAGTGGGTTGACAATTCCGGAAAATATGGTGATGATACAGTAGCCCACACATTTTTGAACCTCACCCCAGATGAACAGCGTTTAGCTGGGATTTATATGATTCAACAACTTCTTATACTATATAAAAGCCAACATTCAGATCCTGGTCCGTTACCTGATATATTGACTGAATTACTCACGAATAGATGGAGAGGTTCAGGTACTAAGCTAATTAAAGAAATACTAGAATCAAGAAAGCAGTACATTCTTTTTGTATGTCCAGAACATGTCTCACTACCCATCAAGGAAAGACCGATGTATTACATAGACAGACAGAATCCCTTACGAGAAGTACACCCAATAAAGGGCGAGGACAATGAGTTTAAACGTGTATTTGTATATACGCCAATATCGAAAATAGAATTGTTAGAAATGAAGAAAGTGGTACCCAGTCATGACAAAGACCCAGCGGGTTTTCCACCGAGAAATTAAAGACATGTTACTCATGGGAGAGTATACCTATCCCGACATTATGACAATATTAAAGGTATTAATGCCTGCTGGCATTTATGAAAAACTCAAGGAAAAGGAGTGGGAGGTGGGAGACCAAAAGATAGACTGGACAGCATTAGAAAATGAAGAAAAGGCCCGAGGTCCAGGTTCGGGGCTTGGGGACAAAACTAAAGCACTACCAGGTCTACTAGTACAGGTACTGCCACGTTTATTAACCACAAAAAAGGAAGACTGGGGTGCAATCTCAGCCTGTAAACAAAAGCAAGATGAAGACACTAGTGATTTCTATGCCCGATTCGAAAAATGTTTTGGTATAAATAGTGGCATAAAAGCAAGTAGCGAATCATACCCACATCTGTTTGTGACAAAATTAGTTGAAAATTCCTTACCCCAAGTGAAGAATAGAGTATTAAAATTCGAGAGTACCTGGCAAGGTAATACCCCATCACAAATGTTACAAATGTTACAGTACCATTACAATAGAATTAGAGAGGAACAAGAACATGAACAAAGACGCATGAAAGACACGAAAATGAAAATGCTAGTCTCCCAGACAGTTCCAGCTGAAGGTCATAAAAAGGGTACGACACATTCCGGTGATTCAGCAGGACCTGTAAAAGGGACATGCAACTATTGTAAACAACCAGGTCATTATATACACGATTGCCCAGTCCTGAAGCGTAATATCGCCACAGGTATTACAAAGGAAAGACCACGGCCACTTAGACAGGATCAGAATGAACAAGGAGCCCCGCAGCATGCACAGTCCATGCCAGCTCCACAACAGTCTATACAGTTTGTGCCAGCTGCACCAGCGCTGCCTGTTGCTGCCACACAAACAACGACACGACAGCTGTACCAGACCGCACAGTATGACTATCCTGATTATCAACGATACGCATGAACAAGCCTAGAGAGGGAAGTTGACTTACCCCTTATTGAGGTCCCAGTAGACCAAGAAGGACCTTATGTACATAGTGAATTATTAGGCCAAGATAGAAATTTTTTACTTGATACAGGGGCAAGTCGAACAACCATAAAACGTAGTGAAGTTCCAGGGGCACCCCTCTCAGGCTCACAGAATATTTCCCTTGGTTTTTCAGGAAAACCTATTGTTAATGAAGTATCACAGCCTCTTCCACTTACTATAGGACCCTTGACCAGAACTACAGATTTATTGCTTACTAAATCATGTCCAGAAAACTTGTTAGGTATAAAAACACTGAAAGCTCTAGGAGCTATAATATGTTGTTCTCCGGAAGGAGTAAGATTGTTTTTACGTGATTTCAAAGGTCACTATGTGTCTCGAGACATGGATTCCCGACTGCAGACTTTACCAACACATTTATGGGCACAAGGCCCTACAGATGTTGGTTGCATGAACATTACACCCTATCGAGTCACACTAAAGGCCGGAGTGGTACTACCACGAATGCGACAATATAAGTTACCCCCAGATGCTGTAATGGCTTTACTGCAAATCATTGACGAGCTTATTGGCCAAGGAGTGGTTGTGGAGACCGACTCCAATGTATGTAATTCACCAATAATTCCGATTCTTAAACGAACTGATCCAAAGGCTCCCCCAGTATATCGATTGGTTATTGATCTGCGCGAATTAAATAAATGTATTGTACCACAATACCCCGTAGTTCCAGACATCTCTTCATTACTGACAGCTATTGATTCCGAAGCAACATTCTTTACTGTAATTGATCTCAAGAATGCCTTTTTCAGCGTCCCAATAGATCCGGAAAGCCAATACTTGTTCGGATTTAGTTTAAATGGACGAAGCTTTAAATTCACACGCGCACCTCAAGGATTTACAGAAAGCCCCAGCATCTATAGCCAAGCACTGAAACGAGAACTTGACAGTATACACATGCCAGTCAACACTGCTCTGCTTCAATATGTCGATGATCTGCTGATCACCGCCCGAAGCGAACCTGAATGTGAAAAAGCATCACTGACGGTTTTACAATTTCTAGCCAAAAAGGGGCACAAGGTGTCCCCTTCTAAGCTGCAATTCTGTGTCCAGCGAGTTGTTTATCTTGGACACTCGCTGTCCAAGGAGGGAAGGCAGCTTACACCAGATCGCATCCAGCTAATTGCAAATATGCCAATACCCAAGACACAAAAGGAGGTGCGGGCTTTCATAGGCCTCACTTCGTATTGTAGGCAGTGGATCCCTCAGTATGCATTTCTAGCAAAACCACTCATTCAATTAACAACACAGGAGGCAGCCACATCGACTGTCCTCCCTTGGACTCAGGAACACACACTAGCTTTTGAAAGCTTAAAGAAAGCTCTATGCCAAGCACCTGTTTTAGCAACACCATGTTATAGAAAACATTTTACACTCTTTGTTACAGAACGAGAAGGTACTGCCTTGTCAGTACTCACACAGGAACAAGCAGGATCACACAAACCGTGTGCTTATTTCTCTAGTACATTAGATCCCGTAGCTCAGGCTCTGCCTGCGTGCCTGAAATCAGTGGGAGCGACAGCTTTAGCAATCAGACAAATCGATGCCATAGTGTTAGGACATCCATTGACAGTCCAAGTACCACATGCAGTAGAGGTTCTTGTGAATCGAACGCAAACACAACATTTGACTATAGCGCGACTTACAGGGTATGAATTAACATTGTTTCAGCCACATATAGAAATCAGACGTTGTAGTACATTGAATCCTGCCACACTGTTACCTGTAAATGGAACAGACCCACTAGCTCATGACTGTATTGAAGTCATTACAATAACGACGAAGCCCAGACAAGATTTGACAGACGTCCCATTGTCAGATCCAGACCTGACGTTGTATGTAGATGGTTCATGTATGAGAACAGGTACAGGAGAGTTAGTGGCCGCTTATGCAGTCACAACAGACACTGAAATTATTGAAACCAAGTGTATAAATACCTTGTCCGCTCAAGCAGCAGAGCTCGTCGCTCTGACACAAGCCTGTATTCAAGCCACAAATAAAAAAGTCAACATATACACTGATTCACGTTATGCATTCGGAGTTGTACATGATTTCGGCGTGCTGTGGCGAGAGAGAGGTTATTGAACTTCTCACGGTGCCCACATTCAGCACGGACCCCTCATTCATGCCTTATTAGATGCAATACATTTACCCACTGCAATATCGATTATGAAATGCAAAGCTCATACGAAAGTTACTGATATCATTTCTCAAGGCAATGATTTAGCTGACAGAACAGCTAAACAGACTGCGCAAACTCGCACATCCGACATGACAAAGACAATAGTCCAGACGCCAACACATTGCATGATGGTTAAGGATCCCGCTCTTGATGTAATTGACATACAGACACATGCTACTCCAGACGAAATAAGGAAATGGACTGAGTTAGGAGGGATCCAAACGGATCAAGGATGGATGACGAAGGAAAAATCTGTGTGGTTCCTTCCTGATTCAATGGTCCAAGTCATTATTAACACTGTCCATAGTCCAGCACATCTACGAGAAAAAGCTATGCTAGACAGCATTCAACACATTTGGTTCAACAAACATTTACGAGCAGCAGCCAAACAAAAAGTTCGTACCTGTATGATCTGTTGTCAGTTCAACCCAGGAAAAAGCGTTCCCGTAGAACAGGGTGGATTTCAGCCTCCTGATCACCCTTTTGAAATCCTCCAGATGGATTATATCCAGATGGAACGATGTCGAGGATTCAAATATGTTCTCGTAGTTGTCTGTGCTCTTTCCCGTTGGACAGAGGCATACCCGGTTTCAGATTACACTGCCCCGACTACTGCCAAACAGTTAGTTCGAGAATTCTTCCCACGATACGGTTTACCACGTGCTGTCTACTCAGATAACGGTCAGCCGTTCTCATCCGAACTAATGAAACACGTTTCACTTTTGTTAGGCTATCAGTGGAAATTCCACTGTGTCCGACACCCCGAGGCAGCAGGTCTCGTGGAAAGACATAATCAGACCCTGAAAATTAGATTGTCCAAAATATGCAGGGAGAAAGGTGTCGACTGGGTAGTAGCATTACCAGTTGCACTCTTTTACATGAGAATGGTAGCACACTCTCGAACAGGGCTATCCCCGTATGAAGTGATCTTTGGCAGACCACCAAATATGTGGGGGACGCCTATACCACGTAAAATAACTGATATTGACTGTAATATGCTGACAGATTATTTGGCTTCCTTGATGTCTGCACTACAATCTTGTCGTTCACAGGTAGCTGCAGCTTTTCCTGACAACACTGAGGTGAAACCCCATAACGTAGTTCCGGGGGACCTGGTCTTGGTGAGGAACTTTGATCGAAAGACTCAGCTGGATCCTAGGTGGAGGTCGCCGCAATTGGTCCTGCTCACCACAAGGACAGCCGTGAAGATCGAGGGCAGAAAAGGCTGGATACATTCAAGTCATATCAAGAAATTTCATGGACTACCATCGGATGTAAAGGCCACACCTCGTGTGTCTTCACCCATTGACTCAAAGCTTCCTCTGGTTGAACTTAGTAGTCCGGAACAATATAAATTAAAACTTAGGTCTAACCCGTCAGGCAATTTGATTGTTTAAGTCCTCTCCAAGGTGAAGCGGTTGAATTTGTCTCTGACATGTACCACTTAGACCTGAATAGAGAAAAAACCCGAAAAATGTTGAAACGACATGAATACTGTAAATCACTGCGTAGTCATTGCACAGTGACGTTATTAATTTTGTTTTTCTTAAGTCTTTTAATAATTATTGCAAGTATATTGTTGCACATATATTATCCTATTTCTAAACATGTCTATAATGTTACTGCTGAACATTCTTTTAGTGACCTACCGCCGCATGAATTGTCATATAGATTTGCGCTGCGCAATAACACTTTTATTAGTATGTTACATCATTCCCATCAGACTAGTAATGCTACCAATTGTTGGATATGTGGCCGACTCCCTCCCTATCAGAACTATAAAGGAATTCTACCTCTCTTTCCATACCCGTTCACACACAACGGCTCCTGTGGAGCATGGTTTAGTTTAATTAATTCCTTAGACTCAAACACAGCAGTTTATCAAGACAATTGGGTATGGGGAAATCTGAACTTAGTTTTACTCAAAGTCTGCTACCCCGACAAGGAGGGTCGTCCCAAAAGAACAGGAACTGATCTAGAAAATGAAGTATATGGATTAGGTAATTTTACGCTTAATCTTATGATCCTAAATGTCGAATCCGAAGCCACTCCAATTTTGCCTGCCATGTCAGTATTTCCAGTAAAAGGTGAATTATGTGTAAGAAAGAATGGTTCCATACATATGGGCCATAGTAAATGCACCACTGTAGTAGAATTCAGTGATCAAGGCAAGTCGACATTTAGAGCTTCCCGCCATTCCTATTTTATATGTGGTCAGACGGCATATGTACGTTTGCCTCTAGATTGGGATGGTACCTGCTACATTGGATTCCTTTTGCCACCTGTTTTTCTAGCTCCTCCTGACTATTGCAGAAATACTCATTTAGTACACAATAGAGAAAGGAGAGATCTCCCGATAGTCGATTACACTGAAACAGCATGGGAAAAATACACAGATTTCAATAAAGGTCTCTTTCCCTATATAGGTACCGTTACTAATAGTAAGCTGATACGTAGATTAACTAGAACCCTTGAAGCAGTAGTGAACGAAACTATTTCCGCCTTAGGCAATTTAACAGAAGAGCAGTCTGCTATGCGGATTGTTGTGCTTCAAAATCGTCTTGTCCTTGACGTCATCCTGGCCGATAGGGGCGGAGCTTGTAGGGTCATCGGATCAAGCTGTTGCATTTTCATACCAGAAAATTCGCCATCTGTATATAAAGCTATAACCCGTCTTCATAAGATTGTGAGCCAGATACACCAGAATCCAGGCACTTGGACTTGGTCCGGGTGGTTTTGGAGCGTGTTATCAGCCTGGGGATGGAGAGTTCTGTCCTTCCTAGGTATTGGCCTTCTCATACTATTCAGTTGCTGCCTATGCCTACAATGTGGACCAGCGATTTGTGGTCTGTGTGCCACTTCGTGTATTCGACATCAAGATTTTCATTCAAGATCCCAGAAGAAAAAAGAAGAACAAATGATGCTATATGAACAGATCAATGGATTGATGAAGATTGATATCTCTTGACGGGCAAGTAGGGGACAAGGAGGGAATGTGGAAATATGGATTTTTCTGGTCAGTTATGTCCCCTATCTTGGACCCCAACGGTTCTATGTGCATGTTACAAATACATGTATGTTCCCTCCAGTTCCAGTTATGAAGACGCAAACACATGTGCGTCCACCGTCAACATGTCCTCTTTCAGATCAGCCATGAATGGGCCGGATATTCCATTCCTAAGTACGAAAGGCCACCGGCTTTATATGGTTCACTTATGCCATTTTTACAGTCCAGGCAAGTAGGCCCTGATTCTGTCATCAAGCCTTTCTTTCTTTCTGCCTCTGAAGCTCCAGTCTGAGCCTGCATCTGTGACCATGAACTTTGTTTCATTCCCTGCGCGGCTCACGATGCCTGACATCAGCTTGCTGCCTGCCAAGAACTGTATTCCACCTTCGAAATTATCTGCTCCGCTCCCTGCCCAATGCATTCCTGTCTAGTAGTTTAAGTAAACATTCTTCCAGCTACCGAGCAAAGGCCCGGCTTCTCTGTCTTTATGCAAGTAATTCATAGCCCTGTTACTATGGAAGATTCCTGCCCTCGCATCTAGTGTAGACACTTAGACGCTTGTACACGCACTAACAGTCAGTATAGTCAGTATAGAATAAGATTCTACTCTAAGAGACCTCTCTTTTGGATAACATAGTTCTTTAAACATAGGATGTTAGATATGATTTGGGATTAGGTTGACTTGACCCTCCAGACTTCTGTCGCCACATGTAGAGCTAAATGTCAAGTCCCCTTCACCCCCTAGTTGCACGTCAATCATACGTCATGCTGCTGTGCGCGCATCTCTGCCAAGTATTTCTGCTGACATTGCGAAATTATTTCATAGGTCCACCCATATGTGACATCACAACCAATGACGTTTCCTTGTTACTCCCAATTACGCCTCCTCCAGCTACGCATGTGAAATGTTATCTTTGCTATCAATTGTTACGCCTCTTGCATTTGCCTCACTGTAATGCCTATTGTATAAAAGTGATTAATTATCAATAATGTATGTACTTCACTTCCTGAACCTTCGTGGTGATGGAACTTGGAGCAACCGATTCGAATCGTCCATTGGAATAAAGCCCATTCCGAACCTCTAATACCACGGATTCTGCCTCTTATTTATTGAGCTATCTTTATTATGTTCTGTATCAAATTAAGTCCCGGTAATTAAATTATTTACCACACAGTCACCAATCCTAAAAGACCTGGACTTTACATGTTACCTAAAATTCACAAATATCTGCACAATCCTCCTTTAAGACTGATCGTTACAGGGTGTGGGACTATCTTTGAACCCATTGGACAATACATAGATCACTTTTTGCAGCCTTTTGTTCAGAATTGGCAATCTTATGTTAAAGATACAACACATTTTTTACAAAAGCTTCGAATAGTTACACTCGACAAAGAGATTATTTTGTGTACTCTGGATGTAAAAACATTGTACACGTCCATCCCCCACGCAGGAGGAATGGAGGCAGTTGAATCAACTATAGGAGCCGACAAAGTGTTCGTACTGGAAATGTTACATTTCTGTCTCCATCACAGTTATTTTGAGTGGGATAGCCAATTTGTTTGCAATTAAAAGGTACTTCGATGGGCTTTGCTGGGGCCCCAGCTTATGCAAATACCTATATGGCAATGTTCGAAGACAGTTTTATTTATTCTGACAAAGAATGGACAGATAATCTGCTATTATATTGCAGATACATTGACAACATTATTGTTATTTGGGGAAACAATAGGCAATTCCTAGAAACCAAAATTGTTCAATTAAATCAATTTGATGAACATATCGAGTTCACGAGTACCATAGACAAGAAATCATTACCATTTCTGGATGTTCTTGTAACTGTAGGTGATGGAATCATACACACGGAAGTTTATCACAAACCAACTGATAAGAATAATGCATTATTATTCACTTGTTTTCATTCACAGAGCCTCATCTACAATCTTCCGTATTCCCAGTTTTTAAGAGCTAAAAGGATTTGTTCAGAAGACAGCTCTCTACAAAAAAACATCATCATTCTCAAAGAGAGGTACCGGTCTAAGGGTTATCCCGAAAGCATTTTAAATAAAGCCATTTCCAAGATGTCAACCAAAACTCGGGATATGCTTTTAGATCTTCAACCCAAAAGGATTTTGAACAGACAAGTTTTTGTATCTACATTTTCTACCTGTTCCAGGCAACTAAAAAGAATTATAAATCCGAGATGGGAAATACTGGAACATGAGAGTGACTTTAATGACTTATTCAAGAACAAACCCATTTTGGCATACAGAAGATCAAGTAATTTGAAAGAAATGCTTACACATCAACCTAAGGCATCCACTCAAGAATTCAAACGAACGTGACGCTGTCAAAACTGTATACATTGTAATAATGTTATATGTGGTGACAATGTACAACATCCCCATACCGGAGAAACGATTAAAGTTGAATACAATGCAGACTGCAATTCAAAAAATGTAATTTACGGCATCAAATGCCCATGTGGATCACTATACACTGGAAAGACTGAGCGAAAAATAAAAACTCGTATTTCTGAACACAAAAGCACCATCCGCAATTGTAATCCCAAAAGCAGCTTATCAGTACATTGGCTGAAATGACATCATACAAAAGCTCAAATAAAGTTTCAGGTAATAGAGATGGTTATGCCCACACCAGGTAGAGATCTCACGAAAACCTTACTTCAGAGAGAGATTTACTGGATTAAAAGATTAGAAACTCAGGATCCGTAAGGGATCAAAGAAAAAGTAGATCTGGGTTGCTTTCTGTAACTAGGAACCATGTGGTCAGGAATGTAGGCGTTTAAACACTTAGAGAGGTGTTGTGTCATAACAAAAAACGTTTTTGAATGTTATCATGACATCGCAATGAGTAAAATTTAGTATGATTTTACTGTCTTTATTATTTATTTTCTTTCTCACTATACTTTCTTTGTTCTTCTCTATGAGCACCTTTTCCATGTGGTAAATGTTTGATAGGAAGATTTTGTGGTATTGATCAACACTTATTGTGTGCGACATTTGGTGTCTTGGCACTTTCATTTCTTAGTAATCTCAGTTTGTAGATTACAAGCATAGTTTTGCATTTGCACCATTTCAATATGGCCCCCGAAGCTCTGTTTTTATGTAGTCCTTCTTTGAGTCGTCTTTGGGCCTTTATTACGTATTCACGTTGATACGCGGGTAAATCATTTTCGCGTTCTAGCCATGTCGGGTTTAGGCGCGTTGGAAGGGTGAAGACGAGCTGAATTTATACTGTGTAAATGGTAAGATCGAGTCACTTTTTGGGATATTTAGGCGCTGAACAGTTCTAGCGTTCAGTTTGTTATAACGTTTTTCGTTTCATTGGTGTAATTCTCAGGTACACGAGGACGCGAAATCAGCATGTCAGTTCATTTATAAAGAAGCTTGGTGAGAAGAGTTTCGTTTTTGCATTCTCTTCGGGTACAACACTGCAATCTGGTTTGTTAGATGTTTCTATGGACATTTTGGCAATTGGGTTTCATTGTGAGGTGGTGATGGCTATTTCTCTCTGTTTTCATGAGTTTTCTTTCTTTTCTAACTCATTCTTTTACTCTAGTCTGGTCCCTTATTCGCTTGAGTTGTTCTTTTTGATCACCAGTTTAAACTTTGTGACGGGTTCTCAAGCAAACCTGTGCTGCCATTAACCATCTAAATATTTAAAGATTTGAATGAATCGAATTTCTGTTCCCCTGCACATTGTATTGAAACAATTATTGTTTGTATGATTTACAGATTATAGCCCCTGAAGAAGGGCCAGTGGGGCCCGAAATGCCTTGGGCGTGTTATTGAACAAAAGGATTTTATGGACACAATGAATTAATAAATATAATTGTTTTCAAGAGTCATCTGTGATTCTAACAGATTTAAATCAGTAAACTGATGCAATCATCACATATTGTTTGTGTTTTATGATGTATAAAGTCACCGATGATCTGATTAAAACAGATATTTGTGAAGTTTATTAATGCACTTATAATATTGTTTAAAGTGATACATAGCAATAGCTTTAAGGGTATAGTGCACGGAGGTCAAGTTGAGATACTTGATTTTGATTCTGTAGATTAATGACCTGTTTAGACAGCACGTCAGCCTCTGTAGCACGCCACAGCAGAAATAGTTAATAAGGCATTTAATTTCGGAGTGCTCCTCCTTTCTATTAATTTCACAGATGCAAGTCCTCCATAACCAATAAAGGTTTGGATTACTCGTTTAGACAAACTGCTCCTCTACCCTCCAAAAATTAACAAGCAGTGGCGAAAAAAGGAAGATTAACAAGCATAGAGTGTTGATAGCTTTCAAAGGATCTAATCTTGAGAAGCCTTTCTATTGTGGAGATGGTCAAAACAGCGTTGTCATGATGAGAAGAAAGATGGAGGGAGAATACCAATGCTACCCTGTTTGGCAGGTTTTTGTGATATGTTCAGATATAGTCCCCAGCTAGCCCTGTTCAGCAAGGCAATCCTGACTTCCAGATCAAAAGTGGCAAATGTGTATCTTCCTACTACTCTTTTTCATCTTAAAAAATCCATTCCATTCTGGAGGTTATTGGAAGGCATCCTTTTCTGTTGTTGGAGTGTTAAGCACTAGAACAGATAGTGTATTAATTGCTCACAAGCGCACGTGTCCTACCTCCAAATATGAGAAATGTCCCAATAACTAGTAGCCTGAGGGGACAGTTATGGTGATACATGCTCATGCAACCAGTCTATTGCTTGCTCTTAACAAGGTATTTTTTTATACAACACACAGAACACTCAATACCTGCAAATCAACTTTTTGAAACACTGCCCTCCCACCCACTGGCATCTCAAGCAACCTCTATCAACTACCCTCAAACAAGCCCCTATGCTTCAAAAATGTAACAACTTGCTAGGGAAAAGCTTTAAAACACATTACATGCTCAATTCCATCCAACAATATACTGGCAGTAGTGAAAGATAAAACATGCATCAGAGACAATACATCTTGTATACATGCATGCATGCGTTCAATTTAGCACTGAGGATATAATTTAGATGGAGCTAGGCATATCCTGACCTTCAATCGGTCCTGTCTTTGGCAAAGAGTACCATTGGGCATAGGTGCCATGCACTTGTGTTTTACAGGTTCAAATTTGCCAGCGAAAGTTATGTATCGTGTTTTTGACATTGCTGCCAGGTCTTCATTCTCCATCTCTTCATCTTCCTGACTGGGTGCCCAGAAGCGGTGTTCAGAAGCAAATCTAAGGATGAAAAGAATGTGAATATTATCAGTGCAACACCGTGGCGATCAATCAGAGTAAATCAGCCAGGATCCAATCTACCGTAAGTAGTAAACGGTCTTTCATCAGAAGCACTTACTATCATAACCCTGTCCTTATTTTTCTTTTTATATCCAATCAGCTGAACCAAGAGATGTTTGAATACCCTGCACCATGATAAGAAGCAGACAAGATGTAAAAGAGTATTTGCATTAATTACTAATGGAAAGTGTGTACATAGAGGAGCAGACTATTCAGCCTACTGTCAGATTCAGTACTGTGTAGAAAACAGTTACGCAGCATACACATTTATGATAAATCAATGACCACTATATTTCTTATGCATGCCCACGTGATGGTCTGCATTTGTTGTAAACTGCCCAACCATACACTAAACAGATGCATTGTTTTTATGCTCCTATTGCTGTAATGAACAATGTTACATTTGTGATGACTCTGTTACTGCAAGTTCATAGGCTCTCCGCCGTAAATAATGCAGCATAAATCACAAGTCAATGCAGGAAGCCCCCTTTGCAGCGTAGGTGTGCAACTATGCTAGTTATACATTCTTTAAAAAAAAAGGAGGCAATACGTGTTTTTATTCATCATGTAGCTGAGAAGTTAGTAGGAGGACTTAAGGACCAAGAGTAAGAAAGTCACCACTGTCCCCTTATCAACTTGCAGGTACTTTTTCACAGAACAGAGAGTACAAACGTGGAGGAATAGGCAGCATTGGCCAGTTTTAGGCCAAGAAAAAACAGACTGCACAAAACTGATGACCAATGTGTGTATTGCTTCAGGAGGAACGTTAAGAACTTAATGCCTCCAAAAGGTATCCAGCATCACACCCTTCAGTCCTATAATTAACTCCAACAGGGGACGATGCACAATGGCTTATGCCGCCATGGACAGACAATAGATAGTTTGATTGATCAATAGCCCGGCCAGGGTCTAGAAAAGATAAAGCATAACGTGTTGGCTGAGCAGCACAGCCTCAGCAGTGAAAGGCTGTTGGCATAGAAAAAAAAGGTATAGGATAAAAGTTTGCTCAGGTAAAACACAGCCAACACCTTGGGAATGAAAGTGAAGTGAGTCTTCAACACAATATTTGCAGACTAACACAGTGTAGTATTATTTTGACTGAGGACCTGAAACCAGCTAAAGTGCATGGTAGAAGTTACAGCGACTAGGTAAGCTGTTGCTTGGGAGAGCAGCCTCATTTTGAAGATGACCATGAAGAGTGTCTGCGCTTGTCTGGCTAAGACCAGATTGAAATCGCATTGCACTATAGAGGAAGCATTTTAATTAGGACTATCAGATGGAGTGCAACAAACTTGTTGGAGAAGGATTTCCTAGGCCAATTCCTGCACACACAGATGGGCTATCAGTAAACCTTACAGATGTTCACAATTCGATAAAATGTCTACAGAGGACATAACCTCCTCTGCTCAAAAGGAGATTGAGTGTCCCACTCTTCTGATAATCTTTGATGTTCTTTGGCAAGCGCCAAATAGCAGAACCTTACCTATTTTTTGCTTGTACTGTGCTCTAGTGCATGACCTCCTGGAAGATGTGGAGGTTGGGACCAGCTTTACTGTTCCTCTAACAGGTTGGTGCAGAGGAGGCCTGAAGATGGGAGGTTGTGAAAGTTACACCATATAAATCAAAATAGAGGGGGGGGGGGGGACTAGGAGCTAGTTGAGGTCCAGTACCCGTGCTCCATGTAGTAATATAGAACTAAACTGATGGGTCACGGTTCCTATATGGACACTCTTGTCCACATAAAGAGCGAGTGAGAGAGAGAGAGAGAGAGAGAGAGAGAGAGAGAGAGAGAGAGAGGAGACTAGGTCTAAATCTCACAAGATAGAGACAATCACAGATCTTGTGTCTTTTTGAACTCACACATCCCAAGGGATGTAATGCTTAATCAATGGGCGTTGCTCCTAGTCGGGCCGGCGCTGCAATGCCCTACTGGTCCCCGAAGGGTCGATTTGGCGGAGATCTTTTAGTAACGCCGTATGATGAGTGAGTGTGTAAGATTTTCAGTGAGAAAGAGGGTTCGTGAGAGAGAGCGAGTGAATGACAAAAACTGGCTAGGGGATACCAGAAAAGACTTTTTAATGTGTGGGTTCCCCCGACAGGTTAAAAATCCCGTAGGTTATTTGCTACAGGCTAGGCTATAATGTGCCTCAGTAACTCTTCGGTCGACATGTTTCACGCCCTTCAGTGGTCATAACGATCCCTGGCACTTCCTCAGGACCAATAAAGTTGATTGTAAAAAAGTGTGAAATGAGAATAAGGGAAGAACCCTAATGTACAAAGATGAGGGGTTCCCCTTGTGAAAACTACAAGGTGGCGTAGGCTCAAATAGTGACTGCTCTTGTTGCGACCTGGATAGGGAAAGTAAAAAAACACAGACGATAAACATAAATATGAAGAAAAAATTATTATATAGCTCTTAGTGGTGAGATGGTTAATGGCATCTCAACACAGTTATGGGCTCTCTTAATAGGCAGGAGAACCTGGAAAATAAGAACTACCTCACAAGTGTCATAAGAAAAGCTAAAAAGAGAGCACGTAATAAAAAACGCGAAGGCCTTCTGGAAAACAGAGTATGCCAAGAAGAGGACATGATGATCTGTGGAGCAACCCTCCATCAGTGTAGCCAGGTCTTCTTAACCTCTGCCAAGACCAGAGGTTTGGTCTTTGCCTGGGAGTGGCTCTGTTGGACCTGGAGGCCAAGCTTTGAGAGGAGGAAGCTGGAGAAAACATGAAACAAAAGGATGTTCTGACCTTAAACAAATTAAAAGCATTTGCTGGCTAGTAAGAGGATTGCGGCAACACAAAGTACTGCTTGGACAGTGGCTGGCCACTGCCCAAGGATTAACCCACACAAATGTCTTGTTATTACTGTTGTAGGGCATGGTTGAGGGGAGTTTCACAGAGATTCTTCACACTGAACAAGGCATTGATTTTCTCCTAGGCCTCAGATGCAGAGACCAGAGCAAGCTACATTAGACATTCAGAGATGAGTGTTCATGGTCCTAAAGATGGTGTCTAGGAGGTTGCAGGACATCAGCAGATTTCTGCTCAGCCTCTTTATTTGCTAGATCGAATATGAGCCAAGCTTGGCCCTATTCCTTGAGAAAGTAAGTGAACCGTTTGAACATCTACCTGTAGTCGTTTGCTCACCATATGTTTGTTGGCATTAGCCTCTCTGGTAGAAAGGCCCAAGGACTAGTAAAATATTTTGGCAGAGGACTCCATATATTGTATCTCTGTTCATCTGCGAGCTCAAAGCTTTGCCATTTGTGAAAGCTGTAATCTCCATAATAGAATTAGGCTGCTTTTGGGTGTCCTGTATTTGTTGTCTGGAGAATTTGAAATATCAGCCTCAAAATGCAACTTCTTCTGCTGCTTGAGGATGAGTGCTAAATTTAATTGAGAAGCAGAGTTTACCATCACTGCACAGATGTCCACACTCTACAGCTGTGATGCAGTCGTCTTGAAGGAAAGAGTCCTAAGCCATTAGCTAGAACAGATTACTATTGCTAGGTAAGTGCAAACCTCCCAACATCATCTCTCCTTGCGGTCAGCTAGAGAGGAAGACTCAGCTAAGAGTGATTCTTCCTCTCCAGTTGATCATTAGGATAGGCATGGTGATAGTGCTTCTCCTAGTGCCATCTGTGCTTTAGAGGGAAGTGAGAACGTACCTGAGCACTTAGGGAGGCCAGTCTCCTACCCTTCCCCTTGCACGAGACCTCTTATTTGCTGGCTGGAGTTAGGTTTCTGTGATGCTCTCCCTACTGCATCTTTAAAGAAGAGAATAAATATCCTTTTGGGAATCATGAGGAATCATCAACTCCAGTCAGATAGTTCATAGGAAAGCAAGCATTCTAGACTGAGTCTACCATATCATCTAAATTTAGCTACATCATAACTTCGCTAACAAACTAGTAACTCGTATTCTGAAAACACTATATTGGTTTAAAAAGAAAAGATCTCTTTCAATGTACATTTGGAAAGTATCCATGCTTGCTACAGCTTCAATGAAACAGGCATTGGTAGAAGCCTTGCAGCCTACCCCCGAGTAGTATAACTGGATCATCACAATCACTAGATTTATATACACATGAAAGACCCAGTGGTCAAACTGCAGCTAAAAATACATTTCGGAGGAACAGAATGGGATAGTAAGGTAAAGAAATCAAGAATGAAAAAGGGGAAAAGACTTCATTTCATGACTCTAGAAAATAAAAGAAACAGTTCTGTTTCTCAAAAACCCTCCAATGTTGCACAAATGAGAAATCAGGCAACTTATGTGTGGTTTAAAGATTGAGCTACTAACGGGAAACTGTTGCAGCATCCAGATTTTCAGTGTACCCCCAACTACCTCAACACTATTAAATCAAGGGCCCATTGTATCGACCATAAACATTCCCTCGTCTCTATTATCAATATTCCTTGGACTCGATGCATGTCAACTTCATAATCCGTTGCTGTACTGGTGGGTCGAAGAAGCCTTTTTGTTACTGCGCCAGTTTTTCTTGTATTGTTCAGAAAAGTCTCTTAGAGACCTAATCAAATCTTGCACCACTGATTTTAGCATGTACAAAAACACAAGGTAGGCTTCACTCCTCACTGCATAATGTTTCTGATATCCAGAAGGTTCAGAATATCTGCTATTGTCTTTCACTTTGGGGATTGTTTAGGTTACTTAATAGTCCCAAATTCTTAGTATTTTGGTTATTTGTTGCTATAGTCATTCTTCCATGACAGTGTGGTGTTGCACCCCTAAACCCCAATTATCAATGAACACTAATTTAAACAACTATGATACAAGACTAATATTATGCTGAACTTTACTTAGAAAAACAAGCAGCAAGAAAAATGCACAACATGAACAGGCAACCCCTACCTCTGATCTGTAAAATCAGATATCAGCATTCTCCTGAGTAGGTCTGTAACAGGCACTCATCCACTGCTGGTGGTTGCACTGCTCTGCACTCAATTATTTTCACAATTCTAGAAGGTGAGGTCTTCATTATACAAAGGAACGTGAGAGCCAGTAGCTCTGACTTAAGGTTAACGTTGTGTGTTCATCCCATACTCCAAGGAAGTTGAGAGGATCATTCCATCAAACTTTATATATCTAACACTAAGACTGTCAAGCACCGTATTGGGCCATTGCACGGATCCCAGAACTGAGCATTCTATCCGTAGCCCAGTGAGGGCTAACCAAATGCTTTAAGAGACCCCTGAGGTTGTCACACAATCCACATGTCCAGAGAGCAGTCTTTTGTAGTCCATTCGCCAGAGGTTCGATTTATATATTTGCTAGCTTCTCTTTACCTGTAACCAAGTCTGGTAAAGGTATTAGAACCAAGGACAGGTCCGTAAACAGGGATCACGAGTTATATTGGATCAAATTGACTGGAGACCACAAATACAAGGTGCCAGAAAATATTGGGGTAACCTCATGGGATGGTCGATTGGTGGCCCACTAGAGATTTCTATCATGTGATGCCTGATACCACTCTGCACAGGCTAACAAGTTTGCTAACCTTTCGCCGGCTCTTTTTACTAGCTGAAACAGGATTTGCTTAGCAGGAACTGTCTGGCACTAATGCAACCTAGTAACCATGAGATAGACTAACAAACATGTAGATAAAATGTTGTCCAAAATGAGGAACATAGCACCTGGATTTGACATAGAGTGTCAGTGGGAGCCTTCCGTCTGACCGATGAAAGCCCACATGGAAGATGTTTTCTCATTAAAGCCAACTAGGTTTCAGGAAAACCCAGAGCACAAAGTCAATCTTAATAACCACACGTTCAGCCCTTGGAATGAATCCCCTAAATAACAAATAATGAATGACATGATCCATAAACTGCACCGACCTCTGGATAAGATTAGAATATATTGCTACCGCTGTCTAATGTTGCCTGACTTTAATTATATGGTAGTCCACTTTTTTACTGGGCTATTCTGAGCTATGTTAAGTGCAATCGACTTGTTATGTGGTCAGTTAGCTTCCATTTTGAGAGATGACTGGTGCCAAACACTCAAAGACACTGAATCATTTTTCAAGTTGTTATAGTGCATCCCCGCAGGACTGTATACTTTTACTTCTTTTTCTTCCTTTGTTACAGAATCCAGTAATATATTGGGGGTATTTTGATCTTACTCACACATTGTTGACTCTATATTCCATATTGAGGAATGAATGGTATCAAACAGTTCTTTCTTGTGCATTACTGTCTCTGTGTAACATATGCTTTAATTCAGATATTCATGGTTCACGCTTTATTGATGAAATGAAATGTGAATCATAATTTGACTGAGCCTAGGATAAACCTAGCACCGTGATACCCCCGCAGGTGATTAGCTGTGCTCTACAAGTCCAAGTTGATTGATTAATAGATAATACCAGCATAGCTTCAGCAACATATCACGGTGGAGAAAACATACCAACTGAAGGCCAGCCATGCCCACTCATTCAAGTGATCAATTGCCATTGTTTGTCTAGTTGTCTCTAAATCAAGGACAAATATGCAAGATAATTATCTTTCTTGCCCTTGCTAATAAAAGGAGAGAACGGTCACTATAAAGGGAACAAATGACTCTGCTTCTTCTATTTGCAAATGTCACTATCATGCAAATGCAGTACGAAAATTGTGAATAGGTGAATAATTATCTCACATGGGAAAGGAGCATATTTTTTAATCTTTATTTTTGACAGAAGGATAAACTGAAACTCTTCCACTCTGAAGGTACTTTACATAATTTCCTGAAGTCTAACCTGACTATAGGGTGGAAAAAGTGGGAAGGAATATGCTACTTACCAGTATGCATCTGTTCTTGGCATGTAGAGCTGCAGAGTTGTACACTTAGCATAGATCGCCATCTGGTGTTGGGCCCGGATGTTTGCAGTTTGTTTTTGTTCTTTGGACAGTCTTTGGAAGTCACGAGTTCGGTGACTCCTCCTTCGGTCCGTACTGCGCATGGGCTTCGGCTCCATCCTCAGATTGTTTTTCGCCAACAGGGAAATGATGGAGCGTAGTAATAACAGTGAGAAACCCATGTGTGTTGTATCTAAATAAGATGGACTGGAACGGATACAGGTAGCCGGGGAGGCGGGTGGGCGTGTACAACTCTGCAGCTCTACATGCCAAGAACAGATGCATACTGGTAAGTAGCATATTCCGTTCGAGGCATACGAGCTGCAGATTGTACACTTAGCATAGATTATATAGCAGTACCCAACCTTAGCGGCGACCACCGGTATCCGTTGCAGTGGTTTGAAAAAGTGTCTTTAGTACAGCCTGGCCCACACTAGCTTGCTGCTTGGAATGCACATCTACACAGTAATGTTTTGTGAAGGTGTGCGGTGTTGACCATGTGGCTGCTTTGCAGATGTCATCTAAGGGTATGTTCCCTAGAAAAGCCATAGAAGCCCCTAACTTTCTAGTAGAGTGGGCTTTAGGTGGAACAGATAATGTTCTTTTTGCCTTTTGATAGCAAATTTGTATACACTTTACAATCCACCTAGCTATCCCTGATTTAGAGATGGGGTTGCCTTTATGTGGTGGAGAGAAGGAAACGAACAATTGTTTAGTCTTCCTGAAGGGTTGCGTTCTTTGTATGTAGTACAGCAAAGCCCTTTTAACATCGAGTGTGTGTAAGGCCCTCTCTGCAACAGATTGAGGTTGTGAGAAAAAGACAGGTAATTCCACCGATTGATTGAGATGGAAGGGGGAAATGACTTTGGGCAGAAACTTCGGATTTGTACGAAGTATGACCTTGCTGTGATGTATTTGTAGGAAGGGTTCCTGTATAGTGAACGCTTGTATTTCACCAACCCTTCTAAGGGAAGTGATAGCTACGAGGAAAGCTGTTTTCCAGGTGAGGAACTGTAGCTCACATTTATGCATTGGTTCGAAGGGTGGACCCATTAGCCGCGTAAGAACTACATTTAGATTCCATACAGGGGAAGGTGGTGCCCTGGGAGGAATTACTCGTTTAAGGCCTTCCATAAAGGCTTTAATAGCGGGCACTCTGAACAGTGATAAATGCTGTCTGTTTTGTAGATAAGCAGCGATCGCTGCTAGGTGTAGGCGTATGGATGAATATGCCAGGTTACACCTGTGAAGATGGAGCAGATAGCATATGATATGCTGTATGGATGCATCTAAAGGGTTGATTGTATTGTTACGGCAGTAAATTACAAATCTTTTCCACTTTGCGGCATAGCATGCTCTAGTGGTAGGACGTCTGGCTTCCATGATGATGTTCATGCAATCAGGGGGAAGGTTAAGGTATCCAAATTCTAAGATTTCAGGAGTCAGATCGCAAGGTTGAGCTGAGCTGGGTCCGGGTGCCTGATTTCTCCATGGTTCTGGGTTAGGAGGCATGGGGACAGGTGCAGTTTTTGATGTGGTACCACCGATAGCTGTAGTAGTGTGGTGTACCACGGCTGCCTGGCCCATGTTGGGGCTACCAGAATGAGTGTGAGGGAGTGCTGCTGTAGCTTCCTTACCACTAATGGAATTAGCGGGAGAGGTGGAAAGGCGTATGCAAATCTGCCTGACCAGTTCATCCATATCGCATTGCCCTTGGACAATGGGTGTGGGTATCTGGCGGCGAAGCTTGGGCATTTTTTGTTTTCGTGGGTGGCGAAGAGGTCTATCTGAGGATGCCCCCACTGTTGGAAGAATGGGTCAAGAACTTGTGGATGCAGTTCCCATTCGTGTAGTTGTTGCGTTTGTCTGCTGAGCAGATCTGCCATGGTGTTTTGTACGCCTGGAACGTGCTGTGCCAGGAGAAAGATGTTTTGAGGAATTGCCCATCTCCATATGCTCTGGGCTAAGCGGGAGAGCTGGGGAGAGTGTGTCCCCCCCTGTTTTTGGATATAATACATTGCAGTCATGTTGTCTGTGCGAATGAGGACTGCTTTGCCCGAAATCTGTTTTTGAAAAGATTTTAGGGCTAGAAAGATCGCCAAGAGCTCCAGATGGTTGATGTGGAGCGATTTTTGCTGTGGCGTCCATAGACCTTGCATGGTGAGGTGTAATAGGTGCGCTCCCCAGCCGGAGAGCGATGCGTCCGCTGTTAGAATCACCTGAGGAACCGGGTCCAGGAACGGCCGCCCTTTGGAAAGGTTTGTGGTGTTCCACCACTGCAGAGAGTGATGGGTGCGGCCGTCCACCAACACCAGATCCGTCAGCTGACCCTGGGCCTGGTTCCACTGTTGTGCTAGGCACTCTTGAAGTGGACGCATGTGAAGTCTTGCATGGGGCACTATGAAAATGCAAGACGCCATCATTCCTATGAGCTTCATAAACACTCTTGCTGGAAGAGAGTGTTGAGGAAGGAATGTTTTGCGCAAGGCTTGTATGCTTGCGATTCTGGCTGAGTTTGGATAGGCAATACCTGTGATATTGCTTTGTGTGAGATGGTATGAGGTGGGACTTTTGGTAGTTCACCGTGAAGCCTAGCTGGTGGAGCAGTTGGATGGTGCTGTTTGTATGTTGCACACATTGGTGGTAGGATGCGGCTTTTATTAGCCAGTCGTCTAAGTAGGGGAAGACGTGAATCTGTTGACGTCTGAGGTGTGCTGCTACTACCGCTAGGCATTTGGTAAACACCCGTGGTGCGGTGGTGACCCCGAAGGGGAGAACCGTGAATTGGTAATGCTGACCGTCCACCACGAACCTGAGGTACTTCCTGTGAGAAGGGTGTATTGGAATGTGAAAGTATGCGTCTTTCAGATCCAAGGTAGTGAGAAAGTCTCCCTGACAGAGGAGCGGGAGGACTTGTTGTAGGGTGACCATGTGGAAATGGTCTGAATGTATGTATGCATTGAGATGCCGGAGGTCCAGAATGGGCCTCAGGGTCCCGTCTTTCTTCGGTATCAGGAAATACAGAGAGTAGACCCCTAGATTTTGCTGATTGACGGGGACCTGCTCTATAGCGTGTTTTTGGAGGAGGGAGAGCACCTCCTGTTTGAGTAGTGTTGAATGTTCTTGAGACATTGGACGGTGTCTTGGTGGGATATTGGGTGGGGTAGATGTTAGCTCGAGACAGTACCCTGACCGAATAATTTGGGTCACCCATTTGTCCGATGTTATGGACTCCCATGCGTGGATAAATTGTTGTAGTCTGCCCCCGACCGGAGTGGGATGGTCTGGGGGGAGGGAAGGGAAGTCATTGTGCGGGCGGGGTTGCGGAACGGGTGGTGTTAGTTTTGCCCCTGCCCTTATTGTTGTTGCCTCTGTAACCACCCCTTTGGTTGCCCTTTGAAAAGGTATTTTGAGGAGGGGACTTGTAGGAGGTAGAGGCGCTATCGGTGGAGAAGCCTCTGCCTGTGCTACGAAAGGATGAGCGTCGAAAGGAACGTTTAGGGGCCTGTGATTGGAGTGCCCCCATAGACTTTGCTGAGTCTGTGTCCTTTTTCATCTTTTCCAACGCTTCGTCCACCTTTGGCCCAAAGAGAGTTTGTTGGTCAAAAGGGTGATTTAGTATGGACGCCTGGACTTCAGGCTTGAACCCTGAGATCCTGAGCCAGGCATGACGATGGAGGTGTTTGTAATTAGTTTACCCTCCTGTATCAGGTCATGAGCCTTGCGCTTGTGTTTTTTGGGGAGGTGCTGCATAAGAGCCTCAAGTTCGTCGTAGTGTGCTCTGTCATAGCGCGCAAGTAACGCTTGTGTATTTGCAATGCGCCACATGTTTGCAGCTTGGGAGGCGGTGCGTTTGCCAGACGCGTCTAAAAGTTTTGATTCCTTGTCTGGCGGTGGGGCTTCCCCTGAGGAATGGGAGTTAGCCCGCTTTCTAGCTGTGGAGACAACTAGGGAATCTAAGGGAGCAGGGCCCTTAATGTATGCAGGGTCTGTGGGTGCCGCCTTGTACTTTTTTTCTATTCTAGGGTTCAGTACCCTGGCCCTGACAGGGTCTTTGAACACCTCTGCAGCATGCTTGGTGACACCTTTAAGCATGGGTAAAATAGACGTGGACTTGTCCTGAATGTCAAATGTGTCCAGTAGGAAGTCATCTTCCACTGGTTCGCTATGCATGTCCACCCCATGGTAGTGTGCTGCTCTCTGCACTAAGTGGTGAAACCCTAAGGAGTCCTCTGGAGGAGACGGCCTGAATGGGTATAGGTCGTCCTGAGGCATATCAGGCATGTCAGGGTTGTGGTAGTCTTCCCATGGGTCTGGGGTCCCCGGTGGAGTGGGGTCCATTGGGGCGTCCGCTGGGTCATAATGTGGATCCCCGAAGTCCGGATCTGGGGACGGGGTCGGGGAGTGATAAGGTAAGGGTGGCGGAGACCTGGGAGGGGGAGGGGGTGGAGGAGGTGGAGGAGGTGGAGGAGGAGGTAGTGGGGAGGGCACTCTGAGAGGAGAAGTAGCAGAGTCCTTCCGTTTGGGCGGTGGAGGAGGAGCCGGTGTGTCAAGACGTCTTTTCTTGACAACTAAAGTCAATAGCCCAGTCTTTGGATCTTTAGATAGAGTCTTTTGCAAAGGGTCTGGTGTAAAGAGATGCAGTGGCGCCGAATCGTCCGCTGGCGCCGATGTTTTCGGAGCCGAGGGTTTCGATGGTTTCTGTGCGCCATGCTTTTTTGGAACCTCCGGTTTTTTCGGCGTCGAAGGAGTTTTCGGCGCCGGAGCGTCGGTGCCGACAGATTTGTGTTTGTGTTTCGTCGGCACCGAGAGTCCAGGCTTCGGCACCGGTGGCTTCGGAGTCGAGCTGGGTATCACTTTCTTCGGTGCCGGATGGTGTTTTTCGGCACCAGGCGTCGGCTGGCTCGAGCCCGAGCTACCGTGAGACTTTTGAGGCTTCGACACCGGGCCCGAAGGTGGGGTGATGGAAGCTGTGTGCTTGGTTTTACCCAGGCCTGCAGGCGAGGGTGTAACCTGAGTCTCTTTGGTTTTGGGCGCGGGGGTGGGAGGGGGTACAGTACTCACGACCCGCTGCGCCGGTGTGATGTCCTCCACGTCGGAGTCGTCGGCCTCGGAAGCGCTGACGACGTCGTCCTCCTGCTCGGTGTGTAGTTGCCCCGAAGCTTCGGCGTCGTCTCCGAAGATGTCCGGTGGAGCCGCGGTCGAGGAGTGCGCCATGGTGCGTCGAGCTCTTCGATCCCGGATGGTCTTTTTAGATCGAAAAGACTTACAGGCGGGGCAGTCTCTAGCCTCGTGTTCTGGGGAGAGGCAAAGGTTACACACCTGATGGAGGTCGGTGTGGGGAAATTTAGACCCACATTTTGGGCACTTTTTGAACGGAGTCCTTTCCATCGGCCGGGACCGGAGTCGAGGAGGGCCCGAAGGCCGGTGCCGATGTACGGGATGGAGAAAAGTGCCGCTTCGAGAGATGAAGTTTGATGAAGAAAACTCGAAGAACGAGGATTTTCCGTCGAGGCTGGAACCGTAGAAGTTCGAAGCCGGAGCACGAAGTATCACATCCGAGCCCGATGGCGGAAAAAAACAATCTGAGGATGGAGCCGAAGCCCATGCGCAGTACGGACCGAAGGAGGAGTCACCGAACTCGTGACTTCCAAAGACTGTCCAAAGAACAAAAACAAACTGCAAACATCCGGGCCCAACACCAGATGGCGATCTATGCTAAGTGTACAATCTGCAGCTCATATGCCTCGAACATATCTTTTAGGCATTATGATTTAATTTCCTCTCAATTCAAGATTCCTTGGTCCACTAACAGACGTCCGTGAAAGGCTCAGAGATTCCAAGCATGCACCAATATCATAGCCTAATTTTGCTATACATATCCCACCTGAGTGAATCCAAAAAACATCTCTGTGGTATTTATCAAGCAAATGTTTTGACCAAAATGATATTGCCACAGTGAGCCTAGCACACCTCTAGAGGGAGCTGACTGCTATATCTCCAAATAACTCTTGGCATGATCTAGAACTCTCCCCACCAAAGTCCTGAAGAGCTAGTATTTAGGGAGAGGGGTTCTGTATTACTTCAGATCCACAGCCCATCTGGTCAAAAGGTGCATCAACCGTAGGTCATCATTAGTAGACACTTCTGTTAGCTCTTCAGATCACGGACTCAAATATCTTTAAGCAATGGGCAAGAACTAGAAAGCGGCATCACGTTGTGCAATTGGAATTTTGCACTACAGGACAACACCAGTTTAGTCACTCACTGTTTAAAGCAACAAAGTCTGACCACCAGCTATCGGGAGAGGGCTAAGCCAACAGCCAGAATTGCTAGTTCTGGGGGCGGATTCAAATATCAGTCTTTCCCATATTTCTTTCAGAGACTAGACCACCTGATTCTCGAGAGAAAAACTAAGTGTAGTTAGCTCCATACAAATTCTCAACACTTAGATACAGATTTGTTTTTATCAGAATTATTTTTATAAGTGCAAAAAACCACTGCACAACGCAAGAACAAAATCTAGAAGAAATACTGCGCTATAGCAAGGATGACAGATCTTCTCTGGTTCGATATGGATCCCTTATAACTGCCTAATTTTACTCCACTTGCGGCATTATAGATTTATTTTTAGCCTAGTAAGTTATTGATAAATGGTTCCTATTTTTGTAATACGCTTTATCTGGATATTAGATGGCTCATCACTTGTTCGTCTTGCATTCAACATTAACTCCTGTAGGACTTGAGCATTGTCATTAACCAAGCTATCAATCAGAGAGCCAGGAATACCCCATGGTGACTTCAGTTAATCTCTGCCAATGAAAAGCTCCACTCCGGCTCTGCATGAGCTCTGCATTAGTGCAATAAATCTTTACTCTTCCTCCCTCCGCACCTGGGCCATTAATTTGTACACAATAGCAATAAAACTAGTTAAAAAAAAGCAAGAATGAATTCTGAGTGAATATTAATGTGAAGCCATCAAATTGATATATAATACATATATATGTAAAGAGTACAAAACTGATTACTTTCACTCATAAGAAATGTCCTGACAAATAATAAATACTTAATTACATGCAGAAAGTGTTGACTTCGGCAGTGTGGACTGCAAGATGAGGCTTCCTTTGAGGGAAGAATATTTCACTATCACCCCCTCTCCCCATCTACTTGCTGATCTGGACAATTATGAGACCTGCAAATCAGCTGCCACATCAACTCTAACATGCAGAAGATTTCTGTAAGAATCTTTTACCTACACTACAAACTGTTGGCTGTTATCTCCCAGCCTAGGAAATTGCCATAGGAATCCCTTGTGGGTGGTATGGCCATTGATTACTTTGCCTTAAAATAAAAAAGAAAACTGTACATACTTGAGAATTTTGCCTGCAGTTGGCTGGTCCTCTCCCCAATAATACAAATCCACTCCGTATGGTAAGACAGGGGCTTTTGCTCTCTCTTCTTCATGTGTCACTTCATCAGACTTGGTTTTGTGTGACCCATCTTCTACATTAGTGCTTTCAGACATGCTGCATGAAGAGTAAACAAAAAGATAACGTGGACAAAATTCACCATCGACTAACATTTCAGTTTGAATTATTTTCTGAATTCATTCAAGTATTAACCTACAAGATGTTCCATCAGATCCACTGAATTATGGAGATATCACATATCTCATTACCAAGACTTTAGTAATGTTTATTGTTCCACAAACAGTATTTTGATGATCAAGTATAATATCATACATACATTTATTTCTGCTTAACACACCATGAAACATACACAGAAGCTCATTATAAAAATCATGAATAAGTCTATTAGTCCCTGACGTACACCTACAATTTATGCAGATTTACTCACTTTTTGAGTATTCACAAAATCCCAGTTCAATCCTTTTGAAAATCAAGAATAAGGATGTTAACCTAACAAAGCAACCATTACATTCATTTGGTTCAATCCTTGCCCTCTACAAAAACAAGATGTTTCCATTGCTGTGGATGTAATGGTGTTCCCCTTTTAAACAAACCTGACGGTTCGCAATGCTAGCACAGGAAATATGTGTTTACTGCAATTGGAACTAAAGGAAGTCCCCTACTGTAGTCCCTTCAGTTTGCCACTGCTTCAGTTTCAAACATTAGACTGCTGATTGACTGAAAAAGTCGGGGCTGGGATGCTGGTACTAGCTCCCTCACCCATCCCAGTGACAGAACACACACATTTGAAACTGCCTATTCCCAATCCCACTCCTCCTATCCTTGATGAACAAGTTACTTACCTTCAGTAAAGATCTTTCTGGTGGATAATCTATCTAAAAACTGATTCCTCAAATTCTGAATTGATTCCTTCAGATGACAGACTGGATCCGGATGCTGGAGGGGGCACAGTTTGACTCTGCAGCAGCGATGCACAATCTCCAGGAATGATAGCACACATCAGTTATATATCAAAATGAGATATATCGTGCAAATAGTCCAGGGGTTCCCTTATGAGTGGACAGGGGCTTGCTCTAACAATCCCAAGGTGCTCTTCCAGGGGGTAGTGTGGTCGAGCAGCCTTATCTATCAGAGAGGAGTGCAAGACATCTGCAAATACACACAACAATCAATAAATGCTGCACACGACTCAATAAGGCGATACACACCAATTTATAAAAATAATACGTATCTTTATATATATTTAGGTATCAGAACCAGTTTGATCAGGTAAGTACGTTTTTCAATAGAAATACTTTTGCACTAAAGTTGACAATTAGTACAATTTTCAGAAGCTGCAATGTTATCCTAAAGGAGGAAGAACAAGTACGGCATTCAAGAACAGTACAGCGACTTAAGGGACCAATCTCCAGGAGTTAAGGTGAGTGGCTGGCATGGTCCAAGTCAGCACCAGCCAAACACCATCAGCGGCACTAGGGTGGCCAGGTACAGGGGAGCAAAACAGCATCAAGTGCCCAATATTAGTCTCTGGGGATCGGTATTCGCGTAAAGAAGCTGAAGGCCTTGACAAGGAGGCCAGTCGGGCTGAACCAACAAGGGGGCTTAGGCCTCACAATGCTGGGGGATGTTGGGACACCTTTGATCCTCTTCTTCATGGCCCAGGGACGACGGTGCAGAGGCGTCTTTAGGCATCAGGGTTCTTTATCAGGAGCAGTGAGGGGGGGTGGGTCTGTGTGCAGAGACTGCAGGCGACGTCAGGGAGTCCACGAGAGGCAAAACCACTGTGGACTCAATCGCTGGAGGGCCATGCTGGCACCGTTAGCTCACTTTAATTTGGGCTTGGAGCAACGGGTGCAATGGGGTCCTTAGGTGCCAAGTTTCCTTGGTCTCTTTGGGTTCCTGCAAGATGCAGGAAAGCAGGTCCGTTGCTTCACAGGGGTCCTTGGTTCCTGGGTGAAGTGGTGGCAGGTCTCCCATGCTTTGGGGTCTCAGCAGTTGCAGGACAAGTCATTTTTGGCACAACTGTTCAAGTCAGCAGGCAGGCCGGCAGAGTTGGCGCCTAATCAACTGCTGGATTTTCTGTTCTTGCTCTTTGCAACTCTTCACATCTGTCTTCTTTCAGGTCGGCAGGATCTGATTTTCTGGTGCCAGGGGCTCCCCTGAATACTGAATTTTGTGGCTTTGGGGGAGTCTAGGGTAGAAGCCAATGGGCTTCCTATCCCTGGGGGTAACCACGCCCCTATATTGCCACTTCCTGTGGGAAGTAGCAAAACCCTGTCTCAGGGTTCCTAAATTTGCCGTCACAAAGATGGCTAACTTTGAGAAATCGTGTCCACTTCAGATCAGGCCACCTTAGGGGTGGTACTAGCCCACCTACCTGACTAGCTAATTTTCCTGTCTGTCCAGGTGCCAAAGTGCTCTGGACAAAGGGGGCCACCTTCCTCTCCTTTGAAGCTCCCCTGCCTTGAAATGCTAATCAGCAGGTCATCCTGTGGGAGGCGGTGTGAACACCCTTTTACCGAGCAGGCTATGTTTCTGTCCTTCTGAGAGCAAAGGCCCACACCCTGGGAGATCAAAAACGAACCTTGGGTGGCAGGCTGCCATAGACCAGTCAGCCAACGCAGCAGAGGCTGGCAGGTTTTCAGGGGCACCTCTAAGGTGCTTTCCATGTGTATGTAATTACAAATCCACTACTGGAATCAGGGTGGGATAGTGAATGCGAGATGTTTGGTACCAAACATCCCTATTTTCAGTGAAGCAATAACGTAGTGGAAGAACTCATTTTCAGGAGGCCAGTACATTTTTTTAAATGGCTTCCCTGTTTACTTGTACTGGCAGTGATGGAACTGACCAGCATAGGGACATATCTGCTCATGCAGGAATAACAACACATGTAATATAATGTACCCTGCCTTGGGGCTGTAAGACTTGCTGTAGGGGTGACTTACAAATATTACATTTAGTGTTAGGGGACATGGCATACAGGTATGTGTGTCATGTCGTGTTTTCACTTTTGTCTGCACCAAAACACGCAGCCTGCAATGGCAGTCTTGCATGAGTTTGGTGAGGGGTTCCGTAGGGTGCACAATTTGTGCTGTAGCCCTTGGGGACCCTCTTTAGTACAACCCCTGGGTACTAGGGGTATCATTTTGTAGGCACTTCTAGTGAGTGCTAAATGTATTGTTAATTGGGTGTACAACTGTACAGTTTTTGGGAAAGAGATCTGGCACTGGGGACTTGGTTAGCAGAAACCTAGTTGACTTCCAGTCAACATTACATCAATGACCAGGCAAGAAGTGGGGGTGACCATGTCTAAAAGGGGCACTTCACTACAGCCACATACAGGAGCCACTAATGCATGCCATCAGTTTTCTTTTTCAACTCTTCAATGCCACCAGACACAGATCAAATAGGACAGATTGCAAACATGACAGTGTGTTGAATCTAAAATGGAGTAGAGGGAGGGCAGGGTGTAATCTGCAATTAGGAAGAGTATATATCAGAAATAGTGTCACACGTGGTAAGTAACCAGTACTTCGGATACTTCTAACTGCGGATTCCTCACCTTTTGAACAGATACAGAAGCAGCAGACCCCAAAACGTGGAGGGAATGAAGAGTGGGCTTCACACCAGAAAATCCTGCAGAATTGAGCAGGCAAAATAGCCTTTTCTGAAAGTTTAGTAATGCCTGAGAAAGGTGTTGGCAGATGCCCAACACCAGAACACTCCTTGCCACCACCATGGTGGTAGCTTTGGCTCTGGTGGAATGACTTTTGTGGTAAGGGCAGAACACATTCTTATGCACAGAATGATCCATCTGGAAAAAGGCCTACTTATGAACTACCCTTTCTTTTGTTGCACAGGGCAAGCTGAGAAAAAGCTGGTTATCCAATCGTTAGTCTGATGTAAATGTTGAGGGCCCTCTTAGCCTCTAAAAAGTGACGGCTCTCCCCCTCTTTAAAGGGATGTGGCAGAGAGAAATAAATGCCAAGAGTAATGGACCGTCCTAGATTGAAGGGCGACACCACTTTCAGTAAAAAGGAAGAAAGAGTTTCAGCCTTAATTTGTCATTACATATGTTGATACTTAGAGGATGGACTCAACTCCTGCACTTCACTGACATGGGGCCCAGAAGTAATGACATTGAAGAAAACAGTTTTAATGGTCAGTAAACCTCAGAGGACAGTAGCACATAGGATCGAAAGGTGTGCACATCAAACACATGATGACCAAGTTAAGATCCAACTGTTCTATAATATAGGGTGCAGGAGGAAAACCGTCAGCCTTTTCAGAAAACGCATTTCTACCAGTGACTTTAACAATAAAGGTTGGTTGGGCAAATGTAGAAAGGGATGATAAATACGCTTTAACATTACAGTGCTCCACAGAGGGCCTTGAGGTGTAAACTCTAGCACACAGTAAGAGTGGCACTTCATATTTTCAGCAGTGGAAAAAACATCTATCTAAGGCACACCCCACTGGGCAAAGAGCCATTGGACCACCTCCAGATGTAGACACCATTTGTGGTCTGCCAGGTGGCATATGTTGAGTTGGTCAATCATGACACTTAACACACTAGCTGCCTGTCTGCTAGAGAGATCCACTGCAACTCGAGCCACCTCCAAAGTCTCAGTGCTTACTGGCAAAGCGCCTACAACCCCACATTACCCTGCTTGTTGCGGTACCATATGGCGATTGTGTTGCCCATACAGGCCTGACTCAACTTCCACTTGATGGGTGGAGAAAGGCCTTTAGGGACAAAAGGATGGCTCACAGCTCCAGAAGGCTGAGATGGTGCCAATGCTCCACCGGAAAACAAAGGCCCCTGATTTCCATCTTCTCCAGGTATCCACCCCAGCTCAGAGATTATGTATCCTTCACTACTGAGCTCTTGATGAGGCAGGGAGAGCAGTCTGCTGAATGTGAGGTTGGTATCTATCAATCACGAATGAAGAACCCAGACTCTTTCGTCCAACATATGGATGTTATCCAAGAAGCAAGTCTAATGCTGAGCCTACTGCAGGCAAATGTTTCACTACAGAGGTTGCATATGCCAACAGGCAATGGAAACCAGTAGAAGGCAAAACACAAGAAAACCAAGAAGCCTCAGAACTGTCTAAACAAAACACAGGACCGAGGCCACAACATCGGGATTATACCATCAAAGTTTCAGTGTCATTGAAGGGGGTGGGAAGCCCCTGAAAGTCACTGCTCCCAGCAGAATTGATCAGAGTACCCTGTCTTTCTGGGTACCAAGTAGTAGCAGGAGTAGCCCCTCTGGACAAGAGTGACTGAACTTCCTGGGTGAGGATTGTGGCATGATGAGTCTAAGTATGAGGAGGGACAAGAGGAACATGAGCGGAGAAGAGGGCATAACCATGTTGAACGGCCTTCAGAACCCACCAGTCTGAGCGAACTGCAAGCAAACAAGGTATAAAAAAACAGTATCCTGCCCCAAGCAGTCGCAAATGACAGACTAGGTAGGAATAAGATTGGTCTAGCTTCAGTTGTGGCAGGAGAAGATGTCTACTCTTGAAGACTGCTGTTGACCATGGCATCTGCTGCCACCGCATCCTCTGGAACCACAAAAGGGCTCCGAGTGCTGCTTTACAAGCTGTGACAGCAGTCTTTAGTAAAAACAAGGTCTTGCAAATACCCCCTCAATTTCCGTTTTTGTTGGTGGAACTGTCAGTCTAGAGATAACAAACACAATACACAGGCCATAACATCAGTTTCTTTGAAGCACTCCGGGCTAGAATCTTTATTCGCTCCAAAAAGCCTGACGCTATCAAAAGACATATACATAAGAGTTGCCTGGAGGTTCCCAGGAAATCCTGTGGTGTGCAATCATGGCTGACATCGTATCACTACACTAGTGCACATGGCCCGGGTCACGCAATCTGCCATATCCAGACTGGCTCTCAATATGTATGAAGTCATATCCTGACTATCATGAATTGCCTGTGAAAACGCATTTTTGAACTCTTCAGAAAAGACAGGAAAGATCTTGCAGGCCATTCCCAGAGGATATGAATATAGCACCCGACCAGATATACCGTGCTCAGGGGCCTCAATGCAAAACTGCCAGCAGGGAAAACCCTCTTACCAAACGCAGCAATGCACTTTGGTTCCCCTTCTACCAGGGCTATGGGGAACACATTAGGGTTAACCTTGCTTGTTGAAGCATGAACCACCAAGAACTCATGAGCTGGGTGTTAGGTCAGTAAGGCAGGGTCCCAAGGGCAGTCCTCGAACACCTAGCTTCAAGGCAATTCACTGCACAGCTTAGACAGGATTTCTGTCAAAGTTCCTGTAAGAGTCTCATTAAAGGGCAGCATGGGCTCCAACGTTGCACACCAAGGCTACAAGATCTCAGTTAGCAGATTTGCTTTGGTTTCTAGGGTGGTCAACTAAAGATCAAGCATTTCTGAGGACTACCACCACAAGAGAGGCACTGTTCTCTGTAGGAAAGCCGTGCGAGGAGTTCAATTCTGTCTTAGGAGAGGTTTCAAGGCCACTAGCGTTTTTTACGTCTACAAATAGGCCACCATCACTGTAAAGAGGGCTGGGTACATAGGTAGCTCCCTCATCATCATCATGTCAAACATTTTTAAGGGACTAGATAGCGTCCAAATCCAATCTAAATTAGACTTTGAGCCTTCAGTAATACTGTTGTCAAGGCAGTGGCACTGTCTGGGAACCCTCCCAGAACAGAGACTGCATTTTATTAATGTTATAAAGAGACATTGGCCAGGGCCTGGGTCAGAGTTGGAATCGGCACCTCCGATGTGGACATTGGTGCCAGAATAGTAGGAACAGGCATGGCCTTCACTGTAGGTATTGCGGTACCAGCTAAAACTAGCCATGCAGAGGCCTAATGGAGCCAGTCGATGCCAGCCTAGAGCCTGCTGCTGAAAATCCAACTCGGACACTTGTTGTACCCATGGGGTGCCCAAGAGACCCAAAATTATCATGGGTCTTCACTTGGTGTGGGGTCGACAACGGCCCAGAAAACTATAGGTGCGTCTGGACAAGATTAGGAACAAGCTCTGACCCAGAGAATTGGGGCAGTGTCCGGTACGTCCACTGCCACATACTGGGCTTATCCCCAAGTGGAATGATGGGAGGAGGAGAATCCCCTTTGCACTCTCTTCTTATATTTATGATGATAATTGTCTTTAGACTTACCCGAGTAGGGTGACTTGAAGCAGGACCTGGAGCAGGAACAAGCCCAAGACTTGGAGAATGATCAGGCTTGAGAAGCTCGATCTGACTTGTTTCTTGTGCTCAACAATATACAGCTTTGCTTCTCCCCTCCCCCCGCTGGCTTTACATGCATCAGAGATCGTTTTTCACAGAATGTTGTCACTAGAAACTACAGAGAGAGTGCAGGTTTAGGACTGACATCTGTTTCCTGCAGTTGCGGTACTTTTTGAAACTGTAGTCTTCGGGGAAGACTGTTCTCTAGCACAATGTCATAAAAGTCAGTAGAGTACATAAAGTCAATGAAGCACCAACAACAGTTTGGGAGAGGCGCTCTGCAGCCACGTGGAAGAGTGCTAACAAAAAGGAACTGATGTCGGTGCACCAGGGTGGTCAGGGGCATAGCTGGGTCAGTAAGATAGGGGGAGGTGTGAGCTTCAGATTTCCCAACTATCACGCCGGTATTTAAGGTTAAAATACATTATACAACAAGCAGAGCACATGAGAGGGGCTAAAGGGGCAGAGGAAAGGCAGACAAATGTGTATTGGCAGGGGTAGTAAGTGAGAGAAAACACATTATAGAGCGGGAGAGAGTGTGTCTGCGTTCATATAAGAAATTCTGGTGAAATCTCACCACACCCGAATGAAAGCACCTGTACCCAACTATATGCCAGAAAATATCTTTATTAGGGTGGTCTTACACCCCAAACACCTCCCCTGAAGCTATGCCCCTGAGGGTGGTGCCTATATATGGCTTCATACCTCACTTCCTGAGGTGGTGCAAAGCTGCAGTGGAGTGCAGGCGCAATAGCTGAAAAGTTACAGCTCCAACCTGGCACCTGAGGGAATTCAATTAAAAAGGAGGAATCTGTGGTTAGAAGTATCCATCAGAAACAAACACCGGTGCTGTACATTCCAGTCATCATTCTTTTGCCAATCAGGTCACCCCAGATAGGACCCAGCCATATGTAAATCAGCCTTGGCCCTGACACGAAAGGAATAGTCCAGTACAAACTGCCATCTTGCCCTTATTGGGGCTCTTCACACGGGTGTGCAACTTGGTTCCAGTGAGAGAGTGAGCATGTGAACCACGTCTGGGCATACTTTTGGGTACTTGGGGCATTACATGAAATGCACAAAAGGCGATGGAAGGATGCAATCGCTCAAGGTAATATTCCAGCCCATCCTTTTGTTACCTACGATGTCACTTCAGTTTGGACCCAGCCATATGCAAATCAATTTTGGCCATGCTCCAATAGGAACAGTCCAGCCCAAACTGCCAAGCACATTTTTTTGCATCTGGTAAATCATATCTAAAATAATAAGTGACACAAAACTTGAATAACATATTCAGGGCTAGGACAGTTGCTATGAATCCAATGAAACATAATTCAACAACATCGTCACTGCACAGCTAGTACTGTTACAAACTCCAGCAATAAAACATAAAATGAACACAGTTGAACTGAAAGACACCCTTCTCTCATTATATACCACACAGAGAGCTCCGTTCCACGTGTAAGGGTTGTTGCAAGATTTAATAGTGACCTGAGGTGGAAGATCGTTCTCAGTGGTAAATTTTGGAACAGTCTAAACTCGTACTCGTAAAAGGAATTGAAATTAATGGCTTTTATATTAGGCCTGGGCTAAAATTCCGTTCCGCTCGCGGAAATTACGATAATTTGACATTTTTGCGTACCGCGGAGAGCGCGAAAATGTCAAAATTTCCGCAATCCGCATTTTACCGGAAATGTTTTGCTTGCTCGCGCTGTAAAATAATACATTCTCGCGTGCGCGCGATCGCCTTACCTGAATCCCTGCGTTCGCCAACAAGTTTTCCCGATCCAGTCGCGTTCTCCATGAGATGTAGGAAGCCATTTGCGCTGTCTCGCGACAGTTCGCGCCCACAGTAACGTCATTTGTTGCGCGATCACGTCTTTCTTCTCGCGATCATGCACCGCGAGACAAGTGAAAATAAGATGGCCGCGCCCACGAGCAACCACATGGGTAAGTTGGCGAGCCGCGACCACGCAGAAAATACCGCGAACGGGCGGGAAAAAAACCTCCGCATCTTCGCAATATTTCCGCGTGTTTGCGGAGATTTTTAACATTTTTGCGATAATTTGCGAAAATGAATTTCGCAAAATCCGCCCACCCCTATATACACACACACACACACACACACACACACACAGAGAGAGAGAGAGAGAGAGAGAGAGAGAGAGAGAGAGAGATATAAGGCCCATTAGAAGGTACACTAACTACTGTTAGGTCAAGCACCTTGACACCACAGTTTTCTTTTATCAGTATACCAGTCCAATATGTACCAGGGGTCGTGGAAGGACGCCAAGGCAATCTTGGTTTAACGAGCATTGCCGGACGGCCAAAAAGGCATTAATAGAGGCCTTAAAAACAAAGCGCAATACCACAGTAAAAGTGGCCAGGTATCATTATAAATCCACTATTGCAGTTGCCAGAACCATGTGGGAAACAGATCAGTGGAACAGCTTGAAATCGTCTCTGGAAACCAAAGACATAAATCATTCTGGAGCATTGTAACTACTGGTAGTAACAATGGCCAAGCAGCCATTGACCCAAATATCGCAGCTGACTGTTGGAAAGAGCACTTCCTAGCCCTCTTCGCCTCACAAGATGACACAGAGAGAAGTCAGACTCTAGCAATTCCGATCTCCCAGGTCTGAGATAGTCATCCTGAGATATCCCTGACAGAAGTCTGTAAAGCCTTAAATAAAATAGTACCTGGCAAGGCTGCCGGCTTGGATAAGATTCAAGGGGATCTGTATCAGGTTGAACCTAAGATCTGGGGCCCTTATTTTTGGGTGATCTGCAGGGAAAGGCCCTTCCCGCAACCTGGTTAGGTGCGGAGATCATCCCGGGTATATAAGAAGGGATCTCCTTTATCACTGGCAAATTATAGACCGATCAGCTTGATCTATGTCTCACAGAAAGTCTTTGCCAGGATTATTTTACATCTTATGCAATCCTGGCTGGGGGAACAAAAGATCCTGACCCCTTTGCAGGCTGTTTTTTTTTTGATATTCAAATTTTATTGACTTGAAAATATGAAATCAAGTCAGCAAAAACACGGAGGGCAATTGATCAATTACAGCTTTAAAATCAGTGCAACTCACAGTTCCACACCCCATAGAATGCATATCGACAAAGAGGGCTTACCAAATCACTCAATGTCTTCCACAGCGCCCGGCCATTTGCCCCACACCCTCCGATATTTCTTAGGGCATCCTTGTGCCATGTACATAGCTTTTTCTTGGGTCACGCACCAGTCCACTCCCTTGAACCACTTTCCCAGGTCTGGTGGATCGGGACATTTCCATGCCGCTGCTATGTTGCACTTAGCTACAATCATAGCTGTGTTAAAAAATATCTTGTCATTTTGGGACCCCTCTAGCCCATCCGTGATCCCTAATAGTGAGTGACGTGGGTCATGGGGAACCACCCATACCTCTGTATGCTCTGTAAGCTCCTCCTCAATGGCCCCCCAAAATCCCTCCAGCTGAGGGCAGGACCAGACCACGTGAAAAAAATCTGCTGGGGCCTGGCCGCACCTTGCGCAGGACTCGTCAGAGTGTAAGGCCGCTTGGTGGAGACGCAGTGGAGTGAGGTATGAGGCATGTAGATAGTATAGTTGGATTAGCCTGAGTTTGGTGGAGGCGGTGATTGTCTTAGGTGCCATGAGGGCATCGCGTACAGTCTGCCTCGTCCAGTGGGCCCACCCACACTACCTATTGATCTCTCAGTTTGCCCATTGAGGTGGGAGTGTTGTTGATTAGGGTGCGGTTTATGCGCACCCTACCCAAATCACCCAACAGAGTCTGGGCCTCCGTGGGGCTGTAGTCCGGGAGCAGAGTGCAGTCAGTGATATGTGCTGTGAGGGCGTGTCGTAATTGTAAATATTTATAAAATTGGGAGGGATGTAGGGAATAACGGGTTTCCATATCCTGAAAGGAGAGCATATGGCCTCTAACCCAAATGTCCCCCAGCTGCGTAATGAGGTCCCAGGTTTTGAACCCCCCGCAGGCCACTTACTTCCCGTAACCAAGCCCCATGCGAGAGGGGTGTGCATTGGGTCAATTTACCCGACCAGCCGGTGTGTCGTAGGGATGCCCGCCAGGCCAGCAATACAGACCGCGTCACGTCTGACAGTTGGGACGGGATGGGCCCCCCGTACATCATGGCCTGGACTTTGGATAAACCCAGCTCGCTCAATTCCAGCCGATAGGCCGGATCAGACCTTCCCCCATTAAACCAATCGTGGACCACCAGTAGACGTTTAGCTAAAAAATATAGAGACAGATGCGTCATCCCCATGCCCCTGCCGAAGTAGGGGATCAGACGCGCCCTCCCTCCGCCCCATAAAAATTTGGTGGCTAAGCTGTCCAATTCCCTAAACCAGGACCTAGGAAAACAGAAAGGGGTGTTCTGAAGGACATAGAGGAACCTGGGAAGGAACATCATTTTAAATAAAGCAATCCGACCCAAAGGGTTCAGAGGTTATGTCTTCCATTTTTGAAGGTCTTCTTTGGCCCTTTTAACCAGTAGGATAACATTAAGGGACCAGCCCAGCTCTGGAAGCAGGGTAATCCAAATCCCCAAATACTTAAAGGAGTTGCGCCGAAGCGGTATATTGGACTGCCAGTCGTAAAAGTCTCTCGATAAGTGGAGTGGGACCAATACTGATGTCCCTGGGTTCAATCGAAGACCTGCGCCTGCCCAAATGCCTGCAACAACCAGTGGCAGTGTGGTCCTGAGGAGGCAGGTTCGGCCAGAAAGAGCAAGACGTCATCCGCGTATGCCGCGATCTTGTCTGTTTCGGTGTTTGGCCACTCCCAGCCCTTAATGTGGTTCTCAGCCCGCACCAGGGACCCCAGGGGTTCCATCGCCAAGGCGAACAGCAAGGGCGAGAGGGGACATCCCTGCCGTGTACCCCTAGTAATGGGAAAGGCTTCGGACAGCACACCGTTCACCAACACTCGCGGTTGTGCCTAGAGTACACGGACCAGTGCTCGGAATTGGGGCCCGACTCCCATCTCGGCCAGCACATCTTGGAGGTATGCCCAGTCCACCAAACCGAACGCTTTTTCGAACTCTATGAGGAGGAGAGCTAAATAAGGAGTTAGTAAGTGTCGATGGGCCAGAGCCAGCTGTAACCTTCGAAGGCAGTGACGGGTTTCACGTTCGGGCCTAAAGCCGCATTGGTCCGGATGGACTAGCGAGGGCAAGTATCGTTTCAGTCTCTGGGCGAGGATGATGGCGTACAGTTTGATCTTCGTGTTGAGGAGGGATATGGGACGGTAGTCCGCACAGTGACTGGATATGACGCATAGTATTCTTGGGGAAGGCTGTCTGGTCCTGGAATCTTACCTGACGATGTGAGAGAAATTGCTTCCTCAATTTCTTTCTAGATATGAGACGGTCGAGGTCTTTCCGGGCGGCCATCACCAACCGGGGGAGACTCACGTGTCCTCTTTCAAGGAGAACATGAAGCGGTAGGTCGGGGGTTTGCACTGCGTACAAACCCCGATAGTAACCGGCCAACGTTCGGGCCATCATTAGAGAGGCACTGTGCACGTGCCTTGATCATCCACCACTTCCGGAATTATCCGAATCGCCCTGGGAAAGGTAGCCAACCTATGCAAAATCGTACCATTTTTATCTCCCCAACCATAGATTCTCGCCACAGAGGACCTCCACAGGAGCTTGGCTGCATCTAGGGATAACTGCTTAATCTCGGCCCAGAGATGGGCTAATTGTCGGTTTTGGGCGGCGTCCTCAGACAGCGAGAGTGATTGCTCCAAGCGAAGCTCCTGCGCTTCCCTCAGGGTAATTTCCCGTAGCTGCGCTCGCCTCTGTTTCTTAAGTTGCCCCTTCGCGATGCCCCATATGGTTGCCTTCCCGGCCTCCCACAGGGAACCCAGGGAGGATACAGAACCCTCGTTGGTAATAAAATACTGTTCGAGTTCTTTCCCTACCACCTTCTTAAAATTTTTGTCCTGGAGGAACCAGGCGTTTATCCTCCACGTTTGGCGGGCAGAGGGAGGGGGGTCCCTGTACTGAGGAGCACCGGAGAGTGGTCCGAGATTCCCCTAGGTAGGATACGAGTGTCCACGATTGTCGAGCAGTCAGTGGCGGGGACAAAAATCGCATCTAAGCGTGCCTGTGTTTGTTGGGCTGCGGAAGTATGAGTTAACTGGGTGGTGCGTGGGTGCCACATACGCCACACATCACAAAGGCCCAACGACTCGGACCAGGTCCTCAACTGTTTTGCTTGCGCAGTGCGGGCAGCGAAGGGAGGGTCCGTTGTATCTAAGGCCGGGAGGGAGACTGCATTGAAGTCGCCACCCACAACCGTGGTGCCCAGAGGGAGAGTGGTCAGGAGGGCAGAGGACTGTGCCAGTGTGGAAGTGAGCATCGAAGGGGGAGAGTATATGGACATGAGATTGAGAGGGGAGCCAGCCAAGGAGCCGCAAACAGCCACGTACGTGCCTTGGGGGTCATGGATCAACTGGGACAGGACGAAAGGCAAATTGCGTCTCATGAGGATGGCCACCATGCGGGAGCCTCAGGAGAAGCTGGAGTGCCACACTCCGTCATACCCATAGCGAGCAAGGAAAGGGTAGCAATTACCCAGGAGATGTGTTTCTTGGAGGAGAAGGATGTCAATGTGGAGGCGTTGCGCGTAGCAGAGGACTGCAGTACGCTTCAGCATGTCCAAAAGGCCATTAACATTCCAAGACAGGACGAGGAGCGATGCCCTGAACATGGTGTCCGCAGTCATGGCGGGTGGTATCGGGGTCTAAGACATGCCATCCCACGGGGGTGTGTGAATGCGTGTGGGGGCCAACATGTATGTGATCAGTCAGAAGTGTTGAAAGCTTGTACAGCCCTTGAGGAAGAAGCTTGTGCCGGTCCGTGGAAGCTGAGACAACAAAACAGACGAAACAACAACCTAGGGAAAAACCAATCCCAACCCTTCCCCCTCACCCCCACCCTACACTTCGAGAACGGAAGCCTCTGTCGACCCCCCCATTTAACTAGACTAAACTAAAACGCTCGGGTTGGTTGCGTGGAGGAACCCTCCAGAAGAACGGATAGTTAGTGAATCGGCAATAAACAATATGAATGAACATAGAAGTCTACCAACGTCAGAGAACCCCTTTGGTGAGGAGCCCCGCCCCGGCGATGGACTTGCGTCTGAATCCGACCACTAGGCCGTTAAAGAGTGGGAGTGCGGGAAAAATCCGAGCCTATCTTGGACGAGCCCACCTGGGCCAGTGATGAGGATGAGCCTAGTAGGTTCTCGGTGGAGCGATGTCTATTGCATGGTGGAGAGCCTGAGTGGCTGGATGAGTCGTGGAGTTCAGGAGCCGCCACACTGGAGGATCTGAGTGCTGTTGCCTGTGACTGGCGCCCCCTACAAGACCTCCCGCGACGCCGGCGATGGCGTCCCGGCGACCTCAGCCCCTCAGGTTGTGAACCCATGCGCTCCGATGAGGTGTCGCACCAGAGGCAGAGTGGGGCGTTCTTCCGTCAGCCATGTCCATGCCGCTTGGGGTGAGTCAAAGAATTGCGTTTTGTCCTAAAAAATGACCCGAAGACGTGCAGGGAATTGGAGTTGGTACTGTAGGCCCAAGGCGCGCAGCTTTTTCTTAATGTCCGTGTAAGAGCGCCGGAGATCTTGGACTTCCCTGGTGTAGTCCGGGAATATCATAATAACGTGGTTGTGGAACTTGAGGGTTCGGTCGCCCGTGCCGCCCGCAGGATGGCATCACGGTCCTTGAAGTTGAGAACTTTGAGGATGATGGGGCGAGGCGAGGCTCCGGAAGGAGGCTTGGGAGCCAGAGACCTGTGAGCTCTCTCCACGACGAACCACGTCGAAAGAGCGTCCCCAGGCATCCGTGACTTACACCAGTCTTCAACGAAGGTAGCCGCCTGGCCTGCCTCAACCCCCTCGGGAAACCCCACCAGGCGGAGGTTGTTGCGACGTGCACAGTTTTCCACATCTTCGGCGCGCCTGTGGAGTTCCCTGGTATGAGTGAGAAGATGGGGCACCTGTTCCTTAAGCTGTGAGATGTCATTCTCAGCCGTGGATATGCGGGATTCAGCTTCTGTCAGCCGCGTGGTGGCGTTGCGGAGGTCCTGCTGGAGGAGGGACACATCTATCTTGATTTCCCCGATCTTCCCCTCAATGGATGCTTGCGAGGCACTGATGGCCCAGAGGATGGTATCAAGGTCTCTGTCTTGGGGAGGCTCCCCCGCTGCCCTCCTAGGAGGCTCTAGATTGGAGGTGGTAAACCAGTCCATTTTGGTCTGCGTGGGAGCCGGTGTAGACTCGGGGGCCCTGTCCCTCCCAATGGCCAGGAGCAGGTCTCAGTGTCGCTCCGGCGACAGGAAGCCAGTAAGCCCACAAGGTCGGTATGGAGGCCAGGGACCTACAGAAGTGTGGGGTGTCTGTTCACAAACCGGAGACTGCCCTAGATGTAGGTAGCCGGGGGACACCGTCAGTGCCGGCCCCAGGCCGGGGGGTGGGGGGGTGCGGGAGGCCAATAGATCTTCAGGACCCAGCAGGGCCCGGAGCAGGCAAGCACAGCCCCACGCTACCAAGCAGTCCCCAGCGGTGTCTCCCCTCCGCGCGCATGGCCCCCAGATGGCAAGGGACCAACTGATGCAAGAGGCTTCCGACCAGCAGACAACCAGAGGACACCCACAACTGTGTTCACCACCGCCACCCGACGTGATGGCGGAGACCACCCGATCCCAAAAACAGAGCCCAGTGCTGGGGGAGCGGGAGCAGATCAACCTCCTGAATGTCCGAGGTCAGCAAACCACTGCGCTGGAACAAGGGCGGGTGGGGTCACGAACTCACCCCCGGTCCCAGCCGATGAGGAGTCAGTCTGCCTGAGGCCTGCGCTCAGGAAGTGCCCTCCACCACCCGGCAAGGTGGCCGAACGTGTCCGCACCTGGCCAGGTTTCACCAGCACCACAGGCCCCAGTCCAGGCATCAGTATTCGGCGGAGGATTTAGCCAGTCCATGGGAAGCCCAGCCCACTGCCAATGTCTCCGCGGGCCCCACCGTAGGCCTCGCCACCCCAGTCCCACGGTTGACACCGGCGCGGGATAGAAGGTCAGCGCGCCCCACGGAGCCCCAACAGGTGGCGGGGGGGAGGGAGTGTCCCACACCCGTGCTGCTGCCTGAGCCGACAGCAGCCCCCCCCCCCACTCACCGGTAGGATCCGCGGTGAAGTTCACGGCCCGAGGCCCACCCGGCCTCGTGATCTGCAGGCCTTCGTCGCCGTCACCGCCGCCGCACCTCAGACCCCAGCCGACGTGCTGGCCGATCCGTCATCGGGGGTCACAAGGGCCGCACATCCGGGGTTGATAGTGCCCACAGTCCCGGTCAGAGGTCGGCCAACCATGCCAGGTCACCAATGCTGATGCGGAGCCAAGCCAGTAGAGCAGGCACAACAGGCGACGGGCGGTTCCTTCTGCTCCCTCGCAGCAGGCCGACCCAGAAATCAGCCACTCCGCAGGGGGGGGTGCAGAGAGAGATCACCTCGTCGGGCGCGGGGGGGGGGGGGGGGAGAGAAACGCACTCACCCGCCTCGCTGCCCAAGCCGACAGCCGGTCCCGGCCTCACTCCCCACAAGAGTTCGCATTCGGAGCCTGCAGCCTGGGGCCAACCTAATGAGGGGATCCGCAGGCGCCCCTCACCACCAATGGTATGCCGCCGTGCACACCAGCCGAAACGCTGGCCGATCACACCTGGACGCCGGATGCAACCCTCGGGGACGCCGCCACCAACTCCACAGGCAGACGGATCCTCGGAGCTCCACTGGGGCGATCTCGCCCGCCAGATACCGCCCAAAGGCAGAGCACCAAAGGCGGCCCGGTCGCCACCGCCCACCGGGTTCCCGCCCGTCCGCGAACACAAGAGGCACCGCCGCAGGATGAGCAGGCCGCTGTAGGCCACAGGCCACCGCCGGGTGCACGGGACTCGCACCAAAATGCTGGACTCAGGAGGACGGTGCCACCGCGTCAGGAGCTCCCTTCATGCAGGTAGGACTCCTGGATGGTTGTCGATACGGGCCGGATTCGAGGCGGATGACGGAGGGGTCCGGAGCACTCTTAGAGTGTGAGCGCCATCTTGACGCCTCAGGCCACGCCCTCACCTGCAGGCTGGTTTTAGGGAGAAAATATCAACAATAGACCAGATCGTCAGGCTCCAGCTTCACTATTGGAAAACAGTTCATTTAAAAGGGGGTAGCCTGTATCTGGTCTATGTTGACCTGAAGAGTGCATTCGACTTGGTACTCAGAGACGCCTTATAAAGGGTTTTAAGCGAGCTGGGACTTCCCCCTTACCTTCTAAACATATTGAGAAGGCTACATAACGGAAATTATGCCCAAATTAGATATGGGAAAAATGGGGAACTGACGCAGCCCATCCCTGTAAACAGGGGAGTCACAGGGATGTGTGCTTGCCCCCACCCTCTTCTGCATATACATCAATGGTTTGATAGATGTGCTGAGAGTTTGTAAGGATACAGACGCTTCCAAAATTGCGCAAAAGCAAATTCCTGCCATGATGTTTGCAGACGATACCCTCCTTCACTCTCTAACTCCCCAATGGGTATCCAAATAATCTTAGATGGGTTTTTGTGAGTTCTGTAGGACCAGGGGGCTAGAGATCAATATCTAGAAAACAAAATTTATGATCTTCAACCCTAGCAAATCTACACGTCCCAACCCGCACATGAATGGCACTCCTCTGGAGCAGGTCTCTGTATTCGATTACTTGGGTCTAACACTTACTGAAAACATGACCTGGTGGGCCCAAATTAGCAAGTCCAATCTCAAACTGACACAAACTACAGGCGGCCTGGCTAAATTCTTCAGAAAGACATGCCATAAACCAGTGAGTCCGGTCATGGAGATATACAAAGCTCAGGCTAGGAGTGCTGCCCTATATGGGGCTGAACTCTGGGGGCACTCTAACAATAGGCCTTTGGTCATCACTGAGAACAAATTCCTCAGACAATTATTCGGACTACCGATAAACTCCCCTTTGGTTCCACTGTGTATGGACCTTGGGGTGAGATCTTTTACTGAGGAAATTGGCTGCAGGCCATTACTCTTTTGGCAGTGCCTCTGGGTAAAACCAGAATTGGCGGAGTACAGATCAGAGCTATTGGAAATCCTGAGACTCCGCGGCTCAGGAAAGTTGCCATGGCTTTTATTTATCAGGGAGGGCCTTTATGCAATAGGCCCAAAAGAACTATGGGATAACCCTGACATAGCTTGTGAGAACATCACGCAAATTATTAAGCTCTAGCTAGGGCGGATTATCTGCGAAACTCCATGCAGAACCCGCCCACGGCTCCCTCACATCACTCTTCCTGGGCGTAAAAGACACTTGCAAGTTGGAGGCATGTCTTGATGTAATCCGCCCGGCATCAGGCAGGAAATTATATGTGCAGTTTCGCCACGGCTGTCTCCCTTGCGGGCTTTTATGTGTAAATGGTCGGGGAGTAATCCAAGTGGGTGCCCAGCCTGTAACGTGTGTTGAGTCTGAACTCCATGTGTTCTTTTTTTGGCCGGGATATCACTCAATAAGACAAAAATGGTTGGTACAGTTATGTAAAAACCTAGGCACAACCCATTGCATGGAAGCATTTAGACTTTTAAAATAGAACACAGATTCCCATATAGTCTTCGCGGTCTCACGTTTTTAAAATTCCATGTGGTGGGCCAGGAGGAAATTCCTCAATATACAAAACCAAAGACTGGATTGTGACTAATTTTCTCACCATCTTTTTAATTTAAAAAGTAACATCTTAGATGAACTATTTTATCTCTTTTTTAACTTTTTTTATCGTTTTTAATCTGCTTGTATATATTTGTGTTTGTTCTTTTATGGTAAATAACCGAAATAAAGAAATATTGGACTGGATTATCAGTATACAAATGTTAGTCTAATCTCTGTGATGGCCTTACAAGGACAAGCCTTAATTCAGTCTTCTCATTGCATTTAAAAAGAATTGGCTGGTCTTTGGATTCATGCCGAGCAAAACTGAAGTGCATCTCATCAAGTCTTGTTTTCATTAATGGAATTCAAGGCAGCCTTCATTATGTGGCTTTAACCTACTGGTTGGATGACATCCACTCTGTCAATGCAGTAGATACATTCTGCACTCCCCATGAATACAGGGCATGCTACAGTGTCTGTGTGGGCAGGTGTAAGTCAGTATGCGCACGCCCCATCTGAAAAATTTTAGGATATTCAGCAGATAAAGAGATAAATTTACATACAGTAATCAAATCATTAACTAGCTTGAACACTAGGCATGACTGTGAGTGCTGCACGGTGGACAACTGTACTGAAGAATGCGCATTCACTTCTTTGCTGATCTATTTAATGCTTGTTTGCTGAAGCAAAGCGGTTCAATGACAACGCAACACACTAACCATTACCTGCTCGGTTGAGAGGTTAACTTTGTCAGCTTATCCCTGATGACCCTCCAGGTTGCTGCAGCACACGTTGGATCGAGCTCCTCTTCATTATTTTTGGGGCGGGCTCGCAACCCTGCACCCACAGGCTTCGGGGCGAGAGCTTTCTTTACCACTAGGTTAGGTCTTGATGCCACCGGTTTCTTAGCGGCCACAGCTTTCTTTCCTTCTTTACAAGCGGACGACTGCTGCAAGCCTGTGAAAGATACGCAAGTACAATAATAATATGCGACTTGCAAATCAAAATAAAGTACGTTGAAACGCTCATCACCTGAAGCTCACCAATTTAAATATAATATCCGTTACATGTACTGGACATTCCTGATTGTGCTGTCATTACCCTTATCCTCAGTCATACAGACGCGCTGTGTTACAAAATAAAGTTTACACATGATACTAAAAGCCTTCTAAATAAAACTACTAACATTAACCTCTTTTCTTTTTATAAACTGCATTTTACCACAGAGTTTCTAAGTGCTATAAAATAATAATGGGTGTTACAATTACCTAATTTAATTGTACACAGTTGTATTGACTTTGAAAGCAAGAAAAGCCGGTTTGGGAAAGCTGATATTCAAATTCGAGACCTGGACCTGCTGGAGTGTGAAATGAAGCCTTTGTTTTAGGAACTAAAACAACAATTTGTTCATCACTTATGTTCTTTGACTTAGAAAAAAGCGAGGTTATAAACAAAGAGTTCCATAAGCAGGACAAACCGTTATTTGAAATTATGATCAATAAACTAGTCAAAAAGACTTTAAAAAAAAACTTCTGAGATCATCATCAACCTTTTTCAAACCAAGAACAAGCCATATTGACACTTCTTTTTGATAGAAAACATATCTACCTCTCTTCTCTCGAACACACTGCCCGTTCGCAATATTTTCAATCACAGTTATTGATTATAAGGATGCAAGTTTGTAATAAATTACTCGGATTTTACCGAAGCCACGCAGACATAGTAACAATGTGGAACCTACATTTTAGCAGGCATTTCAATAACTACGGAAACAATTGTAATCTTGGGATTGTGTTGTTTTTTTTTTTTAAACAGAATCTTGTGTTATCTGCAGTTTTACCAAGAGCTAAGCTTTCGATGTGCTCCTAAATTGTGTTCTGAAAAGAACCATGAAATATCCACATTGTTGTTTTTTAAATTACCAAATTGCACCTTTTGTCTGAAGCAATAAGGAAAACAGCGTTCAAAAGATAAATCAATGAAGGGAAATAGGCAGGCAGAGATTTGAGCTGAAAGTTAGACTAGTGAATGCTGACATTATTGATTTCAGTCAGCTCAGATGGCCTTGTAATTAAAATGTAAATTTGAGAAAGAGATTATGTTCAGACAGAACTGGTGGGATTACAAGATTGGGGGGAGGGAAAAAGTGGGCCCAAGAGACAAAAAGCCTCAGTGAAAACTCAAAGAGAAAAGCATAGATGGGATATGCAAGCTTTCTGTGGGAGCAGTGGTGCTGAGGTTTAAGCCAATGATGTGGTATCACCAAACTGTTCATTTGATTAATAGGGGCTCAACATACCCTATTAGAGGCATCATAAATAAACACACACGCACACCTCTCAACCCTCTTGAGGTTAAGGTGGTTTTAGCAGCAGCAACTGGCTATCTTTCAAAATTATACGTAGTCAGTAGTTGCCCCAAATTCCAGCCAGCAAGCCCAACTTCTTCTAGAAGGGTTTGGGGTGTTCTCCCCCTTAATACCATGAATATGCTCCGTAAGGGAAAGAAAATACGTCCAATATGCCAGCGCCAACAATTTGCCTCGTGTGTCCCGTATGCCACAATTACTTCAAAAATAAGCCAGTTCTAGCACTTTGCCATGGGTGCCCCGTTTCCCAAGAATTACCTTCAATATGCTAGCCGCACCATTTCGTCTTGGGCGGCCCTTATGAGAAGAAATACATTTAGTATCTCAGGACCAGAATTTTGCCACAGGTGTCCACTGTGCCAAGAATTACCTCTAATGTGCCAGCGTTAGCACTTTGTCACATGTGCCTGTTATGCAAGCTTTAGCATTTTTCCATAGGTACCCAATACTCCAGTATGTCAGGTCCATGGCAGATTCAGAAGCTTAAAACACTCAGTCACACTCTATCAGACTCATTTTCAAGCACTCAATTCTCAGACTCACAGTTTAATTTATTCTCACTATCTGTTGTTTTTTTTAAGACTTTACTTACATGAACAAAAACAAACTGACCAGTACAGGTACTACTACACTTTATTTCCATTCAAAAGGAGGAGACCAGATTTAGTTGTGTACAATTAAACAGAGAAAAAAACGATACTTGCATTCCATTAAGCTCAGTACCTGTAGAAACCATATCCATGGGCATCCGAGCTGGGACCAACCTGTCCCTGAAACTAGTAAAAAAAAAAACTGAGTGTCAAGTTAGAAACTACTTAGTCTATGACAGAATACATCTCAACCATCTGTGGAACTTGCTTTGCCACTATGCGACTACTATAAAAATAAAATTAAAAAAAGCATTTATTTGGCTTCCCCAACTTCTAGAAAAACCCTAGCCCAAGCCTTAATCAGTAGTTGCCTTGACTATGGAAATGCTTTACTTGTAGCTGCCAATGAGACTTTATGTCTAAACTGCATGTGGTGCAGAATACAGCTGCCAGACTAGTGTGTAATCTTCCTTCTGGTTCTCCCTCTGCTCCAATTTTAAACTCCTTGCACTGGCTATCCATCGGGAAAGGGCTAATTTTTAAGCTGCACAGCCTTACCCACAAATCCCTGCATGGCAACTCTCCATCCTACTTGCAAAATAGACTCGGATATTATCACCCGATCAGACTGTTGAGATCCGCAGATAAAGCCTTACTTCAGATTCCACAGATCCGTACAGCAAGATTTGGCGGGAGGTCTTTCTCCTATCTTACCCCTCTGCAAATCTATCTGTGTACATAAGCTGGAAAGTTTTAAAAACTTCTAAAAACGTGGTTGTTTTAGTTAGCCTCGCTTGACTTGTATTCAGCTAAGCGCCCATATATTCCTCCGGGTATGATTTGCTTCCCTATACCAAGGGATGCTAACATAACATAACCTGGTCGGCCTTCAAAAAACTAAAGTCAGAAGAGACTCATCATGTGGTCCCACAATCTCATTGCAATCAATGATGCACCTCCTTAAAGACATAACAACCCATAAGATTTGTAATTTTGTTGGTCCACAGAGCTCCATCAATTTCTGACCCACAATGTTCATAGGTTCGCTGCCTAATGCTGTGGATTCTACTCACGGTCTCCTCCTTGTGTTGCAAGATAGTTGCAGGGCCTCCTAACCATTCCTTCATGTTAGGCATTGGATCTTTCATCCAAGTTTTCACCAGACAGAGTTTTGCCAAGAGAATTAATACCCCAGGCCAAGCGGCAGGTTGGGGGAGGGACATTTAGAGGAGCAATACACAGGTCTTCCCCCTATATCGCCAATAATTCTCACCACCTACTGCAAAAAAGCGAACACTCTCGGGCAATTCTAGTTCAAGTGGTAGGGGCCTGATGATGTGCATCTGCACCTGGAAAAGCTGGCTAGCTGTTTTGATTGAATCCTATGTAAAAAAAAACTAGGGGAACAGTAGAGTCTGTTGATGAATTTAAAGTGAATCAATTGTGCTTATGACTCATTTATATCTCCCAGATTGCATGCAGCCGTATATCCACACCACTATCCTTACTATCTGTTGGGACAAGTATTACTTGCCTAGTACAAGGGCTAGTTATCCTCCCCTTGGAACCAGACTCCATATGAAACTGGTACCCAGGTTTATTTCTGATCCTGGCATCACACTAATCTACGTGTCCGCAGAAGACTAGGCCTGTACCTGACAGCGTGAGGTTCAGGACCAGTCCTGTGACCTGGAGGGGCACACCAAGCATGTTCCCGAAACTAAACATTAGACTGCTGTTTCCATCCAGGGCGTATCTTTAGTGTGACTAGACGCTTATCATCTGTGTCAGTGCGAGCGTGGCCTGTTGACCCCTCTTGGGCAAATTGCATCTTTTATGTGAATCTCAGAACCTTGCACTGACATCCCGTGTGTAGGTCGAGTGCATATGGGTGTTGAGTGAGCATGGCACATATGATTGTGTGAGTGAATCTGAGTATTGAAGACCGTTGGATCCATTTTAGATGCTCCTGGCTCTAGCATGGGCAATGATTAAGGGTGAGGATAGTCTCACCAAACAATCGAAGTGTACAGCCTGCATTCCTATGACTGGAGGGAAGAGTTCCAGATAATGGCGTGAGTTAGAGTCAGGGCTACCTCTACCAATTCCAGGAAGACTTTCTTAGTAAGGGGCTTTTAATTCGCTCTTCCTGAGCACTGCTAATTGGTAGGGGTGGGACTGGAGTTTGTTGTTCACAGTAATGAAATTTCCAGACCAGGCTTGCTCTTTTGTCCATCCCTGATTACCGTTTCATTAAGGCTGACTAAAGCCAGGTGCAGAAAATGCACACTTCTCTGAGCTTATGTAGTGGGTACTGCTGTGAGAAGCATTATATAACACTATGGATGTGTTTGGAGAGCAGCCCGAGAATGACACTTGAAAAAGAACCAAGACAAACAGGTTCTGAAGCTCGAGACAGTGGATCCATATCCCTTATCTAAAAATATATGTATACATGTGGGATCCAAAAAAAACAACTTTGTTCCAGTCCTACGTTCTTCTTGACCAAGGAAGAGTGCCCCACAGTGTACTGAAAGAGCTGCTGTGTAATCAGGGTTGATGCCAATCTGTCAATCAGTCTCCTAGAGTTGAGGAGACATCACCAGGCGCCAACATTTCTGCTGGAGGAGGTGACGGTCTACCTGCCTACTGAAAGAGGCAAGGAGTGTGCAGGAGAAGAGACTGCCCAGGACGAAAGGCCATATGTCTCCAGCAAAGGGAAACAAGGATAAAACTGAGAACCCCAGTAAGTGTGACAGGATACCTGTGCTGTAAAAAGGTCCTCCGGTCCTCTCAGTGCAGATCATGGAGTAAGCTGTGCCGAAGATTAGATCAACTGGGACTGCGGCCGCCAAGTGAGCAAAAGAAAGCATCACCACTGAGCAAGAGCCCAATCTGCCCAGGGGCTGACAATGCCTGAAGAAATCACCAGAAGAAGATTCAGCCTGGAAGCTGTAACTGCCTCTGCTAAGCCACTGCCGCAGCTGATCAAGAGAGTAACTGCTGCTGGGACAGGCACTGCTGCAAAGACCCTTCTCCCAGAATTCATCTTGCATCATTGTTTGGAAAGGCTGATGCCAACATAACAAACAGTGCCCACTGCAGTGAAGAGGGAGCAACTACATTGGAGCCTAGAATGTGCCAGTAAATGAGAGACAAAAAGGTGTGCAGATTGATATACTGGGCTCACTAGAGACAGTTGGTTGATGCTAAAGGTACGATAAACCGTTGAACCGCGCCACATACTTAAAACTGTAGGAACGCTGAACTAACTGCTTCTGAATTAAGCCTGCTTAAACTCTTAAAACAATGGGGATGTTAATTGAAGGAATCTTGGCCCTAAAGGTAAGGACGAGATTACCAGGCAGGGAAGGGGTTGTAGTACCTCACTGATAGATCAAAGAATTCTGCAACCCTGGATGACATATCCATTGAATTATACTTCATTTAGAATTGCTGTGAGATGAAATGCACTTTCTTTTTCATAAAGCTAAGCACTGGGCAGCTGTTTGCCTTGTTGGGTCTTTTTGGCTGATTGCAGAGTTCCGAGCTGTTTCTACACACACACCTACACACACACTCTCTCTTTTCTCTCTCACTCTCCCTCTCCCTGAGAAGCCACTGGTTGTTTGCCCTCAATACCTTGAGATTAAAGTGCGGGAAGGGTTGTATTCTTCCCAGTTTTCAGAGCCATAGTAGGACAAGCTCAGGACACCAGTGACAAACAACCTGAATAACTACGGCTGGGGGCCTGTAGCCGCTTTCTGCCCTAACCATCCCCACCAAACGGGGTCTACCACTCATTCTGACTCAGTTTCACTCACTTTTACTCATTTCCTGTCACTCACTTTTGCTCAACCTACACAAAGGTTTCACAGGTTTGTTTTTCTTGCTTTCAGGTGCCTGCGCTAGTGCACTTCAGGTACTCGATTGCTGCTCTTATGGACCCTCGTGGCTGGCCCACAGTTCCCTCTCACCTCAGGTACTGAAGTAGGAAACTTGTACAGTACATGCACGAGTCACTATCCATGTTTAAGATACCAGTCTCTTGCTTTTTCACCCTAACCTCTCCCTACTCTGGACAGGGTGGCGTGGGGTCAGTGAGGCTACTAACCTTACCACACACTGTGATGAGATGAGAGCAGGCAAAGTGACAGCCTGGCTGACAGACAACCCCAAGCATTTCAGGGCTTAAGCTTAAAGTGCCCAGGCTACCTATATGGATGATGTTGCACAAATAGGGTGGCACCTAGGTATGCAAGACCTTTGAGGCTGGGCAATCTAAAGGCTGGCAAGATACCTCAATGTGCCTGAGCAAGCCATCAGCCAGATTAACGGCCTCAGGTTGCCGCTTGTTCCACGAGGGTTGACATTTTATTTTATTATACCAATAGTGAACAATCACCTACTTTCCACTATTGGTATGATAAGAGGGCAGAAAACAAGAAGGCGAGCGACCATTGCATTTTAGCCATTCCAGGTGGGAGATGCCTTCTGTTCCCTAAACACTGTTACTTGCGAATGGTTCATAGATGGCAAAGTACAGCCGTAATTGGTTCATAGATGGCAAAGTACAGCCGGGTACACTTTTTTGTGCCAGATTTCTAAATTAAGGTGATCCTGCGCCATCAGTAGCTTTAGACAGTAAGCTCAAGGTATTCAATTTAGAACTTCCATTAAATCCCTTTAAAAGCCGGGGATTTATTCATTTTGGATAGTGCACACACTCTGTCATTTATATGGCCTTGCAGCGCTAGAGCAGCCCAAATAATTTTCAAATTTCGTTTCGAGGAAATTAAATGGTGATATCCATCAGCCTTTTCCTGGTATTTTTAAGTGTGGCTGAATTATTGAGATGTGCAATGGCGTGGTAATTAACAACACGTACATACAACCAAACACAATACAGAAGTCCTAGAACACACCTAACAATGCCAGACACGCCATTTGATGCCATCAGATGATTATTATGACACTCAAACATAGTTCCTACCACCAAATACCTCACAAATACTTCCATATGCTAAGTAATCTATATGTCAAATGCTCCAGATGAGACAAACTGTTTGGTAACGCTCTCCAGTTACATCCATCAAACACCATGAGAAGAACACAGCCATGCAGCAAGCAAGGCGTTCATGATGTACCTTCTCAGGCGCAACATGTGCTGCTGAGAGACCGTAGCAGTGTTGCCCAATCTGGAGTGCAAGCAGGCACCGTGCAGATCACAGCAATGTTCCAGTCTCTAATTCCTCCTTTCATTGGAGATGCTGGATGTGAAGTCAACAGTGTAAATTTTTTGACAACTGACTACACCCATCTTTGGTGTCTGATGTGTTACTTGAGGAAATTGTGCAGCAAACAAATGTGGGTGCCCAACATCTTTTGAAGAAGCATGGACGCACTTTGGGGCCTCATTCCAGGGCACACCTTTGGACTCCCACTTCAGCTGGGGAGTTTAAAAATGTTACACTGCTCATGGAAATACTACACAAACCATCAGTCCAATTTTACTGGTCTTCTCTTACTGTTTGGGAAAAACATAACTTCCCATCTGTCATGAGCAGAGATCATTTTGTGATTCTGCAGGGTAGGCTGCATTTTAGCATCAACAATCTGCAGGATTGCCACAGGACCATATAGACCATAACAGGTTGTTCGAAATTCAGCCTTTTTAGATCGTTTTTCTGGCATATTTTCTGAAATTTATACTCAAGGGAATAATACAGTGATTGATGAGATTGTAATCCTTTACAACGGGTGGCTTCTGTTCAGACAGTACATAACCAGCAACTAAGCTCAGTACGACATCAAGCTTCATATGGTATGTGACAGTTCCACTAATTATGTATACAGCCTGTGTGTGTACACTTGAAAGGACTCCAGTATAAATACTGCTGGGTACCCTTCCATATTAAGAATTAGTGAAAGAATTTGTGGGCACTTGCTCAATAACTATTTAATAAAGCCATATCTTTTAGATGGACAATTTCTCTTGAGGAGTACTACAGTGAGCAGTACAATAATGGTACTGTGGCTTGTGGGACAAACCAAGGTCTTTGCACAGAATTCCATCAGAAGCTCATTTGCAAAAAGCTCAAAAAATGACAGTCCAGTGTTTTGTATTGCAACAAACTACAAGCTGCGAAATTCACAGACCGAGAGGAGGCACAAGTGCTCACTACAATTTATGTTGACAGCATTTATCATCACGGTTTGGGGTCAGTTGGCAGAAATGCTTAAGCACAACTGTGTATTTGATTATAACAAGTACATAGGTGAAGCTTACAAAATGGACAACTACTTCAACCAAGTGATGCGACTTGTAAAACTCAGAGAGTAAGAAATATCTATCCACCTGATCCGTTTGGCCAAGTACAATGCATATGCAATCTATTGTCAGACCACCTTTCTTTGACTTTATTTTGGCCATTATCACTGCTGTAGAAACAGGGGCCTCTAATTCATCAGTTGTTGAGGGCGCTTCAACGCAGCAGGATTGGCACTTTGCAGATTTCATTCCTGCAACTGTCAAAAGTAAACCAGAACACGTGCAGAATTTGTATTCAGCAAAGAAAGAGGCCAGAGAGCCAGGCCTGTGCATTTCAACTTGCTTCACTTTATACCACACAAAAGTGAGGTTCTGGGATAATGACTGAAGTGGAGCAGCCAGTTTTAAGCGTTAGCATGCAACTTTAAAAAGCTGTGCATGGATACATATCTTCCAGGGCCCATAGCTCTTTTCTTTCTAAATTACATTTGAGTTTCTGTCTCTTCATTGGACTCTAGTAAACAGGTACACATTAGTTATGGTTGACGCCTGCTTGCTAACTTCATTCTCCATCAAAACATGGTGAATGCTTCATCCACTATATTACAAGTGCATTGCAATCAATAAACTGCATATAGCAGTGGACAGGACATTTGCCATGTTTTGCTTGCCAAACTCTAACACACACCTCTCCAACCAAGCATAAAAGTCTGGCCGTAAACTATCCACGCTTGTGGCAGTTGTGCACTGTACATATGCCACACAAAACAGTTCTCTAATGCTAGACTGGCAAAACTGTTGAGGAAGCATGCCACACTATGTGGGTCAGGGTTTACCTTCCTATACAATTTGTATCCAACAGTCAAGAGAATAAAATAAAGTGGATAAAATGTCATGAGTCTCATGTTGCCTGTCAATTAGGAATATTACACCATTCATCCTCACACTTCTGTCCCCTACGATTATACTGGCAGTAACATATGAGCTTTCTGTATGGGAGAGGATTTTCAATGCACCCACATGCAGTCATTGGTGACATCATGTAGGGTCTGACTTGGTATTTGGGTCCGGGCTTGACCTGCACCCAGGGAAACCTACCAAGCCCAGACATTTCTGAAAACTAGATACTTGGGGAAGTCCGGATTGGTGTGCCTTGCATGTTTTCTCACCAAGATTGGTGTCCAATTTTCAGAAATGTATTGGGTTGGTAGGTTTACCTAGGTGACAATGCAGCCCGGACCCAAATACTTACATTATCAGAATGAGTGAATTATTGAAAGAAGTGAATTTGTCTCCATTTTTGGCTTTCCAAATGTACGCCATTGTGCACGAAAGCGCACATTTTGATAAATGTTGCCTGAATCACATGATATTATGGACACACAAAGTTCAGAGTTGTACAAATAACCACTATTCCTAGACTCATTATAGGGGGCACATTCCAACAAGCATTGGCATAGCCAATAGGTCTCGCTTTTGGGACCTTATAAGTATTTAGTTATGCAGCACAATATCCTTGATGCAATAACATCAACTGTTGCATGGCCAATAATATCACATCTTTATCCTCTTTGCTGCTCTATGATTGTTAGAATTGATTAGCATGTAAATCCTTGCATTGTACACAAAAAAGAACCATGAGGAGTTTATAACTTTACTACAACAATGCAAGTATTGTCTCAATTTTGCCTGAATTGTAAGAATTCAAATTAAAGCCATGTATTATTATCATGTACTTTACATAATGAAATGTAAACATCTCAGAAAAAATATTGCTTATTAGAAGGAAAGAACATGTGTGGTTCAGTCCCGACCGAATAGTAAACACTGTAGTTGGACTACGGTCTTGAATCTATTTAAAGGACTAGCCAAACGCATGGACCCTATGGGCCTGTGGAAGGCAAATACGGCAACACGTAGACTGTCCCTTATTGCACTGGTGAAATGGAATAAACGGTTTTAAAAATTACCCCGAAGTTCCACCTTTGCTTCTGCAGAGTTTCCCCAGAGCATATAGAACACTGTGGGGAGGTACGGAGTAATTAATCATCATTATAAGCAGCAGCTGCGCTGCGACTGCCATGCACCGGAGCGTGAAGGCGAGACGGAGTTTGGTAGCAGCCTTCTTACCAGAATCTGGAGAGTTCCTCCACGCCTCTGCCAAGAAGGGACGTATCATCGTGGGAGAAAAAACAGAGCCAACCATCCACGGTAAGCCCGCGCACGCAACACAAGGCGTGACCGGCCGGGGATGCAGCCGGAATCTAAACGCTTCATAGGAAGCATTGTGGGGGAGGGCGGGTCCCATGTTAGGCTGCAGTAACTGGGAGCTAGCAAGTGTGAAGCCGTGCTGGGGAGTGGATCCTGCTGAGGAACACTGGCTCAACTACAGCCTCACAACGGTATTGCAGAATCCTGTGAGCCGATAAAATCAAGTACACAAGGCATAGCTCGGTTACCTTGCTCACGCAGACAGCGTGAACAAGCTATGGGGGCAATCAGAGAAAAACAGAGAAAACCCAGTGCAACTTGGGGAATTGAGTCTTGTATATAAAATGGCAGAACGAAGGCCACAAGAAATCAAAGAGCTAGTGAATTATAAAACAATGATAATATGACATTGTCTCGCAACCCTGAAAAGCGAGCTGAGGATAAAAATAGAACTGCAAGTACGATGGATGTATGTCATTACAACGCACACTTTTACAACGCATGCACTTACAACGCATTTTTTACAACGCAAAATCCATTACAACGCATTCCATTACAACGCATTACACTACAACGCATTTTTAAAAACTACCTTTACAACGCATTCCATTACAACGCATACTACCTTTACAACGCATACCATTACAACGCATAATATTAAATTGCATTTAAGGTAAGTATTAGATAGTATAGGGGTAAAAATTACTTTTCTAACTCCAGGGGGTGCAACAGTAGGGTAAGTGTTGGATAGTATAGGGGTAAAAATTACTATTCTAACTCCAGGGGGTGCAACAGTAGGTAAGTGTTGGATAGTATAGGGGTAAAAATTACTATTCTAACTCCAGGGGGTGCAACAGTAGGGTAAGTGTTGGATAGTATAGGGGTAAAAATTACTATTCTAACTCCAGGGGGTGCAACAGTAGGGTAAGTGTTGGATAGTATAGGGGTAAAAATTACTATTCTAACTCCAGGGGGTGCAACAGTAGGGAAAGTGTTGGATAGTATAGGGGTACAAATTACTATTCTAACTCCAGGGGGTGCAACAGTAGGGTAAGTGTTGGATAGTATAGGGGAACAAATTACTATTCTAACTCCAGGGGGTGCAACAGTAGGGTAAGTGTTGGATAGTATAGGGGTAAAAATTACTATTCTAACTCCAGGGGGTGCAACAGTAGGGTAAGTGTTGGATAGTATAGGGGTAAAAATTACTATTCTAACTCCAGGGGGTGCAACAGTAGGGAAAGTGTTGGATAGTATAGGGGTAAAAATTACTATTCTAACTCCAGGGGGTGCAACAGTAGAGTAAGTGTTGGATAGTGTAGTGTAATATTATGCGTTGTAATGGTATGTGTTGTAAAGGTAGTATGCGTTGTAATGGAATGCGTTGTAAAGGTAGTTTTTAAAAATGCGTTGTAGTGTCATGCGTTGTAATGGAATGCGTTGTAATGGATTTTGCGTTGTAAAAAATGCGTTGTAAGTGTAGTGCGTTGTAAAAGTTGCGTTTTAAAGGTTGTTCCCCAGTACGATCATTAAGGAATTGGAAAGAGCTCGGATAAGTGAACCTAATAAATTGTGGGAAATGACATCCCTAAAGAAATACATAGATTGCAAAAGGATACCAAGAGGCTTGAGAATCTTGTCCACTCTAAATGATTTAGATGATGATCTCATTAAAACCTGGCAAGATGACACGAATGAATGTTGATTTAAACTCATGCACACACTAATCACTCATGCTGATAAGAAACTGGAAACATTAACGGATAAAATTAATGAACTGGAAAAGTGAAAGAAATTGCGAGCGAAGGACGAAAATGGTGCACGCGCGACGGGAAAAGTGCAAGCAGACTGGTGAGTGGTGTGCGATGTGTGCGCACCATGACGAGAGAGGAAAGCCAGATGGGGCCTCTGCTCGTCATTGTGCGCATAACCGCACGCTCAATGCCACCCGGTAGGACTTTTGAAAGCCGACTCACTAAATGTCTCGAGAGCAGCGCATGTGCTGGCTCAGGCGAGACCTAAAAACGCAGAGTTTCCTTCAAAATCATTTTTCATTCAATACATTTTACACATGAACCTATGCACAGTTGGTACACCATGACAAGTCAGTATAAGGTGCAGATCAATTGATGGCTCAGGGTAATGCGTGTTTTGGGACAACCAACAATCACTATGTATGCCTGTGACCACAGCAGTCTGATGAACGTACTTCTGTAACTCAACCATAAGAGCAAAAAAAAAATACAGCTGAAAACTTTATCACCTAGTTCTATTTTTTCCTAATAATTTCCATATTTTTTTTTATTTCAACAATGTGTTTTGGGGAAAAACTTGAGCGAGCTACACAAATGACCACTTTCTGAATTCAGAAATGTGTCTACTTTTCAGAATGTTATACCAGGAGGGCAGAGTTCTTAATGGTGACAGATATATGACAGAGGTTATAGGTCTGATTGAGTTATTGCGAATAATGTCAGAAGCCTTAGGTCTGATCTGCTTCTTATGAAAAGTTAGAAGATTTGCACTGTGATAACCCTTCTTAGGCTCTATCATGAGGGGCTATATATCATTCTTTCAAATTTTGTACTTTTTTAAATTTTATGATTATGCCTAAGTGCAACCTTGCCGGGAAGCTTACGCACAATACAGTATGATGTAAATGTTAGCGGTCTGATTGAGTCAGATGTCATAGTTCACATCTGACTATTATGAAATGTTACGACAAAAGAGGTAGACTTGAGTTATTTCAAAAGCATATGTTAAAGACAAGATACCACGAAGGGTGGATTCTTATTTCACTGTGTTATTGCCTTTTTATTGGTTGCTTAATGAAATCTCACATTATAAAAGGTTATTAAAGGGTGTTGATTGAAAAAAACCACAGAACAGAAGATCTGCAATCTGATTTTCATTTGTGGCCCTGTTAGGAAGAATTGTATAATTTTTGTCAACGTTACAAACGTTTTGTGTAAGTGGATTTGGAATATGCGCTTATCTAAGACAGTGGAAGTTTTGAGGGTGAACTACATCTGTGGTTGACAAATGGCAAAAGGATATTGCTGTGCTGTCTGTGATTTTTAAGCTACTTGAAAGTGGAGCTGAGGTGTTGGGTAAGTGGTCATAGAATGAGGCCTGTGTGGTGACGTGGATATAGTTATGAGGGGCAGAGGTGTATCCTTTACTATGTTGAGGGAATGGTAATTTTCAAGTGGACTGGTTAGTGGAAATAGGGAGTTGGGCCTGTGAAACAGAGGATGCCTTACACAGCTGTTGAGGCACAATTATTTCTTGTAAAAAGGGCACACACACGTAATGGACACAAATGCTGAGTGCAAAAGGGCACTTCTGACCTAATAGGCACTCTGGTACAATGGGCACAATGCAACTAAAGTATTTTCAGGTGTGACGGGCATAGCTCACTCAAGGGGTGGTCAAATATCACAATAGTCCAGGCAAAAGGGCACAATTCAATAAAAGGGTTCTCAGGTACAAATGTTAGTTCATTCAAATGGTACTCTTATAGATGGGCGGAGCTCACCAAATGGTGTTCAAGTGCAAAGGGTGTGGGAGACTTAATGGGCACAGTGCGGAGTATGGTTTCTGACCAAGTGCAATTTCCCTTATGAAAAATGGCAACCCTGGCACAAAGACTCATCATTTGCTCCGATGGCCCTTTCCTGGGTGACAGTGGGGTCTCCATGAGGGTATCAGGCCGCCGGCTACATCACACTTTCTCTTAGTTCACTGCTTCCTACTTATGAAGGCCTTTGCTATTTACTGCTGTATGGCTAATTAAGCAACCCAGCACATAGACACAGCAGACTTGCTATAAAATGGTAGCTAAGTGTTCTCAATTATTGTATATTCTCAATGCCGGACTGCTAACCAAAATAGCCCATGCAAAAACGTTCAAACTAGCCCCACACTATTAGAGGTAGTGACAAGAATGGGGCCATGCAAGCTTTAAAGTAGTACATTATTAGTAACTACTTCCCCATTGAAGTGAAACAACGTTCTGATATTTTGGGGGTTTAATTAAAACACAATGCTCCACATAAAATCAAGATATTAATTGCATGTCTGATTTGCAAAACTGTTTTGATATGGAAATAAATTTACAAATAGCTGTAAACGAAGTGCAGAAACCTCCTCTGAAGAAAAATGAAAGTAGTTTCAGTCGCCTTTGTGGTTCCACGGACCTCCCTATGCAGTGTGCACAGCCTTCGAGACAGTTTTATTTTACCTGCTTACACTTGTACAGCATATTTAAGGCACTGCTAATAAAGTTATTTCTCAAAGGAAAAATATGGTTATGCAGAAATCTTTTGGAGATAAATGAACCAATGGAATACATGGAAATTATTTAGAATTCATAACATAGCTGTCACTGGCTTCTTTTTAGCCAACAATACGCAGCACACAGGCACTTCTATATGTATACGTAGGATGGGAAAGAATATACTAAAAGACCCATATTCATTGGTGTGGCTACACCCAAATGCCAGAGGTGGCATAAGTGATGCACTTTTGTCCCTGATTGACATCGCAGGCCTGTCCTTATGTTCTATCCTTAGTCCTACGGATGCCTCCTATTCGACATGGAGGGGCTAAGGGAAGACCAAAGAGTGTAAACTACATAGAGTTAACAGGGCTCTTGCAATCTAATTCTCCTTTTTTTTTAATATATATTAGACAGGTATAAGACAACAATCAAAAACAAAGTAAAGAATTCACATTGCTTGGTTGATGGAACTTCGAAGTATAGCCATGAGTGCCTTAACTCTTAGGGCTGATTAAACTATTATCATGTTGTTGCCCATTCCAAGATTCCCTCAGATGAAATGATATATTTTACAAGGAAGGCGTCTAGACTTTTTGACTTGCCGCAACAAAGCCACAAACTAAGGATCTCTCAAATGTGATCTGTGGAGCAGGGTGCAGAGTCAACCCGGGTGATCAGCCAGAAAAGGCACAAAAGGAGACATCTCACTAAATGAAGGATCTGAAGGAGAAAGTCTTCCTGTAGGTTCAACCAAAGGACTGAGTACAGGAACCATACATCCTGATTCAGAAAAAGGAAACTAACGCTCATCCAGCTGAGGAGAGCTCACCACGTTGACTCAGATAAGTTGAACATTCACTGCATTTCCAAGATTTAGAAATGGACAACAAAAAGAGGCAATGCATTTATTTTGGCCTGCCACTCTGTGTTGGATTAGTATAAACCAAGGGGTGAGTAAAAATCAACTTAACGTTTCCCACATTTTAGAACTGGCCTGTGCATACAAGTGAATAGCAGAGCCGGACAGGCCATTTTTTCTACCGGGCATTTCCCCAGTAGGCTGGAGCCCTTGGGGACTGTTTTGAAAGCCCATGGTAGCTTTTGGTGCCACTGTCACTTTCCCCACCTTCCCAAGGTTAACTGCAGCAGTCAGTGGAGCCTTCAAAGAGAGGGAGGGAGGGGAAAGGGAGAGAGAGAGAGAGAGAGAGAGAGAAAGCGATCAGAGAAGGAGAAGAGAGGGGAAAGAAGTTAAGAAAAAGAAGGGATGGATGGAAAGAGACAGGGCGAGGAGACGAAGGGAGTGGGGCTGGTTTGAGCATTTTTGCCAGGGCTGTTTTTGGTTCCCCAGTCTGGCCTTGGTGAGCAGTGAAGACATCTATGCAGGACACAACTGAACTAAAAGCCAAGGACTGCATTCTTCGTAGTAATAAATGGTTGACACAAATGAATTGCAAGCATACAGATAAACTACTGATAGTAACGTGTTTTATCCGCAGAAGGATTAAAGACTGGCTACTGTTTATTGATAGCAAGCTTCTATTCACCAGAAAAGTGTTTATCACCCAATTAGGTTTCAGAATAGAAGCACGCTATTTTCCAATCAGCAGCACTTCTGAAACTAGTCTCTCTGAAAGCAATTATCCTTTTCTTTTAATCAGGCCTTCACTTCACCTAATTACAAAGAGGAAATAATCACTTTTCCAAGTTCCTCATTTCAGGATACAATAAAGAAAAGGCTTCGGACTTTAAAACAAAATGTTAAATGGCAGAGTCTAATCAATTAAAGATACCTTTAAGGCTGTTTTGCTGTGAATGAAACTAGCAATGTTTAATTAATGTATTAACTAAACGAATTAGCAAATTTACTACCACCAATATAACATTCTATTTTGTCTTGTTTCAATCCTTTTCAGACTTAACAGTGTAGGGGATTTGCAGCCACTTCTAATGTGCTAAACATCCTTCTCTTTGTTGTGTTTCTGACACCGCCAGCGAATCATTAACCAACTGTAACAAGTGATACAGGAAAGAACTGCTGGGTGGGATACCTGGAGCCAGCTGCCGATGCAGGTGACAGCAGGACAGCAGAGTGCCTGGACTGACTCACGCCTCTCTAAAAAATACTGATAGCTATATGTATCATTCAATTGCAGGAGAGAGAAGCAATTTTAATGTGAACCTTACATGGCAGGCTCAAACTGTAAAAGACGGAATGCTGATGCTGGGAGCCCGCAAGGAACAATACAAGGGAGGGAGAGGTGTGGCGCAGCGGGAAGAGCGGCTAACTCCGGAGCGCAGGGATCATGGTACGATTCCCGGCGCCAGCTCAGCATCATGTGACTCTGGGCGATAGGTCACTTAATCTACCCAACGGCCCCCAGCGCCTTGAAACCTTAAGGGGGTAATATGTTCGCGCTTGACAAATATGGATTATTATTAGAAGAACTGGGAGGATAAGGTCTTCAAGACTTGGTAGCAGATAAATAGTTAAAGATGCTATACAAAATGTGAGACATGTTGTTCTTGGTGGAGCCAGAGGCAATCCAAGCGGCTAGATTGGTCAAATGGCACTAATGCCCAACTTAAGATTCCGTCTGATAAACTAGCTAAGCTTTGCCTGCGCCTTTCTCAGCAAGATAATTACACGGGAAGAATTACTGGTTTCCATGAGACCTACGAGAAGGGAAGCGCGGTACTATTCTGCAAAAAACTCGCTGAAACAATTGTTCCTTCCTCAAGATGCCATCCTATGAATAATGCATGCACGTAGGTCTTTGACACCCTTACCATTGCAGGCTCCTTCGAGGTCATTCCCTGCATGTCGAGTAAAGTGACTGGAGAAAAAGAATGGCTTATCCTAACACTGTGACACACAATGTGAGGTTTAAATTACTACAATTTAATATACTGCCCCACAGCTACTTGACCCGAAAGAAGATTCATAGAATGTTTCCAGCATCATCTGGCAGGTGCCCCAGATGTGGGACAGATGGAGCAGACCTCTTACACATGTTTATGTCCTGTCCTAGGCTTGCAGCATTCTCAGCTGCAATTTTTGACTGGACCCACCACAGCCTATAGAGTAGGGTTTCAAAAAAGTGGGTCGTGAGCTGATTTTTGGTGGGTGGGGAAAGTGAGAGCAATGAATAAAGATGCCTTGAAATTCTGTGTTTAAATTGTCACATTTGCCAGGGCTTCAAAGACAGAGGTCAAATGTCAGGCTATGTCTTCTGATAAACTGCTGCAGGATGGGTGTTTACTTTCATTTCTCTGGCTGCAAAGCGAGAGGAGTTCTTCAAGTGAACTATGTGATAATCTTGCTGGAGTAGAGGGAATTTGAAAGGAAAGTCGTTTTTTGCAACACAAAACAAAATGTAAATACCTGTAAATGAACTGCAAGGATGTAGCAGTTAGAAAAGGGAAACTGAAGCACGTTTTTAGGTCGAGGACCGTCCGGTCTGCCGAAGGCAGAACCGGAAGTCGGAGATTTAATGTTTTGGAGAAGACGGGCTTGAACCCGCCCCTCTTCTCCCCTGTTCTCCCCTGTTCTCCATTGGCTGGCCTCTTGAATGCTGGCCAGCCATTGGAGAAGAGGCTTTGTCACTTCGAACAGGCCCCGTCCTTTTCGGATTCGGGGGCGTGTTTTTTCGTTACTTTTCTAATTATCTCCTCCAACCAATGGCAAGAGGAGAGAAAAGCAAAACACGCCCCCGAATCCAAAACCGCCACTGCGTTTCTCCGAGGCATTTCTGCTTCGCCTCGGAGAAAGGCAGTGGTGTCCCGGCGTCCGGAGAAAGCTCGTCGTAGCATAAGCAAGGACTCGTATAACCAAAATTATCCTCTGTGTTTCCCCGACTGCGTAGTATCTGCGAGGACCAGGCTTTCCTTCGTGACGTATGCCAGGATTTACCTCTATGTTTAATGAGGGCAAGAGCAAGGCGCTCTGAACATCCTACCTTGGCACGAGGATACGCTGTCTACATCTCCAGCTGTTTATTCTGTGCATAGATGCAGCGCTGCTGGGTGCAGTGAGCGCAAGCCTTGTGCTCCAGGGAAGTTCAGCTGTGCATTTGAGACAGTGCAACTAAAGCACCTCTAGTTTTGAGGCCAGCGCCGTTTGTGATTTACCTGCGTCACATGTCCTCAAGTCAACAAGGCCCTGGTATGGAGCTGACAGCCCCGGGGAGCTCCTTGATTGCCGCGAGAAGGCCCCCAGGCCCCTCAGCGCTCCCTAGGTGAGACGGCGAAAGGCCGTGGCCGTCTGTGTCTTTTCCTGCCTCTGGCCCGGCAAGGGCCCTAGAATGGTGAGCAGCGGGTGACAGGGTCTCCGAGCTACGACCACCGTGTGTATGAGGCGATAGCTCTGGCATGAGGCGCCGAATCCTGGTGACCCGCAGTCGAGCTGTCTCTGGTGACGCTCCCGGCTCCGCGGGTGGCTCCCAGGTCCTGTCACAGGTGCATCAGGGCGCTGATGTGACATGTGAGCTGTGCGCGAGTGCAGGGCACTCCCAGCCTGTCATCCGAGGGCCGTGCTTGAATCCAAACTCATCAGGCACCGTTACCTAATCCCAGGCCGAGTTTATCCCCTCAGACTGGCGCGCAGCCACCTCCCATACGGCTCACACAGGATCGCACAGCTGGAGGAGTGAACGCAAGCTACAGAGACAGGGTGAATGAAGCTCTAACCACTGTACTTGAAGTACAGAGACGAGCTGCTGTCAACCTAGCTAGTATCCCGTAGTGTCCAGTGTACTGTAGGGTTTATGTAGCGCTTCGTGCCCTTTTTTTTCCGCGGGACAGGACAGGGAAAGCAACGAGGTAGGGGACAGACAGGGCAAGCAACAACGGGGGAGGGGGCAGACTGGACAAGAAGCAGTGCAGGAGAGGGGCGGGGTGGGACAAGCAACAGTGTGGGGGGGGGAGGAAGGGATGCAAGTTAAAGAAAACAAGCATTTACAATGCAATGGTCTCGGCATTGGTAAAGTTAGAGCTATTGGCATTGCTCATGACATTATTTTTGTTTATGTTTTTGTTTTTAAAACATTTAAAGAAACGGCATTGTCATGAGCAATGCCAATAGCTCTAACTTTAACAATGCCGAGACCGTTGCATTGTAAATGTTTGTTCTAATTCTGACGTGTAATGGAAACCGAGATGTTAATAGAATCAAAACAAATTAAGACACTAACTTGGTGATGCACAAATTATAAATATTCACAGAAACCCGATCTCCAATCGTTAGCGTCTGTGTGCTATATAGTTCTATCAGTATAACTGAATGTCTGTGCAGAGTTCGTGGCCATTTCAATGGCAAATGTGCGGTTTGTGAATGACAGTGCGCTACCACACGAAGCTTTAGCTACACTCAAAAAACGCCCCTCTTCACGTTCTTTAAAAGTAGGTGGGTCATGAAAGTTTGTCATTCTTAAAAGTGGGACATGGTTCTAAAAAGTTTGGGAACCACCAAGAGTATCTCTGGTTATCAGGACAGGAGAGCAGGAAGGGTCACCGTAGATGAAATGCAGTAAGCCACACATGATGCTGACAGGCATCCCTAGATACAAGATGCCATGAAAGTCAAGAGGCGGAGAAGTACTTATGTGCGCCCTGGGAGGAAATGTATCTTCTCAACAGTTGAGAAAGACTTCATATTGCTCCTGGCAATGTAGCTCCAAACAATTTCATATTCTGGCACTGCGCCACTGGAGGCTTAAGAAGGGTCCGTGCCAGATTGTAAAAGGGGACATTCATCTGGCAGGAAGAATGCCCAAACCGCCCAATCAACATTATACCAATTCTCACTATACTAGAAGTGGTTTAATGAAAGTGTTTCTAATGAAGTTTACCTGTGAAACTATGAAATGACACATATGACGCATTGGTGTGAAGGAACCAATTGACCTCTGGGAATGAATTAGCCATGAAGGCCACTAAATATGACTCGGTGTCCGCACACTGCACCAGGACAGTCAGCACCAGCCTAAGGCATAGCTCCGGGATGAGCAGAAGGAAGCAAGGAAGCACAGCAACTGAGACTCAAACCAGCTTAAGAGGTGGTGGGGTATCCCAGGCAACAATAATGAGGGATAACTCAAAGCAAGCAAAGAAGTGCCAGGTAAAGGGGAAGAATGAATATGTATAATGGTGTTTCGAAGAGACTAGGGAAAACAAGAAACTTTAGGCAGGCAGAGAGTGTGGGTAAATGGACGGTGGGCAAGAGAGAACAGGGCAGAGGGCTCAGTTAAACGGACAGGAAACATGAGAGGAAGAGGGCACAGATTGGCAGTACAATGCTGTCAATGGTCAAAAAAATGACTGCCAGAGCAAGAAACAACCCTGGCTTGCGAGGTGAGCAGTTCACCCCTCTTCTTGCTCTCCTTCCCTTTTCACATCTCGAGCTGCAGTCACTGATGGTGTACCAGACTGACAAACAGAGAAGGCCATCAGCCTGTGGTGGGGTATCTCTGTGAGGCAAGGCAAAGCCAGAAGAATATTTTATTCGGCTTGAGACTTACAGATGAACCCTTATCTAAGGCAAAGTTTGCTTCCGCTACTGCAGCCCCTACAGACATGCCAATCATCTTGGAGAGTAAGCATTTACATTTTATTACTAAGAGATCTACACACTTTATTTTAAAAAATCTAAATATATGGGATTGTAATTCAATTTTAAGAGACTTAATACAATATATTGAGTGTTAAATCTTACACAAATGTAGGGCCATTGGTATGAAAGGTTTTAGCTTTCACAAACCTGCTGGTTCTGTAACTCCGAGGGTTTGAGAATGTTAAAACCCTTTTTTTCTAATGTGCTAACAGAAATTAAAACATTGGAATGTTGAGAGCTCCATTAAAGACAAAGAAGTGGCTGCGGGCTAATAACAGCTAGCATAGGCCTTCTGCTCCAACACGCCAATGTTTCTTTCTGTTTCTCTCTTTTTAATTTAGAACATTCTACCCTCAGTGGGTGGAATGTTCTAATATCCTAATAGACCTTCTGCCTCAGACTATGTCAACTTACAAAAAGCCCTCCCCCTAGTTTGGTTTATGGCCGTTAACAAACGGTATATCCTTTGGCAGCAGGCTATAAGTCTAGTGTAAAATCGACCATTTTTATGTTTCATTATGCATAACACATTTAACGACTCGGAGAAAGATTTTCCGAATCTCTAAATAAGTTTAGAAATGGATATCAAATCGATATTTTGAAGGGGTGTGTCCCCTTCAAATTAAACATATGTATCAATAGTTTGAGACCGTAATTTCATTGAATGGGGCGAGAAGCACAACACGACAAAGGCAGCACTATAACCGGTTCATTTCAGAGGAATTTATTTGACTTTTGGTACTCGTCCTTTCAATTTGCATTCAGACATAAAGCGGATAGATAATTACAATTCTTTACACTAGAAATCAAAATGCTTTCCAGTGGGATGACCCAAAACGTGAATAGCAGTGGCAACAAAGCCAATGTCTGAAGGGGGTGACCTACCCTTTGCCTTTTCTATGTATTCTAAATGTGGGCGGATCCACAATGGGAGTGAAATCAAAGCCACCAATGAGCGTTGTGAAGAAATTGCCACCTTCTTCACTAATAAAGTCTTGAAAATTGATCAATCCTTCATTCAAACCTCTAACCCTCCTTCCCTCTTAACCTGTCCCACTCTAACCACCCCTGATCATTCAGAAAGAGTTCTTACCAAGGACAATCAGGTCTGCCTCCAGCTAAAAAACAATGCGCATTGGTCCGACTTTGAGCTAATGTCAGAAAAAGAGGTTTTCAGTATAATTTCGAACCTAAAACCTTCCTCCCACACTATGGACCTCATCCCATCCACAATCATAAAAGAACTTAACCACACCATTTCCCCTTTCTGGAAAAAAATCATCAATGCCTCTCTCACCTCAGGCTGTGTCCCAGACTCCCTTCAACTTGGACAAATCACACCCATTCTCAAAAAAACAGGGGCCGACCCTAATGATCTCAACAACCTCAAACCTATCTCCAACCTCCCATTCCTTGCAAAAACATTGGAGAAATGCGTTCTCCACCAACTCAACAAACACATTGATGAGTTCAACCTCCTCGACACCTTTCAATCAGGATTCAGGAAAGGCTGTAGCACGGAAACAGCTATGCTCAACGTCTCTGACGATATTCACAAGGCTTTAGATGAAGGTGATGCCTGCCTACTCATCCTTATTGACCTATCTGCGGCATTCGACACAGTAAATCATCCAGCGCTTCTGGAGACCATGTCGAAGCGCTCTGGCATCAATGGCACAGTACTAAAATGGTTCACCTCCTTCCTTCAAAACCGCTCGCAACAAATTAAAATCAACTCCTGTCTCTCGAAGCCAACAAAAGTCACACTTCGGGTCCCGCAAGGCTCGATCCTCTCCCCGGCCCTCTTCAATCTTTTTATGGAGCCCATCACAATCATCTTGAAAAAAGCTGGAGTGAATTACCACCTTTATGCTGATGACACAGAAATCTATTTCAAAATCAAGTCTCCCAGCGACATCCAACACCTCAATGCCACTCTAACCGAGATCCAAACTTGGTTCAACGCTAACCACTTAAAACTCAATCCAGATAAAACAGAACTAATCCTACTCTCTCCAAAAAGTAACCATCGTCCAATCCAAGAGTGGCTCAAGAATCTGGTCGCCCTAAACTGCCCCATCGTCCTATCCGACTCAGTTAAGTCTCTAAGCATCACCCTTGACAAGAACTTATCTTTGCAGGCCCACATCAAAAACTCTGCAAAAAGTGCTCTTTTCTCTCTAAAACACCTCAAGAAATTGAAACCTTTTCTTCCGCATGATGACCTCAAGACAGTAGTCCAATCCCTAGTTCTCTCTAAAATCGACTACTGGAACGCCATCCTAACAGGGACTCCAAAAGCTCACCTAGCCCCTCTAAGGGCAGTGTTGAACATGGTCGCTCGACTCGTATCTGGAGTAAATAGATTTGATCACATCACTCCAGCTCTTAACTCCCTCAACTGGCTTCCCATGGAAGGGAGGTGTATTTACAAACTGGCCTGCATCACACACAAAACCCTTCACTCTCCGGCCCCTAACTACCTGAACAACAAACTGATAAGAGCAGGTCAATCCAGATCGCTGAGAAGCTCCAACTCACTCCTTCTTATTCCTCCGAAACTGAAAAAGAAAACCACACAATACCGATCGTTCTCTGGCAACGCTCCCAGGATGTGGAATGCTCTCCCTAGAGTCCTCAGATGCAACCCCTCCTTCTCCTGTTTCAAAAGGGACCTGAAAATCCATCTCCTTAACAAATACTTTCCTGACCAACGTCAACTAACCTAGACTTCAATATCTGAGTTTACTCCTCTCTCTTGACATTCAAGGATAGTTGGTGACCGGACTGTGTTAACCACCTTATCTTCCATGCTGTATTTTTTTTATCCCTGGTTTTGCTTCCTTACTGCCTGCCTACTATGTAATGCAATTTCCGTCTGTTTTTCTTCACAGTATGTATGTAAAGCGCTTTGATACCTACGGGTCAAGCTAGCGCTATATAAAACTTTAAAAATAAAATTAAAATAAATAAAAAATAAAATGGCTGAAAGGGGCTGACCCTCTCTACTTATTCATATTTTAGCAATGTGTCATTTATGATCACACATCTGGCAAGACAGCTATAGTTGCCTTTTAAATCAGACCTGAAAAAAAATGACCATGTGAAAGACAAGGGTGTCGGAAAAAGATGATTTTTAACAACAAGCCAGGCTTCGAGACATGGTAACCACCACCCAAAGGAAAACCAATGCTGGAGGCCAGTTTATACGTATCAGGATACTTCTGTGAAAATAAGTACTTTAAAAGGCAATAGAAGATAGACTACCTTTAATTCCCGCTACCAGCATAAAATGTGTGCGCACTAGAAAACGTGCTTTCACAAAAGCTGCACCAGACGTGTGTACAGCACACAGACATTGCGAACCAAGGTAATCTCGTCCTATTTTGTCCAAAAAGTAATTACTTAACATTATATAGGTTTATACCGCGACTTTTTCAGAAAACACAAATAAATATCCTTTTTAAATGACACGCAGCACCTTTCCCTCTTACATATTTAGGAATAGGATGAATGCAAGGAAGGAAGCTCCCCGTCCCAGGTGCCTCGCCCCCTTCAAAGTATTTGTTTATCCAGCGCCACTCCGAGCCCCTATCTGTGTAATGACTTCCTCTCGGCTCCGGGGTGATTACCCACACGGCTGGTCACTTTATTGCTTCATAATGGCTGTTTATTTAGTTTACTGCAGCAGCAACATGCACGCAGGAAGCGGACTCACCATACTCCTTGCGAAGGTGGTCTGGAATGTGGGGTTCATAACCTTCCTTCTCGGGCACCTCGATGAAGTCACCGTCATCTTCGTCGTCGGAGGCCTTCGACTAATTTAAGAACAAGTAGACAAGAGAGAACTATGATGAGTGAGGGCTTCTTGTGGGAACTTTCGGTACAAACTCCCTGGCGGCGAATTTGCGTTTAAACAAAGGCAGGAGGTTCTTTTGAGTTGTTTTTATTTAAAACCTCCAAAACTGTATTTCGGACACAATAAAACAGGGTCCATCTACTGCAAATTTTGTACTCGGGGTCCAGTCCTGAAACTGATGGCACAAATTGAATGACTTGTGGAAAATCACAAACAAAGCTCCATTAAATGGGTCTAATCCCATTAAAACTGAAAGGAAGTGCCTCAAAGCAATGTTTGGAAATTAGCCAATACCTATACAGGAGTGCGAAGGCGGACTTGAGAACATGTGAGAAGGACGCGGTTAAATAATAAAGCATTTGGTTGCAAGCAGGGGCGTAGCTTTGGCTGGGGCGTGGGCTAATAAATATATTTTCTGGCAAATAGTTGGGTACAGAGGCCTTCAGTCGGGTATGGTGAGGTGTCCGTCTGATTCCACCAGGAATTTTTTACAAAAACGCAGGCAAAAACACACACTCTCTCTGCTTTGAAAGTCTTAAAAAATGTTGGTTATTTTACAAAATATATTGTGTTTTCTCTCATTTACTACCCCTGCCAATCCACATTCCTTTACCTTTCTGCCAGGGTCTGCTCCTCCGCTATAGCGGAGGAGCGTCGCCCTACTGCTGAAAAGAAGCAGACAGACTTATTATAAAATGCCAATACAAATATTTTATTGTCATTTTATTTTTCACTTCCAGTCCGCGAGTCTAGGACGGGGGCGGAGCCATGTCACAGCGTCAGCAGGCGGGGGAGGAGGTGCTGTAGGCACTGAAAGTGCACGTCCGTTTGGCAGGCTGTCTTAGGACGGCCAAACGGACATGCACACTTGGATATCTCCAGGCTGTTCCTTGGAGATATCAGCAGTGCTCAGGGGCATTGGCTCCCAGTCGCTGCTGGAGCGTGAAACCGGCCTACTTCGTCCAATCCCAGTGCTTTTCTCATGCTGGGAGTTAAAGCAGGAGAGCAGCGTTGGGATTGCGTGGGGAGTCTGAGAGCCTGTGCTCATGGGTATTGTACTGGAGGAAATAGAGGAGCGTGGGAGCAGAAGATCATGGAGGCGGCAGCCAGCAGCGAAAGGTAAGTGAACATTTATTTATTTAGAATTTCTTCCCCACACTGTCCCCCCCTACGTCGAATTGAAACGAGCACTGCCCCCAGCCTCAACTTCAGAGCTCTCAATCGTGGCCTGTTATAAACACCATTTATAATGGGCCACAATTGAGAGCTTTGAGGTTGCGCCTAAGAGCATTCCTGGTTTCTTACAGTGCCTGAGTCGAAATGTTCGCCCGATCACCCCACCACTTTCAAATACAAGCAGCTGCCACTCTACACTACTCTTACACCTTATGTCATAATGTAATAGTCACCAACTTCAAATCCAAAGATGTTATAATAATGGTATTATGGTCTACAATACATTCACATCTAGATTTTAGCCTCTAGTTAATAGACTTAGTAAAATGAAAAGTCACATAAGTAGATGAAAAGCTCTGTTTGATCAATGAAGAATGCCCCCTTGTTTTGAAAAGCCTTGTTATATGACAAATTGGAATATCTCATGGAATCTATATAGTTGTAAATTCTAGCCTTCAGCATGACAGATCAGTGTTGCAGTGGTTGGAATCTTTACAAACCACAGTAGTATGTTTACTTATTGTATTCTCTTGTCATCACATGGCTGCTGAAGGGGGTGTTACCATCAAGATAAGCCCTCTGATCAATTTACTATGGTCATTGCTCCTTTGAAGGTCATGCACTTTAAGACCTTCACAGGAGCCCCAAGTAGGATAACTGGCAGATCCCTAGGGATTGCTAAATCTTCTTTCTTTTCATAAAATTAAGTTCCTAGAAAATCTCTCCGATCTCTCGCAAGTTGCCATCCATGTCCACAACCAATGGATAGAATGCAAAATGTTCAAAACAAACAATGTCTCAGTCATCAGTCAGGCATACATCCGATTTAAGAGTTTATCTGTAAGGTGCCACAGATATAATAATGTTGAGGTTATTTTCTAGTGCTGCCCAGCAAAAAAAGGAAGACTCAAAATGTCTCCAGATATTAACCCACTTTTTTTATTATGAAGATTCCTCCGCCTATTTATTATGTGCAATGTTCAGGATAGTATTAACTGTAGATCAAACAAGGTGGGGATGAGTTCTCTTGAATTTAATAGCTTGGCTTTGTTTCTGAAATGGCTTAAAGTTGCCTAAGCGCACATGGTTTTATCCAGGCTGTATTCCTCGGTTACAAATAGTTAATCCAGTTTCTTGTCTAAAACGTTTTGCAGTAGGCTAACCTCAATTTACTGGCTGAGAACATAAAAGAAATTCAGGCACAATCTCAGGACATCCATTAATGAAATCATGCTCTACTACATGTAATGGGAAACTTTAGGTTTTCCTCTATTTTTTCAGTAGGCAGTACGTGAATAGGCTTATGTAGAGAGAAGAGAGAGAGCCTACTACATTTTAGGGAGCAATAAATTGACCTGACTGATACCATTCAAGCCATACATTACTTGGTGCACAACCCTGTCTGATATACATCTGCACTATTAGCCTGTATTTCTTAAATCGGTTGCATACAAATAAACGAATGCATTTGAGAACTATCTGTGGAAAGAAGTAATTTGTCTTGATAGACATTGTGTTTCCGATTCAATTGCAAGGAGGGTGCTACTGAAATAGGTGTAGAACAAACAGGGTTCATCTCATCGGAGTTTCCACAATACCCAAATCACATGTCTTACAAATAGGTGTGAACCAAATGTTCTCCACGGTATCCTTATCTTTCCTTTTGGATGGTTTAAATAAGAGGTCGGTGTAGATGCAGAAGATAGTAAGGACAGTGCACAGCAGCCCAAAAAATAAACAACTTAAGGTAGTGAAGATCCTTTAGGCTACACGTTTTTTTCCAAGGTTTCCTCTAAAAATGAAGTTAAGGGCATGATTATTAGGTTATTAGGTTGAGCTTAAGTTGATTATATAGTAATATTTGATTCTCCTAGCTTGCATCATACACTAAGATGCCTTATACGTTGCTCATGGTGTTTGAGTAACCGTAGGAGCAGTCTGTGCCCTGCATCACGATGCCCCAGCACTGGATGAATCTGAAAGCTGGATCAGGAACTATTTGCTCAGCTTTCATGGTCAATTGTTGACCTGTTGTTGAAAGAAAATGTCCAACTGTGTCTACAAAACAGCCTCAATTTATTATAATGTCATTTGGCAAGTTGTGCCTCTTATATTTAACTTACCATTTTAGTCAATCACTATGGTGAAAATTACAAGCACAGGGATTACAACTGGAGTTTATCATTTATTTAATTTTTGGAGTTTTATATAGCGCTGACCTGACCCAAGGGTATCAGAGCGCTTTACAGCAGTGTTTCATGATAGTTAACATAGTAGAGCAGTCTTAAACATAAAGTTTGGCAGTCCAAGAGTGCTGAGGCTTCTTGAGCTAGTGCTTGAGTCCTGAGGTAGCCTCGTTGAATGCTTTATTGAGGTAGTCCGAAAATCGTGAGGCAGCTTAATTTTATAGCACATTTGTCTTGAAGCGGGCTGAGGAGGATCCGAGTAGTGTATAGTCAGAGAGCACCGGCGTCAGGGATAGCGTGAGGGCGGTGGCTATTCATTCGGGAGGGAGCGGTTAAGGAGGAGGGCTTTTAGGTGTTTTTTGAATCTTGTGAAGGACGGGATAGTTCTGATATCTGCTGGGATGGAGTTCCGGATTTTTGGTGCGTTTCCAGCAAATGACCTCACGGCTGTTTTATGTTTGCATGTTCTAAAGGGGGTGAGAAGGAGGGAGTTCGAGCTCCTGAGGTTTCTTGTCTGCCCTGCCCTCTTGAGTTTGGTGGCCAGATAGTCCGGTTTTCCAGTGTGGAGGGCTTTGTGCGTGAGGCATGCTGTTCTGAAATTAGCTCGATGTTCAACTGGGAGCCATTTTAGTTCTCTTAGTGCTGGTGAAATGTGGTCGTATTTCCTGATTCCAGTAACCATCCTGGCTGCTGCGATGAGGGTTGTTTTGAGGGGAGCCAGGTGGGATTTTGTGGCACCGGTTAAGGTTGGGTTGCCATAGTCGAGTCTGGACAGCACCAGTGATTGGGTGGCTTGTTTGAGGTCTTTAGTAGGGATGAATGGTTTAATTTTGTAGAGAAGCTTTAGGTTGAGGAAGGCAGTCTTTGCAGAGTTTTTGATGTGGTTGGTCATGTCCAGTTTGGTGTCTAGGGTGATTCCTAAGGATTTTACGGAGTTAGCCAGGGTGAGATTACCATTTAGGGCATCCATAGCTTTAAGCCATTCTGCAATTTGTGGGTTCTCTTCTTTGTTGGAGATGAGGAGGATCTCCGTTTTGTCCTGATTGAGTTTAAGGTGAATTTGGGACAGCCAGCGCTGAATTTCTTTTAGAGTGTTGTTAAGTCTGAGGATGTCGTTTGGGGAGGAGTTTTTTAGATAGATCTGGGTGTCATCGGCATATAGGTGGAAAGGGATATTTGCCTTTTTAAGTATGGTGGTGAGGGGTTCCATGTATATGTTGAACAGTTGTGGTGAGAGCACTGAGCCTTGGGGCACACCTCTGCTGACGGGGTGGAGGTTGGAGGTAAAGTTTTAGATTTTTATCTTTTGCGAGCGGTTCTGGAGGTAAGAGGTGAACCAGCGGAGGACCTTCGGCACCAACCCTTTCTTGTATGGCCTTGATGAGAAGTTGGTGATCTACCGTGTCAAAAGCTGCCAATAGGTCGAGGAGAATAAGAAGGCAGCATTGACTGGAGTCCAGTGACTTGTGAATGTAGTCTGTGATAGTAAGGATCGTCGTCTCAGTGCTGAAACCTTTTCTGAATCCCGATTGGTAGGGGTCAAGAAGGTCGATGTTGTCCATGTGTTAAGTCAGTTGTGAAAGGACGCATTTCTCGAGGATTTTGGATAGAAGGGGGATATTGGAGATGGGTCTGAAGTTGTTCAGGTCCATGCAGTCAAGGCCTGTTTTTTTTAGTAGTGGCGTTAGTTGGCTGACTTTAAGGCATTCAGATATGATGCCGGATCTCAGGGAGCGGTTGATGATTCTGCATCAGAAAGGGACTATGGAGAGTTTGAGTTTTTTGGTCAATTGAGTGGGTATAGGGTCCAGGAGGTGAGAAGCGGATTTGGAGGTGGATATTAGCTTGATAATCTCGGCTTCCGTGATGGGATTGAAGGACTTCCATGTATTTGTGTGGTGTAGGCATGTGCTTTCTATTGGAGCTGAGGGAGGTTTTCGCAGGCAGGATCGGTGCTGGTGGAGACTTTTTCTTCGAAGAAGATGGCAAAGTTTTCGCACAGTTCCTTGGAGGCCTGGGTGGAGGGTACAGGGGGCTTAGTGGTTTGTTGCTTGATGATTTTAAATAGTTTGTTGGGACTGTTTTTAGCATTGTCCAGGGCGGAGCAGAAGAAGTTGTTTTTTTCCATTACGGATGTGTTTTTTGTATTTTCTCCGAGCTGCTTTGAGTTGTTCGAGAAAGCTAGCGGAGGGGTTGTTTCTCCAGAGTCTTTCTATGGCTCTAAGTGGTCTCCTTTCATTGTTGATGTCCGTATTGAACCAGGATCTGCATGTGATGTCCCCGTTTTATTTTAGTTTCAGGGGGAGTATCTGATCTAGAATGGATGCCAGGGATGTGTTGTAGTGGTCAGTGAGTTCTGTCGTGGATAGATCATCCGAGGAGGTAGTGAGGAGAGAGTTGACTTTTTCCTCCAGGTCAGTCATGTTGATCTGAGTGAGATTTCTAGTCCATTTGGGCTGTTCTTGGGTGGGGGGTTGTATAGTGGCTGGCTAAGTGAGGTGGAAGAGGATTAGGTGGTGGTCGGACCAGTCTACGGGCAGGGTGTGGTTAATCGTCACTGTGTCACGATTGGCTATGATGGCATCTAGGGTTGCTCCTTTGTTGTGAGTTGTTTCTGTGCAGTGTTGCGTGAGGTTGTTATTGCATAGTAACTCGCTCAGGTTTTGGATTAGCGGATTCTTATCTTCGTTCCAGTGTAGGTTGAGGTCGCCCAGAATAAGGTTGTTCACATCCCGTAGTGAGCAGTGGGCAATAAGGTCAGACAGGTGTTCAGTGAAAGTGGTGGAGTTGCCTGGGGGGTGGTAGATAAGGTGGCAGGTTAGTGGTTTTTTGTTGCAAGTGTTGATGTTGACAGTTAGGCACTCAAAGGTGTTGTAGTTGGAGGAGTCTGTTTCCGTCACTGAAATATTGTCTCTGTGGAGGATTGCTAAGCCTCCTCCTCTTTGATCTTTTCTGTCTTTGTTGGTGATTGTAAAGCCTGGGGGGACGAGGGTGTCCAGGAGTGGAAGGGAGGAATCATTAAGCCAGGTTTCGGTGATGAATGATATGTCAATGTCATGAGTGAGGATGGATTCTGCTAGTTCTGTGGCATGTTTGGTGGCTGATCTGCAATTTATGAGCATGCAGTTTGTGGGGTCGTTTCCGTTTTGGGTTTCTTCGTTAGGGGGGCCGTGGGGATGTTAGTGCGGGTGGTCGGTGGCCTAGGTGAGTTAGGGGGGGGCTTGGTCTCTTTCTAGTCCGGTGATCACCTGGATTTTGGATTGGGGTGACAGCAATAGGATTGTCGTATGAAGAGGCGAGATCTGCCGCATCGCTCTCAGACATAGTGTCTCTGGTTCTTTTCGTTCTCTGTGTCAGATTGGGGAGGGGGTTAGCTACCCATCTCTGGGGGGATAGTGAACGGTCTTTGTTGTGTCTGAGGGATGGGAGGAGTGAGTGTGGTGCAGTTGCTGGGGCGCTGCGAGGTTGGCTAGGATTTCACTAAGGCCTCGGATTATAGTAGTTATCTGGGTTTCCAGCATGGAAAGTCGCTGCTCAGTCTCTGATTCGTTGAGGTAACGGAACTGGACCTGAGCGGGTGTGTTGGGCCTAGGGGGTGAGAGTCTCGGGGTGTTGGGTAGCTTAGTGGAGGCTGTGTTGTCCGTGTTATCACTTGCATTTTGTGTCACAGGTAGCCTAAATGTGACATGAATAGGTTATTAAGGTTCAATCACCAACAGGAATCCCAAGCAGCCTGATTGTAGCAACCTCACTTTGCAGCCCAGTCATCTGCCTACCTCTTTCTGTTACTTATTTTTACGAAGCCAGTGTTCCACCAGGTACTTGCCCAAACTCTTTTTCCAGGCTCATTTGACCCTCATGCAGTCTCTCAGACTCTCACCTGGATGGTTTATCACTCCGAACTCAAAAGGCTTTCAGACTCGACACCAAGTGGTTAAAGCGTACATTCGCCATTTCCCAGATGCCCTCTGCCCCGTGCGTTATTTCTACTATTGTAATTAATATGATAAACTATAAAAACAAATTACACTTTTGGCAAATATGCAAGCAAAAGTGCATGATAGGGTGGCATGTAGCATAATAAGGGACGTGTTTAGTTGCTAGTGATGATACCCAGAGCTTACTAAGTCTTATTAGTTTGCTCTATGCGCCCTGCCCCATGATTTCATTGCATTGGTTAAAAGTGGAATGCATATGCAAGAGCAAACCTAGTTTGTGTTTGTAGATTACAACTATCAAATGTAGGTGACTACCAAAGGTGACAGCTGTGCATAATTGTCAGATCATTTGATGAGAAGCAGAAGGTGGCCAAGGACTATGGTTGGAAAACTTGAACCAATCTCAGCTATTGGTGACTGATCTAGAACATATTAGAGTCCATCACATGTTTGTTACCTAAACCACTACAGACGGGGAGTCCACAGTATACAGATCATTCTTGGCCCTGCTCCGAATGAGCCTGTAGAGCCAGAATTAGGACTGCCAGGTCACATCCCCTCTGTATGGGAACAAGCAATTCGGATTACCAGATAAGTAATGTGTAGAAACATGCAGCGAGCTATCTTTCCTGCAAGCCTATATAGCATGGGAAAAATAAACATGTTGCCATGGAAAACTAATTTCTGCTTATCACTATTCGTTTTAGAAAAACAGCTCAGTAAAAAGAAAGACTAGTTCTCATTTTCACTGTTTAAACTGTAGCTGTATTTATGCTCAGTGACGCAGACATTATAAAGTCACAACTTACTATAATAAGTAATTGCAGTGGGGCAGCTACTTCATTTCATTATTGCAAGTGACTAGTGACATCAAAACTCAACAATGATAAGGAAATTGGAGTCTGGCTTTTCATACAGGGATTGCAGGCTCCAGAGTATTAGGTTTCTTATAAAAACTGGTGTGCAGAAACGTCTGTCACTATTGCTGGGTTACCGCCACCCTTCGTGCAGTGAGGTCTTTCGGGTCTTATATTTTTCTATTGGTTCATTTTCTTATATTAACCATTGAACTTAAAATAATTGTACTTGTAGAAGAGAGTCTCTAAGTGAAAGGTTGCACAGAAAACCGCAGCTTACTAATATAGCATCACAGAACGTCTACAAAAATAGGCGCAGTTAGTAGACATTTCATTTCTAATTAGAGCTTTTGAACAGGCTAGGAGCTCATTACTTTTCAAATACTGCACATCGGTGCTAAACAAACTTTAGTATAACTATTTATGTATAATTTATGCACTAAGTTGAGAATGAAAAATATGAAACAAGAACCTTCGTTGAAAAATAACAGCCTTTAGGGGGGAAAAACAAGAAAGAGACAGATCCATACAATTTTCTAAGAACAAAACAGAATCTTAAAAACGGCAGATTAGTTCCAATGCATAACTTTGATTTCTCACTTGAGTAGGTGCTCAGCAGGCGTGGTCTTGCTAGTAGGACTTCATCAGGATTCTGGCAGTACTAGTTCGGGATATGCTAACTCAGTCTAACCTTGGGCCACTTACATTATCCCCCTCATTGCTTTGGCTTAGCCAACTGTGTTTGGGCAGTAATAAGACATGGTGAGCTTTTCAAGAAAAGGTTATGCGTTATTTATTGTGCGCTTGCCAAGCATAATTTTGCTGCAATGAAAACACAAGATTCCTGAAGGCATATTTTTAATCTGCTGAGTTTTGGTAACAGAAATTACTATTCTGTAAAAAGAAATAAAGAAGGGATCATTAAAGAGTGAAAGAGGATCTAATAAATGAATGTGATGTTTGGAGTTTTTTTCTTACATTCGCCAAGGTAATTTTTGATCGAATAATGGTTTGCATCGAATATAATCTAAATCTATATTCATGATCTCACATTAATAAATGCGAGATTGTGAAAATAAAAGATAGGCACGTTTAAGCCTGAGTCCCACACTTTCTACCAAGTAGCGAAACCTCCGGCTGGCAAAACAGACGATTGACAAAAACTGGGAAATAGCGGCGAAGGCTGAGGAAGCATTTTTTTGTTCATTTTTTAAAATCCTGCATCTGAAGGGGTAATGGCAGTGCTTCAAAATGTGGAGGTACAGCCAATCTACGAGTACAAGCACTTATCATATCTGCTATGGAGAGTACCAGCACTTCTCATTGGGAACCCACTGCTTCCAATAGCAGAATGAGTACCAGTACATCTCAATAGTAAGCTGGCCCTCTGGAGTAGTGAGTACCTGAACTAACTTCGTTTAAAACACGGTTTTGGTATGCTTTCTAGGTTGCGCAGTGGAAGGAAAAACAAACTAAGGTCATACACAACGCAGGACTGGAGGCGAGTGCTTGCTACCATTGCTAAACGGGCCGAGGGATCTTCAGGGCATTAAGCTTCGAAAACAGCCCTAGGTGCAGTTCATAATTTCTTGGTGAAAAAAAAGTATCTTTTTTCCAGTTTCACTTCGGGACTACATGTAAAATTCATAGCTTTTTCAAGCAATAAAGTTGGAAAATGTGCAATAAAATAAATTTTTGGGCAAATTATTCATGGGACACCACCTACATTCCTTTGGGAACGAATGGGCTTCCTCATTCTGTATAATATGGGACGAACATTAAAACATTTTTCAAGGCTGCCTTAGAGTAAATAAAACCCAGCTTTTGGGACCCAAAGTGTTAACTAGTCCTCACAAAACCATCTCTAAAGATGTTCTTATAGAGAAGCAAAATCTTTTTTAAAAAAATACTTCTCCGACAATGATCTCCTTATTGTACCCACCAATTACTCCTGAAACAAGGGCCTCATATTTAGGCACCCGTTGTAAAATGGCGACCGCGTTCACAATGCGCGTGGCGCCACCCGAGCCATGCTCTTCAGAGATGTACAAAGGCATTAGGGAGAGCAGGAAAGACCCTACGGGTGCACCCCTTTTACGTGCTCCCCTCCCCCACTGTGACGCGGTAGCTTGAGGGGCCCAAGTTACGACGCCACTGAGGGCAGAACTAAGCAGCAAAGGACATTCGCACCTGCTCAAGCCAGAACACCAGGAGCCGAATGAAAAAGCGGACTGTGAGACGGCATAATCAGATGCAAATTCGTTTTGTTTAGGTATAATCCATGAGCTGTGCATTTAGGTGCCGCAGGAGGCATTAATCATGGGAAACTGTAATTTTTGTTATCAGTCTAACACTAATCAAAAGGGAAACCTGTCACTACCACTGACCTGTGAAACGTCCCAATTATACTCTTCGGAAATGACAGCAGCACTTAACTTCCTCCCTGAGTAAATGACGACGATCAATCAAGTTTGAATAACAACGAGCCGCGGAGCTGAAAATTATTTTTTGTATAGAATCTCCCCAGGAATTTATGAAAGGTGAAAAGCAACCCAAGGTTTTCGGGGCATTACGGCTCGAAGCCGGCGCAATGCATATCAAGCACTAAACAGAATGTATGCGTTTTAATTTTCTAAAAGGTAGATGTGGACTTGGGGCTACAATGCATAACAGAGAACGCCAGATTTTAAATATAGGCTCATTTTCATATACTATTATGCTTATTGTCTTCAACCTTGGATTTCAAGCACAATCTGTGTTCACTGAAAATATAATGGCCCGCATTTCTCAACGAAGAAATATACCACATCTTCCTTGGGAATTAGGTTAAATGTGTATATTTATATATTTTATTCTGCCAATGAACGTGGTTCTATGCCTAATCGTCAAATTATCAAACATAATATGCATGTTGTATCAGAGAAGATATTACATTAGATAATCTGAATCTCTACATTTGTCATAGTCCAGCCTAATTTCTAGGACTAGCAGACTGTATATTCTACTGAGAACATTTTATTGTATAAGGAGAATCTTGAACCTGAGATAACAGAAAGCGAATAGGGTGAAGTGGACACTGACAGACAGCAAGCAGCACATCTATTTTCAAGTCTAGCTGAACAGTAAAACTGTGCCCAGAAGTGGTTTTCCTAAAAAACGAGCTATAGGGAGCACTACAGAGAGGGGCTTTGGCTCCGCCCACACGTGGGTCATCAGGTGTGCATGTTTTGATTGGACAGAGGTTGCATCTCAGAAATAAGTGCTTCCCCTCCGTGCAGCCAGCAGGAGTATGGCTGCCTGACCTTGAACTTTCGGGGCCACACACTTGGCATTGTAATGCTGGTAAAGTGTCTTGGATAACTATGTAATTCACGGAGTTTGTTTTTCCTCTGGCAGCAGCGCAGGTGGGAGAGGGGCAGTCAGTTCAGTTCAGTTCATAAGGCTTTATTCGGAGCTTAAAAACAAAGTCCATAAAAGCACAAAACATACATAAAAAACTTCATCATTTTAACAATACAATAAATAGATACGTTAAAAACAATTTAAAATGACAGGTTAGGCCTTGCTTTGATAGCCCGCAAAAGAAAAGTGGCAGTATAAAAACATACATCAGGTGGCATATTAAATAGCAGGTTCATAGTGTCTTTTACAGTCCTGACTCCATGTTTCTTAAAAACAGGTTTTAAAAAAGCTGATCGGAGGTTTCCATAAAAAGAACAGAACAATAAGAAGTGTACAGTACTTTGTGCGGTAATATGGTCACATGGGCAAGGGCCTGTTGGGTGTTTCTTAATGCTTGGAAATGCGACCAGATGATGAACAATACCAAAACGGAGCCTTGTCAATACAAATCGATGGGAGGGTCTAGAAACAAAACTCAGATAAGGTTGAGACCCTATCGTTTCACTAAAACTTCCATAAAAACGACAGGTTATTAAGTTGTCACTAGTCCTCCCACGCTTCTCATTTCTGTGATTCATAAAAGTAGTTTTCAGCTCATTTTTGGTAAAACTAGAGGCTGCATAATGATCCTCTGATATATTGAGATCAAAAATTTTAGAAAAACTTTCAGAAACAAATTTTACCCATGGGATCAATAGATGCTTATCGGCGGTGAGACAATCCTCAATAATGGCTCTATTTAGAGATGTCTCTTCCTTTATCCATATTGCACGCCAAAGCATAAGCGGTCTAAGGGCAACATGGTCTGAGAGATGTTGGATCCCAAACTCCCTGTGCACCAGATCAGTGGAGGCCGAAGTAGGTAGACTTAAAAGTCTTTTGAGAAAGGTGTTTTCTTCCACCTGGAGACTGCTACTTGATACATGCCCCCAGATACCGGCACCATAGAGACTAATAGAAAGACACCTCATTTGATAAATTTTTAACATGTCCATGAGCCGTTTATCCCCTAATTTAGAAGCGAACTGAAATACCCCATGGGCACTTTTCGCCATTCTACCCCTTACATAATTAATCTCGTTAGTCCAACTACCAGATTTAGAAAAGGTAATACCTAGGTAGTTGAAAGTATCCACTGTTAAAACCTTTTGCCCTTCAATAAAAAAGGAATGTGGCTTTTTACAACTTTTGCCACACTCCATGACAAAGGTTTTAGATTTGTTAATCTTTAACTTTCTGTCCTTAATGAACAGAGAAAATCTGTCCATTAAACGTTGCAGACCGATGGGGGTCCTAGATAAAATAACGGCATCGTCTGCATAAAGTAGGACAGGAATATCAAAATCGGGGGTTTTAGGGGTATCGGCCGCAACTGTCTTTAAGACCGAATCAACCTCGTTAATAAAGAGTGTAAAAAGCAGGGGAGCCAATACACAACCCTGCCTGATACCTCGTCTAATGGGGAACTTAGGGGTACATTCCCCAGCCGAGCCGTAACGTACGCTCGATCTAAGGTTGGCATAAAGCCGGGCCAGGAAGTGAACAATGCCCTCAGGTGCACCCATTTCCAGGAGTTTCTCCCATAAGATCTTATGGTTCACCATATCGAAGGCGCTGCTCAGATCTGCAAAGCAGAGATAAAGAGATCCTTTCTTTGCCCTCGTGTATTTCCCTATTAAAAGTTCAAGATTAAGACACTGTTCTACTGTTCCCCGTCCCTTCCTAAAACCATATTGAGAATTGGCCAGGATATTATTAGAATCAGCCCATTCTTCAAGTCTAACCAAGAGCACCCTACTCATGATTTTCACGGAGGAATCTAGAAGGGAGATTGGGCGGTAGTTCTTAGCATCACTTCTATCCCCCTTCTTGTATATTGGAACTATGATAGATTCCTCCCATGTGGGTGGGACACCGAGGGAGACTGCTGCGTTAAACACAGTCGTTAATAACGGGCCCCAGATCTCTGGCTCTTTTTTGTAGACATCGATGGGTACCCCGTCTGGCCCCTGGGCCTTTCCTCCCTTGCTGGCAGAGATACTGGTCACAACCTCAGTGATGGAGATGTCTAAGGGAATGGCAGACCAGTCGATTCGCTCTACATCCGGGTTTATGTTAGACTCAAAAATCATTGAAAAATGGGAGACCCAGCTTTCCACGCTGACGTTGGCAGTCAGCTCTGGCATTTCCTCGTTTTTAAGGAATGGACTGTTAACAGTAGCCCAGAATAGGGAAGAGTCTGAAGTTTCAGCAGCTTGTTCTAAATTATCCCATGCCTCTGATCTTAATTCGGCCTTCCTTTTATTGATTGCAGACCGATAGCTGGCTCTGAGTACCCTTATCAAATTAATGTCCCTAGGCTTAGCAGCAAGTGCCTCCTTGAGACCCTTAAGTGCATTGGTACTAGCATGATCGAACCATCCTCTAGACCTGCATGATTTTCCCTTAAGATACACTGTAAATTTGGCATCTATGGCAGTGTTAATATTAATAAACGTGGGGATGATTACATCCGGTACTTCCTTGTTCTCTAAAATAGCAGTAATATCATTCAAACAGCTATTAATAATGGAGTTCGACAAAATATCTGCTTTCCCCCCTTTCCACCTGATTCTAATGCCATTAGGACGATGGGGTTCAATATTAGCAATGATGTTAGGTTTAGGACCCTTATTCGCCTTCCAGAGTACAGCTTCCATAGTTAAACAATTATGATCACTGATAAAATTTTCCACTATCAGAGGGGCTGTACACCACTGGTTAAGGCTGGATGAGATGCAAATAAAGTCAATCACAGTGTTTGCGTTCCGGCCCGTAAAAGTGGGGATAGTTTCACCAGAGTCCCCTGTCAAATTCTCCAATGGTTCCATATCATATGTCATCAGGATTTTGTTAAGTGATTCTCCGTATAAATTGTGGGGGAAATGACAAACATCTTCCCCACAACCATTAACAAAACCACATGCCCTTTGGACCAGAGGTGGACAGACAGCAGAGTTAAAATCCCCTAACCAGATAAAATCAAACATAACATTGTTACCCGTTACTATGTCCGCCAGAGCGGATTCTAAAGCAGAAGCCACCTCCTGTCTAGTGTTGTCAAACACATTATTATAAAAATTGATTAAAAGGATATTTCTACCCAGCTCCTCAGAAAGCCATAAAACCTGGGAGTGGACCCCAATGGTTACGTGTTTCTTTACAATAAGTGGCACCTCTACAGAAATCAGAGTCAGAAGCCCACCCTTTGCTCTGCCTGAAGTGGATGCCACAGCCGGCAAGTTGTAGGAAACAAATCCAGAATAATTAATGGGTACCAAGCTCCAGGTTTCCTGAAAACAAATAATACTAAAATTATTAATAAAATCAGACCATCCTAAACAAGTATCCTTTTGCGAGAGACCAGCAACATTCCAACATGCAATAGTGCACCGGCCTCTATCGTCAAATGCGGTAGGCGTAGTTTGGTCAGTCCTGTCCGTAACACCATTGTCAGGCCTTACAATTCTGCTGTCCACTAGGGCATCGTTTAGTTTGACATTAGGGTCTATTATACAGATGGTGTCAGCTGGTTCATGGGCCCCCTCGATCGGGCTACAATTTCCACTTCCCACGGAAACAATAGCAGGTTCTGAAACCACCAAAGGTAACCCCAGTCAGTCATTACAGTCAAGGCCACTCAGGGGCTGGAATCTATTAAACAAAGAGATACTGGGGCCATCACACATGTTCAGGCCACTAGACCTCCCTTGACGACACTCAACATCAGGTTGAATTCTAAAATCCCTGTAAAAAAACCCCAAAGGGCGCAAGGATATTCCTCCATCCTGGGCCGGAAGAGAAGCAGCTTTAATCAGCACTGTAGATGTAAGTTGGGGGTTCCGAAAGTTAATAACGACACAATCCCCTCCACAAGTCTTGGGTGATTTCCCCACCCAATTCGTTCTTCTAGTGCTTAGAATATCCCCCGAAAGTGCAACTGGGAAACCACAGTGCCTATGGAGCCAATCCACGGTTCTGTTCTTTAAAGATGAATGTGATTCAACAAACCCGTGGTTGCTACCAGAGGTATTAATAGGGGGGACATTTGTTAAAACTGCTACAAATGGTGCACAGGACGGTGGTAAATCTGGCTGGGGTCTGCTAGAACTGTTATTACTTAAATTGGGGTCCATATTTTTCCTCGATAGTTGATTAAGAGTGGATTTAGTCTGAGCCGGCAGCTGCAAAGGGGAGTTAGGTATAACCGGTACAGCAGGGGTAGCTACCCGAGCGTTCTCAGAACTAGCATTATTGCGATTGATCATCATTGTGTCAGATATTTGGTGATGGGAAGACACCACAGCAGATGCTTTCTCTTTGTCAACTACAGATACAGCCTTAATGGTATTTACTGAGCTTATAAGGGTATCCACTAAACCGCCCAGTCTAGCTACTTCATTAGTGATTGTAGCAAGTTTAGTCAGTAGGGGTTTAACAAGGAGGTCGAGCTTAGCCTCTAGAGCGTTCAGCAAAAAGTCTAGTTGCCCCTTATCCAAACTGATCGTGGACCCTTCCTGTGGCTTAGTTAGGACATGCTGGATATTAGACGTTGAGGGGTCAGTTCTTTTCACGGGGTGATTCCCCCCTCGTTTAGGCTGATTGGTTTTACTGTTAGTTCTACAAGAACGTAATGATCTTTGTGTCCTAGGGGCCTGCGCATTTGGGGTTGGGTCTAGAGACAGATCCACGGCTGATGTTAATTCAACTGTGGGCGTGGTAGTATCTGTATTCTCACTTATAGAGTCATTAAGATCTCCCAAATTAGGGCTATTTGATAAATTCGTATGGACACTACCATTTAGGGGGGAAGATGGCTGGGAAACTGACTCGGTAGGAGGACAATGACTTAAACTAAGTGGCCCCGGTCGACCTAGGGACTTTCTCCTTTCCTGGTTAATTTTGTCCACCATTTTTACTAAATAATTATCCATAGTGGACGACGCAGCTGCTGGTTTAGCTTTGGGCATTATGAATACCGACTGGTGCACATTCAATAACAATAAACACAAAGCTGGTACACTAATTAACTGCGTACATATGTTGACCAGCGATATATAAAAGATAGTAACCCGCTCCTACCCGCTCCTGTCCCGGACTGTCCGCCCTTTGTCCGGGCTTCGTCCGGCGACGTCCGCGCGCGTCCGCTGCGCGTAAGCGGCGAGGCGCTTTAACGGCGCCGGCAGGAGAGCCAAGTGACACCAGGTGCGGGCGATAGCAGTAGGCCCCCTGGGAGGTGTAGTCCGCCCAAAATCCACAGCTTCAGGTAGGCGATGCGGCTCCCGCGGCAGCGGGAGCGGCGAGGCGCTTTAACGGCGCCGGCAGGAGAGCCAAGTGACACCAGGTGCGGGCGATAGCAGTAGGCCCCCTGGGAGGTGTAGTCCGCCCAAAATCCACAGCTTCAGGTAGGCGATGCGGCTCCCGCGGCAGCGGGAGCGGCGAGGCGCTTTAACGGCGCCGGCAGGAGAGCCAAGTGACACCAGGTGCGGGCGATAGCAGTAGGCCCCCTGGGAGGTGTAGTCCGCCCAAAATCCACAGCTTCAGGTAGGCGATGCGGCTCCCGCGGCAGCGGGAGCGGCGAGGCGCTTTAACGGCGCCGGCAGGAGAGCCAAGTGACACCAGGTGCGGACGATAGCAGTAGGCCCCCTGGGAGGTGTAGTCCGCCCAAAATCCACAGCTTCAGGTAGGCGATGCGGCTCCCGCGGCAGCGGGAGCGGCGAGGCGCTTTAACGGCGCCGGCAGGAGAGCCAAGTGACACCAGGTGCGGGCGATAGCAGTAGGCCCCCTGGGAGGTGTAGTCCGCCCAAAATCCACAGCTTCAGGTAGGCGATGCGGCTCACGCGGCAGCGGGAGCGGCGAGGCGCTTTAACGGCGCCGGCAGGAGAGCCAAGTGACACCAGGTGCGGGCGATAGCAGTAGGCCCCCTGGGAGGTGTAGTCCGCCCAAAATCCACAGCTTCAGGTAGGCGATGAGGGGCAGTCATGAGAATGCACTGCAGTCCCAGCACCCTCCCTTTCCATCAATAACTTTAGAGTTCAGAGAGCAGTTTTGTGTTTGAAAGCAGTATGGGATGCAGAGGGCTACACTAATCTGCATGGATTTTTAAGTCTGGATTGACAGTGCAGCTGTCCAGGACCATATGTGATTGACAATGAGAGCTTTCAGAGTACTACTGACCGAGCGGCTTAGGCTCTACCCACATGTTGGCTCCCCTGAGAATATGATTTGATTGGGCTGAGTTTGCATGCTTTTACTAAAAAGAGTGCCTGTATAGCACTTTTTGGCTTATGGCAAAGCTTATACTCAGTATAGCACGACTTTGTTGGTCATGGCGGCAAGCCAATGACCATCGCTAACGGCCTGATAGGTTTATTATGAAATGCAGCGAGAAAGGCACTAGGCGCGACATACTCATTGTGAAAAGCATATGTTAAAGTCAATAGCCATTTAAGTTTGGATGGTTATTTTTCTATATTACAGCCTACAGATCGGTATTTTGTTTCATGGAATCTCACAGATTACTGTAGTAGCCAACGATTTTGGTGTTGGTTACCCCATTTGCCAATCAATGGATACAGAACGTTTGTTCTGTGAGAATCCTTGTTAGGCCCTATTAGAAAAGAGTATTTTGCTTCGCCAACTGTAATTTTGAGCACATTTCTAAATGTTTGCCTTGTGCAAATGTTTATGCTAAATACTATAGAAATACATTGGTCATGGCAATACACTTTAGGCCAGATTGGTGCACAGGGAAAAGTTATGTCCAATGAAGTAGGTGTGGTCTGGTTACTTTGAAACGTTATGACAAAAGGCAGCTGGCCTGGCTTATTTATTGGGGAAAGCATTTGTTAAAGACAGTAGGCATTTAACAGTTGGTTAGCACATTGTGTTACTGGCTACAGACATGTATTTTGTTACATGTAATCCCACAGATTACCATTGGAGGCAAGAGTTTTGGCATTTGTCAATCACTGTGGCAAACCGTGGGGTTTGTACTGTAATGATTCTTGTTACACCCTGTTGAGAGAAGTTGTGGATTGTGTTGCAAGCTGTATTTTTCAACATATTTGAAATTCTAAAACTATATGTGTGATAGCTGCCAGTTTTTGTGTTCTTGAACAGGCCAGTGTTGGGCAAGGTGTGAAGTCAAAAAATAATGACAAAGCCACTATGCGTGGCCAACTTATTGTGCACTTGTACTTTGATGACTGTGTCTGATTGTTACCTTGTGGAAAGCTTACGCCTACCCTGAACCATTTATGAACTGCAGTGACTTCTCTATTTAGGAGAAGAAGAAGAAGCAAGATCAACTAGAGGAGAGTCTCTACTCCAAGCAAAGCAATAGCATGGTCATACAAGAAAACAAAAAACCTAAAAGTAAAGGACAACGATGCCAGCCTTCTCAGCTCCACCTCAAGGATCTGGCGTGACCTCTCCTGAGACATGAAGTTGAGCCTTCCCTTTAACAATTCAAGCAAGAATAAAATAATTTTTCACACAATTCGTACATCATCCCCAGATTATGCCCCTTAACTGACATCACTGCCAACTACTGATTGTGCACCATTTTTATCCCATCTAAGTAAATGACCCTGCATGCCAACTATAAGCAGGCATCTCCAGGTGCATAACTCTCTTGCTCTATAACACACTCAGCTGCACATGGGGCTAGATCAACACAGGGGTGCCCACTCTCACCTTTGCTATTCACCTTTTGCATAGCGCCACTGGAAATTTTTTTTTGCACAGAGCATATTATAACAAAAGCAGCCTCTACAACATGGGGAAATCCCAAATTCCCAGGTTTTTAAAATGCATCTGAAAAGAAGGCACGTTCTTGCACACGCTCTGGGGATGCTCTTAAATAAAAGCCTCCTGAGGTGACATAGTAACAGAATTATCTGCAATCCTAGATCAGGATATACCATGCACCTCCGTTTTATTGGGAATCTCCAATGATGTAGACATGCTGCTCCCTCAATTGTGTTTTGTATGTTAGTGTTTACAATTGGAAAGCGAGACATTGTTAGAGAATGGGGTATCCAGCAAACCCCAACTAAACAAAAGTGGGTATCAGACATTACCATGTGTATGGAGGTGGAAATTACGGGGTCTAAGAAGGACGAGGCTGTCCAAAGAAAATGTAATAAGGTCTAGGGCAAATGGTGAGCTTATTACGGTATTTATAATGTGGGTTGAAAGATTCATGGCGGGTAATGCCACTGCTGAGAGGCAGCCTGATGAATAAGGAAGGAAACTGCATTGGTTATTTAGGGGGAAAAATAATTCAGGATCTATGCTATGCTGTGTTGACCTGGTGTATTGCTGTACAATTATATGGTTTATGTTTGAAAACACAGTACATGACAACAGATACAGACATTCACGCCCACTCTCTGTCCAGTTCAATGCTTACTGTCATCTCAATGACATCACATGGTCTTCAACTTTACCCCATTTTCCACTGCTATGACACTAATGCCCCCAACCACGATCCATCCCCTCTGCAGGACTGATTTCTTTTAGAGTCAAAGTGCTGTTTAACTGGTTAACAACTGAAGTGAGCTTTTCCGCTAATATTTCATTGCCTTCACATTTAAAGTTACTCCTGTTAAAGTAAAATATGTTATTAGAAAATTGTGCTTAACATAGGTTTTGTTTAGTTAGCATAACTAGGCAGCATTAATAAGAATGCTTGTCACAATGGAGAAAAGTGCATGTTTGTTGGTTGAGTAGAGCTACACTCGTTCATGTGTTTTAAACAATTTGAAAAGTTTATTAGGGGAGCGGGAAGAAAACTGCCGTTCACGCAAAAGCAGCAGATAAAGTGAGGTTATGTTCAATGTACAAATCTGTGGAACCACCTCCCAAAAACGATTCTCCCCAGCTCAGATGTCACAACTCTTAAAGCAAAAAAAAAATCAACCTGGGACACTCCAAGGTTGTGCTAATGAAAAGATGCAATTGTAAGTCCTCGGGGGGCACCTTAATAAATGTCAGCAGGTAAGCAACCTCAGTACAAGAGGTGGTCACTGCTAGATCTAGAGGGCATAAAGGTGAGGACTGGCAGGGGTGGGAGTCTGGCATGGTGCTGGCACCCCCACATTAATGCATGTACCCCTAAATGCACGGACAACAGGCAGGGCTGGCAGGTTAAAAGAAAAGCTTCAATCCTGTTAACATTTCCTTCACCTCTGAATACATTCAACATTCAGGTAGAACAGAAGGTCTGCACTACATTGTGAAACCAACTTCAAACAATTTCATTGATTTTCAAATTATCTGTGAGGCTGCTAAATCACGGTCAACTACCAAAATTAGAATGATGCTCCCTTTGTAACTGCGAGGTATCCATTAGTGGAATGCGTGTTTCGCTTGTCAACTCTCCCTTTTTAGGTCTTGCCTGAGCCAGCGCATGCGCTGCTCTGGCAAGACTTTTAGTTAGTGAGCTTCAAAAAAGCCGCCCACTGCTTTTTGTGAGGCACAGAGCGTGCGGTTACGCGCACAAGCGCGTGCGCCTCGCTCCGCCTCTCCGTCTTGCTTGCTCGCGCTCCCCCTCCCCCGCCACAGAGTGCGTCTCGCGGCCACGCGTCTTGTTCAGGTAGGAGCGGATCAGTACCTTTCTGGGCACCGCCTGTATCACAAGCGTTTGCAGTAACCAGCCACTTTAACTTATACTTTGCGTTGTTCTTTCTCTAATTCATCTCTGCTTCTTACGCCCTCTCTGAGTCACTCCCTGCCTCTCTCCTTCACTCGCCCTGTCTTGTCTCCCCCTCTCTCCCATCTCGCAACCACCTCCTGGCTCATCCACTGACACCCCCTTCCGCTTATGAGCCTTAACTTAGCTGCCTTCTTTCTGCCCTCTCCTGTGTTCTCATCTTTTCTTCATTCCCGTTTCTTGCTCTCTACCACCCTGTCCCCACCATAAATCCTCTACTACTCTCTCCCTGCATCCCTCCGTCGCCTGACTGTTCCCCTTATGCTACTACTTTCTTCTTCCTACATATCTCTTGCCTACTTAGTCCAGGTTTTCGACTTCGGCGCCTACCTCTGCCTATCGTTGCCTCTTCTTGCACCTCCTCTTCCTCTCTCTGCACGGCACCTCCTCTTCCTCTTCCCCCTCCCACTTTCTCTCTTCCTTCGATCTTGCTAGGTGTCTATCTTCTTCCCCCTGCCATCTCTGTACTCAGACTGGATCGCTGTTTTTCTCGTGATATATATATATATATATATATAAAATCATTACCACTACCTTCTGGTTGGCTTCCCCACTCCATGCTCTCTTCGGTGCCTACTGCAAGTCCTCGGAGTGTGTATCTTGGTGTAAGAAGGCTGCTCTCTCCCCCTCCAATCGCGGAAGACTATGGAACAATTAATGCTCACTAGACTCCTCTGTGCGGGTTTCAATGAAGGTAACAACTGACGACACAGCCTTTATGCTCACGAGACGGTATACATTGTGCACTCGCCAACGTGCCCATTGACCGACGCAACATATTGAGCCTTGAGCGCGATGCCGGGCTACCAGCTGAACCGTCGGAATAAAGCGCTGTCTAGCTCCTTGAAGTTCTTAAAATATAGTGTAGTACGGCATTGAGTTAAATGGAAATGTGGTTTTTGAAAACTGACCCTGTAGTCAGCCAGAACCATTCAACCAACTTCATTTTATCAACCTAATCAGTTTAATGGTTTCATATCCTGTAAACTCGCTGTTGTGACTGCATCAGCTCAGGTAGTAGGTAACCTTACCTTGTTTCATCACGAACCACAAAATGGCAGCTGCAAAGATAAGGAGTCTGGCATGTCTGTGTGCTGACGGTGATTAATCTGGTACTTACTTTCTCATTTACCATGTAAAAATCTGAGTGGTCTTTTGATTGCTTTTTGTTCTCAGATTGGCAGGTGGGTACTGGTCTTTCATGGGCAGCATTCGGGTCTGTGGTTAGCAGTGTCTGTTGCTTCCCATCTGCATACCGCTAGAAGTATTGAGAACTGCAGCTTCTGCAATGTGCAGCAAATGACAACTGTTTGTCAGTGCACCTCCTTCCGATGTAATGTACCTACAAAACTTTCAGAGCAGATCCACAATTCTTGTCTAACTGCATTTTATTTATCCCACACATATGCTATGCATCACTTTGCTGATTTTATAGTTTTAATGTCATGTGCAAGGTCTATTTCTTAATTATACATAAACAACTCCCGCAGGCACAAAAATGAGTAAAACTTTGCACTTATAAAGTCTCACAAAATTTAAAGTGATGTTAAATTCACATGATGTGAAATTTGCATATTTTGTGAGACTTTGTGGCCATACATTTTTTAACCTAGATACGTTCACATTTATCAATGCTGGATTTAGAAAAATGGATCATAAGAAGGAAAACAAGCATTGGCATAGCCAATAGGTCTCGCCTTTGGGACCTTATAAGTGTTTAGCCATGCAACAGTTGATGTTGTTGCACCAAGGGTATTGTGCTGGATAACTAAACCCTTATAAGGTCCCAAAAGCGAGACCTATTGGCTATGCCAGTGCTTGTTGGAAGTGGTTCTCTCTCTAACAAAAACATTATCTCACAACTTTTTTCAATCCTTTCTTATCCACTTATCATACCAGATATATTTTTAAATAATCAGATCTCTCATCCATCTTTGCCCTCAATACCCTTCCAACCACCTAGTTCTTTGAAGTGGACTTTGTACGATATAAGTAACATCATTTGGGGCAGTAAGGCAAGTACACTGCTGGAGGGGGCCCACACTAGGACACTTAGGGCGAGAAAGCAAAAGACACACAAATGATGGACGGAATGTGGAACAAATCAAACATTCATCCCCAGTCAAAAGGTCTGTGTTAAATCCATTGTTCTTTGACTCACCATGTCACCCAAGTTTAGACCCAGCCATATGCAAATCCGTCTTGACCCTGCTCCTTATGGGAATAGTCTAGCCCAAACTGCCAAGCCAGATCCTCCCTGGACCAGAAACAAGCATTCTGGGACCAGTTTCGAGGTAGCAGCCCTGATCAGCTGGCTAGCTTGAATCCAGTGGCACAGTTACCCCGGGATTAACGTCTGGGCATGCCCTGTACTTGGGGTGAATGTTTGACATTGTTGAGCATTCCGTCCATCAATTGTTCTTTTTGCATTTGTCACCCAGTGTGGGAAGGGTATACCCAGACGTGGGTCCAGTGCTCACCATGCCACTGGATTCAAGCTTGCTTGGCTGATGAGGGGCGATACCCCGAAACCAGTCCCAGGATGCTTGTTTCCGGTCCATGGAGGACCTGGCCTGGCAGTTCGGGCAGGACTATTCTCATTGGGAGCAGGATCAAGACTGATATGCATATGGCTTGGTTTAAACTGGAATGGCATGTTGAGCAAAAAAAAGATGGATTTAGGCCCAAATCTCTGTACTGTACTTGCAATTGTTCTGCATTCCGTCCATCAATTGTTCTTTTTACACTAGGACACAGTCACAGACGTACCAGCAATCACACTGTGACATGGGCATGAGGGCACAAATACTGGGACACAATGACTAGACCACATATAGTGCGACACCAACACTGACACACCAACACTGACATGGGGATACTGAGCTGGGAAGCGACACTGGAATGAGGTCACAGATATTGATGATGGGACAATGGCATGGACTGACACAGGGACACTAAGATACAAGCATTAAGACACTGGCGCTTGGACACAACACCAGAAGAGTGACACTAACACAAGTGCACCGAGTGGGGAGACACAATACTAGAGTACTGGCCTTAGGTTACTGAGATGGGGACGACACTGATACGGGGATGACACTGACAGAGAGAGGGACACAATAACACAGAGCGGGGACACTAAAAGGGGCATTGGGCACTGCAATGTTGCCAAGGCTCACTACCACAGAAATCTTGCCTGGCTCACTACCACAGAAATCTTGCCTGGGTACAGGAACACTAACCCTGGGACAAGAGGACACTGATACATAACATCAAAACTGACACGGAACATTGACATTGTGATGCAGACTTTGGCTTGTAGATATTACATGGAAGAACTAACATGTGGACATTGACACTGGGCCGCCCACACCTGGGAACAGACACTGGTGCAGAGGTAAATGTGGAACAGTGACGGGGAGAAACAAACGGAAAAACTGACACATTTGCACCAACAGAGCGGCAATGGCCCAGGAATACTTTCAAATCCACCAACATTAATACTGAGGCACTGACACAAGGGCACCAAGTCTGGGGCACTTACACAGGGATTATACCACACATGGATACGGACAGCAACACTAGGAAATTACACAACCGAAGGGCAGCTGAATGGAGGCGCTGGCCCGGGGTCGCAGGCACTGGAACACCAGCACTGGCACAAGGTAAATTCCAGGGGAGACACAGACAGTGGGGCACCAACATTTGCACACAAATATCGATAGGGGGGGAAACTTACACAGGGAAATGAACAGAAGAGCGCTAATATGCATACAATTGCACACAAAAACACAGGGATACTGATATAACTCTGGAATATTAGCACGGACATTTGGAACTTCAGCACTGCCACTGGGACACAGCCACAAGTATAATGAAACACTGACACTGGGTAAGTTAAAATTACATGGTAACACTGTTAAGACAATAGTGACATGAACATTGCGATGGGTTTATAGGCACACTGACAAGGGATGTTGAAAATGGCAAAAGGACACATAGGCATCGTGAAAACTGACACTGATATACTGGGCATTGACCTGGGAATGCCGACAGACTGTCGACAATAGGAGACTAATACAGCGATACTAACACAGTCACTGAAATGGGCACTGAGTGTTAAACAAGATCACTGACATGGCAAAACGACTCAGTGACACTAATACTTTGACAGAAGGACTGGACCAAGGAGACAGACATTCGGGCCATGGATATAAGACAGAGCACGTCTGTTGTCACAACTAAATAATATGTTCATTAACCGCCCTCTGCACCAAAAGGACAGAATTCTGGCAAATGCTGTTCATCGGCAATACTTCCTAACCTTTATTCTTTAGCTAATTAGGCAGCCTATCAACTTCCAAACACAATGTCCTACCAGCCCTGTCCAAAATAACCCCAACCACTGCCTCTGAAAATGTGAGTTCTCAGAATACATCTGTTCTGGTTTCCAGCAATAGGAGAAGGCTACATGCTTTCTGCTGTAAGTGCAGAAATGGAGGTTGGGGGGCTTCAATCAGGCTAGGCATGATGCACGTGAAACAGCAGTGGGCCTAGTCTTTCATTTGCTGGATGAGCTTTCTTTATCATTTAAATTGCACTGCCTGCTTGCTACTCCAAACATTTGGAAGCCCTGTGTAGACAGGCAGAGAGGAAGAGACCAGTACAGTCATGGTATGGACTCAAACTGCATCAACCCCACTCTGTCAGTGGCATGCTGTCCAAGCAGTGATTAATATGTCAAATAAAAATAACAAACAAGAGCAGAGGTTCAAATTTTATTTAGGCGCCTAAGATCAGCATTTACGTGCAGAATACCAAGGCTGCCATGTTTTTATGCCACATCATCTCTTTCTTACATCACCCTACAATTCCTGTCTCTTTTTTCTCCCCTCGTGCAATATACTTTTCATCCCTGCTTTCCCCCTTGGTCAAAGCTATCCCATCTTTCTCCTCTCTCTCTCTTTTCATCCTCTTTTAATCTGGGTCAAAGTCTGAGGATCAAAAATAAATTCAGATTCCTGAAAATGAGTAAGGTGGCCACCAACTACTCAAATTAAGCAATGGGTCCAAGGTTCTGTTACAATGGCTGGGCCTCCTGGCCAGTTCTTGCTCTTGTCGCTAGTGGCAGTGGGCCCATTGTCACACTCAGTTCTTAACTAGGGCGAAACCAGTCCTGGGTTGCTGTTCTTCCGCTTTAGGGAGGGCCTGGACTGGCAGTTTGGGCTGCCCACTCCCACTGGAGCAGGGACAACTCTGATTTGCATGTAACTAGGCCCAAATTGGGGTGGCATGGTGGCCAAAAGAACAATAGACTGGGATGCCGCACGGAGTACTTGTCAGTGGCTGAGATTAATTCAAGCATTCCATCTATCACTTTTTGTATGTTTTTGTATGTCGCCCTAAGTGGGTCGAGCATGCACAGAAGTGGGTCCCATGCACAATGTGTCATTTTAACCAAGCTATGCATTACTGATGAGCCCTAACTAGTGTGAAATCGGTCCTGGACTGCTTGTTTTCCAGTTCAGCGAGGATGTAGCCCAGCAGTTCCGGCTGGGCTGTTCCCATTGGAGCAGGGTCAAAAGTGATTTGCATACGGCTGGGTCCAAACTGAAGTGGCCTGATGTGCAAAAGAATGATGGACTGGGATGTGGCCCGAGTAATTACCAGTGGCTGAGATTAATTCAAGCATTCCATCCATCATTTGTTTAAACTCAGTCTTTAAGCATGTTTCCATTGTCTACCTGTCCTGACAACTGTTCCTTCGAGATCTCTCCAGCAGGAGCCAGGTACACTCAGTGTAGTGCTGCCTGACAGTGGGACCTTGTCTTTTTAAACACGTAATAAAGCAAGTTCTCTAATAAGACCAGTCAATAATTGAAGATTAGCTAACAAAGACACGTGACTAAATACATTTGCATTTAAGAGTTATGACAAAAGTTGCGGGAAAATAAGCGTTACAGAGTTGGAATTTCGTTATGATTCAGCAGGGTAAACAGATGGAAATATTCTCTAAGCAGTTTCTGTGCTGAATCCTAGTATTACGCCAATGACAAATACTTCCTACCTTTAAGCTCAGGTCAACAAACTACAACTAAAAAAAACCTAGGATGATTAAAAACGGCGAGCGTGTGGTGCACATCCCTGTTCTGTGCAAATGGATTATTACACTCCCCTTAAGGGGATTTAGAAAAACGAGCTTCCACAATCATAATTAAACAAGCAATGCTGGGCAGTAAAGCTACCACAATATACAACGCAATCAGTTTATAGAACTGGATTTAGTGCAATTACTAATTACTTTAGCAAGGGAGAAAAACAGTAGACGAAGGAGGCAGATCTACTTATTCCCCAACCCCGCTCTCGGAAACTACGGCCAGGACATTAAATAAATTTTGTACGGTCTAATTAACTCGGTTTGCAATCTCAATTACTTTTCACCCAGGAAATCAGTTTTGCTCAGTTTTATATGCACCGTGCTTCTATTTTCTTTACCATAAAAAAGGTGCCAGGCATCCTTAGACAAGTGAACTCTAAACTTCATTTGTCTTTCAGCCGGCTTGATGGCTATGCATTTAAAAACCCATTCTATCTTATAAACTAAAAATTAAATGTACTCAGCTGTGATGGACTTCATTGCATCTGCTATTTATATGCTAATACGCTGACTGGAAGGCCTTGCAAATTATTCCACCATGCCAATATCTCATGCGCATCTACTCCCAGCCAACTAAATATTTTTCAAGTGGAAGGAAAATTCGGCCAAAGCATTAAGATGTCACAGTAAAGCCCTTTAAAGAGGCAGTTGTTAAAAATAACGACTAGTCCTTCCGTGAAGTTACTACCCAATCATTGTGCATATTCATGAAGCTATGATATCCACATAGAATATTTTATTCAAAGCTATTTACATTGGTTTACATTGATTTCTTCTAATGTGGATTTAGGCCAAAGCCGCCCACTAGTCTTTGTCGAAGGATTTCAAATTTTGTGAAATATAAAAGCAAATTGTAAGTTAACCCTTTCAAATACCTCTTCAGAGAAACCACGTACAAGAAAGAAGACTAATTGTGTGTTGAATATAAATTATAGTTTTACCACTGAAAAAAACGAGTTGTATGGTTAGATTTGTTTAGCAATAATACATCAGTTGTAAACATTTAATGATTTAGACGTTTATTAGTTCCTCCAACAGGGACAGTCTCATTTCTCCTCTCTCACCGTATGGCAGTCAGACCATAATCAACAGCATTAAATTCTGGCAGTCAGGCGGTCCGACTCAGATACTGGTGGGGGGAACTTAAGAGAGGGGGGACGAATCTGGCTGAGTCAGGAGCGACCCACAACTGGAACTCCTAGCCACAGAAACGATCCATGGCCTGGCTCAAGGCAAATCAAAAGGCAGCTTTCCAGAGGCCAGTGAAAGAATCCTTTCCGCCCGAGGGGAAGCCAATCCAGAGGAAGTGCGTGCACTCAGTTCTTATTTACACTAAACTCAGTAGCACATATTTCATTGATTTCTGAAGGACAAACGGCTAGGTTCACACATGTGGCACGTAAGTAGCCCACACCCCAGGAGCAGGCATTTAATACACCAATGCTTCTATTTCAAATCCAAGACCCTCGGATTCTAAATGATAGTATTAGGGTTTCACAGTGAGGGAACTGTTGGTTACACATCGCAGAAGCATCGAGGCTCTCTGAAGTGGATTACCACTGACTTAACATATTTCCTTTGTAGTCACCTGACTGATATATTGTTTTTTTTTTGATTGGTTGATTATGGCTACTGGTAGTGAATGAATAAAAAAAAAAAGAAGGTTTGTACAATGCTGTTTTCAGATCTTTACAAATGCTGTTACCCCCAGCCTCCCATTGGTGTTCGTTTATTCCATTTTATTGTTTTCTGACACTATATTAAACATTTAAAAGCATAAGTTAAGGTTGAAATCCATATCAACAGACCAATTCATAGTAAATCATGAAATTCCGTTGCCATATAATATAAAGATGAAGTCATTAATGTTGCAATCTTGGGCATGATCAGGCACCAAATAGCTGAAAACATGGAATCAGTAAGTGTTGAACTAATACATAAATCACACCAAAGGTGATGGGAGGAATGCTTGCAAAAAGACTAACCACTGGCAGTTGCTCGGGGTAGCATTCCAACCCATTGTTTTTTGTCCATCAAGCCACTCTCGGCAAAGGACCACCTTAAGCAAATTAGCATGGACCCCGCGTCTCACGGGAACATTCTGAAGAACCCTCCAGAAGGGAACACAAGCAACCTTGGACCAAGTTCATACTTGTTAGGCCTCATCAGTGAGTTACAGCTTAGATCCTATGGCACAGTGAGTGAGGGACCCACGCCTGGGCATGCCCTTGGCCACACCCATGATGAAAGTGGTCTGCGGTTGCTGCCTGGCAGTTCAGGATGGACTGTTTCCATGTGAAGTAGGGTCAGTACTAATTTGCATAAGGCGGGCCTTTGTCTAGAGTGGCACAGTGGGAGAAAAACAAGAGACTGGAATGCTACACCAATCGATTGCCAGTGGTTAGACTATTTCCAAGCATTCCTCCCATAACGTTTTGAGTGATTGGTTGAACTAATACATAGTCACTATTTCTTATGTCTGTGGGAATGATTTAGTAATTCACTTGAGGAAATGGCCTAGATCTTGGCTTGGGGCAAAAGACTCTCTTGTTAAAACTCAACCAAATTCAGAATGGCGTGTCTGAATGTGCCTAGCCCCCTCATCTCGGAAGACAGCATGGACAGCAATCTATACTAGACGATACCTAGAAAATCACAACTTTTCATTTACTCCCTACAAACGCAATGTACACAGAGTGCAAGTCTGTGGGTGTTTTTCAGGTTAATTTATTTTCAGACATAATTCAGTTTGCTTATCAGAGGTTTTTCACCTGGCATGTTACTGCTTAAAGAAGGAGATGCAGTAGGAGAACCCTGTTACTCAGACCGCATACCCATGAAGGGGATGGATTAGACACTGTTAAATCTAAGTACTTCTGGAACATAAACAAAAGATGATAGTACCAGACTAGTTAACAGCGAAATTTCACAACAATTAGCTACCTCAGAGGGGCAGGTTGTGATGGACAGAATAAGTCACAAGACTGGCTCTGCCTGATATACACAGACTGACTCTGTCTCAGCCCTACCCGACTACCAGTTCAATCTGCAAGATTACATTTTAGGATTGGCTTACACACAGCTTTATCAGTCTCACTAGTCTTGTATTTTCAACAAAATGCACAATACAAACGTATTTATACACAGGAGCTTTTGGTCAGACCTCTGCATCCCCTGCTCTGTTCATGTGTCACACACATTTTGCTTCCACCCACCACTGCATAGAACACAGGGAAATGGGTCAGCCTGCCTACTTCATCCATTGATTGCCTTGTATTGTGAGTGGCGGTATTTTGCCTAATCACATGTGTACAGCCAACTGAAAAGGAGTACATTTCACTGCCAGGTATGGTGTGCAGGGACTGCTGAGCCACTCAGTTATTTAAAAAAAATATTTTTGCACATTAAAAAAAAGGAAAATCCAATGCCGGCTTCATAAGGCCAGACCCATTGGCTTAGCCCTAATTTGCTTAATTTAATGCACTGCACTTTTTGGAAGAAAGCAACATCAGCTGGAGTTCCTTCAGTTCAACATTAAACAACATTATTTCACAGCCCGATAGCACAATATACACTGGAATGAAAATATCAACTAGTTGCAGGTCATACATTATTATTTAAGGCTAAGATGTTACTTCATAAAACCTAGTCTTTACTACCCGGTCCCTCTTATTCTTGCTCCAAAGTTGAACTTCACACAGAACTCCAAGTTATATAAATACAAGTCATCATCTAATCCCCTCCCAAGAGGTGAGTCCCCTTCCCCTCCTTTAGTTATTTCAACTGCGCCCACTGTAACCTTCAAACAGCCATGGGCAACTTGCTTGGTGCCTAAAAAGGTTGCAGTTTATTATCACATAACATTTATACATTTTGTATCTTCATGGTCATACATAACATTCTGTTGACACATTTACTGACTTTGCCATCATAGTTCATTTAGTCCGTTCTTGTTCGTTATCTGCTCTCAGACAAATCACTTTCTGGGGAGGGGCCCAAATACCAGGGCCACTGTTTCAACGGTGCTAGGCTTCAACTTGCTACCGACTTGGTGGGTGTCCATCCGGACTCGTCCAGGCCGTAAGTGCTGTCCCGCTTGCCTTCAACCCCTTCTTGGCCCCTCCCTGCTCCTCCGGGTCCCTGCCGTGTGGCATCCCAAGGACCCTGTGTGAGCACTTCATCTATCCAGCCTGAGGCTGAGTTCTAAAATCTCGCTCCTTTGATACCCCTGCTGTGAGGCATCCCAAGGGCCAAGCGTGAGACTCCCATCTACTCTATCCGTGGTTGCTGGCCACTATTGGCTCCCTCAGTGCCCCTGCCGTGAGGCATCCCAAGGACACTGTGTGAGCCTTCCATCTACTTCTAGCAATTTTTCTCCTTTTTCTATCTTTTTAGGTTTTCTTCCGCATCACCTCAACCTGCAGCTGCAACGCCTGCCTTTCTCTGGAGTGGGTGGGTGAGATTCCGGTCTCCTTGCCACCAGAGGGGGTTGTATGTTTCAGGGGGCCTCTCACCCCCTTCTTAACCCCCTCTGCAGCGTGTGGCCTGGCCCCCTGATTCGGGGAGGTCGAGTCTGCCCTGGGGTGACCAATCAAGGTCGCTCGCTTTTCCCGGGCTTACGCCCCTGGGGTGGGAGGGGGGTGTGTGGGGGAGGGCTTCCCGCCTCCGGGCGGCTTTTGTCCTGGGCCCCCATTGGGTCCGGCTTTGCCTTCCCCGGACCGGGCTCCAACCCCTCCCAAGAGGAGAGTCCCCTCTCTTAGTCATTTCAACTGTGCCCAATGTAAACTTTAAAACACACCAGGGACAACTTGCTTGGTGTCAAAAAAGGTCGCAGTTTATCACACAACATTTATACATTTTGCATCTTCATGGTCATTCATAACATTCTGTTGACACATTTACTGACTTTGCCATCATAGTTCATTTAGTCCGTTCTTGTTCGTTATCTGCTGTCAGACAGATCACTTTCTGGGGAGGGGCCCAAATACCAGGGCCACTGTTTCAATGGTGCTAGGCTTCAACTTGCACCGACTTGGTGGGTGTCTGTCCGGACTGACCCTGGCCGCAAGTGTCGTCCTGCATGCCTTCAACCCCTTCTTGGCCCCTCCCTGCTTCTCTGGGTCCCTGCCGTGGGGCATCCCAAGGACCCTGTGTGTGCACTTCATCTATCCAGCCTGTGGCTGACTTCTAACCTCTCGCTCCTTTGGTACCTACTCCTGCCGTGAAGCATCCCAAGGGCCCAGCAGGAGTCTCCCATCTACTCTATCCATAGCTACTGGCCACTATTGGCTCCCACAGTGCCCATGCCATGAGGCACCCCAAGGACACGGTGTGAGTCTTGCATCTACTTCTAGCATATTCTCTCCTTTTTCTACCTTTCTAGGTTTTTTTCCGCCACGCTATCTATGGTTCACTGATCGGAGGGACCTCCTCTCTTGCCCAGCTATGCTTGCCTTCCGTTTACACAAACCCCATTTGTTCTAGCATCCCCACAATATTGAGCAGGAAGATATCTATCCCTACCCCTGTCAAGTGCATGCCGTCCTCCAGGTGGTAGCCTGACGACCTCAGATTTATGAAGCTGTGTCTCACAAACCCCAGCTGTTAGCCCTACATATCTTAGTCATGGTAATATTCAGTTTGCGTCTGGATTTCTCCACCGCACCCATGTCTGTGGCCCCCCTCAGGTCTTCCGCACTATTATTTCCGAGAAGATTATTTCAGCCGGGCGCACCAGTCTCGCCACGGCAGCTAGGCCCTCCTGCATCTTTTATAGCAGGCTCCTCCTTCCCAATGCGGCCAGGTCGTTGCCTCCCAGGTGGACTACCACCGCGTCTGGTTGGCCACCTTTCCCTATTGCTTCTCGCACTGCGGGGAGCATTTGGTCCCACTTCATTCTCGATCGACCCATCCAAGCGATGTCGGTGTCCCGCAGCCAAATTTAGCCCAATTCGCGTCTAGCTGCTGCCCACTGCTGCACTTGTGTTATGTAGGAATGCCCCATGATCCACACCATTCTGCGCCGCTTGGTCGGACCCATACAGGGGAGGGGGGGCGGAGGGAGAAACAGGGCTCAGTACAAGGTGGGGCGTATATAATGTTTAAAAGCTCCAGACACCCACCGCCCAATCCCCTGGATTGGTTTGCTGCTCATGCCCAGCCCTGCCGCCGTAGTGGCAGCCCTGATCCTGAATGAATGGTACCCGAATGCCCTGGCCAGGGGCCCCACTGCCCCCAAAGCCCTTCCCATTACTTCTATAAATTGGAAGCGGCTAAGGAATGTCCCATCCTCATGTCTGAAAAGCGGCCCGTGTTTGGGTACTTCGGTTGCCGTGTATCTCTGAACTAGGCACACTGGGCAACAGGGTTCTTCCTTAATGCAATTTAGCCTGGTCCACCTCCCTTTGCCTGCTTGGTCCGCCTTAGACCGCCGCAGCAGGACATACATGTGCCCCTCCATGAACTTAATGTCGGTCCGGCGTATGCACGCCATTCCTGGGTCACCCACTGCTGGGTCCACCAGCTCGCTCACTCACCATGTATGCCCCAAAAAACGCCAGCGCGAATGCTGCCCTAAAGAGTATAGCCTCCTTCTCTGATGTGCATATCCCACCAAGGGCCCCTATCATATGTTGTAGTATGCTGAAGTGAATAGGCCTACTCGCGTCCTTTCTTGCCTTTTGCATCCTGCCCCATCCCTTCAATGCCATTCTACATCGGAAACCCCTCGTAGGGTCCTCCCGCCACCATCTTTGTGTAGTAGGATGCTGCACTCAAATGGGCCTGGGCCCATGCTTTCGTCCTACCCGTTAATGTCCATTCTATGAAGTTCAGGACCTCGCTTTGCCCTGCCGGCTGGCCTCTTGCTAGCCCTGTTACGGTAGTAAATGTTGCCTAGCACTTACGGTAGCGTTGAATTGTTTTTGGGCCCAGTGCGTTGTCCAGCATCTCTTCTAAATCAGATCTGCCCATGCTTCCTCTGGCACCAGGGTCAGCCCTTGGTCTGCATCCGGGGCGAGGTCTCGGAATCTTGCCTACTGAAAACGAGAAACGGCATCCACAACTAAGTCTACTTCTGGGATGTGTCGTGCCCTAAGCGCGATATTAGCCCTCAGTTGGCACTCCACCAGTCTGCGCAGCAGGCTGACCACTGACGCGCATTTTGCCGTTCCAGTATTGACCGCCTGCACTACTGCGTGGTTGTCGGACCATAGTATTATCTGCCTGTTTGCTAGTCGCTCTGCCCAAATATGAAAAGCCACCACGATGTCTCCAGGTCTCAGGCCATGCCCCCGCTGTCCTTGTCGTCCCTAGGGCGGCCCGAAGCTGAAACCCCCTGCTGCATCCGTGTAAAGCTCAAGCTGGGTCGCCGGTACCCATGGCTCACGCCACATGAGGGTGCCATTGAAATTAGACAGGAAGGATTCCCACTGCTCCAGGTCCTCTTTTACCCCTTGCATTAGGCGGACCCTGTGGTGCCTCTGTGTCATGCCCCTGGTTAACCAGCCAGTCTTCTCACAAAGGCATGCCCCACGGGATCACCCTTGTGGCGAAATTCAGTTTCCCCAGCAGCTGCTGCACCTCGCCTAGTGTGGCCTTCTTCTGTAGCCTCAGCCTACCAATGATCTCCTTAAGCTCTGCTACCTTATTGGGAGGTCATTTGCATGTTCCTGCCACAGAGTCTAGCTCTATCCCTAGGAAAGACAGCTTTGTGGTCGGGCCCTCTGTTTTGTCTTGTGCTATCAGTATTCCCAGTTCCCGGGCCAGCCCTATGAAGCTCTGCAGGAGGTGAGCGCAATCCTCTGTGCCTGCCTTACTGATAAAGAGGAAGTCATCTAAGTAGTGGCCCCTTTAAGCTGCTTCTGGTCGTGTCACAAGTATGACCTCCGGGCTCCTGCCACGTGAGGCCTGGCGCTTTCAAAATTGTGTGAAAATTCTCTTTTAAACACGGAAGAAAGAATCAAGGGGTTTTGCCGATGAAAAACCCCAGTGCGTACAGTCGTTTCCGCCCAGCAGCCCCATGACCTCCGTTTCATGTGGTGTCAGGCCTGCCAAGACTGCCTTTGTGCTACCACCCCTTTAAATCCTCAGCTCAACTCGGGGCTCCGGCCCCTTTAAGGCCACGTGCCGGTAACTCCACCCGCCCGGCCCCCACAGCCTCCGCTGCTTGCAGGAGTCGAGTCCAGGACCACCGAGGCCCTCAGCAGCTCCTCGGCTCTCCACGCTGGCTTGTAACCGGCCCTGTTGCTTCCTGCTGCTCCTGGCTTGATCCGGTTCTCTGCCACAGGTCTCCCCGTCGTGGTATACCGAAGGCGATGCTGGAAAGGCCGGTTCCTGGAATCCGCAACAGGTACTCTTCTCCGTCCGATGCTCAGGATACGCGTTGCCTCATCTTCGTTCCTTTCTCCTTGGCACCGGAGGGCATTGTATGTTTCAGGGGGCCTCTCACCCCCTACTTAACCCCGTCCGCAGCTTGTGGCCTGGTCCGCTGATTGGGGGACGTTGAGTCCGCCCTGGGACGACCAATCGCGGTCGCCCCCTTTTCTCGGGCCTACGCCCGGGTGGGGGTGGGGGGCTTGCCGCCTCCGGCCAGCGTTTGTCCCGGGCCCCCGTTGCTGCTACATTCAATGCCAGTCCCAATGTAGTGATTCAGATAAAATGCACATAATTCAAATGTTTTACTGTGGTTTACATTTGTTTTTAAAAAGTACCCATGCCATTTTCCAGCAGGTGGATGCTGTCATGGAACTCCGTAAAAAACTGGAGGCCTGCACACTCTCCCATCTGCCCCTTCCCGAGATAAAGGGAAAATGTAAGAAACACGAATGGAGACTAGCGGGTATTGAAAGCGCCAGTAGCAGGTCAAAAGAAGCCGCTAAAAAACAGAACAAGCAGCAAAAGTGGTTGAGCAGGGAGACACCAAACATTCCAACAAAATAGCGTACCTCACAACCGCGGTTAGTACAAAGGTGGACCACCCAGACCATTTATACTCGGAGGGGGACAGTGATACAGCCTGGTAGGGCTGCGACAATGATTGCAGAGCTTGGCAGGGGCCTCCAGGTGAAATCTGTTGTGCGGAGCCCCCAGATGAAATCTGATGTGTGCGTGGCAGAACAGTGAAGCAACAGCGAGACAAGTGAGAAAAACAGATGAGGTTGCGCTAATGGAGTCCTCGGAGTAAGTAAGGGGTCTCGTGCGGCAGAGCCGATTGGGGTCAGATTAGTTGCCTAAAGAGTAAGGCCACCAAAGGGCACAATAAAAACAGTATTTCTATAGCTCTGCCATCAAAAATCAAGGGAAAGAGGATACTCAGGTAATTTACAGAGGCACCCAGGCAGTGAACAAGGGCCAGGAGACAGAATGCAGTGAGTGCTTTAATGAAAGTAAAAGCCAATGCTGAAGTGGACTCTGCAACCATACTCACAGCTGAGTTAACCCAGTCTGACAAGAGCATAGGGAGTAAATAACAAGATAGAACCCTGGGGAAGAAAACACTACTGGTGAAAAGATGCCGTACTCTTGGAATTATGCTAAGTGCATACGGCTAACAGAGAGGTGCAGATAACACATCAAGCAAACCCCGGAAAGAGGGATATAGATATATATAGATAGATAGAGGGATAGATAGATATATATATCTTACCACGTATTCGAGCCAAAAAGAACATACTGCTAGTGATTTTAAAGAGGGACTGAAGTTGCCTGTGACACATCCACAAGAACTTAGTGGGAAACGCCGTACGTCACAATAAAGCACCCCCACAAGAGTGACTCTTGCTTGACACAGCTAAGCAAAAGACAATAACTGAGCAAGATCGGAAGATTCCTCCAGTACCAGGAGCCTGGAAAGCCCACGATAAACATGGATCCTAAATCAAGCCAAGTTCTAATGAATGACATGCTAAAAGCTTGCTTGGCTGACCCGAAACAAGATCTACAGAAAACGCTCATGGATGGCATGAACAATAACTACACAGGAAATGTGACACTCTTTGCGCCTACGAAAGATAAAAATATTCATTATGATGAATCAACTGAATACTCGTATAATGAGTGAAACCCCCAGGAGGGAAAGAAAACAGAGATTTGTTTGGTCTCGACATCCAGAAAACAGTAGGAGTAGCCATAGTATACACCTTGGCATCAAGGAAATAGAACCTATATAGAGATCTAGCACCAAGAAGCAGTGGTTCAGGGACAATTATTTGTTGTGCAACAGGAGTATCTCAAACACGAGAAGCATACATCAAAAGGTATGGCATATGTTGTCTTACTGAAACTAAACTAAAGAAGCCAGAACATGATGGGGTGTGTGTGTGTCTGGTAGCATTTAATTGTTATATATCTTGAGACTGCGCTATAAACTTCATATTAAATACATTTACATTAACTGGGAACTACGCCAGTTTCCTCCTTCACTGCCTAATTTATGCAACAATCCATTCAGAGAGATTCAATTTAACTCTAACAAGGTCCATGCTTGTATCTAGATCCTGGTAAGAGCTAAAAGTCTTCACTAGGTCATAATTAGAGCCTTATTCTATTTCAAATAGGGTTTGATGTTAATTTAATAATGAAATGCCTGTAATACTTTACTTCGAATGGTAAAAGCTCATCATTAACCTGTGAAGGTGAAAGTTTGCTAATCCACTGCCAAACTGCCTACATCCAAGCGGTTGGGTTGAAACAGATGATCCAGACAGGATTTCCACCTATTTTCTGCAGTTGTAGGTTTTGTTAGTGATAATATATATTCATTGCATTAACAGCTCTTCTTTTGCAGATTTTTTTCCTCTGAGGCTTTAATTAGATTCATGACGTGGTCAGTAATATCAAGTAGAATTTGCTTTGCCAGTTGATTTTAGTTCACGTTCTTCCCTGGCATACACAGAGGCTCAGTTGATTTTAGTTCAAGTTCTTCCCTGGCATACACAGAGGCTCAGTTGATTTTAGTTCAAGTTCTTCCCTCGCATACACAGAGGCTCCTACAGTTCACTGTTTTTCAGGATTAGGAAAATTTTCATTGATTATAGAATTCATTAGCACAACAGAAGAATCAGCACATAAATCTTATTCGGTTTATCATAAGAAATAGTATTACACCTTATTTAGTTCAATTTAGTCATGCAGATGTTAAATACTAGGAGGTTTAAGTCACTGTTATTTCATTCATTATTAGACCAATAGTTAGTGGCATCCACAGATCCTTTTTAAAAAAAATATTATATGGTATCTCTTGGGATTGGACACTTTTGTTCAACTATTTGACAGATGGTTAGGAGACCTTGCCCTATCCAGAAAGACCAAAATCGCTGTGTGCACATGGTTCGAATGCTGGAATTATGCCACAGACAACAATTTAATAATTCTGCTTTGGTTATCCCTACTTGTTTTTATAGCAGAAAATAGTATTCTTGGTTCCTTGGGACATGGGTGTGCAGGCACCTGTCCTTTTGTTAGTAGTCAAGAGTAACAGAGGGAAATCGTCCTGCAAAGTGCCATGCAATTCGGGTTAGACTAATGCATGAAAATATTTTCATTGCATCTCCGCAAGCCCTCGACACTCTCATGCAATTAAGATGAAATTATTAAAATTGTAAATGTAGGCACCCCAAAATAATTCTTCAAATGCATGTTTTTAGAATGCCAAATTTCAGATTTATTATTCACATAATTAATATGGATAATATACTATTTATGTGTATGAATAATAAATCTGAGATTTGGTATTCAAAGAGCCTGCATCTGAAGAATTATTTTGGGGTGCCTCCTTCATTAAGAAAGTTTTGTTGTTTATACTTCCGATGATAGCGGGGAGCTATCATCTTGGGGTGCACCTTTACGCTGGACAGATTATCCCCATTACTTGCCCATTTAACTGTCAGATGAATTTGGTGTTTGGTCTCAGATTCAGAGTGTGCTTTCACAAATGCTATGTAGTTAATTTATTTTATTTCTTTTTCAACTGTCTTGGGCAGTGACAGTGACAACACAGAGTGGACAGGTCACATTTACATGGCTCAGACAGAAGTTTGTCTTTGCCCAGGATCCTCCCTTCTAAATGTACTGATTGATTAATCGGCAGGCGCTACCGACCCAACATGCTCTGAGCAGTACAGAGCAGCCACCCACCCAGGACCTTAAAGTATGCCTGACTGGGTTTGTGAGGGAGAGTGCTATCCCACCTGGACAGGAAAGAGCAGGTCACGTGCCCCGGTCTGAATGGCAGGACTGCCCACTGACTGCGGGGCTTCCTCTGGTGAGTAACACAGTTGAGATGCGAGGTTCTTGGACTGTCTTAAGACACCGACTTGAGCGCTCCCTGCTGCACATCAAAGATAAGAAAAGTATGCGTTGAAATCCCGGTGACTGTCAGCCTTCCAATGCGCGCCACCCAAAGTTGGCAGCATTAAAAGTAATCACTGGAAGATGCACTGACAGGCCTGGCCATCCAGGTGATTCTTTCAGTCTTCGTCCGAAGCTTACTTAATTAGATAAATATGCCAGCGAAATACACGGAGTTAATTTCTACTCTAGTTTCAATCTTTCCATAAATCGGAGCTCTCAGGTGGTCCTGACCCATGTGTGAGTAGCTCGTCCAGTTTAGGATTTCTCTTTACATTCTTGGACTTGTACTTCTAGTTTTAAAATGTGAACATCAGACTACAAATCCCAGAATGCTAAGGAATACCTTGGCTAGAATAAGGAATTTTCCCCGCTGTCAGCAACACAGCAGTTGTCTGTACAGGTCTGTCAATTGGAACAGATATTCAATCCTCAGGGCTGACATAATAGGTAGACGAGGATAGGGGGATGGCCACTGTTTCCAGGGACAACATGTCGGTAATATGCTCATCAGCAGGAAGTAGGTTGGACCGTGAAACCCTCTCATTCCAAATTTAACTTAGCAAAAGTTATACCTTCAGAGGTCTATTGGTATATCGACCTCCAGGCACAAAACTATCGTTTGTCAAAAACATAAGTTTGTTCCTTGAGTCCAGTGATAACCCAGACTTCTCATGATTAGGAGACTTCAATTTTCATTCGGATAAGCTAGATGATAGTGACAGAGCCTTTATGGTCGATACCATGGCCAATTTTGGACTGCGTCATCTGGTAGTGCACCCACTCACACAATAGGCCACATAGTAGATGGGATTTTCAAAAGCAATTCTATGCTTAAAGTCATATGTGTTGACTCTACTATGGTCAGACCATAAAGCAGTAATGTTCAAGATTAGTTCTCCACACCCTCAAGCCAGAAACAAAAACAGCTCTTTTGGTAATAGTTGTCACGTCTGGAAAAATATGGATCTATTGGAATTTCATTCACAGTTATCCAACACCAAGCCAATTGCTATTTTAGATTCTAATTTAGCAGTTACCAATTATTCTTCATGGATCATGGCAACATTTGAGACATTAGCACCGGTAAAATATTTCTCCAATCGGAGGAAAACTCCTTCCGAGCCGTGGTTCACCGAAAAGCTCAGAGCACAAGAATAGCTAGGCAGAAAGAAAGAAAGAAAGAAAGAAAGAAAGGAGATGGTGATCCAACTATGATCTTCAAGATAGGAACACCTATGCACAATCCATTATAGACTATAAAAAGTTAATCCTGGAGGAGAAAAGTGAATATTTCACCAATGAAATTTTTCAATCGAAAGAACTCTGCTTAAGAATTATTTTCTACGGTAAAAACCTTAGCCAAAGTACAGGATCCCACTAACAACAACTATTGTCAGGACTTGCACAACTTCTTAGCAACTTGCTTTCGGGCTAAATTGGGGCCCGTCTTCAACACCTTCTCTATTAATGAACAAAATACAGCAGAAGATCAAACAGTAGATGAAATGCCTCCATTACCAAAGTGTTGGAGACGTTTTCTCCTTTACGCATGGAGCAGGTCTTCAGACTAGGGAAGACAACTAAATCAGGCTCCCATTTAGACCCTTGTCCTCCTAGGATAGTCTATCATGCGCCAGAAATTGTGAGTGATCAACTGACCACTATATTCAATGAAATCATCAACACAGGATATTTCCTTGTTGAATGGAAGATGACCTCTATTCTCCTCTTAAAGAAAAACCCTAACCTGGACCAACTGGAGCCCAGCAGTTATAGGCCTATCACTAGACTGCCATTTCCATCTAAAGTCCTTTAATAAAAAAAAAAGGCTTTAAACATAGAACTCACATCCTTTATTAATGACAAAAAGCTCTGGGACTCAACCCAATTCGGGTTTAGAGTTTAGAGCACAGAGACTGCTTTGATCACTGCATCAGAAGATCTAAGAACCATTCTGGACGAAGGTGGGAATGCCGCCTTGATCCTATTAGACCTTTTGACGGCGTTCAACACAGTCAATCATATTATACTGACCGACAGGCTTTCTGAGCTTGGAATAAAAGGCATCACACTCAAACTACTTAAATGTTTCCTCTCAGACAGGGAACAACATGTGGTATTTGGTTAATGTTATGTTATGTTAGCAAGTTCTTGTAAAGCGCACGTACACCGAATTGCTTTCATGGCGCTGCTCTAGGAAGTGCCGGATCCCTGGGGACTTACTCATAAGCTTGTCTGAACAGACACTCTCTGACCTGTCCAGGTTACCATGTGGGGTACCACAGTGCTCCACATTGAGCCCAAACCTTTTCAATCTGTACATCATCCAATTGGCAAAGCTCAATAGATCCTTCGGCTTTGCGGTCGTCTCCTATGCTGACGATACCCAGATAATAGTCTCAGTATCCAGCAACCCAGAAGAAACTGCAGGACGCTGCAACACCTGTATGGGCCAAATCAAGAATTGGATGAAGTCCAATTGCCTAAAATGTAACTCTGCAAAAACAGAGGTTCTCCTCCTGGGCAAGGATACTTCCTTTTGGTTTTGGTCGAATAGTTGGTGGCCAAAGTATATGGGATCATTACCATCGCCTGTGAGAAAGGTGAGGAATTTGGGTATCATCTTTGATGATAAACTGATCTTTGAAGGTCAGATCAATGCCCTAATCTCATCAGTCTTTTTCATCCAAAAAATGATCCGGAAGATTTACCCTTTAATCCCGTCCAATCTTCGGAAGACGGTCATGACAGCACTAGTTCTCCTAACGCCAAGACGCCTCAGAGTATTTGGCTGCGCTTAACAAAAACTCTATTCAAATCAAGCTCAACCCAGATTAGATCACGATAAATGCTCCATTTCAAAATATTCAATGAAAGACTTTTGCAGAAATTACAGATGCTGCAAAATGCATTGGCAAGGCTGCTTCTGGGCATCCCGAAATACCAATTAGTGTTGCAAAAATTGGTCAAACCGCATAGGCTTCCAATTGCTAAAAGAATCAAATTTAAATCATTATGCATAGCCTTCAAGGCCCTCCATAATGTTGGCCCAGACTATCTGAAAGATTGCTTTACACGGTATACTCCAACAAAAAATTTACGATTAGCTGTTGCCAAGTTTTTGGCGAACCCCAAAACTAAAAGAGCTTCATGGGGTGGGAGAAGCTTCATCGCAGGGACAGCTAAACTGTGGGATTCGCTCCCATTAACACTAAAAAATGGTCCTAATCTAAGGTTCTTCAGGAAATCTCTAAAAACCTGGCTTTTGAATAACTAGTGTTAGCATCCTTTATCATACCAATATTAGAAGCAGTGCAAAGATGCCTTAAATCAAATCGTGTAGCATGCGGAGAGACACCGCAGCAGTTAGGATTGAGGGGCCCACTGAGCCCTGTTTACTACCCCATTTTACTAACCAGGCCCCTGTCGGGGGGCAGTTTTCTTGTTTACACTAAGGCCATTGCAACTAGCTAGCCTTCTGCCAGGTTGGTCATTGGCTAGTAACTAAATAAATAAATCTGTGTTTGAGTAACTGTATACGGGGTGTGCCTCCAACAGCTGTAAACCTTCTCTCCAGCCACATATTCACAAAAGATTCCTCTCTGCAGCCACCTTTTTATCCTTACTCATAAGTAATGAACTGCACTTTGACAACATTACGCCCTTGAATGCCCATGTGCCACAGACTGCGAGTCGTATTCTAACAATATGTCCTTTTATTTTGAATTGGTGCCAGACGATTAAGCACCAAAAAAAGCATAATAAAAAGCAGAACTCTTAAACTCTCGATCACAATAATTTGGATGTTGGATTTCACGACACTAAACTATCAACTTCCGGTTGCATGTGGTGCAAGGGGAGTGCCTTCCGCTGTTGACATCTAAAGTTGTGTCCGAAGCTGTAGCACCCCCGGCGTCTCAGACGGACCACTGAAGACAGGGATGTCCCATATGCAGCATCAGTGAGGCTAGCCTGTCACCCTAACGTGAGTTACACACTCACTGAGCGTCACAGTGTGACCAGCACCAGGGGTGCAAAGGGGCCTAGAAGTTAAGGGCATCACTGACGAGCCTTTCGTCTAAAGATTGCCAGCCCAGGGCTCAGTTGCCAAATTACTTGCACTAGGGCAGCTCTATGATAGCTGGCAGGGACCCCCAGAGACAGACAATGTCTGTCAGCGAAGCTCTGAGTGAGAACACAACCTAACGTCATAGTATGATTCACAGAGATCTCTCTCTCTTATCTGAATACTATGTGGTATAAATGAATTAGTGATTCTACAGTCATTGATGACTTTACCAAGTAGGCTATACTGCCGTGTAGATAGACACAACTTTGATTTATGAATACACATATATATTTACATGCATAGAAACTATGCATGCAGTTGTATAGAACATTAAAGCTCTGTAAAGTTGGGAGTGTGATGTAGGTGGACCAGGGAGCTCTGTCAATTAGTCGTATTGCCAACAAGTGAGTAGTTTGGTGTTTTTATGGCACTGCAAATGCTTCCGGGGTATCATATTTGAAAAGGCAAGCATGTAATGGACCCTGCATAAGCACCTCAGAGTGCTGCACCAATTTAAAGCCTTTCATAGGTTATCATGAAAAGGTGGACAAGTCAAAATATTAATTTAGAAAGTCAAGCCACGGTTCTGGCTTTATTCTAAAAGCAGAAGCATGAGCAGAGCAAGTTAAAATATGAAAAGGCGTTTTAAAATTAAAAAACAAAACAAAATGATAGTTTTCTCCATATTGTTAAGTGTTTCAGTTGAATACAATAGATTACGGCGTTGTATTCGGTGTCCTTGAGCACGGTATACGCGGATAATGCTGGTGTATAGCGGACTTCCGAAACTGAATGACTTCACGGCGCTCTTAATTCGGTTGCTCTGGACAATTCCGCACTGTGAAGTAAGGTAGTCTGCCTAGGATCCTGCCATATTGTCACATGAGGAAACGGAGGGTTAAGCCGAGGTTTCCCGGTTATGCACTGTGCAACTGAGCCTCTGAATGCAGATTTCTCACATTGAACAATAAAAGACAATTCTTTGTTTTCAGTTCTTTCATGAGTTTAAATAGTACACTACACTGGTGACCGTTAAAAGGGGTGGGGTGTAATCTTTGGTTCGAATTCCAGTGAGCGAGCCTGACTGCTCATTGGGTTTGGGTGGGCTCACTCAGTTCCACTCTGACTCACTCATTCTGTCTAATTCTCACTCTGACTCACTCAATCTAATTTATTCTCACTCACACCCACTCGTTCTCACTCCGACTCACCTATTACTCAATCTCACTTTGACTCCTAGTCTCACTCGTTACCAGTCAGTCCCACTCGTTCTGACTCACTCATTCTCTGACTCACGATCATTCATTCTATGACTCACTCGGACTGAGACTCACTCACTAACTCATTCTTAGTCAGTTCACTAAGTCTCACTCACTTTCACTCATTCACAATCAATCTTACTCTGATTCAATCAATCTCACGGACTCACCTACCCTCAATTATTCTCAATCAGTCCTATTCAGTCCCACTCCCTCAGACTCACTCTGACAAAACCAATCTCACAGCTTCACACTCTGTCTCATGCATTCGGACATACTCAGTCTTACAGTTACACTCATTGTCATTGTCCCTCACAGTAACTATCACTGCCATTCTCCCTCACATCAACAGTCATTCTCCCTAAATTATATTCACTGTCATTCACCCTCACAGTAACACTCACTGTCTTTCTCCCTCACATTAACACGGACGGTCATTCTCCCTCAGTTACACTCACTGTCATTCTCCCTCACAGTATTACCCACTGTCATTCTCCCTCAGTATCATTTATTCTCACACATACACACCCTTCCTTTCACCAACTCTCATACAGGACTCTCTCCATAATCGTGCCCCTCACCGCTATTTGGCGGGTCTGACCTCCGCGCTTTGTAATTATTGGGCGCCATCTTGGGTGGGTTTTAGGGAAGCTCTCTCCTCACTCTGCGCTCTAGCAGTCAGGTGGACTGGATAGAGCCCTATTTTAACTGGACATTATGGCGCGCAGCGCCTGCGCACAGCGTGTGCGTTGCAGTGACGCCGGAGTCACGCCAGAGTCCAGCCCGTCTGCGCCCGTCCGCGCTGAGGACGGGCTGGCCGGCTGGACGTCTGGTCATCGCAGGGCGAATCCTATGTCCTTCAGATATTCTAAGCATGACCTTCTCAGGCTTAAACCATCAAGACTTTTGTGTTCCCACAAGATCTCCCCAGATGATCTCATACTTCCTTTAGGCTGCGGATGTTCATTGGTAGGCTCTGGGGGTCTGATTCTTCCTCCATCCCCCATTCGTTAGGACACAATATTGATATAGGAATCAGCTCGGCGAGAGAAGACTGTATTCTTATTAATGCCCGCTCGCTGATAAAGAATAATATTGCTTTTAAGGAGCTCATACTGGACAGGAAACCCTCGTGGGTCTTTGTCACGGAAACGTGGGCGAAGGACTCCTCTGGTCCAGATCTTGTTGAAGCGGTCCCTGTGGGCTACTGCCTGTCCCGGCAGGATAGAATGGGCCGTGTGGGAGGAGGGCTAGCGATTCTGTATAAAGATAGCTTTTATTGTCATACCCTACCTCTATCAGACCCCAAGGACAACTTCCAAGCCTTGTACTTCTCTCTAAAAGGTGTTCATGAGACCCCTCTTAATGGGATCTTGATTTATCGTCCCCCCCGGTTCTAGATTGGACTTTGGACAACAGCTGCTCCATATTTTAGAACCTTACTTTGGTTGCGAAAATTTAACTGTTCTGGGAGACTTAAATTATCACCTGGACTTGTTGGAGGCCAATGATACTCTTTCCCTGCTGGATGTTACGTCAGCCTGTGGACTGACTCAACTGGTCAGAGGTGCTACCCATCGAGCGGGTCATACGCTTGACGGGATCTTCTCCAATGATGGGAGGTTGGTGGTAAAGGACCCCTTCTTCCTCTCATGGTCTGATCACCTGGCCGTACCGTTTGAGGATTCCTGCCCGACCGTCGACAGGTACGAAAAAGTTCTGAGCAAAAGGGAACTACGTACGGATTTTAAGAATATCACTAATAGTTCCTTTGCTCCCTGGACTTCTAGCCTGTCCATCTTCCAGGAGGATAATGTCCAGGTGGCGGTCGCGCAATTTGAAAAGGCTGTCACTGAGGCACTGGATGAGTTGGCTCCCATCCGGGCGCGTTACTCAGCGAGAAAAAAGCCATCTGCCCCTTGGTTTTCGGAGCATTTAAGATTTCTTAGACAGGAAGTCAGGAGACGGGAGCGGTTATGGCATACTAGCTGGGATCGGGGGGACAAGGAGGCCCACAAAACCCTGATGAGGAAATACAAGATGGAAGTGATAAGGGCTAAACAGGAACATTTTACGGCCCTTACCACCTCACTCTCCTCTCCGAAGGAGCTTTTCAGGATAGTGGACTCTCTTATGTCCCTTCAAACCCCGGACCCTGTTATTGCCTCGCAGCAGCTCTGTAATAGCATAGCTGTCTTTTTCCAGACGAAGATCTCTTACATTTATTCCGCTTTAGAGCTGCAGAGGTCTTTAACCATTGAGCCCCTTGTACCTGTGGACGCGGCTCCTGTTCTCACTGCTCTTACTGAGAAACCCTCTCTGGGACGTTTGGAATCCTTCCCTCCCCTCTCTTTGCAGGATTTAGAGAACCTCCTGAACAATACCAAGTCAGGCTCGCCATTGGATACCTGCCCGCTTAAGATCCTCAAGCAGTGCAGGGAATCCCTCCTGCCCCCTCTCGCTGACATCATGAATAGGGCCATGAGGGATGGTATTTTTCCCCCTCAATGGAAAAGGGCGGTAGTGAAACCTTTACTCAAGAAACCATCTCTTGATCCTGGGGTTCTAAAGAACTTTCGCCCCATTTCACTGCTCCCTGCCCCTGCGAAGATGTTAGAAACTCATCTGAATAAACATCTTACAGCCTTCGTGGAAAGTTCGGGTTGCCTTGATTACTCCCAGCATGGTTTCAGGAGGGAACATAGCACCGAGTCGGCCCTCACCATAGTGCTGGATAATATCCGCACATGTGCGGATGGGGGTCAGACCACCCTCCTGATCCTGCTAGACCTCACGGCAGCCTTTGACACCCTTTCTCCCTCAGTTTTAACATTGCGCCTTAGGGATATCGGGGTTGAGGGAGCAGCCCTGCATCTATTGACCTCTTTCCTCGATCAAAGAGAGCAAAGAGTGAAGCTGGGGGAGTTCCTATCTCCATCCATGTCTGTGCAATGTGGGGTCCCTCAGGGGTCGGCATTAAGTCCGACCCTTTTTAACATATACGTGACCCCCCTTGCCAGACTAATTAGATCTTTTGGGATGGAGGTAGTTTTCTATGCAGATGACACGCAGATCCTCGTCTCTCTCTCCCAGTCAATTAGCTCGACTGCCTCCAATTTTAGATCTTGTATGGAGGCAGTCGGCCAATGGATGATTCATAATTCATTGAAACTGAATGGGGAGAAGACGGAGGTGATGGTGTTCGGAGGAAAGGAAGAGGTATGGTCAATCGACTGGTGGCCGGACTCACTGGGAGCGTGTCCTGTCCCCGCCTCTTCGGCCAAGAACCTAGGAGTTTTGATCGACCCCACCCTCAGCATGTGTCAACAAGTCAATAGAACTGTCTCTACTTGTTGGGGCATTATACACATACTGAGGAAGATCAGGCACTATCTCTCGCAGCAGGCAAGGAAACAAGTTGCTGTTGCTCTCATTGGCTCCCGGCTGGACTACTGCAATGCGCTATATGCGGGACTGAATAAAAGTCTGCTGCAGCGCTTGCAAATGGTCCAGAACGCAGCAGCTAGGTTTGTCCTGGATTTGCCCAGGCGTGCCTCGGCTACCTCTGCCAGAAAACTGTTACACTGGCTTCCTATAGAGGACCGGATACTTTTTAAGACCATGTGCATGACCTATAGGGCCCTAGCTAATGGTAGCTCTACTGGAATCGGATCTATTCTATCTTTCTACAGCCCCTCCAGGAACTTGCGCTCTTCTAATAGACTTCTTTTATTAGTCCCCCGTATCCGGAGAACTAAATGGGGGGGCAAAGCCTTTTCCATTCTGGCACCTAAGTGGTGGAATGCTCTTCCACTGGAACTTAGGTCCCTTCCCACTCTACAGCTATTTAGAAATGCTTTGAAAACCCGTCTTTTTGCGAGGTCATACCTGTAGTTGTGTTCTGCCTTCTGTTTTTGATCTGTTTTGTAGGCGCCTTGATGCCTTCGGGTTTTAGTTGCGCAATATAAATTTTATTTCATTCATTCATTCATTCAGTGAGTCTGTCACTTTCACTCACACACATCCCACATGCACTCTCGCATATACAGTCTTACCCACAAACATTTACCCATACGCACTGCACGCAACATTTAAAAGCTTTTTATTTATTTTTTACTCACCTTGCTGCAGACCTATTTAGAATCCTGGTCCTTTCAGCTGCCGGTACTGGGGCATGAAACTGAAACCTCAAACCTGCACAGAGACCAGGGTTAAGTCTCTGATTTTCCACCTCACCCTTTCCCAACTCTGTGGCAAGATGGGCAAGGGTGGGGTAACAGACTGATTGGCGTTTAGCCACAGGCACTGCAAGGCTTAACCCTGCAGCGCCCATGTCTACCTTTAGCTGTGGGGGAGGCACAGAGGCGTGCCAGGGCCTCAAGGCCAGGAATGGGATTTCTCCAGCCCTGGTAATCTCTCTGAAAACTGGTGCAGAGCCTACCTGTGCCTGTGCCAGCTATCAGAGACTGTTGCTAGACTAAAGGGCCAGAAAACAAGAGTAAGTTGCTCCTGAGCCCATTTACAGGAGCTGCCATTGGTACACTAGGTTCAATAAATACACATCCTGTTCAATCAATGCCCATCTATATTTATTTACATATAAATTATAAATATATACACACATACACTTATATACATACAGGTTGTTAGGGAAAAGTGCATGTTAAGCGAAAGGGAAAGTAGGCCACTTTATGAGGCCTACCTGCAGTAGCGGCTCCTGGAGGGAGTGCTGCGGGGCGGTGGGGCAGGGTTGGGGGTAGTAAACTACGGCATACGGCCGAACGGAGGTAAGTACATAAATAAATAAAACTAATTACATTACGCACGCTGCAACACAAAATGGCGATGCAGCGTGCGCAATGTAATTTTTATTTATTTACAGAATGAAGCAGCCAAGCTCATCCTGGAACTCCTCCCACAAACCCACATCGCCCACCCACACCTGAGAGACCTCCACTGGCTCCCCATCCAGAAGAGATGCCAGTTCAGGATCCTCACATGCCTACAAAGCCCTCCACAACCTAGGACCTGCCTACATCAGCCATCTACTGAACTTCCACCAATCCTCTAGTTACCTGCACTCTTCCTCACTCGCCCTGGCACACATCCTTTGAATCCATCGCAGCCGCAGCAGTGGCCGCTCTTTCTCCTACATCACTGCTAAGACCTGGAACGACCTTCCCCTCTAACTCCGTACAGCTCAATCGCTGGCAGACTTCAGAAAGAGACTCAAGACCTGGCTCTTCGGCTGAGACACAGCGCCCAGATAACCCTAGGGGTGATAGTGTTGCTCTTTACAAATGCCGATTGATTGATATGTGTATGTTAATATGCTGGCTTCCCCGGACTTTGAAAAAAACATATCAACTTCAGGTATGGTCCAAACTTCTAGTGCTAGAAATAAAAGCGTAAATCAAAAAAAAATCAAAGCGAAGCAGCATTGACTGCTTTTCACTTGTTGGTCTCCATGAAACACATGCTAAATGCACGGGGTTACGAAGAGACATTCATTTAGATATTCTTCTTTTAATTCAAGTAGAAAATCAGTTTTACACATCTACTTTCCTATTCAGTGCTTTCAAATGTCTGTCTGTAAAACTGCATTAGGGAGAGAATGGAGCGGTGCTTGGGTTGGCTGCATTTTAGAGCCTGTTCTTCATGGGACACAGAGTGAACTAGAGCCAGATGTTTGGCTCAAGGTTTGCTTGCCTTGCCCATCCCTGCAATTGTTGCATAAATCAGGGTCATTTCAGAAATTAAAACTAGGATATGGGCATCACTATTCTGTTCAACGTATCAAAGTGTTGCTCAAAGTGTCACACATAGGGTATTGAAAGGTCACATTTACAGCTTGAAATGTCACACATAAGCGAACTGAAAACTTGATAGCTACAGGAAAGGTGGGTGGGTGAGTAATGCTTCTAGCTTTATCCATATATATGGACCTTCAGTATTTTATTACCATAGTTGGGCATGAGATAATGTAATCGTCAATTGATAGGGCATGACATTTGGAAAATTAACTCTTTATGATCCCTAATTGTAGCTTCTTAAGAGAAATGTTGTCATTAGAAGGAAATGAGCACCTTATTGATTTGGGCTTAAAGATTGTAGGTAGATACTAAAAGTTTTAATGCAGTTTATGAAAGCATTGGGGAATGCCGTCCTATTCTAAGGTTTAAAAAGGTAAAGTCATTCAACTCGGTCAAATGTGTTTTTCAAAATCCATTGCTATCGCGCACTAGGTGTTCTACAGGCAACACAACCAATGCTAGAGGCATGTAATCGCAAAAACACTTCAACTGAGACTCCAAAATGGCTGACACCACTCAGAGCACAGTCTCGATTCAAGGACGTGCATCCCAGATCTCTTTCAGTTACTAGGACTTTTTGAGAAACTATGAAACCTACGTACATATTACAGATATGTACTTGGACAGAACACATCCTGACAGTAGGAAGGCAGTGCTTAGCACAAAGTAGAAAACCCAGAGGTATGTTGTTACGAGTTACGTTATAAACAGACCACTCCCACCACCTTTGCACTTTTAGTACAGATTTGCACACACACAGTTTTCTCCCCACCACACACAATTCATGATCTTTTCATGGGTACATATTATTTCTAATGTTTATGGCTTTTGCCATTACTGATATATATAAAATTCACTGAAAAAACCATAGGTTTCACACATGTTATAGTTAGCGGAAATTTTACTGATAAAAAACCAATGAAATTCCCCCGTTATAGTTAGTGCAGGCAACTATAACTCACGCGACCGCAATCCTCTGCTGATGCTAATACTGTATTTAGACACTTATTTGCCCATGTCTTCTTCCATACATTTTTAGCTATACATATATTACAAATATTTTTTTTTCATAAAGACACATATGTCATCAGCAGAAGATTGCGGTCGCGTGAGTTATAGTTGCCTGCACTAACTATAACGGGGGAATTTCATTGGTTTTTTATCAGTAAAATTTCCGCTAACTATAACATGTGTGAAACCTATGGTTTTTTCAGTGAATTTGCAAGGTTTTTTAAATGCTAATTCCTAACTATAACGTGTGTGAAACCTATGGTTTTTTCAGTGAATTTGTACGGTTTTTTAAATGCTAAGTTACTTTACGCCATTCGTGGCGTGCGCGCCCACTTAACGCAGTTCGTTCCGTGCGCGCACGGTGCGCTTCGCGCACCGTGCGCGCACAGTGAGCACGCGGTGCGCTTCGCGCACCGCGCGCCCACTTTACGCAGTTAGTGCCGTGCACGCACGGTGGGCACGCGGTGCGATGACAAAGCAAGAAAGCACGTCAACAAATCTGTTTCTGCTTTCCTCCGTGACTATGGTATGGGTGCCATTTACCACAACAACTTGCGTTATGACATGCAAGACATTTATAGAGGAGATGGTGTGCACTTCAATGATGAAGGCTCTTTTTAGAGCCCCCTAATATCTAAACACTTACATCTGATTTTCATTTTTTTTTATTTTTTTTTTCTACCGTACGCTTACCGTAAGCTTACCGTACGCGTACCCCGTGATTTTTTTTTAAATCAATAAATGTTTTTTTTGTACTTTTCTGTCCTTCTTTGACCCCCTTACAAATGTTAGGGGGTCTGTAACTCTCCTCATTGCCCCCTTTCCTTGTTTTCACTCTTTTTTTTCAGAGTGAAATACACAAAATGGCGGCCGCCGCTTCCTGGTTTCGGCCGATTCGAATGTTTACTAAGATCTAAGAGCCAATCAGAATCGCGCTCGCGCACGCCACCGTACGCTTACCGTAAGCGTACGGTAAGCGTACCGTAAGCGGGCTCAGATATATATATTGATTTAAAGGCTATTTTCTCAGAATCTACTGAACAGATTTACACCAAACCTACAAAAGGCACTTCCTTGACCTAGGGACTACCTCTCTGCCAAATTTTGAGTAATTCTGTTCAGCCGTTCGGGCTGTAGCTCGTTCTAAAGGTCCTATGGAAAAATGCATGGGAAAAACGCGTTTTGGGACCCCCCTTTTATCTCAGCCCCCGCTTGACGGATCCCCCCGAGACTTTCAGGGTAGGAGCGGAGCGTAGCGCCCCACCTATTTTGAGAAATTCGCGAGGATTCGTCGACCGGCGCCAAAGTTATTCAAAATAGAATGTTGAGGTTTTCCTATGGAAACGTGGTCCTAACTATAACTACCTACTGGCGACCGCCAGTAGGTAATATATATATATATATATATATATATATATATATATATATATATAATAGCTATTACAGCAATGTATTTACAGGCTTATTAAAGCCCAAATGTAGAACTTTTAGAGGGGCTGAAATCTCTGTTATCACTTGTTATTGTGGCGAATTGAAGTGAATGGCAACAACCTCTGGCTACATGAGAGAATAACTTGAAATAAAATAACTGGCAAAAGAAAGTTTATGTGAAATGAGTCACCACAACAAAATCTAAAAAAGCTAAACAGAAAAAACGCTCAACTGAAGAACTGAACTACTGTCAATCCAAATGATAATCTACTAAGGGTGTGATCTTTTGTCCTACAAAGAACTGGAATAAATACCTTAATTTACAGGCAGGGAAATCTTGCTGAGATATTCATAGGGATAATGGCCGGAAACAGGGAAATATTTATGTGAATCAGTGTATTAGGTCAGAATGCTTCATTGTAGTGCCCAGAGTGTTAAGTGGCATATATGAAAATCCAGGACTGCACCAAAGGATAGTAAAATAATTTAAAACAGAAATTGCCCTATCGTGACGAAAGAGCTGCTGTTTGAGTTGGATATGAGTGAAGCAGATCTATTAGCACTACTTGATTTGTTCGTCACCTATGACAGCACTAATGAATCTGATCTTTCAAAATGTTAAATTAAGTAGATGAATATGAAAGGAAAGTATTTTGTGGTTTCCTTTATTTCGGTCTTCATTATAAAGTACAGCCCAGACAACATCAATATGTGAAGTGCCAAAAAGGTTGAACATTATCCCCCCCTCTTCTTTAATGGAGATGTATTGATTCATATAAAATTAGATACAATTTTCACCGTCCTGAATTTATAATTTCCAATTGTAACTAAACTGCCAGATTTACATACAATCATAAAACATGAAATCAACTTCATACTACAATTAAATCATCTGATTCACTTCAAATTCATCACCATAATGAGGCATGTCTTGCTAACAAGACACCTCTCATGTAAACAATTTCAGACCTGTAGGTTAAAAGTATATGTACCACTATTAACATAAAACACTCAAGTAATATTACAAAATATCACTTGGGATTAATTTAATTCCTAAAATGCCAGCACTAAGGAGAAAGCAATCCGATCAACCTTCATTACCTAACCTATATTCATTCTGCTGCTGCCTAACTCTACCATCAAATTGGAATATCCTAGGGAGAATACTTGGATTATCAGTACACGGTTGCAGAGTTGCTTACTTTTGATCAAGTTCTCACACTATGGTTGAGTACAACAGTTTTTACTACAATCTTTTAACACATTCATCTTTGACCTGGACGGCAGGTATTAAAAAAGGGTTATTAGTAAAATGGGCTGACAACATACAAGGATTTTGCTTATTAATTTTACATATATTATTTGATCTATTTATTGTCTAGAGTATTGATTGAGATTGTGGGAAAGTGAGGCAAGTTACATGATGGACTCCAAGTGCAGAAATGCTTTGAAATTGGAGTATGCATGATTAAATTGAAATCTAATTTTGAGATTAATGATTAGAAATTATTAAACTGATTTAAGAGATTCTAATAAAATGTAATGTGTGGAGTAATATTGTTACCTAGTGGCCTCCCTTCCCCTTGAGTAGAATGCCTGGACTTACAATCGGCAAGACAACAAAAGAGGTGGGGGTGTTGCAATTCTCAGTCGTAGGACATTTGCCACTGAGAGACTAGTGGAGGAGAGTCTGGATCGGGCAGAGGTTTTGGGGATCAAACTCTGACTCACCTCTTTCTGCTTGATAGTGGTAGTGGTATATCATCCTCCCCTGCCCACTCCCCTATTTAATGACCTATTCTACAAAGTAATGAGCGACTTTTGCTCAAGATACCAACATATTTTGGTTCTTGGGGATTTTAATTATCACTGGGATTTGACCCCTAGAGATGGTGCACCCTGTAAGTTTGACGATGCTATGACTACGTTAGGATTGCACCAAATCGTGGAGTCTCCCACACACGAGAAGGGTCACACCTTGGACTTGATCTGGACTACGTCCTCAGCTAAACTCCATGCAGATTGCACACCGTGCAGCTGGTCTGACCATTCTTTGGTCAGCCTCTTACTCCCAGTAGACAGCCGCCCTAAACATGCGCCAGTGGGGTGAAGGGTAATATGGAACTGGCGTAAACTAGATGACGCCAAGCTGAGGGACGCATTGAATAGGACCTTAGTTCCTAGACCCTTGCCTAAGGACCTGAACTCGGAATATGAAGCACTCTCTCATCGGGTGATGCTAGCTATTAAAGATGTTATTCTGCACGGAGGGTAAGGATAATGCATAGCACGAAAGGGGCGCCATGGTACACACAAGAGCTCAGAGGGGGAAAAACAAGCTCTCCGACAATATGAGCGATTATGGCGGAAATTCCTCGACCTAGAGTCCAAGGAGATATATAAAACAAAACTGGCTCTCTATAAAGCCTCACTTATTAAACCAAGTCCTCATACTACGAAGCTAGGATTAGCGAGGCAAGAGATAGGCAGAAAGAGACTTTCACTGTACTCAGGGAGCCGAGTCAGCCGACCAAACAAAGGCCGGTGACTAACCAAGACGACTGTGATAAAATACAGGACTTTTTCCTAACTAAGGTCGAAGATATTATCTCCGTTATCAAAAATACGTGCATCACCCCTTGTCCCCTGTCAGCGGAGGAGGTCTCCTCTGATCCACAGGGCATCTCTCTTTCTTGGTTCCCTCTGCTTGAACCACAGGATTTAGCTCACATCGTGGCCAAAGTGAAATCTGGGTCACCTGAGGACCCTTGTCCCCCGAAGGTGTTTAAAACGATTATCCCTTGTGTTGAGGCTGAGGTGTTATCTGTACTGAATCTCTCCTTGACATCAGGAATGATACCACAGAGATTCAAGGAAGCTATAGTGATCCCACTGTTGAAGAAAGCAGGGGCAGATATTAGGAATCTTAAAAACTGTCGTCCTATATCCAGACTCCCGTTCTTAGCCAAGGTGCTTGAACAACATGTACTTAAAGCTCTCTCGTCGTATGTTGAACAACACCGATTGCTACATAACCGACAAGTGGGTTTCATGGTTCACAACAGTACTGAGTTGGAGATGCTCTCAGTACTTGATGATTTGCGACTAGCAGCCGATAAGAAGACTCCCTCTGCACTAATCTAACTGGATCTCTCAGCCGCCTTTGATACGGTGAACCATGGGCAGTTACTTGCTCGTATCCGGCGGCTGGGAGTCACTGGGACGGCCCTCCAGTGGATCACTTCCTTCTTGGAGGATCGATCCCAGAGGGTCCAACTAGGAGACCACATGTCCAGGCAGGGTAATCTTCACTGGGGGGTCCTGCAGGGTTCGGCGCTGTCCCCCTTGCTCTTTAACATTTACCTTCAACCCCTGATTGAGGCTCTAGCCAAAGCAGTTTGTCAGGTGTTTAAATATGCAGAAGACGCTCAGTTAATAGTGAGTATTGACAACTCCCCAGACTCACAGCGTAACGTCCAGAATATTCTCAGGTATACCATGAACTGGATGACCTCCAATTCTTTGAAGGTTAACCCAGATAAGACCAAAGTCCTGGTTTTGTCCTCAGGAGTCTCCCCCTGGTCCAGCCTCTTCTGGCCCCAAGAGCTGGGCACTACTCCAACACCTATGCCAGCCGTGAAGAGTCTGGGCATTAGGCTGGACACCGGACTGACTCTAAAAAGCCAGGTGTCTGCTATAGTGGGAAGTTGCATCGGACTGATGCGACAACTCCAGAAATTGTCAATCTTGTTGTCAACCGCTACCATGCAGGCGGCAGCGACTGCATTAATTTTATCTCGCCTTGATTACGGCAATGCAGTCTATATTGGCCTCCCCGGCAAATTCTTGGGGAAACTCCAAGTGGTCATGAATCACACAGCAAGGCTGATCTATAAACTGCCTCGAAGAGCACATGCCCCCCCCTTGGTGCATCAGTTGCACTGGCTCCCTATTAAGCAAAGGGTAATCTTCCAGGGTCTGTGCATTGCACATAAATCCTTGTTTGGTGAAGCACCCAAATTCATCAAAGATCGCTTGAAGCCTTACGAGCCTGGACATCACCTTCGCTCATCACAGGCCAGCCTTCTTGTATGCCCTCGCTTCAACAGGGCCACTTTTGGAGGCCGGGCCTTTTCAGTTCTCCATCCCCCAGATCTGGAACAACCTACTGGATGGTATGCGTAAGGAAGCCAGACTGCTTCCGTTCCGGAGGAGACTCAGGACGATGCTGTTCACAGAGGCGTTTGGCCATGCTTAGGCTGTTCCATGTGGAGTTCATGGCGTGAAAGAACTTCGGACTGTTTGATCCAGGATGCAGCGCTTAGAGATCCTTGGTGATTAGTGCTTTATAAATGCAACTTAACATTAACGTTTTTGAATCTGGAAAGGACATTTATGTGTCCAGAAAGGAACGTTTGAGTTGAAAACCTTGAACATACAATAATGAACAAGGTGACATGAATAAAGTGATTATGGTACACCATAAATAAAACGGTGTGACCATATGTACATATACAATTTATCTAATGATGCTGCATCCATATCTGTATGGAGTTTACATGAAGTCAACAAGTATATCCGTAGTCCTTGATGTCTTGCTCCAATAGGCAATACCCACTCCAAATTGGGAACACACACTGTTTTACACAACACCACTTGCAGGATGGTGTGACCTACCCAGCCCTGTCGGAGGTGTAGAAGAAAGAACAATTTAGCAGAAAATCAAAAGCATGGTTAAACAGCAATAAATCAAATTCTATACAGCACTCCATGCAGTCCTTCTGCCATTTCTAAGACCTGTACATACCAGATATTACTAAATGTCAATGTAATGCTACTCAATGTACCAACCAAATTTATAACCAGGATTTCAACATACCATCCGCACATTAACACATCAGCAGCAAGCCTTTAAATCACAGAGCTAGCCTGACAGCATTAAACAAAGGCTAATGAGAAGATAAAACTAGGATCCTTTAAAAGATGCTTTGAAATATTATTTTTCAGACTTTGATTACTAAAACATACCACTCTTCTTTCTCTTTGACTGCATTCAAGGTTCAGCTCTTTATATTTAGTCATAGCAGTTTCCATTTCCTTCTTGAGGTCTAGGATTTGCTTTATGCGCTCATCATTTATTCCCACCTTGGTGAATAACTAGGAAAAAAAAGTCAAAAAGTGAATGGCATTTCTCATTTCATGTGCACCAGTACCCAATCTTTAAAACTGGTCAAAGAATTACTGCTGTTGAGAACACCCACACCTGCAGCTCTTCTCCCCTAATAGCAATTATAATACTTAGGTTTCATTCTTCACCTGCAAGTAAAGATACATTCTTTTCTCTGGGGAAATCAAAATTAAACACCAAGTTTAATAAAAGATACAACTTGAACAATAGTTATCGAAAAGCAAATAAAACAAACTCATAAGTGCTTACCGCTTCGCTTATATTGCCCTGAAGGAAGCCAAGCTATCTAGGGCCTTTACAGAAAAATTTACCAGGAACACTATACTTGCATCTGTGCTCACAAACCCCAGTCACATAAGACAGCAAGGCTAGTAATCTCAAACTAGGCATAGAAGGTCACACAACTTCATTTTTGCTCAAGTACCAATTCTTTAAAAAAATGAGAGACCCATATTTCAGAGACAAATTATATTTAAAGAAACACTATCTTTACCTGGGTAGCAACAACGTTTGCAGATTAATGAATGTCAATTGTTTCATTTTAAATGCACTTGAAACAAGGTGATCCTACAGAGCCTTTCAAAAACAAGCAAAACAGTGAGGCTACAAACAAATAATCACACTAGATGAAAGATAGATATCAGTGGTTGACTGGATCGGTCATCCATTCCAAAGCTACATCTGTATCAGCTTTACCCCAGTGGTGTCCTGGAATTCCTTGTATCAACTAGTGGGTATGAACGTCACAGCAACAGAAGGCAAGATGTTCTGATGTCATTTCAGGGGGGCCAGATTGTAGCTAACAAGCAAAACAGAGATAAGACAGTCACTTTCTTAAATAACGGCCGTCAAGGAAAGTTAGGACTGGTCTCAGACAATGTATGCCTGCAAGTCAATCGGCCTTACTTGCCAGGACAAATTTTAACAAGCGATGAAATTACCCAAGAAGAGCCACTATCCGAAGAAGAGGTTTGTAATGATTTGAAGCCTTAAAATGTCAACGCTTCAGGCCTAGAAATCTTTACAGCCATTTTCTAAAGTTATTTTGCTCCATACCTAATGTAGATTTCAACAAACAATTTCAACAGGTTTTCTATAAATAAATCCATTTTGACACTCCTTATATGACAAAGGTGAAGCTTTCTGCAATTGTTAAGTCAGGAAAGGACCACAAGGTGTGGGTTACATAGCCCTAAGGTTTTCGAAGGTAGACTTGATGACAGGATATCTTATCTCCTTCACCCAGATCAACTGAGGTTTATTAAAAGACAAAGGAATGAAGAACAACATTTTTTTTTACTGCATATAGTAGTCGTGGCAAAACTTGATGCAAATATTTAAACAGGGCAACTGGGGTTTTCTGAAAACAATATTAGTGCATAGGGGATTTGGCATGTGCTTTGTGGATGGGGCCACGCTGAATTACCAAGCAGCGTAAAGTGACGGTTCTGAGTTACTGGGCATCTCTTGAGCACCGGAGATTCAGAATGAAAACGGACAGGGATGCCTTCCATGGTCCTTGTTATTTGATTTCACCTTTTGAGACTGACACCAATGTGATCTAAAGCAAGATGGCGATAGAGGGACTAAGACTAGGGCCAAGACGAGTTCATGTTCAGTATGTCTACAGCGAAATAGCAACTTAGCCCCAACCTTGAATTCACTCTTCTAACCTTTATCCACAAGTTCAAAAACCACCAGGTGTCAAATTTAACATGACTGTTTCGGAAGCACAGAATACATCTCTGCTGACTGCCACAGGCAGAAACAAGAAAAAACACTCAAGTCCTCACTATGCATTTCGTCAAATTACAGAGAGAGACCACATATCCTGAGAGCCAGATCACCAAATCAATACGAGTGATTTTCGGGACAACCTACCGGAGGCAGATCTCAGACATTAATAAAGGAGCTGCAATAGTTGCATATTATATCAGCGTCTTGTCGGGTAGACATGCTACCTTAAAATGGCTTTAGAAAGTAAGATAGTTTTTATCCAAAGTCTGCATATTGGCCTTAAACAGGGGTTCGTTAAAGACTTGCAATAGACTATCAGTCACTTCTTATCGGAAGCTAGAATTCAATACATTCAGCAGATAAGATACCCCAAGGATGGGCAAGATAGGGATACCAGATCTAACCAGTTACTATTAGGTGGGCCAACTAAGAATTCTTTTCAACTAGTTGTCAGTGGATATTAAAAATCAGTGGTGCTTTCTGGGCAACAACTCACATGGGAGGTGACTTGGGGAGGCACCCTAAATAGGCATTACATTTAAAACTAGAGTCTATACGGGGGGCGTACCTTGACTAGTTGTGAAGATGGGGGCTCCAACCTAAGTAACATGGAGACTCTGGTGTGTTTGCTGTGCCGGATGACAATTTAATCCCCAACTACACCATGTTCATATGGCGGAACCACTGATGCTTATGGGGAAGTGACTGGCGACCCTTACAACAACCACCTATGATGGCGGCGCCCATCCGTTCCCTCAGAGCCTCTGCTCCACACCGACTTGCCTGCAGAGAGTAACGTGTGCTGGATTGAGGGCGCATCAGAATACAGCCAGACCTAGCTTAATAATGGTGAACTGAGGGAGAGAGCTTGGGACGGAGGCGATAAGGTCTGGTCACTAATCGCTCAACAGCTTATGGGGCATACCATGCATGCCTTTGCCAGGTCCGTGTCCGCATTCGACTCTAGGACCCAGGTGGTGCTCGCTCGTTAGATTTTGGACCCCCCTCTGAGTAATGGGAAGATTATGTGCAGTCCATCCTCCGCAGATCCACAAAATGGCAGTGAATGTACCAGAGCCTGAGCCCTTCTACCACGCATAGTTGCGTGATCAGATCCACAAGCTCAGCTTCCTGGGGTGGATTGGTGGGGTAGGGTCTTTCATAAGGTGCTTGCTGTCAGACGACTAACATCCTCTTATCTGCCAGACAGCCCCCTGAGATCGCCCATCCATTGGTCAATATCACGCTACCAGCACCACATATTGTGCTGTCTACCTGTTGCCACCGGAGTTCAAGGCGTCTGCTTTCTGGTGCATGCGACTGCTCCAGCTCTTGTTTTGCAATGTTAGTGGCCCCTACCACAGGAGCATGATGAACTGTGAGAAGACCTTCATATCTTGCTTACTGCTGTGCCTCTTGTGCACTGGATAATGCCTGACCACTGCATTGCCTAATTGAGACCATCATACCACTATTCGGGGGGCCTTGGGGTTTGGCCACATCCAAAATTAGAGCAGGCTGGTGTTGGGGCTTGGTCCGTACCAGGTACCCCACCCCATAGTTCTCAGTAGCCAGCCTCCCTAAGTTGACCTTTCTGCATCTATAGTGCATCAGCATCGGGCCCTCCAGTCTTGGCAGCACCTTCTCTCAAGAGTTCGGTCATAGAGGCTATCCCAGGTACCTTTTGAGAATCTCGGAGGCCTATGGGGGTGTTAAATAAGGGAGCATCATGTTACAGCCAATACCTGCTAAAGCTCAATGAATCAACGACCCTCCTCCTTGTGAAAGGTGGCTGTTCTATCTGAAGAAGGGGGTTCATCTAGTGTGTCAGCAACAAAGGGTTCCAGTCCAACTCTACTGGATCAATGCAAAAGACACAATTGATGGACGGAATGCTGGACAATGCAAACATTCACCCCCAGTCACTAGGATCTGGGTTTAATCCATCATTCTTTTGCTCACCACACCACCCCAGTTTGGACCCAGCCATATGCAAATCAGTCTTGACCCTGTTCCTTGTGGGAACAGTCCAGCCCGAACTGCCAAGCCAGGTCCTCCCTGGACCGGAAACAAGCATCCTGGGACTGGTTTCAGGTCATCACCCATTATCAGCCAGGCACCCCGAAACCGGCCCTAGGATGCTTGTTTCTGGTCCAGGGAGGACCTGGCTTGGCAGTTCGGGCTGGATTGTTCCCATGAGCCACATGGTCAAGACCAATTTGCATATGGCCAGGTCCAAACTGGGGTGGCATGAGCAAAAGAATGATGGATTTAACCAAGATCTCTTGACTGGGGGGTGAATGTTTTGATTTGTTCTGCATTCCGTCCATCAATTGCGTTTCTTTTTCAACTCTACTGGATCAGCATAAATCCAAAGTGTTTGTACACCACTCAGACACAGGATGTCAGACAACAGGGAGGGCAACATGAAGGAGAGAGATATCAAGGCGAACTTTAAGCGCTCCAAATAGTCACCCCCAATTCTGCAGTCACCAGTAAAAGGTAGCCCTGACTCCTCCTCCACCTTAGTGGCTATACTCCTCAAACTAAAATCAGTCCACGACATTGCAGAAAGCACCAAGACCAACACGGATCTGCTTCAGGTCAAAGTTGCTGTGATTCGTAAAGACCTCAAAGACTTAAGAATAAGAATCTCGAACGCTGAGACAAGAATACGCAATGTTGAAGACTACACCAATGTCAGAGCAAAACAACTACAATTTATTGAACACTTTATCTTCACCGAAGTGAGAACTTACAAATCAGGAAGACTGGAACCGGAGGAGCAGACTTTGTACATTTGGATTATCAGAAGGTACTAAAATTCAGTCTGCTCTGTGGCCAATTTCCAAATAGCATGGATTCAAGAAGTCCTCCAATTTTCCTGTACCAAAGACTTTGAGATGGAAAGAGTCCATAGAGTTCTGACCTTTAAATCAAGAAACACGTCCTCTCCAAGACATCTCATCTTTAAACCATTACAGAACAAATCCTGTAGGTGGGCTCCCAGTTTGTAGACTTAGCCATGGTGTTAGCACGCTTGCAAATAGCTATGACCTGGAAAGCGCTGAACAGCCCCACAGTGTTGATATGAGGAACAAATTTAGACAGCTGGGTCAAAGCAGAAGAAAGAGCTATACAATGTGAGGAAAACCGAGGGCTCCGTCAACGGAGAGAAATAAGTCTGAACTGTAAGATCAAAATGTGCAACTAAGGGTTTATTGATGTTTTTAAAGAAACAAACACTGTACTTGGCCAGATAATAGCTATAAGCATTACCTGTATGTATGCAACTATAAAACATTGAAAACATTAATAAAGACGTATAAAAAAAAAAAAAACACGCACATACGGGTCAAATCCTGGCACAGACGAGGAAGATCAGAATGATCAAATAGCAGGAACATAAAATCTCAATCTCACAGGATTATACTAGAGAAACTGTCCTATGTCGTAAAGGCTTTTTGGCTCTACGGAAAAGGATTACAGACTTGGAGATCCTCTTCTCCTTCTCTGGTACCTCGAAGTTCCTAATCCTGTTTAATGGAAAGATAAGAATTTATTCAGACCACTCAGAACTATCGACCTTCCTTGATAACAAATCGGAGTCACAGATGGACTCAGACTCCCTTCCTGAACCTTCTGCAAATCTATCCTCTGCTTGACAGTCCCAGGCGGCACTTGCGGTATCATCAACATCCCTTGTGTATCACACTTGTATCCTTTCAATGTTTGTTGGACCTTTCTTGCTATAAGAACTCGTGCATATGTTGGAGCTATTGCTCTTTCTGTTTAATATGGAGGCTAAGTGTTTATGGGTCCTGCCTCTATGTCCTTGCTTACTACTATATGGTATACTCTTGAAGATCCTTGCCCTGTCTGTGCTAGTGTTCACTGCTTAATAGGGATGATGCCGGCCTCACAGCTTGGCAATTTAGGCCTATATTGCAGTCAGTTAAGTAGAAATTATGTACCTGAGATAGACTAGATCTGCGTAATCTCACATAGAAACAGGTTCTTCCACACAGTCTACCTTTGGCCAGTCGCCAAGACATCTCCCACCCTAACAGAACTCCGGTACATTGCCCTTACTGTTTCACCATGGTGTCTAGGAACCACGTCGAATAGTAGGCCTATCACATGCACTCAACTACTGGCTGGATTATGTTGTCTATTAAACTATCTCCCCCACACAAGGCACTACCATATCCCTTATGGTGGTCTTAACACATACATGCTGAGCTTACAAGTCTATCCTACTAGCCCACTCAAACGGGCTCCCCCACGTATGGGCAGAGTGCAGGTCCTCTCCCATAGCGCTCGTAACATTCTTAATGTTGTTAGCTGCTCTCATGGTTATTGCCTAAATCTCTAAGTCCTAACACTCGCGTTTCTCAGCTACTGCAAGATACACAGACAGACAGCTTATCCGCTAGACCACAGGAATAGGCCTATCCTGAAATTTGCACTTAGTTACACCATGTGCCTTATATAGTCTTTTTGCCATTGATATGCACTCCGTTGCTCTCCGCTACGCCATATGTACTTATTTTACCTTCGATATGCCATTGTATGGGTGGGAGTATTGGTAGGACTATCCCCTCTACCACACGGTTGATATATGTTTGGATTTCTGCTGTTCCTCCAGGTATTACAGGACATAACGCAGTTGGGTATTCCCTTAGTGTATATGCCTGTTTCTAACACAGAGTTAACTCTTATGTTTCTATGTCTTTAACATTAAGTATGTTTCATATTTGTTACCCAAACATACCGGTCTGTTCACGTTATGTGTAGTTTCTCTTTTTATTGTCTTGGAATTGAAGGACTATGTTGTTTCACCTGAGAGTGCCAAATACAATACACCTCTCTTGTCACTACTCCTACATTTACTCATGACTTCTACAACGACCAGTCTGCTTCACCGGCGCGTCACTACGATTTACCCAATGTACCATGTATCCTACAGACATAGTACACAGAATGGCTCCAGACTACCCCGGAACTTGCGGGGTCCCACAAGGTTTTTCGTTTATTTCCCAGTTCCTCCTCCACCCCCATCCACTTCTAGTTTCCGGTCCAGTGGAATAAGTGGGCCAATAGAGATCCGCATACACTTTCTATATGGCCTTCTCCTCAAAGCACTCAAAACCAGGCAGCCTACCAGCAATCCAGAACAATTACCAAGGTCCTCATTAAATGTTATCTCCCTTATCGCCAAGGGGCTAAACCACTCAGTTAAAGGGTCCAAAATCATTGACTGTTGTAAAGACATGGCAGGCGATATAGCGCTCCTCTAAAAAACTAAGATAGGAAGAGGCCCTGATGATGAGGAAGGGCCGAGTTTTGGAAGTTATTAGCTCGGAAGCTCATGGGAAAAAATGGGGCTATCACCCTTCTCTCCAAAAAATCCAGTCTAACAGTCAGTGCATCGGAACATGACACCAATGGGCAGATGGCTTATTTCCAGGTTTAGCAATGGCAAAAAGGATCTTTCTATTATGACCATGCACGCTCCCAACATTGATGACCCAGCTTTTTAGCACACACTCAATGACATTCCGCAAGACTCAAAACTAATTTTAGGAAGATACTTTAACCCCACAATTAATCCAATTCTACATCGTCACTCACCCTTCAAATTCCAAACCCCTAGGGCTCACAGATGATTAATCGATTCTCCTCACATTGCCTCTTAGATGTGTGGAGATTACACAACCGAAAGGATAATGATTTTACCTTCATCTCCCCTTCCCATTCCCACTCAAGCTTCTCTCACATTGATGATCTCTTGGTGGATGCCTCACTTCTTAGAGTCACTTCCGATCCAAATATTCAACCCATCCTTATCTCAGGCCACGCTGCCATTTCCATATCCATTCTAAATCATCCTGATAAAGTGGGTTAAATACAGACATCTTAGACAATGAAGCGGATGTGCAATTTAACTCTTTTTCAGTAACAACAAACATTCTGTTTGCTCCCCTGTGGCGCTTTGCTCCACATTCTAGTGTGTCAATAGAGGTCAAATCGTTAAACAAATGGCCCCAAAAAGTGTGCCATCAAAGAATCCTTACAATCCCTAGGAGCTGTAATCAAAATAAAGGAAGACACCTTCAGACACTCTACCAATAAGTCCCTACTTAAGGACATAAAACAACTAAAGTACAAATATAATACCATTGTCAGTAAAAGGGCTTATTTATATGTTCAGAGCCCAAAAATTCAAAAACTCCTTTTCCATAATAGAGCCGGCAAATCTCTTGCCACTACCCTCAAATTCAAAAATCTCAACAACCAAATCACACATATTAAGGCCGAAGAAAGTTAAAACCAAAGAGATACTTGAGTTGTTCAAAGCGTTCTATGAGAAACTCTACATCCCACAGAATTGACAACACAAAAAGTGTCTAGAGCTTCTAAACTCCCTCCCTAAGGCTTTGGTATACAACCTAGACAGGACGAGCTAAAACTAACCAATAAGATCTGATGAGATTATCAAAGCAATAAAATCAATATGTTCTAGGAAAGCACCAGGCCAGATGGCTTTCCCATCATTTTTTGCAAAACATTTACAAACTAAGTCATCAAACATCTTAAAAATACCCTTGATCACTTTGCTCTCAGCGGCAAAGTATCTGGAACGTCCACTGATGCCATGATTTAGGTCATTACCAAAGAGTGCAAGTACCACTCTTATCTGAAGAATGTTCACCCCATCTCACTATTGAACAAGGAGGCTAAAATTGTTGCCAAAAGATTAGCGTTATTCATCCCTAACCTTATCCACAACTCCCAAACATAGTTCATCAAGGGGCACCTAGCTAGAGACAACATACGTTCATTTTGTCATATAATAGATAGAGCCTGCCTTTCCTCAACCTCGACAGCGGCGATGACCCTCGATGCCAAGAAGGTCTTTGATAAGGTCTCCTGGCCCTTTCTTTATGCAGTCCTTGATTCTCATAACCTCGGAAGTTCATTCATCAATATGGCAATGGCCCTCTATGCTAATCCCAAAGCTAACATTAGAATCTTTGGTGCCACTTCTACTTTGTTCACCTCCACCACAGTACGAGACAGAGCTACCCTCTCTCCTCACTGCTTTCTACTCACCATTGAGCCCTTACTTAAATTACTCAACTCATCCCGTGATATAAAAGAGCATCAATTCGACTGTAAAGTCTATAAAACCACAGCATTCTCATTTTCACAGAAGACATTGAGAATACAATCCCAAGTATCACCAACATTATTCAGGAATTCTCACGGGTTTCTGGACACACCTTAAACAAGAACAAAACCAAGGTTTTTCCTCCGAACCCTTTATGCTTCCCCTCACATTTAGGTGACTCTGGACTTAAGTGACAACCCAAATGCTTTAAGTATCTAGGGATTTGGTTTTGGAATGATTTAGCTGAAACACTACAATATAACTAATCCCACACCATTACCAAAGTTAAAGACCTACTTACCTACTGGTCGCCTAAATACATTACGTGGTGGGGCAATCTTCCAACGCTCAAGATGATGATCACTACAATAGTGAATTTTGTATCTGACATGTTGCCTCTTCAACTTTCTCCCACCTTTTTCCAGAAAATTAATAAAAAAAACTCTAAATTTGTGTGGTGTGATAAAAGAGCGAGGATATCCTATAGGGCTCACTGAAAAAGTTATCCTCAAGGGGGTTGCAACCTCCCAAACTGGAGTGTATATCAATCAGCCTTTCTGGCAGTGCAGGGTGCATTCTGGCTAATCCCAGATTCCCAGAATACCTCGCGATGGATTGACGTACTTGTCCTTTGCTCTCCCTTTAGTTTATCTTTCATGATTACGATGTTAAGGTTTAAAGCCCCACACTCTCATAGCATAATCACAGATACTGCAGCTGCACTAAAATTCCTAGACAAAATGTAGGAAGCTGGCTCTGTATATACTATATCAAAAAGAGATACAGGCTGCACAGAGTCCAGTAAGTCCCAAAGGTATAGCAGAGGTTAAAGTAGATAATACCTTACTTTCAATGTAATGGTAGCTGGGCTGAGCAGCTAGCCATTTCAGAGGGTAGTGTGAATGCATCTGCTGTACACACTCATACAATGTAGGAACACACACAATGACTAACTTCGGGCCAATGTTTATAAAAAAACATTACTTTAGTTACTTTTATTTTAGGAACCAAGTGGAACTCAGTTACAGGTAAGTAGACTTTTCAGTTATGCAATACTTTAGATATACAGTTGGCAAATATTTGTAGAAGCATTAGAAATACTTTTCAATATCAAGAAGATACTTTGTACTGTTCTCAGGCTCAACACTTAGTGCAATACAGAGAAAAAACAATGCAATCCTATGGGAGGAAAGACAGATAAGTAACTTACAGCTAAGTACACGACTTTCAGGTTCAGTCTCTGGGTTGTAGAAGCAACACAGGGCAAGGTTCAGAAAAACACCATGGGGGCACCCTCAATGGCACTGGGGCGGCCCGATGCAGGTCCATGGAGACATGGGGTAATCAGCAGAGCACCAGTTGCAGGTAAAGACCAGCGATTTCAGGGCAAGGGCCCTAGGTTCAAACAACAACACAAAGGGGGCCACAAGTTGGCACCAAGAGCTCACCTCCAGCGGCACACAGGCGGCTAGGTGCAGGGTGTAAATAGGCATTGGACTCCCAATGGAAGTTAATGAAATCTTTGGTTGAGGAAAAAGGCTGCAGGCTAGGACCAGAAGACTGACTGAAGGGAACCAATGACTGGAGAGGATAGTTGTTCGTCCCCAGGACACTGTCGGTCGGGCACCCCAAGGCCTGGGGGCAGCGGGGCAGCGGGGCAGCGGGGCAGGGGCGGCTTTCGCCGTCGGGTTTCTTTCACCTGAACCGGTCACAGCCTGGGGGACCCTTAAAGAGGAGGCTGTAGGCATCGTGGGGAAGCTCGGGAGAGGTCGTCCATTACTGGATCTCGGGTCAGGACCGCTGGGGAGACGTCACTGGATTATTGGGCCACCTGGATTCCGGTCATGGGCAACGGGTGCAGAGTGGTGAGGACTCGCAGTTCCAGGATGCACTGGCATCCTTGTTGGAGGTTTATTGAAGGCAGCTCAGGTCTCTGGAGAGTTGCTGGCCGTGCGACACTCCAGTTTCTTTTAGCAGGGTCGAAGGAGGAGGAGACAGGCCGGTAGGGCTGGGGCCGAGTCAGTTGTCATCTTCTCCACTGCTGCACAGCTCTTTGGTCCTTCTTTGTAGGTCATCAAATCTGGGGAACTGGTACAGCGGAGACCCTAAATACTAAATTTAAGGGAGTTACTGTGGTTGGAGGGCAGTAGCCAATGGCTACTGTCCCCTAGGGTGATTAAACCCTTTACGTGCCTCCACCCTTCGGGGAGAGGGGCACATCCTTATTGCTTCGGTTCCTAATTCTCCAAACCAAGATGGAGAATTATGAAGAAAGGGGTGTGCCAAGCCACGGTGGACACTTCTAATCTGCCTACCAGTTTGACCGCCTGTCATGCCACCAAAAAGTGGGGCTACAACAGGTTCCGGGCATCTCTACTTGTAGGACCTGCCCAAATCAGCATAACACATGATGAGAGCCTTTGAGGCTCACCGTCAAGTGCTGCTGTTCCTGCAAGGGGGGGGAGGGGCGGGAAGCACCTCCACCCAGAGCAGACTTTGTTTCTGACCTTGAAGTACATAAAAGCTCTCACCCCATGAGGTCAGAAACCTGTCTGGTGCTGGCTGACTGGCAGTGACCAGTCAGCCAATACACTAGAAGCTAGTCCTTTTTCAGGGGGCATCTCCAAGATGTCCTCTGAGTGCACTTTATAATAAATTCAACACCGGCATCAGTGTAGGTTTATTATGCTGAGAAGTTTGATATCAATCCTCAGTCTTCAGTAAAGCCATCAAAAAGCTGTGGAGTTCGTGTTGACAAACTACCATCCCATGAACTCAAAATGGCTTCACTGCACTTACACTGTCCAAGAATGGCCTCAGACACTGTAGGGGCACATTGCTCATGCAGCTATGCCCTCACCTGTGGTACAGTGCACCCAGCCTTAGGGTTGTAAGGCCTGCCAGAGGGGTGACTTACCTATGCCACAGGCAGGTGTGTGTAGGCATGGCACCCAAGAATGTGTGCCTTGTCGACTTTTAGTTTAGCTACACCAAAACACATAGCCTGCAATGGCAGTGTGTATGTGCTTGGTGTGGGGTCCTTTAGGGTGGCATAAAACATGCTGCAGCCCTAAGGGACCCTTTCTGGTCACAAGACCTTTGGTACCCCTGGTACATTTTACAAGGGACTTATATGTGGGCCAGAGGGGTGCAGATTGTGGGAGCAATGGTACAGTTTTGGGGGAAGAACAGCGGCCCTGGGAACCTGATTGGCAGGGACCAAGGGCACCTTCAGTTAAAGTGCTTCAGAAATCTGGCAAAAATTGGGAGGAGTGTTACTGCAACAGAAACCCCCCTTTCCTACACACAAGAATGCTAGCGGAATCCTTTAATAACTCTATGCTGGTATCACTGTGGCACAATCCTAAAATCAAGGCGGGTGTTGCTGTTAACACTCCATACATGTGGGCCTCCAAAGGCATTGGACAAATCGGAAACCTATATGATGACAACAAAGGCCCACTTCCTTTCTCCCATTTGGCACAGTTGTATGACTTCCCTAACTTAGACTTTTAAAGCTTCCTAAAGAACAAAGTAAAACTGTCCAAGTTCAGCCATTCTGATCACCCAATAATTCCCGCACTGCTGGCCACATGGCATCATTTAGGCCATATTGCCTCAAGAATTTACAAAACCTTCTCTAATCCATCCCAACCACCAACCTCGATGCTATACTCAAAATGGGCCAAGAATTTAAATTCAAATGTGTTTAACTACCTTACCGAAGAAAAATGGCAAAATATTAACTAGCACTCTATGCGCAACAAAAATCGCTCCCTCTCTCCTTCAATCTAAATTCCTTACAATGAACTTACTACACTAGAAACCAGCCACATTACATAAACTAAACCTGCAAGAAAATGATACTTGCTGCAATTGCAAGCAAGAGTCTGGCTCACACCACTTCTTCCACTGCCAACTCCTCGATCAATTTTGGGCCCAGATACACAACCAACTCTGGGGTATAGTTAATACACCCATATCCTTAAACTTTCTCATGGTGACATTGGGCCCCTGGGCCTCCAAGACTACTTTGAATCTAAACACCAACGACATGGCGCTGCTTGACCTCCTACCGGTAATTGCAGTGAAAGTTATTGTCTCAGAATGAAAATATTTCAACCGTCTCTTACCACACCTATCGGGCTTGGGTTTAATATCTGAAGGGAGCTCATAGCTCTCAATCTAGATGCCAGATCTGCCCCCAAATCTCGAGTGCGGTTGGGTGTTCCTGGAATACGTTTATAGAACTAGAGAGCAACATGCCCACAGCTTTGCCACAACTAGGCTCCCCACACCCTCTGCCCCCCACCTCCTTCTTCACTCCCCAGTTCTCCTATCTTCACTATTCAATCTGCGATGCACACATGTTACACATCACGTATCATCCTGAAAAAACTGTCATGGATCACACACTACATAATTTGCTCTTGATATAACTGCATTTGTTGTTTTTGGACTCTCTATTTTAGGGATGATTGTCGGAAGATACTATCTTCTAGAGATAGAGAACATAGAATTGTACGTCTGTCATTTCACCATGTGATTGTTTCATGTACACCAATCCTCTCATGAATGTAGTTTTCTCATCATATGCTTTGTATGATCAGATTGTTCGCACAACCACTATGTCACAATACCACCACAGTACTTGCTTGATTGTATGTTCTACTAAAAAACACAATAAAATTATTTGGAACAAAAATTGGAGTCTATAGAAATAGTCTATCACTATGTCACCTAGAGCAGTGTGCAGATGTGCAGTAAAGTGAGAGCATGCATAGGCCTCACACACTATCTTTTGCCTTTTGCACTACCCAGATGTTTCAAGGAAGTATTCATGATATGGAAAGAGGGGGCTGTATTAAGACTGAAAACCTACTTCTCTATAGGAACACAACATTTTCAGCAGATGAAAGACAATTTTAGTTTACCTGAAAGGAAAACATTTTATTACTAACAATTAAGGCACTAGTGAGTAGGTTCTCTATTCTGTAGTGGAGACTCAACTGGAGCACTTTTAGACTTGAAAAACATGTTTGCAAACAAAGGAGGACTCAAGCCATTTGCTCAATAGTTTAAAAAGCTTTAGAGAAGCGGACGACAGCACATTACTGGGGCATTTCAATTAGTTTGGGAAAAGGAACTGGACATAAGGATAGATGAAAAGACTTGGTTCTTCTCTATATAAGAGTGGCTAACTACGCAAAACACTCACTTAGGGAAAAGATGGTCTGCTTAAAAATATCATACATGCGGCCCCCTACACCAGCTAGATTAAGCCACATTAATGAAGCAAGGTCAGATAAACGAATCAAGGGTGGAATAAGAGCAAAGTCCTCTACCCTTATTAAGGTCACATCTGAAAAACTCCACTTTCTTTGAAGAGGTTTCTAAAGTTGAAGACTGCCCTAGGAAGCAAGCTCCCATTTTATCGGATGCTATTATTATGGGACCTCACACTCTCCTGCATTCTTTCTTAGAGAAAACAATGTCACAAAAGCTTTTAGCTAACAGGAAGGCACTTGAATTATTTTTTGGAATGGGTAGAGTTCCAATGTTTGAATACCAGTTACAAAGAATATGGTACTTCCTACCAATGCAGAAGATGCAATACTCCCCTTGAAGACAACTGGGAGGGACACATGGTGTATGCACAACGCAATATCTGTCCCAAGAATTTGCAGAGCTTACATGTCCTATATAACAGAGTTCTGCAAATTACATCGCAAACAGTTCAAGAGGGGATGAAGGGTCATTGTTCAGTTTGGTTACATTTTATTGAGGTGTAAAATGTCAAAGATGTAATGAATATTAAAAATGACATTCAGTAATTGTAAGAAATAAGTGGCAGAGATAGTGTACAATGTGTTCTGAAATTCATGCCACCTGGGTGCGTGCACACAGGTGCTCAGTTTGATCAGTATAACTACTTCCTAAGATTTTAAAGCCTGGTGGGACGGGTCCTGTCAGGACAACAATCTTAATTAAAGATTTAAAGGGTTTAAAATCGTAAATAATACAAACGTACCAGTGGCGTGTTTCCCGCGTCGGACCTGCACCCAGCGCTCCAGTCTCCCGCCGCCGCGTCTTCACCTTCGCGGCCGGGAGACTAAAGAAGACTACATTTCCCAGCACCTCTTGGGGCAGGAGACCCGCCCAACCAGATTTTGGCGCCAGGAGGCGCATAAAGCAGAGGGACACCCCCGGCAGAGCGGGTTTAAAATCGTAAATAATACAAACGTACCAGTGGCGTGTTTCCCGCGTCGGACCTGCACCCAGCGCTCCAGTCTCCCGCCGCCGCGTCTTCACCTTCGCGGCCGCGGTGGGGAGACTAAAGAAGACTACATTTCCCAGCACCTCTTGGGGCAGGAGACCCGCCCAACCAGATTTTGGCGCCAGGAGGCGCATAAAGCAGAGGGACACCCCCGGCAGAGCGGGTTTAAAATCGTAAATAATACAAACGTACCAGTGGCGTGTTTCCCGCGTCGGACCTGCACCCAGCGCTCCAGTCTCCCGCCGCCGCGTCTTCACCTTCGCGGCCGCGGTGGGGAGACTAAAGAAGACTACATTTCCCAGCACCTCTTGGGGCAGGAGACCCGCCCAACCAGATTTTGGCGCCAGGAGGCGCATAAAGCAGAGGGACACCCCCGGCAGAGCGGGTTTAAAATCGTAAATAATACAAACGTACCAGTGGCGTGTTTCCCGCGTCGGACCTGCACCCAGCGCTCCAGTCTCCCGCCGCCGCGTCTTCACCTTCGCGGCCGCGGTGGGGAGACTAAAGAAGACTACATTTCCCAGCACCTCTTGGGGCAGGAGACCCGCCCAACCAGATTTTGGCGCCAGGAGGCGCATAAAGCAGAGGGACACCCCCGGCAGAGCGGGTTTAAAATCGTAAATAATACAAACGTACCAGTGGCGTGTTTCCCGCGTCGGACCTGCACCCAGCGCTCCAGTCTCCCGCCGCCGCGTCTTCACCTTCGCGGCCGCGGTGGGGAGACTAAAGAAGACTACATTTCCCAGCACCTCTTGGGGCAGGAGACCCGCCCAACCAGATTTTGGCGCCAGGAGGCGCATAAAGCAGAGGGACACCCCCGGCAGAGCGGGTTTAAAATCGTAAATAATACAAACGTACCAGTGGCGTGTTTCCCGCGTCGGACCTGCACCCAGCGCTCCAGTCTCCCGCCGCCGCGTCTTCACCTTCGCGGCCGCGGTGGGGAGACTAAAGAAGACTACATTTCCCAGCACCTCTTGGGGCAGGAGACCCGCCCAACCAGATTTTGGCGCCAGGAGGCGCATAAAGCAGAGGGACACCCCCGGCAGAGCGGGTTTAAAATCGTAAATAATACAAACGTACCAGTGGCGTGTTTCCCGCGTCGGACCTGCACCCAGCGCTCCAGTCTCCCGCCGCCGCGTCTTCACCTTCGCGGCCGCGGTGGGGAGACTAAAGAAGACTACATTTCCCAGCACCTCTTGGGGCAGGAGACCCGCCCAACCAGATTTTGGCGCCAGGAGGCGCATAAAGCAGAGGGACACCCCCCGCGTCGCGGGACCGCGCGCGGGCTAAGCCCGGGCAAAGGGCGGGCCGTCTGTGGCCGTCAGGGGCCAAAGGAGGCCGGGCTGGGCCACATCCCTTTCGTCCAAAACACAACTTGTCCAGGAGGATGTCCTCCCCAGGACTTTGCAAACCGACTGCCAGGGAAGGGGGCTGTAATGCGGGGACATTGGACAAGTACTTTAAACCTACTAAAGATGATGTGGGTAAGGAAAAATCACTGGAGAAACGCAGGGTTGAGCGGCGGCGCTCCATTGATTCTCTGAAGAATACGCCCCTGCCAGAGATCATCCCGTATCCTACTACCCAAGAGGATGATACGCCCCCACCTAGCTTAAAATCTCTGACCCCTGAGGATTTTCCTCTCTTATTGCGGGACATTCCTACTTCCCCTGAGCTGGCCCCTGGAAAACCCCCAGATATAACCCCTTCTGGGACTTGTCCTACTTTTGTTAATCTGGTCACCCAAATCTCACCCTCGCACGCAGCCAAGAAATGCAAGCCTAAACAAAGAGTTGAGGTAGAGCTGCACAAGCCCCCACCGAGTAAACGGAGTAAAAAGTCAACGGGGGGCAGGGGGAAAATTAAACCGACGCATCTAGATTTCGGTAAAAAACATACACTCGTACCCCAACCTGGGAGGGATAATGAGAATGTTCCCACTGCTCTTCTCTCAAAGGTCTCTAGTTTAACTAGAGCCCCTATTCTAAGCACCCCAGTGGCTGATACATCTAACCCTCTTACAGCTATAGGGAGCTTAGAATCGCTATTGCGTTCTCTTTTACAGCCCATTAGCGATAGTCTGATAAAAGTAGAGAGCAGGCTCACCTTATTGGAAACAGCTTTTACTAATTTGAACATCATAGTTAGCAAGCAATCAAATAATATGGGACCCTATCCCCCCGCAGGGAACCTTACCAAAAAGGGAGGTACGAGGGGTAACAATAAAGTCTCCCCCCAGAGTGTGACTACTGCCCCTCCTCTACAACCATTAATGGCTGTTTCAGACCATGTACCGCGCTGTAACACACCCAATAGGCCCAGAGAGACATTAAACTCTGCCTCTCAAAGTTCCCACCTGGGGATTATTGACGGCAACTTAGAAGCTGGTGGTATCCCCCCACCATCTCCGGGTCGGCCGGCCCCAAGTCCACGGAGACCAGACCTGCCACCAGAGGCTAATAGTCTAACGGTGGTTTTAGCAGGTGCTCCCCGCTTAAGATCAGGGGAGAACGAGGATTACAAATCACTAAAACATAAGGTCATTAAATGGCTGAATTGGAATCGACCCCTACCGTCCCATTTTAATAGTGAGATTATTATGGTAAGAAGGGTCTCCTGGCTAGGCAAAACTAGGAAATCTATAATAGGGGACTGCATCCTGACAAGCTTTAAGGATCCGGGCACTGTGCGGCATATTTGTAAAGGAATAAACAGGTCATTGGATTCTACTATCCAGACCATGCCAGTATCCTTCTTCTTCCCCCCAACCCATATGTATCATACTCCGACATCAGATGAGTGGGTGAGGGTGGAACATAGACATAGGTATAGGGATCATGCACAACGTCCAAACTTTCAGGTGCTAGACAGGCCCTACTTCCATTTTAATCATTTTAATCGTTTTAACTGCCTGAATGGCTTGGATGGGGTCGATTGACTTTCTAGTGATAAACCAATGGCTGTGGATTGTGGTGCCTGCAGCTCTCTTAAGTTACCTACCTTGACTGCTGTTGTATTGGATGGGCCACTGAATAATCGGGCTGTTTTGGATAATTTATCGGCCCATAATGTTACCAACGCTCTTGGAAGTTCGATCAACACATCATCGGTGGAGATTGTCTGTAGTAGGCCTTCTGACCCACCGGCCCCTAGTGTCAGCACTACATTAGTATCTCCGATATTAGTGGGGCCTGGAACTACATTCTTCAATACTATCCGATTTCAACCTATGGCCATACAGCCTACTACTGACAAATCCCGAGCTGTATGTGAGGACGTAACATTAACGCCACAACCTAATTACAAGCAGACCACCAGTGTTAAACACCTAGGCAGGCAAAGTGGTTATGATCTGTCCATCCTTAGCTGGAATGTTGCAGGCATCGAATCAAGACTGTCTGACCCCCAGTGGGTCCAGCTATTGGATGGCAAAGATGTCATTATGTTTCAAGAGACTTGGGCTACAGGGAATGTGTACCTAGAGGGCTATCACTGTTTTAGTGTACCCGCCTCTAAGCCCGCCCATGGTCGAGCAATGGGAGGACTCTTTATAGGGATCAGAATATTGGCTGGCGGTACTTTTAAGGACCTATCATTGGGGAACCCAAATATCCAGGTCCTCGAGTATAAACGAAAGACCTTGATTTATTTAATCAATTTTTATAATAATGATTTTAATTCAATTCCAAATAGGAATTATGCAGCACTTTCTAATTTATTGGTACACCTTGATGCAAATATGAATATAGGCCCAGGCGAGAAGTCAGGGATCCTCATTGGGGGTGATTTCAATGCAAAAATTTCAAGTAAATACCATGCAGAGGACAAAAGCTGCTCCGATCTAGCATATCGCAGAGGTATTGAGCTTGTTAAGATTTTAAACGACCACATTCTTAGTAATGTTATGGAAACAAGCCAATCCCCAGGACTGACCCACGCCCCCACGTTTAGAGGGAGAGATTCAAATTCAACGATTGATTTTATTTTCACATCCCCCCACTTAACAGACTGTGTTACTGACTCAAATGTGGTAGAGACCCTATATGGAGATCATAATCCTCTTACAGTCACCTTGTATTTGGGCCCCAGCCCAATATACGCTAAATTCAATGGCGCAAGAGATATCACGCCATCGGGTGACGGTCTTCGTCTTAAATGGAGGAGAATTGACTGTGAAGCCCTACTTGACCACGTGAAGAATGATCACCTAGCATTGGTAAACTCCTGTTTATCAATGGATGAAGATTGTCACAGAATAGTCGCCGATTTTGGGAAATTATGCGTGGCAATTAAAAATTATTTGTTAGTCCCTATACTCCCTGAGACGAAGGACCCTAGATGGTTCGATTCGGCTTGCTCTATGGCAAATAGGGAATTACGTAGGGCACTAACCACGAAACCAAGGAACACAGCGGAGGTACAAACAGCTAGGAAATTTTACAAACAAAAAATAGCTGAAAGGAAGGCGGCACTTCTGATGGAACAGTGGGAGGCCCTGGTTGATAGCGCCAATTTAAAGAGCAGCGGGCAATTCTGGCCCGCTGTTAGGAAAATGCGCGATATGGGTAAAAATGTATCCCCTATTGGCTGCAATATAACTGGCCCTACCTGGGAAGCCCACTTCTCCAACATTTATGCTGCTCCCGCTGAAGAAATAATTACCTTGGATCTGAAACAGTTGGGAGACTTACGGTTTGATCTCCCTGAGGTGACGACAGCCATTAGAGAGAGCCTAGGCAATAAGGCCCCTGGCCCAGACGGCCTACCGATAGATTTTATAAAACACAGCACAGACCTATGGGCACCAATTTTATATAACGTTTTTAACAGTATGACACGAGCATCCATCCCTGAGACATGGTCCCTTAGTATTATTGTTCCAATCTATAAAAAGGGCGATAGGTCAGACCCAGCAAACTACCGACCAATTTCGCTTTTAGACAATACTCTAAAAATACTTGGGCGAGTTATTTACAATAGGGTGGTAGAGTGGGCTGAAGATTCTGACCTATTGGATCCATGTCAGATGGGATTTAGGAGTGGGGTGGGCACGGTCGAACAATGCTTGAATTTAAAATTAATAATTGATAAGTATACCGTTGCCCGATCCTCTCCTATATATCTCGCTTTCATGGATCTTTCATCCGCATTTGACCTGGTAAACAGATCTAAACTGTGGTCAATGCTTCTCAGTTATGGATTGGACGAGCCCTTAGTACACTTCCTGGCATATCTCCATACCGATCTTAGGGCACAAGTTAGGATTGGGTCAGGAGGAGAAGTCTCTGGTGCTATAAAAATTGGCAGGGGGGTCAGACAGGGGTGCGTCTTAGCACCCCTGTTGTTCATCGTTTATATTAATGGCATAGCAAAGGCCCTAAAACAAGTAACCAGAGATGTCCCAACTATCCAGGGGCACCCCTTGCCAGTTCTATTATACGCAGATGATGCGGTCCTTATGGGCCGCACCCCTAATGCCCTCCGTGTGCTTGTGGAAAATTTTGTACATCATATGGAGGGCTTGGACCTGCGTGTGAACTTTAAAAAATCCTTTGTTATGTCATGCGGACCTGGTAAACGGAAACTTAACACTATCCATATCGGGTCTGACAAACTTGACTCCGTAAATTCTTTTATATATCTAGGGGTGGCCTTCGCTGCGAACAACTCGTGGAGTGGGCATTCCGCCCACGCCACGAGCAAGTTCTCGAAGGCCATTAACTCAATATTGAGTCTCCCACGCCCTAAGAAATTAGGTGCAACCAGTGCTATTTTAAAATTTTTTAAATTACAGTGCGTTCCTGTTGCCACCTATGGGGCCGAAGTTTGGGCTACTGCAAAAAATCCCGGCATCCAACGAGAAGAGACACGTTTTTGCAGAAAAGTTTTGGGTGCCCCAATTTCGTCCTCTGAATTTATCTGCCACAAAGAGCTAAACCTCCCTTACGTTTGTGATTTCATTAGAAGTAGACCAGCTCTATTCTGGTTGAGAATTTGGAGGAATAATGCAGCCTCGCTAACACAAGACATAATTAAAGACTGTCTTAAATGTGATCATGGGCTTTTAATCCCATGGTTAGCGGGAGTTTCAAAATCATTAAGCGCTGTGAATAAAGGTGATCTCTTTGTAGATCCCTCCAGTATTGGATGTCAAGACAAGGTAGAGGTCAGACAAGCACTATATGCACTTTATGAGGCAGAACGGCTGGAAAGGGAAACATTGAAAGCTACGGTTATTAGATATATTGAGAATGACCTGCCCAGGCAACCTCTCCCACTTTATCTTACTTTACCTATGACTAGTTGGGAGAGGTCTCTTATTTCGACTAAGGGCCGGTTCCATAAAATTCATGCTGGGTTTCCCTTTGGGTTACAATTTAATTACCGACTGTAACCCGTGCCCCTGTGATAGCACCAGTAAGCAGAATGAGTTGCACTTTTTATTCTTTTGTAAATTTTATTTAAAATATATTAACTGGTTTTTAACACCCTATTTTAGAAAACACAAACCCCTTTCTCTTATGGAGTCTTGTCAAATGTTACTCTCCCTGGACTCTGAGGAACTGATTTTTCGTACTAGCACCTTTTTAAGACTAATAATCCGTGTACGCAATATGATGGAAAATCCTTGAAAGATTGTTGTTTTAGTTCCTTATAAAATTTTTAGAGATATTGTGTTGTATATTGTAATGATGAATTGTTTTTATGTCTGTACTTTTATGAATTCAAGTAATTCGAATAAAGGTCTTTTGAATTGAATTGAATTAATTAAAAAAACATGAAATCAAACAACATGCAAGACATAAATCAGCGCAAAACTATTTCTGTGGAAAAAAGGAGAGAAATTAGTGCACTTACCAGAAGCAAAATTTGGAATATATTGTATATATTGAAGTACTAGTATAGCATAAGGAATACTTAGATCATGATAGCTGTTGCTCCACTGAGTGGGAAAAAGTGAGGAAAAAGGTGCTTGTACAATGTGACAAGTGATAAATATTTACAAATCCAGAATGAATTCAAACTGCAGTGCAAACAAGCAACTGCACAAGGCCGGTCTGGTCTCAATGTCAACGTCTGTATCCTTTAAGTGAGGGTAAAGCTCCACTCATTCTTAGTCCTAATTGCAGATAAGGGTACAGGACAGGACAGAAAATACATCGGCGATGTTTCGACCCAGAAACACATGAATACTCAAAACCTTTCACATGGGTGTCTTCATCATGACAAATGGATGGGGCAACCTGTGTGGGGACATTGTTGGGATTAAATCATATATATATATATTACCTACTGGCGGTCGCCAGTAGGTAGTTATAGTTAGGACCCTGTTTCCATAGGAAAACCGCAACATTCTATTTGGAATAACTTTGGCGCCGGTCGACGAATCCTCGCGAAATTTTCAAAACTAATGGGGCGCTACGCTCCGCTCCTACCCTGAAAGTCTCGGGGGGATTCGTCAAGCGGGGGCTGAGAAAAAAGGGGGGTCCCAAAACGCGTTTTTCCCATGCATTTTTCCATAGGACCTTTAGACACAGCTACAGCCCGAACGGCTGAACAGAGTTACTTGAAATTTGGCAGAGAGGTAGTCTACAGGTCAAGGAAGTGCCTTTTGTAGGTCTGGTGTAAATCTGTTCAGTAGTTCCTGAGAAAATAGCATTTAAATCAATATATATATCTGTGGCAGCTTACGGTGCGCTTACCGTGCGCTTACGGTGCGCTTACCGTACGCGTACGGTGCCGTGCGCGAGCGAGATTCTGATTGGCTGTTAGATCTTAGTAAACATTCGAATCGGTCGAAACCAGGAAGCGGCGGCCGCCATTTTCTCTCTCGCACTCTGAGGAGGGGAGGAAAATCAAAGGTGGAAAACATTAAAAGGGGCTGGTTAGACAGCTCCCAACCACCTATCCTTAATTAAGGTGACCCAAAAGAACCACCAAGGTAAAAAATTCAATTTAAATTTTTTTCGAAAAAACGGCTATTACGCTTACGGTAAAAAATAATTATAAAAAAAAAATTATCCACATTTTCCTCCACCCCGTCCGCAAATGTTGCCCGAAGGGCACCATTTGTGCATGGCATAATTAAATTAATGAACTTTAAATATTTAACATTTCACAACGAAGCGCATAATATGTCCTCCGTGTGCGGACGGTGCGCGAAGCGCATCGTGCGTACATGGCCCATCCAGCGTAACGTGGGCACGCGGTGCGCGTAGCGCACCGCGTGCCCACCGTGCATGCACGGCACTAACTGCGTAAAGTAAGCGCGCGGTGCGCGAAGCGCACCGCGTGCTCACTGTGCACGCACGGTGCGCGAAGCGCACCGTGCGCGCACGGAACGAACTGCGTTAAGTGGGCGCGCACGCCACGAACGGCGTAAAGTAACTTAGCATTTAAAAAACCGTACAAATTCACTGAAAAAAACCATAGGTTTCACACATGTTCTAGTTAGCTGGACATTTTACTCATAAAAAACCAATGAAATTCCCCCGTTATAGTTAGTGCAGGCAACTATAACTCACGCGACCGCAATCCTCTGCTGATGACATATGTGTCTTTATGAAAAAAAAATATTTGTAATATATGTATAGCTAAAATTTAATGGAAGAAGACATGGGCAAATAAGTGTCTAAATACAGTATTAGCATCAGCAGAGGATTGCGGTCGCGTGAGTTATAGTTGCCTGCACTAACTATAACGGGGGGAATATATATATATACACACACACACACACACACACACACACACACACACACACACACACACACATATATCACAGAAACCTCCTCCAAAGTAAGAGAAGAGGCCGCAGTAGGGAAGACCATGGAGGCATCTTTATTCAAAACTGTACAACATCGGCGAATGCATTTCAGCTAGATTAGCCTTCTTCAGCGTCAGCAGTATTCAGGAGGTATGTCCGCCATCGTATATTTCAATGTCCTGCCACAAATTATTTGGTTGTGATCCGCACCGCCCCAAAGCAAATGCCTTTGCTCACCTGCTGCAGATCACATAGTGTGTGTGAACTGCAAGTCCCAGAATGCTGTTTCTTGTCCAGGTAGGTATAGCGGGGGAAATCCAGTGATAGTGCGGAATGCAGGGCACCACGATGATATTGGAACCAATTTCCTACTTTTAAGGTACTTGAACTCAGGCGCCCCCTTGGGTCTCCAACCGCATCAACCCCCAAAAGTTCAGGAATCCATTAGGCGGGGCAAATCTGGCAGTCCCATCTCACCCAGCGTGGAGTTAATAACTCCAAAACCGCCCTATCTCCTCCCGGAGGTGGGCACTGGTTCATCCAATCACTTGGAAAAGGCAAGAAATCCGCCATAGCAGAAACCAGTGAGAACCAGGCCAACTTGACGATGCGGGGGCCTCTGAAGCGAGTCTCTAGCCTGGCACTGAAATATCACAGAAAACTCCTCCAAATAAAGAGAAGAGGCCACAGCAGGGGAGACCATGGAGGCATCTTTATTCAAAACTGTACAACATCGGCGAATCCATTTCGGCTAGAGTAGCCTTCTTCAGCGCCAGCAGTATTCAGGAGGTATGTCCGCCATCGTATATTTCAATGTCCTGCCACAAATTGATTGGTTGTGATCTGCCCCAAAGCAAATGTGCAGCACCCCCCCCACACACACACACGCCAACCCCCCCCACACACACACACACCTCCCCCCCCCTCACCTGGAGTCACATGACACCCCTCACACGGGTGTGGTCTTTGTGAAGTTAACGACGGCTGTAGGCTCATCGTACAGGACTGAATTACTCAATCCGCAATTTTTCTACCTGTTAGTAATAATCGAATTACCAACTGACAGTGCAAAACAATGTCACAGAATCAGTACAAAATTGAAAATACAATGCACTCACCCGCCTTATGTATATTAATTGCGAGTACAGCAGAGAAACAAACGCTCCATCCATAATGTAGAATGGACTGGAAAAATAAACATTTGCAATAAGCAACTCAACCTAATTTAGAACATATAATGAAACAAACTAAAGAATGTCATACAGAGCATAACTGCTCTGAGCTTATCGCTATTTAGGCACATCTACTTATCCCCAACTTGGCCGCACTGAAAGCGAACCGGCCCAGAGAGAGAACATAAGGAGGATCCATCACCGTAGCACGAGATTGCACTGTTAGCAGCGCCGCACGTGCGGAAATCTTCCCAAAATGGCAGAGCCGCGTGCAGCGGTCTAGAGGTATGTGAAGCACCAGTAACTCGTACAGCGGTGCAAGGAAACAAACATGGAGGCAGAGGTGGAACAAATCACTGAAGGAAGGAAATCAAGGGGACAAAGATGAAGATGAAAAGGCCTTGTGAAACGGGCCTAGGTAAATTAAAAGCAATTTATGCATCAATCTGAGTATTTCTGAAACAGGAAAATGGTGACCAAAAACAAATGAAAAGATTGCACAATTACATAAGAATGGATAATAAAAACCAATTGATGCATAATGCAAGACAAAGATTATTGTTACATGACATATCAGTAATTGTTAGAGATTTACATATACAAAATGAAATCAGCAAAAAAGCATGTCTGGAGTTGGATATTTAACAAACAATGTTCAACCACTGTTCAATGTGGCAACTTGTTTTGCTTTTTCCTAAAATTCGTTACGGTCCCTAGATACTGTATCTGACATGTGTATCTGTAGGACTTGGCCCTTTTTCCCTCATTTGTTTTCGTTTTTGTAGTATTGATGCAGATTCAGGGAGCCATTTTATCTACCCCTGAAACTTCTGTCTGAGGGCCTGGAGCACAAAATGGTGGCCACCTGTGACATCACCAGCATCCACTGGAACCTGCTAGCACCTTCCAGAACATTCCAGAACCCTGTGACAGTTGGAGGCGGTTTAGAATGTTGGGAAGCTAAGACAGAGAGTTGGCAGTTGGAGCTGGCAGTTGGCACCTGACTGGTGAAGAGTGAGCAGCAGAAACCTGAAGGAGGAAGGAGTGAGGCAGCAGGGGTGGAAACTTGTGCCTGGAGTGGGGTCCATAAACCCACCCTTGATACTAGTCCCTACTGACTGAGCCCAGCCTGGAGCCCTGTGTGGGAAGAAGTCAGAAACACCATCCTAAGGACCTGGACAGCAGGAACAGGCCTTAGAAACAGAGAACAGCAAGATCCTGACCTGAAAACTGGTTTCCCTGGAGTCCGACGTCGAGTAGCCTGAGACCTGGAGCCCGAGGTGGAGAAGCGGCGCTGACTGGAAAAGCAGACGTCGTACCCGGAGCCGCCAGAGGTCGAGAGAGGGCGCCATCAGAGGTCGTGAGGAGTACCAGAGGTCGAGGAGGAAGTCACCCGAGGTCGAGTGAGCGGCGTCATCGGAGGAGTGAAGTCCGCCCTCCGGAGTCGTCGGAGACCGAGGTGAGGTGTACCGGAGGTCGGGAGTGAGGATCGCACTCCGGAGTCGCCGGAACCTGTGAGAATCGTGCCGGAGGTCGGGAGTGGAGGTCGCACTCCGGAGTCGCGGGAAACCTAAGGAGAGGAGCCCCGGGGATCGCACTCCGGAGCCGCCGGAAGTCGACATCGAGTCAAGGCCGGCCGACGTCATCGAAGTTGAGGTCGCCATCGGACCGGAGCCGCCCGAAGTCGACATCGAGTAAAGACTGCCCGACGCCATCGAATCGGAGGTCGAGATCGAACCGAGGCCGCCGACATCGAAACCGGAACCGCCTACCGGCGTCGTCAAGAACTGACATTGTGCCGAGGCCGCCGACATCGAACCGGAACCGCCTCACGGCGTCGACACGACTCCAGCGGCGTCGGAGCATCAGAAAAAGGGCAGTAAGTGGAGTAGAGGGCGCCTAAGGCCCTGTGGAGACCTGAGAGACTGCTCTAAGGGGCTAGGGAGGTGCTGGAACCAACCTGACTGTGCCAGGGGTGAGCTGGGTCTAATCTAGAGAGGTTGTGTGGAGGAAGAGAGCCAGGTCTCTGGTATTTCCCCCCCTTGATCTACCTCAGTTTAGGCCTCAGCCTTGTCCAAGCCAGGGAGTAGACACCCCCAAGCCTTCCACATCCCCACAAGCTGTGCCTGGGCCAAATCAGCCCTTAGGAATTCAAAAGTGAACTGATTCTATGAGTGTCACTGTCAGCTTTTAAGTATTTATTAGGGGCACTGTATTTATTGTATTTAACCTATTTATTGTTCCACTGTATTTATTGGTCCACAGTATTTATTGATGCACAATATTTATTGGTTTACAGTATTTATTGCCTCAAAATATTTAATTGCCTGTATGTATTGCACCCTTATTTATGCCTTCAGTATTTATGATCACCCCTATTTATTGAATCATTAAGCCAGTATTTATTTGACCTGCACTATTTAAAGTTTGTATATTGTGATTGTTATTTATTTATCCAATCAGCAACTAAGAGAAAAAGAAGATAAAGAAAGATATTTTCATAATTTTTACGGTGTAGAGTCGTTTTTGGAACGGATGCACGCATGGTTATTGTTTGGGTATGTCGTATGCTTAGCACGGAGCCTGATTCCTGACCACTCGAGCCAAGCTACCACAGTGTGTCCGGAAGACCACCACCACCCTTTCAGAGTGGGAGTGTGGTTTTCCAACAGTATCCATTTGCACTCTCTCAGGATTAACGTGTTGGCAAAATTACCAACCCTTGGGTTTATAGTCACTTTCTCATCTACAAGCCATTTCAAACTGTCAGCTGGATGGTCAAACGAGGTGAAGTGCTTAACCAATGGTGCACCCTGAACCCTGCAACGTATTCTATTACAATGTTGAAGAATACGCGCTTTCACCCTCTGGCGTGTCTGTCTAATGTAACAATAGTCACATGGACATTTCATTATGTACATAACATCAGTACTGTTGTAACTGAAATGACCTCTTAGCAGGTAGTTGTGTTTGTTATATGTGATTGTCCTATTCTCTACCGTTAATGCAGAGTCTGCCATATTTGAAATGTCCAATAATCTGAGGTAGGTTGCATTGTGTAAGTTAGTTGGGTTGGACAGGACCCCCTAAGAGGGCACTGACGGACATGGCCCAAAGCACTTGCTTTTTTTGAAGGCATACATCGGTGGTTCACTAGTGTTGACTTCTTCTGAGACAATAGTGGGACTTTAATGCATTCATTGTGTTAGCCAATTGTACCAGATAATAAAGATAATAAGGTCTGGCAGTCTCGGTAATTAACATGAATTTCAACGCTGTGCCAAGGAGTGTTTTTTAGACTGCACTCGTTTAGTTACTGGAGCATCTGTTGTCAAAGGAATTGTAAAACAGTTGCCCTATAATGCATAAGACAGTTAAATGTTTTAGGAGTTATCTTTTTTTATGCAGAAGGTGTATATCCCAATTTTCAGCAATATTAATGCCTACTTAGATATATGTAAGCAGAGAAACAGGTCCATATGGTGTGCAAAAACAGACTCGGTTACTACTTTAAAATAAAAGTTTTCTTTTGTACCTACTTCCCGGTATTAGAATGTTACTTCTTTTTCTGTTGCTGATGGATGCGTGTCAGTAATGTGAGTGAGGTAATTTAATTTCATGATAATCAAAGGACTGTTAGGTCCAGCAGCATTTGATTCAAGAAATGTTGTTGGTGTTGCAAGGACTATACTGTGGTTGAGAAGAAGATTTTAGTCATCAAGGATGCATTTGGAACAAGGAGAACATATGTGGAACAGGTAGATACTTTTCCAGTGTGGTACAATCCACAGGGTTCTGTAAATTTTGTAGAAACGTTTCAAGGTTGATTATGAATATGCTACTTACCAGTATGCATCTGTTCTTGGCATGTAGGGCTGCTGACATTCATATCTGTGCATAGATCGCCGCCTAGTGTTGGGTCCGGATGTTTGCACGTTGTTGTCCTGGAAGAGTCTTCGAAGTATCCTGAGATAGGTGACTCCTCCCCTGGACCACAGTGCGCATGGGCATCCTCTCCATCCTCAGATTGTTTTTCGCCATTGCGGCAGTGATGGAGTAGATACAGAAAGTGATGACCATGCTATACAGTAATTCTGAGAGCTGCAGCTGCTACAGGCGCCGGGGAGGAGGGTGGGCGATATGAATGTCAGCAGCCCTACATGCCAAGAACAGATGCATACTGGTAAGTAGCATATTCAGTTCGCGGCATGTGGGCTGCTGAATTCATATCTGTGCATAGAATACATAGCAGTACCTCCCATTAGCGGCGGCTACCAGTGCCAGCTGCAGCGGTATGAAAAAGAGTTTTGAGAACAGCCTGTCCTACAGCTGCCTGCTGTTTTGAGTGCACATCTACACAATAGTGTTTGGCAAATGTATGTGTAGTGGACCATGTGGCTGCTCTACATATATCATGTAAAGGAATGTTTCCCAGGAAAGCCATGGAGGCCCCTAATTTACGTGTTGAGTGGGCTCGTGGGGGAATCGTTAATGTGCGTTTAGCCTTTTGATAGCAAATTTGAATACATTTAACGATCCATCTGGCTATACCTGCTTTGGAGATGGCGTTGCCTTTGTGTTGTGGGGAAAAGGCAACGAAACGTTGTTTTGTCTTCCTAAAGTTTTTAGTTCTGTCTATATAGTACATGAGGGCTCTTTTGACGTCTAGTGTATGGAGCATTCTTTCAGCGACATTTTGTGGATTCTGAAAGAAAACAGGCAGTTCAATTGTTTGATTCATGTGGAACTGCGATATTACTTTAGGCATGAATTTGGGGTTGGTAAGTAGTACGACCCTGTTTGCGTGAACCTGTATGAATGGCTCTTGAATGGTTAGTGCCTGGAGTGCACTAACTCTTCTCAACGAAGTGATTGCTATTAGGAAAGCTACTTTCCAGGTGAGGAATTGAATCTCACATGAGTGGAGAGGTTCGAAGGGTGGACCCATCAGTCGGGTGAGGACCAAGTTGAGGTTCCACACTGGTGCTGGTGGGTGTCTTGGGGGAATTACTCGTTTAAGTCCCTCCAAGAAGGCTTTGATGGCAGGCACTCTGAATGAAGAGAGGTGCTGCCTGTTCTGGAGATAGGCTGCTATCGCGGTCAAATGGATACGTATTGAGGTGTATGCCAGATTGCATCGGTATAGGTGTAAGAGGTAACAGATTATGTTTTGAATGGATGCGTCTAGCGGGTTAATGTTATTGTTATTGCAATAAATGACAAACCTCTTCCATTTGGCTGCATAGCAAGCTCTGGTAGTGGGTCTCCTAGCTTCCTTAATGATCTCCATACAGTCAGGTGGCAGGTTTAGGTAGCCAAACTCTAGGACTTCAGGAGCCAGATCGCCAGGTTCAGCTGTTGCGGATCTGGGTGCTGAATTTCTCCATGGTTCTGCGTCAAATGCGCGGGTTTGATCCGCAGCCTTTGATGCGGCACCACGGAAAGTTCCAGAAAGGTGGTGTACCATGGCTGGCGTGCCCATGTTGGAGCAACCAGGATGAGTGTCAGTGAGTGTTGTCGCAGTTTGCGTGCCACCAGCAGTATCAACAGCGCTGGGGGAAAAGCGTACGCAAATCTGCCGGACCAGTTCATCCATATCGCATTGCCCTGCGACTGTGGATGTGGGAACCTGGCGGCAAAGATTTGGCATTTTGCGTTTTCGCTTGTGGCGAATAGGTCTATCTCTGGATGACCCCACTGTTGCAAGTACGGTTGGAGTACTGACGGGTGTAGCTCCCACTCGTGCATCTGGTGGCTGTGTCTGCTGAGCAGATCCGCCATCTGGTTGTCCTTGCCGGGGAGGTGTTCCGCCATGAGGAAGATGTTCCTCTGAATGGCCCACTTCCACATGCTCTGAGCCAGATGAGACAACTGTGGAGAGTGTGTTCCTCCCTGCTTCTGTATGTAGTACATGGCAGTCATGTTGTCCGTCCAGATCAACACGACTTTGTTGCATAACTGTACTTTGAATGCCTTCATTGCCAGGAAGATTGCCATCAGTTCTAGAAGGTTGATGTGCATTTTCTTTTGTTGTATTGTCCATAGTCCCTGCACTGTGTAATTGAGTACATGAGCTCCCTATCCCTGGAGAGACGCGTCCGCCGTCAGTATTATTTGTGGAACAGGCTCTTGGAACGGTCGGCCCTTGCAAAGGTTTTGTGGATTCCACCAATGCAGAGAGTTGTATGCCCGACCGCTCACCAACACTAGGTCTTTCAATTGCCCGTGAGCCTGATTCCATTGACGTGCCAAGCACTCCTGAAGCGGGCGCATATGTAGTCTCGCGTGCGGGACTATGAAAATGCAGGAGGCCATCATGCCTATCAACTGCATGAACACTCTCGCAGGAAGGGAGTGTTGGGGTTTGAACTTTGAGATTAGCATTTGCATGCCGTTGATCCTCACTAAATTTGGCTGAGCTGTGGCTGCCAGAGTGTCTATGGTCGCACCTAGGTACTGTTGTACGTGTGCGGGTTGGAGATGTGATTTTGGGTAATTTAGTGAGAATCCCAGATTGTGAAGAAGGTGAATGGTGCGGGACATGTGGCTGGCACATTGCTGGGCTGACTTTGCCTGAACAAGCCAGTCGTCCAGGTAGGGGTAGACGTGAATGTGTTGCCTCCGTAGATGTGCAGCCACAGTAGCTAGGCACTTTGTGAAAACTCTGGGTGCTGTTGTCACACCGTAGGGAAGAACTTTGAATTGGTAGTGCTGCCCCTGAATAGTGAACCTGAGATATTTTCTGTGTGACGGGTGTATGGGTATGTGGAAATACGCATCTTTGAGGTCTAGCGTGGCTAGGAAGTCTCCCTGTCTGAGCAGCGGGAGAACCTGCTGTAGGGTGAGCATGTGGAAATGCTCTGAGAGAATGTAGTGGTTGAGGGGTCTCAGGTCTAGTATAGGTTTGAGTGACCCGTCCTTTTTTGGTATTAAGAAGTACAGAGAGTACACCCCTGTCCCCTGCTGGTGGACGGGCACGACCTCTATTGCGCCTTTTTGCAGCATACTTAGCACTTCATGCTGTAATAATGCTAAGTGCTCTGAGGACATAGGACGGTGCTTTGGCGGTATTGTGGGTGGAGTGGAGGTTAATTCGAGGCAGTAACCGTGTTGGATAACATCTTTGACCCACCTGTCCGTGGTGATGGTATTCCACGTGGACAGGAACCGCTGGAGTCTTCCCCCGACAGGTGTTATGTGGTCGTGGGGGAAGGGAGAGGGCGTCACTGTTTGTTCTTGGGGGAGGACCTGGTATTGCCGTAACCGCGTCCTCTGCCCTTTGTGCTGGAGCCACGATATCCACCTTGGGTGTTTTTATCGTAGGTACTTTGTGTGCCCCCTTTATTGTAGGTTTGCTGTGACCCCTGTCCTCTACCCGCTCCTCTATTTCCGGGGCGACGAAAGGAGCCACTACGAAATGTCTGCGTTTGCAGAGCCCCCATTGACTTTGCAGTGTCTGTGTCTTTTTTTATCTTTTCTAGGGTGGTGTCAACCTCTGGTCCGAATAAGTAGTCGGGGTTGACCGGCTGATTGAGGATGTTATTTTGAACCTCAGGTTTGAATCCGGAGATTCGTAACCAGGCGTGTCGTCTTAGCATGACGCTGGTGTTTATTGCTCTCGCAGCTGTGTCGGCGGCATCCAGTGCACACTTAATGGATGCGTTTGTGAGAAGTTGTCCCTCCCTGATGAGGAGCTCCGCTGCCTCTTTGTACTCGTCAGGTAGATGTTGGAGTAGGGTCTCTAATGTGTCATAGTGTGAGCGATCGTAGCGAGCTAGGAGCTAGCACCTTGGACTCTTTGTCCGGGGGAGGAGCATCACCAGTTGTCTGCGAGTGTGCCCGTTTGCGAGCATTAGCAACTACGATGGAGTCCAGAGGCAACTGGCCTCTAATGTACGTAGGGTCCCCAGGTGCTGGCTTGTATTTTTTCTCGATCCTGGGGTTTATTACCCGTGCCCTGGTGGTTTCTTTGAAAATGTCCTTTGCTGGCTTGAGGACACCTTTCAACATGGGCAGAGTTTTTACAGTCCTCTCTGAGGATGCGAAAGTGTCCACCAAGAAATCGTCCTCAATTGTGTCTGAGTGGAGTTGCACTCCATGATTGGCTGCGGCACGTTCAATGAGGGCATTGAATGCAGCAGTGTCCTCTGTGGGAGACGTTTTTGCGCCATAAAGCTGCGTATCCTGTGTATCCATAGCGGCACCCGGGTCTACAGGGTCATCCCAAGCTTGATCAGGGTCCTGCTGGCCTTCAGGGTCCATATCCCTGGGGTAGGTGATGTCGTCACCCATGTAGTCCTCTAATGCGTCCGTGTCGGAGTGCGTCGGAGAGAAGGACTGTGGATCTGGGTAAGAGGTGTGGAGGCGTTCATAAAGAACTGGTTCCGATTCCGCCGGCAGTTTTTGCTTTAGCGGGATCCTGTAAGAGTCCAAAGCCTGCTCGGAAGTGATCTACCGCTTTCGGAGCATGAGCCTGCCGGTGTCGGCGTCGATGAAGTGGGATGTCCCAGTAGGAGAGTGTGCAGTAGATGGGGACCTTGTCTGGGTGACACGTGTTCTGATCTCGAATAGTTTCGGCGCCGTGGATGGCGGCAAACCAAAGTTGATGTTGGTTGGTGCCGAAGGTGCCTTTTGAGCCTTTTTCGGCTCGGAGCCCGACGTGGCCTGGAGGGCTGCCTTTTCTCTGATGCGTTGCAAGGACGCTGCAACTTGTCGCACCTGGAACTCCGACGGTTCTTTGGCGCAGAGTGGTTCTGTAGAGGTAGGTGTGGACTTCTTTGGAGCCACAGGGTCATCGAGTCGAGGAGAGGTAGTAGCTGTCGACGGCGTCGATGATTGGACCGTAGTCGCTGCTTTCGAGGTGGATTGCGATGCAGCGGCCATTTTAACCTTGGTGGTAGGTGCCGATTGTTTCGGTGCCGGGGGCCGAGGCGCTTTGGCGGTACCGATGGTCTTTCTCTTTGGGTCGGCGCCGACATCGGCTGCAGCGAGTTTGGCACCGAAGTCCCTTTTGGTGCGGTCGGAGCCGACGGTTTTGGCTGGCGTCGAAGGTGTGGTGGTCCTTGAGCCGACCAGTGTTAGTTTCACTTTCGGTTTCTGTTGAACCGGTGCGACAATTGGTTTCGGTTTCGTGGAAGGGAAACCAGTCTTTTTGGGTAATAATGGCTCTCGCTGGATGTCCGAGGCCGGGCCAGAGGGCGGGGCCGAAGAACTGCGGGATTGATCTTGGGTAAGGCCCGAAGGCGATCCCTCGACCGGAGCCGTAGACGGACGCACTGGGATATCCTCCGTTTGGACGGGTAGGCCCTGCTTGTCACCGGAGCTACCTTCTTCGGCCCCTAAGGCCTCATCGTAGTCTCCTACCTCATCGTCGGCTTCTTCCCTGTGAAAAAGCTCTTCATCTACGTCTTCCGATCTGGAACCGTGTTCGGAAGCGGGGCTGGAGGGTATGTTTTCCACGCTTTCAACATCTTCGTCCTCGGTGCTGAAGATGTTGGTCGGGGCCGGTGCCGCTTGCTGCGCTTCAAGTCTCGCGGCTCGTCGTTTCCGGAGAGTCTTCTTGGATCTGAATCGGGCACAGGCCATACATTTCGATTCGTCGTGATCCGGTGAGAGGCATTTGTTTCACACCGGGTGGACGTCGATATGTGGATATTTCGCGTGGCAAACAGGACACCGCTTGAATGGGGTCCTCGATTCCATCGTCGATGTAGGGTCGATGGTCGGATATAATGGATCCGAAAAAGTTGTGAAAGTCGCTAAACTAGCAAGTAAACTGTCGATACCGATCGGGAACAGTACCGATGAAAACTAAAGGCCTTTTGGCCTGAAAACTACATTTTCCTAACTTGAGTCAAGATAAGCACATCCGAACCCAATGGCGGAAAAAACAATCTGAGGATGGAGAGGATGCCCATGCACACTGTGGTCCAGGGGAGGAGTCACCTATCACAGGATACTTCGAAGACTCTTCCAGGACAACAACGTGCAAACATCCGGACCCAACACTAGGCGGCGATCTATGCACAGATATGAATTTAGCAGCCCACATGCCTCGAACAGGGGTAAAGTTGGTGTATAATCATGGTCTCACATTTTGATTTTGCAGTTACCGACAAGGTGGATTCCTAGAATGACATCACAGATGTCGTGTGTGGATGACATTCTTCCTTGACTGACTTTGTAGATTAATACCATTTTTACCCCCTTTGTTGAAGACTAAGCATATTGGTATAACAATGTCTCAAGATAACATGCTGACCAAATGAATCAGGAATATCGTAAGCAAAATCATCGTCCCGCTTACAAAACTCTGTCAATACATTTGGATGTTATTTTGAATAAGAAATAATGACACGCTCATAAAATTGTATCTCTCACCGCATACAAATGTCTGTCTACACAGGTCATCTAAAAATGTATAACAGCTGAAAGAAAGAGATATACACAAAATGCACTGCACTGTCTCAACCAGCACAAAGAACCAGTAGAGTCTAATTACCTGTTTTAGGAGGCCACTCTTCACAATTTAACTTTCATTTCAATGTTTTACATATGTCCTTAGAAGGCAGTGCCTCATTTGAGGTCTTAATAGCCTTAGATATGACCAGAGCAAAGGACCTCAATGGCATCAATACTATGGGCCCGATTAGGAGTTTGGCGGTCTTACCCCCACACCTCCGCCTCGGCAGTCTCCCACCTGCCGTATTACGATGTCACCATTGGCCCAGCGGCGGTGTTTCTGACGGCGTGGAATAGTTTTTTTATATTTGTCGATTCAGGTGTGTATATTTTGCCTGCACAAGTGTTAAATGTACACATATGCATGACACGTGAAAAAATAACTACTACCAGTACTTTCTCATTCCTGGAGTCTGGACCATATGTGCCCAGTCCAGTCAATCAGTAAATTCAGCAAAACTTACTTACCTGGATTTCGGTGCCAACTTGGGCGTTTTCTTCGGGGCTTAAGATGCTGCTGTAACAGGGCACTAGGAGGGATTCACGTGGGAGACTGAAGGGAAGAAAAGGAAATGGGTGAATAGGCACCCCAAATCCTTTGATTCCATCGACTCAAAGCAGTTTTCCCGCCACAGTCATCTCGAAGGAAAGCCAACTCATAATTCAGATGGTGGTGAACTGTCTGTACCGCCCATTGACAGCTGCTTCCACCCTATCTACGTAGAGACAGCCGGAGAATGGCTGGTGGTGGCAGCGGTGCTCCGGCTTTCTTTCGTTCTGCAAACCATCAATATTGTAATACAGCAGGCAAACCGCCAACTAGGTGGTGGGGTTTCTGACCCATTTTCGACGGTGGTTCCCTTACCATCAAACTGTAATCAGGCCCTATGTTACATATTGCTGTGTATGGCAATTTTTGGCAGTTTCTGCAGGAATATTATTCATGTTTGTGAATACATTTCATGCTATAATGTCAAAAGGGCTGAAAGCTATGCAGAATCAAAGTTGTTTCTGAGCTACAGAAAAAACAGATTGCAGAGACTATGTTTGAAATTTGGAGGGGTCAAGATGAAGAATGGACCAGCTCCTGAATGTTATGATGTGATCAGACATTCCTAATGTCCATGTGAGGTACACACTGGTTGACCATGACGAAAATCTTTGATAAATAGCATATTTTGAAGACTTTAATATGCAAGGCAATTTGAAGAGTGTAGTATGGCAGTAAGTTGCCTACATTTCAGTAATGGAAAGGGCATTTTTAAAATAGGAAAAGCTCAGTCTTTTAGGGAGTCAGGTTCCAGCACAAGACAAGGTCGGCATCTAATTCTCTATGGCTGCAAGACAATTGTATTGGCCAACCTCACATCAATGAGCATCAACGACCTTGCTTTCCCAGCTCCACGCACAAGATGTACTCCTGCATTACACCTCATGGGATAATAAGTAGGGCATAACTTTATTTATCATCCATAGTCTTCCATCAATTTATTTGAAATATATGAGGACATCAACTTCTGTCCTATTTCAGTCCTATTTCCCCAAATGCCAGGGTGATTTGAAATTATGAAAATAACTCTGTAGTTCATAATATCAAAAGCAGATGAAAGGCCTGAAACCATCAAAAGTTAGGACTCACCCTGGACAAGCTTGTCGAGGGTTCTTGGTACTAAGAACTTTAAATCTAGGAACGTCAAACCAGTTCCTGCTTTTACCAAGCTCCTTTACTAACAAAGTCTTCGTTAAAACTTTACTGATTTCTGCAGGTTGAATACAAAAAAACCTGTATCAAATGCAGATGCTAATGAAAAACATTACATTAATGTGCTGATTGTTAAAGATGGAATATGCTACTTACCAGTATGCATCTGTTCTTGGCATGTAGAGCTGCAGATCTACACACTTTTGCAGAGATCGCTATCTGGTGTTGGGCCCGGATGTTTGCAGTTTGTTTTTCCTCTTGGAAAGTCTTTGGAAGTCACGAGGTCGGTGACTCCTCCCTTGGTTTGTATTGCGCATGGGCTTCGGCTCCATCCTCAGATTGTTTTTCGCCAGCAGGGAAAGATGGAGCGTAGTAATAACAGTGAAGAAACCCCATGTGTGTTGTATCTAAATAAGATAGACTGGAACAGACACAGGTAGCCGGGGAGGCGGGTGGGCATGTGTAGATCTGCAGCTCTACATGCCAAGAACAGATGCATACTGGTAAGTAGCATATTCCGTTCGAGGCATATGAGCTGCAGATTACACACTTTTGCATAGACTATATAGCAGTTCCCAACCTTAGTGGCGACCACCGATATCTGTTGCAGTGGTTTGAAATAGTGTTTTTAGTACAGCCTGGCCCACACTAGCTTGTTGCTTGGTTTGCACATCTACACAGTAATGTTTAGTGAAAGTGTGCAGGGTTGACCATGTAGCTGCCTTGCAGATATCATCTAATGGGATGTTCCCTAGAAAAGCCATAGAAGCCCCTATCATTCATGTAGAATGGGCTTTAGGGGGAACGGATAGCGTGCATTTTGCTTTGTGGTAGCAAATCTGTATGCATTTTATAATCCACCTAGCTATCCCTGATTTAGAGATGGGGTTGCCTTTATGAGGTGGAGAGAAAGAGACAAACAGTTGCTTGTCTTTCTGAAAGGTTGTGTTCTCTGGATATAGTAAAGCAAGGCCCTTTTAACATCCAGTGTGTATAGAGCCCTTTCTGCAACAGTTTGAGGTTGCGAGAAGAAAACCGGTAATTCTACCGATTGGTTTAGATGAAAGGGTGAGATGACTTTGGGTAGGAATTTTGGGTTGGTACGAAGGACAACCTTGTTCGGGTGCATTTGGAGAAAAGGTTCTTGTATAGTAAGTGCTTGTATCTCACTGACCCTTCTAAGGGAGGTGATGGCTCCAAGGAAAGCTGTTTTCCATGTGAGGAATTGCAGTTCGCATTTATGGAAAGGTTCGAAAGGCGGTCCCATTAGCCTTGTGAGAACTATATTTAAGTTCCACACAGGTGAGGGTGGCACTCTGGGGGGAATTATTCGTTTTAGGCCTTCCATGAAGGCTTTAATGGCAGGCACTCTGAAAAGTGATAGGTGCTGTCTGTTTTGTAGGTAAGCGGCAATTGCTGTGAGGTGTAGCCGAATGGATGTATATGCTAGGTTACATCTTTGTAGATGGAGTAAGTAGCATATGATATGCTGTATGGATGCGTCTAGAGGGTTGATTGTGTTGTTATGGCAATAAACAACAAATCTTTTCCACTTGGCAGCGTAGCCGGCTCTAGTGGTAGGGCGTCTAGCTTCTCTGATAACGTTCATACAGTCGGGGGGAAGGTTAAGGTATCCAAATTCTAGGATCTCAGGAGCCAGATCGCAAGGTTGAGTTGAGCTGGGTCCGGGTGTCTGATGTCTCCATGGTTCTGGGTTAGGAGGCATGGTGAGAGGTGCAACTTTTGGTGTGGCACTACCGAGAGTTCCAGCAGCGTTGTGTACCACGGTTGTCTGGCCCATGTTGGAGCTACTAGAATCAGTGTGAGGGAGTGCTGTTGTAGCTTTCGCACCACTAATGGAATTAGTGGGAGAGGTGGAAAAGGTGTACGCAAATTTGCCTGACCAGTTCATCCATATCGCATTGCCTTTGGACAATGGGTGTGGGTATCTGGCGGCGAAGCTTGGGCATTTTTTGTTTTCGTGGGTGGCGAATAGGTCTAAGTGTGGATGCCCCCACATCTGAAAGAACGGGTGAAGAACCTGCGGGTGAAGTTTCCACTCGTAGATCTGCTGCGTCTGTCTGCTGAGCAGATCGGCCATGGTGTTTTGGACTCCTGGGACATGCTGGGCTAGGAGAAAGATTTTGTGTGGAATTGCCCATCTCCATATGCTCTGTGCTAGTTGAGAGAGCTGTGGAGAGTGTGTGCCGCCTTGTTTTTGGATGTAGTACATGGCGGTCATGTTGTCTGCGCGGATAAGGACTGCCTTGCCTAAAATCTGTGTGTGAAAGGATTTTAGGGCTAGAAAGATTGCAGTAACTCCAGATGATTGATGTGGAGTAACTTTTGTTGCGGCGTCCATGTGCCCTGCACTATGAGGTGTAGTAGATGAGCTCCCCAGCCGGAGAGCGATGCGTCTGTTGTTAGTATTATTTGTGGAACCGGGTCCAGGAACGGTCGACCTCTGGAAAGATTTGTGGTGTTCCACCACTGCAGAGAGCGATGGGTGCGACCGTCTACCAACACCAGATCTGTCAGTTGCCCCTGGGCCTGGTTCCATTGGCGCGCTAAGCACTCTTGGAGTGGACGCATCTGGAGTCTTGCATGAGGCACTATGAAAATGCAAGAGGCCATCATCCCTATCAGTTGCATGAACACTCTTGCTGGGAGGGAGTGTTGAAGTATGAATTTTTGACACAAAGCCTGAATGCTTGCAATCCTGGCCGGATTGGGGTAGGCTATGGCTTTTGAGGTGTCTATGGTGGCACCGAGGTATTGTTTTATGTGGGATGGTGTTAGCTGGGACTTTTGGTGGTTCACCGTGAAGCCTAGTTGGTGAAGTAGTTGGATTGTAGTGGCGGTGTGGTGTACACATTGGTTGTAGGACGCGGCTTTTATCAGCCAGTCATCCAAATATGGGAAGACGTGAATGTGCTGTCTTCTGAGATGTGCCGCCACTACCGCTAGGCACTTGGTGAATACCCGTGGTGCTGTTGTGACCCCGAATGGGAGCACCTTGAACTGGTAGTGTTGCCCGTCCACTACGAATCTGAGGTACTTTCTGTGGGCATGGTGTACCGGAATGTGAAAGTATGCATCTTTCAAGTCCAGTGTGGTGAGAAAGTCGTTCTGGGAGAGGAGCGGAAGTACCTGCTGAAGTGTTACCATGTGAAAATGGTCTGAATGTATGCATGTGTTTAGAGGCCGGAGATCTAAGATAGGTCGTAGAGTCTCGCCTCTTTTTGGTATCAGAAAATATAGGGAGTAGACCCCTACATTTTGCTGATCAGGGGGAACCTGTTCTATTGCGTCTTTTTGTAGGAGGGAGATTACCTCCTGTTTTAGTAACGTGGAATGTTCTTGTGACATTGGGCGTTGCCTGGGTGGAATGTTGGGGGGGGTAGATGTGAGTTCTAGGCAGTACCCTGAACGAATAATTTGGGTCACCCATCTGTCTGATGTGATTGACTCCCAGACGTGAAGGAAATTTTGTAGTCTGACCCCGACCGGAGTGGGATGGTCTGGAGGGAGCAGGGGAAAGTCATTGGGTAGGCAGTGTGGCAGAGCGGGCGGTATTTGTTTTGCCTCTGCCTTTATTGTTATTGCCTCTATAGCCGCCTCTTTGATAACCCCTTGTGAAGGTGGATTGAGGAGGGGATTTGTAGGACGTGGATGCGCTATCTGAGGAGTAGCCTCTGCCCGTGCCCCGAAAGGAAGAGCGGCGAAAGGAGCGCCTAGGAGGTAGTGACTGTAGGGCTCCCATAGATTTCGCCGAATCTGTGTCTTTCTTCATCTTCTCGAGGGCCTCATCTACCTTTGGACCGAATAAATGTTCTTGATCAAATGGATGGTTTAATATGGAGGCTTGTACCTCAGGTTTAAAGCCTGAAACTCTCAGCCAAGCGTGGCGACGGAGGAGGACACTAGTGTTAATGGCCCTGGAGGCTGTGTCTGCTGCGTCTAAGGCACAGCGTATAGAGGTGTTAGTTATGGTCTTACCCTCTTGAATTAATTCATTGGCCCTATTTTTGTATTTTTCTGGGAGATGGTGCATGATGGTTTCTAGTTCATCATAATGCGCTCTGTCGTATCTGGCCAATAGCGCTTGAGTGTTGGCGATACGCCATATATTGGCTGCCTTGGACGCAGTGCGTTTTCCTGACGCGTCCAGGAGCTTTGACTCTTTGTCAGGCGGTGGTGCTTCGCCTGACGCCTGGGAATTTGATCTCTTCCTTGCAGTGGATACCACTAGGGAATCCAGTGGCGCTGGCCCCTTGATGTAGGCAGGATCTGTGGGGGCAGCTTTATATTTCTTCTCTATGCGTGGGTTGAGGACTCTAGCCCTGACTGGGTCTTTACAAACCTCTGGTGCATGTTTTATAACCCCTTTGAGCATAGGTAATATAGAAGTAGACCTATGTGCAGTATCAAAGGTGTCTAGGAGGAAATCTTCCTCTACTGGGTCAGTGTGTAGCTCTACCCCGTGGTAATGTGCCGCCCTCTGAAGTAGGTGGTGAAAACCTAATGAGTCTTCTGGTGGAGATGGCCTGGATGGATAAAGGTCATCTTGTGGGACATCTGGAATGTCTGGATTATTATAACCATCCCATGGGTCTGGGGATCCTGTAGGGGTGGGATCTTGTGGCACATCTGCTGGGTCGTAGTATGGGTCCCCCTGATCATCATGGTCTGGAGAAGGGGGTCAGAGAGCGATGAGGCAGGGGTGGAGAAGGCGGAGGTGGAGAGGGTGGAGGTGGGGAAGGCACTCTGAAACACAGTCCTTCCTCTTTGTTGGTGGAGGTGGAGTTGGTTTGTCCAAATGTCTCTTTTTAGAAGACAGTGCCAAATGTCCAGTTTTTGGATCCTTGGTAAGTGTCTTTTGCAAAGGATCCGGTGTAAATAGTTCTTGCGACACTGGCTGTTCGGTCGGCGCCGAAGTTTTCGGGGCCGATGGCTTTTTAGGCTTGTCTGTGCCGTGGCTGTTCGGTCGGCGCCGAAGTTTTCGGGGCCAATGGCTTTTTAGGCTTGTCTGTGCCGTGCTTTTTCGGAACCTCCAATTTTTTGGTCGGTGCCGAGACAGGCTTCGGCGCGGGAGTGTCGGTGCCGAGGGTCTTATGATGTTTGGTCGGCACCGAGAGGCTGGGTTTCGACACCGAGGGCTTTGGTGCGGAGCTCGGTGTCAAGGTAGAGCCCGATCTTTTCTTCGGTGCCGAAGTGTGTTTATTGGCACTGCTGGCAGGCTGGCTCGAGCCCGAGCCGCCGGAAGGCTTATTAGGCTACTTCACCGGGCCCGAAGGTGGGGTGTTCGAAGCAGTGTCTTTGGTCTTGCCTAGGCCCGGAGGCGAAGGCGTGAACGAAGCCTTTTTGGGTGTCGGCGCGGGTGTGGGAGGGGGTATTTTACTCATGACCCTCTGCGCTGGGGTGATGTCCTCCACATCTGAGTCGTCGGCTACGGAAGCACGGACTAGGTCATCTTCGGTGTGCTGCTGTCCCGGAGCTTCGACGTCATCCCCGAAGATGTCAACTGGAACGGAAGTCGAGGAGTGCGCCATTTTACGGCTGGCCCTTCGATCTCAAATAGTCATTTTGGATCTAAAAGACTTGCAGGTGGGACAGTCTCAAGCCTCGTGTTCAGGGGAGAGGCAGAGGTTGCACACCTCATGAAGATTGGTGTGGGGGAATTTGGACCCACAGAGGGCACTTCTTGAATGGAGTTCTTTCCATCAGCCGGGACCGGAGCCTGGATAGGCCCGAAGGCCGCCGTCGATGACTGGAATCGAAGGTGTGTCGAAGAAGAAGGTGATTGAGGAGATCAGGATCTGAACAATACCGCGGATTCCGCTTCGATCGTCGAACTGGAATGTTCGGAACCGGAGCACGAAGTATTGCATCCGAGCCCGATGGCGGAAAAAAACAATCTGAGGATGGAGCCAAAGCCCATGCGCAATACGAACCAAGGGAGGAGTCACCGACCTTGTGACTTCCAAAGACTTTCCAAGAGGAAAAACAAACTGCAAACATCCGGGCCCAACACCAGATGGCGATCTATGCAAAAGTGTGTAATCTGCAGCTCATATGCCTCGAACAGAAAAGTTATAATGACATTTCCCATCAGGAAGCTAGCACACAGTGCCAGAATATTTTCAGTAAGATGTTAAACTACAAAACGCTTTAAAGAATAGTTTGGGTGAGATATTGCATTTCAGATATAGCATCACTTTGTGGCAGGCCAATCTGTGCAAAGTGTACAAGAGGCAAATCACATCAGGGAAGTATGACCTCCTGACACTGGATACCATGGTTCAGACCATCAGTATGTGTATCCTAGAACAGAATAATGCAACCTATCTTGAATGTCGAAACATATCATATAACATAACTAGGTTCCTCACAGTCTGAATCATATCGTCCCACAGTTGAGCTATGGGGTGTTTTTCCAGCCCTTTACACTCATTCCTATTGAGAACAATACTTTCATCAAATCACAGGACCACTATTAGCCTAATTGCTAGCACAGGAGAATCACTGTCCTTTTCATCGTGACAGACGTCCTAACCAGGAGCAAGCATAAATCCAGAAATATACCTTCTGCTCTATACATTTTTGCACATCTGAGAAGACAGAGGGCACAGCGCCCAATGTTAAAACTGGTTATGGCCATCAGTTTGTTAGTTACTATAAGGCAACCCTGCATCATGTGTCTGAACCAAGCTTGTGGCATTGGGCACAGTCTGAGCTAGCCCTATGGGATATTCTACTGAGTTTACTTGGGATTAAATAGACTTGGTGTATCAGACTACATTGGATGTATTTGAATCGGGGTTACAGCAGACTTTATGTGGCTAATCTAGTACACTTTCCCCACTCCTTATCATAAAAACGTTGCTTACCTCACCTGCCCATTTTTGCGGTTCAACAGTAATATACCTGCATGCAAATGGACTGTCTGAGATAGTCAGCTGGTTAACCTTAGACCATTACCCATGAAGCGTAGTGTAGGGCTTGGACAAGAACATGAGTTTGTAGCTGGTGGTCCTTGATATTCTAGGTTCTCTTAAGCGCCTTAGCCAGACCACTAGAAGTTAGAAACTGCTCTCTATGGATTTCGAACTTTTCAATCAGCAGGTCCACTCTGACCATAAGCCTTCCTGAAAGAGTGGAAATTCCTGCATGTTCCCAGCTGCTTAGTTCCCTCACTGTGACACATTCTCTGTGTTTGCAACTACCCAGCAGAAGAATGGAGTGTGCATAAGTGGTAACATTTCCAGTACATCACTGTCATCACCTGTAACATCCATAAGCCACCAGTACCATGTGGGGTAATTCCTTACAAATTAAAATGAGGAGAAAAACACAGCTGACAGTCCAGCAGTCGAGATTGTAGGATCCCAATTCCTGCTGTAGAATGACCTGAGAGCTACCAGAAGGCCCATTGAAGCTAGTAGGCCATGTAATAGTGCTTGAAATCAAGAACCACCAAACCCCCTTGCTCGACTGCAAGCTTCAGTTTAGTAGACTCCACTTGGCACCTGCCAGATTTCCAGATGAAATCTTCCAACATCATATCCAAGTCCTGAAAAACCTTCTGTGGGAGCAACAGGTGTAGCTTTGCTAAATAATGAAGGAAGCAGGTGACCATGACCCCCTTCTCTAGCACAGTCCTCCCCATTACCAACATCGTTAGAGTTTTCCAGAATGCTATCTGGGGCATTAAAACAATCACTGCTTTTGTCAGATTGCCATCAAGCAGCTCTGTTTGGAATGGAAGACCTTTACCCCCAAGAAACGAAAGATAGTTTGTTCACATTTGATTGCACTGTCACCTATCTCTACCAATGGCACTGAGTGCATTGAAAATAAGCAAGATTCAGAACAGTTAACCACTAATCCTGAATGTTTGTGGGTCAGAGCGATCCAAGTGGTGCTGGCTCCGACATCTTAATATACAACAATATGCTGTCAGCGTACAATGGCACTTCATGGATGCTATTCATCTGTGGAACGCACCATTTGCGCCACTCCAAGTGTAGCCTAATCTCCATTGGATCCATAGCTAGAGCAAATACAAGGGTACGGGGGACAATGGATGTCCCTGTCGAGTTTTCCTGCTCACTGAGAATGGCATCAAGATCAGTTTGCCTACTCCTAGCCTTGCCTGTCTGTGATAACTTTATTTCGGTCGACCGACCATAAAAGTGCACATGCATACATCAACAATTACAAAGACATGATAAAACAATAAATATACATATAAAGTTAAAAAAGTTAAAAAGAATTAAACTTGAGGTTATCATACAAAGATAGTTAAGTTAAGAAGGTTTGTCTCCTACGCCACATACTGTGCAAATAGCGGGATACAGCAAAGACAATGTTGGGATGAGTGTCATAGATTAGTGACCTGCAAGCCTGCTTAAAGTGGCGAAATCCCAAATTCCTACAAATAGGAGTCAACCAACATTTCCTGATTGCGTGATAGGCTGGACAGAAGAGCAGTACATGTGCAACAGACTCTGTTTTATAATTGCAAGCAGGACAGCTTTCCTGATTTTGAGTCTGCCACTTAGACGAAAAGGACCGAACCGGTAAAGTACCAAATCTTAGCTGGATATACAATTTTCGTGCCAATGGGGGTTCTATTTGATCCATGAATTCCTCTAGTTTGGAGTCTTGCTTAACCATGAGGAATTCTAGGGACAACCTACCCAAGGCTGAAGAGCTCGAAAAGGAAGAAAAATTCTTCATGGATATCAGAGCAAGAAGTTTTTTCCTTGTTATCCCAGGGCAACTTGCTTCCGGGTTTGCCCACAGATCTGGAAGTCCTAATTGGATACAACCTTCATTAATATGTGTAAGCCAGGGGATCTCTTTATATTTAAGAGCAGGCCAAATCTTTGCGAATTCTGACCTATAAGAGGTCAATTCAGGCACTGACCACAGCCTCTTCCAATACAAAATTGGTCTCGCACTGGTGATCTCCTCTATTGGGACTAGTCCAAGATCAAGCCTAAGGGGGATCAGCGGAGTGCTAGAAGGAAGCCCCAAAAGGGATCTTAGGAAAGACTGCTCAACCTTGAGGAGAGACACTGTCTGCTTATGCCCCCAAAGTTCAGCCCCATAAATTACTGCCACTCTTGCCTGTCGACAATAAATTTCAAGGGCAGGGGAGACAGGTTTAAAAGTTGATTTTTTAAAAACTTTATTTAAACCCCCTGTCAATTGGGCAAGTTTGAGCGTAGACTTAGCAATTTGGGAATTCCAGCTAAAGTTCTCCGTTAATGTAACGCCCAGATAAACAAAAGTTTTAACCCTTTCAAGGGGAATATCAAATAAAACTGGGTTAGGACGCACCCACTTAGGGGGGTTAAAAATCATATATTTTGTTTTCCCCAGATTTATTTCAAGTCCTCTTAGCTCACAAAACCTCGCAAAACCATTCAGTATGTTTTGTATGCCCGATGACGTTTTTGACAATAACAGAGTATCGTCTGCAAACATCAATGCGGGCACACGACCTGACACCAATTTAGGAGCGTCATTGTCTACCACACGGTTTAGGTGGTCGACAAGACCATTTATATAAAGGCTGAATAATGTCGGGGCCAGGACACACCCTTGGCGAACGCCTTTTTGAACAGGGAAGCGTTCAGTAAACTCACCATACTTGCCACACCTTACTTGGGCAAAATTGTTGTTATGGAGCCTAATTAGGACGGCCAATAAGTAAGGTGGAAGGCCCAGTTCTGCCAATACTTGCCACAGTTTAGTTCGTGGGACTAGATCGAATGCCGCCCGCAGGTCCACAAACACTAGGTAGAGGCTGCCACCCTCAACCAGAGCTGTTTTCCAATACAAGACCTGCAGGCGAAAAATCTGATCTAGGGTAGAGGTACCAGCCCTAAAGCCTCCCTGAAATGTGGAAAGAATCCCATTCTCCTCAATCCATCCCATGACCCTGTCCAAAAGAACCCTCCCCATTAATTTTTGTGAGGTGTCGATAAGGCTAATCGGCCTATAATTGGAGGGGGTTAATGGACAGCCCTTTTTAAAAACTGGTACTATTTCGGCCCCAAGCCAGGTGTAAGGTACTTCGCCCCCCTGTAGGATACGATTAAACAGGACAACCAAGTACGGTGCCCATATCTTTGGTTGAGCCCTAAATAAGTCCCCTGGCAATTTGTCCAAGCCTGGAGCCTTATTTGGGAGCATTTTTCCAATTGCTATTTCCACCTCAGCCAAAGTGAAAAGTTCAGATGAGGCATAGCACCCTGGGGCTGGTAAAAGATCTGGAGTATCAATAGACAGACTATCAAGGTTGCTTGCGCCATAGAGATCACTAAAATGACGTTCCCAAATTGAAGCAGCTATGTTAGGGGCAGGGGTGTGGGAGTGCCCACCAACTCCAGTTGCAACAATGGTCCAAAAGGATTTTATGTCCTTGCAGCCAAGCGCACGTCCCAACTCTTCCCACAGTACAGCCTCCCCTTCCTTCTTCGCTTTGCTGATTGCCTTTTTATACAAAGAACGATTTGCTCTAATTTGCTCCCTGTCCTTAATTTTTATTGCAATCAGCAAGTCCTTTTTGGCTGTGCGGCAGGTTTTATTAAACCACCTGTCTGTTAAGGCCCGGGACTGTTTAACCCTTTTGACTGGGTATAGGGTGTCCTTTAATGCAATAACCAGATTGCCATGGATATCTGTAGGGCTACCAAGAGGCCCGACTCTCCCCATCTCTTCTATGAATGGTATTATTATTCCATACAGCTCCGCCAGCTTACTAATGGACATTTGAAGTTCTGGCCACTTTACTCTCCTTCTACAATTTGTGATTGTCAATGGGTCAATCACAAGATGGTCACCCGGAGCAGGATTTTTAAGTCCAAAACTTCCTGGTTTAAGTGTCAGGGCTAGAGCATTGTGATCACTATCAGACCTCTCAATGACCACAAATTCATGGAGCCTGTCCCAATGTCTTGCTTCAATGAAAATGTAGTCAATTGTTGAGGTATGATTTGCTCTATTAAACGTTACATTACCAGGTCTATCTGGCATCACCCTACCATTGCATGCTCGCAGTGATGTAGCTAGGGAGAGTGACTGCAATTGCAAAACAAGGGGGGTCCATACCTTGACCAGAGGGGCCAGTGGGTCAGGAATATTCCATAATGCATCTACTTCATCACGTTCTCCCGTATTTGAGCCTAGAAGAGGCTCAAAGTGGCAGTTAAGATCCCCGCCCAGGATTAACACAGTAGAGGAGTCAAGTAACTGTAAGAGTTTAGACACTACAGTAATAGCCTTTGACTCAAGGCCCCTCTTAATAGGCCTTGAGTAGACATTTATCAGGGCAATGCTTGGGCCGTTCACTACATCCAATAATACAAGTTGTACATCCCGAGAATCAGTTGGAATATCCTTTGCCTTAATCCCCAAATGGGAGCCAACCCATATAGACAGCCCCCCCGATGGCCTTCCCCTACCACTCTTACATGCTAGAATGTCAAATGTTGCAAAACCCGGGGCCGCACTCTCTTTAAGCATCCAGGTTTCTTGCAGCATGCAGATGTCAAAGGAGGAGATGAACGTAACCCACTCAGGGTTGGGGAGTTTATTTTTAAGGCCTGCCACATTCCATGAGATTATTTTAATCCCTTCGACGTTGGGGGTTTGCTTAGTTATTTGAGGTTCCAATAAGTTAGTAGAATAACTCAAAGTTAAGGGACCAGCATCCACCCTCTGTTTGGTTACGCATTCTAGAGGGGGACATGGGGTAGCGGGAGGGACAGGTAATTCTGGAGTCAAGATCCTCTTCAACAGACTTTGTCGCTCAATTTGTCCGGGATTACCATTTTGAAGCAGCCCGAGATGTACAAATAAATCAGACTGGGTAGCAACAAGTGGAAGTTTGGTCGTATGTCTCATCTGTCAATCGCAATCATCAAGATTCGAGAGGACCTCATATCGATTCGAGACATCCAGTGGTGTAAGAGGGATCAGATGATCCTGCCTCCCAATACGATTCCCGTAGCCCCATGGTAGTACAGTGTCCCACCCTGGAATGCTATCAAGGAACATTGGTTTGGCATTAATTTCAGACCTTTTATACTCTTTTTTATGAAATAGACAAGAATTAGTCAAAGAAACGGAAGGAAGCCCAAGGTATCTTGTTCTGCTCCCTTGGTTTCTGGGGTAAAAAAAGGTTAACTCCAAGGGAGTAATAGAAGTACCAAATGTCTCTGCAGGCCAATTAAGGATATACCTTACAGCCGCAGGGTCCCTAAAGTTAATAAGAATTAAATCCCCCTTAATATCCTTCTTCCTACTTCCCAACCAATCCAGTCGGCGAACGTGAAGAATTTCGCCATTGATGATATGGGGGAGTGGGCGATTTTGACTCAGCCAATGTACAGTCTTATTTTTAAGCTGAGCAAATCCCTCCCTCTTACCATCAGGCAGTTTAGGAACTCTCGCCAACACCACCACATAGGGGACTGCTTCAGGAGGTAATTCAACCTGGGGCTCCCTGAAATTTTTTCCCCTAGCAACACTGGGACTCACGCGCTCATTAAAGCCCGCATTTTTTCCATCTCGTTTATCCCCAACCCTCTGAGTTTCATTTTGGGCTTGTACGTCCAAATATCTTACAGATTTAGGGGTTAATTGGGACAGCTCTTTAGCGCTAGTAATCGTTACACTAGCTCCGGCTGGACCTTCTCCTGCGACAGGACATGGAAGTAGTTTGGTTACAACAGGAGAATGGTCCAACATTACTATATCTCTAGTCTGTCCCATTTTATAGTTGATGGCCGATTCTATATTCCCCAGTCTTTCCTCAACCCTCTTTAACCTCTCAATAAAAGGTAAAATGAAGGACCTTATAAGGTGCTCAATACTTTCAAGGGGGTCATTAAGTTGTATTTCCTTAGGAGGACAATGTTGGGGGGTGCCTACCTCCACCAGGTTTAGAACAGTATTCGAGGCAACCTTTTTGGTTTGTTCAGGCAACGAGGGAGCTTTAGGGATAGTAACAACAGGTTTGGTGATAGACGTATCACTTCTCCCAAAATCAGTGTGACTAGTTTTAGGTCTACATGCATCTCCGCCCTTCTTTCTCCTTTTTTTGGGTGGTGGGCCGGGAACTTTAGACTGCACCTAAGGTCTAGTCTTCCTTTTAGTAGGCTCTTTACTTGGCAGGGAAGAGATTGGTAGCACTTCTGTTCCCGACAAAGAGTCACGCGAACAAGAGATAGTTATTACATGTGTGGAATCCAAGGAATTAGCTGGGGAAGATGGGGGAGATAACTCCCGAAGAAGTGCAGGGACACCATCTAATGAGGTCAAATCATCATTAGACGGGTTTACAACCGACTGGGTATCTTGTTGTAAAAGGTCAGTAGGGGGCCTTTTCTTCAGGCATTCAATTGACTGGCGGCGCTCAGCCCTTCGCTCAGCTAGTATGTCCTCTCTCTCTAAGTCCATAGTGACCTTACTGAAATATCGGTTCAATGTGCCCTTAGCCAAACCACCAGACTTTAAAGATGACGAGAACTCTTGATTCTCAGCCATAGTGTCTTAAATAAGCAAGCAAGCGACCACTACAAAAGAAGGGGAAGGGAGTAGACGACCCCAAGCAAAAAAAAAATGTCACACACAATATGAGTCCAGGTAACTCCCAATCAAAGTCACTGGCCCACAATGGGCCTATCTCCAATCGAAGACAATCCACAGAGAGTGACAAAGTGAATCCTGTTAATCAGGTGCTACTAATATAGCCAGTCAGGGTAGGTCCAATGATGCAAAGCAGAAAGACAATATACAGATGGAAAAGATGGCAGGAAAAGCCAACACTTTCAACACTTACAGATTGGTAGAGATGACAGAGGGTATGCCCAGCCCGGCCTCGAGCGGTCCTTGACGGGCAAGGACGGGCCCGCCCTTGGCCCGGGCTTCGCCCGGGCGCTGCCCGCGCGCGTCCCGCGCTGCGTGGAGCCTGGGGATTATTTAAACAGCCCGGGCGCTGCCTGATGACATCAGCGGCAGGCGCCCGGAGCTGAAGGTGCTGGGATTTGTAGTTGTGCAGCCTCCCGGCGATGTCCCAGTTCGGGTGAAGAATAGTCGTGTCCCCGCTGAAGATGCCGTTCCCCTCACGGCGAACCTGTGTCCAAAGAGCGACAGTGGTGAGTTGAAAAAGCGCGTCCCGCGCTGCGTGGAGCCTGGGGATTATTTAAACAGCCCGGGCGCTGCCTGATGACATCAGCGGCAGGCGCCCGGAGCTGAAGGTGCTGGGATTTGTAGTTGTGCAGCCTCCCGGCGATGTCCCAGTTCGGGTGAAGAATAGTCGTGTCCCCGCTGAAGATGCCGTTCCCCTCACGGCGAACCTGTGTCCAAAGAGCGACAGTGGTGAGTTGAAAAAGCGCGTCACTCCAAGTGTAGCCTAATCTCCATTGGATCCATAGCTAGAGCAAATACAAGGGTACGGGGGACAATGGATGTCCCTGTCGAGTTTTCCTGCTCACTGAGAATGGCATCAAGATCAGTTTGCCTACTCCTAGCCTTGCTGTTGTGTCGTTGTAGAGCAATTTTATCCAGTCGAATTTCCACAGGACCTTAAATCCGTACTGCTCGCTTAGGGCATGCAAGACCTTCTCCACGTTAAGGTCCAAACAAGTGCAATGAGGCCATTAGGAGGAAGCACCCTATAGTATTCTTAATAAGGATGTACATCTGCATGTGACGGGTGGATACATTTTCTAATAACTTGTCCCAATACATATTTTCCCATCATTCTGCATCCAGCAGCCTGAAACACTGGAGTACATGGTTAGAGCTAAACTGCAAAACTCCTTTAGACAGATGAGTGAGGGCATGACTTTCAGCAAGACTTTTGCCTTTGATGTGGGAAGGACTCTTCTTGTATCACCACCTTGGTCTTGCTGAAACAATTAACAGCCTTTGAAACCATCAAACATGAGATACTTCTTGACAGCCTACAGCCAATCACAGCAGTTTGACCCGCTACTTGAAACATACATGTTTTAATTCATCTTACCAATTTTATTTTTAATAAACAAGAACTTACCTTCATAAATATAGGAAGGCAAGTCATTTATAATTATTTAATGGAGAAGTCTAATCTTTACACTAGAACTTATTCTCTTGATTAAGATTCTTTTTCTCCTCCCGGAACAGTTTTACAAAGCCAGGCAACTAATAAAAGGAATGTATGTAGCTTTAACTTGGAGATGTAATTTGCATACTTGCCTTCTTTGAAGCATTTATTACTTAATATAAGGCTTGACTGATACCCATGATGTACATTACACAAGTATCATCAAGTGTCTTGCGACTTCAGGAATCAATCTTTTTTAAAGAATAGAAAGTTGTGCACAATTCTTCTGTACGGCACAGGATTAGCCAACCATCCACCAATGAATAAATAAATGCGGTCAGTAGAAGTAGGAAATGCTTTGATGGTTCAAATCAATAAAATCTAATGCAGGGTTTCCCTTAAAACAGTACAGGTTTTCTGTGATTCTCATGCCAAGTATGTATATGTGACAACAAAACTACGTAATTAAAAAACAAGTAACATTTCACAATGCATGGGATCATGTAACACCATTTGCTACCTTTATCCAAGACTGGACGGTTGGCCAGAATTTATTCTTGAGGAGCTTGAAGTTATCTGTGAGATTGCTTACAACAGCACTGTTATCTTCTGTTTCATGAATGCTCAAATCTAAAAAGTAAAAAAGTAACATGAATACATTACTTCAAACGCACTAAAACACATCTTGCGTCCGCCCTTCACATATTGTGCACAATTTAATTGGAGCACTATTGTTCATTGGAAAAAAATGTCTCCATGAAAGTGCCAAACAGCTGACAAACTTTCAAGTGAGTTTTTGAGTCACTAGATGCAGTGACATGCATTCCCATGTTCAAGAATTAAATGAACACACCAAAATTAATCTGTGAAAAACTCTCTTTGACCAATACAATGTAGTAAGGATGAATGTATTTTGAAAATGAAATGTGTATAAAAATACTTTTAATTTCATAAGTGTTGCTTAAATAGTTCTGTGTTTCTATTTTGGTACTTTCAGCAACTGTGTGATACAATGTATTGTTAACAACAGTTCTTGTGTAATGTACTAGGACGGTGTGAAAACGAATGACCACTTTTCTAAGAGTGCAGTCATACTACTGGCGCACACTGCAGTATACGGAGATGAGGATGGGCACCGGGTTCGGGTGTGCAGTCCCTTATTTCCTCAACAGGTGGACTGACAATAGATACTGAAGAATTATCCTGCATTTATTGTGTTCAAATGAGTTGAATATTGTGATGAACACTATCTCTAGCCACAACGCCCTGTGGGCTGTTTCCTCTGTCCTATTGTGATTTAATAAAATTTGTTTACAAAAAATAAATAAATCGTGCAGTCATACTAAAGCAAGTAAAAGTCCGACACTACACCAATTTCAACTGTTCAATTCGCATGGCAGAAAATGTACACCTATATTTGGAATATTATGATACATTCTCTCCCCTTGGTTACCCTATTAATGTTTAAGGATTCATGCTGCAAACAGAACTTTAGAAAAGTCATACAATGTGCTAGTACCACACAAACATAGAATTGTTTTTAAACACAGGTCCATGTGAGTATAACTCTCCCACTTTGGGAAAATATAGCTTCTCTGGGGGTGTTGGAACCAATTGCTTGTATACAAAAGGCATAATAAAGTAATTCAGCCACCTTTGTATTGAAATGCAAACCTAACTTAAGATCTGCGACCCCAGCACCAGCTAACAGTAATTTCTAGAAGGCTAAAAACTATAGGATAGGCAATGGCTTCAGGACTAAGAATCCCTTTTTAGCCCAAAGCACCTATTACAATCAGCAAGCCAATGCATTGTGTCCACTTCTTCAGGTACCAGTGGTTAACCGGAACCATTTTTAAAAAAAAAAGAACTGCAGGTCCACTTAGATAATAATTCTAACAAGTCCACCTAATTAATCCCTGTAAACATAAATAAGCACCAGCTTCTACTGGAGAAATCCAAGACAAAACCTCTGAAGTTTACCCCAGAACTACACACACCAGTTATGTCTATTGTAATCAATACCGTTTTTTTAATAAAAGATCACCTTTCCAGACTTTGTAAAAACTAGACCTCAAAACTAACCTGCATGGCAAATTATTAGCATAAAAAAAGATACAGCACCAAGACAAATATACTCACCAGGATCTGACACAAAACGAACTTCTAAATCTTCTACCTCACACTGAAATTCTTGACATGCACATTCTATCTTTGCAACAAAATCACAACCACCACACACCAGTCTCTACAAACTACCAGCTGCTACAACTCTAACTTAATAAATATCAAATATTTAGGGAGTTGAGTGAGATGCATCTACAAGCCAGGACTGTGAAGCAACCTGTCCATGAATACTAACCCCTTCCATTCGCTTATCAATGTAAAAAAGGCTTCAAAAACACTACAATTCACACCACCAAAGTGTAGCTGAAATAACCACCAATGCCATAATAAAGGGGTTTGAATATAAGCACTTGTTTTAAACACACACGAAACAAATATATGAAACGGTGTTTAATATAAGTTAATTAAATACATGAAAGTTCTAAAACGTCAGCAAACATACAGAGATGTATAATGAGCAAATTACCTGTACAAATATCAACGCTGAGGTTATAAGTATGGGATCCAAGGCCATGATCTCTAATAAAGGATTCCTCAACTGCTGCTTCACACTCAGAGTCCGAATTGTTATCATGGTTCTCTTTTGTTTTAGCTGTGTGCCCTTCTTTTTGATTCAAAGACTTGCTTTCACCAACACTGTGATCGGATGGAACAAAAGACAGATCCTTGCTACAACAGGGTTGTTCATCATCAGTGCTTTTTGGGCCCTGTTGAGTGCAAGCAGATGTAAAAGGCATGGGGGCATCCTTTGTAGTATCCACAGTCTCCATTTCAACATTGTTCACAGAAAACTCAAGTGGATCTGGCATTAAGAGCTTGAAACCATTTTTCATCACAGTCAGACTTGCTTGGATATCTTCTGTTCTTTCTGCAAAATGGTAAACAGTTGTCATAAATGTACCTCACCATGATGTTTAAATATCAAGTTGTTTAGAATAAGTTTATGCTACTTGCTACTTTAGGAAATATGCGTCCTGTCCCTTTCATTAAAACTTTATTCTATGTGCTTTGTGAATATTTCTCATTGCGAATGTATGCAACCAGGTAGAATCCAAGAAGACAATTTAAGTGTGTGCCAAAGTCAAAAGGAGTTACAGTGAAACACCAAATATTAATTGTTACTTCTCAAAATTCCAAACACTACTGTAATGTTTGTTTTATTAATTTGCTTTGCATCGACTCCTTAATATTTACTATTATAACAGTTGTATGACATAGATACACTATTTATACAAAACAATTGTTTTCTTAATATAAATATATATTATTTGATTTAAAGTTTTACAGATGGTTGTCCTTCACAGCAGATATTTCACACAATTAACAAAAGGTGTCTATAGATCGTACTTATAGAGCGCTACATCAAAACGACAACAGATAATGGCATTCGATAGTTTATTTTTCCCACAAGCAATGTTTAACCCTTGCCTTGTATTTCCTTTTCAGCAGTTTTGACTTTTTCCTTATAAATATTTTCCAGTCGCTTTTGCTTCTCCTCCTCCTGTTTCCTTTCAGCTAAAGTTTTGCTTCTCACATCATGAAAATCCACCTGAGGGGGGGAAAAAGAGAAACATAAAACATCAAGATTCCATTGATTAGCGCAAACCATTTGTTAAAGTACAAAGTACCTAGAGAAAATAAATGACAATGCAGAATTTCAAATTGTAAGAGTACAAAGATCGTTTATCAGGGAAAAGAAATTTGCAAACACACTCAGCAGGTATAAAACATAAATGAATCTCAAAAGAAATGTGGTAAGGAAATTGGAAATTATTTACTAGCTATATTACATTAAATGACAATTTTAGACAAACTTGTACATAAAAAATAACTTATTTCGAAGGTGGGATACCATTGATAGCCAAGAAAGGACAGAATGCAAAATGCATCAAAGTCTGATGTCAATTTGACTCAACAGGTAATAAAGAACATTAATGATTACCAAGTAGGACACACAATAAAAAGGAAAGAAACAAAGTGAGCATAAGGACTTATGAACATTCTAGTTGCAACTGACAAAACAAGGACATACACAGAAATATTAATCTTACGATGCATTGCAACAAAAGAGGGAAATGTGCAGCTAAACTTGTGTGCAAAATGAGCCACTATGAACTTCGGTAATTCTAAATTCAATAGGCATGTAGATTTCTACTAGGAAAAACTGCATTACAAATCTGTCAACACGTCATTTTATAAAGCTCAAACCAGCCATGGCATGTGCATCACAGACATGTATATTTTAATTTAAATAAACAAAATAAAAACATAGATTAAACACACGTTAAATACATCATCTATAAATATTTACTCCAAGATGTGAAACCTGGTAAACAGTTACATTTTAAGTTATCTTAGAAAGCCGACAGTCATTAGGCAAAATTCGAAAAATGTCTTAAAGTTTTGCATTATTTGTATTATCATAATTTGTTTAAGGCAGTGGACATTTTGTGTTAAAAAGTCTCATTAAATACGGGGGGATTGGTTTGCTCAGAAACTTACACTAAAACATTTTCAACCCACACCAGTCTCTTGCAGGTAACTCAAAATACTATTGCCTTTGCTAATGCTTGTTTATGTGGGGGCTCTAGGGACGGCTCAAGGGACTTGTTGTCCTGGTCCTCTGTAAGTCCCATAATGTTATGGTCTTCTGAAGCACTGGTCAGCCATTTTTCTTGGTCTCCGTTTATTCTGGTGACAAACTGGTCCGCACAGAAGCGCAGATCTTAGACTTAGAACGCAGGAGCAGAGAGGCCGACGGCACGGCAGCTCGTCGCCAACTCCCCATCGTCCAACAACTTTATGCCAGTGACCTACTAGACGAAGCCAAGCTGTACTGGCTGGGCACGCGTAGCCGCATCTATCAGTGGGGGGACAAATCCAGTGCCCTTTTTCACTGCCTGTGCCAGCAGATGCTCCGACCTGTGACCCTGCCCGGCATGTCAGGTCCTTACTGACCCTGCTAGCATCAGTACTAGCTTTGCTGACTACTACGCAAACCTATACGTACCGCGGGAGACTACCTGCGGCCACCATCGACCGATTTTTGGCCGATCTGCCCCCGCAGTCTCTGCCAGATGCCATGCGGGACAACCTGGATATCCCGATCACCGCGGAGGAGGTCCAGAGTGCCGTTGCGGAAATGCACTCGGGTAAATCACTGGGTCCAAACGGATTTCCGTGTGAGTTCAAGAAGTACTCATCCTAAATATCAACACACTATTTGGCGGCTCTTCAGGCTGCGGTGGACGATAGCCGCCTCCCGGCTGACTGGCGTCACGCCGAGATAGTGGTTTTTCCAAAGCCGGGCCGACCCCCTGAGTTGCATGCCTCACATAAACCGATCTCTCTACTTAATGTGGAGGTTAAGCTCCTCGCCAAATTTATTGCTAACCGCATTGTCCCTCATATCACCACACTAGTCCATCCTAATCAGGCGGGCTTTATGCCCAATCGTGCCACTCAACACAATATTCAACGTGCACACAACGCAATTGCCTTCGTCGATCGGCTGAATGAGCCAGCCGCGCTCCTGCTGGCCGATATGGATAAGGCCTTTAGTTCCCTTAGCTGGACCTATCTGTTTGCACTCCTAGACCGCTTAAATATTGGCCCTAGACTTCTTACGTACATTTGCCTCTTATACACAGACATCACTGCCTCGGTGCGGATCATCAACTCCAACCTCTCAGGCACTAGACAGGGTTGCCCTTTATCTCCCTATCTGTTCGCACTCGCCATGGAACCACTCGCAGCATGGGTGCGATTCGATGCCCAGGTCTATGGCTTTGAGTGGTCGCGCGAGGTATCCGACCATTCAGCGGTATACGCTGATGATGTGCTATTCTTCAAACGCCCGAATAGATCTGGTCCCCGCCTGCTCGAATAATGGAAATTTTTGGCAAAAACGCCGGTCTCTATATGAACGCTCACAAGTCTTACCTATGGCCTCTGTGCAGGAGATTAGACAACAAGTGAGTTCCTGGTCGCATCTGCCCCTGATGCTATTCGGCAGATCGGCCATTTTTAAAATGGTCTCACTACCATATCTACTTTACCAACTCCAAAACTATCCCTACCCAATACTGCACACGTTTCTGCAATTGAACTCAGCTCTCAGCCAATTCCTCTGGGGAACAGGGGGGGGGCTTCGTGTGGGTCACCTTACGAACGTGCTTCAAGTCAACGTACTGTGGCGGTCTCGCGACCCCGGATATCCAGACCTACCACGCAGCGTCCCACCTCCTTGTCTTAAATGACTGGTGGTACGGTGACCGGCGCGATCCTGCCTGTGCGCTCAAACGTTGGCTAATGGACTTTAAAACTCTACACACGATTCTACACTCTAACGCGACGCTTAGGACGTTCCCGCCCGCAACCCGGACCGTCATTGTGATCTGGCAGGAGGCTCTGCGCAGGATCGGGTGGTGAGGCAGACTTAGTAAGGAGACTCCCCTCTGGCATAATGGCCTCCTACCGCTACTGCTTGAACTTTTGGGGTTCGCGGGCTGGGACGCTATTGGAATCTCAATGGTTGGTGATGTCCTTCGGGACCAGACCAGTCATTCCAACAACTACAATCCGACTTACAAATGCCCTGTTCCCAATTTTACAAATATCTTCAATTTCGCCACGCAGTCTCTCCTTACCTCACGCGACAGGACACCATCCCCGATTTTAACCCCATCGAGGCCAAGGTGATTTTGAGCGAGAGGGGCACACACAAAATCACAGCACTATACTGCACCTTCGTTACTAATAGTCACAATAAACTACACAAGACCAGGGAGGCTTGGCAGGACGATCTGGGTCCTCTCAACGAAGGCAACTGGGTGGAGGCTCTTGAATCCCCACGCAGCAATGCCATTGCAGCGCGTCTTCGACTTATACAATTCAAATACCTCCATAGGGTTTACTTTACCCGCTACAGGCTTTTGTACGCTGGGATGATCGCATCTCCCTTATGCCTGCGCTGCGGGTCGGCCGAGGGCACCTTCCTCCACACGATATGGGACTGTACCGTCGTGTAGCGTTTCTGGCGTGGGGTGCTGGCCTGCCTCTCTGAGGTCTTGGGGTGGGACGTTCCATGGTCTCCGCGTCCAACTATGCTTCACATTACCGATGGGAACGGAGGTAAGAGATACAAAAGGCACTTGTTATTCCTAGGGCTCACCTGAGCTAAGCGCGACATTGCCATGGTGTGGAAGGCAGTTTTTCCACCCTCAGTTGGGGCCTGGAAGCGAGGCCTTGATTTCTCCATGGGGCTCGAAATCCTGATTCTCAAGGTACGCGGATGCCCTCAGAAACACCTGAAAATATGGAAGCAATGAGCAGATTATCACGGTCTATATCTTGAACCTGTCCCCCCGGCGCGAAGTACTGATGATCTGTAATGAAGATTCAACGTTGGGTACGCACACTGGGAACTATCGCACATATACTATTGCGATTGGAGTCATTTTCTAATATTATAATGCTTACTTTCAATTGATTCAGTCCTATGTATCCTCATGTTCTAGACAAATCTATTGTAAAAAGTTGACATCTTTACCAATGCCATATTATGTATTCAATGTATTGCCCCGAACCCTCCTGGGCTCTTTTCTGCCTGTCAACAATAACATTTGTTGTGAAAAAAAAACCTGTATATACGATTCATTAATTCAAAGCCTTTAATCTTGTAATGACTGTTCTTAGGAAATATAAAAATGCGTTCACTAGTGGTTATAACGCTCCCCAAATGTGCCATTATTATATGAAAGCAAGATTTGCATTCAAAATAAAACGAACCGAAAAATATTTGCAACTTGAAAACAAATGGTGACAGTTGCTTAACTATTGTGCAATTTCGAAGGGCAAATTTGAACATCATTGTCCTAAAGCATAATGTAATCATTTGACAAAACTGATTTGATGCATGCCAATATTAAGAAAAAAATTATAATAATGGGGAATCCCTGTGAAAAAATTACAAGCTATATAAATAAGGAAGTCATACAAGTGCAGCCACTAATCTGTGTACTTACAGATTTCCAACTTTATGTAACTCACAAACGTTTACAGAAGTGGGTCAGGAAACAGTTGCAGGTTTCCAGGAATACAGTATCGTAATAGGGCTGCCTAGACTGGACACATTTATATTAGTAGACTCATTCTTAAAGAGGGAAGATTCCACTGAAGACGTGGGAGTGTGATCCCTCTTCGGTAAGAACTTAACTGAACCTTTGTGAAATAAATCTTTCTAAACCTACCTGCTTTTTGTGGGGCTACACTGGTGACCAGTGTTCACCAGGAAGGGTCAAGCAAGGGCTATCCCAATTTTCACTCTGTTGATGGGTTACAATCCAGACAGTTGCTGGCCTGCTAAACACTGGCATTTAAACCAAAGTGCACGAACTAGACGGATTGGGTGTGTACCAGATTTTGTGAGTACATAGAATCGGAACTATTGCGGGCAGACCTACATGGGAGTCTTGCTTGACAAAGGAACAAAAAAATCATTGGTAGGTGCAGGTTAGTGCCTACCGTTTTTCGGCGACCAGTGACAGCGTGTCACTGCTAAGACGCACTTACTGAGCTCTGCTGCATTGCTACTAGATGGTTATGTGCATTGGTGCTGATAACCAAAGTTCATAGGCCCTAAAGAATAAGTTACTTACCTTCGGTATCTGTAAGAGACATATATTAGTTATAGATTCCCTACCTCAGAATTGTCCCCAGGCGTGAGACTGGATCCAGAGATTTTTTTTTGTAGCAGTATCCCTGCGCATCGGTAGGTGGAGTCAGTCGTCTCCGCGTTCGTCGTTGCCTCATGATTGCAGGGATGACATTGCGGTATATACTGTATTGCGGTAGGCTCCACCCCTGCGCGCTGACGTCAGTTCTTTTACACGACATTCCACACCAGAAGCGCAGAGCCATGCAAGACACTGACCACTGGTGCACAAAACTAGGGCCCTGAAAGGGAATCCCTAACTCTAGAAGTCAGTTCGCAGACCGGGGAGAGGACGAGTGGGGCGGTAAGGAATCTATAACTAATATATGTCTTACAGATATATCGTTACCGAAGGTAAGTACCTTGTTCATCTAAAAGAGACTATTGGTTATAGATTCCTTCCCTTAGACTAGATACTCCAGCAATACCAACCCCAGAAGTCGGTCTGCCACAAAAAGGGCATATAGCAGACTGCAAGGGGCGAGAGGTGGTAGCAAGGCCCAAGGATCTGGCTGTAGCTCTAGAATCCTTGAAGAGCTAGAGTGCGCTGTCCACCTTGTCGCCAAACAAGCGACGACCATCAAAGGGCAAGTCCAAAAGGGTCGATTGGACATTGCCCGAGAAGCCAGTGGACCTCAGCCAGGCAGAGAGTCTCAGGGCTACCGATGTTGAAATCGCCCTGCCTAGCGAGCTGGTGGCATCTCTCCCGCCTGTGACTGCACGGGAGAGTACGGCCCGGGCCTCCTCCGGGCACTGAAGCAGCACCTGCGCAACCATGTCCCACACAGAGTAGGTGTAACGGCCCAAGAGACATAAGGTGTTCACAGACTGCAGTCCTAAACTGGTGGAAGAAAACATCTTCTTCCCAAGATGATCTAGCTTCTTGGATTCTCTATCTGGGGGAGCAGTAGGGAACGCGCCTGTGGATGTTGAGGCTTGGACCACCAAGCTCTATTGGGTAGGGTGTTGGGAGAGGAAAATGGGGTCGTCAGGGGCCGGGCGGTGGCGTTGGGCAATCCTCCTATCCACAGGTGCTGGGCTTGGACTAAGTGCCCAGAAGGATGTCTGTGAGGGCCTCATTGAATGCAGCAGTGGTTCAGAAGAGGCTGCTGCTGGTTGGAGCACCTCAGTCAGAAGGTTGGTCCTGACTGCCACTGTAGGTAGCTCAAGGACCAAGGCCTCTGCCACCCTACGCAACACCACAGCGTAGGAGGCTCCCTCCTCCGTAGTCACGGTAGGAGGTGAGAGCATACCAAAGTCTGAGGATTTATCCAGACCACTGGCCTGACCCAGTTCCTCTCTCCAGTCTGGCTCTTCAAGCTGGTCTGCCAGAGAGTCAATAGACTCCTCCCAGTCCTACTCACTCTCTTCTGGCTGCCACTCAGGGCGGTAAGGAACACCAGGAGAGAACAGTGGTACAAAAGTTCCGGTCAACGCTGGTCCGTTTCCGAGTCCAAGTCGAGGGGGGAGGCTGGGGATGACGCTTGATGCCAGCTGGGGACACAACTGGCGTGGAAGGGGGCGTAGGTGTCGTCAATGGAATCGGTGCCGGAGGAGGTGTCGTAAGGTCAACCGGTGCCGATCCAGATCCAGGCCTGGGGTCGCTCTGACTCCCGGGAAGCTCAGAGCAGACGCAACAGGCTCTGTGGGCGGAGCCGAAGGAGGACGACCTTACGCATCCCGCGTTTCGTGGGCCAATGGACGGGGAGAAGGCGAAGAGCGACGGTGCTTCTTCGCCTTCTTCTTGTGCTTTGACTTACCCGAAGATGAAGACTTTGATGAGGCGTGATGGTGGTGACTCCGCGACCAGTCCCGCAACCTCCCTCTTGACCGGGACCTGGAGCAGAGCAGAGCTGACTGCCGAGCCTCGCAAAGCTTTCGGGACCACTCCCACAAAGACTTCGGGTTCATGGCCTGACAGTCGGAGCACGACTTCAGGTCGTGGTCGGGCTCCAGACACCAGAGGCACACCACATGTGGGTCCGTAACCCACATCAACTTGTGACAGGAGTCACAAGTTTTGAAGCCGGTGCGTGGATGTGACATTCCTCCGGGCACCAGGAGTCGAACAATTCGGAAAAAGAAGTCGACAAAATTCGAAAAAACTCTAGTCAAAAAATGACTAAGGGTACCGCTCGCTCCGGATCTGCGCTGGCTGGCGCAGAAAAGAAACAACTGACGTCAGCGTGCAGGAGCGGCGTCTAAGTAGATACCGCGACATTATCCCGGCGATCACGACGCAGACGACGAACACGGAGTCTCCCGACACCACCTACCGACGCGCCGGGGTATTGCTATGAAAAAACTTCTCCGGATCCAGTTTGGTGCCTGGGGGTAATTCTAAGGGAAGGAATCTATAACTAATAGTCTCTTTCAGATCTACGCGTGTCACGTGCAACATAACCAACCTCTTCATTGCACAATGGTGGATTGGGAAACACTTCATGGCAGCAGTGTAATGCAATTGAAGTTCTGCCTTGTTTGCTAGATTGACTATTAAAAAAAAAAACAGAGGGCAATAGGGAACATAAAAGTATGAACCATCCATTTTTTACATTCTTTCTAATTTAACAAATAACTTTAGAAACTGCACTTACCAAAAGCTATTAATCTACATCTTTCTCAAATAAATAAACGTCATCTCTTTTGTGTTCTTTTGCATTTTTGGGAGAACATCCCTGGCAATCATGGAAGGCATACCTGCTATTACTACATTTCTGCATTTGCCTGGAGATACTGATCTTGATTGGATGAGATGAGAGAGGGATATTTTAGTATATATTGAAGCTGGTGGAGCAGAAGGGAGAATAGTTCAAGTACTTACCCCTATTGACAACAGAATAAGAAAGAGAAGATGAATTAGATGAATTTAAAAATGTAAAGAAAAAATTGCATGTAAACTGTGAAAAATGTTAATGAGGTGGTGGCCAAAAATAATTTTTTAGGACAGGGACAACAGCGATGAGAATCTATTGATACTTACTTAGCTGATCTACTTTGTCAAAAGTTACAGGAAAAGTTATTATTAACTGAATGACTAATCAATCAGTCAGGATTTGTGAAGTGTGACTGCATCATCCGTGAGGGTCTCGAGGCAGCGGGGGACCATGCTCATGCTGCCTGTATAATAAGAATACTGAGGCAGTTTAAAGCAATAAAAAAAGGAATACAATAATTAACAAAATAGGATACGACCCCTGTGTCAAAATATGATACAAGATTATTAAAATATGATACGACCCCTGTGTTTGTATTCGCCACTTCGAGATTCCTCCTTTCCATGTGGTATGCAAGAAATGCAATAATTAAGCTAAAAGATGTCCAGCCCTATGATGCTTTACACTGAGATTTATTGCATTCAAATTGATTTTTGATTATCTCATTGTTTTATCTTTTTAGTACATTTTATCTATTTTAATTAATGAATTGTGGTTTAGTATGATCTATGAATCCCTACCAATGTGCAATAAGTATTGTATATATGTGCTTTTATCGTTTTTAACCGAAATAAAGCTTATGAAATGAAAAATGAAATAATTAACAGGAAGGGCAGAGGCAAGAATTGGGAACGAGATTAATCAAGCAAGAAAGAATTGTACTTGGAGCAAGAAAAAAAATGATAGAAATACTAAATACGAAGAGACAGATAGTAATAAAGAATATACGTTACAAGTGTGAGTTGACTAGTCAGCTAGCCACTGAGGAAGAGTGTCCTGCTGTCAGTCAATTTTGCACCAAGTGCAAAGGCAAGCAGCACTATGCTATAGTGTGTAAAGCTAAGAAGCAAAGACAAAGAAGAATCAGTGGTGGTACACATGTGAGGGAAGTAAAAGAAGATGGTGATTAAGAAAACTTTACTCGTAGTTTTGGAGTAGGACAAGTATTCAAGAGTACCCAATGTCAAGCATTCTCAGCACTATATCCTGATTTACGGAAAATGTGAGCGAGAACACAAGGAGACACTAGGTAAGGTGTTAACCAGGATTACATTTCTGGTTTACAGCACATGCACATGTGTGTAATAATATGGTGGTTGATTGCTGCTCACGATTATCAAAGGACAAAAAGGTCAAAAAAGAGATGGATGATAAAGAGGATGTGGTGATTGCCTGCGTATCTGATGGGACACTGAATAACAATTTAAAGGACGAGTGGTTAGGCGCAATTGAAAAGAGGAAAAATTTTAAAGAGTGATGTGCATTGCTATGCGAGTTCGCTAGAAAATCCAAAAAGTATCTTGGCATGAGGAATGAGCTAAATAATAATGGAGGAAAATTATACAGAGTAGAGTTGTTGATGGTTCCTAGTGTGCTGAGAAAAAGATTATTAGGTCTATTACACAAAAGGTCCTCCAGGGATGAGTGGAACTACACACAGGCAAAGGACGGACTTCTCATAGCAGTGTTGGGTATGGACAATTGTGTGGAAGAGAAAGTTTTCACATCTGACATGTCCTCAGAATCACAAGGAACCACAATGTGTTCCACTGAAGAGATAACGAGGCCCACAATTATAGTGAGCATCACTGGTCCATTCAGAATGAATGGCCTTAGTCCCACAAATAGCGCAGTATTGGTAAATCACTTTCACAGTAGCCCGAAGTTAAATTTATTACTCAAACCACAAGAGAAATTATAAAGTATTTGCGTGATGTGTTTTTTTTCCTAAGAAGGTTTGCCTAAGGAAATACACACAGATCACGAGGAACAGCTTGTCTATCAGAAGATGAAGACTTTTTTTTAAAATAACTTGGTATGACCCATATAAGCACCTCGGTCTACTTTCCACAGAGTAATGTAATGGCAAAGTAGAAAGGTAGAATAAAGAATTAAAGAAAGGTATACTTGTAATAGATACTGGAAAGAATTGGAGGGAGGCGGTTGAAGACTAAGTGCAGGCAATGATGGCGAAAGGTCTCCATTCAAGAGAATGAGAGTTAGTATGCCCTCCATTGCGACAATCAGGGATTCTGGGAATAGCAGCTGTGGTACCTAATGTCTGAGCACCCAAAGGCTTTTCTAAGAGACCCAAAATTGAGGGTAGAAAAATGCTTGCAGTGCTCTCGGAAAATTTGAGGTTACTGACATGGTGAGAGTAAGAAAGAATAATAAGTAAATCATATTGACGTGGGTCCTGTGTTCTACATGCCACTGGAGTCAAGCTATCCTGGCTGATGAGGTGAAACCCTGAAACCGGTCCTAGGATGCTTGTTTCCAATCCACGGAGGACCTGGCCAGGCAGTTCGGTCTGGACTGTTCACATTGGGCGCAGGGTCAAGACTGATTTGCATATGGCTGGGTTCAAACTGGAATGGCATGGGAAGCAGAAACACTATGGATTTAGGACCAGATCTCTGTACTGGGTTGAATGTATGACATTGTCTGCATTCTGTCCATCAATTGTTCTTTTTGCACATATCCTGAATACAAGATGTTTTGAAGAGACTTCGCAAGCGCTACCTAGGCGAGACCTAAAAAATAAGATAACATAATTAGCATGGCACGGTTGTGGAAAAAAGTACATCGAAGTTATTGTAGGCGTATGCATTACAAATGTCACGGTGCAATTAAAGGTGACCTAACTCTTTGTGCTCCCCAAAAATATCGCACAAAGACCACATCATTTGCACTGTGCTTCAAAAGCAGAGTTAGATAATAATATTACCTATTGTGCCTCAAACATTTGTAAAATGAAGGGTTGCAGAAAGCGGACAGCACGTGGTGCCTGCTTCAACGGAGAGCACACAACATCCTATTTGTTGTACTTCTTTAAATAACATAAAATGTAAAGAAAAGACAGTATAGAAACATTACAATAGGAAAACCTAATTTGCATGGCACACATTATAAATTAGTTTAAAAAAAGAAGGTGCAGTTTGCTGAAAAATGCTGATGTTAATAATTAAAAGCTGTGGTAAGTTACGGGAGGCACTGCCTGAAATTAAGCACTTGCAGTTACAAAATACGAACAGCATATTGACCACAACAATAATAGGGTTGATAAATAATAAGTACATCATAAGTGAGTTTAACCCTTCCGCTGCTAGGCCTTCTCCTGTGCTAAGCCTTTTAAAAAAAATTATTTTGGGGTAGTTCGCGCTAAGACCCCAGTAACGTTTTGACCACATAAGGTATCACCGACAAATTTGTGTCCTTCTCTTCCAACATCATGGGGATTTTAAAGGTACCCAGGGTTTGTTGATTTGCTTGGAGGGGACCCAGAAATCAGCAAAAATACAGCTACATTTTCTTTTTGGGGGGGAAAAAATGGGCAAAAGTGCTGTAAATCAAAGCGTCTATTTTTTTCCCCTGCAAATGATATCCACAAAGGGTTTGTGGTGCTGAAATCACCATCTTCCCAACTTTCAAGGACAGACAGACTTTTGTCAGAGAACGAAAGATTTATTACACAGTTTTGGCATTTTACTCGTACATAGCCTATTTTTTGTACTTTCAACCTCCTTTCAGTTAGTGGTAGAAATGGGTATGAAAGCAATAATGGATCCTGGAAAGCTATACATTTCAGAAAAGTAGACAAAATTCTGAATTCAGCAAGGGGTCATTTCTGTAGATCCTTCAAGGTTTTTAGGTCTCGCCTGATCTAGCGCATGCGCTGATCTGGCGAGACATTTAGCGAGTGTGGGCTTTAGAAATGCGACCACAAGCTTTTGCTTGTGGCCTAAAGCTTGCGGTTACGCGTGCGTGCACGCGCACAGCCGCCATCTGGCTTCCAATCTTACTCGTTAAGCGCATCGCTTAAGCGCATCGCGGGCACTCTTAAATGCGTGTTTCTATTGCCTTTGTTCATGTGACGGAGATACATTGCATTTGGCAGAACATTTCTGGGGCCGTACTGCATGAAATACACCAGGTGGTGCTAACGTGTTTTACAGAGCACCATACAGCATTAGATATAGTGACATTACCGCGATATTCAGCGCTGCTTGAGACACACTTCTCCAAAATGTCTCAAATGTAAAATACTTCTTTAGATGTACTGACACTATACAGAGATCTGGTAAGTCCTCTTGCACACTGCCCCAAACTACCCCTTTGTGCAATCCTGCTTCAGAGATAGGGAGACTCCATAAATACTCATTACTGTTTTGGATGAACTGCCCTGTACAGGGTTTTTTTCTCATTCTCTCATGGCATGAAAGACACCTATGTATTTCTGAAATGGGAACACAATATAGAGTTTAGAAACAGTAGCTATTTGCACATCTCCGAAATTGTGGGTACCCATACTAGCATGTAAATTATAGGACATTTTTCAAAGTGAATTCTTTTTTACACAATGTTTTACATTTGGCAGGCAGAAATGCATAAAAAGTCAAAAGGTAATAACAGTTGCTCTACAATTCTGTGTTCCCTTGAATCTCCCGATAAAAATGGTACTTCACTTGTGTGGGTAGGCCTAGCGCTCGCGACAGTAAACAGCCCAAAACACAACGTGGACAATCAACATTTTTACAGTGAAAACGGACCCTTTTTTCGCAAAGTGCCCAACTGTAGATTTTGAACCCTAGCTCTGCCAGAACCTAGGGAAACAAAGCAAACCTATACATTTTTTTAAACTAGACACCCAAGGGTATCCAGGATGAGGTGACTTGTTTGGCTCTCACCAGGTTCTGTTACCAGAAACCCTAGCAAACCTCAAACTTTGTAAAAAATATAAAAAATGATGAAAAGATCTGGAATCTGCGTTGAATTCACAAATTTCCACCCACCACGCTTTCCCCAAAGTCTTCTGATAAAAATGGTACCTCACTTGTGTGGGTAGGCCTAGTGCCCGCGACAGGAAATGGCCCAAAACGCAACATCGAAACACCACATTTTTACAGTGGAAACTGACACTTTTTTTGCAAAGTGTCTAGCAATAGATTTTGAACACAAGCTCTGCCGGTACCTAGGGCCAAAAACCCAGGCGACCCCCTCCCTTGCAAAACTACATCGTTTTGCGATAGGTAATTTGATGTCTCCACAATACGTTTTGGGCCTTTGCCTGTCACGAGTACTTGTCCCACCCACACGAGTGCGGTACCACTTTTATAGAGAGATCTGGGGGAACGCTGGGTGGAAGGATCCCACAACTTTTCCACAGAGAAAAATCACAATTTTTTCCATCAAAATTTGAGGTCTGTGGGGGATTCTGGGTAGGGAAACGTTGGGGGATCGACGCAAGCCATACCTGCCTGGACTCCCCCGGGTGTCTAGTTTTCAGAAATGTGCGGGTCTGGAAGGTTTCCCTAGATGGCTGCCGAGCCAGGGACCCGGGGGGGGGGGGGGCAGATAAGGGGCTATTGCCCCATCTGCCTCCCGGGGGCAGGGGGAGCAGGAAGACTGTAGCATTATTTTTTTGGGTGGGGGTATTGACATGCCCATTCTACCCCCACCCCTACGTATAAAAAAACCAAAAAATCCTGGTGCCTATTGGGCTTTCTGCCCCCCCCCCGGGCGTAGATAGGGGGGGTTAGAAAGTCTTTTGCCTTCTATAGGGGGGTAGAAGGGGGGCAACCCCCACCCGTGGCCTAAAAAAAATAATCCCTGGCGTCTAGGGTCAGAAAGACTGTCTGTGGCTAAAATGTATGGGGGGAGCGAAGGCCCTTGCCCAAGGGGCTGCTCCCCCCTCCCTGGTGCTAGTGTGTGGATCCCCCCTTGCGGAGATGCCCAAGCAGGGATCCACTAGGTAGGGGAGATTCTCCCCTTTTCAACAATACCTCTCCCATGTGTTTCGGTGCTGGGGGGGCGGTGCTGAGATAGCCCCATAAGCACCAAAACTATGAAACTGAAATTAAGTTTCAGTTTCGTTGTAATGACAACAACGTGCCATGCTCATGATCGTCATTACACGGAAAACCAAAAACGGGCATCGGGAGGTTGGGGAACCTCCCAAGGCATGAAAAAAAAAAGGGAAACCTCTCTGCTGTTTACAGCAGAGGAATGTTTTGCAAGTGTGCTGATGACGGAATGGTTCTGTCATGAGCACACTTGCACTTGTGCTCATGACGGAACCATTCCGTCATGAGCATGGAAGGGGTTAACTTGCGCAAGTTACAAAAGCGAAAGAGCATGTTAAAGATGAGAGGGAGGGGGTAAAAGAAATGTAAAGGGAAAAAGGAAGAAAATGGAAGAAGGAGATAAAGAGGAGAGAATGGTAAAGAGGCAGAAGAAATTGATTTAGAAGTGAGGGAGAGGGTGGGGAGAAATTAGTAGAGAGGGGAAAAGAGAAGGAGAAAAAGGGTAAAAGAAAAACGTGTAAGAGGTAGTAAAGGAGAAAGAGAAGAGAGGTGATGAGACAAGTAAGAGAATGGTAAGGAAAAAGGAACAGAATAGGAGAGGTAAATAAAATTGGTTAAAGAATATGGCGTAACATGCAAAGGTATTACACTGCGTAAGGACAACATTGAATGCGTTGTGCTTCAAAAGAAGAGTTAAATAATATTACCTATTGTGCCTCAAACATGAAGTAAAACGAGGAAGGGTTGCAGAAAGCGGACAGCACATTGTGCCCGCTTCAACAGAGAGCACACAGCATCGCATGAAGATGCCATGTAAGCAGTCACGTCTCTAGCGCCAAGAGGCACTTGTTGGTAAAAGGTACCGCGTAATATAACAAATCATTACCCATAATCGTTTTAGTTATACCTCACTTTGTGAAGAAACTCTCAAAACGTCTTTATCCTACTGCCAGCATGCTATACAGACAGTTTTCTGATCTGATAAAGATAAGCAATTGAAATCTACCAACTGCAGAGATCTTTTTCTTTACACATCTGATAAGGTACAATAGTGGGTCCATAGCTTTGCCTCTGACGCTCAAACGTGTCCCTTTCTTTCCTAGAAGCATATTACGGACTATTGGGAAGGTGTGGGCATGCTGATTTACGCATATCAACAACTTTCTGTTCAAAATCGGACGTTGCAGGTCCACTGCCTGTGCCGCGCCAATGTCGGCCCCCAGGGAAGTGAAGGTCGCAGACCAGTCCTTTCCCCGGGGCACTTCACGCAGGCCTGATGGACAAGGTGGGGAGGGGGGTCAAGGGAGTGGGTTAAAGTGCGGGAGCAGGGTGGGCTATAAAGGTGTCAGGAGGGGAGAATCCGGCCTCTTCCTAGCACCACCGGGTAGTGCAGATTTAATTTAGTGGGCAGGGAGGTTAGTTAGGGCCTGTTTTACAGTGGCGCAGTTAAGGTTGTTTGAATTAGGGCAGCAGTAGCGGGGGTAGCATTTGCATCCTACCTTCATCGTAGACAGCGAACAAGGTCGACCCCTGACTGCGACGAAGTTCGGGCCGCATTGCGGCTGCTGGGTCAGGCGGGCCAGGAGGACCTCATGCAGCCCGGTGTGCTGGACCAGGTGTGAGTTGGCATGGCCCATCCCCCACGGTCAGCATCAGCAGGTGTGGCAGTGGCGACATGCTGAGAAGAGCCACCACACACCAAGAACTCAGCACCGTGCAGGCACCGGCAGGAATGTGCAGAATGAGGAGGCCCAGGGAGAGAACAGGCCACTAGACTTCTCGTGGAGGCCTCCCCCTGGGCCTCAGGAGACCAGTGCAAGCTCAGACCCGGCCCCCGCCCCAAAGAAGTCCAGGAGGATGGGGCCCAGGTATCCATTTCCCCACCAAGGCCCCAGGACAGGGGGCAATGGTTTTCACCAGTGGCGGTGTGGGGGGTTATTTCCCCCCACACTTCACCTAGATGGGAGGGATGGACCTGGAGGCAAAATTAAAGGAATAGAGGCGTATTATATAGGAAACTGAGGATTGCCTAAGCTGTGCGAGGCTAGGGAGCGGGCAGAGCAGGTGGCGCCCGGGTGGTGGGGTGCGGCCCCCCTATCCGGTGTAGACGTGGTATGGGTGCAGGAGGCTGAGGATGAGGTTGTGAGGGGCAAGTGGGTGTGGGTCTCAGATAAATAGCAAGCAGATGGGGGGAAAGGGACAGCCAGCATGGTGATGAGGCCCGGTGGTGCACAGGACCCCTCAGGTTGGAGCAGCCTGGTTGGGGGTGGGGGGGGGACAAAACCGGCAGGTGAGGCCGGCAGAAGCTGGGTGGCACCAGTGGGGCGCACAACAGCCCTGGGACGCTGGGCAGAAGCAGCAGGGGGGGTCCGCGGCATCCTCCCCTCCAGCGGGTAAGTGCTTAGCTACTACGACTGCAAAGGATGGCACCCAAAAGAGCGGCATGGTGTAAAAGGACAGAAAAGAGTGGTGTATGATGAAGTTGTGGGGACATTGGAGAGTGAGGCTGAGATAGTGCTGGATTACGGGGATGAAAGTGATGAGTGGGAAGAAGGTGAAGTGCGGGATGATGAAGAAATGACTGTGGGGGGGCCTGGGGTAATGGAGAAGGCAACCAGGAAGGTTGGTGTTTTGCAGGAGGCAAATGCGGCCAAGAACAAGTCGAAGCCCATGGGGAAGAAGACGCCCAGCAGCCGGGGCAAGGACAAGGAGGTCCAGGGAGGCTTTCAGGTAATGGGGGCTGGTGGACGGCATGGGACGAAGGAGACAAGGGTGCAAAGAAAAAATCCTGCAGGTCGGTGGGTGTGGACGAGGGAACATGGAGGGATTTAGTGTCAAAAACAGGTGCAGCTGCGCGTCCTGCGTTGGAAAAGGTTAACGACGGTGGAAGGCGCTTAAGAGAAGGATGACCAAACCGATGATAAACATTACAAAAAGCTGCCATACATGGGGCTGGCGATGCCATTGGGATCGCATCTATCTGACAAAACAAAAAACAGGATATGGAAAAAATGAATATGTCGATGTCTTTAAATTGCTACATAGGGAGATACAGGCAAAGGAGGAATCGAAAGAGTTTACAAGGAGGTCGAGGGTACCCATTAACATGGATAACTGGACCTCAGCTTTCCTAATTTGTGCTAGCATTTATTGTGAGAAGTATTTAGAAAGGGCGATTGCCTTGCTGAAATACATGGACATTATTCATAAGGCACAGATGCATTTTGTGGGTTTCGCCTGGCTGAGCTATGATGAGGAATTCAGGGCCAGGGTCACTATCAAGCCAGACAGACCTTGGGGTGAAGTTGGTCAGGAGCTATGGATGTAGTGGATGCCCCCACACAATCCTCGGCATCCACGCATACGGCCAGCAGCCTGCCAGAGACATATCAGTCCTTTCAGGCGTGGCGCAGCTGCCTAAGGACGAGGTGGAAGACATCCAGGCCTTTCTGTTACAGATGGTGGTGAGAGGAAGATTGTGCTGAGAGCAGTACAGAGGCTGCTGTGATTCCTGAATTTTTCTCACAGAGTGGTGTGATCAGGGAGAACGGTTGCCGGTGCCTCGCACACACGTGAGAATTTCGATGGGAATCGGGAAAGATTTGGGAGTATGGCAGACTTTTTGGGCTGATTTTAACAGTGGAAGAAAACACAGTCTGGCAGGTGCCTTAGGTTTTGGACTGTTTTGGGATGGACGTTGGTGCGGCACACTGGTTGAGACAGGGACGGAGCATCGCATTCTTCGAGTTCTTTCCACTGTTGGTGGCATTGGCAGTTTGGGGGTGCAGAACTGGACAGTGCTTTTCCATCTGGACAACAAGACTGTGGTGGAACTAGGGGACAGACAGAAAGCGAGGGATTTGAGGGAATTGCGGCTGTTGGAGGTGTTTGTAGCTGAATGTGGGTTTTCGAGCCAAACATGTCCCAGGGGCCAGCAATGACATTGCGGACGCTTGGTCTCGTTCGCAGTAGCAGCGATTCAGAAGACTGGCACCTGGAGCGCAAGAATGTAAGACAGAGCTACCGGGCGACATCTGGGCCTGGGGGGGGAGTGAAAGTGATAGGCTTGGTCGAGAGGTCTTTGGCGGAATGCACAAGACGAAGCTACAGGCTGGCGTTGTCTGAATTTGGGGAGTTTATGGGTCAATTCGTAGCTACATTGAGCCGTACGTGACAGGACACTGAGCAGGGAGTGTTGAGTTTTGTTTCACGTTGCATTGATAAGGGTCTATCACAGACAATAGCTGGAAAGTCGGCAGGGATATCGTTTAACAGCAAGTTATATCTAGGTTTTGATCTCGCCAAGGATGAGATTTTGAGCAGAATGTTGAAAGGTTGGGGGCGTGAACACGGGAGGGGAGTCAGGAGAGAGTTCTGAGGGAGGCCATCATGTTTGATTTGTTGCAGGATTTATTGGGGGGTTTGCCAGGGTGTTGTTACAACCCATTTGAGGTGTTATTTAGGCTATGCATGACTTGGATGTTTTTTGGGGCTTTTCGGGTCTCAGAGCTGTTGGGAACGGCACGACAGGTGGGGGTGTCCTATGGGGAGGTGCGACTGGATCAGGGTTGATTGGGGATCTGGCTGAGTCGCTCTAAGACAGATCAGGTGGGCAGCGGGAGATGGGTTTGGTTGAATGAGAGTGGTTGCAGCGGCGCATGCCTGGTGTGCGAATGGCGGGATTATGTCTCAAGACCAGGACGGCCTTTAGCAGGATTTTGTTGCCATCCGTCAGGAGGACGGGTGATGGCTTTTCAGCTGCTAGCGGTCTTGCGCATGGCGCTACCGGAAGTGGGTAGGGAACCAGCCGATTTTGGGACTCATTCCTTCTGAATTGGTGCTGCTACAGCAGTGGTGAACTTAGGGTAGTCCTGGTGCAAAATTCACCAGATTGGAATGAGGAGGTCCAGGTGCTGCGCGAGATATGTGAGCAAATAAGGGGCTACATTCATGGTAGGGCGGGGGCAGGAGGTACTAGCGCATGGGGGAGGTGTTCTTCAAGGCTAATCAATTTCCTTTATATCGCAGGATGTGTGAACGGCCCAGGAATCAAGACGGTTACCTGGATCATGGGACACTCCACTGGGCAGCCAAATATGCAGACCAGCAGGTGTACTGACGTAACCTGGGTTTGAGAAGCAGCCACCACGAAGTTTTTTGGTGGGGAAAAGGGGGAAGGTGATGGGGGGGGGTGGCTTTATTGCCTTGGTTGACGAAAATGGTACCACAGAGGGGCTGCCCAGACATGCTGATGTTACACTTGAGAGAGAACGATCTTGTGCGTTTGTCAGGATGGACACTACTGCAGCACATGCAGAGGGATTTGGAGGTGATAAAAGGAATTTTGCTGGAACATGCCTCGCAGGGTATGGAAGGGGGCTGTCAAGCATGCAGCCATTAAAAAGGCACGCAGCAAATTGAATAGGGCAATGAGGGTTTTCTGCCAAGCGAGAGACATAAAGGTGATTGCCCATGTGGGACTTAAGTTAGCAGAACCACTATTGTTCAGGGACGATGGGGTACACCTTTCGCGGATAGGGAACGCATATTATATGATGGAGATGCGATTAGTAGGTTGTGGAATGAGTCCATCTTGTGCCACAGGGAATACTAAGCTAATGGTTAGGGGTATACCCAACGATCACCCTCCCCTTTTACCTGGGTATCTGAAACACAATATATAAGCAATTGGTAAGGAGGAAAAGATACACAAATATTTTTGGACACGGATACCTTTAATTATCCTGTCATCTGCGTATATATTCGCATTTTAGTTATTTCAACATTTTATCATTGAGCATATACAAAAAACATATATTTACACTTAACACCTCTGCAACTGAAAAAATATATATACACACAACAAACTAAAGCTACTGTCCACCAGGGAATTTTTTCTTATTGTGGAGCCACCTTTAAATAGTATGGACTACCTAGAAGGTTCAAACATTGCATTAGGATCAACTTTTTCCAAATTATTCATGGGAAGCAATGTGAGATTGTAACATCCACAAATAATTGATTCAATTTTTACTCCTTCTATAGAACAACTGTCGACGCGGTCGCGTTTCAGCCGGACTATTTCTTACGGCTTCTTCAGGACAAAAAGCAACAGCAGCATTCTACAAAAAACAAACATAAGCTCCAATAACATATACAAACAAAAATAATTATCCTTGCCGATTTATATACAGGTCTCTTTCCCTGTGAGGCATATGGATAGATCCACCACCACAAAGAACCACCAAAGAAGTGATACGCATTTCTAAAAACATGAAAATAATCTCCTGGGAAAAAATTCCCTGGTGGACAGTAGCTTTAGTTTGTTGTGTGTATATATATTTTTTCAGTTGCAGAGGTGTTAAGTGTAAATATATGTTTTTTGTATATGCTCAATGATAAAATGTTGAAATAACTAAAATGCGAATATATACGCAGATGACAGGATAATTAAAGGTATCCGTGTCCAAAAATATTTGTGTATCTTTTCCTCCTTACCAATTGCTTATATATTGTATACAGGGAATACTAAGGGCTGGTGAAAGGTTCAAAGGAATTTTTTGGGGGGGCCGGTAACCGCCCTATGGGGGTTCCCTGGTTGGCGGTACTTTGGAGGGGTGGTGAGTCACATATGTTTATAGTAGCAAACACGAACACCAAGGTGTTTTCTTAACAACGATAGTTAAAATGGCAGGACAAGTATAGCCAATTCAATGTAAACCATCGGTCACACAGCGCACAACTGAAAATGTGACAAAGGCGCTTCCTCCAAACTGCAATATTTAACACTTGGAAGCCAGCATTGAGACAGAAAACTGAAGTCGTCCTAAAACGTTGTGCTAAAATCTATACCTTGAAGCCTCAATGTGGAAGGGGGTGTTTCGTAACAGTCTGTGGGTGGGTAGAAGTTGCTTTGTTTAGCTATACACCACCGATGTTAAAAAAAACGTATGCAATTCGGGTAAATCGCACAGCATCGCTAAGGTAATGGCTCGTAAGCTATTAGAAACAGAACAGTTCAATACTATTTTTAGAAAGTACTCAATACCGAGTTTAATACATTCATAAATGGTCGCATGTTTGCTAATCTACTGCCTTCTGTAAATCCAACTATCAACACATATAAATGTGCTAGGCAATGTTTCTGACATCTGTAATCTTGGTTTCCACCATTCTGCTTCGCTGCCAAACTTAATACATTATACGCGGCAGAAAAATATAAAAGACCTGCGTGCCGCAATGCTTTTAAAACCAGCCGCATGCGCGCCCCTGCTCGCTCCCGGGGCAATGCTCCATGGGAGAGTACTTGCGAAAAAAGGTGGCACATGCACCCACCAGTAGCCATTTGCAGGGTACAGTCTTTAAACGACACACAAAAAAGCCAAACCAAAGCATGGGAGGAGTCAAACCCCACAAAGTACAGACAACAGATCACGTAAAAGTACAAGCTCTGTTTAGGCTGAACCTAAAAAATATGGAAGGAGACCATAGAAAACAAAAAGGAACAACCCAGGAAAATCCAAATCCCTGAAAACCATGCGGCTCCAAAAGGTACGTTATTCAGCGAGCTAAACTTTCTGATCTTATTGATTAATCTGTCGGTCAGAGGCAGAATTTAAATTAAAGTCAGATCTATTCTCAGATAGGGGAAGATAGTACTAGAGTTTTCTGTAACCATGATTGGCAGTGACCATTTTTGGCATAGAAGGCATGCTGATGATAACTCGTCTCAAACTTATAAAGTTACATTTTTAAGTACATCCTACTTTAGAAAGCATCCGAAGTAAGAATAATGTACACTGCATGTCTCTCAACTTTGAATAAACCGATGACCAAAAGCAACATGTTAGACAATGAACACATTACCTTTTTGTTCTGCTTTAAGAAGTGATAGCCCAATGATAGTTTCTTGTAGGCCTCTCCATATTTTTCATGCCATTCTTGAACCGCCTTGATTGCCATTTTCTTCAACTTTTGAGCCACTTCCTTTGGTGGTGGAAGCGGCTGGTCATAGTCCGTTTCAACAGTGAGCTCTAAGAATTCCTGGAAGTTAGAAATAACCAACGTCCGAAACTGATGTGACCGACTGAACAATTCATCCACAATCTGAAAAGCAGAGAAGCGGATTTCTGCATGCTCCTCGTTCAACTGGGTAATGAGAAGATGATAAACATGACTGATATACTCATCCGATGACCTTTAAAAATGAGAAAAAGTACAAACATTAATTGAGCATTTAGGAATTGTAAAATATACTTTACAAATCTTTATGTCGAAATGTCAACTCAACTGTTCAGTCTAGGCCATGGGTACTTACAAACATTTCCCCAGGGGCCGCAAAGGACTGGCTGTGGCATGCCCGACGGCCAGACCAATGCCAGCAATGCAAGTGTCGGTGTGATGAAAGATGGACGTAGGGGGACGCGAAGCAGATGCATGGTGTGGACAGCAAACCAAGCCTTCATGTGACTTCTGTCTGCCACCAACGCTCTATTCTGATGCATCAAGAATTAAAGTCAGAGCATTAACTTCTGATGTAAGCCTTGAGAGGGAAAGAGATACTCTTCTGGTGGCCTAATTGCATAATGTGACACCAGAAAACCCGATATCAGTCCTGACTACCTCACTTGATGAAACTGTGAAATCCAAGGCAATTGGTTAATTTCACTTTTCCTCCTATTTCTTCATTACCACATACGAGAGCCTTTAAAGAAATGTATGAGTTCAGGGTGTGAGCTGTACAAAACCTTCTCTGGTGTTTTATTTAATATACTATAATATTGTTCCAATTATATAACAACCAGGACTACACACAAGGCACACCTGACAAATGACTTGCCTTTTGGTTCACTAATGGCATTGTTTTCAGAATGGGGGCGGCATGAATGTTTCCATGATAATGTTTGAAAACTGTCACTGCTAATAAATGCCTCTCAATGCAGTGATATAATTGCCATTATTTTTAAGGCAATATATACATGCAAGTTTGAAGTCCTTCCTATGTCTGGAAGCGAGACTGCATTCTTCAAACTAGTGATCAATCCTCAATTCACCTTATCGGGCCTGTTAATCTATCGCCCTCCTGGGAATGCCTCTTCTTGGATATCTTCATTTGTTGACATCATAACTCCCCTACTTCTCAGGGCAGCCAATTTCACCATTCTTGGTGATCTTAATTTACATCTTGAAGACCCTCAGTGTACATACAGCAAACGCTTTTTATCTGACTTGGAGGCTTTTAATCTGCCCCTGTTGAATACTGGTCCCACCCATTCCGCTGGACATTTATTGGATCCTATTCTTTCCAATGTCCCTTTTGATTGCTCTCAGAGTGCCCGTCCGCTGGAGTGGTCAGATCACTTTGCTGTTCATTTTTCTTTATTGTACACTAAACATCAGGTAATTAGAATCCTAGATAAGGGCGCTCCAACTTATCGCTGGGGGAAACTCGATATCAATAAGTTTAATCATCATCTTTCCAATACCTGTCCTGAGGAATGCATGGTTTCAGTCGTTGAGATGAACACGGCTGTCTCCCACTGGCTTATAAATGCTGTTACTACTCTTCTCCCGCCTTCTTCCACACATTTCAGGTCACATCGCCCTCCGGCGCCTTGGTTTTCCACTGACTTGAAAGCCCTGCGCACTAAATGCAAGGCCTTAGAGCGGAAATGGCGGCACTCTTATTCAGTCCCTCAGAAGACTGCTTATAAAGAGGCTTTAAGAGATTACCATCTAAAATGTAAAACCGCCAGAGCAGCTTACATTGCAGATACTGTTACACAAGCTCAGAACTGCCCTCGTACTCTCTTCTCTGTCGTTAAAAAACTGACAGGTGCGGATACCATCCCAACACCTCCAGCTTTAGATGAGGCCCAATGTAACTCCATAGCAAAATTTTTCATAGCAAAGGTTGAACATATTTACGACTCCATGAGCCCTCCTCTGAATACAGAGGAATTGTGTTCTGAACAGACTGGAGATATTGAACCGCTTTCTTCTAGGGTGAAGTTGACACATTGGGAATGGTTTGATGACACTTCGTTCTCCATCTGTTTAAGCAGTATACGATCAGGCTCACCGCGTGATCCTGTACCTGTAAAATTTCTGAAATTACTTGATCTTGCTCCTCGGAGGGTTCTTATGAGACTTCTAAACGCCTCATTACGCGAATCCCAGGTGCTACGGGACTGGAAACACGCAATGGTTGTTCCCCTTCTAAAAAAAGCTGGAGCTGATATTGTCCAATCTTGCTAATTTCAGACCAATATCATTGCTACCCGTACTTTCTAAAGTGCTGGAGAGGCATGTCAACACCCAATTATACCATCTAGTGGAATCGTCGGGATTTCTACATCCATCCCAGTCTGGTTTTCGTGCCAATCATTCCACTGAGACCGCCCTTCTTGGGGTTACAGAGAGTTTAAGACACGGTATCGACCGCGGCGAAACATCTGCGCTTATCCTTTTGGATTTAAGTGCGGCGTTCGATACCGTGTCCCATTCCATTCTTTTGAACTCTCTTCGTTCCCTGGGACTGGACGGTCCGGCTTTGGCCTGGATTGCCTCCTTTTTAAGTGAGCGCACTTTCCAGGTCTTCTCCACGAAAGCCACTTCTTCCACTTGTACATCGGCATATGGCGTTCCTCAGGGGTCTATACTCAGCCCTCTGCTGTTCAACATCTATGTAAGACCCCTCGCTTCTATTGCAGAAGACGCCGGGCTGACTATTTTTTCATATGCTGATGACACTCAGATTGTTTTTTCCCTCTCTAGCTGTGAAAGCAATGATATATCGGTTTTGAAAACCGGGTTGTCACGTATAGCTGAGTGGATGCAAAGGCATCTCCTCAAGCTAAACGGTGACAAAACCGAAATCCTTATTTTCGGGAAACAGAAAGATCTATGGGGCCCACAACATTGGCCTAGTGAGATGGGACCTCTGCCTCAGCCATCTTCAGTGGTCCGCAACCTCGGTTTTCTCATCGACGACAAACTCTCCATGAGACAGCAGGCCACTCAGGTAGCCGCCATCTGCTTTACTACCTTACGATGGCTCCAGAAAATCTTATGGATGCTGCCTCTATCCACCAGGAGAACCGTTGTCCAGGCGTTGGTAACCTCTCGCCTGGACTACGGAAATGTCCTCTACCTTGGTGCTGATGTGGCCACTGTTAATAAACTTCAGGCTGTTCAGAATTCTGCAGCCCGTCTTCTCTGTAACATCCCGAGAAGACAATCAGCTATGCAGGCATTACGTGATCTACATTGGCTCAGGATTCCCAGTCGTATTAAATTTAAAGCCTTATGCTATCTTTTTAAAATCAAGCAGGGCTCGGCCTCGAAGTATCTGCGTAACTTCGTTCAACCTTACAAGCCAAATCGCACACTCAGATCCTCCGCTAACTGTGACTTTGTGATTCCTCGATTCAAACTTGTAAAAATGGGAGAGCGGGCCTTCACTCACCTTGCCCCGAAACACTGGAATGCTTTACCCTCCACCTTGAAAACAGACGAATTTTCTCGCCTTTAGGAAAAAATTGAAAACATTACTGTTCCAGTGATTTGCATGTTGATCCAGTTGTCTCATGGTGCTGCTTCTAAGGTCCGTTTTTTTCTTCTCTAGTCTATCCCTTCGCGCCGGGAAACCCACTGTGGGTAGCTGTTGCACGTTATAAGTTCAAATAAATAAATAAATAAATATAATCTGATCTATTAAGGTAAAACGCTTGTGCATGTTAATAAAATACACTTTTTTGAAGTTTGCCGAGAGATTATCATGTTTTTGCACGTTTAGTGCAAGGTCTCTTTAAAACTAAAGGCGTTCCTAAAGATAAATTGTGTAGGACACTTTCATTTCTTCTTTACTGTTACTTTAGTTAATATGTAAATAAAGAATGTTAATTTGTTTCACAGCTTTCTGAATGGTCCTGTTCTTTCAAGTGAACAGCAGCCAGTGCTGCTGTTCACCAGGGGGCCACAATTGAAGGTCTGGAGGGCCGCATGGGGCCCCCTGGGCCGTACTAAGAGTATCCCTGGTCTAGGCAGTGAGGCTCGCCTTGCAACACTCCTAAAAACATAATTTGTAACAGATGCTCAGAAACAAAAGTAGGCATTTCTGTATATAAGAATGTTTTTACAAACGACTAATGAAATACAAACACATAGGATGAGCCATAAAGAAATCAAAATCTACAGAAAAGGTATAGTTTATGCATTTTTAATAACACTGTCCGTAACTGTATACTAGCATTCACTTAACAGATAAAGCAGAGAGGAACTGAAACGCTGATTTACCTCCACTCATTTCAAATTAAGTAATGGAGGCATTTTGTGAAGGTGGCTTATCAAATCATATATAAAGCAGTATAATTAGCTTATGTTATGCTAATTTGTAGAGTGCACTCGAGAAGGTATCCTGGATCTAGGTGTGAGTCTAGCCAAACTTAGAGACTGGTAGGACTGCTCAAAAACACAGGTCTTCAGCTTCTTGTGGAATTCAAGAAGTGTCTCTTTTGTGTTGTGGCAGGTCATTCTATGCTGTAGGAGAAGGCGCGACGGCTGGATCTGGTGTTCTGTATGCGTGGGATGTGTGCATGTAGGAGTCCAGACGAGCTGAGATGTCTAGAAAGTATGTGAAAGAAGATGAGATTGTTGAGATATGCTGGGCCAGTGTTATGTAGTGCCTTGAAAGAGTGGGTGAGGAGTTTGAATTATGCCCATTTGTGTATAGGGACCCAGTGGAGCTCCTTCAGGTGTAGAGTGATGTGAGTGCGGGGTGTGAGGTTGAGAGTGATTTTGGCCGCTGAGTTCTGAATGGACTACAGCCTTCTGGTGAATTGTTAGACATAGAAGGTGTTCCCGTAGTCTGTATTGTGCAACTGTAGTTCCTTTTTAGATTTGACACGTATGGTAGTTGCACTACTCACTAGTGCACTAGTCACTGCAATCATATTGTATTCTATATTTAATTTAAGGGGCAATTGGTCAGTATCCCTCAGCAATTGGCTACTTTTGCTCCGGATCCGTCAGCCTCAGGCTGTAGACCTTCTTACTCACAAACTTCAGATCAGACCACAGACGTATTTCAGTCTTAACATTTTTTAGGTCGAGCCTAGAGCAGCGCATGCGCTGCTTGCTCGACTTTTAGTAAAGGGGTAAAAAAAAGTGCTACCAGATGCTGCCATGGCCGGCCTAGACCTGGAGTGCCTCTCTCCGTGCTTCAATTCCCTCCCCCTCCCCTACCACAGATCTCGTCACCCTGCTGGCCTCATTAAGTGCATCGCGATCGCAATCACTTTCACTTTCGCACACAACTCCCGGGCTTCTCTTGCGTTTCTTCCCCCACTGTTCTTCCTTTAATTCCAACTTCAGCGTCAGCTCTTGTTTTCTTTTTCCTACCATTCCCCGTACTTCTCTTCACCTACTGCTTCTCCCTCTCACCTAATGTTTTTCCTGTGTGTGTGGCTGTGAGGGTTCTCTTCCCTCTGTAGCTAAGTTTACGTGCACCGAAGATATTCAGTGAAATTACTATGCAAGTGCACACGCAGAATGAGCGCAGTAATCTTAATTCCTCTCCAGCCCCTTTACGCATCTCCCAATATATGCCACCTGTTTCTCCTTTTTTCAGTGTTCTGCTTCCGTCCTGTCTACAATCTGCTCCCTCTCTTTTACACATTTCACACTGTTCTGCTGTCCCAACTTTGCTCCTGTTTTTGCATTCCTTTCGATCTTTTTGCACATCTCTCCTGAGCTGGTCCTCTGTCCGTCCGCCCTCCTTTTCACATTTTTTCCACTTTGTTAAACATCTCCCACTATCCTTTTCCTCGGTCTTGCACACTATCCTCTTCTCTCCAATTTCTCCTATCTGCATCCTTTCCTTCACCTTTTACCAGTCTGCTCATGTCTTGAATGTTATTCTCGCTTCTGTTCTTTCAGCTATCCTTTCCATCTCCTTTAAACGCCTCCCATCATCATGCGCCTTTCCCGTCTACACTGTTCCCCCAACAAACTACATCACCTTTAGGTAATTTCGCAACTTTAGGGCCCGAATGCCACTCTGATGGGTTTTGGAGCACCAAGTCATTAAAGGATATTGAAAAATCAAGTTGCAATGAAAAGAAGAAACTGCAGGAAGGTCATGAGTTATAGCATGGATAGGAGTGAGGCAGCACTGCCCACCACGTTACGATTCTTTGCACGGATATCATTTGCTTTCACAAATGAATGTTTCTCTGAAAATGGTACCTAGGTTTTCTCGTCTGTTCTTTTATTGAAAAGGGTTTATGTACTTTAAATAAAAAACATGCATTCACCGAGTTTATTATTGACCAAATAATTGTGTCCTTTTACTGGCTCGAGATGAATGGTTTCATTTCGGTACTCTGGTGTGGGTGCTCCCAATTAAAGGCAGCCATTTTTGTCTTTATATGGCTGTCTATCAAAGTCCACCATTTGAGCCGATTAGTATTGCCCGAAGGAAAAAAATTGACGCCGAGAAGATGGGCTTAGAGTCAGATCTGTCAAGTAGTGGGTGGGAGGTTCTAGTTTTCGCTCTTTCCAATACTTTTCTCTGAGTGTGCACTTTTACGCTCTTGTAATTGTACAAGACGTAGTTGTTTTGGTTCCTCCTGTGCTTGCTCTACACCATGCCATTGTAATGTGGTTTCATGAACTACTTCTATTCAGAAATGTTAGGAGTGAAACCACCCAGTAGGTGCACAACACATCTATTCGAACTCTATAGTGTGATGGCAGTCTTTAATATTTAATGTCCATCCTCCAAGATCTGCATTGACTGTCCCTAAAGTTTTGTGAACCATTCAGTTCAGTCTTAGCAACATAATGAGCATTTCAATGCTTTGGCCGCAAGATAAAACAAGCATTGGCATAGCCAATAGGTCTTGCATTTGGGACCTTATAAGTGCTTAGCCATGCAACAGTTTATGTTGTTGCACCAAGGATATTGTGCTGCAGAACTAAACACTTATAAGGTCCCAAAGGCGAGACCTATTGGCTATGCCAATGCTTGTTCTAATGGCTCTTTGGGTGTCTTCTTTCACCTCCACTGTAACGCATGAGGGAGTATTTATTGTATGTTATAAAAGTAGATGCTGACAAAGGTATCTAGAAAATATTTAACCTTTTTCTTTCTCTAACATCCATTTTTCAGATGCATTTGTTCATCTGTACAAAAACAAGCACAGTGAAGTCAACAGCACACTGTACAAAATTCCAAAATATTGTCTGTCAATGCATGCTGAAACAGCAATAGGCCAGTCAGTGTTGGAGGAAATATGTCAATTTCACTAAAGTCCTGCTAATTTGCAATATACAGTTACCATTGGTTTGGTGATATAACCCGTATCTTGAGCATTATTGATATACAACATGTGATAAATGATAACAGGGATGACATTTGTGGGGTGACCAGGGACTACAATGGTGATTTATTCATACACCGACGCTTCAGATAAAGTTCTTACAGCAGATATATTAACAACGTAACGCCCACACGACGTCTTCAAACTAAAAAAGAGGGTGCTGTGAGTCACAACATAGTCATATGAGGCAGTGAGCCTTAGAACAGTGTGTGGTGCACAAATTACACATCACAGAGTAGGGACTACTTTGCAGAACTGCAGGAATATGCAGCATAAATCAACTATTTAGTGAAGTAATTAGACGAGCAACACCTTTCTGGAACTCAACCGGCTGCCTACATGAGGTCTTTTATGCATGCTTCATGCAGGTTTTGAGTTTCAGGCAGTAGTTTGCTCACCCTGTACTTCAACACAACAGTACGTCATTCTGGAAACTCTCCTCATTAACAGAGGCTGTACCCTCAGAACACTCAAGAGAAGCAGGTTCATGACTCGAGATATTCAAAAACAAGCAACTTCTAGCTGTAGCCAAAAAGTGACCCTGCCAAGAAGTTTTTATTTTTTTATTTTTTTTATTTCTTTATTAAACAACCGTCAGCAGAGTACAAGTGAGCCCTTGTTCCTGTCGAAAAAATCTTTGATTTCTTCCCCCAGTTCAGCCTGGAAGACTGTATCTAAAAGGAACTCCGGGAGGAGACGCCAGAAGCGAGGGGTTACTACTGCACTGGGGGGGGGGGGGGGGGGGGAGGGGGGGGGAAGACTATCTCAGGGCACACAGGGGCGTGGTCAGAGTATGTACAAGCAAGATGAGTGACAGATTGAATCCAAGGCACCGTGCCTCGGGAACAAAGCCAGTAATCGAGCCGAGACCACATGGTGTGACCAGAGGTGTAATATGTGCCCTCCCTCCCAATGGAATGCATATACCTCCAGGCATCCACCAGCCCGTGTTCTTCCAGTATCCCCAGCAGCGTGTCATGTGCCTTAGTGTTATGGGGAGGCTGAGGGTTGGAGCGATCCGCTGCCGGGTCTACTGCTATATTAAAATCCCCCCCACATATCACATGTGTGGATCCCAGATCTAATATACGGCCCCAGAAAGTAAAGAAATATTCTGGGTTGTCATGGTTAGGGCCGTAGCTACACGCAAGGGCAACTGACTGTGTGCGTAAAGGACCCCACACTATACAACTGCGGCCAGAGAAGTCACAGTATGTGCCTCCTAGTATGAATGGTGTATTCTTTTTAAATCAGAATGACAGTACCTCTAGAATAGGTAGAGTAGGAGAAGAAATCTCGGGTCGAGGCCCATCGGGTACTAAAACTTGGGGGCCAAAGGAGGTCCAGATGGGTCTCCTGAAGCAGTGCAATGTGCACCTGGTGCCGATCTAAATATGCCAGAATCTGTCGCCGTTTACGGGGGTCACAGAGCCCCCTGACATTCCAAGTAAGCAATTTTATGCCTAGGGCCTTAGGATGTGTTGCCACAGGAAATTTACAAAAAAGGAAATGTCACGCAAGCGATTGTAAAGCAATGTGGTGCGTATCTGTGTGGTGAAAAACATGGCAAGCGTGTGCAATATGCAATGACGGTACAGTTAACAAAAAACCACCCACCCCACCAACCCCCAGCCCATAGCCTCCCTCCCCCTACACACCCATCCGCAAAGAGTATCGATGCAGGAGCAATAGAAAACAGTCATCAGCATTTGAGACCCAGCCCACCCACAACAGCACCCCAATCGTGCCGGTATACCACCTCCCACCTGAAAAAAAACAAAAAAACCGAAGAACTACATTATCCCAGAAAAACTGGCGTAGAGCCATTGAACGGCAGTACAAAAAAATCAACAAGCATTGGCATAGCCAATAGGTCTCGCCTTTGGGACCTTATAAGTGTTTAGCCATGCAACAGTTGCATAACTAAACACTTATAAGGTCCCAAAAGCGAGACCTATTGGCTATGCCAATGCTTGTTTTAATTGCTGCAATCTATTGAAGCCTCACGGAGAACCTCAAAGCGGCCGTGAAAGTGATCGCGATCAAACATCAAAGCGGCCGTGCGGCTGCGAAAGTGAAAGTAATGGCAGTAAAGCGCGACGCGCGTGCGCGCCCGCACACATGCACTGTAGGTCTAGGCTGGCCTGGTAGCACTTTTTGGAGCCCTCACAAAAGGTCTTGCCAGACCAGCGCATGCGCTGGGTCAGGCGAGACCTAAAAAGGACCAACATGCAAAGGGGAGCTCCCATAAGGGGGGGGGCGCCCAGTGAGCACAAACCCCCTCCCGTGTCCAGCAACACTATGTCACATACCAAGAGCTAAGAGGAGAAACATGTCCTCTCACCAAAGGGGAGATCAGTGGCGTGGGGAGGGGGGGGGTGCCCGGTGAAACAGTAAGTGCAACTGTCCAATATACAGAGATGTGACTGCAGCATATCCAAAAATGAGTCATGACAAACAGATCTACCCAGAGCACTTTTCTGAACAGGAACAGTCGCCAAATTCAGGAGAGTGAAAAGCATAGCATGCGTAGTGGCCTCGTGTATGGGATCATGAATCCATTGTGCGCCTCGTAGGGTCAAAGCGCAAAAAAACCAAGGACGTCAGGTGACAGAGAGGCCTCCAGCATGGTGAGAGTTCAATTGCCGGTTGGCGAGGAAGGTCTAGAGTCCGGATCGCGTTGAGGTGATCTTTTAGCCAGCTTCTTCAAGAAGTCGTCAACTTGTAGCGGATTTACACAAATGATGGGTTTACCGTCGTAAAAGATCCGGAGCTTTGCAGAGTAAAGGAGTGCATATTCAATATTAGCCTTCCGTTGCTTTTGTTTAGCAGGTAGAAATTTCCGCCGCGCCTCCTGAACTGCGAGGGTGAAATCCGGATAGACTGAAAAAGCATTGCAGAGGTTTCGTTTCGCGAGCTTTTTGTAGTGCCACATCACAGTCTCTGAAATTTAACAGTCTAGCGATAATAGGGCGAGGGGGGGCACCCAGGGGAGGGCGCGGCCCCAGGGACCGGTGGGCACGCTCCACGACCAGATGGGCTGAGAAAGAGTCTGCGCCAAAGCAGCCTTTCAGGAGACGTGCAACGTAGTCTTCCATACGACCTGTGTTGGTCGATTCGGGTATACCAACTAAGCGGATGTTGTTGCGTCGGCCGCGTGCCTCAATGTCCTCATTTTTAGCCGCAATAACCTTCAGCAACTTATCCATGGTCGTGACGCGGTCTTGAAGTTGAGATGTGGTGTCTTCCGTCTCGGAGATGCGTCATTCGGCCTCTTTGAGTTGTCCATCGTGTTTGTCGACAAGTCTGTCAAGCTGTTCTGCACCGCTAGGAGAAGCATCTTAGCTTCGTATCCGGAGGATTGCGAGGCGGTTGGACCAGATGCCATGTCGGATGGCTCAGAGTCAACAGAGGTTGAGCGTGTAGTAGCTTTCCTGAAGTCAAATGTCAACCGAGGCTGGCGGGCGTCAGTCTTCCCCATAGCCACGAGGCCCAAAGAGGGACGAAGGAGACCGCAGGATCGTGTTGGCAAGCCGCGCCGCGCGTTGCCCCCCTGCACACCGTGCGAGACCCTGGAGGAAAGACGTCTGGCTGGCTGTTCAGCTCAACCTTCCGTGTCTAGCTGAGGTGTTGTTGGCGTAGCTTCACGTATCTGTGCCGTCAGTCAGCGAGGAGCCGTGGGTCACTTATTGTGGATGGAATGGCAAAGGCCAGGACAAGAGCTACGAGCATTGGAGTAGCGGAGTCCAGGCACTGCGTGCGCTGCAGACTAAGATAATGGCTGAGGGCGTGCACAGTAGAGTTGAGACAGCGAGGGGAGGGTGGCGGGGGGGGGGCCCTGCACCAACAGAAGAGGGGATTCACAGTGGTAGCATGAAGGCTGGCAGAAGATTAATACCCACAGGTGTCAGAAGGCACAGGGGCCAGCCACACAGAGAGGACACCCTTCCAGACACACCCCACCCTCACAAAACAGCAGAAGAGTGACGGTAGAGGCCTGATGCCAGGGCGTAGACTCGATGACACTGGGGCAATCACAGCGCCCCTGGAGGCACAAAAAAGTCTCAGTGGGTGGGGGACCGATCAATGCCTCCCCTCCGCCTCACAGCAGCAACAGGCAAAGGGTGAAGCAGACGGCTGAAGCAGACCAACTTCCAGGTGGCGGTGATGCAAAGACGGCGCTGAGGGGAAATGGCAGTGTAAAGGGCCTCGCAGAGCACAAGCAGAGCGACAGCAATACTCTTCCCAGGCGCGAGGAGGTGCGGCCGGGTGCGGGAGTAGAATGCACCACGTCCTGAAAAGGCGGACTCCCGCCGCGGGTAACAGCCAACTCACACCTCCCGGAGGGGGCCGAAGCAGAGCCACCACACGCGATTTCGCAGAAAAGAGTGTGGGGGGGGTCAGATAGCTCTAGGCATGGTGCGCGGCTCACCTCCGTGAAGCGGGCAGATGAAGCAAAGACGAAGGAGGCGCAGGTCAGCGCCGAGATGTCCCGCCAAAAACCGGTGCCCAGTCGTCTCAGAGGCCGGAGCGGCCTAACACCTCGTGGAAGACCAGGGGGTCGCGTAGAGCATGCGGCCCAGCAGCAGCACCAGGGAGGACTCGCAGGCCTGTAGAGTGTTCAACACCGCAGCTCCCCAAAAAACAAAGCAGAGGCTGCGAATTTTCGCATAGGAGCTCCGGAGGATCTCAGGTGCCAGCAGCAGGTGTCATCAGGGGAAAAGGGCAGGTATAAATGCGGATTTATGATGGATTTCATCACCCGGAGTGCGGAGCCTCACAGGTGTGCGGCCATCTTGGCTGTTCGCCACCTAACGCCCCTGACCCTGCCAAGAAGTTGCAAATTTTTACACTACAACAAATGTTATGCAGATGATAATCAACTTTGCAAATGTGTTTGTAAGAAGAAAACAACTGGCAATTATGAACAGATATCAAGAGAGTAAGGCAAGGCGGGAATAGCTCAACCAAGTTAAGATTCTGCTACAAAATTAGTCCGATCATTTCAAGTCCGTTTAAGTAAAGGGATTTAAATTCCATAGAACTGATTAAAAGTTCATTTTCTCCAACCACAAACAAGAGAATAACCTGAAAATAAACCACTGTACTAAACGCAAGCATTGGCAAAGCCAATAGGTTACGCCTACACTAGAGCTATTTTCTTTGCCAATGTGTTTTAGCCATGTCGATCAGCAGTGTGGAGTGGAGAACAGTGCCATAAAGTGGATTAGCGCAGAGTGAAGTGAAGTGGCGTAGAGTGGAGTGGCACAGAGTAGAGTGAAGTGGCACACAACAGAATGGAGTGAACTGAATAGAGTGGCATGGAGTACAGTTGTGTAGAGTGCAGTGGCATAGAGAGGAGTAGACTAGAGTGCCGTGATTTGGAGACAGTGTAGAATGGACCAGAGTGCAGTAGAGTAGTTTGGCATGGCACAGAGTGGTGTGTAGTGGCATAGGCATATAGTGAAGTGGCGTAGAGCGGAACTGAGTGGAGTGATGTAGCATGACAGAGTGGGGTACAGTAGAGTGGCGATAAGTGGAGTGTCTCAGAGTGGTGCAAAGTATAGTGGCGTAAAGTGAAGTGGCGTAGAGTGGAGTAGTGTAGTGTACAGTGCAGTGGCATGATGGTGCAAAATAGAGTAGAATGGCGTATAATGCAGTGGGTTAGAGTACAGTGGTACAGAGTGGAGTGACAGAGTGCAGTGGTATACTGTAGAGTGCAGTGGCATAGAGTGGAACAGAGTTCATTGGCTTAGAGTTCAGTGACACAGATTGCAGTACTGCAGAGTACAATACAGTGGCATAGAGTGGAATGGTGCAGAGTACAGCTGCATATAGTGCAATGGCATATTGTGGTGCAGAGTACAGTAGCATACAGTGTAGTGGCAGGGAGAAGAGCTGTGTAGAGTGCAGTGGATTATAGTGGTGTAGAGTAGCGCACAGTGCAGTGGCATAGAGTGGTGCAGAGTAGATTAGAGTGGCGTAGAGTGCATTAGTGCAGAGTGGAGTACAGCGCCATAGAGTAAAGTGGTGCACAGTAGAGTGGAGAGCTGCAGCATGCAATAGCAGAGTAGAGTGATAGAAAGTAAGGTGGTGCAGAGTGCACTCGCATAGAGTGGTGCAGAGTAGAATGTCAGAGTTCAGTGGCAGTAGAGTGGAGTGGTGCTGAGTAGTGTATGAAGACCAGAGTGGTGCAGAGTACAGTGCAGTGGCATTGAGTGCTGTAGAGTATGGTGACAGAGTACAGTGGCGCAGAGTGGTGTAGAGTGCAATGGCGTAGAATGCAGGGGCACAGAGTAGAGTGGAGCAGAGTAGATTAGTGTGCCGTACAGTGCAGGGTTGTAGAGTGGCATAGACTGCAGTGGCAGAGTGCTGTGGAGTACATTGCAGTGGAGAGCAATGGAGTAGACCTGGGTTCAGTAGCCTAGAGTTCAGTTCAGTAGAGTGCAGTGGAGTAGAGTAGATTAAAGTGACGCTAAATAGAATGGCATAGAGTGCAGTAGCGTGGTGAAGTGTCGAGAAAATAGAATGCAGTGGCATTGAATGCAGTGGCCTAGAGTATAGTAACGGCTGGAAGACTTAGTATGAGGTGGGGCGATAGAATATGCCTTAGATCCAGATTTAGTGAAAGAAGTGAATAACCCCAATGTCTTTAAAAGGAATTTAAGAGGTCTCTCTTCTAGAACAAAATCTGATAAAGTCATTGCATTTTATACTATCATTTGCACATAAATCAGCCCAAAACCCATGTGTTCTGAAATGATACCAATAGAAAAAAAATAGTATCTGAAGTCGCAGAGATTCTCTATAATGCTGCCTACTGATAGTTTTTCACGCTCATGTACACCCACGGGGGGTACAATATACAGTAGATGTTTGATCCTTGACGGGTCAGGCTTTAATCAAAGGTTAGCCCACATTGCAACATATTAAATCTAATTCTCCCATTTATAACTTTGGCCATAACATGCACCACCTTGAATTGCTACAATTACCAAATATAATGCTACTCCATTTGCTTGTCTCCGAAGGAGGTAAGGCTGACCTGGCTTAGCTGGGATCTCAACTTATGATCTGCAAGTCATTGCAGATGTCAACAATGAGCATTATCTTACTGGGCCATCTTGCTTCGGATTCGCAAAAGCTTAGGGAAAAGTATGGAGAAGAAATCGAGTGTTGCTCACTGAGCTGACCACAATTTCCAACGTACAAACAACAGATACTTGAATTCGGGAATGACACAAGTCATAGTGCTGGGTGATTGAGCACCCCTGATTTACTTATGTTCGACAATCTTGGGCCCCTCCCGACCCCAATTCTCTTGTATAAAGTATAAATGCAATATTTATTGGCGGACTTTCTTACAGCAGTACAACATTCATTCAAATCATGCTCCTCCTCCTCATGTAACAATGGGGGATGCAAATGCTTTACTATTTCTCGCCCACCGAGCTCTCAGACAGTGCTTTAGCAGGACTCATTTACATTTTTCTACAAATAGGTGTCCTTTGACAGCTCTCTCGTTTGCCTCAAACCCCTTCTTCCATTTACTCCATTCCAACAATGGTTGACTAGAAGTTTTGAAGAACTTGGGAAGAGCACCCATACAGCCCATGTTGCGCAGCTAAACTTCACACCACGTCCAACAAGCAATTATGAATCTGTATACGTTTGATGTTTGACTCTCTGCCCCCACAGCAATGGCTAAAAGAAAAAAAATCTATAATAGCACACAAAGAAAAAAAGTGTGTGTGTGTGTGTGTGTGTGTGTGTGTGTGTGTGTGTGTGTGTGTGTGTGTGTGTGTGTGTGTGTGTGTGTGTGTGTGTGTGTGTGTGTGTGTGTGTGTGTGTGTGTGTGTGTGTGTGTGTGTGTGTGTGTGTGTGTGTGTGTGTGTGTGTGTGTGTGTGTGTGTGTGTGTGTGTGTGTGTGTGTGTGTGTGTGTGTGTGTGTGTGTGTGTGTGTGTGTGTGTGTGTGTGTGTGTCTGTCTGTCTGCTAAGTGAAACAACACAGTGTCATTGCTGGATGTTCAAGGTGTGCGTTAAATTGATGTGCATACAGTTAATTGTGTGCATGGTAACATTTGCCACCGAAACAGTATACTGTGACTGATATCAACTAACACACAATTAAGTTTAAGTTGCACGTTGGACTCACCGTGAGCATACCAGTTTGGCTTCATCCTCTTACGGTGCCGCCGCTCCTTACCAATGCATCCCCCTTCGCTCCCGGCTCACCTCAACCTTCCTTTGGGCCTACACTCCCGCTGCCTGCACAAGGTGCCTAGATCACTGGTGGTAATATGGGCGAGTGCGGGAGGGCACGTGTACTGGTGACAGCAGTGCTGGAAGTAGGTCCTACGCCAACTTAGCAGGACGCAACCTGTGCTTCCTTCTTGTGCGGAAGCCACGGGAATTATCCTGGATTCCGCAGTGGAGCACCACCACTCACTGTGGCTTGCTAGCTCTGCCTCACTGCTTCTGCCCTCACCTCGTGTGTCCTCCTCAAAAATCAGACTTCAGTGTAAAAGTAGGGCAGAGAAAAAGCAACATGCTTGTTCCTGCATCTCAACGACATGCAGCCAAAGTCAAGTGACCGGTTCCACTTCCAAAAATTCGAGCAAGAACTCTGCAGACCCATCAATCACCTGCTCAATAAATAGAAGCATGGGCATTACAAGACTTAAGTGCATCTTACCAGTTACAGGCGGTGTTCTCACTTGTGTGCATCAGTCTTTCTCCCTCTCTAAGTGTCCGTGCTCTGCTCAACCACCGAGGCTGCTGTCGGACAGGTTCACACCAATGCGCACCTAACTTGTGTGACGTACAGTGCAGTAGCGTAGCGTAGAGTGGTGCAGAGTAGAGTGTCGTAGAGTACACTGGCATAAAGTGCAGTGGAGTAAAGTTGTGTAGAGTGACGTACAGTGCAATGGTTAGAGTAGAGTGGTGCATAGTAGATTAGAGTGGCGTCGAGTGCAGTGGTGTAGAGTGAAGTGGCGTACAGTGCAGTGTTGCAGAGTAGAGTACAGTGGCAAATAATAGAGTGCCATAAAGTGCAGTGGTAGAGTGGTGCCGAGCAGAATGTCTGAATTCAGTGGCATAAAGTGCAGTGGTGTAGAGAAGAGATGCTCCAAAAAAAAAAAAAAAAAAAGGAGTATAGTGCCGTAGAGTGCAGTGGCGTAGAGTGGTCCAGAGCAGAGTGAAGTGGCGTAGAGTGCGGTAGCGTATAGTGGAGCAGAGCGCAGTTGTGTAGACTGCAGAGGCATAGAGTGGAGTGATATTGACTGCAGTGGTGCAGATAGAGTGTCTTAAAGTTGAGTGGTGGAGGGTAGAGTGCAGTGCCATAGAGCAGAGAGGTGCAGGGTGCAGTGGCAATGAGTGCAGTGGCACAGGGTAGAATAGAGTGGCGTAGAGTACAGTGGCATAGAGTACAGTGGTGCAGAGTAGAACTGGAGTGGAGTGCAACGGCGTAAAGTAGTGCAGAGTAGATTAGAGTGGCATAGAGTGCAGTGGCGTAAAGTGCTGTGGAATAGATTGTAGTCCAGTGGCGTAGAGTAGAGCGCAGTGGTGTATAGTAGACTGGTGCACAGTAGAGTGGCGTAGAGTAAAGTGGTGCAGAACAAAGTGGCATAGAGTGCAGTAGAGTGGTGTAGAGTTCAGTGGCATAAAGTGCAGTGGCATAGCGTGGTGTAGTGTATAGTGGCGTAGAATGAAGTGGCGCAGTGTAGACTGGTGCAGAGTAGAGTAGAGTAAAGTGCAGCAGAGTAAAGTGGGGCAGAGTAGAGCGCAGTGGTGCAGAGTGGAGTAGTGTAAAGTGCAGTGGCGCAGAGCAGAGTGGCATAGAGTAGAGTGGTGCAGTGTAGAGTACAGTGGGGTAGAGTAGAATGGTGCAGAGTGCAGTGGCATAGAGTGGAGTAGAATGCAGTGGCGTGGCGCAGAGTAGATAAGACTGGTGTAGAGTGTAGGGACGTAAAGTGCCGTGGAGTAGATTGTAGGGCAGTGGCATAGAGCAAACTGGTGCACAGTAGAGTGGCGCAGAGTGCAGTTGTAAAGTAAAGTGGTGCAGAATGGAGTGCAATGAGTGGTGCAGGGTAGAGTGGCAAAGAGTACAGTAAAGTGCAGTGGCAGAGTTGTGCAGAGTATAGTGGCATAGAGTGAAGTGGCGCAGAGTAGAGTGTCGTAAAATGCAGTGTCTTAGAGTGGTGCAGAGTTGCATAGAGTGGTGCACAGTAGAGTGGCATAGAGTGTAGTTGTGTAGAACAGAGTTGAGTAGAGTGACGTGGAGGGCAGTGGCGTAGAGTGGTGCAGAGTAGAGTGCAGTGTCGTAGAGTGCAGCAGTGTAGAGTAGAGTGGTGTAGAGTGATGTAGCATGCAGTGGGGTAGTTTAGTGCAGTGGTGAATAGTACTGGTAGGGTGATGGAAGGGAAAAGAAGCAACATGGATGGGGATGTGTGGGAGGGAAAAGAAGCTACATGCATGGGGATATGGGAGACACAAGTACTTGGTCCATGCTCCAGGGGAGAGCCAATCACAAGACATAACACTTGTAATCCAAGCCCAACAGGAGCATAGCAAACAAGAGCGACTCCGAAGCTAATAAATGATATGTTAGGGGTGGACTGTAGGCCCACTGTGTGTAAACAAAAGTCTTGCAGCGCAATACAATACAATGTTAAGAACAGCCTTGTACAGACCCCCCAAGGATTCCGCAATTTGCCAAAAAACGCAAAATCTGCACTTTTTAAAAAATTCCATTATTTTTTTAAAAAGCGCCCACAAAATATGCCAATAAAAAACCATGTCATTCTCCCTCTCTTTACTAACTCTGTGCGGCCGTTAAGTCAGTAAAGGGAGGTTGAGCAATAGGCCAGCAGGCAGCAGAGGTGTTAAATTCCTCTGACGCCTGCCTTTGAAATGCACAGAGCCCCCTCTCGTGCAATTAGCCAGCAGCCCGCCTGACACGTGTATGTTCACCCTGCAGACTCTGCAGACCCTTGAAATGCTCTCCTGAACCCCACCCTCTACTGCACTCCTATCCCTATACCCGCTCTCGTCTCCAATCTACCCCTAACCTCCCCATGTTTAGATTTATTTTTTATATACCTTCAAGCTTCTCTACCACTCCCTCCTCCTGCCTGCTCACCACACCCCCACCCACAATGCCCTTCCCCCGCCCCTGCTTCCCTGCATGCACTGGTTTTCTGATGCCAAAAAGAGATTGTGTCATATTGTATTCTACTCTCTTTGGCATCAGACACCCCCCAGTTCCAGACGCAGTGCTGCTGGAGACTTTGCAACGTTACAGACTGACTTAGCACACTCCACTGCATGGACAGAGCACAGACCTCCAGTATTATTGGGACAGGCACATTTTTTGCCCACTGTCAAAAATACCACAAATTGAGGTTTTGGGAACACATTTTGGTTCTTTTTTGGCTGCAAAATATGCCAATCAAGGTCAGAAAATCCAGGGGGGTGGGGGTTCTGCTTATATCACTGACAGCAAATATAAAATGAAAAGCATTTTAAGCCATCTCTTACCCAAGTGTAAGAAACAGCCCTGGTACCATAAGTTCTGGGGCGGGTACTGCTCAAAGAGGAATTGAGCTATGCAATCTCTGTTAATTTCAATATTTCACCTCTGCCAACCATCACAAGATTTGACATATTGCTAGTTTATTCTGTTTCAATGTTCTCATACTTGCAGATTTTCTTCAGTTCCTTCATTTTCTCAGGATTCAGCTGCGGCTCTCCAGATGTGGTAAGTTCTTCCACCAATTCAGAAAGTTTCTGATCCATCTCTGGTTTGGTAATGGAGAAAAGTCGGATTAATATCTTGTCTTGCGAGGCATATATCTGAAACAGTTCTATTTAAATTCACTTTTGAGGACATACCTAGAACTCATAAACAAGGATGCAACATTCTGCTCTTCTAAAGGGAGACGTACTTTTTGGACTTAGCTATAGAAATTTAGTGATTTTGCTCTACAAACATAGAGAGATCTACCTATTTAGACTCAATTTCAGTATTTGAGTGGGCGTGCCCTGCAAAAGTAGATGTTGGTCTTCAAAAACATAGGTTTTCGACCTTCAAAAACTGAAAATCTCCGTCCTCTTTAAATCATGAACAGATCATTCATGCCAAACTGACATAATCTTGGCTATTCACAGAGGTAATTTACACTTGTGAGTAAGTTACACATGTACGTTTACTCTCACACTTTTGAGTAACTTTACTACTTTTGACTATTCACCATTTAGGAAAGCAAAGTTGATTCAAAGTTAAACGGGGGTTGAGCTAAATTTACGATTGTAAGGCACAAGTTTCAAAAAGGACCAGTAGTAAGTCCAGCACCACACATGCCTAATTACCTATACCACAACACCATCCCATAGGAAATAATAAAGGCGTGGACTTAAAATTGAAACCCGCTGAAAATATTGATAAATTATATTCAGTCAGTGATAACTTTATTTCGGTCATAAGACCATAAAAGTACACATAAGTACATCAGCAAATACAATAAAACAATAAATAAGCATAAAAGTTTAAAAGAGGAATTAAACTAGAAGTTATCAGTGAAAGAGGAATAAGTACAAAATTTAATTTAGAAAAATTTGTCTCCTACGCCACATGCTATATAGATAGCGAGATACTGCAAAGACAATAGGGGGGTGGGTGTCATAAGCTAAAGACCTACAAGCCTGCATAAAATGGTGAAATCCCAAGTTCATGCAAATGGGAATCAACCAACGTTTTCTGATTACATAGTAGGCAGGACAGAAGAACAACACATGTGCAACAGTCTCCGTTTTATAATTACATGCAGGGCAAATTTCCTGGTTCTGCGTCTGCCACTTAGATGAGAAGGACCTAACCGGTAGGGTACCATGTCTTAACTGAATGTATAGTTTTCGGGCAAGCGGGGGTTCAATTTGGTCCATAAATTCCTCAAGTTTTGGGTCTGGTTTAACTATGAGGAACTCTGAAGTCAACCTACCCACCGCTGTAGAACTCAAAAGTGATTGAGAATTCTGTATACATATCAGGGAGAGGAGTTCTTTCTTCGATAGCCCAGAACAGTAGGTTTCCGGGGTTACCCACAGTTCCGGAAGTCCTAGACAAATACTAACTGCGTTAATATGCTGGAGCAAATGAATCTTTTTATGTTTAAGGACAGGCCAAATCTCAGCAAATTCTGCTCTGTATGAGGCCAGTTCAGGGACTGACCACAACCTCTTCCAATACAAGATTGGTCTGGCACTTATGATCTCCTCTATTGGGACTAAACCAAGGTCAAATCTAAGGGGGATCAAAGGCGTGCTAGAAGGGAGCCCTACAAGAGTTCTTAAAAAGGACTGCTCAGCCTTTTTGAGGGTCCCTATCTGCTTATGTCCCCAAAGTTCAGCCCCATAGATTGCAGCCACTCTGGCCTGCCGACAGTAAATCTCCAAAGCAGGGGACACTGGTTCGTAAGTTGATTTTTTAAAAACTTTGTTTAGACCCCCCACCAACTGAGAGAGCTTGAGTGTCGACTTAGCAATCTGCGCATTCCAGTTAAAGTTCTCAGTTAAAGTAATGCCCAAATAAACGAAGGTTTTAACCCTTTCAAGTGGAGTGCCAAATAGAACTGGATTTGGGCGCACCCGCTTCGGGGGGTTGAAAATCATAAATTTTGTTTTCCCCAGATTGATTTCCAATCCCCGCAGCTCGCAGAACTTCACAAAACCATCCAGTGTATTTTGAATGCCCGATGATGTTCTAGACAGCAACAAAGTGTCGTCTGCAAACATCAGAGCGGGCACTCGACCTGTAGCCAATTTAGGGGCATCATTGTTTACCACACAATTCAGATGGTCCACAAGACCATTAATATAGAGGCTGAATATTAACTTACTTCCACTTTTCATGTGAGCAAGGCCAGACTTGGCTGAAACGAGTTATGGTAGACAAGTTTCAATAATACAACTCTGTGCACATGAAACGGAGTCTCTTCTCTGCCCGTCTTCGACTGATCTGAGTGGGCTGCCAGGAATATATATATATATATATATATATATATATATATATATATATATATATATATATATATATATATATATATATATCCACATTAAACAGGAACCCACTTTGGAATCAAGCCACACGGAGGTAAATTATGCTCGAATATCTTTAATGACAGCTTGCCAACAGGAACACTTCATGAAAACGACATCAATTCTCGTGCCAGACGCGTTTCAGGAACCTAATCCTTTCTTCAGTGGCATTATGGAAGACAAGAGGAAAAGCGTTTTTGGTTGCAAACTAATCCAATTTCTCGCACCTGCCCCGATGGGCGTGGCCTCACGGCATTCTGGGCGATGAAGTCCACACCATTGCTACCCCAGTGGGTGCGTTTTCTCAAGTCCAAATAAATCCTTTTAGTGATGCATAAATTCTTGAAGGTACCTGCTCCGCTTTCCAACTGCCAAGTGAGCCTTAAACTGACATCTTCCTATTAAGGCGTCAGCTTGCCTCCGTCCCGTTAGTTGCAGCACCAATTTGGACTTGAGAAAACGCATTGCCCAGAATGCCGTGAGGCCACGCCCATCGGGGCAGGTGCGAGAAATTGGATTAGTTTGCAACCAAAAACGCTTTTCCTCTTGTCTTCCATAATGCCACTGAAGAAAGGATTAGGTTCCTGAAACGCGTCTGGCACGACAATTGATGTCGTCTTCATGAAGTGTTCCTGTTGGCAAGCTGTCATTAAAGATATTCGAGCACAATTAACCTCCGTGTGGCTTGATTCCAAAGTGGGTTCCTGTTTAATGTGGATATATATATCATCCAAAAAAGCTCCAAAGGGAAGGCCTCAAAGGCGGTGTAAGAGCACCTTGGATAGCAACACTCGGTATGCAAAATATAGTCAGTCCCAACACAAAAAAGTTAAGTTTCCAAAAAGTGAAGGTAAGAGTGCACAAAATCAAAAAGCTAATTGCTCATACAACACCCATGGCACGTTCCTACCCTTTCCCTCTCCATGTTATGGGCACACTGAGAACTTCTTTCTATGCTTTGGTTCTTTTGGAATCTTTATGTTTTTTTGTGATGCGGAGTGACCAAAACTGTGGTGACGTTTTTAGTATTGAGGAAGTGAGGGAGGTGGTTACAGATTTGATATCTCTTGCAAGGGGCAATTCGATTTTTCTTGATATATTTAGATATTCTGCTATTATCTGAATTCAGACATCACTAGGATTGCACCCCCTGATGTTTATTTCTCCCCTTGGGTCTTACCCTCACTAACCCACTTGGGCATTATACTAAGTTGCTTATACATTTGTTTATGAATTTTCCTTAAAGTTGAGGGGGCCTAACTTGACAATGAGGAGGACCATTATGTGAGATAGTATATATAATATAACATGGACATGCAACACTTTATTTTTAATGTTGTTGGTTATTAAAAGGGGGAAGGAAAACAAGATAGAAAAACGGCCAAGTACTGTATATTGATACTTGAATCAGGTTATTCACTGATTTTCTCACATCTCATTGCACTGCCATATATGAATATAATACATTATTTTGGTTTACATTTTCATGATATTGTCCATATGGATATAATGTTACACAATATATTTATGTGATGTTTTGGGATCTGATGATATAGACAGATATGTGCAATGTAGGTATCCGCTTGTTTGTACAAAGTTTTGTAGCCATTTCAATATGGCACCTGTAGCAAAGTGCCCCTTTTTTTCATGGTTCCCCCCACTTTGTGCCAGACACATGATGCACTTTATCTTGGTTAGCCCTGGGTCCTTGCCAATCAGGTTCCCAGGGCCTGTGTTCTTTCCTCAAACCTGTACACTTGTACCCACAATTGGCACATCTCTGGCCACAGGTAAGCCCCTGGTAAAAGGTACCATGGGTACCAAGGGCACGGTGAACAGGCAAGGCCACTAAGGGCTGCAGCACCTATTGTGCCACCCCTAGAGGCCTTGCACCTTCACATCCACACACTGCCATTGCAGGCTGCATGTTTTGGTGCAGAGAAAACTGAAAAGTCGACATGGGACGCATCCCTGTGTGCCATGCCTGCAACCCACTGCCTGGGGCTTAGGTAAGTCACCCCTCTAGCAGGGTGCATTAGTACTCAGGTGAGGGTACAGTGTCATGAGCCCTGTACCCCTACAATGTCCAAGTCCATTCTTAGACATTGTAAGTGTAATAAAGCCGTAAAGAGTATATGGTCTGGGAGCTGGTCATTACAGAGTCCACAGCTCCATAATGGCTTTACTAAAACCTGGGAAGTTTGGTAGCAAACTTCTCAGCACATTAAACCCACACTGATGCCATTGTCTGATTTAATGTAAAATGCACTTGAAGGGCTTCTTAGAGATGCCCCCTGAAAAACAACCAGCCCTGGTGTGGTTCCCGAGTACTCAAAAACTAAAACAGTTCAAAAAATGAGGGTTCAAGGGACAAAATTTAAAGACCACTACGAATTATATCCCCTAACAAACTCGTTCTCTACCAAAAAATCCTAGGGTCTAATCACATATCACTAGTAAATGTGAGACTAAAATACTCCCTAAGTAAGGATGTATCTGTAAACAACAATAGAGGAGTGCTCATGGGGTCATCTAAGGGCAGATCCCTTTCTCTAAAGATTATGAATAATTTTAATCAAATGCATATTTCAATAAAGACTTAGAAATATTTAATAAAGTTGTCTGTGGCTCTTTTTTTTTTTTTACACAGTTTAAGGAAAAATAAAAGAAAGCGTTGTACTGTTTAATTTTACACCCCCAAAATACGCAGTTGCTTGCATTATATGTGATAAATGTTTAACACAAAATTCAACTTGCCCCTAGGTGGCACTGCAATCCCAACCATGCAGCAAAAGCTGTGGCCCAGGAAATGCTTATGAAAGATAGGATAAGTTCTCCTGGGGTTATGGTTTCAATAACCCAGGAGACTTAAAAAACATTTCTGGTCTTTCTGGGGAGATGTAGAACTCCCTACAGACCCCACACAACAGTAAAAAAAATAACGGTGATGTCCCTGCCCCTTCTAGGGCCATATCCAAAAACAAAATATATGTAAATAGTCCACCCAGGGCATTATGGGGCAAACCTTCAAGGAGCAGTGAGTAATACATTTGCTTTTCTTGTTTTTCTGGGTGTCCCAGTGACACCCAGGACACCAATTTTTTTTAAGGGCCAGCGGTGGGGGGAGCCCAAGCGCCCCTGTGGCCCTGCAGGTTTCACAGGGCCAAGCAGGAGCCGGCATAGTTTTTTTCTTTTATCCACGGGGTGCCCACACCATTATTATGTTTGGGGACCACGTGGGAGCCCTAGGGCCCCCACTGCATTTTAATTTCTTTTTTTAACTATATAGTGGCATGACTAGGTGCCCACCTGGACCACACCACAACTAGTCCCAGCATTTTTTTTTTTTTTTTTTTTTTAAGTGGGATACCCACATGGAACACCCCACAGCTAGTCCCTCGTTAGGGGCTGCCTGAGGGGGACGCCCAGGCCCCCCACATTCCTGCAGTCTCCCTTGTTTTCATTCAAATAAGAATCCAGCCTGTTAATTTTAGTTGTGTAATGATTTACCAGTTACAGAAATCTTGAGAAATGGGGTAGGTAGCATCTGTGCATTTAGGCTTACGGAATTTTGTATTTTATACAATTCTTTATTAGCACACTTTACATTGGAGAATCGGTTGGAATAGTACTGTTTTTTTGCCTTTTTGATTGTAGAAATATTTTGTTGTGTCTGTGCAGGCATATCTTGAGGTTCGTTTGCTTTGAGCCAGTTGCGTTGAAGTTTAGCAATTTGTTTTTTGATATCTTATTATTCTGCATTTATCCAAGGGGCATGTTTTCTTTGTTATGCATATATGTTTTCAGTGGGATTAGGAGATCAAAAGCCTTCTTGAGATATCCTTCAAATTTAGCTTGTTCCAAGGTCAAGATTAATTGAGGGCAGGATGATTTTAGTCGGGGTGAGTGTACCTGTTTTGTGTAGGAAGGCAACGAGGAAGTGGTCCAACCAAGTAACTGTGTAAGAATGCCCAGCCAACTAGATTTACTTCGAAGAGTCGGAAAGTCATGGTGTATATAAGCTATATTTTGTACACCCGAAAGAGTTCAATATACCCACTGCGCGACCAATATTGAAATAAACAAGCATTTAAAAATAACTAAGCAGAAGCATTTGTGTACCATATTCTTAAGTAATGAAGGAATAAAATTATTCAGTTTGAATCCTACTAATATTTCCGTCATAAGTAGAAGCCGGGTGTTATACACCTAAAGCGCCATTCTCATACTTCATGTATGAGAATTGCGCTTTATGTGTAATAACATATGGCCTTTTCATAGCCCTGCAAAGCCCTGCGTCATATCAAGTTGGTCTTTAAAGTAGACTGGCCCCAGCAGAACAGCGGCAAACAACCTTTTGGCGTTCATAAGTCCAGCTCCAACTACACCAGCAGACGGGACTGCAAGGGCACCATACATCCGCATCAGGCAACACCAAAAGAGCAACTCTTCAACGCTGAACTTTAGTTACCTTACTGTACAGCAGGTCTATTCCAGGTGAGCAGCTTCACTACAGGAAAATCCAGCTGCATTGCACGCCCGGGCAAAGCGCTCCGTCTACGTTTACTCACCTGCCTTCTTCGGACAACCCAATCGCTCTGAGGAGTGAAATCATGGGCTGCCCTGTGTCTCGCTGCTGTCACCAAGCACCTCCTAATCAGGAGGAAGCCTAAAACCCACCACCAGCCCACATCGCGAGCAATGTCTGTAAATCAGTCACAACAACGGAATAGTAGGAATAAGAAAAGCGTCTCTTTATAAAAATCGGCCAGATTCGGCGGCCATGTTGAAGTGGCTAATTTCTTACATAACATGGGTGGCTACGTCCTCAATGCGCAATAAATATGTATTCTATTTTTTCAACATAACCCTTTTTTAAAAACGTATTTGAAAGTGGATTACTAAAGCACAATTTAACATTCAGTTAGAATTAATTATTTATTTATAGAAAATACCATTTACAAAAACTACATTTCTGCACGTTCATAAGATTTCCAGTGGCAGAGTCGCAACGGACCTTATCCGTTTGTATTACTTTTATATCTGTTAATCAGTTCCAATGAAGCGAGGTCACATACAGCGCAAAGTGCCGAAAATGTTGCTACAAAGTGGGTTTGTGCCACAAAGAAGCTAACCTATGATAAGAATTGGAGGCGGTTCTACCGAGAAAGTAAACATAAAGAAAGGACACAATAGCATGAGGCTACGGGTTGCCGAGCATCTCCTGCAGCCATTTTACAGTGTGCCGTGTAACACGGGAATAAGGAAAATTGGTAAGTGAATCCTTCCCATTAAATTGGTACCAACTGTATAATCTGACATTAGGTTTTCCAAACGTCAATAAATTGTTGCTCAAATTAGGGGTGACAATGTATTCAACTATGCTGGGTGCAGTCGTCACAGGAATACTGAAAAAGTAATCCTTAACAACTAAGAAATGATCTCCAGTGGGTTTGAGCTACAGTCTTCCATTGCTGGACCAAGAGACACATTTGTAGTGGCCCAGGGCCACAGTCCTTGCAAGCCTATGACTGATCTGACAGGCGTCAATCATCTTAGTGCCAATATCGACAACACTCTCCCCAGCACACATACAGCAATCTCCTGATGAAACAAACAGACAAGACACCTTTTTCGTGGAGAGAATTGCTGCAGGTTTATTTGCATACCAAAATATGCCAACATGGTGGGTTAGCTTACGGGCGATCCATGGGCAGGCAGCCCCTCTGCCGCCTGCCCACCTGAAGAGCCAAATTGCACAGTGGCACTAGTCAATCGGTGCTTACCAATTTTGGGGGAGGGTTTACCCCTCCCACCTGTTGACCGCCAGTCCACCCATCTACTCACGCCCCCTAAGGTGGGGTGGAGCGTTCCAGGTAGCCCCCGGTTGCTCAGGTTTACAACCGCCCGAAGGACTAGCGGGGCGCCGTCGCTCCTCCAGGGTCCACCGCGAGGACTTCCTGAGGATATTTGGCATTTGCACCCTTGTTGTGCTCCTGAATAGGGTACCCCTGTGTACCTTTCAGCCTCTGGATCGCCCTGTAACTCCGCAACAGCTCTGGGTGTGGCCACCGTTACAACCAGGGACCCCACCAAGGCAGGCATTCTTACCTACATCCTGCTGATTCCAGGGCCTCTCCCAGGTCCAACAAAAACAAGTCCATGCCCACTCTTAACAGGTGAATCCCATCTTCTTCAAAACACCCTGTGGGCTTGGCATGCAGCAAACCATGCCTGATAAAGCCCAAACCCCTCTGCTCAGTGAATTTGCACATGGCACTGTTAACTCTCCTGTGCGAGATTTCCACGGCTTCCCCTGACCGGGCCCATCGCCACACTAAACGTAGGGTCCTCTCTGACCACCATAACTCACATGCCCCCAATTGCTTGCTTAATTTACACCTGGAGGAAATCATTCCTTACAGTAGTGCCCTCCTACCCAGGAACGTCAAATCAATGCCTCCCAGTTGTATGACCAAAATGTTGGGAGGGGAGACACCCTAGCCTGTGCCACAGCTTCTACATCAAGCTGTTCCACCGCATGCCTGGGACCCCCAACCAAATTAACTCAGTGGTGGAAATACCAATGCCTCCATTCCCATGCCACTCTCAAGACGCTCGAGAGGCCATTCACTCAGATCTTTGATCCTGGCAATATAAGGAAATGCTAGGTTGCCAGACACATATATTGAAGCACTGCACACCATTCTTTACCACTACTCAAGATAGCACATAATTTCACACAATAACACTGCACCTCACCAAACATCTGATGCATCACAGGGTTACTTTCGGTATACTCAAAATTCCCACTGTACATAATTCATTTAACCTGTCCTCCGGCCACTCCCCTGAGTGGCTTATGGACGGAAGTACCGTTAAAACATTTGGATTCCCATCGTCCCGCCTGCATGAGGCGCTCCGCTTACATGCCCGCCCTGAAAGCTGCAGTCGCTGCCCCTATCCAGAAAGAGTGACTGCAAAGGCGCTTGCCAGGACCCGCATTGCCTGACATTGTAAAGCATGCCTACATTACCTGCTCAACCTGAAATTTGGTGAGGGGCGACTGCCAGCATGAATCACTAAATAACCCTCTCCTGAAGGGCGAAGGGCCAGGCCTCCTTAGAGCCGCAGCACACCCATATATGTTAGTAAATAACTAGGGCTATCTGCCTTCGCTTGAATAATGGACAAGCCAACTTTTCTTGATTCATTGTAGCCTTTTAGTGCCTTAATACCTTGTTTCTCCAACATGGGACAGCCGCACCCTATTAGATGTCACCTTCCTAAACTGGCCTAGCTGGACTGGCTATCCGTGCAGTGGGTGTTTGTAACTGAAGCAACCTGTAACATGGACCCGGGTCCAGTGTGCAACTGCTTTGCTGAGTTGGCCCAGACATTTGCCCAGTCCATTTTGATTGCTGAACCATGGCGAACACTTGGCTGGTTAGAGGGAATATTTGTATTGTGCCCACCATTGCAATCACTGCACCCTTTTTGGAGTGACCCTTACACAGCCCACCAGGGTTATTTACAGTAGCCCGATCCCAGGTACCCCTACCTGCTGACCAACTGTGACCCTTGGTGCCTCAAAAAGCAAAAGCCCTAGTTCACTAGATTCCCATTATAATGTTTTGGCGCAGCCCACCTTATGTGGGTCCGCTGGGTCCCCTCTGCCTCCCTGCAAGTAACCTTGTTACTTAGTACAGCTCCCTTACTGTGCTTGCCTGACTCAAGGACAATTGGCAAAACATGCCGCCCTGCAGCTTGGTGAAGGGTATGTTTGAGCCAAACGTATCCTGGTCTGTGTTTTCAGCATTTATCCTTATGGAGGCTCCCGTTCGTTTGGAGTGTTTCAGTGTCCTGGCAAGGCATACCCAATAGTCTGTTCAACATTGGAGACTATCCCTCTATGATGTGTACAGGTTCAACTAATCGATGGGCTCAGCAATATGTGACTTTAAGCAAGGGAGTCTTCGCGTACTCACCGTGAATCCCTCCTTTCCTACAGGAATTATGCCTGTGTAGTTTATCTGTGGTGTTTTCCCCACAGGCTTCCAAGGCTGCTTACTGATAAACCATGTGTGCAGCTGCTGACGTTAGAGATGGCAATCTACTTGTTGCCTCTTGACTTATATACTGCCGCCTAATGTGCTACGTTGTAAGTGCTGAAGTACCTTTTACGACACTTCACCTTGGGAAGATACAATGATACGGCATTGGTGATGAGAATCGTCATAAGCACCAACTTACATGGACAACCTCCCATAGAGAATGTCTCTACCCAGCCGTAAGCCCAGAGATACACATGCAGTAAACCCACGGATACACCTTGGAGGTATGTTAACCTGCCACAACATCTGCTTCTCCCTGCTCCTGAAGTGGGAGCCTGTTTCCTGGGGGTACCGCCCCTCCGCCCCTGAAACTCTCAATAAATTATCTGGCTGACGCTGTGACTCAATGCGCTATATTTGTTTTCCCAGGCCTGTTGAAAGTAAAATTGTATTCCTTTATTCAGAGTTGTGGTGAACTTGAGGTGGGAGGGGTACTAATATCTTCCCTTGTAGTACCGGCCTTATTGTCTTAACCACATTTTGGTACACCTGCTGCTGAAACTGGTCCTTCAGATCTCTAACTCTATCCCATTGCAGCATGAACCTGTGGCTTTGCATATGAAAACTGTATGTATGTACCAAACAAGACACGTATTTGGTCGCGCAGTAACCCTGAAAGGTCTGCTGGCTCTAAATCACAGAACTCTGTTGATATTGACTTCCTGGAGTCCTATTATCGCCCTCAGGGGCTGGAAGGCTAGGTGAACCTGCTGGGAGCTGCACCTGTGACCATGTGTAAAAGCAGTCCCCTACCGGGGGTGCAATAGTCCTAAAGCTTCCATCTTTCTAAATCAAGGACTGCCCACACTTGCAGAGCTCAAACCCTCTCGAGTCATAATTGATTGCACTGTCAAGGTAGCCTAAGTGATTGCTCCCTTGAGTCCTGTATGGGGCCTACTTCTCACTTAAAGGAGATGATGCCCGATAGAACTGGCGGCTACTAATGTTACTCCCGCCTGCAAATACTAGGCTCGGAAAAGGAACACTTGCTCATGACCACTCGGTTCTGGCCTGGCCTTCCTATAAGCCAGGATATACAGAGCGATAAAGGCTCTACTCGGTCCTAATGTCCGGACAGACATAACAAACCCGTAAAGACAAGATGAGGCATGCTAGCCTGCTCCAAACTCTGCGGAAAAAACCAAATGTGCAAGCTTGCACAAACATCCGGAAACGCATGCCAACCAACAATCCAACTCCAGCACTTGGGGATAATGTAGCCACTCCATGGCCTGAATACTAACCAGGTTAAATTATGGATGGTATCGAAGGACCCCTCTATCGGCGCATGCTTGCCACACTTTCAACTGTATCACCCTAGTCACTAAAACAATGCTGGGTAGCATGCAAAGCTAAGCTCACACAGAACTTGCATGCCTGTGCGAGCAGACCAAGCACTCATCGCTCCCCAAACCATCCGAACGGTCGATGAAAACCCTCGGCTGTTGTGCCCCTTTTGCCCCACCCAGCTTAAAACAGCTGGACATGACCCCGTTTCAAGGTTAGGATACTAGTCAGACCCCCCCAGGATATTGCGGCATGGATTAGCAAATTTAGCGGCACAAACATGGAAATTTAGCATCACAAATATGGAAATTTAGCGGCATTTTTGCAGCACTTTATTTTACTCATAATCATTCTTTGTCAGCCTGAAATCAATGGAAACTGTTTTAGTAGAGTATTCCACTTGTAATAGGCATGTTTAAAGTATCTGCAGCTCTACGGAAGCACAGCTCTAGTCCTAACCTTGTGGGAGTGTACTGTATTTCTCCCTTGGATGTTCTAGTGCCCATGTATGCATCGTGTCGGGCACCGCTGCCTCTGGATCTGAGAGGCAGTACACCTCTTCCTCAGGCACCCTCTTTTGCAAATTTTTTAACTAGTGCTATGGGGCCCTCAACCATGAGATCAGTAATGTTGAGGAAAGCCTAGGTGCCACCAAACAGGTTTTGCTGGAAGATAAGCAGGCTCTACCAGCATCAGAAGTCGCCGGCCCCAGTACTGAATCAAGTAACCTGAGTTGATTAAATACATCTGGGTCCTCTTGATGGAGGTGAGTTAATCCTTGTATTACACATGAACTTGTAACTATTGATTCAGATCCAGATAATGCTGTGAAGCCTTTGACTGATTTTTCTCAGTTCCCACCCAGGGAAAAGTAAAAAAGGACTCTTTGCGTACTGTGCACCGTAAGGATAAAGTGCTGCCTAATCCAGTTGGCAGTCCAGTGTATGCCACTACTGCTCTAGTGAATTTGGAGGTTAGGTCAGTTTCAACATCACAAACGCTGTACATACCCAGCACTCAAGAGACAATGTGACTCATTCATGGGTAGACTAAAAGCAATTGAGTGTGCCATTTTGACTTGCCCACCTCTGATCACCTACCCACGTCAATTTGAAGAATTGAGGGTGCCACTGATGCCCCCCAATCTTGTGGAACCATACAGCCAGCGCCTTGATTCAGATAGCTGTATTTCCAAGGAAACTAATACTGTAACATTTGTCCCTCAAGCTAATTCTGCTAGTCTTCCTGTACTGTCTTTCTGACTCTGGATGCACAGGGTGCACTGTCACCATGGGCTGTTCCCATCCGAAAAGGCTGCTGCAGATTTGGAACCGTGTTAGGCAGCAATCACGTGTTATTAATTCATCTCAGGAGCATGTCAAAGAAGCAACATTAATTTCGAATATAACCTACCCCAAGATCCACAAGTACTTGCTAACACAAGCCTGCGCAGCAATGTAAAGCAGCTCTGTGTTTACTGAATGAGTCACGCTTCCTGCTTCGATGGCTTGATGGCTTCTGAATGAATCACAGCTCACAACCCCCTCAGCTGAGACTCGCCTGGGCGGCCCTCTTGAAAGTGGTGTAAAGGACTCAACTATATCACGGATGCCTTTTTGCAGACACATGCCATAAAAAACAATGGCAAATGCACGCACCAATGATGTGCAAAACAAGAGTATGTGCCCGTGGGCATGCTGCACACCAGGCCTGTAGTAATCTAATGTTTGCATGCAAGCCTGGTGTGCTTGAAGCCGGCTATTAAAAGATTCCTCCCATTATGCATTCACCAGGGCAGCAATGGTTTTATTGAGCCAGTCAGCAAGAATACGTGTATTTCGGAACTATCAATCCACTGAACGTGGAGTGTGCTTGCAAATGAAGGATTTTATGCCTGCTTCAGCGTATTTGTGCCACTGTGCAGAGGCACAACTAGAGCCAAATTTCGGGGGGGGGGGCAATAGGCAGAGTGGAGGTGCAGGGGGCTCTAAGAAGGGGTGAAAACAGAACAAACCCTAGTTAACAAGTGAATGGTCTTTTAAAGACCTGTGAAGTAGTCGGGTGCGGCTGCCTTAAGACGGTCGCCAGCCCGGTAAGCTGTCTCAGCCCGGGCTGACACACATAACGGGGGAGGGAGGGGAGCTGAAGCCCTTTGAGCCAGCCACTGTGGGTAAGACATACATGCCTGCCCCCGCATCCATGTATCGACAGCTTTTCAGTGTCACTCAGGATTCATAAATCTATATCTAAGATGAAATTCGTATGCACCTTTCAGTGTTTTGGCGCATTTTCTAAATTTCGCGGGCAGTTTTGTAAAAATCACGGCATTTCTACAAAACTGCCGATTTCGCAATTGTTGGGCAAACCGCGAAATCCTGGAGGGTCTGACTAGTCAAGGGCATGTCGGAGGTGAGGCATGTCAGGGTGGCCAATCCTCCCTTCAGATCGAAACAAAGTATTGATTAACAAGCCTGCTCATCTTATTGCAGAAATCGTTCCCACATGCTGGCCCGGGTGTACCTTAAGGGGTAATTATCAGGCAGCGTCATCCAATGTGCCAATTGCACGCTTAAAAGTACTTATTAAAGCCACCCGCTGCGTTACTGGTTCTGGCACGAACCTAGATGCTCTTGGCATTGGATAAAAACATATCAGCTTTTATTCCCGTCAATTAGCTCATCCCATGAGCAATGGTATGGCTAACTCGTACAGATAACACACCAGATACCACTTTGTGAGATGGCATGACCAGCCTGCACCAAATCAAATGTGCCACCTGCAGGTTTAAAGATTATTTTGTCGTGCCACCCCGTGGCCTAATAGTTCTGACCTGAACCCTTGCTCTGTCTTTGTCATTGGCTTACAACATTTCAGCTGACGTCTGTGTTTAGCATAGCGTGCCGCATGGTTCAGCCTCTTCTATCATTGCCTCCCTATATATGATCCACCCATAACCTTACCCCTCCAGCAAGCCTAGATGTTGTGAGTCATTCTGCAGGTCTCATGTTATGTTTATGTTTTCCCTAAACCTGCCTCTAATTCACATGCTGGGTACAGCAGTGGGCCCTGCCAATGAATGATTACTTATTTAGGAGGCAAAAGGACATGTGGTAAGGCCCAGGGTATCTGTGACCTTCCAACTGGCCAGAAGCTGACTTTCAATGACAGACCAAATCATGTTGAACCCATGGTCACTCGTTTGTGCTGGAGTGTCTACATAGAACCTTGACGCCTGGTGACCTAGAGTTCCCAGTGCTAGCCATGTTGCACTGAATTGGTTGCCGACCATCAGGAGCCCCTACTGACAAAAGGGCGCACCGGAGCGTGCAGCTCTCCAACTGTGCAGCACTGCTGAATGGAAGATCCCTAACACCGATGGTAGAAACGAACAATGCCTACTTTATTCTCATTTAAGTATGCTAGAAAACACTCCTTACCCCATCCCTGTGGACTAACTGTAGAACCTTCCTGACTGGTGCCGCATCTGTGCACCCTTGAGTGCATGGGGGGGGGATTAATAGTGATCACCCCTTTCATTCCATAGGTAAACTCACATTTACTTTGAAGATGATTATCCCTGATTTTCCACTGCAGCCAACCATAGGTTAGGCATGTTTAACGTAGCCGTATAGATGGTTTGTCAGTTTCTACTCATCTGTCAGTGTTCAATTTGAAAGGAATGTTGTTCCCAAAGCTTTGCACAATTAAACACTGGCGGCAAACTCCCCAGGCTGTCTACTACTAATGACCAACCAGGTTAAATACGAAGGAATACCCAAAGGCCCCATCCGCATAAATACCAATCATAGAAACATCACAACTACTAACCCTGATACTTGTGCAAGTGTGGCACTGTTAGAACTGGGGTCACCAATTCCGACGTGGTAGCTTGGCGCGGGGTAGGAAGGCACCAGAAGGCAATGTGTAAAGCGGTTGTGCAGCACTCACTCACCCGGACTCAGTAATGCGCACACAATGAAGGACACCACACCAAGTTGTTTGGTAAAAACAAGATTCTTTATCTATTTCAAGTCGTGGTGAACCAATTCATTTCAGGAATAAGGCAGATAATTTCAAGGCAACACTAAGTTCATTAGAGTCAACAGATCAGTGAATCTCAAGAAAGCAATTAATTCATTCGGGTAAATAGAGCAGAAAATCTTAGGGCAACTTTGAATTCATTTTGGTACAAAACAGGCATAAATTCATTCAAGGAGATAGTAGCAACCATTTCATGACAACAGGTAATTCCGTTTAGCCCCGCAACAGATGCAAATTCATTTAGGATCATCAGAGCGTGCATGTTACATCAAAACATCCCCTAGGTAGAGAGGAAATAAATGCAACCTTTCTGGGATGTTATCAATCCAGGCGACATCACTTTTGGGGGCCTCTTCAATGAGGCAACACTCATGGTACACAGACTCAGGTTTTTCAGACCCAGAATCCCCTATGGCCCCTTCGTGGGGAAAGGGGGAATGTCTCCTTACTGTTCAGGGATGCGCCCCTCACTGGCAGCAGTCCAGGCAGCCCACGTTAGTTCTGGCCAACAGGGGGGTTAACAGGCCACTGCAGTGTGTGCAAGGCCTCCCTTGAGGTGAGGGGCGGTCACGGGGCTGCCATCCCGTCCTAATCTATCTCCTCGGCAGCCCTGCTGTCCGTATGCCAATCGCCCCCCCGCCCCTCCCGGGGTGTTACCTGTGGTCCCGGCTCTGGGTAGGCCCAAGCTGCTCCTGCGCTCCTCACTGGGCCTCCACGCCACTCCGATCCCGGCCTGGGGGAGGCCAGGGGCTCTTGCTGACTTCAGAGCCCCCTCGCTGGTGCTCAGGATCGGCTCCGGGCCTTCCGTTGCCTGTACCGGCCCAGGAACCAATGCCCCGCAACGCCCCGTAGACTCCCCGGAGGCCTAGCGCGGCCTACACAGCTCCCGCAGCGGCCCTCTCCTCACTTCGGGGGCCGCAGTGGGGTTCCTACCGCTCAACCTGCTCCTGGGGGGTCGCCGGGCCTCCGCGATGTTGAACGCCGCCGACCTCGTAATGCCTAGACCGTGGCAGTGATTCCAGCCTCACAGCGGTTCGGTGATCGCAGCGCCGGTGGCCGTGGCGGTGAACTCCAGCGAGAAGCGCTTGCAGGTACCTGGGCGGCGGCGGTGATTTGGGAGCTTGCAGCGCTTAGGGGTCACAGCGCTTGGGAGGCACCACGTGCAGGCAGGGGGGGCACAGCACTTGAGATCCTAAACATGCAGAGGCACAGCAGTTCCAATCGTATAGCGCTAGGTGGGCGCTGTTCTGGCAATTTAGCGCTAGGTGGGCAGAGTGCTTTACCGGCAGTTCCCCCCCCCAAGACGGACCACAGCCATGGCAATGGCCGGCCTCTGCAGCCCTGCCTAAGAGAAACAGGGTGGTGGGGTGGTAGCGTACTCACCAACGTGCAGCGCCCACAGCAGGCAGTCCCCTTCTTCCTTACGGCGCCTGGGTTGCACAGCGCTTATCTTGTGGAGAGTGGATGGCTGGTCTCAGCTGCAGGTCCTTGGGGGGAGAGTAGGGGTTTGAGTTGGCAGGCATCAGAGGCAGGATGGTTCCCTGCAGCACACTGGAGTTGGTCCCCTGGGTTTCCCCCTCACCAGACAAGATCAGCAGGCAGGCAGAGTCCCTCATCTAACTTGGGTACAGCAGGGCGTAGACTCAGTCAGTCCCAGTAGTGTAGGTTTCTCCCCTAGGCCCAACCGCCTACGCTCCGGCAGAGGTTCCCCCAGGTCCAGTGGTGCCCCAACTGACTAGTTCAGTTTCCATCCTTTCCTCTTCTACCCCCAGGTCAGGTGACCCTCCTGTAAAGGCGGCAAAGCATAATCCCTCCGAGGGCTGGAAGGTTCCAGGAGCTTCCACATATCTGTCTGTGGGACAAAAAGGCGGGATGGTAAAGATACAGTATCAAGATGTCCCAGCCTGCTCCTAACCACTAGTGCGTGTATGCATTGGCCACTCCGCAGTAGCAGGGGCCTGTGGCAGCCATGTAATTAGGAGAGAGCACCTGCACCTCAGCACTGTTTGGCAGCAGTAAGACGCCCAGAGACCTAGGGCCAACAAAAAGATGGTGGCAAAAATGAGGCGACAAGGGCAAAAAAAATGGGGTAAGACCACCCTAGGGCTGACAGGTCTAACAGGCACCTAGACATTCCTGGCCCCAGCCGAAACACACTCTCTGGAGCGAGAAAACCAATCCTCTGCTGCTTCATGGCAGGGCCAACCCGCACCCCCGGAAACCAAGGCCATGTGCTGCTGAACCCGAGACCCTGAAGTCTTATGTCATGAAACTGGTCCCTTTGCAAAGCTCTCTGACAACTTTGTGTAGGGTTCGTGCTATCTGAAATCGCATTTAATATATCAAACATACCTCAATAGTGCATAATACCGTCTGGGTCACGAGGGTGCGTGGGACATGGCCACCAAAAGGGGGACCCCACATTAACCATTAACTACGATGCAACATGACACTACCTAACCCATGTGCCTTGAAGGAGGCAACTCCCGCCCTGCATGCAGCCCTCTACACTTCATGCTGCAGCTCCTGGGACATGCCGCTCTGTTACAGGTGGGGGAGAAGCCACCGCACCCAGCAAGCGCAACCTGCACCCCGAGGTCGGCTCCCCCGGAGAAACAAGGTAACAGAGGAGCACATCTCGCCACCCTTAAAGCGGCCCCTCTGGGCGACCCGGCAAGCCCACCCGGCAAGTGAGCCACCCCCCAAAGCCAAAGGGCACGCTTTTCTGAGGATGCGCAGTGAGACGATAAGAAAAGCCACGCCAATTGTAGAAAAAGGTCTCAGTAAGGGATGTGGACCACCTAACGTGATTCTGCCCCATCCACCCCTTGCTAAACAACAGCCAAACTAAATACTAACCATTTCTGGGGAACATAACGGCCGTGTTTTCCCTATCTCCATCTTTCCTGGTTTGAAATGTTGGTATGCACGGTTTTGCCACCCTAAATATGGCTCTTTGAGTTTTCAAACGCCGCCCACTCTGCCTCCCTCCTGAACAGTGAAGGTAGAGCCAGCAGCTGTAGACTAAGCGGTTCTCAGCTTTCACTTTCACTGGAATCGAAACTTAACTCAACCCCGGTTACTGGGGCACAGAGACCGGGAAAAGACGAGGGCGGAACAGCGTACAAATAGATCTCTGTGCAGCAGGGTCGGGTAAGGATGGAGGGAATGCTGACCAGGGGGCCAGGACCAGGCGGGCAACTAGAGCCAAATTTCGGGGGGGGGCTGAAAAAGTTTCGGGGGGGGGCTAAGTCTTCCAGCCATAGGCAGAGTGGCTGTAAGAAGGGGTGAAAACACAACAAAAGCCTCATTAACGAGTAAATGGTCTTTTAAAGACCCGTGAAGTACTCTGGTGCGGCTGCAATTAGACGGACGCCAGCCCGCGAGGCTTTCTCAGCCGGGCTGTCACACACGACGGGGGGGGGGGGGGGGGGGGGCTGAGCCCGAAGCCCGATGAGCCCAATGGGTTTGCGCGCCTGGCCAGGACGGCATGCCAGCAGGAGCTGAGACGATAATAAAAGGAGTTCGTATGTAGTCAGTGTAGTGTCGCGGTCTAGTTGACGCGCGCACTACGTAAGGACGGCGATGTGCGTAGCGGCCATCTTGGACGCTACTGCGCATGCGCGGCAGTAGCGCGCTGCGAGAGACGGCGTTCGGAGCGTGTTGCCCGGCGCTCTCTCGAGAAGTGGATTTAAATGTAATAAAGGCATCTACCTATCTACCTGAGCCTCCGGCAAGTTATTGGGGAAGTAGCCAGTAATAACCAGAGCACCTAGCATCATTACAGTGGCGACGAGGATGGGATGGTGAGAACCCTGCGTGCAACAGGAGGAAGGTGCCCCCAACTTGCTTCAGAGAGGAGTGTCCACTAGGAGGGACGTCACCCCACGCGGTAAGAAGACCGAGGGTGTCGAGGACAGACGCCTACGCACCGGGAGAGCGCGGCAGAGGCAGAGAGATGCCAGGAAGTGGCACGTGGGCAGTAAAGGAGCCGGCCACGAGGTAGAGGAAAATCGCAGGTGGACCGTGGAACGACAGAGGAGACCCTGGCGGAATCGGGGCACGACGGCGCAGCCAGCTCGAACGCAGTCCCAGGTACCCGAAGAAGGGGAGCGGGGACAGACGCGCCAGGTAGCCCAAGGAAACAAGCGGAAGCCAAAATGAGTGCACAGTCATCGACCCTGACGACGCCGATCCCGTTCCTACCACGCCCGGGAGAACCCCTAATGAAGTGGGAAGACTGGAGGGAGTACTTCAAAAACTACCTGGAAGCGCTGGAAGATGAGAACGAGGAGGCGTTCTCCAGCGCCAGGAGGAAGAGGATACTCCTACACAACCTGGGACCAGAAGGAATACGGGTATTTCAAAACCTCACACCGAGCGTCAGACAGGGAGGGGACACAGACGTGTTCTCTCACGCCATAGAAGACTTGGACAACCACTATCGGCCTGCAGTGTGCACCTCTATTGACCGCTATAACTTCCAGCAGAGGAAGCAAGAAGCGGGGGAATCCATAGATGACTACGTGGCGGCGCTGCGAAAACTTGCGATGACGTGCAAGTATGGAGGGCTACAGGATGAATTCATCAAGGACCAGATCGTAATGCATACGACAAGCAAGTCGGTGCAGGATAAACTGTGGGCGAATGGGGATGTGACGCTGGACGAGGTGATCGCCATAGTGAAACGAGCGGAACTGACCAAACGCTGCGCGGAGGCGGCAAAGAGAGACCCGGCCCCCAGACTCACGGTCAACAAGGTGGATGATGCGGACCAGCACGGACGGGAAAAAACAGCGACGGGGGAGTACAGAGGAGCGCCCAAAGGGAAGGCGAAACCGGGACAGACATGGAAGCAGGAAAAGAGTGCAGCGATGGGATGCTACAGATGCGGAAGCTCGAGCCACGCAGCGCATGACAACCGGTGCCCCGCATTCAGAGCCAAGTGTGCGTTCTGCGGCCTAGTAGGCCATTACGAGAAAGTATGCCGAAGGAAAGGGAGACAGCAAGCAGTGAAATTTGTGGCGCAGGACGCGGGAGAAGAAGCAGAAGACCGGGAAGAAGACGACGAAGTCCTGTGTGTAGAGGATCAGGTACTAGGCATCGATGGGAGAAGAACGCGCAAACCCCAGTGCGACATGATCATGGGAGGAGTGAGCATCACCATCGTGGCGGATTCAGGATCTCCCTACACGATTGTTCAAAGATCGGTGTGGAACGAGAGGTTCAGACCCAAGTGGGGCGCGCAGCTAGAACCCCCCGACATTCGACCGGTCACCTACACAGGGGATCCAATCCCGATAGTGGGGTTCAAGAAGCTGTGGTTCCAGTTCAAAGAGCGGAGCGCCCTCTGCAAGCTGTACGTCGCGGAGAAGGGACCGTCAGTCCTGGGCTGGATGGACCAAGGAGAGCTGGGCGTACAGCTGAACCCAGGAGGGGACACCCAGGTGATGGTGACCCTGGACGGAGAGGAGTCGACGGCGGAGAAATGGCGGAGCGGACACCCGAAGGTTTTCGGCGGGAAGATCGGGAAACTAGAGAAGTTCTCCCACAAAATCGTCCTTAAAGAAAACGCCCGGCCGGTAGCGCACAAAGTAAGGAACATACCAATTGCGGTGAGAGAGGCGGTACAACAGGAACTCCACCGACTGGAAGACGGGGGAATCATCGAGCCCATCGACAGTGCGGAGTGGTTGGCGCCTCTGGTAGTGGCCATGAAACCGTCAGGCAAGGTGCGTCTATGTGTGGACCTCAGGGAGTTAAACAAGTGCATTGTGGTAGAAAAGTTCCCCTTACCACGCATAGAGGAAATGTTGGCCCGCACGAAAGGCGTAAAATGGTTCTCCACCATCGACCTGCAATCGGCATACCACCAGGTAGTGCTGCATTCGACAAGCAAAAAACTGACGTCGTTCATCACGCCGTTTGGCTGCTACCAATTCTGCCGCATGCCCTTTGGTCTTGCCTCAGCAGCTGCGGTGTTCCAGAAGCTAATGGCCCGCCTATTCAAGGACATCGAGGGAGTGCAATACTTCCAGGATGACATCCTAGTGATGGGGACAGAGCTGGAGGACCATGACAAGAAGCTGTCGGCGGTATTGAAGATCCTGGAGGAGAACGGCCTGACGGCAGAGTGGGAGAAATGTCACTTCGGGATGACGTCAGTCACCTACCTGGGGCATGAGCGCAGGGGATAACACCGAAGAAAGGGAACGTGAAGGCCATCTGCGAAGCACCTCCGCCCACCTCCAAGGAAGAAGTACGGTCATTTCTAGGGATGGCGGAGTACTATAGCAAGTTCGTCCACCACTTCGCCACAAAAACCCACCACATGAGGCAACTTACGAGGGACAAGACGGCGTTTGCCTGGACTGCAGAGATGCAGGAGGAGTTTGACAAAGTGAAACAGGAAATCAGTGGAGCGATCCCGCTGCAAGGGTACGATCCCCAGGGACGGTCCATATTGATGACGGACGCGAGTGAAAAAGGGCTAGGAGCGGTGCTCATGCAAGAAAGACCAGAAGGAGGGACGGAGACGATCAGCTTCGCGTCCAGGACGTTGACGGCATCGGAACAAAAGTTCAGTGTGATCGAGAAAGAGATGCTGGCGGTGGTATGGGCCATGGCGAAGTACCGTCAGTTCCTGTGGGGCACTAGATTTCAAGTGAAGACGGATCACAAGCCCCTAGTGAAGGTGTTGACATCGGATGGTCACGCCAGCGCCACACCCCGGATTGCGAAAATGACGCTGAAACTCCTGGAGTACCGGTACGACGTGGAGTACATCCCGGGCTCCAGAAACAAGATAGCGGACTACCTCAGCAGGGCGTCCGCGATGGACAGTGCCTCCAATGGCATGGAAGACGACGACGAGATGGTGGCCCTGACCGACGACCCGGAAAAAGCCATCAGCAGGCAGGAGTGGAAAAACGCGTATGAGGCGGATGACGATATGGACGACATCAAGGCGTACATTGTACGTGGATGGCCAGAAAGGAGAAGACAAAGACCCAAAGTCCGGCAGTTCTACGAGGTCAGAGAAGAGCTGTCAGTGGGAAACGACGGGGTGATTGTCTACAGAGGTGACAGGGTGGTACCACCGGAGAACCTAGTACCGGCCCTGCTAGCCATACTACATGAGGGTCACCTGGGAATCGTGAAGACAAAGGCCAGGACAAAACAAACATACTGGTGGCCAGGAATGGACATGCATGTAGAGAGGCACGTGAGAGACTGTGTGCAGTGCCAGGGTGCGGACAAGATACTGAAGCCAATGAGACCACCCTTAGGGAAGTTCACGAACCCCAGTAACCCATGGGAAGAGGTAGCTGTGGACATATTGGGGCCCATACTGGACGATCAGGGGATCCCCAAATACCTCTGTGTATTAGTAGACAAGTACTCGAAATGGCCAGAAGTGCACATCAACGAGATCATGGACACGGACGAGATACTGCGCTTCCTCAAGGCGGTGTTCCTCAGGGAAGGCATACCCAGGATCATAATCAGCGACAATGGCCCCCAGTTCATCTCCGACAAGTGGGTCACGTTTGCAAACAGGAACGGCATACTGTCTAGACACACCTCGATATATCACCCGACCAGCAATGGACAAGTAGAAAGGTTCAACAGGGTGATGATGGGCTCCATACAGGCGGCCATCACGAGGGGCAAAGACTGGGAGAAAGAAGTGCAAAGCACGATATGGGCGTACCGTATCACCCCCACCGGTACGGGGTACAGTCCCTTCCAGATCTTACGAGGAAGACAACCCTTCACCAGAGACAATGTAGCGTGGCAGGAGAAGACCATCACCAGCAAATGGTCTCCGGCGGTGGTGCAACACAACCTGGAGAAGGCACAACGCATCTATACGGAACACTACAACCGCCACAAGAGGGTGAAGGAGACGGCGTTGGAAAAAGGGGAGTGGGTCAGAGTGAAGCTGGCAGTCCTGAAGCGGAAGGGAGAAAGCAAATACTCCCCACCCCTCAGAGTAGAAGAAGTGTACGACCGGGCAGCGTTGCTCAGTGACGGAAACGTGTGGTCACATGATCGCATGGCCAAGTGCAACAAGATCTTACAATGGCCCCGAGAGGACGCGGAAGGGGAAACCCCGACGGAAGGGCCGATAAGGGACACAGACTCGTCCGAAAGAGGCCGAGGAGAGAACAGGAGCGGAGAGCCAGAGAGAGAGAGAGAGACACACCAGGCGGATGGTCCCTGGGGGAAACGACCCGGGAAGATGGTGAGAAAAAAGAGAGAGAGGGCCAGGGCACTCCGGAAGGAACCGACGGAGGCCCGGTCGCAGAGGGAGGCCGAGAAGGACATTCCACTCTGGTAAGACACACCCGAGTGGGGAGAGCAGTGGTGAGACCATCCAGGTTTAGGGACTTTGAAATGGACTGACCACAAGGTCGGGGACATTGTGTTGTGTGGTATGAAAAGGGGGAGATATGTAGTGTCGCGGTCTAGTTGACGCGCGCACTACGTAAGGACGGCGATGTGCGTAGCGGCCATCTTGGACGCTACTGCGCATGCGTGGCAGTAGCGCGCTGCGAGAGACGGCGTTCGGAGCGTGTTGCCCGGCGCTCTCTCGAGAAGTGGATTTAAATGTAATAAAGGCATCTACCTATCTACCTGAGCCTCCGGCAAGTTATTGGTGAAGTAGCCAGTAATAACCAGAGCACCTAGCATCATTACAGTCAGGTTTAAAACTTACCAAAACAAACGATGTGTGCCTGTGCTGGCCTCCCTCGCGTAATCCGTCAACAACAAGCCTGCATCAAACCATATTGCGATTACTAACCACTGCGTGCCCCGGAAAAGCCCGGACGCATCAGTAACTCCATGTACAGCCCCTTCCTTAATCTCAGGAGGCTGCCTTTCGATCTGAAAAATTTTGGTGAAAGGATCAGGTTTGATAAGGGAAAGGCTTCCAGGATTTATTAGAATACCTAATGTGATACTCCACTGTTTCCCTGCATCCCTTTACTAAGTATGAGGTTCTCCGCTGGCAATCGCACAAGCATTTAACAAATCTGTCAGGCCCGGTCACAACCAGGCCGCTGGCCCAAACATGCAGCTCTCTTGCCCCCCGCAGCTGGGGAAAGACACAATCCGGCGGCCGCAGCCCCTGAACTCCTGCCACTCAAATCGGGACCCGTAAAGTCTCAACCCTCCAGACTGGGGGAAGCCTACTGAATGAGCCCCTTCTATTGGTTGCGGTCAAGGGCACACTACCTCCTATGTAAACGGACGACGGTTTTAACTGCAGGTACGCGCCGGATCATGCACGCCTCCTGGGGTGAATGACACTTTCTACTACTTACCCCATGACTATTTAAACAAGCATTGGCATAGCCAATAGGTCTCGCCTTGGGACCTTATAAGTGTTTAGCCATGCAACAGTTGCATAACTAAATACTTATAAGGTCCCAAAAGCGAGACCTATTGGCTATGCAAAGCGGCCGTAAGTGAAAGTAATCGCGGTAAAACGTGGCACGCGCGCCCGCGCACATGCACTGTATGTAGCTCTAGGGTGTCCTGGTAGCACTTTTTGGAGCCCTCTCAATAAGTCTCACCAGACATGCGCATGCGCTGGGTCAGGCGAGATCTAAAAAATGCTTGACTACCCGGAGGTAGGAGCCAGGGGGAGCATCGCGGAGCCTGCTGCTCCCCCCTCAACCCCGCAACATCGGGCTTACACGGGCAAAGCCCTGAACAAGGCACCACCAGGTAAAAGTGAGCAGTGGAGGGGGAGCATCGTGGCGCTTGCTGCCCTCCCCCGCCCTAGCAACCTCAAGCTCACCTGGACCGGAGCCCTGGACCCGGCTCTGCTGTCAGAAGCGGAGGGACGGAGGGGAACCTAGTAGAGCTCGCTGTTGTCCCCCCCCCCCCACAACACACACTGGGCCCACGCAGGGCCGGGTCCTGGCCAGTGTCCAGCAGACAGGCTGCCTAAGAGAAACAGGGTGGTGGGGTGGTAGCGTACTCACCAACGTACAGCTCCAGATATCCCGGGGGCACCTCTACACGGCGTGAAGGATTGCGGCCAAAAGAGGTCGCCAGGTGGGCGGGAGAGGTACTTATACCTTTCTCCCCGCCCACCAGTGCCCAGAAATGATGCGGGGCGCACGGACCCAGAGGGGTCCCTCAGCACTAGGCTGTCACAATGTGCCCTCATGTGGCACTAAAGCGGCCGCCCTCTTATGGGGGTCCCCTGCGTGGACTACGGGCAGCCACATTTAGACCAGCTCATCCCAAAAACAAACGGTATCTTTTCTTGTAGTAGCCACAGTGGCCATACATGCCAACATTTTAAAAGAGGTAAGTGGAAGACTTAAAAAAAAGAATGTATTTTCCCGAGGCGGGAGACAGCCAAAATAGAGCCATTTTTGGCTCCAAAAGTCGGGAGTCTCCCGTCTGAATTAGCTCTTTGGCATGTATGTATGTGGCCTCTGTGCCTCAATGAACCTCATGGGCTAAGTCAACCTCCTGTTGCATTACTGTCATGTTTTGGGAATTATCAATCATATAAACCTGGGGAGCAGGCCATGATAAGCAAGTTTCCCACAGGTCAAAAGGCTAAGGCCAGTGTTGGGATGGAAAAGTCCCCTGCATGGTGACAGACGTGCACCCCAGTCCTGAATACCCCAGCTGCATGGATGTCTGGTACCAAGTTTTGTTCATGACCTAGGCCTGTCTCATGATGGTGCGGTCTTGTTAGACTGGTAGCGGCACTCCAATCATTACACTCATAGTGGTAGAGGGTTACAGTGCTTGCCAGGTGTTAAGTTACATCAGTGCAGTGGTGACAGCATAACCATTTTTTGTTTTATAGCAATCAGTGGTGTGAACAGGCCGTGTTGCCTGTGTCATAGGAGTGGTGCATACTGGCCCAATCATATAAAATTCCAGGCTGTGTACTTAACTCAATCCAGCCTATATGATGTCTGTATGTTGCACCGTGTGATGTTTGCGTGTGCGTGCTGGGTTGTATGTGTGCCTAAGGATGGTACATGACAATGGAGGTCTTTGGTTTCCATTTTGGAAGCCCAGTTCCCTGGAAAGGCTAGGTGGAGGTGAGGACTGCAACACTCAAGACCAGGAAGAGCAGAGCATCCTCTGTGCACATCGAAGGTCACTTTGATTCAAGAAAGACATACTGGTCAGTAGGGCCACTGCTCATCGTCAGGCAAGATGGTAAATCTCATTAGGTTGACACTGAATGGCCAGGGAATCATAACAGAAGTGAGGGCTTGGCCCTTTGAATCTCTGCAAGGCATATTTCAATGGAGGCTGACACCAAGGTGTGATACCCAGTTGCTCCATTGGCCAGTGTGTTAGATCAATCCAAACTTCAGACGCTCCTGCTGTAGCTAACTGCCGCTTTGACAAAGGGCTGGAAAGAGGAGAAGACACCCCAAAGGAGTCAACACCCACAACACAAATTTCAAAGGACCAGATGCTAAATTACATTTGTGTCTGAATGTGGACTATAAAGGTTGGAGCGAGAGTCCCGCAAGTGGTTTAAAAGCACTGTGTACCAGCCTGGAAAGAAGATCCCCAATCCTTCTAGCTGCTGTGACAAGGGCTAGGGGCTAAGGTCCACTAGTCTCCCTGCTCAGTGAGAGGCCATCACCCAGGTTGCCTAGACCACTTGCCATGAGTCTGGAGCAACAGCCTGCCTGCTAATACCAGCATATCCTGTGAGGTGGAGGAGAGCCAAAACACATAAAGGTATGGTGGCTTCTGCAACACTATTTTTATCAGTGTTATGGTACAAATCACTGATACCTAAATCACCAAAATTATGGTGTGGATAGGGGTAAGCCCAAGGGGGAGGGGGGGGGGGGGGAATGGCAAATCTTATTGGAAGAGAAAGCCTCACTCACATAATGTGACATACTTCATCATAGGCAACCTCTCTTCAACCTGGAAGGGCAAAACGACCAGGGCAGACTTAACCTCCAAGTAAACCCGATGGAGAGAGTTTTCAAATAAGATAATTTCCTCAACAAAACCGGGGGATCCAGGTAAAGTTAAAAGTACCAACAGGTAACCGGGTTTTCACCTTTATTAGTGGGGACCTCTGGTGCATCTAAAACCAACTACACGATGGAATGAGAGCACAATGGCTCAGACCATCGTCATATTGCCGTTGCCCTATTCTAAGTTACCTATATTGGTTGGGGGCACTCTTTAGGGCTACGGATCCCTAAAGACCTAGACACTAACAAATAGTCAACAGTAAAAAAGTTAAAACCATGCACTAGAAGGACCAGAGGGAATCCTTCCTGGTCCTAGTACTAGTAAACTCTCGGCGTCTGGAACAGCTCTTCTCTCGATCCCCGGTGTCCTCGCGTACTGGAGCCAGTCCTCTCCTTACGTCTTCCTGGTTCCGCCGTCGTCATCTGGCGGGCTCCTCTTGTTTGGCTCAGGGCACTGAAACTCCGCCCCTTTGGAGGAAGGGGCGGGAGTAAAGGGCCAATCATCCTCTACTTCCTCGTTCGTCCCGAGGTGTTCGCGGCCGTCAGGGGGCTGGAATGGAGAGAAAGCGGAAGGATCAGGGGAGTCACCAGGTGAGGCCGCTGCGGGACGGGGCACAGTCCGACACACCCCTCCCCTAGAGTCGTCCCGTTCGGGGAGGATAGGGAAGCGGGACAGGAAATCAGCATTAGCGTTCAAGATCCCTTTCCTGTGCCGGACTTCAAATGCAAAGGGCTGCAAGGAGAGGAACCACCGCCTCACCCTAGGGTTGTTTCCCTTGTTCCGAGCCAGCCAGACCAGAGGTGCGTGATCCGTAAACAGGGTGAACCTGCCACCCTCCAGGTAGTATCGCAGTTTTTCTACCGCCCACTTGATGGCCAGACATTCCTTTTTGAGGGCGGGATAAACGGTTTCTCTTGGGAACAGTTTGCGGCTAATGAACAAGATCGGGCGTTCCACTCCTTCCTTCGTCTCATGGGAGAGAACAGCTCCTATCCCTACATCAGAAGCGTCCGTCTGTAGGATGAAGGGTCGGGAGAAGTCAGGAGAAAGTAGCACAGGACCCTGTATGATGGCGGTTTTTAGATCGTAAAAGGCACGTTGAACAGTGGGGGATGGAGACAGCAGATCGCAAGTCTTACCTTCCTTTTTTTAGAAGGTCTGTAAGAGGAGCAGAAAGGGTAGAGTAATGGGGTATGAAGCGCCGATAGTAGCCTAGGAGACCTAAAAAGGCTCGTATACCCTTCTTTGTAGTGGGAAGGGGGGCGTCCATAATGGCCCTCACTTTTTCCTTTTGTGGTTCTATGCAACCATTACCTAGGAGGTATCCTAGGTATTGGACCTTGTGGAACCCGACCTTTGATTTCTTTGCATTTATATGTAGTCCTGCCTGTCCTAAGGCCCCCAATATCAGCTGGATGTGTTCCAGGTGTTGATCCTAATGTGTGCTGTATATGACTATATCGTCTAGGTAGGAGGATGAGTGTCCCTGATGGGGTTGTAGGACGTGGTTCATAAGCCGTTGGAAGGTGGCCGGGGCACCGCGTAATCCGAAAGGCAGGACAGTGAATTGAAAGAGGCCATCTGGTGTTATGAAGGCGGTTTTCTTCTGGTCCGATTTACCCAATGGCGCCTGCCAGTACCCTTTTGTGAGATCCAGAGTGGTTATGTATTGGGCATTACCCAGCCGCTCTATGAGTTCGTCGACTCGAGGCAGGGGATAGGCATCGAGAGTGGAGATGGCGTTCACCCGTCTAAAGTCGATGCAAAATCGGATACTGCCATCCGGTTTAGGAACAAGGACGACAGGGGACGACCAGTCGCTATGGGAGGGCTCAATAACTCCCATGCGTAACATACTCTGGATTTCTTGGGTCACGGCTGCTCTACGATTAGCGGGTATTCTATAGGGGCGCAGGCGGACTACTTTACCCGGGAGGGTATGTATATTGTGTTCGACTAGGGTGGTTTTTCCGGGCTGATCGGAGAACAGGTGAGCAAATGGTGTTAACACGTTTACTAGGGACGTTTGTTGACAGGGGCTCAGAAGATCGTTCACGACTAGTTGTTCCAAGGTGCTTTCAGTGGAACCAGGAACCTGGACAAGATGGGTATCGTGGGTGGAAGGGAGGGGTCCTAGCCATTTCTTTAGGAGATTGATGTGATACGTTTGGGTGCGATTTGGCCCGATTGCTAATCTATAGGTGATTTTTCCAAAGACCGTTATTACTTTATAAGGCCCCTTCCATTCGTTCTATACGGTGGCCAGGGAGCTTGGCAAACAGACCAGGGCCCAGTCACCCACATGAAGAGAATGCATTTCTTTCCCTTATCATACTGGGTTCTCTGTCTCTCTTGCTTTTTCTCAAGATTGGCATGGGCTAGGTCACGCAGTTTGGCCAGATGAGATTTTAACTGGCGGCTATATTCCAATAGATCAAGGGCCTCATTGAGTTCCTCCTCCCATGCTTCCCTGGTCATCTCTAATAAGGTCCGGGGTTGCCTTCCGTATAGCATTTCAAATGAAGAACAGCCCAAACTCGCCTGGACCTGTCCTCGTATGACAAACAGGGCAAGCGGGAGGAGGTGATCCCACTGCCTTCCTTCCAGGGCCAACATCTTTTTAAGGGTTAACTTCAGAGTCCTGTTGTACCGTTCCACTAAACCGTCAGTTTGAGGGTGATAAGCTGAGGTTTTTATCTGCCTGATCTTCAAGAGGGTACAAACTTGTTTCATTAATCTGGAGATGAAGGGGTTCCCAGGTCTGTTAGGATTTCACGGGGAAACCCCACACGGGAGACATACTCCAGGAGTCGATCGACGATGGCTGCGGTGGTGGGTGCTCGAAGTGGAAAGGCCTCTGGAAAACGTGTACAATAATCCACCAACAACAATACATATTGGTATCCTTTTGTGGTCTTAGGTAACGGTCCTATAAGGTCCATGCCTACACGTTCAAAAGGTTTTCCTATGATTGGCAGAGGTTGTTGGGGAACAGCCCTTGGATGGTAGGGGTTCTTAGTTTGACATATAGGGCACTCCTGGCAATATTTCTTTATTTGGGCGTATATGCCTGGCCAGTAGAAATACCGAAGGAGATTGTGGGTCACCTTATCCGGACCTAAATGCCCTGCTAACAAATGTGAATGGGCGTAAAACATGACCTGTTCTCTAAAGGCCTGGGGAACCAGCAGTTGAGGTGTCTCGCCTTCCTTAGCAATCCTATACAACAACCCCTTTGTTATCTTAAACAAGGGGTAGAAGGGCGAGGCGTTCTCGGCTGTGGTTCGGGCTTGTTGCCAAGCGGTAGCGAGTGAGGGATCGCTAGTCTGGGCCCACTGGAAAGTTTTTATCCTGGTGCCAGGGTTCCTGGGTAAGCAACGCCTTCTGACCCCCTGCTCTCTTTAAGATGGGACGGGCTGTCTCCGTTTGCTCCTGTATAAGGGACATGAACCCCTGGTTATCAGTGCCTAGGATCAACTGTTCGGGGAGGGCGGCTAAGACCCCGACTGTAATGCTGGTGGGAGCGGTTTTGTGATAGGTTAAGGGTACAGTGGCTATAGGGTATTCCTTTACATCTCCGTGAACACACCGGATATGTGCCTTCCTCCCCGGAGTGAATTGTTCCTTTCTCACCAGACTGGCATGGATCACGGATTATCTACAACCCGTATCCAAGAGGGCTTCTATGGGAACCCCGTTTACCTTAACACTCACATAGAAACAGGAGCCCACCTCTTCCGTGTAGAAGAGGCTGCGGGGTATGCAGCTGACATCCATGGGTTCGTCAGTATGTTTCTTGGGGCATGTCCTGGCAATGTGGCCCCAACCCCCAAAGTCAAAGCACTGCGGCCCCCGGTTAGGAGGGGCATCCCCTCGAGGAAGCGGTATTCTATCTATATCCCTGATGGGTCGCAGTGGTTTCCTAGGGACGGAATGCCCCCGGGAGGTTTTTTCAGCTTTCGTGTGTGGTATTCTGGGTTGGGACCGGGAGTACGAGGCAGCCATGTCCACCGCTTGTTCCGGCGTCAGGTTGGAATGTTGCTTCAACCACCTCTGCGTTGGATAGGGTAACGCTTCCACGAACTGTTCCAGATAGATGGAATTCATAATTTCTTCTTTACTGCGTTCGGTAGGTTTCAACCATTTATCCGCCGCCATTTTTAGTTTGAAATACAGAGTTTTGGGGTTGTCTCCTGGTGCCCCCCTCTCTTTCCGGAACCTCATCCTGTAAGTTTCTGAGTCCATACCCAGGTGGTCAAGAATAATGGCCTACACCTCTTCGTAGGGAGTGACACCTCCCGCGTTGGCAAACTAGTAGGCTGCCTGTGCTTCACCAGACAACAAAGGGGCCAAAAAGAAGGGCCATTTTGCTACAGGCCAACCAGAGGCCCTAGCAGCCCGCTCAAAATTCAAAAGGAAGGCATCGTGGTCTTCCCCAGGAACGTACTTCTGAAGGGAGACCGTGGGTGTGGAGGAGAGGATCTTGCTCCCTTTGGTGGTTCCGCCTCCCTGTACTGCCTCCTCCCCTACACGCTGAAGGGCATCCATTTTTTAAACAGGTCCCGATCAGCTTGGGCAATGGTTATCTGTCTCTCCATAGCCCACTCCAGTTTCTTTTGCCCTTCGGTCAAATGCTGGATTAAGGCCTCCATTCTGTCCTGCAATGGAGTGTTGCTCCTATCTGGCTAGCCACTTGTAGGATGTAGAGATAGGCGGACCACAGAGTGCTTTATAAAGGGGTTGGGGTCCCCGGTTTCTTTTATTAAGGATGGTCACAAAGAGAAATCAAACAGAATTAAGTCTGGCGTCGTTCTCCTTCGAGGAAAGGATTCTTCTCTCTTCTCTTGACACTGTTGGGCTGGGTTCCCTCTTTTCCTTGGATGTTGAGGCAGACCGAGAAAAAAAACACAAAGAGGCACTGGTCAGTGCTCGGGGTACCACAGCATGTGAACAAGCGGGGAACACCTGTGTTGAATTCTACTTAGGCGGCTAGTGAGAGTGATGTAGAGGGGTTGAAGGAAAATCACCGTCACCAAAGAAAAAAGGCGAGGGACAGATCAAGACCGGCTCGTAGGAACTCTCGGTCTTTACCGGCAGGGCGCGTGAGCCCGTCCCTGATTAGCCTGTCATTTTCCATGTCCCCACCCCGCTCCCAATCCCGCGTACTCTGGCACGCACCTGTTCAAGCCACGACCCTCCAGGGCCGTGGCTGGGCGCTGCGTCCTCCTGGGGGTCTCTCCGCTCCTTCCTCGTGGTCTCGGCATCTGGAACAGCTCTACTCTCGATCCCCGGTGTCCTCGCGTACTGGAGCCAGTCCTCCCCTTCCGTCTTCCTGGTTCCGCCGTCGTCATCGGGCGGGCTCCTCTTGTTTGGCTCAGGGCACTGAAACTCCGCCCCTTTAGAGGAAGGGGCAGGAGTAAAGGGCCAATCATCCTCTACTTCCTCGTTCGTCCCGAGGTGTTCGCGGCCGTCAGGGGGCTGGAATGGAGAGAAAGCGGAAGGATCAGGGGAGTCACCAGGTGAGGCCGCGGCGGGACGGGGCACAGTCCGACATAAACCTAGACCAATAAACAATCTAGAGATCTTAGTGGGGAAGCGGAAGAGCCTACTCCTAGTGTAGATGTGCTGTTGGGAGGGGGGTCCCTCCAGGCCAGGTAGCAGTGGGTTGTCCCCAGAGGAGATTGAGGACAGAAGGGAAGCTAGGAGGCATGCGATAGAGCTTCAGAGGCTCAAGATGGAATCACAGAGGATGGTATTAGACCATGAGCATGGGCTCAAGGAGCTGGAGTTGAAGAACAAATCCAGCACTGAAGGTGACAGCAGTTCATCAGTGTAGTCAGATACAATTGTGCACATCCCCAAGAATGTATGCAAGGAATTCAAGAAGGGGGATGACATACAAAGTTGGTTTTAAGGTTATGAGGCATCTATACACATGAATGGGGTCCCTGAGAAAAATTGGGGGGCAGGATGGTGGCCTCTTTTCCCAGAAGAAGCAAGGGATACTTAAGTGGCGTTGGGTAAGAGGTGTAACTTACCTATGCTGACATGAAGGAGGCCCTTCTCACAAGGTATGATCTCACTCCTGAAAAGTACAGAGATCAGTTTAGGTCCAGTAAGAAAACTGATGCCAACACTTGGTTAGAATGTGTAGATTCTTTCTGCAGGTCATTGGATAGCTGGGTGAAGGGCAGTAATGTGATCGACTTTCAGTGGCACTACAATTTGATTGCATGGGAGCACTTGTCTAGTCTATGTTCTGTAGAGCTGCGCCAGCACTTGGTTGATAATTAGCTGACTGACCCCAGGAAGCTTGCTATGGAGGCAGACCACTGGGTGAGTACCAGGGTCCACAAGAAAGCGTTTGGGGAAGACTCAGCCAAAGGTGGGCAGGGTCACTAGAAGAAAAGTGGAGGGGACAAGGGTAAAGCACAGGAGTTCTCTAGGGAACCCCAAACTAATACCCAGGGTAAAGGTTCCCATCACCCAAGAGATTAGAAACAAGGGGTCTCTTCAGAAAAGCCTGCTGAGACCGGCCCCCGGACATGCTTCACCTGTACGCAGGTGGGTCACATAAGGGGGATCCCAAGTGCCCCAAGAGGGACCAGCCACCCACCGGTGGGCAGACCAAGGTGTTGGCTAGTGTAGCGCTTGGGGAGGAGGGGTGCCCACAGGAGGGTGGGGATCCCACAGAAATGACCCTCTTCTCCTCACTAGGGGACACTGAGATGGTCCCAGGAAACCAGGTGCCCCCTAACACAAATAAATATTGCACCTGGGTGACCATCAATGGGGAAAGGGTAGAGGCTCTCAGAGATACTGGAGCCAGTGTGACCTCTGTCCGGTTCACCTGGTCTCTGAGGAGCAAGTAGTCGCTGGGGCATTTATTTTATTTTGTATTTTGAAGGTTTTATATAGCGCTGGCTAGACCCAGAGGTATCAGAGCGCTTCACAAGATAAGGATAGTATAAGGCACATAGGGTATAAAAGCATATGAAAGGTAGCGCAACAAAAATTTGAAATATACAAAGTACAAACAACATGAGCATTATACAAATCAAGATAAATAAACAGGGGCAGGAGCTATACATTTAAGTAATTAGGTAAATGGTGAACAGGAGAACAGGGTATATATTACTGAACAAATATAGTATCATTGATAAGAGATCTGGAGTAGGACACAGGTTAGGAACCCCAATAATAATTGAGGAGGTGGGTTTTGAGGTCTTTTTTGTGAAACTAGAATAGGAGGGATTACAGCGCAGGTTTTTTGGGAGGGCATTCCAGATAATAGGGACATTGCCAGAGAATGAGCGAGATTGTGTAGCTTTCTTTTTATGCAGAGGTGGGATTAGGATTAGGGTGTTGGTGCTTCTCAGAGGTCGAGTGGAGCCCGCAATGTGGAGTTTCTTTGAGAGGTACTGCGGAGTGTTTTGGTGGAGGACTTTATGAGTAATGCAGGCGGTTTTGTAGGCAGATCTGCCTTCGATAGGGAGCCATTTAAGAGATTTGAGAGCCGCGGATATATGATCGAAGCATTTGCACTCCGTGATGAGCCTGGTAGCAAGGTTGAGCACAGCTTTGATTGGAGCTAGGTGTATCTTGGGGATTCCATTAAGGATGGCATTACCATAATCAATACGTGACAGAACAAGCGACTGAACTACGAGTTTGTAATCATCGGTGGGTATGAATGGTTTGATTTTCTTGAGGTGAAGGAGAGTGAAGAGGGCTCCTTTGGCAGAGTTTTTGATGTGAACATTAAGGGTTAGGGTGTTGTCGATAGTGATGCCAAGAGATTTGACGGAGTTGGACAGGGTGAGTGAGCAATTGAGTGCATTGAGGTCAGGGATCCAAGATTGAACGGGTAGAGGGTTATTTTGGGGGGAGAAGAGAATGATTTCGGTTTTGTTAGGGTTGAGTTTGAGATGATTGGAATGGAACCAGGTTTGGATCTTGGTAAGGGTGTTGTTCAGGTGTAAGATGTCAGCATGAGTTTTAATCTTGTAATAGATTTGGGTGTCATCGGCGTAGAGGTGGTAATTTATGCCTGCTTGGTTAAGAATGAGGGTGAGGGGTTCCATAAAGAGGGTAAAGAGGGAGGGAGATAGAATAGATCCTTGGGGGACTCCAAGGGAGACAGGAGTGGGGGTAGAGAGACAGTTTTGAATTTTGATTTGCTGAGTACGGTGTTGTAGATAAGTGATGAACCATTTGTAGGCGGTGCCATTAAGGCCGAAACGGGTCCTAAGCACATTAAGTAGGGATGAGTGGTTGACTGTATCGAATGCTGCGGAGAGATCAAGAAGTTTAAGAAGGCAGGCCTCGCTATTGTCAAGTGATTGATGGATGTCATCTATGACATTGAGCATTGCCCCACCAAGTAGTTGCAGTGGACAACTCAGAGCGCCAGTGTATGGTGGTGCAGGTTCCCTTTGAATGGGGGGGTCCTTAGGTCCCTTGAGGGTGGTTGTGAGCCCTGCCATGCCTGTAGATTGTCAGCTAGAGAATGACCTAGAGCAGTCCTTGTGGAAGGATTTTGAGCTCACTTGGAAATGCTCGGGTTCCCAGAATGGGCATGCGTAACTTCTCGGTCTATGGCAGACGAAAAAGGTTATCAGAAGGACCTGGAGCCTGAAACAGTGGCCCAGGTTCATGCAAAGAGAAGGGGCATGGTATGCCCGCCCCTGACGTTCCGACAGTCCGGGAGGAGGCTGACCTTGAGGGGGACGTCATGGTACCCGCAGGGGACAAATCTGAGCTGACCCATTGGCAGCAAGAAGGTGGTCCCGCCAGGGAAGAATTCTGCAGGGAGCAGAAAGCTTTCTCTTCTCTGGAGGGTTTGCGGCAGCAGGCTGCAAACCAGGCAGCAGGTGATCAGTCTGGATCACACTGGATCTACTGGGAGAATGGTCTTCTGTACAACAAGCCTACGGTCGCTGAGCCTGGGTCAGCCCGTGTGCTGGTGGTACCCCAGTGCTTCACGACCTTCCTACTGGGTCTGGCTCACAACGTGCCTTTGGCAGGACATTTGGGGCGGGGCAAGACCTTTGACAGGCTTGTCACCCACTTCTTTTGGCCCCAGATGCGAAGGCAGTCAGATGGACATTCCAGGTCTTGCCAAACTTGCCAGGCAAGTGGTAAGAGTGGGAGGAAGGGCAAAGCTCCTCTCCAACCTTTTACAGCTGTTGGAACTCCTTTTGAAAGGGTTGGGATGGACATGTGGGGCCATTGGAACCTAAGAGAACCATGGGCAACATGGACATCCTGGTCTTGGTGGACCATGCCACCCGGTACCCAGAGGCAATCCCTCTCAAGACTACGGTGCCAGTGGTGGACCGGGCATTAATGGGGATCTTTTCTCACGTGGGGTTCCTCAGAGAGGTGGTTTCTGACCGTGGGACCAATTTCATCTCCAAGTATATGACATCCCTGTGGAGGGAGTGTGGTGTAACCTACAAGTTCACCACTCCTTCCCACCCACAAGGTAACGGTTTGGTAGGGAGATTCAACCAAACCTTGAAGGGCATGATCAAGGGTCTAACAGAACCCAGGAGGCCTAAGTGGGACGTCCTCTTGCCATGCCTTCTCTTTGCACACAGGGAGGTAGCACAGAAGTCTCTAGGGTTCAGTCCCTTTGAGCCTCTGTATGGGCACCCTGTGAGAGGACCTCTTAGTTTGGTCAAGGAAGGCTAGGAGGCAGCTCCCAGGAAAACTCCCCAGGATGTATTTAGCTACATGCTAGCCTTCAGGAACCAAACTGCCCACTTCAGGAAACTCTCTCAGGCGAACCTGGAAGCAAGCCAGAAGAGATGAAATGGTGGTACGACCAGAATGCCACTTTGGTAGAGTTTCAGCCTGACCAGAATGTGTGAGTCATGGCCTCAGTGGAACCTTGTGCCTTGCAGGACAAGTGGACTGGGCCTTTTGAGGAGGTGGAGCGCAAAAGTGATGTCACCTACATGGTGAATTTGCAGACTCCCAAGAACTCTTTGAGGGTTCTCCACGTGAACCGCCTCAAGTCGCACTTTGAGTGGTCCGAGGTGAACATGCTCTTGGCGACAGATGATGGGGTGGAAGAGGAGAGTGAACCTCTCCCTGACCTCCTGTCCACCAAGGAGCACGATAGGTCAGTGAAAAGTGTGATCCTCTCCACTACACTGACCCCAGAGCAGCAGGGTGTCTGCACCAGTTGTTGGGACAAATTGCCACACTGTTCTCTCTGACCCCAGGTGTTACTCACTGGTGTTCCCATGACGTGGACGCTGGTGACAGCCCAACTGTAAAACACAATATTTATAGGTTGACTGACTGGGTCAGGGCCAGCATCAAAGAGGAGGGGCCAGATGTACAACCATTTTGCATGGTCAAAATCGGTCGCAAATTGATTTGCGCATGCAAACATGACTGTATGCTATGAACGAAATGCACTCGCAATTTCGAAATTAGCGTTGTGAGTGAATAGCTAGTCTCAGAAAAAGTCAACACTATTAGCGTTACCAAATTAGTGACTCGCAAATAGCGACTCACAAAATCAAGTGTACAGAGTACTCGCAAATTGCGACTGCGCAAAACGGGTTGTTTGCGCATGCAATTTACCACTAACCTGAAACAGGTGGTAACCATTCCCAAACTATAAAAATAGGCCCAGAATGCACCAGAAACTTCCCAAAATGGCTGCCCTGTACATGATAGTGAGGAGGATGTGTATACGAGCTGCTCTACAGAGGAGGCAAAGACAGGAGAGGATTTTCAGAGTCAGGCTGACATTGATTGAGAAGACTGAGGAAGAAATATATGAACAGTACAGAGTGAGTAGCACAGTCATCCTAGACCTCATAAACACCCTGAAGCCACATTTGGAAAGCAGAACCCAGCGCAGCAATGCAATCCCAACACATGTGCAGGTGTTGTGCTCCGTCCACCTATTGGCGACTGGTAGCTTTCAAGACGTAATTGCAGTGGCTGAAGATGTGTCACAGAGTGTGCTATCGCGTTTATTCGCAATTTCCTAGATGCCCTGCTACACCACATACATAAACACATCTATCTGCCAAGGAATGTTCAGGAACTTGACAATACCAAAATTCAATTCTATAGAATAGCAAGATTCCCACAGGTCATAGGGTGCATAGATGGGACCCATGTACCCATATGTCCACCATCACGCATAGAATACATATTCCATAGCACACATTCATTGAACATCCAAGTTGTCTGTGACGCAAACATAATCACAGACATTGTTGTCAAATGTCCAGGAAGCACACATGACTCATACATCTACATGATGAAGGATACCTACTAGGTAATGAATCCCCACACTCACAGTGAGATGTATTTGCTCAGAAATGTCTGTATGCATGTTGTCTCCAATTCTTACATTCCGATGCAGGTGACAGTGCGTATGCCCTGTGTCCCTGGATCCTCACACCGTACCGGTCTCCCTCCAACACACATGAAAGGTGATACAAAAGGGCACATAGACTCACCAGGTCAGTCATCGAGCGCAATTTTGGCATACTAAAATCAAGATTCAGGTGTCTACACAAAAGCAGCGCTGCCTTGCAGTACATCCATGAGACAGCCTGCAAAATTGTGGCAAGCTGCGTAATACTCCACAACATTGCATGCCTGCATGGCCTACCCATGGAGTTGTCAGGTACAGACTCGGATGAGGAAGAGCCTGGACCACCAGCCCACCAACTAAGTGAGGGGAGCGCAGCAGCAGAGGGGAGAAGGTGCAAGAACCACATAGCCAGACATTTTTTTTCAAGGTACGTCATAATCATTCACAAATATGCACAAGAAACTACACAAGAGAGTCTAACTGTGTTTTGCAATATGCCTTTAATTCAAGGTCAGAGTTACTGAGTCCATGGGACAACGTGTCCATCTCAGATAACTGTTACTGCACATGTTAGATATGCAAAGTGGTTACTTCACCACAACAAAAAGTGAAAAGACAAATACAAAATGCGAAAATTATCTTTTGTCCCTTTGTCCTGCAAATGTTGATCTTTGATTCATAGAGTGCCTACTGCTGCTTTGCCACTGGGTTGGGGCATCAGCAGTGGAAACACTGCTGTGACTGGACACTTCACTGTCAGCAGTGTCTGTGCCTCCTCCTGTAGCTACCAGGCTAGTTTGCATTGCTTCCACAGCAGCTGTGATCTGTTGTAGTCCCCTTGCCACATCACCACTCTAGTGGCCCATTTCTACCTGCAGTGCTAGGGTGCGTCTGCTGTGCAGGCTTGTTGCATTGGCCAGACGTCCAATTGCCCTCATCATGGCGTGCATGTCATTTGACCTGCTGCGCTCCATCCTACTGTTACGTGTCCTGTGCTCCTTGAGCTCTGTGCACAGCTGCACAGTTGCATCAGTCATGGCATCCATTTTGCAATCCATACGGGCTTGATTGTCAGACATTTGTTTGGTGATCCTCTCAAATCCCCTGCTCAACGTAATGTTAATTAGCCTCATTTCCTTTTGTTGCAGGTGCTGAATTTTGAGCATGGATTCCTCCAGGCCAGCAGAAGGAGATGCATTTACTGCCATGGTGTTGGCAGGAGCGTGCCTGGGGTTCGGAGCTGCCTCTTGGATTGCGCAGTCAACTGTGGTGCCCTGCCCCTTGTGCCTAGAGTGCGACGTGTGGTTGGTTGCTGCTGTCGGGCTGTTGTATCGAGCCCTTGTGCACTCTCCAATGAGAATGAAGTACTGGGGTCATCCTGCCCTTGGTCCATCTGCCCATGTTCCTGCTTTGAGTCAGTGTCTTCCTCCCTTGCTTCATCTCCCAAGGATTTATCTATGTTGGCAAAGGATAAATAAAGGAAATGTTTTTAGTCACTATTTCTGTGGTGGTACTATGTTCACAACTCATGTCAGTCCCTGACAGCAATATTTGTGTCACGTACTACATTTCCCATGATGCACCAACTGTGACTTTGTGATTGTGTAGACGGGGCATGTAGATGCAGTTTGACCTGTGTGTGGTGCATGCATGTGGGGTGCTGGCTTGAGTGTGACATACAATGGCTTTCAATTCTCACTTACCTGTGGGTGGTGGAGGTAGGGATGCGTCCAGGCTTCCTATTCCCACGACTTACTCTGGCACTAGGGTGGCTTCCACCATTGTCTCTGCTGTGGAGGCTTCCGGGAGGTTGGATGGGCCACCTCCTGTTTGTTGTGCGGCACGCAGCTATTTTACCACCCTCTCCTTCGCCCTGGAACGGAGGTCATACCACCTCTTTTTAATGTCATCTATAGACCTGTCCGCAACACCGAGGGCATTCACACGTAGCTGCATGTCCCGCCATATCTTCCGCTTGTCAGACTCTGGCACGGTATGTGAAGTCTGACCGAACAGCTGCTTGTGGTTGTTGCAGCACTCCTCGATGATGATTTCTATTTCTTTTTCAGAAAATGTAAGTTTGTGCAGCCTCTTCTTGCCATCTTTCTCAGATGTCTGGTTGGCCATCCATCTGACTGTGCTGTTCTCTCTGTGTAGCAGAGTTCAACTGAGCTGCTGCACCTTGCCATGTGCTTGTAATTCTGGTCAGGAATCTCCATGGACACCACTTCCTGGTTTGGGGTCCTTCAGATCAACTAGGAAGTGATTTATTTCAATTTTTATTCAAACTCGCTATTTGCACGTGCAAAATGCAAGCTTTCTACCGCCCACGCTAATTGCGCATGCAACATGCATGTTTTCTATCCCCGGAGGCTATCAACTCGCAATTTTGCATTGTAAGTCACTTGCGAGTTGCATTTTTGTCCAAATTGTGACTCGCTAAAACGTTCGGTCGTACATCTGTCCCAAGGTCTCTAAGATGTTGGCGTTAGGGGTGATAGAGCCCTCCAACAGTCCATGGGCCAGCCCAGTGGTCTTGGTCCCAAATGCTGCTGCACCCGGTGCCACTCCAGAACTGTGGTTCGGTGTGGACTACCGTGGGCTCAATGCCATCACCAAGACCGACGCGCACCCCATCCCCAGAGCTGATGAGCTAATTTATCGGTTTGGAGCTGCCAAGTTCCTCAGCACGTTTGATTTGACGTCTGGGTACTGGCAGATTGCCTTAACCGATGGGGCCAAGGAGAGGTCAGCATTCTCAACCCCTGAGTGGTATTATCAATTCCGGGTGATGCCCTTTAGATTGAAGAATCCCCCTGCTACCTTTCAGAGGTTGGTCAACCTGGTGTTGGCTGGACTGGAGGATTTCAGTGTCGCCTACCTGGATGACATTGCAGTGTTCAGTTCCAGCGGGGAAGAACACTTGCAGCACCTCTGGGAAGGGTTGAAGGCTCTGCAGAGGGCAGGCCTCACAATAAAGGCCAGTAAGCTCCAGATCGGGCAGGGCTTTGTGGTGTACTTGGGACATCAGGTAGGAAGCGGCCAGGTGGCGCACCTACAGCCCAAGATTGACTTGATTCTGGCTTGGGAGCCCCCCCAAGACCCAGACAGAGGTGAGAGACCTTTTTAGGTCTCACTTGTTACTACAGGAGATTTGTTAAGGGCTATGGCACCATTGTTGCCCCTTAACAGAGCTGACTTCCAGGAAGCAGCCCAGAAAGTTGAACTGGACTGATGCCTTCCAGAAAGCTTTTGATGCCCTGAAGGCAGCCATGTGCACAGCGCCCGTGCACAAGGCACCCGACTTCTCTAAGGAATTTGTAGTTCAGACTGAAACTTGCATGGTGTGGGAGCGGTGCTCTCACAACTGAACGATGAGGGCCTAGACCAGCCTGTAGTCTTCCTTAGCAGGAAACTACTCCCCAGGGACCAGAGGTGGAGTGCCATAGAAAGGGAAGCTTTTGCTGTGGTCTGGGCACTGAAGAAGCTAAGACCCTACCTGTTTGGGACTCACTTCCGAGTTCAGACAGACCACAGGCCCCTCAGATGGTTGATGCAAATGAGGGGTGAAAAACCAAAACTGTTGAGGTGGTCCATCTCCCTACAGGGAATGGACTTTATGGTGGAAAACCGCCCTGGCACAGAACACGCCAATGCAGATGGCCTGTCCAGGTTCTTCCGCCTTATTGAAGAGAACTCCCAGGAGTTTGGGTAGTTCTCCCTACCTTCAGCTGGAGGGGACATGTGTTAGACTTGGTATCTTTTGGCGTGTTTCCCCTTTCTTTTGGTTTCTGACCTCCCAGTTTTGTCTTTGTTTTTGCTGGTTTAGGATCTTTGCGCACTTTCTCACTGCTGTTCAGTGTTAAAGTGCAAGTGCTCCTCTTGTAAATTGTTGTTATGGATTGGTGATACCATTATTGGTTATTTGATTTACTAGTCAGTCCCTAGTATAGTGCACTGTGGGTGCTCAGGGCCTGTAAATCAAATGCTGCTAGTGGGCTTGCAGCACTGGTTGTGCCACCCACACAAGCAGCCCTTCCAAGGTAACTCAAACCTGCCACTGCAGTGACTGTGTGCAGTCTAGTACTGCCATGTCGACAGTGCACCCACTTGCCAGGCCTTAACCTTCCCTTTTCTTACATGTGAGTCACACCTAAGGTAGGTCCAAAGTACCCCTGTGGGCAGGGTGCAGTGTATGTGACAGGTAGGACATGGCCTGATGGGTTTGGCATGTCCTGATAGTGAAATACTGCCAATTTTGTTTTTTACTATTGAAAGGCTATCTGGCCCATAGAAAAGCATGTGAGTTCTTTTATAACATCTTATAAATATAACTTCTCATTGGGACCAGATAGGAAAATAAAGTTTAGTATTCCCGAACTCAGAATCTAAAGATGCATCTTTTAGTAAAGGTGATTTTTACATTCTGTGTTTGAAAATACCACTTTTAGAAAGTAGGTATTTTCTTGCTTAGTCATCCTGTGTGCTTCTGCTAGGATGTGTATCGACTGTGTGGCTTTGGAGTGACAGAGGATGGGATGTGCAGTAGCTCCAGAGATTCTGAATAAGTCAGGGCTGGGCTGAATAGACCTGGGCTGCATTTATAGTAGTGGGAAGAGTTTTCCTTGCACCTGAATGGGCCTGGTCTGCTGTAGATAATGCTGTCTCCACCTCCTGCTGGCAAGCTGGGCCAGAGAGGGCCAAATTGGTTTGGACTAAGCACAGACACTCTGCCTGAGAGGACAAAGGAATTTGGAGTATAAATATTGGTACCCAGACCCCAGAACTTTAGAACTCTTTTGGAACCAAGAAGACTGCCAAGAAGAAGAGCTGGAGTAGCTGTGAGGAGAGACTACCACTTTATTGTGTGCTTTACTGTGTTGGCCTGCAGAGCTGCTTCTATCTTGGGCAGTGAAAGGACTGGACTGAACTTTCTGCAACTTCCTTTTTGTGAGTTTCTCCAAGGTCTTGAAGTAGAGTTTATTCCCTGTTCAGGAAGTCTCAGGAACAGCAAAGACTTCAAGTTTATCTGTTACCAGAACTGGGGACTGTGTGTTTTGTGCTGCAACAGAAGAAAAGCAACCTGACACCGTCAACGAGGCCGCTGCTGACTCCGTGTCCTGAAGAGGACACCGCCGCACTTTGCACCGCAACCCTGGTCTCACCAACGACGCCACCTGATGCCACCACTGAGTCGCTACTTGCACCGCGACCTGTGGGCACCGCACTCTGCACTGCCTTGCTTCACGCCGCTGCCCTGGAATTACCGACGACATCACTCCACACTGACATCGACGCCGCTGCTTGCACCATGGTTCAAGGGCACCAGTCGTAAGTTACATGACGCACCGTCCTCATCCCACACTGCAGCCTTAGCCTACCGATGCTGGCGCCATAGACTCTAGTTTGTCAGCCGATAACAGCACTTCATCAACGATGACAGCGCTGCTTGTTCAGTGACCTGCCAGCACAGCGATGAGCACCGCATCACTTCGCACCGCAGCCCTGGTCTCACGACGCCGCTGGACAACTGTCACTGAGCCACTGCCTGCATCGTGACCTGAGGGCACCGCATGCCGCACCACTGCACTTCGCACCGCAGACGCCTGCCGTCGCCGGCACTCCCACTTTAACTGTGAGGATTTTGATTTGCAACGCGCGTGACTTCAAGGGCACGACGACTCCTGTACGGGCCTCCGGAACCGACGCCTGCTGACGCCAGCCCTTCGGGGCTCATGGAGAGGTCACCGACAGCCTACATTTCTAAAGGTACTGGTTTGGGGGTCTTCCCGACACCGTAGCAAGCCCGCGAAGCTGCAGTCAGCCAGAACTGTTTGGATTTGTTGTTCACAACGCCGTGATAGCCCCAGACGGAGCTATCAACTTCAATTAACTGTATTTCAAGTCTATTTTGATTACTGAAGATTTCTGAGCACTGTATGGTGGATTTAAAAAAATCTTTTTTGTGCTTGTTTTGGAAATATAAAAATATTGGACATTTTTCGAAACTGGTGTGGTGTCTTTTGTAGTGTCTTCACTGTATTACTGTTGGTTATGTGCAAATGCTTAACACACTGCCTCTAAGATAAGCCTGACGGCTCATGCCAAGCTACCAAGGGGGTGAGCAGGGGTTATTTTAGAAGTGTAACTCCCTTATCCTGACTAGAAGGAAGGGTCCCTAGTTGGACAAAGGTGCAAACCCTTGCCAACTAAAGATCCCCATTTCTAACACACACCAATTAATAAGTGAATCCAATCATAAGTCTCTCACTGTAGCAGACATAGTCACTGCTACAGTGGTAGATGATAGTCTTGTAATTCCAAAAACAACCAGGGAGCACAAGTGGCGAGACCTCCTCCACGAACAGTCACAGTGTACAACTTCATAAAGGACTTTGCAATCTTGCTACAATATACACTATGTGTCTGTCATAAGAGTCACTGCTCTTTAACGAAGATTGCATTGTTGTCTCTGTGACCATCATTATACAGGTATTCAAAGTAGCATATTCTGGTCATCAAAGTATTATGTTGAGGAAGTCTAGTTCTCTAAGAATCGAAGATAAAGTAGCCTGCTGCGCCAAAGACAAATGACTGGGCGAGGGAACCACCAACCATGATAATCATTGAGGCAATAGCAAACATAAAAAGAAGATGGATGGAGTGCTGAAACTTTTCAACCACTCACCCCCAGTCACAGATCTGGGTTTAATCTATGGTTCTTTTACTCACTATGCCACCCAAGTTTGGACCCAGCCATATGCAAATCAGACTTGACCCTGCTCCTCATGGGAACAGTTCTGCCTGAAGTGCCAAGCCAGGCCATCCCTGGACTGGAAACAAGCATCCTGGAACCGGTTTCAGGGTATTACCCCTAATAAGACAGGCTAGCTTGAATCCAGTGGCACAGTGAGCAAGGGACCCGCGTCTGGGCATACCCTTGGCCACCTAGGGCGAACATTGTAAACACAAGATGATGGATGGACCTCCGAAACTTTTCAACCACTCACCCCAAGTCACAGATCTGGGTTTAATCCATCATTCTTTTGCTCACTATGCCACACCAGTTTGGACCCAGCCATATGCAAATGAATCTTGACCCTCCTCCTCTTGGGAACAGTCCAGCCCAAACTGCCAAGCCAGGCTCTCCCTGGACTAGAAACAAGCATTCTGTGACCGGTTTTGGGGTATTACCCCTCATCAGACAGGCTAGCTCGAAGCCAGCAGCACAGCGAGCAAGGGACCCACGTCTAGGCATACCCTTGGCCACTTAGGGCAAACATAGCAAACACAACACAATGATGGACGGAGTTCTGAAACTTTTTAATCACTCATTGCCAGTCACAGATCTGGGTTTAAATCAATCATTTAGGCAATGCCAGACAGAACAAGTGCCAAGAAGAACTGCCGAGCCCTCGAGAAAGTCTGGAGAAAGGAACCCATACCGGACAACAGGTCCACCCTCAAGCTCGCCACCCGGAAGCACCACCAACTGATCCGCACCGCCAAGAAAACGGCTTTCAAGAACCGACTGGATAACAACGCACACAACTGCAAGGAACTCTTCAACATCGTGAAAGAGCTCTCCAACCCCAACGCCGGAAACAACGACATCACCCCTTCGCAAGACCTCTGCAACTCCCTCGCCTCCTACTTCCACAACAAGATCGCAGACATACACAACAGCTTCAGCACCCATCCGACCCACGCCACGTCCACAGCAACGCCACCCACCACCACCCTCCGAGCCTGGACCCCGATCAGCACCGAAGACACCATCCGCATGATGAACTCCGTCCACTCCGGATCTCCGACCGACCCCTGCCCTCACCACGTCTTCAACAAAGCCGACGCTGTCATCGCACCCCACCTGCGGGACATTATCAACACCTCATTCGACACCGCCACCTTCCCCGAGAGCTGGGAGCACGCCAAACTCAGCGCTCTACTCAAGAAACCTACGGCAGACCCCACCGAACTCAAGAATTACCGCCCCATCTCTCTACTCCCGTTTCCAGCCAAAGTCATCGAGAAGACCGTCAACAAACAGCTGGCCGCCTTCCTCGAGACGAACGGATCCCTCGACCCCTCGCAGTCCGGATTCCGTGCCAACCACAGCACCGAGACCGCCCTCATCGCCGCCACCGACGACATCCGAGCCCTGATGGACAACGGAGAAACAGCGGCCCTCATCCTCCTAGACCTCTCCGCGGCTTTCGACACGGTCTGCCTCCGCACCCTAGTGCAGCGCCTCTGCAGCGTCGGAATCCAGGAGAAGGCACTGGAGTGGATCATCTCCTTCCTCGACGGAAGAACACAGAGAGTCCGCCTACCACCGTACAAGTCAGAGGCCACCGAAGTCATCTGCGGCGTCCCTCAAGGATCCTCGCTGAGCCCTACACTCTTCAACGTCTACATGAGCCCCCTCGCGGCCATCGCACGCCAACACAACCTCAACATAATCTCCTACGCCGACGACACCCAGCTGATCCTCTCCCTGACCAACGACCCCGCCGCCGCCAGAGCCAACCTGCACGAAGGGATGAAAGAGGTAGCCGAGTGGATGACGACGAGCCGCCTGAAACTGAACTCAGACAAGACGGAGGTCCTCATCCTGGGACGACTCCTGGTGGCCCCCCGCCCTGGGCACCGCACCCAAACCGACGAACCACGCACGCAACCTGGGCTTCATCCTGGACTCCTCCCTCTCCATGACCAGGCAAGTCAACGCCGTGTCCTCGTCGTGCTTCAACATCCTGCGCATGCTTCGGAAGATCTTCTGGTGGATCCCCACGGAGACCAGGAAGACCGTCACCCAGGCCCTCGCCACCAGCCGACTGGACTACGGCAACGCCCTCTACGCCGGAACCACCGACAAGCTCCAGAAGAGACTCCAGCGGATCCAGAACGCCTCAGCCAGACTCATCCTCGACATCCCACGGAACAGCCACATCTCCGGACACCTGAGAGACCTGCACTGGCTCCCCGTCAACAAAAGAATCACCTTCCGGCTCCTCACCCACGCACACAAAGCCCTTCACGATCAAGGCCCGAGCTACCTTAACAACCGAATCAACTTCTACGCTCCCAAACGCCACCTCCGATCTGCCAGCCACGCCCTCGCCGCCGTCCCACGCATCCGTAGAGCCACAACAGGAGGAAGGTCCTTCTCCTACCTGGCCGCCAAGACCTGGAACTCCCTCCCGGCCGACCTGCGCCTGACCCAAGACCACCTCTCCTTCAGGAAGAAGCTCAAGACCTGGCTGTTCGAGCAGTAACGGCACCCCCCCCCTCTAAGCGCCTTGAGACCCTACGGGTAGGTAGTGCGCTCTATAAATGTCTTTGATTGATTGATTGATTTAATTTGTCCTTCCTCCAAAGGAAGTCACCTTTATGTTCACACAGATGACATCATGAAACACCCAGAAGTGCATGTCATACAGTTGACCTCAGCAAAAGTCATACCCAAACTTAAGATTCAGTTGCCAAACATTTCCTGTAGAATATTTGCTCTCAGCTGCTTTAAATCGCGGTCCGGTCTTACGCACCTCTTTTGGGTCAAGTGAGAGTCTTCTCTGAGTTTAACTAAGATAATACATACCAATTCCCGGATCTAAACATCCAGTTTGATATTGTGCCAGGAAGTGCCCTTCTTCAAGGTCGTCCCCAAATATTCCTTGGCCCAAAGTGCTCCTGGAACAAAGTGTATGTGAAAGAGGCCCTACTAAATTTGTGAAATCACAGTATATTATCATTTCTGATCTTAGCCCTGATGGAATGGTGCAGACGTTCATGGACTGACTGAGGCAGTCCTTAGGTCAGGTAACCTGTTATCGAGGAATGGATATTTTCCTCTAGGCCAATTCAGAATTAAGGAGATTAGTAAAAAGACAAGCCAAAGCACATGGCACCTTACTTAGTTTGTGGAGGTTCACCAGTTGAGAAACCATACAGTTTGTTTGAGCACTTTTAAGACTGCCAGACTGCCTTGAAATAGTATGGCAATCCTTCACGCTTCCAATTCTGTCATGGTGCTGTTTAGGGCAGTGATTGATTTTGCTTCACACCCTGCATGGTCAACTTTATTCACCCTCTCAACTGCTGAGTGACAAATTGGTCTCCTACTTTATCAAAACAATTCAACTGGTATATAAGAGCACTACAGTGGGGAATTGTTCCCTGCAAGGTATTTTAGTCACTTCAGGACATGTTAGTGGTCCCTGCTCAAGAATCCATTCTTATTATCTCAGAGAGTGAAGTAGTGACACCCTTTGTAACATCTGGTGTGGGTCTCCAGACAAGGTATATTCAATGTCAGTATTAAAATCTCTTTGTCCCATAGTGGTATCAGTTATTACTACTCTGTTAAGCACCTCCTTTTCTGTGGGAGCCGTTGCTGGTAGCTGGAAGAAGCCAGTAGTTAAACCTTTGCTAAAAAAAAGCCTAGTATGGTGGCATGTTTGAGGCTAACTATCATCTTATGTCTTTTCTCCCTAAAGCCACTGAGATAGGTGAGAAATCTTGGCCCCATTGGCCGTCAAACTACTGCAAAGCTGTGGATTTATTAACTCCATCCCACTTGCAGTTTCAACCAGGAATGGGGACTGAATTTATCCTGATGACAGTTTTGGGGTATATGTTTCGATGCTAGCCATGCTAAAGTGCTAATCTTTTTTTGATCTATCTTCCACGATTGACACGATGAACCACTCCCTCATGGTTCATTGGTTCGAGGTGCTAGGGATACATGGGTCAGTCTTGCCTTGGTTCGAGCCATGTACTTGCTTTCATAGTTTCTCTCGGAGCAGCCCCTGGTTGTGTGTGGGGTACCTGAGGGCTCCTCCCCTTTCCCATCTAATTCAGTATATACATGGGACCATTCTAAAATCGTTTAGCGTTGGGTCCATTTCATACTGCAGTACACAGCTTGTCCTGTTCTTCGTTTGACTACCTTCAGAGCTTTAGTTTACTCTCTACTCTTGTTTCTCAATGAGTGCCAAAATCTTGGAGCTCTATTCCAGCAACAACCAAAAACAGTCTCTGATACCACACATGAGGCATCCCACAGCAAGTTTGATGCCCTTTGTGAGGGCCAGTGTGGTATATGTAATGTCGAAGAGTAAGCCATCAACCAAACGCAAGATAATGGGACTTGGCCATCAGTTTTGTAGTCACTTTCAAAGAAGAACAGATATTTATTTTTTCACAAGAGTGGAACTACTACCATGCCATTAGATCCAAAGGAAACCAGTTACCTACCCCTGACCTGCTTTTTCCCTTTAAGGATGTGACCACGTGACGAGCAGAGCAGAGTGCATGGCACAGCAGCACAGAGGGCCGCCATAGCCGCATCTCCGCTATGTTGGAGGAGCATCGCCCCACTGCTTTCTCACAGTGCGAGAAGCAAAAACATACATCGGTAATAACTTTGAGTTATTACCATTTCATGGTTTTTTTGCCGGTGGGTGGGCGGGTGGGGCTGCTCTGCTTATGGAGCAGGGCAGGGAAGAAGTGGATTGCCCACTCCTAAGTGTGCAATGACTGTTTGGTCGTCCCTCTCAGCCGCACAAACCAGTCATGCGCACTTTCCCCTTCTCCATGCAGGCTGCCATGCAGCCTGCACGGAGTGTGGTAAATAATTTTCCTTTACCTGGACTTAATTTGATACAGAAACATAATTAAATAGCTCAGTAAAATGAGAGGCAGAATCCGTGGTATTAGAGGTTCGGAATGGACTTTATTCCAATGATCGATTATAATCGGTTGCTCCAAGTTCCATCACCACGGAGGTTCAGGAAGTGAAGTACATACTTTATTGACAAGAAGTAACCTTTATAGTACATACATTACAATGAAGCGAATGCAATAGGCGTAACAATTGATAAGGAAAATGACGATTTATCTGCGTAACCAAAAAATGGGTGTAATAAGGAGTAAAAAGGAACATAATTGGTTATGATGTCACATATAGGTGGATCTATAAGATAATACTTGGCATAGATGCGCGCGCAGCAGTATGACGTGTGATTGACGTGCAACTAGGGGGTGAAGGGGACTTGACATTTAGCTCTACATGTGGAGACAAAAAGTCTGGGGGGTCAAGTCAACCTAATCCCAAATCATATCTAACATCCTATGTTTAAAGAACTATGTTATCCACAAAAGAAGGACTCTCGGACAGAATCTATTCTATACTGACTGTGCGTGCGTGTACAAGCGTCTAAGTGTCTACACTGAAAGCGAGGGGGTAGGAATATTCCATGGTAACAGGGCTATGAATTACTTGCATGAGGACAGAGAAGTCGAGCCTTTTGCTCGGTAGCTGGAAGAATGTTTACTTAAACTACTAGACAGGAATGCATCGGCTGAGGGGGAAGCAGATAACTCGAAGGCGAAATACAGTTCTTGGCAGAGAATAGGCTGATGTCAGGCTTCGTGAGCCGCGCAGAGAATGAGACAAAGTTCATGGTCACAGATGCAGGCTCGAACTGGAGTTTTCAGAGGCAGAAAGCAAGAGGAGTTTGATGACAGAATCAGGGCCTACTTGCCTGGACTGTAAAATGGCATAAGTGAACCATATAAAGCCGGTGGCCTTTCATATTTAGGAATGGAATATCCGGCCTATTCATGGCGGATCTGACAGAGGGCATGTTGACGGTGGACGCACATGTATTTGCGTCTTCATAACTGGAACTGGAGGGAACATACATGTACTTGTGACATGCACATAGAACCGTTGGGGTCCAAGATAGGGGACATAACTGATCGGAAAAATCCATATTTCCACATTCCCTCCTTGTCCCCTACTTGCCCGTTAAGAGATATCAATCTTCATCAATCCATTGATCTGTTCATATAACATCATTTGTTCTTCTTTCTTCTTCCGGGACGAACGAAATCTTGGTGGTGGAATACACGATGTGGTACACAGACCACAAATCGCTGGTCCACATTGCAGACATAGACAGCAACTGAATAGTATGAGAAGGCCAATACCTAGGAAGGATAAAACTCTCCATCCCCAGGCTGATATCACACTCCAAAACCAACTGGACCAAGTCCAAGTGCCTGGGTTCTGGTGTATCTGGTTTACAATCTTATGAAGGCGAGTGATGGCTTTATATACAGATGGCGAATTTTCTGGTATGAATACGCAGCAGCTTGATCCGATGACCCTACAAGCTCCGCCCCTATCAGCCAGGATGACGTCAAGAACAAGACGATTTTGAAGCACAACAATCCGCATAGCAGACTGCTCTTCCGTTAAATTGCCTAAGGCGGAAATAGTCTCATTCACTACTGCTTCAAGGGTTCTAGTTAATCTACGTATCAGTTTACTATTAGTAACAGTACCTATATAAGGAAAGATGCCTTTATTGAAATCTGTGTATTTTTCCCATGCTGTTTCAGTGTAATCGACAATTGGGAGATCTCTCCGCTCTCTGTTGTGTACTAAATGAATATTTCTGTAATAATCAGGAGGAGCTAGGAAAACAGGTGGCAAAAGGAATGCAATGTAGCAGGTACCATCCCAGTCTAGAGGTAGACGCATATATGCAGTCTGACCACATATAAAGTAGGAGTGGCGATAAGCTCTAAATGAAGATTTGCCTCGATCACTGAATTCTACTATAGTAGTGCATTTACTATGGCCCATATGTATGGAACCACCTTTCTTACACATAATTCACCCTTCGCTGGGAATACTGACATGGTGGGCAAGACTAGTTCAACTTCGGATACGACATTTAGAATCATGAGATTAGATGTAAAATTACCTAATCCATATACTTCATTTTCTAGATCAGTTCCTGTTCTCTTGGGGCGACCCTCCTTGTCAGGGTAGCAGACCTTGAGTAAAACTAGGTTCAGATTTCCCCATACCCAATGATCTTGGTAAACTGCTGTGTCTGAGTCTATGGAATTGATTAAACTAAACCATGCTCCACAGGATCCATTATGTGTAAACGGATGTGGAAAGAAAGGCAGGACTCCTTCATAATTCTGATAGGGAGGGAGTCGGCCACACACCCAACAATTTGTGGCATTACTAGTCTGATGGGAATGATGTAACATACTAATGAAAGTGTTATTGCGCAGCGCAAGTCTATAAGACAATTCATGCGGAGGTAAGTCACTAAAAGAATGTTCAGCAGTAACATTATAAACATGTCTAGAAATAGGGTAATATATGTGCAACAATATGCTTGCAGTAATTATTAAAAGACTCAAGAAAAACAAGATTATTAATGTCACTATGCAATGGCTACGCAGTGATTTACAATACGCCTGTCGTTTCATCATTTTTCGCGACTGTCCATGATTCAGGTCTAGAGGATACATGTCAGAGACAGATTCAACCGCTTCACCTAGGAGAGGACTTAAACAATCAAATCGTCTGACGTTCTAGGCCTCAATTTAACTTTATAGAGTTCGGTTTCAGTGAGGGAGTGCAGGGCACAATGTCTATATCCGAGGATTGTCCATGAAATTTCTTGATATGACTTGAATGAATCCAGCCCTTGCGGCCCTCGATCTTCACGGCTGTTCTTGTGGTCAGCAGAACCAACTTGGGTGTCTTCCACCTGGGCTCCAGCTGAGTCTTTCGGTCGAAATTTTTCACAAACACGAAATCACCCGGAACTACGTCATGGGGTTTCACCTCAGTGTTGTCAGGAAATGCTGCAGCAACCTGTGAACGACAAGATTGTAGTGCAGACATCAAGGAAGCCAAGTAATCTGTCAGCATATTACAGTCAATATCAGTTATTTTGCGTGGTATGGGCGTCCCCCACATATTTGGTGGTCTGCCGAAGATCACCTCATACGGGGATAGCCCTGTTCGAGAGTGTGCTACCATTCTCATGTAAAAGAGTGCAACTGGTAATGCTACTATCCAGTCGACACCTTTCTCTCTGCATATTTTGGACAGTCTGATTTTCAGTATCTGATTATGTCTTTCTACGAGATCTGCTGCCTCGGGGTGTCGAACACAGTGGAATTTCCACTGATATCCTAGCAGAAGTGAAACATGTTTCATTAATTCGGATGAGAACGGCTGGCCGTTATCTGAGTAGACAACACGTGGTAAACCGTATCGTGGGAAGAATTCTCGAACCAACTGTTTGGCAGTAGTCGGGGCAGTGTAATCTGAAACCGGGTATGCCTCCGTCCAACGGGACAGAGCGCAGACAACTACGAGAACATATTTGAATCCTCGACATCGTTCCATCTGGATATAATCCATCTGGAGGACTTCAAAAGGGTGATCAGGAGGCTGAAATCCACCCTGTTCTACGGGAACGCTTTTTCCTGGGTTGAACTGGCAACAGATCATACAGGTACGGACCTTTTGTTTGGCTGCTGCTCGTAAATGTTTATTGAACCAAATGTGTTGAATGCTGTCTAGCATAGCTTTTTCTCCTAGATGCGCTGGACTATGTATAGTGTTAATTATAACTTGGACCATTGAATCAGGAAGGAACCATACAGACTTTTCCTTCATCATCCATCCTTGGTCCGTTTGGATCCCTCCTAATTCAGTCCATTTCTTTATTTCGTCTGGTGTAGCATGTGTCTGTATGTCAATTACGTCAAGGGTAGGATCTTTAACTGTCATACAATGTGTCGGTGTCGGGACTATTGTCTTTGTCATGTCGGGGGTTTGAGTTTGAGCAGTCTGTTTAGCTGTTCTGTCGGCTAGATCATTGCCTTGGGAAATGATATCAGTAACCTTCGTATGAGCCTTACATTTCATAATTGATATTGCAATGGGTAGATGTATTGCATCTAATAAGGCATGAATGAGGGGTCCGTGCTGAATGTGGGCACCGTGGGAAGTTAAATAACCTCTCTCTCGCCACAGCACGCCGAAGTCATGTACAACTCCGAATGCATAACGTGAATCAGTGTATATGTTGACTTTTTTATTTGTGGCTTGAATACAGGCTTGTGTCAGAGCGATGAGCTCTGCGGCTTGAGCTGACAAAGTATTTATACGATTAGTTTCAATGACTTCAGTATCTGTGGTGACTGCGTAAGCAGCCACTAACTCTCCTGTACTTGTTCTCATACATGAACCATCTACATACAACGTCAGGTCTGGATCTGACAATGGGACGTCTGTCAAGTCTTGTCTGGGTTTTGTCGTTATAGTAATAACTTCAATACAGTCATGAGCTAGTGGGTCTGTTCCGGTTACTGGCAAAAGTGTGGCAGGATTTAATGTGTTACAGCGTCTGATTTCTATGTGTGGCTGAAACAATGTAAGCTCGTACCCTGTAAGTCGCGCTATAGTCAAGTGTTGTGTTTGCGTTCTATTTACAAGGACCTCTACTGTGTGTGGTACTTGAACTGTCAATGGATGTCCTAACACTATGGCATCGCTTTGTCTGATTGCTAAAGCTGTCGCTGCTACTGATTTCAGGCATGCAGGCAAAGCCTGAGCTACTGGATCTAATGTACTAGAAAAATAAGCACATGGTTTGTGTGCTCCTGCTTGTTCCTGTGTGAGTACTGACAAGGCAGTACCTTCGCGTTCTGTAACAAAAAGTGTAAACTGTTTTCTGTAACATGGTGTTGCTAAAACAGGTGCTTGACATAAAGCTTTCTTTAGGCTTTCAAAAGCTTGTGTATGTTCTTGAGTCCAAGGGAGAACAGTCGATGTGGCTGCCTCCTGTGTTGTCAACTGAATGAGTGGTTTTGCTAGAAATGCATACTGATGGATCCACTGCCTACAATATGAAGTGAGGCCTATGAAAGCCCGTACCTCCTTTTGTGTCTTGGGTATTGGCATGTTAGCTATTAACTGAATGCGGTCGGGTGTAAGCTGCCTTCCCTCCTTGGACAGCGAGTGTCCAAGATAAACAACTCGCTGGACACAGAATTGCAGCTTAGAAGGGGACACCTTGTGCCCCTTTTCGGCTAGAAATTGTAAAACTGTCAGTGATGCTTTTTCACATTCCGGTTCGCTTCTCGCGGTGATCAGCAGATCATCGACGTATTGAAGCAGAGCAGTGTTAACTGGCATGTGGATACTATCGAGTTCTCGTTTCAGTGCTTGGCTATAGATGCTGGGGCTTTCTGTAAATCCTTGAGGTGCGCGTGAGAATTTAAAGCTACGTCCATTTAAACTAAATCCGAACAAATATTGGCTTTCCGGATCTATTGGGACGCTGAAAAAGGCATTCTTGAGATCAATTACAGTAAAGAATGTTGCTTCGGAATCAATAGCTGTCAGTAATGACGAGATATCTGGGACCACAGGAAATTGTGGCACAATGCATTTGTTTAACTCGCGCAGATCAATAACCAATCGATATACTGGCGGGGCCTTAGGATCTGTTCGTTTAAGAATCGGAATTATCGGTGAATTACATAGATTGGAGTCTGTTTCTACAACTACTCCTTGGGCAATAAGCTCGTCAATGATTTGTAGTAAAGCCACTACAGCATCTGGTGGTAACTTGTATTGTCGCATTCGTGGTAGCACCACTCCTGCCTTTAATGTGACTCTATATGGTGTAATATTCATGCAACCAACATCAGTAGGGCCTTGTGCCCATAGACGTGTAGGTAAAGTCTGCAGTCGGGGATCCATGTCTCTAGACACATAGTGACCTTTAAAATCACGTAAAAACAACCTTACTCCTTCCGGAGAACAACATATTATGGCTCCTAGAGCTTTCAATGTTTTTATTCCTAGCAAGTTTTCTGAACATGATTTAGTAAGCAATAAATCTGTAGTTCGGGTCAGAGGTCCTATCGTAAGTGGCAGAGGTTGTGACACTTCATTAACAATAGGTTTTCCTGAAAAACCAAGGGAAATATTCTGTGAGCCTGAGAGGGGTGCCCCTGGAACTTCACTACGTTTTATAGTTGTTCGACCTGCCCCTGTATCGAGTAAAAATTTCCTATCTTGGCCTAATAATTCACTATGTACATAAGGTCCTTCTTGATCTACAGGAATCTCGATAAGGGGTAAATCAACTTCCCTCTCTAGGCTAGTTCATGCGTAACGCTGATACTCAGGATATTCATACTGTGCGGTCTGATACATTTGTCGTGTTGTTGTCTGTGTGGCAGCAACAGGCAACGGTGGTGCAGCTGGCACAAACTGTATTGGCTGTTGTGCGGCTGGCATGGCCTGGGCATGCTGCAGAGCTCCTTGTTCATTCTGCTCTTGTCTAAATGGCCGTGGTCTTTCTTGTGTTTTACCTATGGCGATATTATGTTTTAAAACTGGACAATCGTGTACATAATGACCTGGCTTTTTACAATAATTGCATGTCCCTTTTACAGGTCCTGCTGAATCGGAATGTGTCATACCCTTTTTATGTCCTTCAGCTGGAACTGTCTGGGAAACTAACATTTTCATTTTCGTGTCTTTCATGCGTCTGTGTTCATGTTCTTGTTCCTCTCTAATTCTATTGTGATGGTACTGTAACATTTGTAACATTTGTGATGGAGTGTTACCTTGCCAGGTACTCTCGAATTTTAATACTCTATTCTTTACTGGTGGCAGGGCATTTTCTACTAATTTTGTTACAAACAGATGTGGGTATGATTCGCTACTTGCTTTTATGCCACTATTTATACCAAAACATTTTTCAAATCGGGCATAGTAATCACTAGTGTCTTCATCTTGCTTCTGTTTACAGGCTGAAATTGTACCCCAATCTTCCTTTTTCGTAGTTAATAAACGTGGCAGTACCTGTACTAATAAACCTGGCAGTGCTTTAGTTTTATCCCCAAGTCCTGCTCCTGCAGTTCGGGCCTTTTCTTCTGCTTCTAACACTGACCATTCTATCTTTTGGTCTCCTACCTCCCACTCTTTTTCCTTGAGTTTCTCATAAATACCAGCAGGCATCAATACCTTTAATATTGTCATAATGTCGGGATAGGTATACTCTCCCATGAGTAACATGTCTTTAATTTCTCGGTGAAAACCCGCTGGATCTTTGTCATGACTGGGTACCACTTTCTTCATTTGTAACAATTCTATTTTCGATATGGGCGTATATACAAATACGCGCTTGAACTCGTTGTCCTCGCCTTTTATTGGGTGCACTTCTCGTAAGGGATTCTGTCTATCCATGTGATACGTGGTTCTTTCCTTGACGGGCAATGAGACATGCTCTGCGCATACAAAAAGAATATACTGCTTTCTTGATTCTAGAATTTCTTTAATTAATTTAGTACCTGCACCTCTCCATTTATTCATAAGCAATTCAGTCAGTATGTCAGGTAAGGGACCAGGGTCCGAATGCTGACTTCGATATAGTATAATGAGTTGTTGAATCATATAAATCCCAGCTAACCTCTGTTCATCTGGGGTAAGATTCAAAAATGTGCGTACTACTGTATCATCACTATATTTTCCGGGACTGTCCACCCAATGGACAGCTGCCCTGGCTAAATCTTGTTCATCCATAGAATCGAGAAAATGATAACCCCTTCGTTCTCGGAGTAGTTTGTCGGCGGTTTGGAACGAATGCTCGTTAGACCTTATATTAATTATAGGTATTTGGAAATTCCTGTTATTATCTGGACATATCGGACGTATCGAGTCAGTAAGACGTCTATTATTATTACAAGATCTTCCTCTACCTACATAGGCTATGGTGTCTGACTGTCCTGTGGGCAGTCCTGACCCTTCTTCCTCGCTTTGTTCGAACTCGTCTACCTCTAATCTCTCTTCGTGTAGGCGTTCTATTTCTTTACGGATCTTTCGGCACATGGCTATTATACAATTTTGTTTATCATGTCTCCCTTCTGATATATTCTGGCTCCATCTTGTAAGAATTTGCATTGCTTCCGGGTCTACCCCCGGTCGGTCTTGATTTCTGATCACACAGTTTATGAGGAAACGTAACAGTTCCCCCTGTATCTCTACTTTCTGGTATTCCATAGCTCTGTTAATACATTCTGGATCTCGCCCTGTTTGGACAAAATGATATATTTTATCTAGATGCGCAGTCATTCCTGGTAACTTTCCTAAATACACTGCGGCTCGTCTGATACGCAATGATGCCAGGGTCATTTCGTCCTCTTTACCGGGCACAGGGTCATATCTGCAATCTATAAGAAGTTCCTTCAGCGTACGGGCACTTATGAGTTTGGGTGTACGTGAATGTGCTGACTCTTGAAAAGTAAGTTTATTTATTCTGGGTGGCGTAGAAAAGATATTGGTAGCACCTCCCGTGGCCCCATCTGGGGTGTCGGGTGTGAAAGGATTCGTCGAACGTGACACAGCAACTACAGGTGTGGACACAGCTATAGAAGTAGCTGTAGGAGCGGATGCAGAAACAGATGTGCTTGCCAGAACTTGTGACTCGATTTGTTGCTGTAGGGATACGGGTGCTGGATCTTGGCGTTGGACCTCCCTGGTATGCGGTCTATGCGGGGCGGAATTAGCATATTCGGGAGCTGCGTCATCTAAATATGAGGAAAGAAAAACATCTTCTGCGGTTCTAGGATGCCCCTTAGGATGTACCTTTATTGGGAACAATGGGGGTGGCAAGTCTTTCGGTATTTCTGGAGTAGCCTTAGGTAATCCTTCGGCCAGAAGGGGATACATACCATTCATAAGGGCGTTTCTTTGTCTGTCTACTTGTTCTGATTTCACTCGGATACCTTCCTCAATTAATAGATTTTCTCGAACTTTATTTGAACTTTCTTTATTCTTTTCTTCCTGTCTACGTGCTTTTTCTGTGCGTCTATGAGATTCTTTACGCCATAACTCAACGGCGTCTTTCTGTGACTGTCTGACTTTCCTTTTCCATAACTCTTCCTCGACTTTCATGATGCACTCTGCATCCCAGGTTCCCGCTGCGGGCCACCTCTGACTTTCTGGTAATCCCTTGGTGTAGTCTACCCATAAATCAAGAAATAATATAGCGTCTAAGCCATGTTTGTGATACATGAAGTGCCCTGGAGTGTCCCTAGGAGGAATAGGGACGGCTTCTTCGAGAACCCCTTTTCTAGTAGTGATCTGTCTTAATTTCGAAAAGAGCGGCATATTGACAACTGATCCGATACTTAATCTTGAACACACTTAATACAAAAGCACAATAATGAACAACCATTCATACCACAATATGCAGGACGTTTAACACATTAAACATTAAACATTAAAACATTTTTAACCTTTAAAATAACCAACAATGATGATCGTCTGCATAACTAATCACCAAGCTTAATTCTTGACAATAACTAGATACTTCGGAATACTTGATATACTGCTAAACAGTACAGATACACTGCTAAAACAGTGCAGACCGGATTTGTGTACCCAAACCCGTCTCGACCGGCACAACCTATGTGCACGTCAGAAATGCCTCCCCAGCAATGGTACTCACCGGGTAGCTTCGGAAACGGAAGGCCTCGGTAACTTGAACTTGAACCGGACTGGACTCGACTCGACTCGTCGGACACTGGGCTTGACTTCGAACTGGTGGGTCTCTGTATACCTCGGATCTTGCTCTCTCAGCTAGGCTCTGGTCGGGATACTTCGCACTTCTCACCGCCTCGTCTGGGTGTTGATCGCAGTCTCAGTCGCCCCCGCTTGACCGGAGGGAGATACAGGAAATCCTGCTGGTACGCGTTATTGTCCGTCCAGCTGTGGCAGGAGACCGGGCCTGCAACTCACCGCCGGCGCGTGAGATGAGAAAGTGTCCCTGTTCGGGCGCCATTCATGTGGTAAATAATTTTCCTTTACCTGGACTTAATTTGATACAGAAACATAATTAAATAGCTCAGTAAAATGAGAGGCAGAATCCGTGGTATTAGAGGTTCGGAATGGGCTTTATTCCAATGATCGATTATAATCGGTTGCTCCAAGTTCCATCACCACGGAGGTTCAGGAAGTGAAGTACATACTTTATTGACAAGAAGTAACCTTTATAGTACATACATTACAATGAAGCGAATGCAATAGGCGTAACAATTGATAAGGAAAATGACGATTTATCTGCGTAACCAAAAAATGGGTGTAATAAGGAGTAAAAAGGAACATAATTGGTTATGATGTCACATATAGGTGGATCTATAAGATAATACTTGGCATAGATGCGCGCGCAGCAGTATGACGTGTGATTGACGTGCAACTAGGGGGTGAAGGGGACTTGACATTTAGCTCTACATGTGGAGACAAAAAGTCTGGGGGGTCAAGTCAACCTAATCCCAAATCATATCTAACATCCTATGTTTAAAGAACTATGTTATCCACAAAAGAAGGACTCTCGGACAGAATCTATTCTATACTGACTGTGCGTGCGTGTACAAGCGTCTAAGTGTCTACACTGAAAGCGAGGGGGTAGGAATATTCCATGGTAACAGGGCTATGAATTACTTGCATGAGGACAGAGAAGTCGAGCCTTTTGCTCGGTAGCTGGAAGAATGTTTACTTAAACTACTAGACAGGAATGCATCGGCTGAGGGGGAAGCAGATAACTCGAAGGCGAAATACAGTTCTTGGCAGAGAATAGGCTGATGTCAGGCTTCGTGAGCCGCGCAGAGAATGAGACAAAGTTCATGGTCACAGATGCAGGCTCGAACTGGAGTTTTCAGAGGCAGAAAGCAAGAGGAGTTTGATGACAGAATCAGGGCCTACTTGCCTGGACTGTAAAATGGCATAAGTGAACCATATAAAGCCGGTGGCCTTTCATATTTAGGAATGGAATATCCGGCCTATTCATGGCGGATCTGACAGAGGGCATGTTGACGGTGGACGCACATGTATTTGCGTCTTCATAACTGGAACTGGAGGGAACATACATGTACTTGTGACATGCACATAGAACCGTTGGGGTCCAAGATAGGGGACATAACTGATCGGAAAAATCCATATTTCCACAGGAGGACATGCTGTCACGCCTGCCGACCGGGTGCCGCTAGAATGCCTATGAACTACTAAAGTGGCCGGCTCCTGTGTGCACAGGAGGTCAAAGTCTCCTTGTTCCTGGGCGGGCACGTGAGCACCTCTTCTGGGATACTAAACCTTTGCACAGCATCGGCGTTCGTTGGTATTGGAGTCGACATTTCCCTCGTTACGTTGGGTAGCTGTCTTCTCCTCACTTGTTGTTTCTTCAGATTCTGGTCACATCTACTGCCTGAGTCATTCCCCGTGGTTGGTCCTACCGGGAATGAAAACAAGAAAGATGCAAAGCTTATATCATTAATTTTTATGGTGACAGCGCGGTAGCGCTGACTTTTCTAATTTGCCTTTAGTTTACTTATCTGACATGGGCTCTGCGTATATGATGGTCTGCTGAGTATTGTTTTGGAGTCCTGTAGATTTCTGAAAATTCAAGGAATAGTGTTAAGTCTACCTGAAGTAAGGTGGAGAAAAAGTCATCACAGAGAGTTTTACAGATTACCATATTTTGTCTTCAGTCTTTATACAACATTAGGTAGGTTAATGTACATTTTTACGTTTCCCTTCCTATACATTGATCTTTGAAACCACATTACTTTTTCTCTTATACCTTTTACCTTGTAGATTAAACATCCTTCTTGCTGTCACCTGTCACCAGGATTCAATGAAGAAGGGAATCACCCAGGTAGTCACGTGCACCCGTCAGATAGAACTGATTATGGAATTAGAATTAGACTACATACTTCCCTTTTCTTTCTGTCCTTTTATTTTCCCAGAGGTTTTTTGGCTGACAGGTTGTTTTATCCCAGAGCGGGGTGTGAGGTGGGACCTTTTGTTCTCCTCCTTGTTTCTTCCCTTGTTCCCCGGGTTACTATTGGTACTTTGACTTGGTTGGGTACAATAAGTGGCCAGGAGAGGTTGAGGACTTTTCAGCATGTGAATGACATTCCTGCAGGAAACGTGAGTAAGGACCTGACACATGCCCACCCCTCCAGCCCCTGGCACGGCGCTCAGACAAATGACAACACTCTATTGGAGCGTTGTGATTGGCTTAGGGGTGAGAGCGTGGCTGCCTGCTTCCTGTTCTGACCTGGAGTTGGACACAGGGGAGCATGAGAGAAGCTGCAGGACCAGGCGGCGGCAAGGTATGGTTTATTCATTATAAAAAAAAATTGGTACAGCCCATGGCCGAACCCCCCTGTGCCCGCCCCACCCACCCGTGAGCCGTGCCGCCTCCCCTGACCGAAACGGGAGCCTACTCAGGGGAAGACATTCGGAGCTAGGTGCCAAGAGAAGGTCAGCCACCCAGATACCCTTGGACACCTAGGTACCCTCAGATCCAGCGCAGGTCAGCTAACGCCAGTCACCCTGGCTCCTGGAGAGCGAGAGTGAGCTGCTGGCCCGCTGAGGGGACTTGTGGCTTCAGCTGGTTTCGGCTTGGATCCTGGCATGTGCCCAACATATCTGGACTGCCTTGCCTCTGTACCCCCAACAAACCCCATGGGAGTAGCCGGAGCAGCCGGTACAAACACCTGTAGGCCCCTGTCTGTCGAGGGGGCTGGCCCCACGCTCAAGCACCCGTCGGGGCGGAACAAGGAACCAGCTGTCTCGGGCAGGACTTACCTATTGCAGTCACAGCTACGCCAGATGGATCAGTAGTAGCCGGCAGCAAGCCATCGAGGTGTGGGGTGAGTGGAGGGTGCACAAGGTAGTGGTGGCAGGCAGGAGGTAGGAGAGCGAGGTAGCTGGTTTAGGTCCAGCTACAGGTGGTTTGAGCCACTGGTCCACAGAAGTGGCCCATTTAGGAATGGGTGCGGCTTGCAGTCGGAGTGAGTTCTCTCTCATGAGCCCTCACCTGCCTGCTAAGCATCCTTTGCAGCCCAGTGCACGATCTGTGCTTGGTTAACCTGTACACCAAGGAATACCAAGAACCATCTGCTGAAACACAGGAGTACACTGGAGTACACAGCACACAGTACTTGCTAAACACAGGAGGTAAAAAGTATAGCAACATTGAAGCTGGGTCTGATGGCTTAATGGACTAATGCGTCCCCTGTAGGGGCCTGTGTTTGAACTCCTGGTCACAGGTTCAAATACTGACGGGTCCACGCAGCCTTTCATCCATCTGTGGTCCATAAAATGAGCACTAATGAGTTGGGTAACAATAAACATCTGTTATTCAGCGTCTTGATACCCTTGGGTGATACGTGCATGTCACAAATACACATGTAAGCCCGCCCTCGCTACCGCCCGTTGGTAGCCCAGGGTCAAGATCCTGGTGCACTGCGGGAGTAGAGGCAACGCTTTTATGAGTGATTCTTCTTCGCCAGCCATACCCCAGGGCAGGGGTTTCCGGACTGGTTAAAAGTCCATCTAAGGCACATGCAAGTACCCGCTCACCTGGGAATGGGAAGACGTAAATGACCCCAGCTTAACAGGACGGTAGCAGGGCTGGAACTGAATAAGTCACCACAAAAGCTGGGAGAGGCGTGGTACAAGGGTGAGTCGTCTACTGGAACAGCGAAGCGGGTGACCCACTCCACCAAAAGTTCGATTAGGATCTATTTTCGGGCAACCAGCGAGCCCTCAGATCTTACTCTAGACGACATAACCCTGGCTTCAGACCTAATTGGCCAAGGATGATCTCTCTCCCCAGCAACTCGTTTACACAACATCAGCCATAATCTCTCACTGGCAGCTGGCTTTAACAAACGACACTCGCAATCTTGTTCAAAGCTAACAAACGATGAACTTGTGGGGAACATCTTATGCCTCTATCAATTGCCGCCCGGGCGCTTTGGCCACCCCCACTGCCATCAGCTCGAGTTCCATTAGCGCCAAAAGGGAGCAAGAAGGCATCAGTATGCCCCTGGCTTCTAATACTACCAATAATGGAGGCAGTGACCACCTTTTAGAATCCATAACTAATTAAATCATGGTAGCAGCCCAAGTCCTTCGAACCAATGATCCAGGGAGCCCCCCTGGCTCACTACTGCTCACAAGCGTCAAACCCTTTATAGCAATAAACTCACCAACTATCATTGCATCAAAGGCCAGACGCAAAAGCATCATAGATCAGGAGCTGGGCAACCTCTTGGGTCAAATTTTAGCCACTATTAAGGCCCAAATAGATGATACGCTTAGTCAAAGCCCCATATTGGGATGGAGGGTGATTGACAACATTTTAGACCCAGATCCGGTCTCTCCAAAGACCCCAACTCTGGTGGGCATAAGTACCTTGCAGGATACAATAGCTATGGCTCTTCTCTGACAATCTAGTAAAATGGAACTGCAGATTGACTTGTTTCAGTCACTTGCAACACACCTGACAGACCTGGGAAACAAATAAACCCAACGGGGTATTCATTTAAGTGCTCTAGAAAAGGATCAACATTGCCCTTGTTTCCCCTTTATCAACAAACTAAGCTCCCTTCCAGGGGTTTTGGGCACACTGGTGGAGGCCTCCAAGTCCAATACTGTGCGATTAGAGACATCACCCAGGAAATAAGCTATGTTCCGGAGGAGCCAACATGCATACTGATGGTGGGTCAGGGGGCCCTTGAAGAACCCTAGAAGTGGTTTCTGCAGGGAGGGTACAGGCCAATCCGGTCTTCATAGAGTTAGGTGCAGCTAGTGATACACAAGCAGGAAAGGTCAAGCAGGGAAGGCTTTTGACGTCCAGTGACTCCCTAGCCACAGGAGGCCAAGACCCAGTCCTTCAAATCTTAAGTCCAGTTGCAGTGACCGCCACGGCAAGTCTCTCAATGAGGGCAAAAAAGAAACTAAAAAAGCAATCAGTGAAGCAATGTATATTAAAAAGAGCTACGTTAAAACCATTGTTGTGTAACTCTACAAATTTACATCCAATGTTTGGGCAAGCAAGGAAGGCTAAGTCTTTGCAGACTGCATCCAAAGTCTTGGGATCGGCCAGCCGGTTAGGCACCAACGAGGCAGCCACACAGGCCAACCTGCCCACAGAAACGGCTTCTGAGCCATTGAGATTTGCCCTTGCCCAAGGCTCCCCATTCGACAGCCTGGACCAGCGTCAAGACGAGCCTCAAAGTTTTAAGGATGAACATATACAGGTGGAATGCAATGGCCCGGATGCATCTCAGGGCCCAGATTCATCCCAGGGCCAACCTGTAAAGATATATCGAACATTGATTACACTTTTTTATCAGTCAGACCAAACAGCGACCACAATCCACTGAAGTGTGCGCTGAATCTCGTAGTATAACTTGCAGACAAAATCAACCATGTGGGCACTTAAAGGGGGGAAGAGACCATGAAATTAGCAATAAGAATTAAGTGCCAGCCTGATCATAGATCTACGGTCAGTACCTGGCTAGGGGCAGTGGAGCTCATTCTAAAGTCATCTCAACCCCAGTGCACCAGTACAAGCCCAATCTCGAACAGGTGAGCCGGAAACAGGTGAAGCTGGATCACCATAGCAAAGAAATTACCCTCCCCAGAAGATCCCTCTGTAAAGCCCATCAGCTTAATCCATCAAATACTACACCTGCGGCAGTAAAATTGTCCAGAATGTCACATAAAAAACAGTTTAGGAGCATCAGGAGGAAAGACAGGACAAGGAATGGGCCACAGTCTTTCAGTTTCTAAAAGATTCAAACCAGGCTCGCTTCTGGGCCCATATCAACATGGGTGCGACATATTGTCGAGCTGTACACGGGGGTGGCTTCTAATTGGGGGTTGAAGCCATCCAGGTTAATGTCATTGAGACAGGTTCAGACTATTAGATATTTGTTGTTGTTAGCAAACAGGGGGGATTCTGTTTTGTTGAAACAAAATTTCAGCAAAAATTAAACCATTTGGACTTGAAAAATCGGTATTCTTTAGCAATGGAGAGAGGGTAGTGCAAACAGGAAGTAAACACATCTGCTTCCCTACAATTTTTTGTGCAATATTTGCATACCTTCTCTCATGGACACTTCTATTTCATTCTCGTGGGAATATAGAATTGTTTTAAGTTTTCATGCGCAATAAAACTTGCTAAGCGTTGTGGCCATACTATTTGTTATCATTTCAGACAAATTATGGTCACGCCTTAATATAGTTAGGTCATCATAATTGTGTCCTACTCTTAATACCTGCTTTGGTCTGAAACTTTTAACAAGGTGAGCTAATTACTGTCCGTGTGGTGTGATCATGTGTGTCTGAGCCTGCAAGCTGCTGTGCTGGGCGCCACTTTCTGTCCCAGCAGAGGCATCAGGTTCAAGCTGTGGCCTCACAGTCAGTAAAGTAGGCTTGGGATGATGTGCCCCTGCATGGTGTACTGTAGGCATTCTAGCAGAGGTGGGCAAGCCAACAAATTATCAGGGAGAGGCGAGCAAGAGCCGAGCCAAGGGTTTGCGCTCAGAACCGAGCTTTGAAAATATTCGGGTTGTAAAGCAATAGATATCATGTAAACACAAGTTAAAGTCTCAACAAATGAATATTAAAAGTGTATTTCTTTAACATTAGGAAGCGTGCTCCCCACCCCAAATCCATCAGATTATATTATTACATTGAAGGGCATTCATATATTTTTTTTACTTGATCTGACCTCCAGGATCCCATAACGTTCTTCAACAGCAGGCTAGTGGCCTGTAGAAAAGGGCCTAAATGTTCCCCTTCTAGATACAGAACATGGATGGTGGCTCACTCGATGTACAGAGAAAGGGTGGCGGGGAGAGAAACGCTGCATTTGCGCTTAGAGGGTGGGCGGAGGGCTTAAAGCAAACCGGAAGGGTGAGTGGGTGAGCAAACTGGGAGAGTGAAAACAATAAAGCATACCATGAGAGCAGCCAACTTTGAAGCTCCCAGGTGGGCTGTCAATGCAAACAAAAAATAAAAGAATAGCTGTGAAGCGCTCATGTTGTGTGAGAAGACTGCCCTGCTGTGGCGCTGCTTAAAAAAAATTAGACTAATGTAAAAATAGAGTGGGGCGAGCCGCGCAGCTGCCATTGTTTAAGATTAAGGGTGGCATGCCGCCTACTTAAAAAAATTAGAATATTAAAAAAAAGAGCACAAGAAAATAAACGCGCAGCCACCATTGTTAAATATGATGTGCAGCATCACCATGCAGTTAAACCGCAGCGTGGCTGCAGAAGCCTGTCTGCAACAGCAGCTAGGAGAAAGTCATCAATAAATAGTGCTCAGAAACTGAAAATACAACATACTGAGTAACAACACATGTAACAGGAGTAGTCCTCATGGGAGATTACAACAGGAGAAAAGGCCATACTAAGAAGGGACTACTAAGCCTATTAAATAATCAAAAGCCACCATTTACAAAGAACAGCAACAGGAGCCAATTAAAAAGATGGGTGGAAAACAAGCAGAACTTAACCCCTTCTGTGCGCTGGACAGTTGGTAGCCGTCCTGCGCCACAGTGTTCGTGTGCGCAGGACGGCTCCTGGCCGTCCTTGCACATGGCACTTGAAATCCCTCTGGTGCGGGCACCAGAGGGATTTGCTTTACCTCCCAACAGCCTTGGGAGCTGGGGAAGGGCTTTTCCAGCTCCCAAGGCTGTTTGTGTGGTTTCCCTGAAATCACAATCCGCGCACAAGTCACGCTGACGTCACCTCAGTTTCACTTTCTATGTGCTCAGGAGACTATCTCAGCCCCCTGAGCACGCAGAAAGTCAAGAGAGGTATCTTTGCCCCCCCCCCCAAATGAATTGGGGAAAATCAGTCTTTCTGCCCCCTCAGGGGACAGATGGGGGCAGTAGCCCACAATCTGCCCACCCGGGGCAGAAAGCCTACTAGATGCCAGGGATTTTTTTTCATTCAATTTAGGGGTCCGAGCTGCCCAAGATGGGCATGCCAACGACCCCACCCCTGCAAAATGACAGTCTTTCTGCCCCCCCTGGGGGTCAGTGTCCCCAATCTGCCCCCCCCGGGGATGCAGAAAGCTCACTAGAAGCCAGGGATTTTTTAAAAAAAAAATTGATTTAGGGGTGGGGGCTGCCCAAGATGGGCATGCCAATGCCCCCACCCTAAGGGCGGCATATGGGGCAGTAGCCCCCAATCTGCATCCGCTGAGGGCAGAAATCCCATTAGAAGCCAGGGATTTTTTTTTAAATTTGATTTAGGGGTGGGGATACAGTAAGAAGGGAGAGGCAAGGCTATAATGACCAAAGAGTTAATCTCTTTCATTCATCACAGACGATGACAGAATAAATGATTTCTGTAGCCGGAAATGTTCTTAGTCTTTTTTTATTTCAGTTTTGTATGTATAGCAGCAAAACAGCCAACGCGTTTCACCCTTTCAGGCTTCTTCAGGGTAGTATCGGTGTTACTGTAGGTACATATTCTGGTCCACGTTCCTCTTTCCAATTCAGCGGGTGCTACTACTGCACCAATAAGTGAATGCGCTCAATCGCCCAATCTTTCAAAATCAAAAAGTTGTCCTTCTATGTGTTTGAGTCCACACCCATGGTAAGTCCAAGGACCTCGAGTAATAGACAGTAATGGCGGCGCTCAAGCGCTACCCCTATTCAGCGTGGAGAAAGGAGTCTCCACGCTGAATAGGGGTAGCGATTGAGCGCCGCCATTACTGTCTATTACCCCCTTCTTTTTGTACATCTGTTTTATATTTGATACCAAATTGGTGGCTGGTTTCGGGAGGTGGGCATTTGTTGGACCACTACTGGTTGAAATAACTAATATGTATTATATATTGTACAAGAACACAAGTAATTGGTGCAGCATCTTATACCCTGCCACTGTTCTCATTGTGTATGTAGCGTAATTTAGGGGTGGGGGCTGCCCAAGATGGGCATGCCAATGCCCCCAATCCCCCAGCAAAATTCCATTCTTTCTGCCCCACAGGGGGCAATAGCCCTCAATCTGCCCCCAGGGGGGCTAATCCACTAGGCACCAGAGATTGTTTGTTTTTATACATAGGGGAAGGGGCTGCCCAAAATGGGCATGCCAATGCCCACACACACCCCAAAAAATCCACAGCCTTTCTGCCTCCCCTGGGAGGCAGATTGGGGCATACAGCCCCTGATCTGCCCCCTGGGGGTGTGGGCAGAAAGCACACTAGGCACCAGGGATTGTTTTTTTTCTTTTATAAGTAGAGGTGGGGGCTGCCCAAAATGGATATGCCAATGCACCCCTGCATCAAAAGAAATTGTCACAGCCTTTCTGCCTCCCTGGAAGGCAGATGGGACAATAGTTCCTAATCTGCCCTCCGGAGGGGCTGGGGGCAGAAAGCCCACTAGGCACCAGGGATTATTTTTTTGCCTAGGTTTGGGGGCTGCCGAGAATGGGCATGCTAATGCCCACACCACCAAAAAAGTATTTCTGCACCCTGAAAAACAGATTAGGTCAATAGCCTACTAGGCACCAGGTATATGTTTATGGGCATGCCTGTGAGAAGCCCCATAGGCATGGGCCGCTCCCTTTTTTTTAGGCACACATTTTGGCTGTTTCAGTGATATTTTTATTCTCATCTGCACCCTGGCAGGGGCAGAAAGCCTCTAGAAACTAGGGAGAGTTTGTGTGTGTGTAAACTGGAATTTGGCTGACAGTCAGCGTGTACTGACCTTCGGCAGGCATTTTGCTGGCGGTGTGTGGACTTGCACTTGGCTAATGGTGTAAGTGGACTCGTGCTTGATGACAGTGTGTGTAGATTGGAGCTTGCCTGGTGGTATGCGTGGAGTGGTGTTTGGCTGGCAGTGTATGTGAACTGGGGCTTGGCTGGCTGTGTGCATGGATGGTGCTTGGGTGCAGGTCCGGACTGGCCGTAGCGGGCACCGGATGTTAGCCTGGTGGACCGGAGGGGTGTGGGCCGGTTTTCTGGTTGTGGGGGGCGGTTTTGTCACTGGGGGGCGGTTTTGTCACTGGGAGCCGGTTTTGCAGCAGTGCTCCAATATCGGGCCCCAGTAACAAAAGCGGGAGCGGTGCTTTTTACTAGCAACCCCCCCCCCCCCACCACCCAGGGCCAGTCGAGAAGCTTGGCTGGGGGAGTGCATGGGTGGCGTTTGGCTGGCAGTGTGCGTGGATATTGCTTGGCTGACTGTGCATTGATAGCATTTGGCTGGCGTTGTACGTGGATGTTGCTTGGCTGGCAGTGTGCATGGATGGCGCTTGGCTGGCGGTGTGTGTGGATGTCACTTGGCTGGCAGTGTGCGTGGATGGCACTTGGCTGGTGGTGTGTGTAGATGGTGATGTGTGTATACGGACACTTGGCTGGCGGTATGGCTTGCATGGATCCCCCAGTGTTTTCCTATTCCTCACATTTCTGTGTGGGAAAGTTGTGGGATCACAGGCCTGACACATATTTTCTACCACTCAGCGTTCCCCCAGGTCTCCCCATAAAAATGGTACCTCACTCGTGTGGGTGGGCTAAGTCCCCGCGACAGGCAAGGGCCCAAAACATATTGTGGAGATATCAAAATTACCTGTCACAAAACGACCTGATTTTGCAGTAGGGGGGCACCTGTGTTTTTGGCCCGAGCTCAGAAGCCATGTAGGGAATCCTACCAAACCTATACATTCCTGAAAACTAGACAACCTGAGGAGTCCAGGGAAGCATGGCTTGCATGGATCCCCCAACGTTTTCCTACCCAGAATCCCCTGCAAACCTCAAATTTGGCTGGAAAAATCATTGTACCTCTGTACCTCCCTGGACTCCCCCGGGTGTCTAGTTTTCAGAAATGTGTGGGTTTGGTAAGTTTCCCTAGATGGCCTGGGGCCAAAAACCCAGGTGCCCCTCCTTGCAAAACCTGGTTGTTTTGTGATAGGTAGATTTGATGTCTCCACAATATGTTTTGAGCCCTTCCCTGCCGTGGGCACTTAGCCCCCACACATGAGTGAGGTATCATTTTTATCAGGAGACTCTGGAGAATGTGGGGCAGGTGGAAGTTTGTGGATCCACCCAGATTCCAGAACTTTCCATCACAGAAATGTGAGGAAAATGTGCTTTTTTTAAAAGAAAGTTTGAGGTTTGCAAGGGATTCTGGGTAAGGGAAGCTGATGAGAGCAACACAAGTCACCCCATCCTGGATTCCCTTGGTGTCTGGTTTTCAAACATTCAAGGTTTTCTAGGTTTCCCTAGGTGCCGGCAGAGCTAGGGTTTAAAATCCACAGCATGGCACTTTACAATACCTCCCTGGACTCCCCCGGGTGTCTAGTTTTCAGAAATGTGTGGGTTTGGTAGGTTTCCCTAGATGGCCGCTGAGCCCTGGACCAAAACCCAAGGTGCCCCCTTGAAAAACCAGGTCGTTTTGTGATAGGTAATTCTGATGTCTCCACAATATATTTTGGGCCTTCCTTGCCGCGGGCACTTGGAACACCCACACAAGTGAGGTACCATTTTCATCAAGAGTCTCTGGAGAATGCTGGGTGGGTGGAAGTTTGTGGATCCACACAGATTCCAGAACTTTCCATCACAGAAATGTGAGGAAAATTTGTTTTTGTTTTTTTGATAATCAAGTTTATTGGTATTTTGAGAACAAATCACAGAAAAAATAATGGCAGCACAGTCAGACATGGTAAAGAGGTGAATTACATTTGAGAGAAGGACGACTAATACTCGTACAACACTTTGGAAATGAGTAGAGCACCTGCGGGCAACCATTCTTTCACAGGACCTGCCCGTGCCCCTCAGGGCACCAGGTTGAACCACTTGCCCCATATTTTACCAAAAAGCTCGGGACAGCCCCAGGCCTCGAAGAGGGGTTCCTCCTGAGTTCCGCACCAATCCACCCCCGTCTCCATTTCCGCATAGTAGGTGGCTTGGGCTGAGACTATAGCGCCGCTATGTCACGTTTCGCCACTGCCACAGCCGTTCCGAGGAAGCGCTTATCGGCCCGGGAACCATCAAGGCCGTCAAACACTCCCAGGATCAGGCATAACAGGTCGTGGGGAACCTCCCAACCCAGGGCCTGCGTGAGCTCCAGCTCCACCCCCGCCCAGAATGGTGCAAGAGCGGGGCATTGCCATGTCATGTGGTAGAAGTCTGCAGGAGCGTGGTTACAGCGCGCGCAGGACGGGGACGGTCGCATACGGGCACTGTAGAGGCGTGCAGGGGTGAGGTATGCCATGTGGAGGTAGTAAAGTTGGACTAGGCGCAGCTTGGAGGAGGTCGTCAGGGTCTTGGGAGCCATAAGGGCATCCCTCCAATCCGCGTCCTCCAGGGGACCCAGCCACCACTCCCAGCGGGCTCACAGCAGGGCCAGGGAAGCGGGGCCATTGTTCACCAGGGAGCAGTAAATCCGTGACTCCCCCCCTCTGCCCAAGTTCCCCATCATCACTTGGGCTTCCATAGGGCTGAATTCGGGGAGGGATGTGGGAAATGGAATGTGTGTTCGGAGAGCATGCCGTAGCTGTAAGTACTTGTAAAATTGGGAGGAGTGGAGGGAGTGACGCTGCTGTAAATCCGCAAAGGATCGAATGTGGTCCCCTACCCATATACGTCCCCCAACAACGAAATCCCGATGAGGTCCCATCAGCGGAAGTTCTCGAGTGGCAAGACCTCCTTCAGCCAAACACCACTCCACAGAGGCGTCTGCCTGGTGAGTTTCCGATCCCAGTTCATGTGGCGCAAGGCTGAGCGCCAGGCCATAAGTACCGTTCGAGTGATGGAGGGGAGGGCCCATGGCACGGCGGTCCCATAAAGGAAGGCTTGGAGCTGTGCGAAATGCATTGACCGGAGTTCCACCCAGTACGCGGGGTCAGACCAGCCGCCCGCGAACCAGTCATGGATCACAATGAGTTTTGTGGCCAGGTAGTATAAGTGGAGATTGGTTACCCCCATGCCCCCATCATAGGGCGGTATGCGGCAATGCGCCAAACACAATCTTGACCTCCCGCCACCCCACAGGAACCGGGTAAGGGCACGGTCTACATCCCGGAACCAACCCCCCGGGAGATGAATGGTGATATTTTATATAAAATGTATAAAAAAACAGGGTAGGAACATCATTTTAAAAAGAGCGCTCCTGCCGAGGGGATTGAGGGGGATTCCATTTCCTGAGATCCGCCTTGGCCTTAGTGACCAGGTGCATGATGATCAGGGCCCATTCGAGGTCTGGAAGGAGGGCGACCCACACCCCCAAGTACTTAAACGATTGCCTGCGCAGGGGGATGGTCGTCTGCCAGTCGAAGCACGACCGGGATGGATGCAAGGGAACCAATGTAGGCTTAGCCGGGTTGAGCTGGAGGTCAGAGACCCGCTCGAAGGCCAGGAGGGCGTCCAAGCAACTCGGACCTGAGCTCTCCGGGTCCGCCAGGAAGAGGAGGACGTTGTCGGCATACAAGGCAATCTTATCGATCTGATATGGGACCCAAGCCCAGCCTCGTACGAGGGGATCTTGAAAGACAAGGGAGGCCAGAGGCTCCATTGCTAAGGCAAATAAAAGCGGCGAGAGCGGACAGCCCTGACGAGTGCCTCTCCTAACGGGAAACTTCTCCGAAAGCACGCCGTTAATGAGGACCCTTGGCGTGGGGTTGGAGTATAGGACCTGGATGAGGCACCGGAATGGGGAGCCGAAACCCATCCTCTCCAACACGTCCCCAAGGTAGTCCCAGTCTACCATATCGAATGCTTTTTCGAAATCAACGAGAAACAGAGCGAGATACGGGGCAAGGTGGAGACGACGGATGCAGTGCCGGGTGCCCCGGGCAGGCATAAAGTCACACTGATCCGGGTGAACCAAATCCTGTAAGAGCAGGCAGAGTCGCTGGGCCATGGCAGTGGCGAAACTTTTTACCTCGGTGTTTATGAGGGAGATGGGGCAGTAATCCGCACAGGCAAGGGAGGGCGGCTGCGTCTTTGGAAGGACCACAATCGTGGCCACGTCGGTCTCGGGTGGGAATGACCTCGTGTCTACTACCTGTTTAAACAGCTCCGTTAAATGCGGGACCAGTGTGTCACGATAAGTCGCGTAGTATTCTTGGGGGTAGCCGTCGGGCCTGGGCGTTTTGCCAGAGCGCAACAGTGTAATGGCCCCGTGTATCTCCTCCTGGGTGAGGGGAAGATTTAGCGTCTCCGAGACAGTTTGGGAGAGGCAGGGCAAATGAGTCCCGGTTTCAGCTAGCAAGTCAGTCAGGGTGGTCCGTGGAGATGGAGCTGCATAAAGGGCCGCGTAATAGCCCGCGAAAGTTCGGGCAATAGCATGGGAGGTGACGTGGTGAGCCCCGGTCTCATCACGGATCTCCGGGATAATGCGGTTGGCTTTGGGGTAAGACACTAAGTTGTGAAGTAATTTACCGTTTTTGTCGCCCCAGCCATACACGCGTGCCACAGAGGAACGCCAAAGCATTTTAGCGGCCTCCATTGAGATCTGGCAGATCTCTTCTCGGATCAGTTTAAGCTGACGCTCAGAACCATCGCTGCTCGTACCCGTCAGGGCCCCCTCCAACTGTGCCACCTGGGCCTCCAGCTGTATGAGTCGAGCGGTCTGCGCCGCTCGTTTCACGTGAACCAAACCTCTAGCCACCCCACGCATGGTGGCCTTGCCTGCCTCCCATAACCTCCCCGGCGAGGAGACCGAGCCCGTGTTTGTCGAAAAATAATGCCTCAGTTCCTGCCCGAGGGATTCAACAAGTTCCGTGTACTGCAAGAACCAGGCGTTCATCCGCCATGCTGTACGGGTACCATTAGGGGGGGTTCCCAAGACGAAGGGAGACAGGGGAATGATCCGAGATGCCCCTGGGAAAGATAGAGGCCCCGGACATCAGCTGACAGTCTGGGGCAGGCAATAGAAACAGATAAATGCAAGAGTGGGAATGGTGGGCTGCCGATGTAGGAGTATATTGTTTTTTGCGGGGGTTCCAGACCCTCCGGGCATCACAAAGACCCATAGCAGAGGACCAGTCAGACAGGCGCTTAGCAGAGGCAAGGCGGGCTGCGGAAGGAGCACCTGTAGTGTTGTACGAGGGTTGCAGAACGGCGTTGAAGTCCCCCCTCAATGATCGTCAGACCGTGAGTAAAGGAGGAGACCACGAGTGTGAAACGGCGAAGGGCAGAGGCCATGGTGGCGGGGGAATGTTAGTGCACATGAGGTTAACTGGATGTCCCTCGATCCTACCCATTAGGGCCACGTACTGGCCAAGCGTGTCCGTCTCGGCCTGCGCCAGGGCAAAGGGAAGGTCCCTCTGGAGCAATATAGCAACCCACCGAGAACCCTGTGCAAAACCTGAGTGCCATACCCTGTCGAACCCATACCGGGCGAGGAAATTGCATTGGGTGCCCATAATGTGTGTCTCTTGTAGGAACAAGACATCTAGCTTATGTCGCTGGGTGCTACGGAGAACAGCAGTGCGCTTTATACGGTCTAAGAGGCCATTGACGTTCCACGAGAGGATGTGGAAGGGTCTATGCAGAGTGGGCGTCATTGGAGTGGGAGGTGCGCGGAGGAGGTAATGCAGGCATTGATCGGCCCGGGTCCCAAGGGAAGTAACGTTTCCGGACTAGTGTCTTTGGGTAAAGGTTGTGCATTTTGGTGACTCTCATGTCGTAGTTCGTGGCATACATGCCCGAGTAGAAACCAAGAAAAACAAAAAACAGCGGCCCGTAAGCAGCTAAAAACAACAAACAATCGGGAGACAGCAGTCTACCCACCCTCCCTCGCCCCCCAACTCCCCCCACCCTACACTTCTGGAAACGAAGCATCTGTTGCCCTGAAAAGGAAAACATTCAAAACAACAACCCACTAGTGAGTCTTTTTGCTAAAGTAAAATGGTTAGCCAAATGTGAACGTGGCAAAGAAGGACCCCCATCCATAGAGCCGGATAAGAGATACGTCAACAGCTGCAATTACATTTAAGCTAATATGCATCAAGAAGTACATTTAAAATTCGGGAGTTGGAATAGGAAACAGTTCACCAAGCCGTGGGTACAGTGAAGATGGATTGCACCTATGATAGAGGATGGCAAACATTCTTAAGTGCAGGTGCTATATTGGGAACTAGGTAGAAAGGTTGTGCCTGTGCCGCAGTTCAAGCTCCCCCATCATCTCTGGATTTAAGAAGCGCAGGGCTCCTAGAGAGGTTTGAGTCAGAGAGGGAGTGGCGCAAGGCCTTGGAGGGGTCCGGAATGAGACTCAGATTAATCAGAGAGTTAGTAGGGCTGGGAGTGGCGGACCTCTGAGTCGAAGCATGTGAGGGAGGGCGCAGAGACGGTGTACCCGGAGAGCGGGCTGCCTCCCCCCGACGGTCTCTCTTCTTACATGCCCTAGTCTTCCATCTCTGGGGTTTAGGTAGGGTTACGTGGGGCTGCGGGGGAGCCCGCCAGGTCGGGGAGGGGGTCGGCCGATTCAGGGGGGGCCGATCTTCCATGAGCCATGTCCATGCCGCCTGTGGGGTATCGAAGAAGAATGTCTTGTTCTGAAAGACCACCCTGAGCCGGGCCGGGAAGAGAAGGCCATATCTAAGACCCAGGTTGCGAAGCTTCTGCTTGACCTCGTCATAGGTTCGACGCTGTGCCTGAACCTCCCTGGTGTAGTCCGAGAAGACCATGATTTTGTTGTTTTGGAACATCAGAGGGCCCTGGGCCCTAGCTGCCCTGAGGATGGCGTCTCGATCCCATAAATTGAGAACCCTCAGATTGATGGGTCTGGCAGGAGCCTCGGGAGGAGGCCGGGGTGCCAGGGAGCGATGTGCTCGCTCAACGGCGAACCAGGGTGAAAGGGACTCCTTGGGCATCCATGAACGCACCCAGTCCACCACGAACGTGTCCGCGTGACCCTTCTCCGTTCCTTCGAGTTAGCCTATGAGGCGCAGATTGTTCCTTCGTGACCTGTTTTTGGCGTCTTCCGCCCACCGGTGGAGTTCCGAGGTTTGGAGACGAGCCACCTGCGTTTTAAGCTGGCCAATGTCCTCCGCCGTGGAGATACGGGATTCGGCCTCCGTGATTCGTGCCGTGGCATTGGACAGGTCTTGGCGGATAAGAGCCACATCCACCCTCACCTCGCCAATCTTGGTCTCGACGGAGGCCTGCGAGGCGCCGATCGCCTGAAGGATGGTGGAGAGATCATCCCCGGAGGGGGTAGGGGCCTTGGACGCCCCACCTCCAGGATCCCGATCTGTCGCGGTGAATCGGTCCATTGTGGTTTGGGCTGGAGGAGCAGGGTTCTGCAGGGTGCGATTCCTTCCCATCGCCACCAGGGAAGATTCGGCCTCGGCTCGGGCAGGGGGAGAGCACAGCGGTCCTGCAGAGGGGAGGGGGTCCCCGGTCACCCAGGCCGTCAATACTCAGGTCCGGGTGCCCAGGTCCACCCCCTCGGGCCCATCGTGGAGAGGAAGATGGATTGAACGACTCAGGTCCAGTGTCGGGTCCGCGCAGAGCACCCCAGTGGAAGGCCTCAGGGCCAAGCCGTCAGTATCTACAGCGACAGGTCCGCCACTCGGACCCCCCGTCCGGCAGAGATGGCCTCCCACCCCGTTGGGTAGCCTGAACCGGATAGGGGTAAAAGAGGGGCCCAGTTCTGTGGTGGGTCTGCCGTCGCTACCAGCCAGCCAGAATAGAGGGCACCCAACTGGCCCCGGGGCGGGGGACCCCCCCAACGAGGTAGAAGGCGTAGGGATTGGGAAGAGTAGTCAGCGAAGGACGAGGAGGGGGGCGGAGGCACAGACTATAGGCCCCCGTGCCGCCACCCGACTTGATGGCTGATCCCCACTCCCCACCCAGCGGTTGACCGGCGGCAGGGCAACAGGGGGTTCCCGCTCGTCCCCGGGCCCAGTCGCCTTGTCAGCAACAGGGAAACGGTTTATCCTCGGGGCTAGGTGGAGGGACGGGTCGCATCCAAAGCAGCCCGCCACCAGGAGTTCCGTGGCTGACAATGGGGGATGGTCCTGAGTAGCAGGCCCAGAACTGTGGGTGAAAGTCAGGAGAGCAATGAACATCGGGGGCAGGGACAACCAGTTCGCCCTCCGTCCCTGCCACCCGACAAGATGGCCGGTCCCCAACCTCAGGCCCCCCTCACGGCACAGCGCCACCACTCCAACCGGCCCTTTCAATGGTCCCCGAGGCGGTTGCCACCACTCCCATGTCAGCATGAGCCAGTGGGGAGGGCCCGGGCTCGGGCCCAGACGTCCAGGCCCGCGGCCGACAGTGACGGTGGTCTTGAGGAACAGGCCCAGGCAGGAGAGCGGTGAAGGTTGTGGAGGGGCCGGGCACCAGGTCGCCTCCCGCCCTGCCACCCGACAAGATGGCCGGTCCCAGGACTTCCAGGCCGACGCCCATGCCCAGAACAGCTGCAGAGGCCCCACTGAGGGGTCACGGGGCCCACCACTCGCCAGGCAGCTCCACAAGGGCCCAGATGCGGCGCCCCGCCAGATCCAGGGGGCGTCTGCCACCAGTACACAGAAGGCACAGTCCCAAAGGGGGGGGGGTGACACACTTTGGGGAGCCCCGAGAACAGCCACGGCCCTTGCGCCGCCGCCCGACCACAGCGGCCGAGGTCCAAGGCGATCCGTCACCACCCGGGGGCCGGCAGACCAAGTACACGGTTCGGCTGAGTTCCGTCCCACAGAGCCCCCCCCGGCGGCGTCACCGGCCACGGGGCTTCCGCGCCGAGGCTCAACTCCGGACCTCTGTTAACGTTGGGGGCGAGTGAAGGAGCTCCGTGCACCGCCCCCGTCTCGCTGCAGTCGGAGGGCCAGGCCGCCCAGGGGTATCCGCAGGCCCGCGATCAGAGCTTCCGCGGGTCCGCCATCTTGTGTCACCGAGACCACCGGGTGGAGAAGAGCCTCCCCGGGCCGCTGGAGCACCGATCCGCCCGGGAAAGGGACCGGAGCCGAGCCCGTGACTTCAGGAGGCACCGCAGGCAACCAGGAGAGGTAAGTGCTGGCTGTAGACGGTGGATGCGAGGCGGATGATGGATGGGGGTCCCAGAGCACTCTTAGAGTGTGTCAGCCATCTTAACGCCTCAGGCCACGCCCCCCGAAAATTTGGTTTTTTTTAACGTTTCATGTTTGCAAGGGATTCTGGGGAACAGAACCTGGTGAGAGCCACACAAGTCACCCCATTCTGGATTCCCTTCGGTGTCTAGTTATAAAAAATGTAGAGGTTTGCTAGGTTTCCCTAGGTGCCGGCAGAGCTAAGGTTCAAAATCCACAGCTAGGTACTTTACAAAAAAAGGGTCAGTTTTCCCTGTAAAAATGTGGTGTATCCACGTTGCGTTTTGGCCCGTTGCCTATCGCGGGCACTAGGCCTACCCACAAAAGTGAGGTACCATTTTTTCGGGAGACTTTGGGGAATGCAGGGTGGTTGAAATTTTGTGGATCCACCCAGATTACAGAACTTTCCATCACAGAAATGTGAGGAAAATTTGATTTTTTATACAGTTTGAGGATTGCAAGGGGTTCTGGGTAACCGAACCTGGTGAGAGCCACACAAGTCACCCCATCCTGGATTCCCCTGGGTGTCTAGGTGTCCGCTGAGCTGGGTTCCAAAATCCAGAGCTAGGCACATTGCAAAAAGGGTCAGTTTTCATGTGAAAAGTGTGATATGTCCACGTTGCATTTTAGACCATTTCCTGTCGCAGGCACTTGGCCTACTCACACAAGTGAGGTACCGTTTTTATCGGGAGACTTAGGGGAACACAGAATTGTAGAGCAACTGTTATTACTTATTGACTTTCTATGCATTTCTGCCTTCCAAATGTAAGACAATGTGTAAAAAAAGGAGTCACTTTGAAAAATGTCCTATAATTCACATGCTAGAATGGGTACCCACAATATCAGAGATGTGCAAATAGCTACTGCTTCTAAACTCTATATTTTGCTTCCATTTTGGAAATACATAGGTGTTCTTGGTACATATTTTCCACTCTTTATATTTTACCAAATGATTTGCTATATACCCAGTACACAATGAAACACCATTGCAAGATGCTGCTCAGTTATTGGCTCTGGGTTCCTCGGGTTCTTGGTGAACCTACAAGTCCTATATATCACCACAGCCAGAAGGGTCGAGCAGGTGTAACGGTATATTGCTGTCACACTTAGAAGAAGTTACAAGTGAAAAGGTTGGCACAAATGGCTGTTTTTTTCAACTCCTTTTCAATTTTTCTTAAATTCAACGGTTACTTTCCATAGGAAAGCCTTGAAGGATCTACACAAATGACCCCTTGCTGAATACAAAAGATTGTCTACTTTTAGAAATGTATAGCTTTTGGGATCCAGTATTTCTACCACTAACTGGAAGGAGGCTGAAAGCACAAAAAGTAGCAAAAAGTGGCTATGTCCCAGAAAAAAGCCAAAACTGTGAAAAATTGTGTTTTTCTGATGAAAGTCTGAATGTCCCTGAAAGCTGGGAAGATGGTGACTTCAGCACCATAAACCTTTTGTTGATAACATTTGCTGGGAAAAAAACTGACGCTTTCTTCTGCAGCACTTTCCCCCCATTTTTAAAAAAAAGCCAGGAGCCCCAAAGGCAAAAAGAAATTATTAATTGAGAGAAACGGCTTGGGGCAGAGAAGGTAGACAGAAAAGAATGGAAAACAGGAAAGAACATAGAAGAACACATGAAGTGAGATGTATTTGAGCTGCTGAATGGAGGAACTAAGGACTGACTGAGATTCATGCAGAAGAAGAAGAACGTCAAGCCATCAACAGAGCAGAAAACAGAGGCATGAAAGCAAACTCTGGAGATACCCTTCCTTGAATTGGGACCAACACGAAGGGCTATCGGACCTGAAGGAGAGTTTTTTTTAAAAGGAGCCAAAGAGAAGACGTTTCTGAAGTCCTAGATGACATGGAAGAGACCATCCTGGGTCATGAGCGAGGACTGAACAGGTGTACCCACAGTTCTCCACAGAACAAGTGAGAAGCCCTTCACTGCGCAAGCCAATGTTTCTGGGCCTCTAATGAGGAGAGACGGTAGGACCAGACGTGACAGAGCTTTGGTTTCTAGTTGAAGCAGACACTGAGGTAACTTTATATATATATATATATATATATATATATATATTCACTTAAAAAACCATAGGTTTCACACATGTTATAGTTAGCTGGACATTTCTCTCGGAAAAAACCAATGAAATTCCCCAGTTATAGTTAGTGCAGGCAACTATAACTCACGCGAACGCAATCCTCTGCTGATGACGTCAGATATTACATCACTGATTAAATATGTGTCTTTCTGAAAAAAAAATATTTGTAATATATGTATAGCTAAAGATTAATGGAAGAAGACATGGGTAAATAGGTGTCTAAATACAGTGATGTAATATCTGACGTCATCAGCAGAGGATTGCGGTCGCGTGAGTTATAGTTGCCTGCACTAACTATAACGGGGAAATTTCATTGGTTTTTTCCGAGGGAAATGTCCAGCTAACTATAACATGTGTGAAACCTATGTTTTTTTAAGTGAATTTGCAAGGTTTTTTAAATGCTAATTCCTAACTATAACGTGTGTGAAACCTATGTTTTTTTAAGTGAATTTGTACGGTTTTTTAAATGCTAAGTTATGTATTTATTAATATTTTTTTTTCAGGTTCTTCACCATGCGCGCACCGTGCGCGCGCTGTGGACGCTCGATGCGCTTTGCGCACCAAGCGCCCACGATACGTTGTGCGTGCCGTGTGCGCACAGTGCGCGCACCCCGCGCTTTTTCGAAAAAAAAAAATGTTTTTTTCATCCTTGGGCGTCCTTCAGTGACCCCCTGACAAAGGCTAGGGGGTCAGGAACTGTCCACCCTGCCCCCTTTTCACATTCTCCACCTTTGTTTTTCATTGCCTCAGACTGCGAGAGACAAAATGGTGGCCGACACTTCCTGATTTCGACCGACTGGAATGTTTACTGTCATGTAACCACCAATCAGAATTACGCTCGCGCACGGCAGCGTGCGCGTACGGTGCGCGCCTATAGATATATATGTACTTTTAACTGAAATTTTCTCAGGAACTACTGAACAGATTGACTCCAGATATTCAAAAGGCACATCCCTGACCTGAGGACTTTCTCTTTGCCAAATTTCAAATAATTCTGTTCAGCCGTTCGGGCTGTACCTTGGACTAAAGGTCCCTATGGAAAAATGCATGGGGAAAATGCATTTTGGGACCCCCCTTTTTTCTCGGCCCCCGCTTGACTAATCACCCCGAGACTTTCAGGGTAGGAGCGGAGCGGAGCGCCCCACCTATTTTGAAAAATTCACGAGGATTCGTCAACCGGCGCCAAAGTTATTCAATATAGAATTTTCAGATTTCCTATGGAAACACGGTCCTAACTATAACTATCTACTGGCGACCGCCAGTAGATAATATACTTGTAGATATATATATATATACACACACGTATATACACATATACATATAAACTCTATTAGCCATGCAACTGCTGACTTGTCTGCTGATCCAGAGCTCCTGCAGACTCCGAAAGGCTCAGCAACACAGGAGGTGGGTTTTTACATCTCTCGAGGCCCGAGCTGCCCTCTCACCAAGTTTGAGGCCAGAATCCCTCGTGGGGTTTGCAATACCCGAACCCCTGTGCACCACGTAATTTTGCAAGTGCATGTGCTTGTTGGCAATCCTGCTACAAGTGCATTGGGCTCCGAGTATCCCCAACCTCTGGCACCACTTCCTACAAAGATCTTCAACCACCTTGCAGCGTGTGGTCCGTGGCCCGTTTTGTGAAGTTGCTCGAGGTCCTCTTGCAACTCCTGTTCCTCCGGCCTTTGGGTCCAGTTGATGGTCAACTTTGCTTTTCCTGGGCTCCCCTGGTTGCTCCAGGCCTGCCCTGACTCCCCTGTGCATGGTGAGTCACCTGGACCTTGATTGTCCAAACCGTACACTCCCTTGACCTTCTGCATGGGTTGCTGTTGCCAAAGCTTGTTAGTGCTCCCGCCAGACACCGACCGCCCAGCACTCGACATCCTTCGTGGGACAGCTTGCATCCGGCTCCTGGTTGTCCTCAACGTCGCCTGGTCCCCGCAGCTGCAGAGTCAAGGTCACTGTCAACTATCCTGAAGCACCCGACATCAGTGGGCATTCGCCTACCGAGCGCCTGGTCACTTTCACGTGACCCAGACTCTGTCCCCTCAGCTTTCAGGTACCTTTCGACAAGAATCCATGTTTGGCTTCCAATGGACACTTTTTTTCCTTCCAGCAGCGGCTCTTCGTGGAAGTCCTCCATTGGGTTCGACAGCGGTTTACGATGCCAATTCAGACCTATGCACCCGGCTGCTGTGGGATAGGTAACTTGGGTACTTCGGTATCCACAGGTGGGGTGGCTCTCCAACCTTCTGTCTTACGTGGGCTTTCTCCGAAGTCCACTGGGAAGGGTCCTTAATCTCTAAAACTCCAACCGCGACTTTCACATAGAGTTGTACTGAGCACACGGTCGTGTTCCCACACTGCACCTGTCCTCCATGGAGTCCCTATCTACTCAACTTGGGTGGTTCCTTGGGGTCCCAGCGATTCTAAGTCCTCTCGACATTGTCTTGACTCGAGTTGTGGTTCTTATACCACTTTCTTAGTATATGATTTTGTCCCCTCCTGGGGCCCACTGTGTATTGGTGCTACTTACTGCTGTGTTTTTTGCTGAAGTATTGTGTGCTTTGTATTTATCTCCATATATGAGATACTGTAATGTACTAGATAAGTGTTTTATAATAAATACATATTTTTATACCTACTGGTTCTCCTTTCATTTATTCTATACTATAAAATTGCATTCTGGTACGATAAGCTGCTTTACACTACTTCAAGACTTAGCCTGAAGGCTGCTCTCCACAGCTACCACTTGGATAGCTTTCTAAGGTTGTCTGAGACCTCTTAGATCACCATAAGGGTCGTTTGGACTGGGGCAAGGTGCCCAATTTAACTAGTGGACATGATATACCAGGTCAACTTCTCACATCACCTTTCTCTGCTTTTCCTTACTCTCTATCATGATAACTAGTTGATCTTCATCTCTTTCATGTCAGCAATCACTAGTCCCCCACACTCATCTCTCCCATGCCTATTTACCCCTTCGACTACCTCTGTCGCATCACTCTACCACCTTCTACCCCGTTATCTATTTCTCATCTCTTTGCCTTGTGTCGCTCTCCTTATTTTACTTCTCCTCTTCTTTCTCTCTACCCCTGTGTCTGTGCTCACATCTATGTGTACTTACCCCTGTCCCTTTATCTCAGCTCTCTCTATCCCACCCCTCTCACAATACAAGTCTCTGTACCCATCTCTCTCTGCTTCACTTACAACCTCAGCAATCTTTCACTGCCACTCTCTGTGCCCACCTCTACAACTCTGCCCCTCTCCAGCTTTTCAACCAGCCTGTCAACTCACTCTTCACTCTGCACCTTACTGCTGTCTACCTCAGTGCCCTATATTTCTCATCCATCAACTTCACGTCTCCATCACATCTCTTTCTTTATCTCATATTTCAATCTCTGCCCATCTTTCTATACCTCACCTCTCTTTACTTCATCACCCTTTAATTCACCTCTCTCTTCCTCATTCCTCCATCTACCGCACATCTCCTTCACTACCATATCTCTATCCCACCTCTCCTTCCCTCACTAACCTATTTACCACACCCTTTTTTTAAAGTTTTTGTTTTGTTTTATATAGTGCAAACTAAACCCGGAGGTATCAGAGCGCTTTACATGAGCACCAATTGCGTTACAGATGGACACATTCATTTTTTTTGGGTTAGGCACGGGGAGATTAAGTGATTTTCCTAGAATCACAGGATGTTGAGCATCCCTGCAGAGACTCAAACCCAGTTCCCCAGCTCCAGGTTGACCGTCCTAGCCGTTAGGCCACATCCTCTCCCCAGTTCATTTACTACCTTCCCTCTCCACCTCCCTTCACTCTCTACCTTACTTTGCTCATCTCTCTCACCACTTTACTCTTTTCTCACTATCACTCAGGGGAGGCTCCTCCACTAAGGCGTGGTAGTATCACCCCATTGCCTTTCAGCATGGCAAAAAGGAAAAATAAAATAACAACACGATATCATTTTATTTTTCCATTCTGAGGCCGTTTTGTGGGGCGAGCTAGGCTGGGCAGCAGGGGGGAGGAGTGTGGCACCCTCCTAAGCGCGCATTCATTTTTTGCCGGCCCTCTTGGGCCAGCCAAACATTCATGCCCACTTTGCATGTTCTCCATGCAGCCTGTGTAGAGAACATGCCCAGGCTCGCATTCCCCATCAGAGCGCCGAACCATGGCGCTCAGACCGGTTCGGCGCTCAGACCAATCACAACGCTGCATTGCAGCATTGTGATTGTCTTAGGGGAGATTGGTGCTTCCTGCTTCCTGTTCCAGCAGAAGCCAGGAAGAGGGCAGAGGGGACAGAAGAGAGGCAGCGGCCAGCCAGCCGGCAAGTAAGTGATCTTTTTTGTAACACCCCTTCTTCCTTCCCCTCCTGCACCCCTTCTCCCCTCTCCCCACCCAACTACTGGTTTGCGGGATCAGCCGCGACTGCTATCACTGTTTCTCTACTACTACATTTTTGCTCTATCATGATTTCCTTTCCCTTCTCAGAGAATGTACACATTGACAGAAGAGGGGACAAGGCAGGGGAGGAGAATTAGGAAGAAAATCAGTAGAGTTCACCTGAAGAATGGTAAAAATCATCGAAGCAGTGATTTTATTATCACGACTCCAGTTGCGATGGGGTGTATTTGTGATTATAAACGTCTCTCAATTAAAGCTACAATTTCAAGCGCTGTGCGCATGTGTTCTAGTATGTCTTATTTTAATAGTATGCGCTAGTTCACTAAACACTGACCAAGTCAACTTTTCCTTATCTTTCTTGGGGAGCAGCAGGCTGGCTAGACAATTAATTCCATACAAAATATTGTTGTTACAGAGTAAAAACTCTACTTCTGAGCATAAAAAGGAAACGGCTTCATCGTCATCAATGCTTTTCAAGTTTTCTTCTATTGTTTGTCAAGGACACCTGCCAGCTTAGTTTTCGTATGTTTTTGTGTCCCTCCATTTTTGAACGTTTAAGGCATAAATCAGTGTAATTTGGCATGATTACAGATTGATTTAGCTGAAAATGAATTATAAATTCAAAATTGCTACGCACAGGGGCCACCAAAATATAATGACCGGGGGGGGGGGGGGGGGCAAATAAAATCCTATGAATGACAGTGGATAAGACATCATGCATGTCATCAAATCGCTACTCCAGTAGGTCACATAAGACACACCGTCTCCCTGCCACGCAACCCTACGAGGAGTGTGCCAGTGTGCCTCGACGGTTCATTCCCCAGTTAGTTGCATGAAGCACTGTATATATAAATGCAACGTCACTGCAAGTTCGATCAATATGTTTTCCCCTTTCTTTAAATGTCAACAGTGCTGATGCACGCATGGTATTCAGCCAGTAGATGGCAGCCCCACACTTACGCAAACTTTGTGAGGATTTTTTAAATTCTAAGATCATATCATTTGGTCTACTTCCCGGCTTAGACTTTGAGGTAGTGTTGCAAGGCACCGCAAAAATTACCCGAGTAACGTAGCCGTTTGTTGTGTATTATCTGGTAACCACTTTGGATCGTGTGTCCCCTGCTCTTCGGCTGTCCCGGAACCACCCCATACAAATATTATGTTCTTTCTGTTTAAATATATGCTCCAGATGAACGCCGATTGTACCTAACGGATCCTGGGAAAACTCCAATATAACGGACGCTATTTCCTACTCTCAACTCCGACAGTCTATCTGCAATAACACACTCGACTGGAGCAGTGGAAACAACCTTCGCAGACGCCCAACAGGCCGAGAAGAGTCGCTAACCAGGCAGCACGAGTGGAATCGGACACACTTGCACCAAAACCAGAGATTGCGTTGCGTTGCTTAGGTTTTTTTCTGCATTTTTATATAGCGCGAACTCGACACGGAGGTAACAGAGAGAAACCCCAGTTACGTTACACAAGGATACATTTATTTTTTAGGGTAGGCACGATTAAGTGATTTGCCCAGAATCACAGGATATTGAGCCCACGCCGAGGCTTGAACTGGTCGGCAGCTCTGACAGTAACGCCACATCTCCTGTGGCTGTGTAAGGCTAGTGTCTCACGTGTGCAGCGACAGTCTCTTGGTCCGTGTTGGTTTAATTCCTACTGTGTGGCTTATTTCTACATAGATTAGGGCTCGGACAAGGGAGAGACCCAGAGCGGAAACGCTCTGATTCCTTACCAGTAATCATTATTACAATGAGCCCTCCTCTGCCTCACACCAGTGTTACTTCCCTCCCTCACTGTTAGTTCTTGCTTGTTATGTTGCAGGATGGCCCTTTTATACCTCTCCGTGGAGGAATTAAACAAAGTAGTTAGGTAGGGCTCATATGTCTTTGAGGATGGTTTACCCCATAAAGGACTGGCAAGAGGGAGTACAGGATTCTGTGCAATGAAGACTGCCAGTAAATCATCGAGGCATTTCCTCCTGTTTTCCTGGAGAGGATGAAAGGATGCAAAACAGCACAGTTCAAGGTAGCAAGACTGCTAGATCAGAACACAACGAGAAAGGCAGGTCATTCAAGACTTCAATAGGTATTTGTGCGATACATTTTTCTTATTTTTTGTATATATTTCGTTAAGTTTCGGCAGGTGGAATAGAAAAGCTTCTAATTAGGATTGCTGGTTCTATGGCCCCAGGTCCTCCACTTTCCGGTATGTGTTCCACCCTCGGCTGTACACTGCTGCCACCCCAGGTTCACATCACCTCAACATTGAGGTACTTGTCTACAGTGTGCTATATGCTTCAGCCATATCAACAAGTAATGGTGCTTATGAATGCTCAAGGCAGTGAGGAAGAGGTTTGAGGAGGACCTGGAATATACTGCACAAACAAAATACGCACAGTCATCACAAAGGCACGCTGTCGACATGGTCCAATGCATCAACGATGGCTGAGATTCAGTACCGCTGAGTCTAACTCTCATTTACCCAGGCTTGTATGTTCGGTCCCCGCTCAGATGAGGAGTGGTCAGAAATCATGGCACCATATAAGAGGATTGATTCCTGCACAAGCTAGAGTGGTGGCACTATATAGTAAAAAATATGAAAAGTCAATGCATCACGTGAACCCAGCTACCAGTTCTCAGCTTTCCCCTTCCAATCGCAGAGTGAGTGCAGCACATGTAAGGGAAACCTATCAGTGGATGCCAAGGGGCTTTTAAAATCATGGCTGCTGTGCTATATTTTGAGAAATGTTCACATAAATGCAAATACCATAACAAAGAGTGTCAGACTCTGTTTAATCAGGACTAAACAGTCACACAACAACGCAATAACTTGTCCAACTTGATAGAGTGCGGTTCACCAGCTCAGGTTACACACACACATATAACTAGACTTTCTTATTTTCAGTTTCTATTTTTGGGAAATTCTGGTGGTGTTTTTTCAGTGTTTTCCAGTGATTTCAATACCTCAAAAAACAGTGCTTTTCAGTGGTTACTCATTTTAGCGCCATAAAAACCAACTGAAACAGTGTTTTACCGGTGTTTATGGAACGCTTTGCTTTTATTATTGCTTTTTTCATTTTTCTTCAGAAATTGTATACTGCTCTACTTTTCAGAAGCTTAATACAGTCAGGAAATACTTTCCATTGTCCTTTGATTCTGCAGCTCAGATTTAACAAGCATTTGCAATGCAATGGGTCTCGCATTTGTGAGTGCAGAACCCTAAAAAGCAATGTATAAGGTGACACGGAGTTGCAAGATTTTACGTATGGCAATGCTGCCAAGTTAGGTCTCCTTCAGTTGCCATCATATGATCTGAACCACAGTGGCGAGGCCATGAGAATACCCCATTACCATAGGGCTTTATTCCCTTCATTATTTTATTTTATATTTTGCATATGTTATATAGCGCAAACTCGACCCGAAGGTATTGGAGCGCTTTACATGAGCACCGTATTTACATTACACATTCAGGCACGGGGAGATTAAGTGATTTGCCCAGAATCACAGGATGTGGACGCGACCTCGAGGCTCGAACCCTGGTTTCCTGCACCAGAGACGGCAGCGCAGCCGACGGACCATAATTAGAATGGTTCAGTAATCATATTTTTGGTTTTAGTTTGTGTCTAATTTTGCTCCGAGTACTACAAGTGCCATAAAACACTAATTTTTAAACGTAAATCCGAGAATGGATACCCTGTAGTTAGCGTTCACTGGAGATCTTCCTGGGGCCCCCTCAGCACATTACCCTGACATGAGCGCTCCTCCATGTACGTTGGAGAAGGGGGGAGGAGGGGGTAGGGGGTAGAGAGGGGTGAGGGGAGGGGGATGAGGTGGGTGTGGGGGGGGGAGGCCGCTCAAGTTTCCTTATGTCTTAACTGCCAGAGCTGCCGACTTTGGAGCAGATACAGACTCATCTCTGCCTTCCTCCTCCTCCTCCAGCCGGAATAAACCTACTGTGTGTGTATCTGATTCTCACCTGGTAAAGCTCTCCGAACACGCACCCGCTGATTTCACACCTGTTCGACCAAAAAGTTCTGCAGATCGGGCGGGGGACCTTTCTTCCTTCTACGGGTTATTATGTTACAGTATATTACTGGCAAACCACACCCACTGCAGTAGGGACTCTCCGCCAAATATCAACTCTGTGAAATCTGGGAGTGTCTGCAAAATACCGACCTAAATCACGCTCTGACAGCATAAAAATACGTTAGATTACTAGAGAAATTCGTTTAATTTGCAGACGCCAAGAGCTACGAAAGTGCACAGCTTTCTCAGTTGAACATCAACATAGCGGCCGTAAAATACAATGACAACGCTCTCAATTTAGGAGGTAAAGAGTCTTGATTTTAAAAGCCCCAAATATCTGCATGTTAACATTGTAACGCGACGAAAGAAGCCACTTCCTTGCACGCTATTTTTTCCTACCTTCCCTGATTTCCCAGCCATCTGACGAATAACTAACTATACATTTAATCAAGATAAAAGGGAGGCAAGTTAGCTCCGGGGCCCGAACGCACTCACCGCCTCATCTTCGCTTCTTTAGGCTCCCCGTTGGTTGTCAGGGCCCCCTAGACGCCCGCCACCACGGGGGGGTCCACACGGCAATCCACACACCGAGGCACCAACACGGCTTCAGGGCAGAAGGGGAAAGAGTGCACTCAGTTGTTCCAACAAATCGCCTAGCTCAAGCGATCCCAGCAGCACCACAGCCTTTGGCGGTCAGGTCCGGCAGGTCGCTCCAGTGCCGCGATGATCTGCATAAACCTGGCAATGAAGACCGTTTCTGCGCTCAGCCCTGCCCACAGGGGCTCAGAGAAGGGGCGAAAGAACAACAAAGCCTCGTTATCTAAATGGTCTTTTTAAAGACCTGTGAAGTACTCGGGTGCGGCCGCAGTCAGAGAGACGGCAATCCACAACAGCTCCTCTCCCCCGTCAACTATGAAAATCAGTGACACTCGGTTTAAACCGGGTCAGCTGATTTTCATCCGGTAGGGTACTGTCGGTCAGATTCGGTTTAAACCGAATTCTGGACAGCCTATATACACCTAATACTCACCTGGGCCCATAAAATTCACACAGATAAGCCAGTAGACCCCACTGTCATCAATTTTGAGTTTTACCTGTAATTTGATTTTCACCTTTACCAAGTCTTACCAATTTGATCTCCTTAATAATTTCTTTACTCAATGAATCAGGTTGCTGAGATAGTTTAAGGTAGAAAATGACATTTAACTTAAGCTTGAAATAACCACAAAACTCAAGAAGTTTAAAATATTTATCTAAATTAATAATTTTGTGAGTAAAAATCAAATACAGTTTAGCACCTTCTCTCAAGAGGCAATTTAAAAGTCAAATATAGCAAAGTCATAATAATGAATCAATGAAGAAGGTACCTGGGAAAGGGAGGAGATAGAAAGATCAGGTACAAAGACAGTTTTCACAGAAGTATATTTACCTAAGGTGATAGATGAACCCAACTCCCTGAAAATAGGCCAGATGGAATCCCCCGGGACAGGATTAAGACGGAGGATTAGGCAGATTCAGATCTGGGAAGGTGATCTCTACTAAAGTGTAACGCCAGCGTCGCACCCCTCTTTGGCACTACTCTCCTCGAATGTCCCTCTCCCGAAATCCCCTTCAAGATGCCTAGATTATCGATCAGTATCTCGTTTTCTTGAGCAGAGTTTCTGGCAGAAGCAGGGTCTGAGACAGCGTCTCGGACAGAATCTGTAGCAGCATACGTGTTGGGTCGGTGACGAGTCAGAATGACTGATCTGACAAGTCTGACAGGTCTGACAATGTCTCTAGCTAACTTACCTCAATTATACTATTCTGTTTGCATGTACCACCCCCAAAAGTTGCAATATTTGTGTTTTCCCCTATTCTGATTGTTCAGGGCGAGGAGGTGAGTTCATCACACCATATTAAAATTAATATTTTTTCGTGGACCATTGTTCTATGTTTCCGCCCCTTAATTTACATTTTACCATAGCTTTATTCCCATCCGCATTTCACATTATGATCAATACAAGTTTATACATATTATTCAAAATTGTTGCTTGTTCGGGTCAATAGTTTTCCTTCCTAGGCATCTTCGTCCAATGTGGCCATGGCTGTGTTTCAAGTGTGCCATCATGGTTTCCGGCAAGTCTCCATGCGCATGTGCGCGGATCAAGTGGGGCAGGGATTTCAGTCACCCTCTGAGGCCCAAATATGAACTAATAATAAAGTCAGAAAAAGACACGTTAGAATGCGACAATAAATGATTTCACTGTATACCACTTATCTCTACTCTATCCCCATTTACTTATTTTAATCTTTTCGCATTAGTGCTTAGTAGAACTTATAGGTTTAGTTTATGCAATAGCATGTGCATTACCATGTGAGTTTCAAGCGGCCATTTTTAAAGCTATTGCGCTGCTGCAAGTTTTCCCACCAAGCGAAAGAGGACATCATACTACGTAGATGAAGTAGACGCATGCGCAGAGAGTTTCCCACGGTTTCGGCGGCCATTTTTAGACACTCGGGTTACTTGTTAGTAATACACATAGGCAAGCGTCCCCTGGATATAATATAATGAATGTAATGCAATATTAGTATTTGAACGCCGAAAGGCCTGAACTCGCTGCATACCCGCGGCGTTAGTCTGGAATAGCTCTAGGCTTATCTTATGAAATATGGCTATCTGAAAGATAAACACAGCCATGAGAGTTCTGTGCAACTGGCAGAAGCTATAAGATAAATAGGGTGCCGCTCGTCGGACTAGGCCGGTGGTCATTCTGAAGCTGCTGTTTCCCCCTGCCTGGGACTGCTGAACTCAACGGACTTTGCACTTTGGGAGGCTGCTGTGCAACATCGCTACTCCGGGACTGCGAGGACCAGGGTGCTCGCTGCTGCCTTGATCCAGCACACCTGTGTCCTCTTCCCGGCCCCTCCCCCATCCAGTTCATTACCTCTCGCGGCCCCCGCTTCGCGGGTGCCGCTCGTCGGACTAGGCTGGTGGTCATTCTGAAGCTGCTGTTTCCCCCTGCCTGGGACTGCTGAACTCAACGGACTTTGCACTTTGGGAGGTTGCTGTGCAACATCGCTACTCCGGGACTGCGAGGACCAGGGTGCTCGCTGCTGCCTTGATCCAGCACACCTGTGTCCTCTTCCCGGCCCCTCCCCCATCCAGTTCATTACCTCTCGCGGCCCCCGCTTCGCGGGTGCCGCTCGTCGGACTAGGCTGGTGGTCATTCTGAAGCTGCTGTTTCCCCCTGCCTGGGACTGCTGAACTCAACGGACTTTGCACTTTGGGAGGTTGCTGTGCAACATCGCTAATCCGGGACTGCGAGGACCAGGGTGCTCGCTGCTGCCTTGATCCAGCACACCTGTGTCCTCTTCCCGGCCCCTCCCCCTTTTCCAACACTCGAGCAGCTTAAGAGCCCCGCCCCTACGCGCCAGCGGTACGCGCCCGGAGCGAAGACCGGGCAAAGAGCGGGCCGTTTGAGGCCGTTCGAGGACAGGAGAGGCAGGGACAGGGCTCACCTTCCTAGGCCCTCACCTCTATTGTATTAATGGCGTCTGCGAGAGAAACTCGGAGTAAAACAACGCAGGCTGCTGTTAAGCCCACAGGTACTTTGGACTTATACTTTGCAAAGGCAGGCTCTCTATTGATTGACGACATAACTACCCTAGAGAAGCGCATTTCCCTTGAAATAGATTGGATTAGAAGATCGTCTCTAGGCCCCCTCAGACATGCTACCTCCCCGCCACAAATGTCAGAACATGTCGAACCCGCTACGGGGGGGGCTGCCCGGCTCCTTGACATTACTGAACCCAAACAATACGTCTAATATAGACTGTGACATTTCCACCTCATTTGATTTTACCGCACTATCCCTCCCGCCCCCAAGGCTTTCTACTGCCTGGTTAACACGCAAATCAAATATAGCCCCTGAGATACCTACGAACATTAGTACTACCCCTACTTCACATATCACGGGAACCGTGAGGGAGCAATACCCAAGAAGAAGGGAAGGGCTCAAACTGTAGGGGGGCGTAGGCCGAAGATCTTAAAGCACGCTCCTAGGGGAAAAACAACTCCTCCGACAGCGGGACGAGGGGGAGTGGCTTTACCCCCAACCCAGACTAACAGACCTGTGAGTCCAAAAATTGCTGTGCGGAAGGAGGGCTTCTCACTTGCCGACATAAAATCTCTCATGAGTGAAATGCTCACCCCCATAAAAGATCGCCTTGCAAAATTGGAATCATCCATACAAAATTTACAATATGGATTGGTCCAGTTAGGGGACACATTTAAATCAACCAAAGTAGTCACAAAGCCCGCAGACGCACCACTATCTAGGGATAGCCCTGGCCCACAACTCCTTCCCCACTTACATCTGCCCAGATTGATTGAATCTCCAATACCTGGGCCTAAGATCCCCTCACGGAATATTATTCCCAACCCCCCAGACATTCCACTACTATCTCCATCACGGGTGCAGGGACAGGACAGTAGACATAGATTAGTTAATCTACCACCTGAGTCAGCCGCCTACACAGTTATCCGAACGGGTATCCCGGAATTAAAACCATCGACCAGTGAACCATTGGTGGCTTTAAAAAACAAAGTCATTCATTGGCTTTCCAAGAACAGGCCTCTACCTGAGGGTGTTAATAGCGAGGTTCTCATGGTCAGGAGACTCCCGTGGCTGGGAAACACCAAAAAAAGTATTACGGGTGACTGTGTATTGATTAATTTTAGGGAACCCCGCACAGTTTCTCATATATGTAGCTGGCCATATCGAACATCGGGATCTCTTATCCAATCCCTTCCACTTTCCTTCTTTTACCCTCCCACAATATCTGCACACGCTGAGGATGGATGGGACTTAGTATCCAGGAGAAATGGGATAAGGGCTTCACTGGCGGACAGGGAACGCTGGCAGAAAGGATGCCCCAGACGCGACCAAGTCCCCACCCACAATCGTTTCTCTATCCTAGATATCGTGGATTGACCGTTTGGGTTGGTGGAGCTTTGAACAAAAGCAAGAATAGTCAACCAGTACCTCTCAGGGAGAAGGAACACCCGCGTCACTTCCAAGTTACAGAAGAGGGTGGTTTAGAGGTGGCCCTTCTTCCTAGGAGTACTCCACCTCGGAGGGCTATCCAGGGAATTGACTACGGCCCAACCCCCCCCCGGAGGTTGGAGCTGGAAGTGGTCCCCTCCCCAAGCCCACCCCTTGTGGTACCAACTCTTCCCCCCCTTAAGATACTATCATGGAATATTGCGGGGCTCTCCAACAAATTGAATAATCTGTCCTGGTGTTCCTTTATTGAGCAGAAAGACATCTGTCTCTTACAAGAGACTTGGGCTAGAGAAAACATCGCTCATAAGGGGTATGCATCCTTTTCTACACATGCAACGTGGGGGGGTAGAGGGCGTCCCTCAGGCAGCCTTACAACATGGGTGGCCACCGACTTAGGCTGCAGGGCGGATGTATTATCCACTAATTCAGCAGATATTCTTGCTGTGCTGCTGGAGTGGCCGAATACCGGCAGCCTTCTGTTGATTAATATCTACTCACGGCCAACAAATATCACCCAGGAGTCTCCCACCATAACGGAGCTCGCTTTGGTTGTGAAGGATATACCACAGGGCACCGCCTATCTCATAGGAGGGGATTTTAACTGCCGCTACGAGCCCCTCCATGGCTTTATGGAAGGCTTGGCCACGGAGGAGGATCTCCTTTGGCACATTCCCCCCACACAGGCTCCGGCCCCAAAGATATGGTCCCCCTTGGCTCTGCAAATTAATTCCCTTTTGCTGAAATACGGACTACGTGCCTGTAATGGCAGGTCTAAGTCTGATACCATGGCAAGATGCACATTTAACAGAATGGGCAGCGAGTCCAGACTGGACTACGTATTAGTCCCGGTGTCTTCTTGGCCTTTTGTTGAAGATTTTTGGGTCACATTCAGGAACGATAGCGACCACAACGCCCTTGAATTAAGCTATAGTCATCCCGGCTCCCCAGTTAGGGGAAATCAAATGGCCGATTCTACGGATTGTCGGGGACTCGAGTCGAATAGACGCAGAATAAAGTGGGAGCATTTATCCTCCCATCCGGATAAGATTCATAATTTATATGCTCAAACACTGCCTCTTCTCGAGAAGCTTCAGGTGTTAGCCGAGAAAGCCACCAGCGAGGATATTCACTCCGACCTGGGACAGCTACATGCCGACCTCCTTAAAATAGTCTCTGAATTTTTAACCAAACCAATAACCAGGACTAATAGGAAAACTCTCGGTCCATCCTGGTACAACGGCGCTTGCCGTAAGGCAAAAGCCGACCTTCTGGAATCAATCAAGGAAGGAAGGGGTGCCGTGGACATTAGGGCCAGACGGAGTGTCTATAAGTCCTTGATCTTAAATGCCAAAAGTGAATGGGAACATGACAAATGGACTAAACTTACTAACTTCCTGGCCCGTGCAGACTCGCGCAAATGTTGGCGCTGTGTCAACACGGGTTCTGAGGAACTGCTACCTGCCTTAGAACCTAATATCTCAGCTAAGGTGTGGGAGGACCATTTCCAGTCTCTTTATAAACTACCAGAGGATGTTGAGGAAAGTTTTAGCTTTCCCCACTGCCCCCGTGAGACGGGCGAACCATTCACATTAAAGGAGGTACGAGCCGCTTTGACTGGTCTCGCCACAGGAAAGGCACCTGGCTTAGATGGTCTTCCGGGCGACCTGTTCAAGCAGGAGCCAGACGTTTGGACCCCCTATTTCTTGACTCTCTATAACGCCATCCTAGCGGGCATGGCTATTCCGGGTACTTGGCTGGGGGCAGAGATTGTCCCAATTTTTAAAAAGGGTTCGCCTCTGCTCCCAGCCAATTATAGACCCATTAGCCTAATGGATGTACCGCAGAAGATTTTTGGCAGGCTCATTCTAAATCGCCTCCAGGATTGGATCGAAGAAACGGCGATTATGAGCCCCTACCAAGCGGGATTCCAACGAGGTATTTCCACTACCGACCAAATCTTCCGCTTAAATCTTTTATACTGAAAGACGGTGCTGATTGAGGGTGGCAGTCTCTACACAGTTTTTGTGGATCTTCGTGCCGCCTTCGATCTGGTGCCTAGAGATAAGTTATGGTCGGTGTTAATGAAGATGGGGGTCCCCGTGGATATTCTCTCAATTTTGAGAAGGCTCCACCAGGTGAACTATGCCAAAGTAAGGTGTGGACGGGATGGTACTTTGTCCGACGCTTTCCCTGTCGATAGGGGGGTCAGGCAGGGATGTGTCCTCGCCCCGACCCTTTTTTGTCTTTTTGTCAATGGGGTCGTAGATCATCTTTGCACCCTGATTGACATTGATGCCCCCAAGTTGAATGGCAGCAGGGTTCCTGCAATCTTGTTTGCAGACGATACCCTGCTGCTCTCCAAATCCCCTATGGGCCTCCAACGGGTTTTGGATGGCTTCGTAGGTTTTTGTGAGGAACGTGGGTTGTAGATCAATGCTGCTAAAACGAAATTTATGATCTTCAACCCCCCCCCGATCACACGTGCGTGCCCTAGTATTGGGTCCTCTAGGTTGGAGAGGGTCTTTACCTTTGAATATCTGGGTATAGTTATTAACGAGCGCATGACTTGGGAATCTCACAAATTAAGGGCTAATATGAAACTGACTCAGTTGGTGGGAGGAATTGGCAGGCTGACAAAAGGCCTCACATATAGGCCCCTAGGCCCACGTATACAAATATACAAGGTCCAGGCTAGGGGGGCAATTATTTATGGTGCAGAAATTTGGGGACACACGTCTTCACAGAAGCTCCAGGTAACGGAGAATACTTTTCTCAGGCAGCTGACAGCGTTACCTGCTAGTACCCCTCTTCTGCCTCTTAGACTAGATTTGGGCTTAAGACCGATTTCAGTGGAGCTGGGCTTAAAACCCCTAACTTTATGGTGTAAGATATGGTCTTCCCCTGAACTTTCTAAATACAGATCAGAGCTGCAAGAGATTCTGCGCCTCCGTAACAATACACAAATACCTTGGTTAAGTTACATAAAGCATACTTGTGAGACACTGGATCGACCAGACTTATGGCATGATCCCGAGGCTGCATGCCTCAGGGACTCACGTAAACTCATCACGAAGCCTTTTCGTGAGCATCATTTGCAAGATGCTATAAGGAACGCGAGGGAGGGCTCTCACACTGCCTACTTCCTGGCTTTCAAAGACTTTTACCACCTTGAGTCGACTTATAATGATATGGGTCCCACTCTCACAAGAAAGCTTTATATGCAATGGCGCTATAATACTCTCCCCCTGAGGGCATTTACTGCTCTTTGGCCACATTCAGAACATACGGCCTTATGCCCCTTTTGCAAGCAGACACAAGAGACTGACTTGCATGTTATATTTTTTTGCCCGGTATACAGAAGAGCAAGAAAGTACTGGCTTTGTCCACTACTTAGAAACATGGGATTTAACCAATACTCCCCCGCTTTTAGATTACTTAAGTCTGACATTTCGCCCCCAATTGCATTTGCGGTTGCCAAATTTTTAACGTCCATGTGGTTTACACGATTACGCCTTCTTAAAACCATATCAAGTAATGATGTTTTATCGAGCTAATATCTTTATTACAACTGTGTAATGCTTTTATACTGTAATGTGTTTTGTATTATGATGTACTCTTTTATGGTCTCAATGACCGAAATAAAGATACTTGATGATGATGATATTACAAGACTTGTTGGTCACGTTGTTACATGTTATTTGAGAGGATTGCATACAAGCAAGTTTCTCAAATATGAAACCTTGCTCCATCAATCCCCTCTCTGATGGCATTTGATACCATCACTAATTTCTTCTAAATCAGATGCCAACTTTAGCACGTCTCAATTTCTTCTTCAACCCTTTCATTTCTTTCTTTCTCCTTTTTGCATTGTAATCCTCTCATTTTTTTGTAAAAGTCTCCTTTTAATTCTTGTAGTTGTATTTCTTCAAATTTTCTTTTCTTTCTCTTTCATTCATTTCATATTTCTTTCTCCCTTTGCAGCATTTGCGCCAAAACATTATTGCTAATATTAATAATGTTATTCCCATTATGGGCAGTAATATGTGACCTGGAATACCATTACCTATGTTGGAGAACTAGCTACCTAAGTTGAAGATGCTATTTGTCAATTTCTTCCATACATTTTTAACTTCCAGTGGTTTCAACTCTTCTTCTAATTTTGTAATATTTTTAATGTATCTTCCAATTTCAACACTTTTATCTGGAATATTCGTGCAACAATGTTGCGTTTTTAATAATTTACAGACTCCACCCTCTTTTGCCAATAATGTCAAGAGCAAGTCGATTATGCATAACCATAGATCTGACCGCAACTAATTCAGTGTTGATCATCAAGACCCTCTAGCAGTGTCAGTAGATAACCGATCAACTACTGTAGACAACAGACACATTTTCCGTGAATTTAGAAGAACTCCCATTGAAGGTATCAATTCACCAAAAATGTCACCTACAATTTCTGAAAAACGAGCTCTTTTTACACGTGTTAGTTCATTATTGTCTTCATTGCTTCCAGTGATTCTCTTTACATGATAAACTTTAGGGAATACTATTCCAAAATAGCAACTCCCATACCAATGGTCTGGCAGCCTAAAATAGACTTTATTGCCACACACATAATAGATTCCTGGGAATACTGGATCCGTCCCTCCTTTTAGTCCCCATTCCCCAATTACTAAGAAATTATGTTCACATTCACTGGAACCAATAAACACATTGTTCTATTCAGTGTTTAACCTATGAAAACATATTTTTCCCTTCTTTTCAAAATCCAAGGACATAGCAGCATGAGTCTTTCCATTTGCATAATGCTCTTCCTCCTCAGCCCATTTAGGAATCTGAGGTTTAGGTTAAGCAGCTCTCCTTTGAAAATCCTGTCTCCTTGCCTCAACTAAATTAAAAAATATTTTCTCCTCTTCATGCAATTTACAAGTTAAATTGTGCTTATGTGCTTCAGCTATATCTGTTGCTTTCATTGTTAGAAAATATTCACCCATAAATTGTGAGTCCCTCACACTAAGGACAGGGTTCATGCTCTTTAGCATAGGAACCTCGGAAAAAAATCACATCTACATTAGAATAGTAATACTGCAATTTCCCTGTTCTATAAAACAAGCTTGCTAGAACACTACACGATATACCATATGTCAATGGTAAATGATGATATGTTACTCCTTCTGCTACAGATGCGGGTAATTTCATACACACATAGCAATCACTAACTTCCATGGTCTCTACATATTGTACTAATAGGTTTGTAAAAACATTTAAGTCTGTATCATTTTTATTCACAGTGTGATGCAAATCTAACTCATCTGGTGCTTCTAATTCTACTTTGTCTTCTCTAATGGTATCTACCCTTTCATGTGTATTAGTGCTATTTTGTACATTTGTAACCATCAAATAAGGAATGGCCACAGTTAGTACTAACCATATAATGAGTACTAAAAATATACTACCTATACATATTCTACAACATTTCATTACACAATTCGGTTTTCCAGCAGCTCTTTTGTCAGTCATTTTATCAAGCGGGATAAGAAGATTTCTCTTCTTTGTTTTAGTAATTTAAATTTTGTTACAGAATATAAAAAGGGAAATATTCTCTTTCAAGTTGGTCTCACTTCTTCATCAATTGGTTCTGCATTTAAGCTTTCATCATCTTCTCCAATTATTTCCAAATTCTCAAAATCTTCAAGAATAACGTATGTCCATTCGGGACCTTTGAATATATTATTTACGAGTTTCAGTCTTGGACTTCTTCATTTTGGTATTTCAGTTGACGGTCCAGATCGACTGGATACTTTGTCTACTTGCTCTGGTTCCTCTGTTTATGGGTCTAAACCGGTATTTCACTTTTTGATAACACTTGGCCAATTATCGCCTCTCCTGATTCTTTTAGCTTGCACTGCGTTTTCACTTTCTTCAAGTGTTCTTTTATTTTCACTAAGTTGTGGCACCACTTGATTATTTTCGGTTATGTCCAGGGCTTTTTATTTTGATGTCACCTGCCTGGATGTGTTCTTCTTCCCTAATCTGACCCTGTTCAGGTTCAGTTTTGATTTTCTTTTCTTCTTCCTTTACCTGAACTCGTTTGACTTTTCCTGTCTGGTTCTGCTCAGGTCTTTCTGATTCTTAATTTTCTTCTGCCTGAACATGTTCTCTAGGACCTATCTGTCCCTCCTCAGACTCTGGGGATGTGACTTCAACTTCGTCTGTCTGAGTAAATTGCTCTTTCCTTATCTGGTCCTGCTCAGGTTCCCTAACAATCGTGTTTTCACTTACCTGAGCGCGTTCTTCTGTTCCTACCTGGTCCTCACTCTTTTCCTGACAAGCTAATCTAGTTTGGCTCCTTGTTCTTACAATTTCTGCAGGTACCTCAACTATTGGGATCCAATCATCCTGACTGGTGCTCGGTTGTTCTTGGTCAGCTACTTCAGGATTTATTATTCGGGATCCTTCAGCTGTACAACCTTCAGCTCTTTCACCTGCTTGAGTCTGTTGAGGTTCTTCTTTGTCAGGTGCTGGTACTCTTTTAGTATGGCTTGCATGAATCCAATTAGGCAAACCTGCACATTTTACTGCTGTTGTTGTAACCAATATAACCTGATGTGGTTTATCCCACCTTGGTGCCAGGCACGATTCTCGAGTATGATTCTTCACTACAACCCAGTCACCGGGATTCAGATCATGCGCTTGGTTCGGCTGCCTGGGGACTGCGTCTTCTGCAACCTGGTGAGATATAGAACGCACTTGGTCGGCCAACTCTTTGCAATACTCCAGTACCAAATCATCAGCTATATTTAACAGCTTGTGTCCTGATATACATGCCTGCCTCATTGTTCTTCCCATGATTATTTAATGGGGACTCAATCCGGTATTCTTGTCTGGAATACTTCTAAGTCCCATCAGAACAAGAGGTAAAGCATCAGGCCAGTCAAGTGGAGTGGATGAATACACCTTTCCCAGCCTTGACTTAATTGTGCCATTCAATTGTTCTACCACTCCAGATGCCTCTGGGCGATATGCACAGTGCAGCCTTTGTTTAATTTTGAATGCTTCACAAATCAATCGAATTATTTCATTATTAAAATGAGACCCTCGGTCTGATTCAATAGTTACTGGAAAACCGAAGAGCGGTATAAGCTCTCTTAATAGGAGTTTGGCCACTGACAAGCTTTCATTTCTTCTGGTGGGGTATGCCTCCACCCACTTTGAAAATAGACAAACGATGACAAGTACATATTTCAATCCTCGACAAACAGGCAACTGAATGAAATCAATTTGAAGTCTTATAAAGGGACCTTCAGCTTTTCCAAATTTCCCTGTAAGACTTTGGTTTTCTTGCCAGGATTCATTTGTTGACATGTCAAGCATCTTTGACAAAGACTCTCTGCTATGTTCCTGAACCTTGGATTAAACCAATCTCGTCTGAAGAGTCTAATTATCTGCCTATGTGGGTGTCTCCATGATACATCCTAGCCATGGGTGCAAGCATACAGTCTGGTAATACAGGTCTGTCATCTAAGTAAACCCATACACCATCTTCTGCCCTTCTCTGACAACCAATCTTCTCCCACTCTTCTCTTTCTTTTGTCTCCGCTTCATCTTGGAGTTCTCTTACTTCTCTCCATGTTTGCAATCCTGACAACAGCACAAGTTGGCAGCTGATTCCACAGTTTTCAACTTTTCTGTTTACTACCATTTGAAATTTTGCGCAGTGTTGAGCAACCTGGTTAGCATATTGATTGCCTGCAGTCACACAGTCATTTCCTGACTTATGTGCGGCACATTTGACCACTGCAACTTCTTTTGGTAATTGTATTGCTTCAAGCAATTCTTTCACAAAATTCCCATTTTTAATGGGAGACCCTGAAGAGGTCAGGAAGACTTGCTGCATCCAGAGTTGGCCAAAGTCATGCACAACCCCATAACCATACTGACCATCAGTGTAAATGCTTACCTTCCAATTTTTCCCATTTTTGCAGGCTTTGATTAGAGCTATCAATTCGGCTACTTGTGCAGACTTGACTCCTGGTAAATAGGATGCTTCGACTATTCCAGCCGATGTATATACGGCATAAACAGCACTCATCCCTCCCACCTCATGGCGCATACATGAGCCATCTACAAAAAACTCATGCTCAGCATCTTTCAAAGGCTCATCCTGTATATCTGGATGAGGTTTAGTACTGAGTTCTGTTACATCAAGACATTCGTATTCAGCTTCATCTTTCACTTCCTCATTGTATGGATCTGGCAACAAGGTAGCTGGGTTAAGACCAGTAATCTAATTATGGTGACATTTTCTGCTCCTAATATGATCCTCTCATACTTTGTTAATATGCTTGGAGTGAGATACTGAGTTCGAGTTCTTGTTAAAAGAATCTCAACTGCATGAGGGACGTATACCTTAACAGGGTGTCCCATTACAATTGACTCACTTTGTTCTATACTTACACACGTTGCAGCCACAGCTTTTAAGCATCCTGGCAATGCAGATGCTACAAGATCTAAGGTAGCAGACAAATATGCCACAGGACGTCGCATTAGACCATGTCTCTGTGTCAAGACTGAGAGGGCACAGTTATCTCTCTCACAACAGAATAATGCGAATTCTTTCGAATAATCTGGCATACCTAGAGCAGGTGCTTCACATAAACAATTTCGCAATTTTAAAAAACATTGCATGCTCAGATAATCCCACTCTACTGGGTTTTTTGCTCGTTTCTTTGTCATTTGTATCAAGGGTTTTGCCAGTAGAGAAAACCCCGCAATCCATTGCCTGCAATATCCCAAAACACCAAGAAACATTCTTATATCTTTTTGTGACTGTGGTAGTTTAATTTGCTTTATTATTTTTATTTTCTCAGTGGTCACTCTTCTTAATCCTCGTTCTACCTGATGTCCCAAATACTTTGTTTCATTTCTGCAGAATTGTAATTTTTCAGGGGACACTTTATGTCCACCTTTTGCTAGATGGTTCAGTAGGGCAAAGGAATCAGTTACACAGTCACTTCTTGTTTTAGACGCGACCAGTAGGTCATCCATATACTGCACCAGAACTGACTCTCAAGCTAGTACCAATGTCTCAAGGCATTTCTTCAAAATTTGGTTAAAGATCTAAGGACTTTCTGTGTACCTTTGAGGAACGCGATTCCAAACATAAATACGATCCTCAAATTTAAAAGAAAATATAAAGTGACTATCAGGATGCAGTGGGATGGAGAAAAAAGCATGGCATAAATCAATTACAGTAAACCATCTTGCATTCCATGTATTTGGTACAAAGTTACTGCAGGGTTGGGTACTATAGGGCAACATGGCACAACAATCTTGTTTATCTTTCTTAAATCTTGAACTACCCTATATTTACCGTTTGGTTTCTTAATGTCAATTATAGGTGAATTACAGGGACTACTCATGATTTATTTTAAGATGCCCTGTTCGATCATTCGATCAATTTCTGCTGCAACACCAGCCTTTACTTCGGGACTCATCTTGTATTGTCGAGTATTTGGATAGACTGCATCTTCTTTCACAGTCACTTTAACAGGGTCTACGTCTGTCATTAACCCTACTTCTATTACTGAAAAATCCCACACTTCAGGATTTACTATCGTTTTGACCTCATCGGGTAAGTCATCTTTGGTCATCACTGAATATATGTCAAGACTGCCGGTTCTGATCCCGGCGAACTACTAAAATGGCCGCCGCTCAGTTGGACGCATGCGCGGAGGGAGGTCAGGCGAGTCAAAGCCTAGCCTCCCTTGAGCAGTGACGCTTCGCATACACTTGCGCTGGAAAAGTTGCCGGAATCTACGTACCTGAATTCTCCCAGGACTCTACGGCGCTTGGAGTGGCGTCAATCCCGCGGTCCCCATCTCGGCGGCGTCTCTCCTGTGGCTCCTCTCGGCGGCGTCCCTCCTGAGGATCTATCTCGGCGGCGGCTCTCCTGTGGGTCCTCTTTAGGCGGCATCTATTGGGGCATTTCACGAACCTGCAAAAGAAGAAAAAGAGAAGAAATTCAAGTCTGCATTTATGAAATTAACGGTAACAGCGCTCTCGCGCTGCTGTTCTTCTCATATATTAACTCTGATACTACTTACCTGATCCTGCTCCTGGCACTGTGGGGATCCATCCCTTTTCTTTGGTGAACCTATTTAAAAGGAAAAAGGAATACCTGAATACAAGGTTATTTTTTATTTTATGCTGTGGATTCAGAACAAAACACCTTGATGCATTATTGTCACAAGCAAGACATGGCATAGAGGTAGGCTTTAGTATCTGCACAGAAGATTACATTTAGTTATTTTCACAAGTTACACACATCTCAATATTGTTTTATTATTTATTTTAGAACCAAACACAAGCCTTACATATTATATGGAGGAAGGGATAATACAATACTCTGGCCTTATTATTTTAAGGTAGGGAATAGTAGGAATAGTACTACAAGCAGAATTAAAAGGGATATAGGGTGAATATTCCTGCCTGTTAATTTGTTCTCTGTCATTTACTAGTTTCCCATAGCCTCGTGCCTTATCCTGACGGGTTCTGTACCACTTGGAGTAGCGACGTGGGATTTCTTCCCCTGTTCCTTGTTTTGTTGCCCTTCTTCCCCGGGTTACCATGGTCACTTTGACTTGATTGGGTGCAATAGGCGGTTTAGAGAAGTTGTGGATCTTGCTTCATGTTCCTCATGTTCCTGCGAAAATATTTTGAACACTGACAATATAATTTGTCTTCCTCTGTTCCTTGTTTAGCTAACATGATTTTATATATCCCATCTTCATCAGGGGTCTGAATGGCAACACCGTCGGGTGTGCAAAATATGGTGCAATTCATTTTGCACAACAAGTCCCTTCCTAATAAATTCACAGGACTGGAATTGCACACCACAAACTTGTGCATTTCTTTAAAAACTTTCAATGCACACTTCCATTGGTTTTGTAATAGGGGTCCTAATTTGTTTATTATAAATGGCCACTACTTGGATCGCTTCTCCCGAGAGGGGTAGATTTGGGATGTCTGCTGTTCTCACAGTAGAATGGGTAGCACCAGTGCCCAATAAAAAGGTAATGTCATTTCCTTCTACCTTTCCATCAATGTACGGACCAGACTGATCTACGGGTAAGGATGCGCCAAGTACGCACTCCTTTTCCTCCCCTCTCAGGTACCGTCACTGATCTCCAAAATAAGTATCCTGCAAAAGAAACTGTGATGTTACATAATTTTTCTTACCACTTCCTTCTTGGAATCCGGTGTCCGCACTGTACTTGGCTTGACTCACAAAATTTGGTAAAGGGGCAGGTGGCAATGTACTCTGTAGGTTTACAACCTGCTGCAGTTGATTCATTAGCACCTCATTCTGCGTCTGTGGATTTAAATTTTGATTTAGGCCATTATTATGTTGTATGCTTTTACACTCGTTCTTCCAATGTCCCAATTTTCCGCACCCGTGACAAGGGAACTTTTTCTTGGCCTCTTCTCTGCTCAACCGCCCTTTCGGATTACCCCCATTATTTTCACCTTGACCTTGCCCCCTTCCTGTATTACCTGCCTGATTTTGTAACTGGAGTTCTTGCTGTTCTGCTAATTTCACTTGAGCCCACATCATTTTATCTTCTAAATTCTTTCGTCTAGTGTCAATTTCATCTCCACAATATTTTGCATATTTTAAAATCTCATCTATTGGCTTTGCTTGCCAGCACAAATTATGCTGCTTAATCATTTCAGATATTTCTTTTTGTAACCCTGACACAAACTGATACACAAAATGTGTCATATCCTTATCCCCAATATTCTCAAATCCACTGTACTGTTTGAACACCTGTAGGAGGCGCTCATTGTACGCATGTACAGACTCATCTTTTTCCTGGGTTGTTCTATCTATTTTTATTCAATCTGTTTCTTTTGGGGGAATTTTCCATTTTAAGAAGGTGATTACCTGGTTATATTTCTTCATAACCTCTTCTGACGGAGCTCCTGTTTTCTCATTTCTCGGGTACTCATCATAAGGCCAATCAACTGTAATTTTACATTCATTCTACAAATCAGCAGGCACCCCTATGTCAAAAAGACCATCTAGATCCTTCAACAAAACTTTCGACACTTTCACAAACCTTTCAACTTGCCTGTACCATTCCACTGGTTTTTCTCTCAATTTAGGGAAATCATTTGTAAATGATAAAATATCCTGTTGGGTCCATGGGACATGTACATAACCTCCTCCTGGAACTTCTCTCATTGGGTACAACCTTTCTGTCTTCAATGTTTCTTTCATTAAATATTCAGATGTTACCTGATTTGCCTGAGCTTCCTCCTGTTTCTTTGACCACCGAACTTTCCACCTGTCTAAATCTCCCAATTTCAGCAATATTGTCATTAATACTTTAACCTGCAATTTTCTTCCTGATACGTTCATGTTTTCCAAATCCTTATAACAAAATTCTGTTCTATAAGGTTTTTGCAATACTTTGTATCGCCCTATTTCTATTCCCATTTCAGAGGCTACATTTACCAATTTTTCATGGAATGCTTTTGTGTTTCGGGTTATGCTTCTGCAAATAAACAGCAATTCTTCCTCACTATAGGTGTTTAACCTATCTAATCCTACATTTCCAGCTATCATTTCTTCTAATTCAACTCTTAATTTGAATATGTCTAATATTTTCGGTGGGGAATTTGGTTTCTCTATTTCCTGTGTCCATCCTTCTATTTCTTCTGGGGTTACAATTGTGGCACTTTTCGATCCGGTAAATGTCTCTATTCGTACTTCTTTCAAGCAACCTGGTGTGACTCTTCTGGGTGTGTCATTTATTTGCCCTCTTATCGGCAAGTCCATTAATGAAATTACAGAGTCGCAATCACTAGCTTGATCATCAACTACTAGCTTCTCTTTTCTTGGCTCAATAATGGGTGTAGTCATGACTGGCGGTTTAGGACAATTTGATTTATCCCCGTACAGTGGGACAACAGGATCTATTGTTACGAGGCACTCATCTGTGCTCCAGATTGTTTCACCTTGATGACGATGTGAACGATGAGAGGACAGGTCCCCAATCCCCCTACAAACTCGATACCAAGATATAACTTAGGATCAGTCCGGTAGTCTCAGGGGGGAGGGGGGGGGGTGGAAAGGGGTTGGGATGACAAGAGAAGAAAAACAAGAAGATTCCAGCGGTCTTCTCTTAGGGGGAGCAGGGCTTCTGGGGGCTTGAGTATTCACAGGATACAATAAACAGGAATGTAACTGGATAGTGGCTTGAGTTTTCTACTAGACTCCTAAGTACAAAACACAGAAGATAAACAATGTGTATATCTGTGAGGCAGTATCTTCTTACAGTTATCATAAACTTGTAACCAAAAGTCTCCAATAATTCTTACCTACAGACTACGTAGGTTTCAACAGAATTTTGGGTTGATCTAACAATCTACTTGTCAATTTATGCAATCTGCAATAAACAATACAATCATTAACATACTGTCAAATAAGTTTAACAATCATGATAGCATTTAGTTACTTTTATCAGCATAGGTACCTGAATCCTTATATGCCCAGCTTAGGATCAGATGCCTTGAGTGCACAGAAGTTCAAATGCTGCCAAAACAACCTTCTGCCATAAAGGAACAACATACTCCATACAAAATAATAGTAGTCAAAACCACATCTGTGCTGTTGTGATTCTTAAGGCTAACTTTGCTTTGCGATAACAATTTTCACACTTTTAAAAAGGCACAATCTTGTTTGTTTTATAAATGTCAATAGTTTCTGGGTACTACGGGAAAACTCGCCGTAACACTCAAGATGAAGTGTTTTCCTTCTGTCTAAGAAATATAGTTCTAATAATATGCGCAGTTCAAAGAGCAATGTTCCAAGTTCTAAAAACAATGTTCCAAGTTCTAATGTAAGCAGACTCACCGTGGGATAGTTGTCTTCCAAAAAATACCTTAAAGCATGTTTTCTATGTGCGCTTGTTTTCAAGGAAAACGACACGGATGAAGACATCGGACCGGAGACTCAGCCCGGAACCAGGAAGCCAGGAAATTGCTGATGCAAGGCTGTCAAGCAGGAGATGCCGATCGGAAAAGCTGGAGCCAGGTAAGTGTGTTGAAGCAACGAGGCCAAGCACTGAATAGTGAAGGGGAGTGGTTTAAATAGAATAACTACACATTATTCTATTACTTATAGCATGTTAGAGCCACAGTTTAAGAACATGACATAATACATGAACATAATTTACAGTAAACACATATATGAACAGGATGGTATTCCATGAGTTGAAATGGAAGAATTCCATACATTAACAGGATGCCTTCTACAAGATACCAGTGTTATATTACCATTTACTCTGTTTCTGCTGATATGTGTTCAAATCAAGGTGGACAGGGAAGGAGACGTGCATGGGACAATGCACCTGTAACACCTATAGTCACTGGTATAGTCAAAGCTTCAAGATGTGCGTTTAACTGTGTTATCTTCTGTATTCATTCATCTCTATTCTTATTTATTGCTTCTCTTTCTTTTTCCTGTATTACCCTTTCCATTGGTCTCTCATGTACTATTTGTGGCACTAAGGGTGTATCTAGAATCGGAGCACTCAGAGTAGTTCTATTAGGTCTTTCTTGATAAGGCGGAGGATTTTCATTAAAATATCTTCTAAATAATCATCTTCTGAGTCTCCGCAACCTGTTAATGTTAAATGCTTTTTCTTTTCTGTGCACTTTCCTCCTGTCTGTTCCTCAGCCATCATTACGGGATAAACCCCTTCAGTTAACATTGCCTGCCTCCACTGTTTCATCTGCTTATCTCGGGTTTCACGTGGAAATTTTGGATAATATCTGCTCAAATTCCTGTCACTCCTGGATCTCTCTCGCTCAAATGCCTCAGTCTCCTATTCTTCTAGTGCTTCATACTGAGTTAATCTGGGTCTTGGTTCTAACTCATTCATTCTAGTGCGTAAATTATGTAAAATTCTTGCGTTAAATGTTCCGTACTCTGGGAACGCCAGTATTCCATCATCCTTTGTATATTCTACCCAATTTTATAACCACACGCAAGTATGATAACCTCTTTCTACCATCATATAAGATGCTGGAGTTTTCGGAGCAGGAATGAGAATTCCTTCTCCGATTTTTAATGGGTTTATCCTTTTTAAAATAATTATTAATTTTCTGCATTAATGACATTTTTCTTTTCTCTCCATACATTTTACGTGATCTCCCTTTTATGTACTGTTCCTGGGCAAAGCCTAAATATCTTCTGCCTGGGCGAGTCCCTATTAAAGTAGGATCGTGTCTCCACATGCAAGTCCCACTATCAATTATTATTATGGCTTCTATTTTCAACTAATCAAATGTTTGCTTTTACTTTAACAATTGACAAATACCAGCACAGCTTCTTTTTCTTCTCCCCAATCAGATTCTGGCTTGCCATGCGATTAGCCAATACTAGCGCGGCTCTCAGTGACGTCAGTATCACTCCTCACTACTGACCACTCCTTTACAATTCTTCGCGTCAGTCACACGCCCGCTGTTTCAACCAATCCTCTGGGTCGTCAGTGCAACACTCGCAACTGACCCCTCCTTTACAAGGTAATGCAAAAACTTATTTTCTACAATTTACGTGCAATTTGTCATTAATCAACAACATAGAGGGGGTGTGGTCTGGCCATGTAGGAAGATGGCCGCCTAACTGTGAGGCTCTGCTCTGGGCCGGCACTCAAATGGACTGAACATCTATTTGCAGGTGTCTAAGGATGTTCTTTTGGCATTTCTGAGCAATCGGAACATTGAAGCTGTCAGCTGTGAAAATTCTGTCCTGCTAGACCATCTCTAACTGGCTTTTCTGAAGTGTGGATACATTGTGGCTTGCCGGCCTTGCAGAATCCTAGGATCCCCGGTGCTTGCGTAACCTGAACTCCCGATGACCTCACTGCTAATTGGGCTGTGACTCCAGAGACACCGGCTGGAGGAAACATTCCCGGTCAAAAACATTTTTTCTTCATGAGGTAAACCGGCCCTTTTTATAATCATCTATAACTGAAGTGTTGTATTCTGAGGAAAAAACCACTCACAATTCACTGCTAATACAACAATTTAAAGAAATTCTGCTGACTCATATTATTAAGTTGCCTTTTTAAGCATTTTTCCACAGTTCCTTTTCAAGCAAGAAACATTGTTTCAATACACTTCTGCCAGGCCCAGCAGTAATTTATGTTCTCTGGGTTAAGGTTAAGCTTTTTTCAACTGCTTCAGTGAAATAAGAAACATTGCTTCAACACATGGCTGCCGGGCCCAGTAATAATTTATGTTTCCTGGAGCATGTGTGACTTGTATTCTTGCTGACTCCTCTGCTAAATGGACTAACAATGGAAAATGTATTTATGAAAAAAGGCAGCTTTACTTTTGGCTAAAAGTAATCGGTGTACAGATGTGTTAAATAAGGAAGTGAGTTGATAGCACATTATATTCACTGCTAACCTGCTAATTGGGCTACAAGTGTTGCAGGCCTCAGTCTGGATGTAATATTCCCGGTCTCATATTTTATATATGATGAATGACAATTCCACTTGAGGCTTAACATAATCAAAGTGCAGAATTGCGCAATCTGCATTTTTTTCTCTCACATGAGGATTATTACTGAAAGAAAGTGAGGGAAATCATTGTTGCAGTGATTTTTCCAGCATTCCCTGAAAGGTTTAATGCTGTCTGCATGTACATCAATATGCATCAATGCTATTCATATAGCGCAAACTCCTCATTTATTTTTCTCCTCACAACTTAAGTATTTCTCTCATGATAATTTTCATTAAAATAAGGAGATTTTTCAGCTGCAGGTTTACTGGTTGCTTACTTTTCTAATCTACATAAAACTGCTGCGATATTTTCCTCAATGCTTTTTGACTCCAGTAGCACTTGATTATATCTTGCTTTTTGGATTGCTCTACTTGAAGGGTTGTTTGTCTGCAGTTTTAAATATTCCCCGACATTTGAAGTTAGAAGTGAATGTCTAATAACAAGAGTGGAAACACACCTTCTCATTCACTTTTATTTGCTGATGTATTAAAACAACCACGCAAGATGTCTGGAAAAAACTCCACTGCATCAACTTCTAATAAGGCACATAATACTTCCTTGGCGGTATCCAATGCTGCCATGGATCGTCTTTTCCAAGAAATTTCAACAATCAGCTGTCGGCTAACAGACATGGATATAAACATTTCATCTCTTACCTCAGAAACTAAATCAATACGAGCTGACATAGCACTATTCCATGCTAAAACAGAGGATCTTGATCAACGTTGGACAATTGTTGAAAATAAAATCGCATCAACGCAGTCTAGAGATGAAGAACTTCCTTTTCTGCGTAGTAAGTTAGAGGATTTAGAAGACCGCAGCAGAAGAGACAATATTCGTTTTTTTGGATTTCCAGAAACAATTGAAGGCCAGAATACCAGAGCCTTTTTGTGTGATGTACTCCCTAAATTAGTTGGCATACATTTCGATCCACCGCTTGAGATCCAGAGAGCACATCGATTAGGTCATCCACGGCACGTTAAAGACACACGTCCAAGACCCCTTATTGCTTGTTTCCTAAGGCATGAGCAAGTTCGACAACTACTGATAGCAGCACGTACTCAGGGTTCCTACTCTTATGACGGTTATGAAATACGATTGGCAGCTGATTTTTCCCGTGACACCAATGAAAGAAGGAAAGCGTTTCTCTCCATGAGACCTCAATTGAGGAAATTAGACATTAAGTATGGTTTGTTTGATCCAGCACGCTTTCGAGTCTCTAAGAATGGGGACACCAGAGACTTCTACAATCCAGATGAATTACAACGTTTTTTGGTTGACATGACATCTCAAGACATGGACACGCAGTCTGCTCCTACCCCTGCTCCTTCTCGGAATCCTCAAGCTATTCCCACATCTGTGGATGACATGCATCGCAATCTACATGAATCCCGTCAAAGAGGCAGAGAATTTGAACGGTCTATTCGCAGTCAAGATGATACATCTTCCGCCTTAAACACTGTCTCCACCTTAACTCAGGAACAACGTCGAGATAAGTCCCGTTCTCCTCTAAAGTCTGCCTCTAATGAGAAATAATTTTGATGTCATGGCTCCTATATAACTTATTAAGCCATAGGTTGCAGGTACTTTTGCTTATGTCTCTCTAATTGACAGATATAGATGATCTCTGTGCTGTTTTACTGGTTAAATTCTCTTGTCCTTTTGGAATGTTCTATTTATTTTCCTGTATTCATGAATAGATAGTCACAACTGTGTAGCATTTTACATATATTAGTCATCAAAATGTCTCAGTATTAACTTTTCATGCTTATTTTTTATTAGGGCTATTATTTAGGTTATGGATTTTGATTATTCACTACTATTATATTTCTTGATGATGTCCTTTATAGGTTATTAGTGCATGATTTATCTATCACATGCAATATAGTTATTTTAACTATGATGACTATTTGACCTATTCTTAGATATTTATATATTTCAAATCCTATATCTTTATCAATATTTAGTTTACTATGACTTAAATCTTCTAATATATTTCCAAAATGTTATAATATAAATATTATGCTCTCTTAATATGCTATCCTTTAAACGGCAGATTTTATATCCCTTTATATTCCTTACCAGCTTAGTTCATATTTTCTATTTTTACTTTATTTTATTCTTTCAGGGTTTTCTTTCCTAGCTTCTCATATCAATGTTATTGGCCACTTTAAATTTTTTCCTTCTTTTTTCTCTCTTTAAATGTTCTAGCCCTGGATTTTCCTTATTAATGGAGTCCTGGCCCAGAGCGGTGCTAGAGTGCGCCCAGACCCGCGGTTAAAAGTCTATTGTTATTCTATTATACTCTTTCTATTATTCTTTTGTAGTCTATAAATCTTTCTTTATTTGCTTTCTATACTTTATCTTTATTTATCTTTCTTATTGGTGGCTTTTTTCCTTTCCTCTTCTATATCCATTTCCATCACATCTTTTTGCAAGTCTCTTTTTTTTTTTTTTTTAATTTTATTTTATTTATTTATTTTTATTTCTAACATGGTCCTTGCTCATGATTTATTTGCTATATCCTGGAATGTCAATGGATTAACACACTATATCAAACGGAAGAAGGTTCTTTCCTATTTACAATCTAAAAAGGTGGATGTGGCTCTTCTTCAAGAGACTCATCTAAATACACTCGAGCCTGAAAAACTTCGTAGAGATTGGGTGGGTAAAGTTATCCACAGTAGTATCAGCAATGGGTCTTCTTCAGAAGCAGGCCCTACTCGAAAATGTGGGGTAGCAATCCTTATCAGAAAAACATTACCAGTTCGTGTACTTAAAACATGGGAAGACTCACAAGGCAGATATGTTTTTGCAAAAATGTGCATTGGTAATATTCATATATGTGTGGGTTCAGTTTATGCTCCTACTGGTGCTAAAAAAGATTTCTTTCTACGTTTGAATCGTTTGCTGTCGGAGATTGATGCCTCACAATACATCATCGGAGACGATTGGAACCTGGTGAGAGATCCAGTTTTGGACAAAACTGGACCTCTTGATAAGAATAATGCAGCGGACAGAGCCCTTATGAATGATATCATTGCAGACAACGGCCTTATAGATCATTGGCGATTATCACACCCAAATGATGTTGAATATACATTCACATCTCCCTCCCATGGCACCTTATCAAGATTGGATTACTTTTTAATTTCTCAAAGAACGGTCCAATCAATCCAAGATTCTTGTATTTTGGAGGCATCCATCTCTGATCATTCTCCGGTCCTCTTGTGCCTACAGACTGGGACACCCAAACCAGGTCGTAAACCCTGGAGAATGAACATCCAACGTCATAAAACACCCCTTGGTAAAAAACAATTGCAAGAACATCTTCATGATTATCTCACATTTAATCAAAATTCAGTGGATTCTCACAGGGTCATATGGGCTGCTGCTAAAGCTGATATTCGTGGTAGACTTATGCGAGATGCAGCCCAGTTCAACAAACAAAATATTGCTAAACAAAATCAATTGGAACAAGACATTACCAATTTCACACGTTTATATTAGGGGTGGGCGGAATTCGCGGAATCGCGTTACGCAAATCTCCGCGAAACGGTAAAAATCTCCGCGAACACGCGGAAATTCCGCGAACACGCGGAATTGCTTGTTCGCGATGCTTTTTTCCTGTTCACAGTTGCTGTTTGCGTGCTCGGGGAGAAATATCTCGCGAACACGCATTTTGAGAACGCGAACAAGAAAATATTTCGCGAAGTCGCGGAAAGCAGGATTTTGGGCAATTTCGTGTTCTCCGCAGAACGCGAAATTACCGAAATTCCGCAAATTCCGCGAGCGGAACGGAATTTACCGCCCAGGCCTAGTTTATATACTAAAAGCCCTACTTTACAAAATCGAAAATTACTGGAACAATCACGCATGGCATTAAATTCTCTTTTCACCTCCAAGGCGGAATATGCCTTACAAAAAATGAAAGGAAGACATTATGAACAGGGTGAAAAAGCGGGTAGACTTCTAGCAGCACAATTGAAGCAAAGAGAGGCTGCTATGGCTATCCCTGCTTTACAATCCTCTAAGGGTTCCATGTTAACATGTCCTCAGGATATTGCTAATGAATTTGCCACATACTATAAATCTTTATACACTCCAGACGCCCATATAGATCAGGGTAAAATGTTGTCTTTTTTTAAATGGATTAGAACTACCATCTCTTTCTGATGAAGATAGATCCATACTGGATGAAGACATTAGTAAAGAAGAGATTTCTCACGCTATCCTTAAACTTCCTTATCACAAAGCACCAGGAGAGGATGGTTTTCCAGCAGAATTTTATCGCTGGTCCGGAGATAAAATTATAGACTGTTTGCATGCGGCATTTCAAGAAGCCGAACGTACTTCCACCTTAGGTTATATATCTAATAAAGCAGTAATAGCAGTTTTACCAAAACCAGGAAAAGATCCACTTCTTTGTAGCAGTTATCGTCCCATTTCACTTCTTAACTGTGACATTAAAATTCTAGCTAGTATTCTTGCTTCTCGTCTGCGCAGAGTTATTCCCTCTCTCATTCATAATACCCAGGTGGGCTTTGTACCTGGTCGATCTTCCAGAAATCATTTACGCTCCCTAGCTCACACTCTGCATACTGCTAAATCTTTCCAGGATGAGGCTTTGGCATTCTCATTAGACTCTGAAAAAGCATTTGATAGAGTGGAGTGGGATTATTTATTCCTAATCTTAGAAAAATTTGGTTTGGGAGAACAATTTATAAGAAAGATTAAATTGTTATATGAACAACCCACTGCACTGGTCAATTGTGGAGGATTTACTTCCGATACTTTTACTATACAGCGAGGCACCCGCCAGGGATGCCCCCTCTCCCCGCTTTTATTTTTATTAGCCATTGAACCTTTAGCGGCCACTATTCGGCAATCTTCCAATGTGGTTGGTATTTCCTTACCGGTGGGTGAATCTAAACTTTATCTATATGCGGATGATATACTGCTCACTATTACTGATTTAAACAGATCTTTACCATCGTTACTTCAAATTATAGAGGAATTTTCTTCTTTTTCTGGGTATAAAATAAATTGGGATAAGAGTGAAGCACTTCCCATTTCAGATGGCACCTCAAGGGATGTGATACAGGGATATCCATTTCATTGGCAACCTTCTCGGTTAAAATATTTAGGTATCTTGGTAAATAAGGGATTGGACGCCATGGTATCAGATAATTTAGGGCCTTTAATCATTCAGATGCAACGAGATTTTGATAAATGGAAAGCGCTGGGTCTGTCTTTATGGGGTAGAGTTCAAACGGTGAAGATGGTTACGTTACCGCGCTTTCTTTATATTCTTGGTATGCTTCCTCTTCATGTTCCCTTATCCACATTGCGCCTTATAGATTCCAAAATTAAATCTTTCATATGGGGTTCTATTAAACCTCGTCTGGCTATACATAAATTAAATGCTCATCATTCCTATGGTGGTCTCAGTCTTCCCTCCATTGAACATTATACCATTGCCTTGCATTTATCACAGCTCTCATACATGCTCCAAGATAATTTAAATACACCACATTGGGTCCATGTTGAGCGACATCTTCTCTCTGCAACAAATGGTCTTGCAGTTTTATATGGATCTGGTTCAAGCCGAATAGATCCACGTAACCCCCTATTGTCTGTAATGCGTAAGATATGGCAAAGAGCGCATCGTATCTTGGGCATTAATTCTCGTTTACATGTAAAGGCTCCTATATGGAACAACTCCAGAATACGCATTAAAGGTAGAAGCTTTCTATGGCCTCAATGGAAATCGGCAGGCATTCTCACACTAGACCAAATTCTCCAAGACGGGGATCTTAAACCTCTATCACAGTTAACGGATGAATTCAACTTACCCCCGCTGCAGCATGCCAAATACGATCAACTTAGAAAATCTCTTCTCAGAGCTCTTGGTGCCACACCTTGGTCATTATCTATATCACCAATAGTGTTTTATTTACAAATTTGGGGCAAACAGAAAGGTGTCATTTCAGGTCTCTACAAAACAATTACATCTCAATTATTTTCACACCCATTATCCTGCGATCTCCGACATAAATGGCAAACACGTTTACAGACTTCTTTTTCAGATATGTAATGGATGAATATACTAGATGGTTTGGATAAGGGAGCTTGAGAAGCTCGTTTAAAGTTTTGCTTATTTAAAATTCTACATGACTGGCATTGGTCTCCGGTTAGATTATATAAGGCAGGCTTGTTACCGCATTCCAATTGTTGGAGATGTAATGCTTCTGGATGTGATATTGTTCATATTCTTTGCACGTGTCCATTGGTTAAACATTATTGGTCTTACATAGGTTAGACCTTACATAAGTCTATCTCACTGCATTTACCCCTCTCCACAGCTAATATTACATTACATGATTTCAGAAATGTTTCCACTCTTTCTAAACCACAATTTCGTTTCCTACATACCGCGCTTGCAACTGCTAAAATCTGTATATTAAGACAATGGAAATCTTCCACTCCACCATCTCAAGAGTCCTGGTTATCTGCTATGATTCAAAATGCTTCACATGAAAGGATTATATATAATATTCAAGATCAACTAGAGTTATTTTCACAGATATGGAATCCTTTTTTACTTTCTTAACATGTTTGTATTTGTTATCATTTCGTTTTTAAAACTTGATTGTGTATGCTTTTTCACTCTTTCCTTTATATATTGTTATATATATTTATTGTCCTAGATAGCATAATATTAAATATTGTTTTATATATGAATTTACTTTTTAATCTCTATCATATGATCCTTACCCTTATTACTTGTATTTGAGTTTTCTTGTTTTTGTTTAATGATTCTGAAATGCTAATAAAAAATTTCAACACAAAAAAAAAATCAACAACATAGAAACATTCGCTACTGTGTCTGATCCTCTAAATTCAAAGAATATTCAACCTTTTACTGCGAGCAAACCTTTTCCGCTTACTCTTCGCACACTACGAGTAAAACCCTTCCGCTTACTCTTCACACACTACGAGTAAAACGTTTCCGCTTACTCTTCACACAAGCATCAGAGAACCTGCTATTCTTTCAGTATTACCCTTTCTAGGTGATATATGACCAAAGTTTCACCAGTGAACTCCTTTGCTATCAATTACTCTCACTTTTATACGAAAGAACAATAATCCCTAAATCAGTGCTTCTAGTCCTGCGTAACTTTCAGCAGTTTCCTGATCCAGACAAATAACCTCACTGCAGTATGGCTTCCCTTCGCCACCCACTATTCAATATTCCCGGGAATTTCCAAACGACATGAAACAATACATAACAATTAACGAATAGCGGTTGTTAGTACATAAATCAAATAATTCAATCCACAATATTTTCTACCTAACTAACTAGAACCTAACCATGCCTCTGCTACCACGGCAAAACTGATAGAGCGCAGGTCACCAGCTCAGGTTACACACACACATATACCCAATACTCACCTGGGCCCATAACATTCACACAGATAAGCCAGTAGACCCCTCTTATCAATTTTGAGTTTTACCTGTAATTTGATTTTCACCTTTACCAAGTCTTACCAATTTGATCTCCTTATAATTTCCTTACTCAATGAATCAGGTTGCGGAGATAGTTTAAGGTAGAAAATGACATTTAACTTAAGCTTGAAATAACCACAAAACTCAAGAAGTTTAAAATATTTATCTAAATCAATAATTTTGTGAGTCAGAATCAAATACAGTTTAGCACCTTCTCTCAAGAGGCAATTTAAAAGTCAAATATAGCAAAGTCATAATAATGAATCAATGAAGACCTGGGCAAGGGAGGAGAGAGAAAGATCAGGTACAAAGACAGTTTTCACAGAATTATATTTACCTAAGGTGATAGATGAACCCAACTCCCTGAAAATAGGCCAGATAGAATCTCCCGGGACAGGATGAAGACGGAGGATTGGGCAGATTCAGATCTGGCAAGGTGATCTCTTCTAAAGTGCAACGCCAGCGTCGCACCCCTCTCTGGCACTACTCTCCTCGAATGTCCCTCTTCCGTAATCCCCTTCTAGATGCTTAGATTATCGATCTGTATCTCGTTTTCTCGAGCAGAGTTTCTGGCAGCAGCAGGGTCTGAGACAGCGTCTCAGACAGAATCTGTAGCAGCATACGTGTTGGGTCGATGACTAGTCGGAATGACTGATCTGACAAGTCTGACAGGTCTGACAATGTCTCTAGCTAACTTACCTCAATTATACTATTCTGTATTCGTGTACCACCCCCAAAAGTTGCAATATTCGTGTTTTCCCCTATTCTGATTGGTCAGGGCGAGGAGGTGAGTTCACCACACCATATTAAAAGTAATATTTTTTCTTTGGACTATTGTTCTATGTTTCCGCCCCTTAATTTACATTCCCATAGCTTTATTCCCACCCGCATTTCACATTATGATCAATACAAGTTTATACATTTTATTACAATTTTTTGCTTGTTCTGGTCAATAGTTTTCCTTCCCGGGCATCTTCGTCCAATGTGGCCATGGCTGTGTTTCAAGTGTGCCATTATGGTTTCCGGCAAGTCTCCATTCGCATGCGCGTGGATCAAGTGGGGCAGGGATTTCAGTCACCCTCCGAGGCCCAAATATGAACTAATAATAAAGTCAGAAAAAGACACGTTAGAATGCGACAATAAATGATTTCACTGTATACCACTTATCTCTCCTCTATCCCCATTTACTTATTTTAATCTTTTTGCATTAGTGCTTAGTAGAACTTATAGGTTTAGTTTATGCAATAGCATGTGTATTACCATGTGAGTTTCAAGCGGCCATTTTTAAAGCTATTGCACAGCTGCAAGTTTTCCCACCAAGCGAAAGAGGACGTCATACTACGTAGATGAAGTAGACGCATGCGCAGAGACTTTCCTGTGTTTTCGGCGGCCATTTTTAGACACTCGGGTTACTTGTTAGTAATACACATAGGCAAGCGTCCCCTGGATATAATATAATGAATGTAATGCAATATTAGTATTACAAGACTTGTTGGTTACGTTGTTACATGTTATTTGAGAGGATTGCATACAAGCAAGTTTCTCAAATACGAAACCTTGCTCCATCAAACCTAGTGCTCATCATTCAAGAAAGAAAAATACTTTATTTTACACTAGGAAGGAATACTACACTGGAACAGTATACTTTACTATTCCAACTCCAGTTCGCTAAACAGTAGGGAAAGCGTTTGACTTTAAAGTCCAACGCTCCTTTACCTAAGGCATGTTGTTGTAACGACATGCATGGTAAAGGAATGCATGGTTAAGACGCATTCGTTGTTCCAACTTATTGCAAAGGCAATGCTTGGTTCGGCCATCATTGTAATTGCTGGTTCCTATCTGTGTACCCTCTCCTTCCTGTTTTTAGGATGAGGGGTTCTGGATTACAGCTTCATCAGGGTTTTCTTGATGGCTGAAGACGCCCGCCCAGCAGACACAGCTTCAGTGGTCCGGCTTCTGCATGTACCTGTTGGTCGTTGGCAGCGGTCAAGCAGGCAGAGACAGAAATTCCCATGCAAGGCCTGATCTTGGCAAGGAACAAGTGGGCAGGATTGATGTGGTTACATAAAGGCCAAGCTCTTCTCTGTGGTGTGGCAATGCGCTGGTGTAGGAAGCTGGCCCTGTATATATTATGCCAAAGTAAGGTATAGTGTGCACAGAGTCCAGAGGCTCCCCTGAGGTATAGCAGAGGCTAAATTAGAAAAGTACTAACAGCTCTCTTTGTGGTAGTGTGCGCGAGCAGTTAGGATTATCCAGAGGGTGTGTTAAGCATTTATTGTTTTTACTCAATCAAGACTGAAGGCACACACTCGGAGACTGAATCCAGACCAATTGGGTAAGTATAAAAAAAGGTATACTTAAGTTTTATTTTCTAGAACCAAGCAGATCTTGGTACAGGTAGGTAAAATATGCTTTCAGTCATAGAACCTTTCAAGAAGTGAAAATGGGAATGGATTTGCAATGGTTACAGGTTTGTATTGGCTCAAAAAGCAGCTTAAATTACACAGTAATTACTTTGGTTTACTTTCTCATTACTTTTGGATTACATTGACTACTCAGGGTGATATGCCTAGATATCACACCCTAGACTTTGTCACTTACAAGCAAGTATGACAGTTATAAGTTTAGAACACAGTTACTTTCTTCCCATACAAAACAGCAATTCAACAACACTTTTGGAACAAAAACTTGTGACATTAGTTCCTATGGGAGAAAAAGGGTGATCGGTTTTACAGGTAAGTACTCAACTTACAGGTATAACTTTTGGGGGTTAAAACCAAGGTTCCCTAAGGTCCAGGTAGACAGTCAAATCACACCACCAGCGGCACTGGGGCAGCCGGGTGCAGCGTGAAAGGGCCCAATGCTAGCCAAAGGGGCTAAGGCGGTCTTCGGTCAGGGCCTGCTTTCGGGCATGCCACTTGGCTATGGGAGCAAATCTCCTAGGGAAAGGATCAGCACTGCAGGGGCCAACAATCGACACGGGAGCTGCACCACCAGCGGCACGGAGGCGCCCGGATGCAGAGTGTCAAGAAGGCGTTGGGGACCCTGTGGTTTGTAATCAAAAACTCCAGTATGAAAAGATGCTGCAGGCTCAGTCTGGGAGGCTTCCTGAAGGCGACCACCAGGCGGAGAGGTAAGTTGGGATCTTGGGAGATGCCTGGACACTGGTGTTTGAGCCACCCAAGGCCGTAGGGCGTCGAGGGCAGGGGTGTCTTTAGGCATCGGGTTTTCTCACCAGCTCCGGTCACGGTCTGGAAGACCTTTCAGGTTGAGGCTGCAGGTGTTGGCTTGAAGCTTGAGGGAGGTCAGGGATTGCCAGATCCCAAGTCAGGATCGCTGGATAGACATCCTCGTGGTGTTGAACCACTCTAACTCGGGCCATGGGCATCGGGTACAGAATCGCAGAGCCGCCTGGATCCAGGTTCTGTGTTTGAAGTCTTTGCTTGAGGAAATCCGGTGCTCATGGGAGACAGAGTCTTTAAGTTGAGTGCACAGCAGGTCCTCCGGGCTCTGAAGGGCTGCTGGACACACCGGGGTTCTTGCTGTAGGCAGGTCAAAGTTGGACAGGCCGGTAGGGCTGGGGACAAAGCAGTAGGTGTCCTCTTCTGTCCTTCTTTATTCCTCGAATCTGAGGAGGCAAGGACTTCTTTTTTTTACTTTATTTATCATTGATTATCAAACAATCAAAAATAGCATTTCTTTTGTTGCATTTGCCCATGTTACTTAATAATACATATTACAATGGAGCATATACATCTCTCCTCTTAATACATTCTGGTGACTCATCAGATTATAATCACATCATGTCATGAATATAATACATGCTGTCCAATTCTAAGCAGCTCGATCCGTGTGAAAAAGATCCCTACTATTCTATCTGAGCAGCAGATCCGCACCTTTTATCTATTAATGTCGTCGTTTTAGAGTACTCGGTGATGTGGGATAGGCTTGAGCGATTTGGAGCGCAATACTCCTGTGCAGCATAGTGTCGTGCATGCATGTCAGTGTGCCGCCCGAGTGTTCCATCTGATCCCCGTGGGTACTATCCCTGAGTGCGGCTGGGAGAGGGAAGAGGTGTTCAGAGTGGCAATATACGCTTTATATGGGCCCCAGATATCTTTAGGGCATGCTGTGCTGGGAAGCAGGCTAGAATAGATTTCGCTATTTTAACTACAGAACAATAAAATATTCAGCCAGCCTTGTGTCGAGGGAGAGGTCCTGCTGCCCCAGTGCAATGCTATTTAAAGTTTTGCCAGGAGGAGGCCGATGGATGCTAATTTACGGACTGCTTTCGGAAAGTTGACCATATAGCCCAACAGTGCCACCTCAGGAATAGGCACCAGTGTGAGCCCAAGAATGTCCCCTAACGTTTTGTGTACCTACTCCCAGTATACATGAATGCGGGGGCACGTCCAGGCCAGATGGGTAAAATCAGCGTGTTGTGGTTGTGCGCTGCATTTCCGGCATGTGTGAGGCCTTTCCGGGTCTATTCTATGTAGTTTAGCCGCTGTCATGTAAATTCTACGAAGGAACTTGTAGTGCAATAGTTTATGGTGACTGTTTAATGACACATTTTTCGTAACCTTACAACAGGCGGACCACTGGTCGTCCGAAATAGATGTTCCAGGTCGGTCTTCCATTCCAAACGGAGCCTGTTGTACACACTAGGGACTCGTGCAATGCATAGTTTGTAAAGTTTAGAAATTATGTGCGTACCACTCTTCTGCTTAATGAGTAGAGTCAGCGGCTCAAATGAGTCCAGCTCCAACGGAAATCCGACTATTGTAGCTCTTAATGATGAATAAAGTCTTCTGAGGACAAAGTGATCCATGAATGTGGCATCATGGAAACGTGTGTCCTCAGTAGCAGAAAATATGTGTCCACTGGGATACAAATCACCTATTTTGGCAATATCAAATTTAGTCAGTGTGCGTTGCACGAGCTTCTCGCCAATTATGGGGATCCAACGAGCGATCGGCAGTGGAAGGGCCGATGAGTATAAAATTGAATAGCCCGTATAGTGAAGGAGCCTGCTCCAAGCCCAGCTAGTGGTCGAAACAGTTTGTATGTCGACTAGACTCCTGGGTTCACCCTTGGGTAAGACAGCCGCCAATCGCTCAAGGAGGACAAAGTCAGCCTCCGGTCGCAGAAATGGGATCCGTGCGTCCCGTTGGTACCAAGCATAGGCATAACTACATTGAGCCACCAGGTAGTATAAATAAAAATCTGGCACTCCGAATCCGCCTTTATCGTATGGCAGAGTGAGTGTCTCCCATCGCACCTGAGGCTGTCTACCACCCCATACCAGTCTGATAAGATGGGAACGCAGTGTTGCAAAGAGATTCTGGGTGAGGGGAATGGGGATATTATTAAAAAGATATAAAAATGTAGGGAGAACCATCATTTCAGCAATCTTACCTGCCATGGACAAAGGAAGGCACACCCATTTTTCTACCAGAATCTCCAGTTTAGCAACTGCCTGACCATAATTAAGGCGTATTATTTGGTCTTGCTTCAGGTCCACGTGGATACCCAGATATTTAACGGAATCTGAGCACCATTCCAGTGGAAACTCACATTCCCAAGGGGTTCTGCTACTGGTCAAGGGAAAAATAATGGACTTATGCCAATTAATACCTAGCTCAGAATGACTTCCAAAGTGGACTATTTCCTGTATGAGCGGTGCTAGATTCTGATGTGGTTCTCTAACATACAGGATGGTATCGTCGGCGTATAAAGAAACCAAAAGAAACCCGTACGAAACTGCAGTGCTCTGTGGACATGTCGTTCCTGGAAATGCCATATTAAGGGGTCCATGGCAAGGATGAACAGAATGGGTGACAGTGGGCACCCCTGGCGAGTGCCACAGGTTAGCGCGAATGGGGCAGATATAGTACCATTAATGCAGAGACGTGCCGTAGGGTGACTGTATAAGAGGCTCTTAGTTACTATAAATTCAGCTGGCATACCCATCCGCCGCATTATAGACCAAAAAAAAAGGCCATTCGAGTGTGTCAAAGGCTTTTTCTGTATCTGACAGATTAGCCGTCGCGGGAGTTTCGGGGTTTACTGAGGAGGCAAGGTTCACAGTCACCTCTAAATACTAAATGTAGGGGCGTTACAGGGATGTGCAGGTCAGGACAAATGGGTCCTTACCTGGGGGTGAGTACACCCCCTATTGGGAGAGGGGCATGAGCCTCTTCCTAATTGTCTGGGTACCCTCATCTCCAAGAAGGAGGGGACAGATGTCTGGTTCAACTCGCCTCCACCACCTGAGAGGTGGGGTTGACAAAGGTAGGCACACCTCTCCTCCTAACTCTGTTTTACCACCGATACTGCCACCCAAAGTGGGGGTGAGAACCGGTGGGAACCAGTTGCTGGAGGCAGCAAAAGGCAGGGGCAGCTTATAAAGGTGTCAGGCCTTTGAAGATTCCCCTTTCCTGGACCCAGCTCATCCTGGGGGAAGAGGTGTGACACCTCTGCAAAGGATGGGCTTTGTCTCTGGACCCAGAGAGCAGGGGCTCTCTAGCCAGGGGTCCAGAAACCTGTCTGGTGGTGGCAAATGGCGGTCAGCCATTCAGGAACAACACCGGGGCTGGTTGTTTTTCAGGGGGCATCTCTAAGATGTCCTCTGTATGCATTTTACATAAAATCCTACACTGCCATCGGTGTGGGTTTAATGTGCTGAGAGGTTTGCTACCAAACTTCCCAGGTTTCATTGAAGCCACTATGGAACTGTGGAGTCCGTAATGACCAACTCCCAGACCATATACTCTTTATGGCTTCACTGCACTTACAATGTCTAAGAATGGACTTAGACACTGTAGGGGTACAGGGCTTATGCCTGTGAGAAGTTGGCCTGGTATATGCTGTCCACCAGTTATAGTGGGCACCTGGTACCAGTCCAAACAACCCTCATTGAGGAATAGGTTCAAAGACAACCTTTATTGACAGCTATCCTAGTGGTAGCTATGGAGAGCAGCCTTCAGGCTAAGTCTTGAAGGAGTGTAAAGCAGCTTGGTTTACCAGATTATAACCTCTTGAATTACTAAATGAAAGGAGAACCACACAAGGTATATATAAAATATATGTATTTATCTCTAAACACTCACTACTAATCTCTTTATGAGATTAGAGTCCAAGATACACAATAATCCAGTTCTAAAACGACAGTAAATAGCACAATATACAATGGGCCCCAGGGGGGGACCAAACCATATACTAAGAAAGTGGTATAAGAACCACGACTTGACTAGATACAGTACCTAGAGCACGTAGAATCGCTGGGACCCCAAGGAACCACCCAAGGTAGTGAAACAGGAGACCCACGGGGGACGCGTGCAGTGTGAGAACACAGGCGCGTGCCCCATACTATTCTATGGGAAAGTCGCGGGTGGAATTTTAGAAGTTAAGGACACTTAGGAGAGGACTTTGAGCAAACCCCTTTAGACTTGGGGCGTTCTAGGGCCAACATCCACGGGAGCACTGGAGTACTCGAGTTACCTCACCCAGGGAAGCCGGGTGCATAGGTGTCAAATGGTGTCGGGAATTGAAGAACTAGGATTTTAATCCCAGCGGCGCAGGGGACACGCCCTCAGTCTTCGGGTTCACCTGTCTTAGAGTACAGAGACACGGGATTCTTCTGGTGAAGTCAAAGATCATATTTATTAGCTGCAGCCAGTAACAGAGATCCTAGAAGTACAACACGGTGTATGTTCTCAGGAGACTGCTCAACATAATAGAGCGGAGCGTAGTCTTTTATGCCAAAAACCACATTCCTGGCTAGCATCAATTACTCACAAACTTGACCAATCAGAGGATGATATTTACAGAGGCATCACATAACGACAAACCCACTTTCAGTTATCCAACCCACCGCCAATGACAAGGCATAAATCCAGCATTCTTGCTCGAACAGGCCGGACGGGCCCATCATAAAAGACCTCAACCCAAATCAATAATTAGGCCATAAGGCCATAAAAGTAAGGAGCAGAAACAGATGAGGAGAGAGATAGAGGGGTGTGTGCATGTGCCATAGAATCAATAATGTCCTGCTCTTTGATCACTACCTGACCTGCTGCTTAACAAGGTACTGGCTCAACAAGTTTAGCCTCGGGCAACAGGTTCAGTTGACTCAGGTCAAACTGAAGCCAACACAAGCTCAAACTAAGGTGTATGCGTCCCTAGAGGCTCGCTTGGCCACAGTCATCCTGTAGTCGTTAGCCTATGTGAGGGCAACCACAAAATGGCGGTTATAAACAAAATGGAACCCACGGGTGCAGACTAGATCGTTAAATACACAGTGAATCCATCGGTGTAGCATGACGAAAATGCTTACGCGTACCGCACTTGTCAGTCGCGGTTCGCTGATACCAAAATCATCACGATACGACAACCTTCATTAAATGGGTTCAGAATTCACGGAACCACAGACCCTCCTTTTGCCCTTACATAGGCAATAACCTAAACTCACGTCAATCTGAATCCAGGTCTATGTTCATCAGATCATTGAGATGTTGCTGTAGCATCATCCTGGTACTTAGTAACTCTCTCTGGACAGGTCTCCTCGAACACGAGGTAGCAAAAAGGCCACATATTACGGGAGCACACTGTACACAAAGACAGAACAGGAAGAGGGTAGCTAATACCATCCCAATGACCATCAGGATCTTCCATCCCCAAGTGGATAACAATACCCAGAACCATTCCATAAACGACCAATCTCCTTCGTCCACATGTATGGACTCGGAGATCTTATGTAACTTGGAGATGGCTTGGAAAACTGTTGGAGCGTTATCTGGAATGAAAACACAACAGCTCGATTGGATCAATTTACAGACCCCCCCTCTATCTGCAAGTATGACATCCAACGCAACTCTGTTCTGAAGAGTCATAAGGTGATCCGACTGGAGCTCAGCAGTCAAGTTACTAAGGGCGCCGGCAGTTTCGACTATGGTGGACTCAACCACTCTCGTCAATTGCCGTATGTTCCTGCTGTTAACCATGGGTCCCCAGAATGGCAGAAAACCCTTCACGGAATCTCCCAATTCTTGTCCTGCGATATCTTCCTTACTGAAGACGCCTCTAACGACTCTCGTTTTGTGGTAATCTGCCGCATCTGTAAATGTAGGAGGCAACAAGAACGAGACAAAACATGTGCCCGAGAAATCAGGGGGCAACCATGTATATGCTCTGTCATGGCAAATGAAGTAGGTGCCCTTAGCTGCTAAAAACGATGGGGAAGTCTGGGACGCAAAAACATATGTCTCAGTGCAAACACTCTTCCCTAGCTGAGCTCTAGGATTCTTGCCATTTCCTTGCAGACAGTAATGACCCCGATGGGGTACTATCCAGATCGGGGAGGATCTCTTCGCTCGCTGGTTCTCACTCAGACTAACTCCATATCCAGTGACGTTCCATCCAATATACGCTAGTGTCTCATCTCTCGGGATAGCCTCATAAGAGCTCATTCCTCTAATCATGTCGACTATTCCCTTGACCAGAGCACTATTCTTCGGGCTATCTTTCAGAGAACGTAGGGGGTTAACTTCACGGGCATAAATGAACATTGTTCTGTATGCCCACACAGACCCATTGTAGCTAAATGGCAGGGCCAGGTAAGGAATACCTTTCTCGGCAGTATGGGGCATAAGGCCACACACCCAAAAATTAGTTGTGTTCACTACTAGCTGGTGTTGGTGCAGAAGCTGAACAAAGGAATTATTAGCGAATTCCATTCTCCTAATGGACTCATGTTCAGGCAGAGGGTGAAAAGAATGCGAAGAAACAGTAGGAGGAGGCATAGGTTGTGTAGTGGGCATGAATGTCGCTTGAATAGAGAATGTCACATATCCAATTAAAAACATTATTAAACTCAACAGTATAAACAGACATAATATTAAAAAACGTTTTCTACTCATTATTATACACATTTTGCTCTTGAAGCTCATTCTTTTAGTAGGTCTCTCCATCTCGAAAAACTCCATCCTCTAATCGTGCTGCTCGCGGCGGATGGGTGTTCTGTGCTAAAGAATGCGCCTGTCGGTCCAGGGAACGCCCTGAGACCAACCAGAACCGTCAACCTAACGTCTTCGGTTTCCACTCCAAGGACTTGGCACCGCGACCCTACAGCTGAACCCGGATGGTGGTTCGAAAAACAAAAATCAAAATAGTTTCTCGGAGGGGAGCCAACCAGAAGAATAGCAAAGAAGGGACTCAGTTTGTTATTCGTCCCACGACTCTCGGTCGCAAGTTATAGCGCTCTTTACCAGGCAATGTCTGTTCTCGGAAGAGTAACTCAGGTTCAAAAGTGTTCAAATGATTTGATGGAGGTACAACTTCTTGGAGAAGTCCGTCGCTCTCTGGCTCAATGTTTGTTCCAACCAAACGGGCATCGCTAAAAGGCAGAAAACGAGGCACGGTCTCAGTCTCAGACTCAGGAAGTCCTCTTTGGACCCACCGGTCGTACGGCAGAGGCAAAGGGACCCTCTTACAATGTACGGCGTGAATCTAGTTCTTTTTACCGTGCACTCGTACCGCAGAACGGGTGGACAATAACACCAGATACGGTCCTATCCAGTGGGGCTGCTCGTTCCGGGTTCGCTGGAAATTCTTCACGAGCACCCACGCTCCAGGTTCAAGGGTGTGCCCTGGATCTTCAGAAACCTGTGGCAAAGTATCATGAACCTGTTGATGCAGAACACGCAATTTAGCCGTCAATTCGTACAGGTAGTCAAGCAGCACAGGGTGTTCTATCTCACTAAATGTTGTCGGCCGCGGCACTCCCCAAATATTTGCCAGGCGACCGAACACAACCTCATAAGGACTAAGACCCATTCGCGAATGCACAGTCATTCTTGTGGACAGAAGGGCTAACGGCAAAGCATCAGGCCATTGTAGACCAGAGCTAGCTTGAATTTTGGCCAATTTCAATTTTAACGTGTCATTGTAGCACTCAACTAGACCAGCTGACTGGGGATGATTGGCAGCGTGGAACTTCTGCCGGATACCCAACCCATCACACACTCTCTTCATCACTTGACCCACAAATTCACTCCCATTGTCACTCTAGACCACTCTCGGCAAACCAAACCTAGGGAAAAATTCCTTAATAAGGGCTTTAGCTGTGGACAAGGCAGTGTTGTCCTTCAGAGGGTAGGCTTCCACCCATCTAGAAAAAGAGCAAACAACCACTAAGACATACTTCAGGTTGTTGCACCTCTCCATGTGGATGAAATCTAGCTGCAAAGCCTCAAACGGATACGTGGGGGGAGCAAAATGACCAGCTAGAGTTGGAGTTCCCTTACCAGGATTGTACATCAAACAAACCATACAGTTCTTGACCAAATTCTCTGCACACTTAGGAATGCCAGCATTTTGCCATACCGGGGCCAATGACTTACAACTCCCTTTCACACTAACGTGTGCCATCCCATGTGCCATGGTAACCACTGGAAGTACATACGCGTCAGGCAACAACCATCGCTGATGCTCTGACAACTCAACCCAACAACCATTCGAATCCAATTTACCCTTGCTTTCTCTCCATTCATTCAACTCTTTCTCTGTAGCTTCAGCTTGGATGGATTTCACACTCTCAATTGTATCTTCACACATACTCCTATCTGGAATCCATCTCGCTGGACCCACAACATACATTCGACTCATTACATCTCTCGCAGTCTCTTTCGCGACTTCATCTGCAAACGCATTACCACGACCAACATCGTCCGTGACTTTCTTATGCGCACTGCATTTCACGATCGCAACTTGCAACGGCAAAGTAAGAGATTCAAGAAGTTCATTCACCAATCGATCATGTTGGATCTTGGACCCATGCGAAGTCAGAAACCCACGTTCTCTCCACAATCGTCCAAAGCTAAAAGCAACACTGAACGAATACTGACTGTCAGTGTACACAGTCACTCTTTTCCCTTTCAACAACACACACGCTCTTGTCAATGCAATCAATTCTGCCGCTTGTGCGGAGTTGTGTGGGATACGAGCAGCTTCAACAATCGTATGCAAAGTCGTAACCGCATATGCCGCAGTCGTATCACCGTTCGGAAGTTTAAAACACGAACCATCAACCCATAATGTACCATCAGATTCTGCAAGGGGAGTGTCCCTAAGGTCTATCCTCCCTTTCGTTTCTTCCTCAGTCCTGAGGAAACAATCATGCTGTTCTGTATCATTTGTCTCAGTTGAAATCGGCAACAACGTGGCTGGATTCAACGTGTTGCATCTTTTTATATGTACATGACTTGCTAACAAGGTCAATTCGTAACCTGACAACCGAGCACTAGTTAAGTGCTGTGTCTTGGTACGGTTCAACAAGGTATCCACTGCATGTGGAACCATCACAGTCAGTGTATTGTTCATCACCAGACCAGCGGACTGTCGGATTGAAACAGCCGCTGCCGCTGTAGCTCTCAAGCAACTCGGCAATGCTCTAGCTACCGGATCTAAAGTCGACGAAAAATAAGCACATGGACGTTGCCTATCGCCAAACTGTTGAGTCAAAACTGACAATGCACATCCCTCTCTCTCGTGGACATACAATGTGAAATGTTTACTGTAATCGGGGGTACCCAACACAGGAGCTGAACACAGGGCGTCACGCAATTCTGAAAAACTCTTCTGACATTCGTCAGTCCAGGGAATAGGATTCGGAGTATCCTTAACAGTAAGAGCTATCAAAGGTTTTGCAAGCAAGGAAAAATTAGCAATCCACTGTCTACAGTACGATGTAATACCTAGAAATGCACACACTTCTCTCTGTGTCGTAGGCACACTCATTTTCGCAATCGCTTGGATTTTCTCTGGGGTCAATCTTCTTCCCTCCTTCAATAAGAGGTGACCTAAGTAGGTAACTTCTTGTCCGTAATACTGCAACTTCGACAGAGAAACTTTATGATGGAATTCAGACAAGTGACGTAACAACGACAGAGTAGCCTCTCTACAAGTCTCTTCATTTTCAGCGGCGACTAAAAGATCGTCAACATACTGAATAAGGGCAGCGCCATTGGGTAAAACCAACGAATCAAGTTGCGTCTTTAAAGCTTGACTATAGATCGATGGACTCTCACAATAGCCTTGAGGAGCGCGTTTAAACCTGAAGCTTCGGCCTCCTAAAGAGAAGCCAAAAATATCTCTATTCTCTGCGGCAATCGGGATGCTGAAGAAAGCATTCTTCAAATCAATCACCGAAAGCCACGTGGCTGTAGCAGGAATCAAAGTCAGTAGGGCGGTGATATCAGGCACAACAGGGAATTGTGGAACAACGATCTTATTCCCCTCGTGAAGATCGATCACAAACCTATATACAGGAGGCTGAGAAAAATCAGTTCGTTTCAGAACTGGCAAAACCGGACTATTGCACACATTACCTCTTGTTTCCTCAATCACCCCTTTCTCAATCAGATCAGAGATGATCGCCAAAAGTGCTTTTTCACCATCACTTGAGATACGATACTGTGGAATGCGTGGTAATCTAGCATTCGCCTTCAATGTCACAACATATGGTGGAATCTCCAAAAGACCCACATCAGTAGGACCAGTAGCCCAAAGAGAATCAGGAAGAGAAGACAATTCAGCTGGAAGTCGGTCTTTAGACAAATACATCGGAGAGATCACTCTCTTTCCCAATGTAAGCTGTACTCCTGAAGGAGAACAATAAAGCGTTGCATACAATGTCTTCAACAAGTCCAAGCCCAACAAGTTCTCACCACAACCTGTCGTCAGAATGAGGGGTGCTTCGAAGTCACAAGGTCCAACAGAAAGAGACAAAGGACTAGAAATCGGATTGCTAACCGGGGCGCCAGAAAAACCTACTGAAACATTCGTTAAGCCAGACAAAGGTGCGCCAGGGAGTTTGGTGTGCATGATAGAACTTTTCGCAGCACCAGTATCCAACAGAAAAGGTTCAGACACCCCTGATGCAATCACTTATAAGGTCCACTCTGATCCACTGGAACTGAAACAACTCCCTTTCTTTGTCTGTGGCTGTCCTAGCAATCATTACCTTCCATACTCTCTCCTTCAACGTAATAATCGTCCGCATAATACTGAGCCGTCCTACCAGACGCACCATTCTGTTGATCAAAACAATTCATCGAATTCTGCGGAGGCAAGGAACGCGCAATCTGGAGCACACCATGTCCTCGCGGAGCTTGTTGAACACCTCGACCTCTCATAACCGAAACACCATTCGTGCGCTGTATTAATCTCGGGCAATTATTCTTGAATCGACCTTCTTCTTTGCAATACGCACACTGATTGGGGCCTACAGGGAAACGCGGTTGAGAAGACTCGACCATTTGCGAGCTTCTCGGATAGTGTTGTGGTTGCTGATAAATCACGCTGGGTATTGCGGGCGGGTATGCTTGCTGCAGAAGAACCTTAGTCTTCAATTCCTTAGTCTTTTTGTCCGCTTTCTCTATCTCATCTTTATTTCTATTCTCATAGTACTGGGCAGTAGCCAATATCTGCGCTGATGAAGAAACAGCCCAAGCACTTTCAGAATCCTTCAACCTATTGCACAACTCGGGAAGCAAATTATGCACAAACTTGTCAACGAACAACCTTTGACCACCTTCTGTACCCATGTCTTGACCACTGTGGTCTACAAATGTCTCTTCAAATCTAGTGAAAAAGTCGGACACAGTTTCGTCTTTCTTCTGCTTGCACGCAGACAATTTGTCCCAATTCACACGTGTAGCAGGCATCAAAGTCTTCATATAATCAATAATTCTACCAGGGAGATCAGCAATCACATTTTCGGGTTTAGCACCACCTATTTGTCTTTCATCTGTAGTTCTAAGATTATACCATGTATCAGCTAATTCCTGCACATGGTCCGTATGACGGATCTTACTCCATATAGGCTGTGGAACAACATTCCCAAATAACATATCTATATCAGCCAAATTCATAATACAGGAACTCGCAGTTTGAGATAGCTCCTTATAAAACCCCGCAGGATTTTTACGTGGATCAGGCAGAGTCTGCTTTAGAGCTAGTACTTCGGCACGCTTCCATGGAACATGTACCCAGACGCGCTGGAAATGTGCCAGAACAGGTGGATTGGCATTCGCATCACCAGGTCTCCAAACGGGAGGAACCTCACGCATCGGATATTGACGTGCCTTTCTCCTAACTGAAGAACCAGGCTCAAATAATGACTTAGAAGGAAAATCGCTCCTAAATGACAACAATGTCGCGACTGCTTTTTCTACATCGAGACCCACTATAGTTCCTTTCGCGAACTCGGACTGCACACAGAACAACTGAGGCGGAGTCCGCCCTACCTCACTACCTTCCCACTGTTCACGGAGGAAAGAACACATCACATCAAATACATATCTTTGGGTCGGTGCTTCCCATTGATGGAAAACCTTCGTAACACTCTCCAGATCATAGTGTGAAGGATAGTTAACCCATTTACGTGCCAAGTGATCCAGCACTGTCCGTTCATCAGGACCAGGCAATTGACTACGCAATTGCTTACGCTCTACAACAGGAGACATACCTAATGAACCCATTAGAGGAGAGAAAAAACTAGCAACCGCATCAGTCATTCTTCGTCGGGCAGAAGGAGAAGGTGACAAAAGAACAGAGGACAAAGCGGAATGAGAAGGAACCGAAGTCGGAAGAGTGACAGAAGGGACAGACAACACAGGTATAGAGGTAGTAGGCGAAGGAGGTAGCAAAGACGGCGGCCCTTGAGAAGGCTGCGCCGAAGCAATAGTAGTAGCCAGCAAAGGGAGAGCTGGCTGTTGAGGAACCGCTGGCGGTAAAACAACCGGAAGTTGCGCAACTACAAGTTGCGGAGGTGCGGTAGCACTCTGAGCATAAGGGGGTGGCGAACTTGATAGATGCGACATTAAAGGATCTTTCACAAGATCTTCCTTTTCTTCTTGCTGTTGAGGTGGCAAAACTGGATAACATTTGTCTACCGCTAATTTACGTTGCCTAAGCCTCCGTTCGCTTTCCTGCTCTTCCTCATTATCCCTAAACTGTATCGCAGCCTGCACCATCGACATACCTTGTGCACGTTTATTTTGTTTCGCTAACTTAATTTCCTTTTGTTTAGATTCCTTTCGCCAAATGCGGAAGGAGCCGAACATTGCCGGCCGGGCTTTCTTTTTGAAGAGTCTGACTTCTAAATTATCTAAGATTTCCGTATCGTAGCTACCATATTGGGGCCACTTTAGGACACCATCTTTCCTAGTATACCTAATCCATACCTCATTATACGTGATGGGGCCCACGCCGTGTTTCAAATAGAGCTCATAGTTCGGAGTTCCGATCGGAGGCACCGGACACGAGTCCTCCAATCGGGAATCCTTTTTACAACCATAACAAAATATCTTTCCAAGTCTGCTAAGACCAGGCATCTTCGCTCACTAGTCTAGCTTCAAACTTCAAGGGAATATCAGAAACGATAGCCTCGTGAATACACGAGTCCCTCGGCTTTGGGGCCTGCAGGTACCAAATCAAAGCAATCCCGAAGGATACCAAATCAAAGCGATCCCGAAGGATACCAAATCAAAACGATCCCGAAGGATACCAAATCAAAACGATCCCGAAGGATACCAAAACAAACTGGGAGACGCTCCACTCATACTTAACTGAAATATCGATGACGTCGCCAGAAGACCCGTCTATCGTCTCGCTTTACAAATCATCAAAGGGCTCCAAGACAGGGCGACAGTCAGGGCAGCAGTCCCTCGTAGCCATCGGAATGCGTGGAACTTCGCAGCAAAGACTTTCGGACCACAACGACATACAGGGGTCGATGAAGTGGTAGGCCTCCCTCCAGAATTTCCACGCGAAGCTCCTCACGATCTTCAGGCTTGGACCGGTACCGCTAAAGTCGCCCCGAGTTGGGCGTCAACTGAAGAACTAGGATTTTAATCCCAGCGGCGCAGGGGACACGCCCTCAGTCTTCGGGTTCACCTGTCTTAGAGTACAGAGACACGGGATTCTTCTGGTGAAGTCAAAGATCATATTTATTAGCTGCAGCCAGTAACAGAGATCCTAGAAGTACAACACGGTGTATGTTCTCAGGAGACTGCTCAACATAATAGAGCGGAGCGTCGTCTTTTATGCCAAAAACCACATTCCTGGCTAGCATCAATTACTCACAAACTTGACCAATCAGAGGATGATATTTACAGAGGCATCACATAACGACAAACCCACTTTCAGTTATCCAACCCACCGCCAATGACAAGGCATAAATCCAGCATTCTTGCTCGAACAGGCCGGACGGGCCCATCATAAAAAACCTCAACCCAAATCAATATTTAGGCCATAGGGCCATAAAAGTAAGGAGCAGAAACAGATAAGGAGAGAGATAGAGGGGTGTGTGCATGTGCCATAGAATCAATAATGTCCTGCTCTTTGATCGCTATCTGACCAGCTGCTTAACAAGGTACTGGCTCTACAAGTTTAGCCTCGGGCAACAGGGTCAGTTGACTCAGGTCAAACTGAAGTCAACACGAGCTCAAACTAAGGTGTATGCGTCCCTAGAGGCTCGCTTGGCCACAGTCATCCTGTAGTCGTTAGCCTATGTGAGGGCAACCACAAAATGGCGGTTATAAACAAAATGGAACCCACGGGTGCAGACTAGATCGTTAAATACACAGTGAATCCATCGGTGTAGCATGACGAAAATGCTTACGCGTACCGCACTTGTCAGTCGCGGTTCGCTGATACCAAAATCATCACGATACGACAACCTTCATTAAATGGGTTCAGAATTCACTGAACCACAGAATCTTCGTTAATTTCAAGGGCGATCTGCTGCAAAGTGCTGCTGCCAGGAAGAAGAAAAGTGTCCGGTGTGATCCAAGCCTTGATCGAAGATCAGAAGATCCTGAAAGCAGAGGGGACAGAGTCTGGGTCACTTGCAAGGGGCACGATAGACGAATGCCCACCGATGTCGGGTGTTTCAGGTGCGAAGAGGTGAAGCTTGACTCTGCAGCCCCCATAACCAGGAGGCGTCGATGATGACCAGGAGCTGGATTTGAGCTGTCCCACGAAGGATGTCGAGTGCTGCGGTGACGGTGCTCGGATTGAACCCAACACGCCTTGGCAACAGCAACCCACACAGGAAGAGAAAAGATGCTTTGGTGCGGATCAGCAAGGTCCTGGGGACTCGCCAAGTGATGGAGAGTCAGGGCACGTCTGGAGCAACCAGGTAAGCCCAATTAAAGTTAGAGTTGCCTTCACAGGGACCCACCAGTTGACAGACCAGGGATCGCAAAGGGACCTCGAGAAGAATCACACAATACCAGCCCACGGGACACTTGGTGAGTGTAGGCCAGTAATCTTCGGTGGAGACACTGCTCGGGGTGTGGACTACAAGTAGCCCAAAGCACAGCCTCAAGGATCGACGAGAAGCATATGCACTTGTAAATGTGCACGTGTCCAGGGGTTCCGGTTCCACAGTCCCCACAAGGGCTATGGGTCTCAGCTTTGCTGGGAGCTCGGGTCGGCCTCTGGGAAGTCTGGGAACCCACCTCCTGTGTTGCAAATTCTTCCGGCGGGAGCTTCAGAGATGCAAACCGGTCAAATGCGTCTTAGGTGCCTGCCTTGCAGGGGAGTAACCCCTTTACTCCAAGGGAGATTCTTCAGTCATCTAGCTCCTTGTAGATCGTCGAAGTTCCAGGATTATGTATCAGAGTTTCGTCCAGGTAAATCTAAAGTCCTGTAGCAGGGGTTCCTATCTTATACCCAAGGAAGGGGTGGGACAAACTCTAGGGACCCACCTATGGGAGGGTCAGAAAAGAGGGGTGGCACACCCATTTCCTTTATCCAGTTTCACGTGAGAGCAGGGGCTTGTAGCCCCTGCAACCGGTTTGAGCTGGACTATGCACAGGTTTAACGAAACAACAATGTCTCAACTGGATATCATTAGAAAGGCAAATTTCAAAACAATAATGAAATCACAAGGGAAAGGCACCGGCATGGACGTTTGATTCGTTCGTCCAGTCTCGGATTCTTGAGGATTTGTTCCTGCCCTTCTAGTTACTCGACTCCCAGCGATTTGGATTTGTTTCCCGAGGCATGTAGAATTGTTGCCCACGTCTGGCTCCCGGACCTCGATTGCCTCCCGGTACATACTTCCTTGATGTTGATTCCTGATTATTGAAACACTGATTGTGTGCTGATTTACACCCGGTTTGATCCCTTTCTATTGGATTCCCCGCACTTACTTGTACTACGCCCAGCACACGTTTATTTATGACCATTGTCCTGATGATGGCCTGAAATTAATCAGGCTGAAACGCCGTCGACAACCCTCAGCTAAGAACTTTGGCTTTTCTGTGGTCACTTATAAATTTGTTCAAACTTGATTGTATATAATTATATATTTTCTTGACCACATTGTCATTATTATTTCATCGCCGTTCACGCTGTCTTCACCTATTGTGTTCACTGCGCCGTTCACTATCACTAGCACGCTCAGTGCTCACTTGTGTGTTTTGGTCATTTGTACCTTTATTGTACCGTGGTGTTGTTATAACTACCTAAAATATATACCCTTTTCTAAATTCCTTTGTGGTCTCCCTTCCTTTCCCTTGTGATTTCATTATTGTTTTGAAATTTGCCTTTCTAATGATATCCAGTTGAGACATTGTTGTTTCGTTAAACATTATTGCCCGGTCTCTGCTGGGATAACGGGCTTACTCCTGTTTTTTTGTTTCTTTGGACTATGCACAGGGACACCAAATGTGCCCCCAGTGCACACATCAAAGCACTCTTGGAGTGCACCCACCCAGCCCCAATACACTAAAGCCTGTCTGGGAGGTGGTTACACCTCCCTGTGACAGGAAACCTATTGTCCAGGCCTCTCCTGCCGGAGTTTCGTCCAGCAGCAGGAGGGCAGACTCCTGTCTGTGGCTGGCAGCATCCATTTTGTGATACCAGGGTCTGTTAAGCTGGTACCGGGTATACCGGTGCTGTCATGTTTCTCCCTCTAGTAGGGTGGAATCATACCTCCCACACCAGTTACTGGTGTGGGGGTATGATTCCAAGGTGTTTGACACCAAACACGACATGTTTCCATGCAGCCATTCCAAAGTTAGCATTTACCGCGAGGTTATAATGCACTTAAGAGTATATGGTTTGGCTGCATCACAAACAACCCCGGAATAAAGGTTCCGAAAGCTGCAGAGGGGCTCTGCTCATGCATGGGCCCCCTCTCACAAGAAACCCAGCACCCTGCCTTCAGGATTAGTAAGGCCTGCCATAGGGGTGACTGATAGGTTTACATGTGCAGTGATATGGAGAGATATAGGTAACCTATATCTTAGTAAGGGGTGCTTACACCACCTTACCCAGGCTGCAGTAGCAGACCTGTGGTGTCATTTTGGAAGCCTTCCCAAGGGTGGCACAATACATGCTGCAGCCACTGGTAGGCCTCTGGGGTACCAATGCCCTGGGTACATAGTATACCATATACTAGGGACTTATAAGGGTACCCCAGAATCCAATCTGGAGTGTACTTAAAGTACTTGTAATCAATTTAAAGGGGAAAGCAGATAGGCTGGGGTCCTGAATAGCAGGATCCCAGCCACACTAAGTCAAAAACCAGCAAAACATCAGGAAAAAAGTGGGGGCAACCATGCAGTCAGATTCCACCTTCCTACAATGCCATTGTACTCTCACCTGTAGTCTAGTGCACCCTGCTAGAGGGGTGACTTACCTAGGCCACAGGCAAAGGATTGCAGACAGGCACACATGGCTTTGTGCCATGTCGACTCTTCACTTTTCACGGCACCAAAACACGCAGCTTGCAATGACAGTGTTAGGGTACAGGGCGGCACAACAGGTGCTGCATCCCTTAGAGGCTTCTCTGGTCACAGTGCCCTTGGTATCCATGGTATCTTTTACAAGGGGCTTACCTGTGGTCAGAGGTACCAATTGGGGGTACAAAAGTACAGCTTTGAGAAAGAACACAGGCTCCGGGAACCCGATTGGCAGGAATCCAGGGCATACCAAGTCAAAGTGCATCATGTGTCAGGCAAAAGGTGGGGGGGGGGACCATGCAAAAAAGGGGCACTTTCCTACAACGGATTGATTTCCTTCTGGCAGTGTGCCCCAACACATGCTGATCTTTTCCTGAAAAACACAGCCATGCAGAGTGTGAGGATTGTGGTGTATTATATGGTAGACCCTAGGTTGGCACAAGGCTGGTGGTCAGCAACTGTGAAAGGCCACCGGACAAACTAGACAACAGAGTGGGAACCTTCTAATAGTTGCCTTTTCTTAAAAGTGACTTGGACATCAAGTAAGGTTTAATGCCAGGATTAATTTGATACCTTGAAGTACCCACTTTAGTAGTCCCATTCAGAAGTCAGCAGGACTGAGATGTTAGCCAATGGGGCTACTTCCATTTCCACAGAAAAAATGACAATTTGGATGCTTTACTGTTACGACATATTAAAGTTTATGTCCCACTTAATAATATACAGCTCCCTGCCTTGGGGCACAATAGGCCTTCCTTAGGGGACACATATATTGTTACATGAAGTAGGGGTCTTTGTAAATGGTTCAAATGGCAAAGTTGAACTAGCAGTTTTAAATCTGCTCTTCCAGGCTGCAGTGGCAGGCTGGGAGTCATTTTTTACGTAGTCACAGGCAGGGTGTTCAATCAGTGCTACAGCTGTGGGTGGACACTATAACCTAAATGCCCTGTGTAGGAAAGTAGGATCTGCTTTTATGGTTACCCCCACTTTTTGCTGGTGTAAATGTGTTTTTGACTAGTCTTGCTAGGATCCTGCTAATCAGGACCCCAGCCTCTGTGCTTACTCCCTAAATTTGACATGGTAGGTACTTTGGTACCTTCGCAATTGGCTACTGGTGTACCCTTGAAAGTCCCTAGTATATGGTACTAAGGTACCCAGGGCATAGTTATACCAGGGGTCTCCCATGGACTGCAGTATGTATTATGCCACCCATGAGAGACCACGCAAACTGTGACTACAGGCCTGCCATTGCAGCTTGTGTAAGTTGGGGCTAACACCCCTTATGACAGATATTAGTTTCCTTATATCGGAGGTCAGTACACTTAAAACCTACAAGTCACCCCTAAATCAGGCCTTTCTATCCTGAAGGCGGAGTGCGTGGATATAAGTGTGAGGGTGCCTCTCACGACAGATATAAGTTTCCTTATATCTGGTGTCGCTACACTTAAAACCTATAAGTCACCCCTAAGGCTGGCTCTTCAGCCCGGTGGGCAGGATGCTTGGTCAGGACACTCCTACAAACCCTGGAGTCGATTCTCCAGGCTTTGTAAGTGTGGTCAGCCATTTTAATACAGATAGTGGACATCAGTCATTTCGAGATGTCCAACTATATAGTGGCTGCATCGAAATCGGTCATGTTTCGTATCAAACATGTTGGAATCATACCCAAACACTGATTCCAGTGTTGGCAGTATGATCCCATGTACTGGGGGCTCTGCTGGGGTACCCCCCTGCACTCATGGTTACAGCCTTTCAGCGTCTGACAGCAAGCTAGTGCTGCTGCCGACCAGACACAATTCTGCCCTCCTGTTGCTGAGCCAAGCTCGAGCAGGGGATGGTAGAACAATAGGTTTCCTGTGCAGGGAGGTGTGACCACCTCCCCAGACAGGACTTAGTGTACTGGGCTGGGATGAGGGTTCTTGCCAGCGCCACCAGACTGCTTAGAAGGGCACATCTGGTGCCCTCCTTGCATACTCCAGTTGGAACCAGTTCAGGGAACCCTTGGCTCCTGCTCTCGAGCGAAACTGGTAGTATCCTTCCCTCTGTCCAGACCCTCCTCTGGTAGAGACCCCCCCCGAGGCATTCCAACCCTTTGCCTAGGGTACTTAAAGGCTCCCCTGTGGGTGGGTCCTTAGATTCGTTGAGGGACAAGACTCAAGCCTGAAACCACATCACTCTTCGACCGTCTGGACACCTGGACTTCGCTGCACTTTCCCTGGAACCGAGACTGCATCAAGGATGACTCCAGGTGCTCTTGGTCTCGCTATTCTGCAAGTCTTCTTCGTTGTCTGTGTCTGTGCTTCTTCCAGGATTTTCAACAGACCTGTGGGCATCAAGGACACCCTGAGAAATCTCCCTTGGAGTGAAGGAGTTACTCTCTTGCCTTTACAGGCACCGCAACAAACCTGACAAGTCTGCTGCTACTGACGTCCGATGGACTTTGAAAGGCTCAGTAACACAGTTGGTGGCTCTGCAACTCCAACGAGGCCTGACATGTCCTGTCTGCAATTTTGATGCCAGTATCCCTCGTTAGAACCACTGGGACAAAACCCCTGTGCACTGCATCGACTTGCCGTTGCCAAGGCTTGTTGGCTCTGCACTCCAGGGATCTTCGGGCTACAAGAAACTTCAGCCTCCAGCATCTCTTCCTGCTAAGATCTCAGTTCTTAGCACATCCTCTGCACTGAGGTCCTCTTGGAACTCCTGTGCCTTTGGCCTCTGGGTCCTCCTGAGGGTATTCTCCTGCTTCAGTGGGCTCTTCTGCTTGCTCTGAGTCTGCTCTGACTCTCCTGCACTTGGTGAGTCCCTCGGACCTTGCTGGTCCCAGTGTTGCTCCTTCATTGTCTTCCACATCTGTTGCTGCTGTCAACGCTTGTTGGTGCTCCCATCAGACACCAAACCCCTGGTTCTCCACTTCTGACGTGGGAGAGTTTGTGCATGGTCTTCCTCAGCGTCGCCTGGTCCTCATAGCTGCAACGACAAGGTCACTGTCAGCACTCCTGCATCTTCCGTCATCGGTGGTTATTGTTCCTCTGAGTGACAGACTCTGTCCACTCTGCTTGCAGATTCTTCACTTTAAGAATCCACCTTTGGATTCCACCGGACTCTTGCACCTTCTTCGCCAGTGGTATCTTTACTGAAGTCCTCTATTGTGGTCTATGGCGGTTTTCGATGCCACTTCGCACCTATGCACCCTTCTTCCCTGGTGGAGGTATCCTGGTTCCTGGGGTATTCACAGGTGGAGTGAATTTCCAACCTTCTGTCTTCCACTGGGAAGGGTCCATCTTCACAACTGCAACTGCGACTTTCCCATTGACTTCTATTGAGTTCGCAGCTGTGTTCCCACTCTGCACACAGCCTCCTGGGTACTTAACTTGGGTGGTTCCTTGGGTCCCCAGCTCTTCTGAGTCTCATAGTCCAAGGCCCAACAAGTCGCAGTTCGCATTCCACTTAATTAGTATATGGTTTGGTCTCCCCCTGAAGACCACTGTGTATTGTGCTTACTTACCTCTTGCATTTGAAGTATTATTGTGTATTTGTGTTGATATCTCCAGCTAGGAGATCTACCAATGTGTTATTGAGCGTTGTGTAATAAAACAACATTTTTATAACTACACTGTGTAGTTCTTTGTCATTTAACCTACACTACATGATTAGGTCTGGAAAACAAGCGGCTTAACACTCCTCCTGGACTAAGCCTGAAGGCTGCTCTACACAGCTACCACGTAGAGAACTTTCTAAGGTTGTCTAAGACCACTAAAATCACCATAAGGGTTGTCTGGATTAGTGCAAGGTGCTTCACTTAAATAAGTGTGCACCATATACTAAGCCAGCCTCCTACGCCCTGGTTACCTTATACTAGGCAAAAACAACAATTGATGACCAGAATGCAGAACAATGTCATACATTCACCCCAGTCCAGACATCTGGGCCTAAATCCATCTTTTTTTGCTCACCATGCCATTCCAGGTTGAACCCAGCCATATGCAAATCAGTCTTGACCCTGTGCCTCATGGGAACAGTCCAGCCCGAACTGCAAAGCCAGGTCCTCCCTGGACTGGAAACAAGCATCGTAGGACCGGTTTCGGGGTTTCACCCCTCATCAGCCAGGATAGCTTGATTCCAGTGGCATGGAGCGCACGGGACCCACGTCTGGGCATACCCGTCCCACTCGGGGTGACAAATGCAAAAACAGCAGAAGATGGACAGAATGCAGAACAATGTTATACATTCACCTCAGCAGAGATCTGGGCCTCAATTTATCGTTTTTTTGCTCACCATGCCATTCCTTATACTAGGGACTTATAAAAAGGTTAGCTGATGCCAATTAGAAAAAGCTAATTAAACATACATTTTGTGGGGTTAGAGCACTAGGACTGAGTTCTGGTTAGCAGGCCTCTGTGCACTCTGAGCCGAAAAATCAGCAGCATCAGTCCAAAACTCTGGAACTGATCATGCATAAAGATGCATTACTTTACCTGCCCCCAGTACTTAATTTGTGCTGGTGGTTTCCGGTGCTTAGCACAGGCACTAACTTATCAGGGCTGGGTCTATACCTGCGTGCCAACTCACATCAATGACTGCACAACGTGATTTACACAATAATATAATCAAGTATTCACACTGTCTCACTGGTGAAGAGCTGAGAATAAATCTATGCCTTCAGTCAGTGTTGCCGGTAGGCGGGCCACTGATTGGCTGGATTTGGTCCTGTGCAGCTGCAGGAGTACGGCGTGCGTAACCTTTTGTAATTACACGCCGCCGGCCCGCCTTATCATGAGGCACACACACTATTGTGTGAAGCAGCGTGTCGTGCAGTGTGCAGCAGCAGGCCTCTAAATAAAGGCATTAATCATGACTGCAGTAAAGTAACCCAGCAAGTAATTAGAGCTGCTTTTTTCTTGAGCGTGGTTGGTATAAATGTGAGTGACGACTGCGAGCAATCATGCAACCGGCACAACACCGTGTGCGAGCCCCGGGCCGGGAGGCTGGAATGGCAGAGGCCGTGCCGATTTTGAAAAAGTGGGCTGATTTTGTTATTGGGGGACGCTTTTTTTAAAGCAAAATTGGCCACAGTAACAAAATCAGTGCGCCACTGTCACTTATGCTTTTAACTTAACACTTTGGTTTGATCCATTGAAAGTCAGTCTGTGCTGATGTAACGATCACGTGCGCTGGTGATGCTGCGGGCTTCAAAAGCCACGTTCCCACCTAACCTGGGTGATAGTTCAAAGCAGCAGCGGGATGGAAATGACAGAACCTTCCGGAACAATAGCCACATTGAGTCCTTGTTTACGAAAAATGTTAACGTACAACATACACAAATGAGCATACAAAGTCTGAGATATAGTCCGCGCGCAGTTTATCTGTTATCAAAGCGCCTCGTGTCTGTTCTGAAGTTGCACATCAACTCTCAAGTTACTATTGACAACAATAAGACCCAGCTGGGTGGGCTGCCAGCAATGGAAACGCACATGGAAGTAGAAATCCAGTCACTGGCCATGCTGAACCCGCTAACCCTCCAGTGGTTCTCGGAGACGCAGGCCACTCCTCCGCTGCACAACGCGCCTCGCCAGAGCGGTTCCATGGCTTTGCACTAGAAAGTAGGGCTGCTTCTGCAAAAGGCTTTGCATGCTAGCATCAAAGGGTAAGGTAGCTCGGCTGCTTAAACACTTGCTGCTGAGATCTGTAGGCATCTTCATGTCACAGCCTTGCATCCCAGTGAACCGATTAACCATGTATCCCTGTAACGGCGTCACTTGAACTCTATAATGGCACGTGTTAGCGATCTCTGTGCAAAGCTGAGACCCAGCTAGCCAATCAGGAGGCTTACAAAAGCAGGTATTGATATTTTATTATTTACTATATACAGCGTTACTAAACTGAAGTAGCAAGCGCTCTGCAAAAACAGAACATATTTGGCATTCCAGCCATGAACGCTTTTAATCTCTAGCTTCATGCAAAACATGCATGTTGATGTTACTGGTCCTGCTGTCGCCGACACCATGGCACGCATTTGCATATTATTTAATGCTCATTTTGCTCCGTGCATGGAGTAGAAGCATGAAATAATATGCTTCCCTGGCGCATACCCGCCCTCTGACAGAGGAATGAGCCAGGGGCAGGCTGGCAGGCAGGAAGGTGGAAAGGGTGCCCAATCCGGGCCCCAAATAATGTCCATAAAAACAGACATTCAGCAAATTCTTGAAATGATGAGGACAAGTGTCCAGTTATGCCAGGAACATGAGCAAGGCTGCTTGACAGTAGGAATTTCTGCCATTTCCAATTTTACTGACAAAGGGTGTAAATTAATTAGGAGGTATCGTTGGACGTCCTGGGACCTCGGTTACAAAAAAACACAAAGAGCGCTGAAGGCCAGGCAAATGTTTGAAAATGAAGAAGCAAGATGAATACTGGATAGTGTTTCCCCATGGATCTAGTTATAGTCACAATCGGATACAGACCCAGGCGGATCTTAAATCGCGCTTTTGCAAATGGCTAGTTTTATTAATGGAAGCCGCCTTTGGGATCTTGGTGGGAATGCAGCGCGTAAAGCTATTTTTCACATGGACAAAAAAACAACAACACGTTTAAAGTGCGTTTGCGTGATTATTTGGTACTTACAAATCTGTGAAATTGCCTCCATCAATTCGAATTCACACATACATCCAGTACTGCTGGCAAAATTGCAATTGTCAAAGATTCCCAAGACTAGCCCTGGAATCATATGTACATTTTAAAAAGAAGTTGGAAGTTATTCAAAATGCAAGAGTAATTTATGGGAGTACCTTTCCAGCTTTCTCTGAGAATCAGGTAACCACTTTGGCTGAGGTGCAAAAACATCTTTGCAGTGGGACATCTAATAACAAGGGGGCAAATTCTAGTTAAATCAACTGATATCAACTGATTCATGGGGTTTGATTTCCAAAAGCATTTAGGAGTATGGGATGTAGTATTAAAGGAGTACTCCTGTATGTACTTCTATAAGCCTTTGTGAATCCTCCCGAATTGTCTCTAACTTGGCAACTCCCTATTAGTAAAAGATCAAACAGGACACAGTCCTTTCTGTTCACACTAACTGTATATGAATGATTTAGTTTTACTCCCTTTTTGGATGTTTTTGGTGCAAATTGAGTAAGTAAAGGTGTACTACCGGGGTACTTCTTAACGTGGACTATAAGGCCTTTTTGAATAAGCCCCTTTGTGTCCATTATTTCCACAGCTGGATTCGCCTCCTCTCGTCTCCATCATATCCCACTGTGAGCATGGTCAAACTAGTGAAGGCAGTGGGAGACTATTACTTCTGGCTTTCTGCAGTGCAGTTCAGGATGTGGGTGGAGCCAATAGAGTAAGTGGGTGGAACCAGTGGGGTAAGTGGATGGAGCCAGGGAAGTGGGTGTGGCCTCCAACAAACATTTGAGCACCTTGTCTTTATATTTTACAAATTAAGCACTGCCTGCCCGCCCCTCCAGGTGAAAAGTAAATAACACTATCCTGGTTGTTCTCACCTCAACAATTTGGAGTTCTCTCCTCTCATCTGCATCAACAACCTGAGAGGCTTGTGGGCAGTTTGACTCCGAAGTGATTCCCAAACAGGTAGGATCTCAGTTTCTTCAGGGACTAAACCATAGCAGAGGCTTCTCTCCCAATGGCACTTCAAAGCTGCTGTCTGGGTAGGAGTTGCCTACTGATATATGCAACAGGTTGATCATGACCCTGGTCATCCAGCTGTGACACAACTGCCCCAATCCCATGTTCTGGACAACAAACACCTTGCTAAAATTGGGTGCCTTTAGGACAGGTGCTGAGTACAATGTTCTTTTAGGGTGGCATTGGGCTGTTGACATTATGCAGTCCAGATTACTTTTCTGGGCTGTTTCTTGGAGTATAGTTCTGTCAAAGGTGCAACCAAGGTACCATAACTTTAGACACATCTTCTGTAATATCCAGTTAGACTAGGGAAGACTCTGACTTGGGTTTGTGTCTTAGAAGCTTCCAAGGCCAGAATTGTCTGTAGTTTGGGCTGGAGAGGTTGTACAAGTCCTTCATTTACTTGGTGAGTAAAGTACACAACAGCACCGTACCCTATCTGGCACTTGCTTTCCTAGATAGTCTACCCTGCCTGTTGTAGGATTTGAAGCACTTCCTTGAGATGGACCAGGTGATAGTAAACACAGCAATATCATTGAGATAAACTGCATTAATCTTTTCTGGATTAACATGCTGTGCATTGATTACAGAGAATTTGTTTTCTCCTGTGGGTAGGCTAAGTGTGGGTTTATAAACCTATGTTTCAGTGCTCTTTGTCCTACTTCTGCTTCCCTGTTGATATGAATGTCCACACAGTAATGTTTAGTGATGGTATGTACTGATGACCACGTAGCAGCTGAGTAAATGTTTTCTAGTGCTACCGTGCCCAGGAAAGTGAGAGTTGCTCTTCTTTTCCTTGTTCAAAATGCACTTTTGGCCCTTCTCCAAGGGTTACTCCCCCTGGCTTGTGACAATATTGTATCGTCTGCACTATCCATCTTGTGATGGTTCCTTCGGTGAATGGGAGTCCCTTGCTTGCGTGTGCGAAGATCACAAATAACTGTTCTGCTTTCGTGATGGCTTTTGTTTTCTCCATGTAGTACATATTTGTCCTTCAGACATCTAGCCTCTGCAAAACTCTCTCTGCTTGTATTTTAGGTAGTTGAAAAAAAGCTGGTAAATGGATAACATGGTTAACGTGGAACTTCAAGACCACCTTTGGTATGAGCCTTGGGTTTGTCCTCATTACTACTTTGTCTCTATGTATCAGTAGATATGGCTCCTCAATGGTGACCGCTTGTATTTCACTGACCCTCCTTAGTGAAGTGGTAGCGATTAGTAATGCGGTTTTGAGGGGTAGAAATCTAAGTTGTGCATTCTGCATTGGTTCGAAGGGTGAGGTCATTAGTTGTGTGAGTACTACATTCAGGTTCCATGTAGGCACTGGCATGCTTCTTGGGATGCTCTTGTTCTAGGAAGCTTCTTGGGGTGTACGTCTCGGAATGCTTCTTGGGGCTTCTCCTACTATGAAGTGATTTACAACTGGAATGGTGAACAAACTTCTCCCCCGTAAGCCTCTTGGGTATGCTACAGTGGCTGCTAGGTGTTCTTTGATGGAAGCATTAGAGGGATGCTTGTCCAGTAGATGTGTTGTGTATTCTAATGACTGTGGCATCCTGTGTCCTGTCTCTGTGCTTCCCAGGCCTGACACACCATATTTGAAACGGCTTCCACTTGTTATAGCACTTCCTCATTATTGGTCACCTTGCTTCTTTTAGAATTTCCATCGCTGTTCATGGGAGCTTGAGGAGGCCAAACTTTAAATCCTCTGGAGCTGGGCTGCCACACGGAGTGTGTTTGGATCTGGATTCCACCCCGTCCCTCCTGTATCATTAACAGTCATCAGTGTGCTGGGTGTGCTATGTATTGTCCTTGGGATATCTCCACGAGGTCTGAAAAACATTTGTTAAGTCCATTGTGGGGCCATCAGCATTAGGTTGACCTGTTCCTGCCTGCAATTTTGTATCACCTTCAATATCACTGGAATCAGAGGAAAGGCATAAGCAAATCTCCTTGACCACTTTATCAACAGGGTATTCCCCAATGACTCTCAGTGATAGAACCTGGAAGCGAAGCTTTGGCATTTTGGGTTATGTGATGCGAATAGATTTACTGACGTGCCCCCCATATCTCAGAGATCTCCCTTATCACTTCTTGTTTTAGCTCCCATTCATGTGTGGGGTTTGCTTTTCTACTTAGCCTGTCCACTTCTGTGTTTTCTTTTCCTGGTAGGTTAATTGCCACTACTGACGCCCTTTGTTTAATCTCCCATCTCTAAATCTCCTGGGATAAGGTTAATAGCGGGTGGGACCTTGTTCCTCCTTGCTTGTACAGGCAGTACATTGTCATTGTATTGTCTGTTTGAATCAAAACTGTCCTTCCTGTTGCATGTTTCTGGAAGTCCTTCAGTGCCAGAAACATGGTCTTCAGTTCCAGTAAAGTTGGGTTGAAGTGCTTCCTTAGAGTTCCAAAGGCATCTGATGTTTAGCCTGTCCATGTGAGCTCCCCATCTTGTGTGGGATGCATCCATTGTGATGGTCATGGAGGGAGCTGGTGGTCCTCCATGTCTTCCTGCAGCTCTGGGGTGATGGGGTTTTCCAGGTCCTGTGGTTCCTGTTTCCACCTGCTTTTTTAGTGGTATCCTGTATCACTGCAGGGAGTCGCAGAATTTAACTCCTTTTCTTGATAAGGACTTCAGATTTGGCCTTGAGGCGCATCCTTTTTCGCTCTACCTCCAGTGATTCTATTGTTGTCGAGTTCAGCTTCATTTCGGTGTTACACCGCCAATGCCGAGGAATTTTTCAATGTCAAAATCGAGTGCCTTGGTGTTTTAGCGACCTTTGTCTTCTATGCTAAATGGTTTTCGGTGCCATTGTGGGCCCAATCTTCACGAAATGGCGTTGAGCTGCTTTTCGTGGTCTCCTTTGCATGCATTTAATCCTCTCTCGAGATCGATGCAGGTTTCAAGGGTTTGCCTTGATCAGTGTCCCTTTATTGGACCCATATAGTATCTTGGGCTTCACCCTGCCTTTCAGCATGGACAACTTAAGCACCATTGCTGGTTTCTTCGAGTTCGAAGCTATTGGCACAGATGTGTACCGGCCCTGCCGGTGTACCTTTAATCTGTGCTCCTCCTCCCGCGTTTTCTTGTGGCCTCTACTAGCCCGCCCTTAACGACCTCCATCAAGGTCTGGTTCTTCTCCTAGGGATTTCTCCATTTCCAAGATGCCCTCCACGTCGCTAGACAGCGAAAGTTATTTTAAGGTCTCCTGCTTCCGCTAAGGCTACACCATTGCGTAGTTAATCCACCTCTGCTTCTGCCTTTCCTGGATGGTCTTGGGCAAGAAATCTGCACACGCCGCACAGTCCTCTGCACTGTGGCCCTAAGGGAGGCAGACTTTACAGACCTTGTGCATGTCCTTCTGGGCATACTTGTGGTGGCACTTGGGGCAAAACCTAAAGGGAGGTATGCTCCATGCTCCTCTCTCATTATCTGAACACGCAGTCTCATTGCGTGGGCCTTCTCACCTTGGTGTTAATAAGTGGTTTTCAGCGTTTTCTCTGTATCCTATTTCTGATCAGTCACCTTTCCTTTTCCCTTTTTTGCAGTGATTTTCATTGCTTTTTCTTTCACAATTTCTTCTTCCTTGACTCTGGAGCTCTCCTTTAGGCTTCAAGACTGTAACGAGGCGAAACCAACCGTGGAGCACCCCCTCAGAACAACGAAGGTGATCGACACCCTTTCCCCTCTTCTCTCTCACCAGCAACCGGAGTGGACTCCCTCGGGGCCGCAGTTCCCCGTCCCAGCCGAAGAAAAGGGACACCGCTCCTTTAATTGGGACGGCCTATCGCTCAACCCTGCCCCCAGCAGTGACGACGACGAGGGATGGGCTGAAATACCCGGAAATGCGCTATCACAGGTGTGTGCTGACACCGGAGGACGAGAGGGCGACAGCGGAGCGGAGGAGGAGGAAGCAGTACAGGACGGCGGTTGGAGAGGAGGAAAGAAGCGAACGGGATATCGAGGAGGAGTCGACTACGAGGCATCGAAGCCAGAAGGCCAATGACCCCGTGAGCCGCCCAGCCACGTTCCCGGAGGAGCGCGGCTCTCGCAGGTACGCGAGCGCTTCACAGGCTGGGTGGGGAACAAGGGGCGCCGCCTGTAGCAGCGTAAGGGGACCTCAGAGCCTGTACTCGTGATACCCTGGTGATATCCCGGTAAAAACCCACCCCGAGCACCACCCCTCACCATAAGCCTTATCTTGAGCACTGAGTGATCCCTCACCCCCCCCCTTCCCTCAAGTCTTTAACTGAAAGATAACAGGCCACTGACCTTTGGAACCCTTTCTGTTTCTCTTCCCGGGATCATCGGTACCACGCCGCCACCCGAGGACCGAGTCAGCCCAAACTGGAACCATACCCAGGGAGGAGGAGGACGGCAGGAAGGAAGGAACCCCGAGGAAGCGAGAAAGAGACTCCACTACCATATTACCGACCCACTCCTCTACGACGTGTGCACAAAACAATAAAAATCCTTGAAGCACCAAAACGGTCTCCAGTAGTATCTACCCGCTCACAAGTGGTGGGGAATGCGGGCAACGCGGGCAACCTAGACGCCATCTGTACCGAGACGATGGAATTGCTTATACAACACCTGGTGAAGGGCCAGGACCAACTGAGTTGGGTGGTGGAACAGCAGGTGACATCCGCCAAGGCCGACAGGGAAACTTTCAAAACCACGGTGTCGGCCCAATGGGAGGGTCTGCATGAGATGCTAAAGACCCAGGGGATCCATACCCAAATGGACCCGCGACCTACGACCCCGGGGCCTTCCGGAATCTCCCTCCAGAAATATACGGTGGGGGAAGACCCAGATGCGTTTCTGCTCAATTTCGAGCGTGTTGCTAGGGCTTGTGGTTGGCCCATAGACAAATGGCCGTTCTTTTTGGCTCCTTTGCTCACAGGGGAAGCTCAAGCGGCCTATCAGGTGGCCAACCCGGGCGGTTCTACGCCCTATGGAGAGATCAAAACGGTGATCCTGGACCACCTGGGATTGGATGCTGAGGCATATCGAGTACGATTTCGTAAAGAACGAAGCACACCCGGAGAGAATCCAAAGACTTTGTTCTTCCGGTTAAAGACGGCCGCCGATAAATGGCTGACCCCTGCCCACAGTACGAAAGAGGAAATAATGGACCGAATCTATCTGGAACAGTTTCTGGAGGCCCTACCATATAATACCCAAAAATGGTTGCGCCAACACTCCCGTCTCACCACCGCACAAGCCATGGAGATGGCTGCCATTTACGCTCGTGCCCAGCCTAAACAACCGGCTTGTGAACCAGAAAAGTTAAACAGTCTCATAGGGAACAGATACGAGCGAAAAACCCGGCCAGAGCCAGCAAAGTTTCCCACCCCGAGACCAGTAGTGCCATCGTTCCGAGGACCTCAGTGCTTCGAATGTGGCGCTTGGGGCCACATAGCCCGACTGTGCCCCCAACGGAAGACGTCAGAAGAACCTATGGAGATCGGCTACGTCCCCAAAAGCATCCTATATACCGCCAAGTTGGGGAGTGCATTCCATGTAAGTGTAGGGGTGAACGGGACAACTATTAAGGCCTTACTAGACTCAGGTTGCCAGCAGTCTGTTATACAGGCCGAATATGTAAAGCCCAACCAGTTCCTCTCCGACACCACGGTGCACGTAAGATGTGTACACGGAGACGTCAAGCCTTATCCGGTCGCCATCATACCCCTGGGTTTGCCCGACGGAACACAGTGTTTCGTCAGGGTGGGGGTGTTGGAATCCCTCCCTGAAGGCCTCATACTGGGAACTGATAACCCCAAGTTTTTAGACTTATTCACAGGCAAATTACAACAACAGGCCGTAGCCGGAGACTTGGGACGGGTCCCATGTTCCCCTCTCCCTACCCTGACAACCCCGAGCCATTGATATTAGACAGAAGCTTCAGGTTCGCACAGGCGAACAATGCTTCATTGATGAATGCATGGGAACAGGCCCACCAAGAGCAAGACAACCCCAACCCATCCTTTCCTCGTTTTTTGATAAAAGAGGGGCTATTGTATAGACAGGGGAATAGGAACGAACCCCACCAGCTGTTAGTCCCGACGGCATTTAGAGAGCAAATCCTGTTTTTTTCACACTCCCATTTAACAGCAGGACACATAGGAAGTGAAAAAACCACACAGAATGTAGTGCGCCACTTCTTCTGGCCCGGGGTATACAAGGATATAAAGTCTCACTGCCAGGCCTGTGACGTGTGTCAAAAGGGGAACACCCACCGTCCCCCTGCCGTACGTCTCCAACCTCTCCCCATCATAGGAACCCCTTTTGAAAGAGTTGGGATGGATCTGATAGGACCTCTTCCTAGAACCCGACGGGGAAACCAATACGCCCTTGTAATAGTCGATTACGCCACCAGGTTCCCAGAAGCATTTCCGTTGAGGTCCCCTACCACCCCCCTCATAGCGGAATGGTTTCTGGAACTGTTTTCTAGAGTCGGGTTCCCCAAAGAGATCCTATCGGATCAAGGGACTCCGTTCGTCTCCCGTTTAATGAAAGAAGTGTGTGGGCTTTTACAACTGCGACAAATCCGGACCTCGGTCTACCATCCCCAAACCGACGGACTGTAGAGAGATATAATGGAACCCTGAAAGCCACTTTGAAGAAAATGCTGATGGTGAACGGAAAAGAATGGGATCAGCTTTTGCCCTTGGCGCTGTACGTTATACAGGGACAGAGACAGAGCAGCCTCGGATGTTCTGCATTCGAGATGCTATATGGCCGACAACCGAGGTCTCTCTTGGAGATGACCAAAGAAGCCTGGGAGAAGGAAGAAGGGGAACAGGAGCGGGGAATGTTAGAGCACACGAAAGCCCTAAAATCCAAGATCGGGAAACTGAGAGATCTCGCTTATTCCTCTCTGGAGAAAAGCCAAACGAAACAGAAAACATATTACGACAGAGGGAAACAGTGGAGAAGACTGAACATCGGGGAGTGGGCTCTGGTTCTACTTCCCTCGTCCACGAAGAAGTTTCAAGCGGAATGGAAGGGGCCATATAAAGTGGTGGGGACCATAGGGAAAACTAGCTACCAACTCCAAGTAAATGCACGAAAGGTCCAAACATACCACATAAACCTATTGAAACAATGGATAGGACCCCCGCCAAAGACAGCGCACCTAACCCTACCGACGCTTACCCCCTCCCACTCCACGCTGTCCGACTTCGTAGTAAACGAAGATCTAACAGATCCTGAAAAGGAAGACCTCCAGGAAACCTTATCGGCCTTCGCCAATCTCTTTTCGGATCAGCCAGGCAAAACCACCCTGACAGAACATCGGATCAACATGACCCCGGGAAAGACCATTAAACAGCGGCCCTACCGGATACCAGCGGCCAAGAGGGCAGCTGTCCAAAAAGAAGTAGAGTCCATGTTGAAGTTGGGGGTTATACGACCCTCCAAGAGTGAATGGTCCTCCCCCATCGTTATGGTACCAAAACCAGACGGGAGTACGAGATTCTGCATGGATTTTAGAGCCCTGAATGAGATCTCCTTGTTTGACGCCTATCCCATCCCACGCATAGACAAGCTAATAGAGAAACTGGGAGACGCAACATTTTTTACAACTTTGGACCTGACCAAGGGATACTGGCAGGTACCTTTATGTGAGGAGGACCGAAAGAAAACCGCTTTCGCCACCCCGGACGGGTTATATGAATTCACTGTGTTGCCCTTCGGATTACACGGAGCCCCCGCAACATTGCAACGCCTCATGAACACTGTTCTTCGTAACTACCAGTCATTTTCATCAGCCTACCTCGATGATGTCGTGATCTTTAGCCCCGACTGGGAACACCATCTACAACATCTCCAAACCGTGTTAGGGGCCCTACAACAAGCGGGGTTACACGTCAATTCCAAAAAGTCACTGGTGGGGTATCACAAGGTGAAGTATCTCGGATACGTGTTGGGTCACGGTATGATAGAGCCCCAAATAGAAAAGGTCAGAGCGATAGTTGAAACCCCGTTTCCCAGCACCAAGAAAGACATGAGAGCCTTCCTAGGGCTAGTGGGGTATTACCGCCGCTTCATTCCACAGTTCTCGGAGATAGCTGCCCCCCTCACGGACACCCTCAAACAAGAAGTCCGATCTCATGTCCTCCTAACTCCTTCCCCCGTAATGTGGAAAGCTTTCAACACCCTGAAACGAGTGATCACAACCAGACCAGTGTTGTCCTCACCGGACTTCACCCGCCCCTTTATTCTCCATACCGATGCCTCAGATTACGGGATAGGGGCTGTCCTCTCCCAAATAGACCAGGGGGGTACTGACCATCCCATCCTCTATATCAGTAGGAAACTGTTTCCCCAGGAGCTAAAGTACCTTACGGTTGAAAAGGAATGCTTGGCAATTAAATGGGCTGTAGATAAGCGGAGATATTATCTAGAGGGCCGTCCCTTCACCCTTTACACCGATCACGCTCCCCTGCAGTGGATGAGCCGCAACATCTCCCTAAACCCGAGAGTCATGCGCTGGTTCCTCTCCCTCCAACCATTCGCTTTCACAATCAAACATCGGAAAGGCACAGAGAACGGAAGTGCGGATTATCTCTCTCGCTATCCTCTTCCCAAACGGGAGATTCCTAGGGGGGAGGTGTGTAACGAGGCGAAACCATACGTGGAGCACCCCCTCAGAACGACGAAGGTGATCAACACCCTTTCCCCTCTTATCTCTCGCCAGCAACCGGAGTGGACTCCCTCGGAGCCGCAGTTCCCCGCCCAGCCGAAGAAAAGGGACACCGCTCCTTTAATTGGGACGGCCTATCGCTCAACCCCGCCCCAAGCAGTGACGACGACGAGGGATGGGCTGAAATACCCGGAAATGCGCTATCACAGGTGTGTGCTGACACCGGAGGACGAGAGGGCGACAGCGGAGCGGAGGAGGAGGAAGCAGTACAGGACGGCGGTCGGAGAGGAGGAACGAAGCGAACGGGATATCGAGGAGAAGTCGACTACGAGGCATCGAAGCCAGGAGGCCAATGACCCTGTGAGCCGCCCAGCCACGTTCCCGGAGGAGCGTGGCTCTCGCAGGTACGCGAGCGCTTCACAGGCTGGGTGGGGAACAAGGGGCTCCGCCTGTAGCAGCGTAAGGGGACCTCAGAGCCTGTACTTGTGATACCTTGGTGATATCCCGGTAAAAACCCACCCCGAGCACCACCACTCACCATAGGCCTTATCTTGAGCACTGAGTGATCCCTCACCCCCCCTTCCCTCAAGTCTTTAACTGAAAGATAACAGGCCACTGACCTTTGGAACCCTTTCTGTTTCTCTTCCCGGGATCATCGGTACCACGCCGCCACCCGAGGACCGAGCCAGCCCAAACTGGAACCATACCCAGGGAGGAGGAGGACGGCAGGAAGGAAAGAACCCAGAGGAAGCGAGAAAGAGACTCCACTACCATATTACCGACCCACTCCTATACGACGACGTGTGCACAAAACAATAAAAATCCTTGAAGCACCAAAACGGTCTCCAGTAGTATCTACCCGCTCACAAAGACCAAACGGTGGAAAAAAAGAATCTGAAGATGGCAACTGCGTCAAGGTATTTCTGTGGCATACATCTGATGTCACATTAAGAGGGGTTTATAGCCAAGTGGTCAACAATAGCCACGAAAAAAAATAAGGAGTAGACTTCAAGGAGACTATTCCAGAACCAACCACTAGATGGCGGAATAATGGGCAGCATGTGAATCTAGAAAAGATTCATGCTGAAAACCTTTTTTTACACTGCAAAGCCCCTAGAAGCAGGTCTTTCCGATACGAACAATATTCTATACTGCATGTGATTTAAGACATCAAACCTAAAGAAAAAGGTGTCAAATGTTTGTAATTCTACATGCCAAGTGTATTTTTGAAACAATTGATATATTCAAAATATTGGGGTTTCCCTTACATAACCCTACTGTAATTGTGGTTCAGTAATAGCGCAAGCAGAATTACTCATACCACAGATATCACTCATTCTGGGCTGCAGCATTATCAGGAGAGTATGAGTTAGCCCTTAAAGACTGCATATTAACATGCAGAAACCTGTGTTAATTAACTGATTTCCAGATAATATTTCTGATTTTTGCCGGGAGAAATGTCATCACGTTTGACCGGTCACTCACAATAAAACCAAGTGCAGTATTATCGCTGGGGTAATACAGATTTAGACAAAAACGACCATTTCCACCCAAAAATTATAAGAGAACCCTCTTGGAGAGTAGACCCAGGTCTATAATGTAAATATAACTTGCCTTCATTCAGATCAATGTTTACATGAAGATCTAATACTATCAACCTACTGAACTACATATGATCTGCTTTTGCTTGATCCCATAAATCACTCCCGTTTTCAACTCTTGATGGACATGTTGTTGCAAACCTGTAACGCAGTGATTGATGAACAAAAACACGTCTGTTTTGCACCGTATCACTTTGACATTTTAGCATTTCAGGGATATTGTGCACATCTACGATATTCTCATTTATGTTCCTTCCCCTCAGGGACCACAAACAAGAGGTGAGAGAAGTGTTGAAACGCCTCTGCCACAAAAACCTGCACACTAAATGGTACATCTATCTGGTTTACATACTCACCCTCACTTGGACTAAGATGGACCTCAGAAGATCTAGATCGACACAAATCGGCCTGCTCCCTGGAACCTCAATGCCATACTGTGATTCTTGCGGTTTCTCAAATAAATACTGGTCATAATGCCTTTGACAGATCTGCTAATAAACGGACAGCCTTACTCATACAAGTCCTTGCAGAGTGTTGCATCCTCCAAATAATGGCAGCAAACATGAAGTAGTGAAGCATAAGTTCCTTTATTCCAACCCCTGCTTGAAAGGACACATCCAGCACAAACGGTCTCCCAGCAGATCTCACCAAACATACATAACCCTAGTGCCTCCTACTATTCTAGAATTCTAGAGCACAAGATAGTGTTCTACCATTAACTCTATACTTACCAAAGAGGTGCTCCATGACACAAAGCACAATACTACATAGAGGTCTCTCCAGGTTCAGCAGATTATGTGTTACTATGGCTTCTCTACTCCTGTATTGATACCCAGGCACCCATAAAACAAGCCACACGCCCCTTTAACATAAGAAAGAGAGACATTAACACAGGAAACTGCCTGGCTGTACAATATAGAAGTCCATTATTTGTGTGCCACCTCAGGCTTCCACTTCTGTAGCACTTTTCTGACTTGTCATGCTAATAAAGTATTTTGTACTGTGTTTTGCGGTACTGCAATGCCAGGCTTTCTATATATTGAGCCAGCAGTTCCATGCCACAAAGCCCAGGTCCCACAAATCAGTCTACTTACTACTATAAAAAAAATGCTGGAGTGAAACCATCATGGCTTTACACCTTTGACTTCCATGCATCCTAAATGTGAGTCTGAGCCTTAGCAGAGGCATCATTGGAGCAGCCAGCGAGACAGCAATGGTGAGGTCTAGAGTGCAGGCCACGACACCCAGGAGCTCTCGCTGACCTGCTCTGGTACTTCTCACTGCCACCACTCGCTCACAGTATCTCCCCCAGACTTCCACCAATTTACTTTTTTGGTTTCCTCCACGCTATCGCGTGCACCTCCACCTCCACCTCGCTACAATACTTCTTATGCTCGCTCCCTTTATCGGTCACGTGACTAGAACTGACTACTTCCAAAGCACTACTACTCTTCCTGGTTTAATAGTAGTATTCTGGGGCACGAGGAACAAAACTCCATCATAAGATATCTTCACCTCTCCTTTTCGCTCTCCTATTTTTCCACATTTCATGACTCCATCTTAGTACTTCATGAATTACTTACGGTGGCTAGCAGCATTAGACAAATAAGCTGGTCTGATCCCGGGGTTAGGCCTCTTACCAATTCAAACATCCAGTCATATACTTAAATGTCTTTCTTTCCACACTAACATGTCTGGGATGTTATAAATAAAATATGGTGTGTAGCCAAGTGGTATGGATTAAAGATGAAGGTTGATAACGCCCCACCAGAAGCAGAATCCTTGCTGCTCAGCCCATTCCTTCAACTGACACTCTTCCACCCACAGACACTCTCAACAGTCTAATGACCTCACACACTGGCTGAGCAGCAGGGACCTGGAACGCTGTGGAGGATGCATAGCAACCAAAGCAAGTCACAACAGTGTGGCTCTCTTCGAGCCCTAACAGCTTTTAGAGGCCCCGAATCTCTATTTGACAAGTCATTTTCTGAGCAGTCGGAAGCCCATTCATACACAGACACACCCATGTCCCTGTAGACCTGGTCTGCAGGTATCAGACTGTTCAGCTCTCCTTGCCTTCCGGAGTCTCTGTCATGTCCTGGAATCTCTCCATATATACATGGACAGAAGAAGCAGGATGTTCCCCCTATGTAGCCTTTTAGTGTTCTGCGTGCCCTCCTTTAGTGATGACTTATTTCTTACATGTGCCTGTAATCTTCAGGCAGCGTGACAAGTGTACAGCACTATGATAAGGGTCGCCCTCGCACCTGCTCCAGGCAACCACTCAGCATGACTTGAAACCAGTGGCGGCTACAACTATAAAACAAGCATTGGAAATGCAACAGGTCTCGCATTTGCTTGAGTTAGAGCTATTGGCATTGTAAATGACGATGTTTTTTACCCATGTTTTATGGAGTGCATGTATGTGGTCCATAGTGGAATTATGTAGGTTGGATTGGAATTGTTGTGGAATTATGTGCCTTCAAATTGTGTAGTGTAGAGTGGATTTGTGTAGTAGAATTAAGTGGAATGGAGTGCAGTGGAATTGAGTGAATAACAATTATGTTGTATTGAGAGTACTGGAATTATGTGGCGTTGGATTGGGTTTTATGGAGTTTAATTATGTGGAATGGTATTTTGGGTTGTGGAGTGGTATGTAGTAGAGTTTAATTATGTGGTGTGCTGTTGAATTTTGTGGCGTGATGTGTAATTATGTGGTCCAGATTGGATGTATGTGGTGTGTTGTGTGATTGTGTTGTTGAGCTGAATTATGTGGCTTGGTCTCAAATTATGTAGTGTGGAATGGAAATGTGTGGAGTTGAATTGTGTGGCGTGGAACTGTGTGGCATTGAGTGAAATTATGCTGACTGAAATTATGTGGCATGGTGCGGAGGGTATTTATGTGGATTGCGGTTATGTGACAGAGGTTTTATGTGGGGAGTATTTATTTGGTGTTGAGTAGAGGGTAGTTATGTGGAGTTTCATTATGTTGCGTCGAGTGATATTATGCGGAGTGTAATTTTGTTGGGTGGTGTTGAATTGTGTGGAGGTGAAATGGTGTGGTGTGGTGTGGTGTGGAATTGAGTGTCACACTAAACATTCAGGTATGCTACAAAGAATTAAACATTTGAAGGTACACATATACCATGGAGGTGGGTGAGCCACTGAAAGCTTGAAAGCTACTAAAAGCTCTGAAGCCACTGAAAAGCTCAAGCCAGGCTCAGCTAGTGCTTCTTATTTAACGTCAGGCCCAAAACAAGCTGAACTTTTTATGTGGCTATTACATGCCCCACCCTCATGGACAAAGAGTTAAAATCAATACATTAGCATTTGAGATACAACGGAGAGGCACATACCTACCCATCTAGTGAATGGCTATACGAAGTTAAACCAGAGCAAGCCCCTTGTTCAACACAATATCTCTTGCAAGTGAGAGCGCATGTGCCGAAGCAGGCGAGACCAAAAAATGAGCAAAATCAAATGGCAACTCTGTTAAAGTCTCGTGTGGCTTATTTTCCAGCAAAAAATGGTAAACTGGAAACTAATGTCCAACATAATCAGGAAATTAACAGTGGTTTTTACCAGTTAGTTTTGAAACAACCCCTGGAATTTTTATGAATACTTAAAAAGTTACAATGTTGTGCCTGCTCACCAACAATTACATTATTTTGCACCTTTGAGAACACCCATTTCCCCAACCTTAATTTCAACATGTGTCACTATTAAACATTCTTCTTACTTTCGGAGTATGCAAAGTGTTGCATTACACTTACAAACCCAGTGTTTACAGAAACTGATCACTTGCATTGGATTATGTAAATTGCACATAGAGATCACTAATTTTGGACAGCAAGCTTAATCTTGGTGCAAATAAGACACAAAATGGTTGCATTGAAAGGGCGATTTAAAAAATAAATCCTAGGGTCTACAGAATACCTTTAAGCAATGTTCAAAACTTTCTGGTAGTAAACCTAACTTGAAGGAAACTAGCACTGTACATATAAGGGCAGATCCCTTTAAGGACGAGTTCCCTCACTCACCAATGGTGACATGCTTCATCATAGGGACTCTCCTCCCAAGGGAAAAACCTAGTTCCCTTGGGGGCTACAACCCCCTCACTGAGAGAGAGGAGCTCAGGGATGGTTTTATTTTTGATATTGAGGACAAGCTACGTCCACATATGATGAGCCAAAGAGTATGAGCAAGGGTGCAGTGCGAAAAAACAAAGAAAGGTGAATAAGTGAAATAGGCTAAAACTGGCTAGGAGGCACCAAAATAGACTTTAATAAAGAGGTGCCAACTGTCAGGATTAAAAAGCAGTACACCTGCAGTATGGATTTAAAACCGCTACGGTGTGTGTCTTAGGTGGTCAACATGTTTCAGCCCTCGAAGACCAATAGATAGATCGGGCTTTCGTCAGGACCTTGAAAACAACGCTACTGCAATATTAGAAAAAGTGAAAAAACTATAATGAAAAGGATATCAAGCTAATGCTTAGTCATCAGCCTGTCGTTGAACCTGCATGTACCTGAAACAAGAGAGATATCACAGGTCAGGGAGACGTAATGTGTATCATAACTGTGCCAAGATCTGCATATATGTAAACAGTGGAAAAAACATTAGAAAAAGGTATATGTGTCTTACCCGCAACAGCTGGGTACAAGGTCACACCTCTCACCTGGCAACCGCTCAGGAAGGCAGCACCGCTCTACAAACAGACCAAAATGTTTGCTGTTGTTGTATGGTGCAATAAGAGTTAGCAAAAACTCAGCGAACGATCGTGTGGAAGGCATAATGATTAACCTATCGATCGTGAGTTACCATAAGCCAACAGTGAAGATAAAAGAAGCAAACAGTAGCCATTCAAAAGTAAACCTACATATACCCATAGGGCTTGAAGACTAGGTAATATGTGCCCATCAAACTCACTAGATGAGTAAAAGAAGGGTGGGGGGGGGGCTAACCGCCTCTAGATATGCTGGTGGCAGCCAGACTAGGGCGTGTAGCACTCAGCTAAAGGAACCCAAGTTTACAAAAACCAATTCGTTGTGCCTAACGATCCCACTACATGAGTAGAACGAGTGGTATCCACCGCTGCAATAACCGGTGGTGGCCGGAGTATAGCGTGTGATGCTCAGCTCCAGAGTTGCAAGCATGAAAAGTATAAATTACCACGCTGGCCGGAGTCAATAAGATATCGCCAAGCACTCACCTAACCGTCGGTACCACTGGACCAGGAGAGCCTGCTGCCGGAGGGGGAAATGACTCTAAATCCGTGCTCTTAAATAGCCCCGGCGTCAATGTCTAATCTCGATCAGGTGGGAATGTCAGTATATCGAGATCGCGCATGCTCATTGGACAGGATATGTAGTGATAGTGCGTCGCATGCGCAATGCCAGAACAACACCCCTTTGGTAAACCACCGATCCCATGCGCAAGCGCAGCGAGAAAGTCACCAGAACAGCCAGAGAATGCTGCTAATCAGTGTTAGAAAAATGAGTAAATATCAGGAAGGAGTCTTGCTAACACTATCCAAAATGTGATAGTAGTAACAGGGGAAGTCGCGTTAAAACCCATAAGGTAAGTATCAAAGAAAATCACCATCGCAGGTATTTGCGGAGAGCACCATCTCCAGAGATTCATGATAGTACCATTCTCTTGCGCGAGCGCAGAGAATATCTTGACAAAGCACAATAGCTGTGCATGCGGAAAATGGAAGTCACTTTACGACCCATAAGGCACATGTTAACAATGTTACAGAGCCTCTGAGTGTGAAAGAGGAAACCACAGGTGCCAAGCCAAAACACAGTATATGTGATCTACCAAGTAATAACAACTTCATAAGGACATCAGGATTCATATAGTAGGTATAAGACCACTGAGTGTGAAAAACCAAGGGTCAATGTGCACATGTATACCCTCGAAAGAGGTTAAGGATGAATGAAACCTACAATGGGTGGTGGAAACAACAGAGAGTGAACTCGATGATGCAACATAGTCATATGGTGGGCGCCAAGAAACCAAGATCCCAATAGCAAGGACCAACCCCCAGATTCGTATTACAGTACGTGACTCATATTGGAGCACCGCGAGGTTGCATATGAGGATAAACCCCATATATAGCTAGAGGGTCAATGTTGGTGAAACAAGTATAGGTTTCTGTAGAGAAAACAGTGGTATTAGAGTGACACCCAAGGGATGTCATCGTTCAGACCCAACTTGTCAGTGCCCAATTTAAAAATCCAACGTTGTTCTCTTTTGAACAGAAAGGTAGAAATATCTGTCAAGTGAGTGGGAATAAAGGGTTGTTCTAACACAGTCCATTTAAGATCTTGGGGACTGTGTCCCGCCGTCAAAAAATGTTGAGTTAGTTTGGTAGAGGTCCTTCTGCAACGGATGGTGCTCTTATGTTCCAGTATACGTACCTTCACTGCCAATAGCTCTAACTCAAGCAGGTACGTATACTGGAACATAAGAGCACCATCCGTTGCAGAAGGACCTCTACCAAACTAACTCAACATATTTTGACGGCGGGACACAGTCCCCAAGATCTTAAATGGACTGTGTTAGAACAACCCTTTATTCCCACTCACTTGACAGATATTTCTACCTTTCTGTTCAAAAGAGAACAACGTTGGATTTTTAAATTGGGCACTGACAAGTTGGGTCTGAACGATGACATCCCTTGGGTGTCACTCTAATACCACTGTTTTCTCTACAGAAACCTATACTTGTTTCACCAACATTGACCCTCTAGCTATATATGGGGTTTATCCTCATATGCAACCTCGCGGTGCTCCAATATGAGTCACGTACTGTAATACGAATCTGGGGGTTGGTCCTTGCTATTGGGATCTTGGTTTCTTGGCGCCCACCATATGACTATGTTGCATCATCGAGTTCACTCTCTGTTGTTTCCACCACCCATTGTAGGTTTCATTCATCCTTAACCTCTTTCGAGGGTATACATGTGCACATTGACCCTTGGTTTTTCACACTCAGTGGTCTTATACCTACTATATGAATCCTGATGTCCTTATGAAGTTGTTATTAATTGGTAGATCACATATACTGTGTTTTGGCTTGGCACCTGTGGTTTCCTCTTTCACACTCGGAGGCTCTGTAATATTGTTAACATGTGCCTTATGGGTCGTAAAGTGACTTCCATTTTCCGCATGCACAGCTATTGTGCTTTGTCAAGATATTCTCTGCGCTCGCGCAAGAGAATGGTACTATCATGAATCTCTGGAGATGGTGCTCTCCGCAAATACCCGCGATGGTGATTTTCTTTGATACTTACCTTATGGGTTTTAACGCGACTTCCCCTGTTACTACTATCACATTTTCGATAGTGTTAGCAAGACTCCTTCCTGATATTTACTCATTTTTCTAACACTGATCAGCAGCATTCTCTGGCTGTTCTAGTGACTTTCTCGCTGCGCTTGCGCATGGGATCGGTGGTATACCAAAGGGGGGTTGTTCTGGCATTGCGCATGCGACGCACTATCACTACATATCCTGTCCACTGAGCATGCGCGATCTCGATATACTGACATTCCCACCTAATCGAGATTAGACATTGACGCCGGGGCTATTTAAGAGCACGGATTTAGAGTCATTTCCCCCTCCGGCAGCAGGCTCTCCTGGTCCAGTGGTACCGACGGTTAGGTGAGTGCTTGGCGATATCTTATTGACTCCGGCCAGCGTGGTAGTTTATACTTTTCATGCTTGCAACTCTGGAGCTGAGCATCACACGCTATACTCCGGCCACCACCGGTTATTGCAGCGGTGGATACCACTCGTTCTACTCATGTAGTGGGATCGTTAGGCACAACGAATTGGTTTTTGTAAACTTGGGTTCCTTTAGCTGAGTGCTACACGCCCTAGTCTGGCTGCCACCAGCATATCTAGAGGCGGTTAGCCCCCCCCACACCCTTCTTTTACTCATCTAGTGAGTTTGATGGGCACATATTACCTAGTCTTCAAGCCCTATGGGTATATGTAGGTTTACTTTTGAATGGCTACTGTTTGCTTCTTTTATCTTCACTGTTGGCTTATGGTAACTCACGATCGATAGGTTAATCATTATGCCTTCCACACGATCGTTCGCTGAGATTTTGCTAACTCTTATTGCACCATACAACAACAGCAAACATTTTGGTCTGTTTGTAGAGCGGTGCTGCCTTCCTGAGCGGTTGCCAGGTGAGAGGTGTGACCTTGTACCCAGCTGTTGCGGGTAAGACACATATACCTTTTTCTAATGTTTTTTCCACTGTTTACATAAATGCAGATCTTGGCACAGTTATGTACACATTACGTCTCCCTGACCTGTGATATCTCTCTTGTTTCAGGTACATGCAGGTTCAACGACAGGCTGATGGCTAAGCATTAGCTTGATATCCTTTCATTATAGTTTTTTCACTTTTTCTAATATTGCAGTAGCGTTGTTTTCAAGGTCCTGACGAAAGCCCGATCTATCTATTGGTCTTCGAGGGCTGAAACATGTTGACCACCTAAGACACACACCGTAGCGGTTTTAAATCCATACTGCAGGTGTACTGCTTTTTAATCCTGACAGTTGGCACCTCTTTATTAAAGTCTATTTTGGTGCCTCCTAGCCAGTTTTAGCCTATTTCACTTATTCAGCTTTCTTTGTTTTTTCGCACTGCACCCTTGCTCATACTCTTTGGCTCATCATATGTGGACGTAGCTTGTCCTCAATATCAAAAATAAAAACATCCCTGAGCTCCTCTCTCTCAGTGAGGGGGTTGTAGCCCCCAAGGGAACTAGGTTTTTCCCTTGGGAGGAGAGTCCCTATGATGAAGCATGTCACCATTGGTGAGTGAGGGAACTCGTCCTTAAAGGGATCTGCCCTTATATGTACAGTGCTCGTTTCCTTCAAGTTAGGTTTACTACCAGAAAGTTTTGAACATTGCTTAAAGGTATTCTGTAGACCCTAGGATTTTTGTGTTTATGACATTAGTTGTTTGGGGAAATAATCCTTTTAGTGGTCTTTAAAATTTTCCCTAGGACTCCTCTGTCTAACTGTGTTTTTTACGATTTAAAAAATAAACCTGTCACAGGATGGTGCTCCTTCAATGGAGTTATATTGGAACCTGGCCAGGCTTAGACTGTGCAGAGCATGTTTTGTTATTCACGTCTTTACAACATGTCACTCTAAACATCGTCATGATTTGTTCGGTGCAGTCATGTTTTGTAGGGTCCATGTCATTTGAGAGGGTTACCCTAGGTGGGACTGGCACTTACAACAAGGAGGCTGTATGAGTGTTGGAACTGAGGAATGAAGTGGGGTAACCAATGGTGAGCTCTGAAACCCCTGAACCACTCCTCACTCGTGCCCCTTCTTGCGTATTCACAGAGACACGAAATCAGAGCTCCAGATGACTTCTCCACATCTCGAAGTGCCACACAATCAGTGAAGGGTACATTAAGGACAGAGGGAAAAGCAGGATGAAGCTGGAGTGACAGAGGGATTTGGACTGAGCAGGTGAAAGGACATCAGGAATTAAGGGATGTGAGGAAAATGTACACAGCAGGAAAAGGGGGTTAAGAGGGGTGAGAACGGAGTGAAGCTGTGGGGAAAGGGTGGTAAGCAGCATGGCAAAAATAAAACACCGGTAAAAAGAAAGTACTAGGGGGCCGATAGGAGGCAAAAGGGTGGGAGGGGGAAAACCAATGGTGGCTGAGTGAATGCCAAAATGAGGGCAGAGAAATATCTAAAAGGGGAGGCGGAAGGAAAAGGGTGGAGGAGCGAGGAGGAAAAGGGGCACAGAGGGTACAAAAGAAAGAAGAGGCAAAAGAAGGCATGGGGTAAAAGAAGCTGAAAGAATTGGGCATTTCTGGATTAGGGAAATAGAGAATGGTTATAAGAGGCAGTAAAGAGGCAAATAAGGGCAGAGAGGGGAAAAAATGGGTGCAGCGTCGACAAACAGGGGCAGGGTGGGCAAACGGGCAGGGTGGGCAAACAGGGCAGAGGAAGATAAATGGGGGCATTAAGAAGGAAGACAGGACAGAGATGAGGTAACAGAGAAAGTTTAGGAGAAATTTTACAGCAACTGTTAAGAAGAGAATGGCGAGGAAACCATGGACAAGAAAAGCAAAAAGAAAATCCTCTGCCCAAGCCCAGGTGTGTGGATGTACAAACAGCCATGCCGTGTACACACACACAAAGGCACGAGGTTCTCACAAGCACACTGGGAGTTCATCCAGGTCTCTGTTTACCCAGCATTGTCTATAACACTCGCACACACTCGGGCAGTTGTCTACCAGCTGTTTATTAGCCCAGACATTTTACATGGACACGTTCTTTAGATAGTCTATCAAACTTCGTTTGTGTGAGGAGCTTGTATTTTTCTCGCACAAACACACAAAAGGAACCCCAAACACTGAGGTTGCAGGTCACACAGACAGATCATAAATGCTGCCCTCCACCACAACCTCCATGCCTAAGAGCAGCAGGAGGAAGAACTGCCAGGGACAGTAAGTGCAGCCGTTGTTGCCCTCAAAGCTCTCTGTAGCAGTCTGATCTTTTCACCTGCACAGCAATATCAGATTCCAAGCTCTCTGAGCTCAATAAAGGCACCCGCACCCTTTCTACAGCACACACAGAGTGATGAGGCAGGCGCTGAACAAGAATTAAAGGCAAACATCCATAATAAGACATTCTACCCTGCAACACGTGTTCTTATCAAAACTAATGTAGTCCCCTAACTCAAGATACACTGGGACTTCATCCTCTGAAGAGAGACTACGTTGGAGTGCCACCTGTGGAGTGATACAAAAGTGGTTTAAGGGAACAGGAATGACTGGGGTTACACTGAATCCCTCTCCCTACATGATTCTCACACCAGTGCAAAGAAACGGATTATTGGTATCAGTGTGCCAGGCAAACCGCCGGCCATTGAACAGGATGTCATAGCAAAGGAAACAGCTTAGCAGCCAGAAAGTGCAAGAGAAACACTCCCAACGTCCAGCATTATCGTCCTCCATTCTTCGTTTGAGCCCACTTATGGACCTTCATAGTTCAACTGAAAGGGAGAAATCAAATGGGTGCCGGCTTTGGGGGGACTATCAAGTGCATGTCTCGATCGGGGCACTGTAGTCGGTCCCTGCTCTTACCCCAGGGGACTGGTAAGTGAGCAATACGATCCAAGCACTGATCGTAACAAAAGCATGCCAAATTGCAATTCCAAGGTCTTCACTGAGACGAGCACAACACGCTGTGCCCACGGCACTCGGAGAGCGCTGTAGTTTCAAAGCAAAGATTTTCATGTTTTCTGTAAAACTCTGGCAATGCCACTGTTAGCTGCAAGATCTCAGAACAGCAGCAGCTATGGGCGCCGAAACTGAACACAGAAACAGTAACACGAGCAGGAAACAACTAAAAAAAATAGTCCCTCAAGAACAGATTAAACAAGTGCAGTGTAAAAATACAGTACTTAATCCCTGCTCTGTGGGTGGAAACCAACCACCAAAAGGTGGGACAAAGAAGGACTGACCACTAGCAAGCAAGGATTTTTCATGAACACTGAAACAAACCAATAAAAAGAAGATAACAAAGTATATACTAAAGTATATACTAAGGGTCTTGAAAGCTCAACCTAAATATGGTGGGGCGCTTAGGCGCCTAACTCATTATATACTGCTGTCCGGGTGCGCACCTCTCTCCCCGATCAGTGTCCACGAGCAGGAAAGGGAAGAATTTCCTTCCTGCTCAGTGGACACCAATGCAACCAATCCTGGAGCAGCTCCAGGACTGGTGAGAGCAGGCTATTCCAGCACTCATTTTGAGGCTGGGGGCCTGTGTCAGCAATACCCCGGCTGTTTCACACTCACGGACTGCTGGGTTTACAGTGTGCATGTCAGGCTGAGTATAGCAATAGAGCCATCCAACCCGACATGCGTACTGCAGTGGCAGCTGTAATCCTGTTGCAGGATTCAGCCCGGCCGCCTGCCCTTGCACTGAGACGTTTTTACTTATTCTTGTGTGCCTGCTGCGCTCGCAGCAGGTAGGACGATGCTCCTCCGCTCAACGGAGGAGGCGCCCCTGCTTGAAACAATCGTGTAGGGGAAACTCCTCATCCAGCTAGAACAACTGTCCTGCCTATTAGAGTCCATAGAAAAATGCCCCTCTCCGACATCATTTTACGTTGCTGGTTGTTTGTGCTTCTATTTCTCCTTGTATGTGATGTATTTGTATTTTCAAGTAATCCCGTCCCAATAATTATATTCAAGAAGGAAGTACTTCGAAATGGTAAACGTTACAATAAAGAATTGATTTATCGACCAAGAATAAAGCAACTTTTAGCCACAGATTTTACATTGATAATCCTTTATTTGCTAATCAATACCAACATGCAAAAATAATTGCTAAATACAAACCTCTACAATATTATTAACCTACTGCATTTGTTGTGTAGTCTTAAGGATGTTCTTTTAATGTTTAAAACTGAAATATTAGTTTCATATTTTGTATAATATTTAAACTTTAAAATTTATGGCAGCTTCTTGAAAGACTGTTCAGATATTTAGGATCCTGTAAAACAAGGAACAGCTCTTTTCATGGGAATACATTCTCAAAGCTAGAAATAAGGCAGCAGCACTAATTATATATTGAGCCCTACACACATATCTAATACAACTTTAAAGAAAATGCACTTTTTTAGCATTAAACCATATTTTAGGAGCATACTTGTAATGTTACAAAACAATTACAATCAAAATATTTTTTTCTCAAGTACAAACTTTATAGTTCATATTTTGTCTCTAGCGAGATTTCATTGTTGCTTGTTGATCTTTGGTCGCAAGAAACATGCTACCACCAAGAAGTGGTAATCCTCTAGATAGCCTATTATGCTTCTTTGCCACGTTACAGACCCCTCAAGCAGGGCACACCACCTTTACGGCGCCAGTACCCTATAGTCACTCCGTCGCGCACCAGAACTATCCATCTACATGATGTACACTTTCTCAGCTTGGGAGAAGTTAAAAACTTCTTTGGTTCTTGGGCAAATAACCTTGTCATCATGGCGGATAGAGAGGAGAGACTGAAATAAAAGAAAACAATATCAGTGTTCATCTTAGATGGCAGAATTACAGGGCTCATGAACTTTAGTCAAAGATCTGTTCCCTGGTTCTATCGCAAAGTTTAAAAAAAAGTTAGGATAGCTAATTCTACTTCTAACGCAACAGTTGAGTAAATGGGATAATTATAGACATGAATCAGTACTATAATGCGAGTGTCCAGCCGGACAATCAATTTAATAAATCAAAAATGTCAAAGAACAATAATACAAACGTAGCAATTACGTGGGACACAATCCTGCACCCTACATGAACACATGACAAATACATTTAGAACAAAAAACATATCAGGCAAGACGGAGTAGCTTGTGTAATATTGAGCACAATTTCTAACAAGCTTAGAGAAACAGTAACTGCACTTTATTTATCATGTGCGGTTAACGTGCAAACTGTTTACATTAGTCGACGACGTTTCGATCCTTTAAAAACAATAAAAGGATCATCATCAGGACAGTTAAGGTGCAAGCCTGAATCAATGAAAATAGCCTGTGGAAAATGAGGAAAAGGGAAGGAGATTAGGGAACGTCTAATACAATTGCCACATTTAGCGTGTCCAATTAGTTGTTCAAGACCCCAGTGTGCATCAAGGGTGGTGGCTGGCTGGGGGTTAGGTAGAGCTGTCCGTACAAGATGGTCTTTAATATTGCAGCTTTTGCGGAAAGCAAAGAGTGGTCGTTCAATGCTAAGGTTGCCTGCATTCACAGTGGGCCAGTGTTTTATGATATATTTGTGGATGGGGTTAGAGATAGGAGAGAATGTGGTCACACAAACTATGCGATTATTATCAGACTTGATTTTGGGGGAGAGCAAGATATCTCTAGGGCAATACCAAACTCGTTTCTGTGTTGTGCGCACCAAACGTTTGGGATAGCCACGTGCTTTCAATTCGGTGGAAAAGACCGTCTTCGCAAAAGTAATCTTCTTTGGTGAAGCAGTTGCGTCTTATCCGCAAGAATTGGGAGTATGGTAAAGAGTCACGTAGTGCTCGTGGGTGATTACCTTCGTAACGGAGTAAGGTGTTACACACTGTAGGTTTTCTGTAGAGCCTGGTTAGTAGTTCGCCATTGGAGTGGTAAATGGTGAGATCAAGGAAAGGAATCAATGATGTGTCATGTGTGAGGGTGAAGTTAAGGCCAAGACAATTATTATTCAACCAGTGTAAGAATTGGTTGAGGGTTTTGACATTATTGTGCCAAATCATGAAAATGTTATCAATGTACCAACGCCATAATGTGACCCCGGTAATGAAGGGGTTAGTGGGAGATAGGATGGTAGTCATTTCAAGGTGGTCCATGAAACGTTTAGCTAAGTTGGGGGCGAAAACGGCTCCCATTATCTTTAACCTGTTGATAATATTCATTGTCAAAGGAGAAGAAATTCCTAGTAAGGCAAAGTTCAAGTAGTTGGAGTATGAACAAGGTAGGGACAGTGTGGGGGCGAGGCCTCGAGTCTAGTACTCCTTGGATCACGTTCAACGCCAGCACTTGCGGGATGTTTGTGTATAAGGATTCTACATCCATTGTACAAAGTATGTCACTAGTCGGGTCAAATGGGTGATGTTAGACTAAGTTAATCATGGCCATACTAGACCTTACGTAACATTCAGTACTAGGTACAAAATCTTTAATAAAGTAGTCAATGTATTGACCCAAAGGTTCAAGTACAGAGCCACAACCCGAGACTATGGGGCGTCCTGGGGGACTCGTGAGGTTTTTATGCACCTTGGGTAGTGTAAATTACTGGCATGCGTGGTGATTTCACATTCAAAAAGAGAAATTCCTTTTGAGTTAGAAAGCCGTCAGCTTTTGCTTCAGTGGTACCCTAGCGTATCTGACACTGCCTGAAGTTCTCCTTGCCCCGCTTGGCGCAACTCTCATGCTCACAATCAAGCCCTCAGGCCATCAGCCACTCGTACCTTCTGGGCAGAAGTACCACGCGCACGATATCACCTGTCGTACCCTTGCGCAGCCCACACTGCCTGTAGTTCTCAGATTCCCACTTGGCGGTGTTCACTTGCTCACAACCAAGCCCTCTGTCCATCAGCTACTTGTATCCTCTTGGCAGACGTACCACGTGCTTGTTGTATATCCTTTGCTGCAAGCATTCCGGTGATTTTGTCCTTTATCCAGGCACTTCATTATTTGTCACCGTGCATTACCTTCCTACGTCTAACATTTCGCCATTTCATGGTCGGAGTGCACTCAACCACGTGCATGTTGCGTCTGCTTCACACCTTGACTGCCCCACGGCTGGCACGATGTTTTACGGCTCTGTATTAGACGTTCCCTAATCTCCTTCCCTTTTGCTCATTTTCCACGGGCTATTTTCATTGATTCAGGCTTGCACCTTAACTGTCCTGATTATGATCCTATTATTGTTTTTAAAGGATCGAAACGTCGGTGACTAATGTAAAAAGTTTGCACGTTATTCGCACATGATAAAAAAAGTGCAGTTACTGTTTCTCTAAGCTTGTTAGAAATTGTGCTCAATATTCCACAAGCTACCCCATCTTGCCTTATATGTTTTTGTTCTAAATGTATTTGTCGTGTGTTCAAGTAGGATGCAGGATTGTGTCCCACGTAATTGCTACGTTTGTAATTTTGTTCTTTGACATTTTTGATTTATTAAATTGATTGTCCGGCTGGACACTCGCATTATAGTACTGATTCAAGTCTACAATTGTCCTATTTACTCAACTGTTGCGTTTAAGGACCACTGTTCTAATACTAAACTGTTGCCCAAGGTCCTTATCTACCTTCTGTGTTCCCTTGTTTTTGTAAAAGTATCTAATTCTACCTCTGTATTGTTATAATGTATTTTGGAGGTGTATAAATTAAATCTGTACATTTGAATTGTCCAATTTCAATCCCCATATAAATACACACTTAATAATGAATGGGCTTTACATTTTTTAGCAGTATCAATGGTTATCATTACTCTAAACATACCAGAGTCCCATTCAAAGTATTATCCAACTTCCCTTTACACAGATGTCACGCATCAGCTCTGTGTCATGAATACAATGTACAGGTAAGCCACCGGAACCATGTAGCAATACTGGATTGCCTACATTCCAATGGACTGTAGCACCAGTGGCCCAGTGATCTGAATACTGTCCTGAAATAAATGCACACTATTTCAAATTGGAAGAATACTTCTCCAGTGCTACACTACCCAACTGGAGGTCAGAGAGTTGGTCAGCAAAGTATTTGTTTTTGTAAAAAATGAAGCTTTAGCAAATTAAAGACAAATCTGATCCCCTGACAGCATACTACTCAAGATTACTTAATAAGCCAATTTCTACAAAGCGGTTCCATGACCGGTATCGCGATCCTGCTACTAAGCCGTGCTGCTAAGCGCAATGGGGTGGGGACGTTGATCCTGCCTTCAGCAGTCTTTACTGTGAGACATCATATTTCAAACCTTCTTCCACTTGTCAGTACATTCCTGGTTTTCACTCTGCATAATGATGCACTCTGGTTCATGTAGTTCTTTCAATCCTTAAGCCTTCAAGAAATAATTTTGTTTACCTGATTTCCACAGATACCCCAAGACACAGAATCTGTGTTTCGATTCTTGTTCCATTTCTTATGCCTTTTGTTTTTTTAATCTGTGCATTTCCCAGACCCAGTGCGGCCTTCCCTGATGAAGCAAACTGATGATTCTCGGCTCCTGGTTAACTGCTCAAAACTGCCTGCCTGCGCCCGCGCTCCTACTCTGAGCTGCCCATGGCTATGACTCTGCATTACACCCCACTGTTGCTGCTGTGCTGCCTGCAGATTTCTTATTCCTCAACTCTCAGTTCTTGTCCTTTTTGGATTTACCTGATTAATTGTCCTGAAATCCTGTCCCGAGAGCCTTTTACAAATTCTGGTCTGGTGCCACAGCTTCGGTTTCCGATTCTTGTCATGGTGCTATATTGCACTTCCAGAATCCTGTTCTGTTGATAAAGTAATTGCTGTTTCAATATTCCTGTCCTGATGCTATACACTATTCCTGTTTTTGAATTCCAGTGCAGATTTCTAGTTTTGGATTCTATATTCTTCTGGGTGTCTAGTTTCCTACGTATTTCCTGCTTTCCCATTTAGTTTAATAAGATGTGGCCTGTCTCCTATTCCATTAGTCCATTTGCTCTTGCTACGTTCTTGGTTTTCAACAAAACCTGCATCTGAGGCTAAAAGACTCGCATTAGTACTCTTATGCGACAAGGGTATCTGGGGATTCTCCCCAGATCCTATATAACAACTGTGAATAACATAGCCTTGATCTATTTTAGTTGTACATATCCTTTTCACAGAAACCACATGCTATGGCAGGTAGTTTGTTGTGATGGTGCTTTGTAGCTACTTCTTCTGATTTTCGGCTTCGCCTTGGTTCTTATAAGATCTTATTATTTGGTCCCTGTAGTACATTACTTATCTCGATGTTTTTCTCCTGCACATATTAATCAGTTACTGCAAGCTTACTCCAGTTATTAGCTCCAATTCAGACTTTACAGGAACTCGCTGTTATATGCTCCTCTCCTCTACCATATTAATTTGTCTCTATAGAAAAGAAGCTTTCTATGTTAGCTGTTCCTGGCACGGTCTCAGCAGCAGTCTTCACAAACGAGTGATTACATGGTTGGAAAAGGCCATTAGGCCAAAGACAACCCCAAACCTACAACATGAAAACAAATGACTATCTTTTGGTAGTCAAAATCCTTTCTTGAGGAATGAATGAATGTTAGTTCCGAAGCTTGCGCTTGGATTCTCTTAAATAGCAGTTCGATAGTATGGCGAAGAGCCAAATTGTGCGAGGATCAACAGAGAAGTGGTGCTTTCCAAAAGCCAAGCCGATAACTGATCAGCCACACATGCACTGGAGAAGCCATCAACTATTTTGGTTCAAGGACCCCAAGAGCACAAACACCAGTTTGCTCACGTAAAACAAGGCACATGCCAAAGAAAGTTTGCACATGCTGGTATTTTCTCAACTGTCACACCAGCTAGACGGTGGCATTATCGAAAAGCTAAAGTGTTTTTAATGCCACAAATGTAGGCTGAGATAGAAGGCATTGCTGTAGTCTAGTCAGGAGAATATACTCAGCTCTGCCATAATCATGTAGAGAGGATAAGATGATCAGCAAAGACCGAACAGACAGAATCATGTAGCAGACACCATTTTAATTAGGCGATCAAGAGAAAGAGTTTTGGAGAATGGATATGGCAGGCCAACTCCAGAATGATTGTTAAAGTCATGCATCCTATAGGGAAAAACTGCCAGGACAATGACGAGGAATTCAGTCTTGTTAGACTTTAGTTCCAAGTTTATTTCCTACATCCAACACAGAGTAGCCTCAAAACATTCACTGAGACGAGTAACAGAATGTTGATTAAACACAAAGATCATCTGAGTGTCATCTGCATAAAACAGAGACCTGAACCCCTTCAGGAGAGTAATCAATGACAACTGCTGTGATTACGAATATCTGGTAAGCTCTCTGGAATGTCTATATCAATTTGCTAATTAATCAGAATTGCCATGAAGAGCTAAGTCTTCTTTGTCCAGTTATCCATTTACGGGTATACAGATTGGCATCAGCAAAATTCCTTTGAAAAGCATTCTAGCCAAAACATAATTTTTAGATCTTATCAAAACACTATACACCAGAAGGAGGAGCTTAGCGTGCATCCAAGATGGTTGCGTGAGCACAGGGCTCCCCGGACCCTCGCCACTCCTCGCAATTTATCCTGATGATATCCTGATTTCTCGGACGGACCCTCGAAGGTGAACCTCGACTGAGTCCATAACTCTTTCCAGAATTTGAATTGGACTTGCGCGACCAGAATTGCAGCACTTTGAACTTTTGAGGCCCACCTGGAGGCCGTGCCGGGGACTTGGTGATTTGTGGGGCCGGGACGTAGTTGAACAACACCTGCAGTGGGACCTCAGCTGTGGCCGTACCCCCACTTTCGGTTTCGTTTCTGGATCCTGACATGGTCTGATTGGGAGACCGTTTCGCTCGGCCGAGGACCAATCCAGCCTCCATTCAGTGTCATCGCTGCCTCCTTATTATAGCCTCTTGGGTCAATGCGTACTTTCTTCGGATCGTACGAGCCAGCTTCTTGACCTGTTGGTGCCCGACCTACCGGCGGCCATTTTCACCAGGTCTTGCGGGCCCCTCCGGGGTGCATCTTCCAACATGACGGGCAGGGGTGAACCGGAGAAGCGGAAGACCAAGACGCCTCTTCGTGGGGGACCGTTCCAGACAAATGTTATAGACCGTTACACTCAAGCTAAAGGATCCCCCGGGCTCTCCAGCAGTACCCTGGAGGACGCCAGAGACGACCCTTCTGCCCCTGTTGACTTGTCCCTGCAGGACATTATGGGCGCCATCACTGGCATGAAGGAGACCATCGGCCAGCAGTATGAGGATCTGGCTCGTAAAATTGACAGTCGCCATTGATGTCACTCTAATCAGGGCCGACCTGTCTAAGACTAACGAGAAGGTGAAGTCATTGGATTTGAAGACTTCCAGCCTCACGGCCGATGTATCGGAACTTCAAACAGACCTTGGCAATCTGAAATCAGCCAACGACTTGATGTCCCATCGGCTGGAGGATTTTGAGAACAGGGCAAGACGCAACAACATTCGTGTCATAGGTGTTCCATAGAATCCCGAGACTCGTTCGGTTGACCTCCTGGTCGAAGATCTAATCCTCACCCATCTTGCCCCTTCTGGACTGAGCAAGTTTTTCGCGGTGGAGCGTGCACATCGTGTCCCGGGCGGTAAGCCCAAGCCTGGTGCTCCTCCGAGGCCTATCATCGCAAAAAACATTTCTTTCAGAGACCGTGATGCCAATATGCAAGCTTCGAGAGTGCAATGCCCGGTGAAATTTGAAAACTCCTGTCAATTTTTTCCCGGACTTCACTCAACTTGTCCAGAGACAGAGGATGGGCTTTCAGGGGGTTAAGCGACGTCTCCGGGACCTGGGATTGAAGTATGCTATGCTTTTCCCTACCAGGCTTCGAGTGGAATACGAGGAACGGACCTTCTTTTTCGAGCGGCCGGACAGTGTGAGTGACTGGTCGGATTCCCTACCTGGTCGGGGCGATCGCACGGGGTACCCTGGCAGTGCAGAGGGTGGTGAGCCTACACAGAAGTGACCCTTTGGTCCCTAACCTTGACTATCGGATATTGCTCAGCTGGATTCTACTTCTTTTGTATATTTTGCCTTATAGTAGTTCGCGTCCGGGTGGCAGGTGGAGACGGGCCTCTCTCCTCCTCCGGGGTCTTTTTGTAGAATGGGATTGTTAGGGCGACAGGCACACTGCATTTTGGGATGGCTTTTTAGTCTGCAGGGGTGCAGGGAGGGGGGAGTTGTAACGGGTTTTGGTTGGGGGGTGGGAGGGGGTGTTTGTGTTCGTGTTTTCTTTTCTCAAGGTGGCATATTGGTTCTTTCTCTGTTTCAGGTGTCCTGCTCTCTGTGGGGGGACTCATGCAACTCTTGTGGGGATGGGGGGTAGTGGGTTGAGGTTGATATCTTGGAACGTCAATGGATTGGGGGATCGTATTAAACGGGGTGTTGTACTGCAATATTTGCGTCGTTTGACTCCGGATGTGGTACTCCTGCAGGAGACGCATTTGGTTGGCAACGTGTGTCATGCTATGAATAGGTGGGGTACCGATTGGGGGCACACTCTGGGTTCACCACTGGTTCCAGAGGGGTTGGTATTCTGGTCCAGTCTTCCCTCCCACTAGAGATTGATAATGTCATCCTTGACGACAGAGGGCGTTATGCCGCCCTAACCGGTAGGTGGGAGGGTAAGACTCTCTCCTTAGTCACGATATATGTTACCCCAGGCCTCCAGACCTCCACTTTCTCTGATGTTGGTCGGATGTTGCTGGAACTCCCTGATAGTCTTCTCCTCGTGGGTGGGGACTTCAACTCCGTTCTATCCGGCGATCTGGATCGCCACCCCCCCAGGGCCCTTCCCGTTTCCCAATCATGGCTTGGTGGGTTTTTGGACACCTTTGGTTTGGTGGATTGCTGGAGGTTAATGCATCCGACGCAATGTCAATACACCTTCTACTCCGGGGCTCATGGGAGTCTCTCCAGGCTTGATTACTTCCTCATGCCCGCGGCCCAGTCCCCCCACGTTGGGGAGGTGAGACACCTGGCCCGGGGCATTTCAGATCACTCCCCTGTGTGGCTTCTTTTCGACACTGGGACTCAAGCCGCGGGACGGATCGCCCCAATCAACCCCTGGCATCTGCGCAACCCCAAGACTCGCAACAGCCTCATTAAGTCGCTCGACCACTACTTCCTGGAGAACGAGGGGTCTGTTTTGTCCTCAGTGTCCCTTTGGGAAGCCTTCAAAACTGTTATTCGTGGACAGGCCCTATCATTAATAGTCGAGACCAAGAAAGCTAGAAATGGGGAGGTCGTGAAGTTGGAGGCCGAAATACTGGAGTTGGAGGCTGATCTAGACTTAGGTGTTACCCAGGATAGGCTCCACGCCCTTAGCTTGAAACAGTTTGAATATAAATCCCTTGTTACGGATGCTGCCAAGACAATGTACAGGGAACAGCAAGGTAGACTGTATGATGTCGGGGATAAGGCGGGTAAATTGATTGCATGGCTTGATAAGAAGGAGAGAGCAAACCGTGTGGTCCCCGTGCTTCAGAATTCTGATGGTGTGCATGTGACTGACCCTGGCGAGATTGTGGAGTGTTTCGCTGACTATTTTCGTGTGGTCTACTCACCGGTGTCTGATAGAGATGAGGATGACTCTCGTTTCTTGTTGAGGGACATTGCGCTGCCCTGCCTGTCCGAAGAGGATTGAGGGCGCATGGAGGCATCGTTGTCGGCCGACGAAATTGCTGCCGCGCTTCGTTCCCTTCGTTCTGACAAAGCTATGGGCCCCAATGGATTGCCTATTGAATTGTACAAGTTGCGCCCGGATAAAGTCGCACCGTTTCTCCGCGATATGTTTCTGGAGTCGCGTGAGCTTGGTTCTCTCCCTTGTGATCAGCGTCTGGCCACTATAGTTGTGATTCCTAAGGAGGGCAAGCCTTGTGATCGTTGTGCCTCTTACAGGCCTATTTCCCTATTGAATGCTGAACTGAAGATTCTTGCCAAGGTCCTTGCTAATCGCTTACTCGCTGTCATCTGTGACCTGATCCATCCGGATCAGTTGGGTTTCATTCGGCACCGGAACACTGCTCTTAACTTGCGGCGCCTACATGGCGTTCTCGCCAGGGCGGAGTTTCTCTCCGAGCCGGCCATCTTGGCTTCCTTGGACGTCACGATGACCTTTGATACGATAGAATGGCCATATCTTTGGGCCACTCTGGTGAAGTTCGGTTTCGGTGCGAGATTTATTAGTTGGGTGAGACTTCTATATACGGATCCGCTGGCTCAGGTTGTTGTCAATGGTAGGGTGTCCCAGCCCTTCGCTCTCGGGAGGGGTACTAGGCAGGGGTGTCCGTTGTCCCCCTTGCTCTTTGCTCTTGCTTTAGAACCGCTTGCAGCCTGGCTCCGATGGGAACCATCGATAAAGGGCATTCAGTGGGCCCCTGACTTTGAGGATCGGGTTTCATTGTACGCCGACGATATTCTTTTGTACCTCACCTCCCCGCGTGAATCCCTTACCGTCCTATTCGATGTCCTCACTTCTTTCGGTAAAAACTCCGGTTTGATCATTAATTGGTCTAAATCGTGTGTGTATGTTATCTCTGGTGGCCTTCCCCCCTTACCGAATAGGTTTCCAATTCACATTTCGAAATCCTGTTTTAAGTACTTGGGGGTCTACGTATCGTTGGACCCGGCGGTCCGCCACGAGCATAATCTCCTTCCTCCTCTCCGGCGATTGAAGTTGGACGTGGCTCGGTGGCGTAGATTGCCGTTGTCGCCACTCGGTCGAGCGGCCCTTTTTAAAATGATGTCCCTGCCCCGATTTTTCTACGCACTCCAGAACTTCTTTGATATTATTCCAGCGGCCTACTTCCGGGAGGTGGAGGGTTTACAGAGGAGACTTGTTTGGGACGGTCGCGCACGCATCGCTCTTGCAAAACTGACTTTCCCCTGGTATGACGGGGGCATCGCGCTCCCGGACATCAGGAGGTATTATTGGGCCTCCCAGTTATCTGCCATCAACCATGCTACGTATGCTCCCGGTCCAAATCCGGCTTTCGAGATGGACAAATATCAGTTGCCTGGTGGCAACTTCAACAGAGCGCTCTACTCTCGGGCGGCGGGGAGGAACCTAACGGGACCTACTAAGATTGCAGTACGTGCGTGGAAGGATGCCAATGTGGCTGTGGGATGGAATGATCGCCTGACACGAGCGACCCCCTTGTTTGCATTGGACAGATTGGGATGCCTCTGGACAACGAAAGGTTTTGAGAACTGGGATACGATTGGCATTAGCAGAGTGGGTGATCTTTGGGTGAAAGGTGCGGTCAAATCCTTTGCGGTGCTTCAGAGTGAGTATGAGTTGAGTGAGAGGGAGTTCTTCAGATATGCACAGGTTCGCCATGCTTTGCTGTCGGTCTTCGAGGCCGGTTCCACAGTCCTTACATCTTCACCACTCGAGGACCGTATACTTGATGGTCATCTGCCCGATAGTACGATTTCCTTGATTTATAAGAAATTAATCAACAATCGGGCGGACCTCCTGGTGCGTCTTAGGGAGGCCTGGACCGGAGACGGGTTGGAGTTGGATGACGAAGACTGGCAGTCCGCACCGTCCTCCCCGAAAGAGGTGGCCATCCCTGCCCATCTCCGTCTCGTCCAGCTCAAAATTCTTCACCGTGTTTATGTGACGGGTCCTCGTTTGGTTGTGATGGGTTTTTCTGCGGATGGGTTGTGTAAGCGTGGCTGCGGAATGAGCGCCACCTTCCTTCATATACTTTGGGAGTGCCGCGAGGTTGCAGCATATTGGCACCGTGTGCATGCTGTAATGGAGTGTGTCACTGGGGTCGCTCTGTTGCCTGAGGCTCGTCGATGTTTGTTGAATGTATGGGAGCCGAATGACTACAACGTCGCCCAGGCCCGGTGGGCGGCACTTGGGAACATGATCGCAAAGAGGGATATTGCGCAGCTTTGGGGTTCCCGACGGCCTCCCACGGTGTCAGTGTGGAAGGAGAACATGGACTGGTGCATGTTCAGAGAGAAGACAGTGTATCTGGTTCAGGGTAAGCCTGGGGCGTGAGGTAGAATTTGGGGTCAGTGGAACACCTACCGAGGTAACATCTGTACGCCCCCTTTTGTAGATACTCCGGACATTTCTCTGTCCCCCTGATCCTGAGGTTACTGGAATACTGTACCCTTTTGTCTGATTGTTCTGACTTCACCGCTGCCTCCCCCCCCCCCTGGTCATCGCTGTTGTCCTCCTGATTCTTTACCTGGTATGGTGGGACCCCCCCATAGGCGCTCGACACCGCCTAGACTGTTTCTCGCCTTGAGTTTTGTTTTTTTGTTTCCTTGTTCGTTCTTTTCCCTTAAATTTTAAAATATTTGTATCCTGCCTAGCTTCTGAGTTGCAGATAATGTCTCCTGTAATCCTGCTGAGCCTCTGGGGATCAGTCGCTGCTTCGTGACGTCAAGTAATTGACATGCATATATTAGCGGCCGGCCCTGGTGGTTGTAGGCCCATATTTGTAATGATGCTAATTTGCATAATAAAGTTTTTCCCAAAAAAAAAACCACACTATACACCCTTATATCAGAAAATTATGTGTGTATGTGTCACCATCATAAACGCATCAGCAAAGTGGAGAAGATGCAATCACTCATCTTCCATGGAGTGAGAACTGAGGAGGTTGTACTGTACTTATTGAGAGAAAGTGATATGATTGTATGTGCTGCTTAGCATTATGTATGTATGCGTGAGAGACAAAAGAAGAATCTTTAAAAGGTGTTTTGGGAGAAATGTATGTCAAACATCATTAACCTCAATCACGTGAAAGGGATCAGTATGGATTTTACTTTTCCATTTTCTACTACTGCTGTTCATGGCTTGTAACTTTGAAAGCAGGTCCAAGGAAGTCTCACAAACAGAATTGGGAGAAAGCATACATGGGATTGAAGTAAGCGAGGACAGGATGTGATAGTTAAGCTGGCCTTCATGTAAAGCTCTCTAAAATAAGCTTACACTGCGGCAGTGGCACTGTTCCCATAATCCTGGAATAAGATGAGAACTGAGTAAAAGACTGCAATGAGTGTTTTTAAGCAAACTACATACGAACAATAAACAGTGGTATTCTTATTTCACTTCATCTGCTAGTAGCAAAGCACAACAATGTGAAGGTCTTTGTGCTGCAAGGTATGAGATCATACAATGGCAGCACAATGAGGCACAACAGTTTAAGAGTATTTAAATGTATCCATAACACAACTGAAACATATAAACTATTCAAATAAAATACAATAATGAAGCCACATTAAGAAGTCCGTTTTAACAAAAACAATTGCCAACTATTAGTTTGGCTGCAGTTCATGTACTTGAAGTATTTTTATTATATTTACACTTACATTGTAACCATACACATATCCATTGGGTAACATCATGGGTGGATTGTTTTCATTCATTACATCTCCGGAAATCTTGCAGACTAGCCGCGAGTTGGCACAGTGTGCCATTGGTAAGGGTTGAGCCAGCTTGTTCAAGGACTTGCTGCACACAGGGCAGTCGGGGTTTTTGGAAGTCCCATCCTCTTTATAGCATTGTCTAACAGGCAGTCAAGAAGTAAACTCAGCTCAATTAAGAAATGCAAATGAACATAATAATAGACAAAATGTGAAGAGTAGTCATTTTCCCTTTTAAAGCTTGCACCAAAAGAATAAATCCCATAACGCAGATCATATATAGACCTTCAGTGTCTTCTATGATGTGTTGATTCACCTCCCATGGTGTAACTCAACCTTTATTTTCATTTACTCTGCCCATAAACCTTGACTCGGTAGATGGCACCTGCCTTTGTCTATCCATCCATGCTGCTTTGCTTAACATGAACACATTTTCACTCCTCTATGTTACTGTCTTCTTTTTTTACCTAATCTCAATGATGGCTTGATGTATTCTTAAAATGCTAATATTCCCTACGGAATGTGTATTCTGATTGTGTGTACTCAGAGGTCACCTTTGTGATGCGTAGCAAACGACAAAAATATGAAGGCGCTGCCGGGAACTCCAGCACGTTGCCCATATGGCGGTGGTGCCGGTCCCCGGGACACGTTTCCTGTGGAGGGCGGGGTCTGCCAGGCGGTGACGCGGCCGGTGCCCGCCCCCTGCGAGCAGTGATTGGCTCAACAGCCAAGTGCCCTGGAACTGCAAGAAGAACTTCTGGGGTGCGAGGGGAGGAACAGGTCCCGCATGCTGTTCAAACTGGTTACAGGGGAAAAAGGTTCTTAACAATGAGCGCGGAGCGGCAGGAAGGTCTTTTCCTTGCCGCTCCTGTCCTAGGAAGACCTGCAAACCTCCGTCCACGTGGCGGATGTTCCCCGTAACACAGATTTTGTTTTTCTTATTTATATATAAGTTCTTTGTCAGCCATTGGATTGTTTTGAACACGAGGAGCAGCAAACAGCTTTGGGCAGCCTTTTCCTCTTCCACACTCCTCCCTGGTGGACAGGCACTACACCTACAGCCGTGAGCCACGAGGGTTAGAGTGTATACTCACCTGCTACACCATTCATTTTAAAGAAGGGTCCAAGGGAAATAATTTTTAAAGACCAAGCAGAACAAAGTCCCCAACCTACATAGCACAATAATAGAAAAATCACTGGTCTAAAGAAAAGATTAGGAAGAAGGATTAAACTACAACAAACAGTCAAACTGAATTCTATAGAAGAGTCTTCCTGTGAGGCTAGAATCCCATCACCCTCTTTCGTGGCAAAGCTTCATCATTTGGGATCCCACTGGGTAATAACCCCAGTGTATCTGTATGCTACAACCTTCCAAGATATCGAAGGGAGCAAACAGTTAAACCACAAATAGTTGATAACAATAGACCCAAGACGAGTTGTCTCAAATTTATGTCATGGGTGACGGTTGCAGTGCAAAAGAAGTGTTGGTGCAAAAATAGTGGTGTATTAAAATTGACTACTAAGATACTGAAGGTATTTATTAAGTAATATCTTATTGTCAAAAGATAAAAACAGTGCGTGAACAGTTTGTAACAAATAACTGTTTAAAGGCCATATATAATGGCAGGTCTACATGTTTCAGCTTGAGGGTGTTTTTGTCCATAGCTTTCGTCAGGACCTCTGAGAGATGAAACGCTACTGCAAAACAGTGTTAGTGTGCAAAACTAACAAAAGCTAACAAAAAACGGTTGGAAAAATACAACCTGTCTTGCTCCTGTGCGTGTCAAATGAAAAACTGTCACAGGAGTATTAGTTGCAATCCTGCAGGAAAGAGAAAAGATATATATAAAACTTCCTAAAACCGTTCTCAATATTTTTGTTGTAATAAAAACAAACATCCTAATCCAGCATATCTTGTTTATACATCATTTTCTTGTATCCACTGGTATACTACCAACTAATTGATTAAGAATTAACGCACTTACCCGGCTTTTGGCGGGTGTGCTCTTTACCTCACCTGACATCCGCTCAGGGTAGGAGGCACTGCTCTAAAAGTTAGGGTATAAACATAACGATTGTATCAGGGTTTGTAAATGCTCTGAATTTATCGTTGTACCCAAACAGTTACTTATTCACCCCCCAACATGGTCACCAAGGCATGTCTCACAGCAAACTCCTGGAGTCTAAGTGCTTTGCTTTATTGTCAGTCTTTGAGATTTCCTAGATTAAACATACTATCGAGGAGTTTGCTGTGAGACATGCCTTGGTGACCATGTTGGGGGGTGAATAAGTAACTGTTTGGGGGTAACGATAAATTCAGAGAACTTACAGACTCTGATACAATCGCTATGTTTATACCCTAACTTTTAGAGCGGTGCCTCCTACCCTGAGCGGATGCCAGGTGAGGTGAGGAGCACACCCGCAAAAGTGCGTTAATCAATTAGTTGGTAGTATACCAGTGGATACAAGAAAATGATGCATAAACAAGATATGCTGGATTAGGAGGTTTGTTTTTATTACAACAAAAATATTGTGAACGGTCTTAGGAAGTTTTATATATATCTTTTGTCTTTCCTGCAGGATTGCAACTAATACTCCTGTGACAGTTTTTCTTTTGACACACACAGGAGCAAGACAGGTTGTATTTTCCCAACCGTTTTTTGTTCGCTTTTGTTAGTTTTGCACACTAACACTGTTTTGCAGTAGCGTTTCATCTCTCAGAGGTCCTGACGAAAGCTAGGGACAAAAACACCCTCAAGCTGAAACATGTAGCCCTGCCACTATATATGGCCTTTAAACAGTTATTTGTTACAAACTGTTCACGCACTGTTTTTATCTTTTGACACTAAGATAGTACTTAATAAATACCTTCAGTATCTTACTAGTCAATTTTAATACACCACTATTTTTGCACCAACACTTCTTTTGCATTGCAACCCTCACCCATGACATAAATTTGAGACAACTCGTCTTGGGTCTATTGTTATCAACCATTTGTGGTTTAACTGTTTGCTCCCTTCGATATCTTGGAAGGTTGTAGCATACAGATACACTGGGGTTATTACCCAGTGGGATCCCAAATGATGAAGCTTTGCCACGAAAGAGGGTGATGGGATTCTAGCCTCATAGGAAGACTCTTCTATAGAATTCAGTTTGACTGTTTGTTGTATACTCACCTGCCCCACTTGATTTGACTTGTGGGAGTGGATCCGGCTGTAGGGGTGCTTGGGGTCAACCAGGTGGGTTTTTAGACGTTCTTGTCCTGGAAGGGAGGTAAGGGGGTTTGGCCCAAGGTAGTTAGACTCCAGTGTGCAGTTAAGGCTGGGGGTTTGGTAGGGGCAAGCCACGGTAGGGAGTGGTGTTGTTGGCTGGTAGGTGATAGTTGATGGGATTTTGCTGGTAGTTGGGAAGTATTAAGCCTGCATTTTGTAGTGATTGTGACTCCTACATCGGCACAATGTCGGACTGTTGGGGCAGCTAGGGGTACTTGTGTGAGCTAGCAACTTCTTATCTGACTAGGCTCTCTTTTTTGTCTAAAATTCGGGGTACAGCACCCAAGGCAAAGAGGGGTTAGGGTCCTGCGAGGATGGAGGAGTGGATGCAGGCAATGATGCGCACAATGAATGATATGGGGCAGTCCTTAGCAGATCTGCGTAGGAAGGTAGATGGGCAGGAGGAGGCTGAGGACAGGCCTAGACGTTCGGGGGTGGCCCCCAGGGCAGCATTCCCCCGGTACCCGGGAGGTCCAAACCCTAGCGCGGGGGGGGGGCTTCGCTGCTCGGGCTACCAAGCCCAGGGATTCCAGGGCCCTCAGCCCAGATAGGGGGATCCCGGCCAGAGGAGGCCAATGGGCCAGCTCCGGGAAATGGGCCAGAGCCAGTGGTGTTAATCTCTCCAGGGGTCCAGGGGGGGCCCCCCAGCCAGCCAGGCGCATCAGGGAGTCCCAGTTTGGAGGGGGCACCGACCCAACCAGCGCCAGTGGTGTCCCAGGCGGTTGGGGTGCCTGGACAACCAGATTTAGTGGCCAGTGTAGCAGCAGTGCTCCCTTGGTTAGCCAAAGCGGGGACGGTGATTCCTCCTGCAGGAAGTGGTGTTTTGCTAGCTGAGGGGGATGCAAAAGGATGCAATAGGGAGAGCTAAACAATTGGTAGCACAAGTGGAGGGTGCTAAGCAAGGTGTGCCACAATCAGTGGAAATGGGCCCACCAGCGTCAGTTGTTGGGGTACAAGCGGGGCTGGCCAGGACAGTGCAGTGAGCGATAAGAGCTGCCCAGAGCCTCCCAAAGCTGGCACATCTACTGGGACTGAGCATGCCAAGACGCAGGCCACCACGAATGCAGGTACGGAGAAACTGTTGCCAAGTTTAGGTTTGGGGGAGCTGCGCTCATCCCGAGAGCGTCTAGGGAGACACCTTTCACAGGAGGTGAAGGAGCAAATCTGGAAGCAGGAGTATGTGAACATGTTTATTCTAATAGTTGATAAGGATGAGAAAGAGGAGGCTAAAAAGATGAGGGAATGGGCTCATCCAAGGGATTGGGGCAATTGGGACACCAGGAAGAAGATTGATGAAATGCTGGTTAATTGGATCAAGGCATTTTCCAACTTTCAAGCGATAATGGTAGAAAAGTTCCCCGAGCTGTGTGCGCAATTACCGTGCTAACATAATAGGATCACATGTGCACATGATGAGCACACAGGGGTGGGTGGGAAAGAGTATGACAAGGCTTTCTGGAGGGCAAAGGCCTCTAACCTGGGATCAGATGGATGTCATCTTGTGATTGCGGCACATGAAAACCACGAGCCAGGCCCAGGACACACCAAGAGGGCAGCCCTTTCGGTCTGGTGCCCTCCATAGCGGGGGTAGGGAGTGGCAAGAAAGGGGCTTGTTGGGAATGCAACAAACAGACCTGCACTAGGCCCGCTGGTTCCTGCAAGTTCAAGCACGCCTGTTCTCTTTGTCGCTTATCTTCCCACCCAGAATCCAAATGTTTCAGGAAATCAAGAGATAAGGGAGAGAAAAAACAGGAATAAAGATTTGTTGCTTAGCAAAGCAAACTCACCCATATAAATAATGGCTTTGATACCCTGGCTAAATAAATACTGTTGCCCAAACACAGCCCAGACTTTGTTACAGAGTTTCAGGGATGGTTTTAGGATTCCTGCACCCGGCTACTCTGGGGTCCCTTACTGCCGTAATCAGCAATCAGTGAGGGACAACAAGTCTGTGGCAATAGCTAAAGTTTTGAAGAAATTGCATTTGGGGAGGCTGGCAGGTCCTTTTGATGATTTTGGCTGCTCACCGCTGGGGGTGGTGCCTAAAAAAGACCTGGGGTAATTTCGCTTGATTCACAACTTATCCGCGCCCAGGGGTCAGTCATTGAACGATGCTATCGATGGGGCCCTGTGCACTGTAAGATACACGTCATTGGATCAGGCAATTGCCATGTTGCAGTCGCTTGGCCCAGGCACGTTGCTGGCAAAATCTGACATAGAATTTGCCTTCTGTTACTACCAGTTCACTCACAAGACTTCCATCTTCTAGGATTTTAGCTTGTGGGGAAGTTCTACATGGATAAGTGCATGCCAATGGGGTGTTCAGTCTCTTGCTCATATTTTGAGAAATGTAGCTCTTTCCTAGAGTGGGTTTTCAGGAAGGTTACTGGGCACCACTGGGTATAGCATTATTTGGATAACTTCCTGTTAGGGGCATCAGGATCACGGGAGTGTGGCAAGGCCTTAAGAGCATTCTGCAAGCTCATGCGCGAGTTAGGGGTCCCTTTGGCGCCAGGAAAGACAGTGGAGCCAGCTACACAAATTGAGTTTCTGGGCATAGAACTGGATTCAGTGGAGGCATGTATCACGTCTGCCACTGAGTACGGTGAAACATTTTACGCTAGCCTTGGAGGATTGCCTGAGTAAAGAGAAGGTCACTTTACATCAACTGCAGAAGGCAGTGGGGATGCTTAACTTTGCGTTACGAATCATTCCAATGGCCCGCCCCTTTTCACGATCTATTGCACAGGAAATGTCTGGTTTGAAAGAAAGGCATCACCACACGCGGTTGTCCAGCGAGGTTAAGCAGGACATGAGGATATAGATGGCATTGCTGCATGATTTCAATGGCACTGTAGTGTGGCCTGACCCAGCTAGGTCCAGCCCAGACCGTAGCCTCATGACAGATGCTGCTGGGAGTGAGGGTTTTTGTGCCATTTTGGGTCCACAGTGGGCAGCACAATGCTGCCCATCTTGGTGGGTGGACGCCGGCATAACAGGTAACATTGGATTCCTGGAATTGTTTCACATCATGGTGGCACTGACCATTTGGCCTCACCAGTTTCGTAATCAATCAGTGGTTTTGTGGTCTGATAACATGGCAGTGGTAGAATGCATTAATCAGCAATCCGCTAATTGTAAAATGATGCTTCACTTGTTGAAAGAGATAGTGCTCCAGTGCATGAGATTAAATGTGATGTTTAAGGCTAGGCACGTCCCGGGAATACTCAATCACGCCGCTGATGCATTGTCGTGTTTCAAGATGCAGGTTTTCAGGTCCAACCACCCAGGAGCATCGGACAGTGCTTTTACAGAGAATCTGTGGCAACTTGGTGCCCCAACCTATCGGACCTTGTGGCAGCTAGCCTAGCACCCAGGACTAGGCGGGCCTACGAGGGGGCTTTTAATACTTACTGCAATTTTCTAGGAGATGAATGGGGGGGGGGAACTGCATGAGCCAAAATCTGTCATAACATTCGTGAAGGAATTTAGGGTTGGGGGGCGTCCAGTGGCCTGCGCCCAGTGCCATATGGCAGCTATAGCCTTTGTTTGCTAAGATGCAGGGCCATGGGGATCCCACGGGCTCTTTCATAGTACAGAGGGCACTGAATGGGTGGCAAAGCCTACAAGGTCCCCAGCCGGACACCCGTTTAGCATAAAGGTGTTCTCATCCCTAATTGAGGCAGTATGTATGTCGGATCCACGGGATAGGTCCAGCTCTTCGGGTCTGCCTTCTTCCTCGCCTTCTATGGTGCCTTCAGGGTGGTGGAATTGGTGTTATGTAACAAACAGGATTGGCAGGGTTATTTGCAATTTGCACATGTCCACCTGCAGGGAGGGACAGTATCCTTATCAATTCCCAGGTCCAATACTGATCAGAACGGGGGGGGGGGGATCATGTTATTTTGCACAAAGCTCAAAGGAGCACATGCTGCCCGGTAGGCAACCTGGAGGCTTATCGGGCTTCTATACGACAAGCCGCAGGAGGGCCACTTTTCATCCACTATGATGGGACCCCTCTCACGAAATTTCAGTTTGGCAGGATATTGTCATATGGTCTGGATACATCAAAATTTGGTACCCACTCTTTCAGGATTGGAGCAGCCGCTGAGGCCACGGTTCGGGGACTACAGGGGCATGAAGTTCAAAGAATAGGGAGCTGGTCTTCTGACTGTTACAAGCAATATGTGTGTTTGCACCTGCTTTAAAATATATTTAGCTAATAGCGGTCTTGTTTCAATTTCTTGTAGTTTCCACATCCTGTGCCGCAGGAGGGGAGCTAGCCGGTCATCGGAGCCACGCCCATTCCAGGTCCCCGCCTGGGGGCCAGACCACAAAGAAATCTGGATTGTAGGTCATTCTTATGTGAGCAGGCTGAAACAATATTTTTTCACAGGAGACTTCGCGGACAGGGCCCGCCAGGCGGGTTTTAAGGTGTTTCTACATAGACAAGGGGGATTGCGACTATGCCAGTTTTGTAATGTTTTTGGTACTTGGATAGCTAGGACTCCAGAGTCACTCGCAGTGATAATAGTGCACTTCGGAGGTAATGACCTTGTACACCTGGGTAGGAAAGTCGTAGCGGAGGCCCTGATCACGGAAATGGGATGGTTGGCCAAGCAGTGTCCACAGGCAGTGCTGGTGTGGTCCCACATGATCCAGAGATTTCAGTGGCAGGGGAGGGGCGAGTCAGCATGGGCTCTGAATCATTCTGTGAAGAGAATTAACAATAGGATTGATAGGCTTTTTCGGTCTCCCAAGTTGCAGACGATAGCACATGGGTGCATCCGGGGTGAGCATTTTTTTCTCCAAGACAGGGTTCACCTCTTTAAATTGGGCAATGATTATTTCAATGAGAACGTGCTTGCCTGGATGGCAGGGCCTAAGAACAAGGCATGACCTTTTGTCAGCAGGGGGGGCGGGGCAGATAGACGGTCAACTATACTGGCCTGTGGCGGTAAGGTCATGATTGGTCAGTCAAATTTACCATCTCTTAGTAGGCATCCCATTATTTGACGGGGATGCCGGGAGAGGGACAGTGGTCTCTAATCACACTCCAGGGGGCGTTTACAGCCGGTAGGCTGAAGGGTGAGGGGTAGGAAGTTCCGCTTCCAGCATGCCCTTGGGTCAATCCCCGCACCAAGTTGGCATAACATCAGACCCTGGGAGGTAGTATTGGAGGGCGTAGGGGGTGAAGGAATCTGATGGGCAACCGGGCCTCCTGCGCAAGGTCACTCCGGTAAGAAGAGGGATCTAGCAAGTAGTTGGGACCAGTCATGACCTTGCACGTATTCTCATCCGGGATCCGCAGAAAACAAATTTTACATATTTCAGTTTAGGTTAGGTATGGCTGTGTACTAAACATCTGTTAAGGTTAGCCATAAAATATGTAAATACACTGTATATGAAATGTATAGTCATTGAATATGTGTGGGTTTTCTGCGTATTTGAAATGTGTTATTAAAATGTGTTATTAAAATGTATTATGATTTCTAATTTTAATAAAATACGGCAGGGGTTTTACGACCCCTAATCCAAGTTCGGTGGTGAAGGATTATTATTGTCTGTGCCTCGAAGGAAAGTGGAAGGGGGACAGGAAGCACCTCTGGGCCTCTGGATAGAAGGTTGGGGTTAACCTGCTGGTAGGGGACTCGACAATACCTGGCCATATGATAAAGACTGGTGTCAGTGTTCACCCGTTACAAAACTTTAACTAGAATATTTATTCAATTTAAATGCATTCTTTTCTATTCAATTAAATCCTCCAGGGGAGGATTCATGTATAGATCTTCAGAACGCCAATGAAGTGAGTTCAGGACATGACATGGCATACAGTGCGATAACTTGGTGTTATACACCAATATACATACCAGCCGTCTTTATTGATGTCCTTTCCCTAAGTGCCTTTATTGTTCCTCATGATGTACTAACCATTACTTGGGTTTCCCAGGTTTACAAAATATTTCCTGTAAGACATTTTGCTACTCTAGAAGGCCACTGCAGCCCATCGAGACTCAAGGTTGTCTAGTGCCCACTGTCCTGTACAATACATGCCTTGATACAGTAATTCTTGAGGAAACACACATCAGCTACTTCTAATAATTTGACTGGAATTCATAACAAAGCTTCTAAGGCCCACCAAAAAAAAAACACTCGCATATAAAAATAAAGCCACAGTTTGCCACAGGGAATTGTACTTGTGACATGTATAGTCTGCTACCCAGCGCATGGGTTAAGTAGCACGCTGTGCAATGTATTGGTCTAAGCACATATAGGTACAGAAATGTCCCCTATAAAATTGTGTTCCGCTGCCCAGAGTTCCCCACTGAGAGTATCTGCTATTCTGTTTTTTGATGTTCTCATCTAGTGCACACAGAGATGAATTAGAGCATCGAGGCATGCAGGTTCCATTTTGGAAGGCCCTTACCTGTTCCTGTGGCTAAGATGGGGCGGTGAAATTGATTTCCATGTCAAGAGAAGCATATTGCTGACATTCCTGAAGCTGAAAGGAGAACCTCCCTCCCTACCTGGAGTAGGGAGAGAATAGACAAGGCTACTTTAGAAATTCAGTTTGGTCCTTTTGCGGGGAGGGGCTGCTTCCTGTAGCGGTGACATTCGGTAGATGGTGTGGGTGAAGGGTGGGACAGCAGTCAGTTGTTCAGAGTGAGAGAGATCATATCGGTGAGCTCTGCTTTTTGTTTCCTCCCCAACACTGTCCAGAGTGGCTGTTGATAAGCTTGGTGAAGAAACCGCACATCTCTTTGTGTCGCTGTTGTAGGTACTGCGGTAAGAAGTATCATTCTACACAAAGGCTGCGTCTGGAGAACAGTCTGGAGCGGGCACTTGTAAGAAGACCCTCCCAAACCAGTTCTCAAAGTGTAGGCAGAGAATTCACGTCCCCGATCTGCTTTAACTGTATAAATGGTGAAATCTCTGCCAGACTTACTATTCCAGTATCTAAGTCTTTCATACCACAGAGTACTTTGAGGTCTGCTGTGAAACCAGCAGCCAGCTTCCCAAGAATCACCTGGGGTCTTGCCTAGATGTACAGCTCCCCTAAGGTACCTGGAAACCGACTTGCCTGCTGAGAGATGAAAGAAGCATGCCAAACCTGTAAGAGGTGTGGTTGTTCACAGTGAGCCAGAAGGAATCCGCCAGACCAAGGTGCTGAAGCCTATCAAGTAAGAGTGTGGAAAGAGACCTATGAGCCCCAGGCATGTGGGCACAGCCTCTCTAGTAGTGCAGTTCCAAGCTGGAATCCTGGATTGACAGCAGCACTGTGGCTGGTCACTCAGAGTAAATCAACAACTGTGCCTATTTTGGCTGACATTGTGTAGAGAAATTGTTAAGCTGACATCATGGAATGTGTGATGTCAGCTTAATACGGAATGTTGACAGATGAATTGAAGAGGCTGTTGAGCTGGGAGCTCAGCTGGATTGTTGTTGATAAATAAACCACTTTGAAGACTTAATTACTTCCTGTGAAATCTTTACATTGGCGACGAGTTACAAGAACTGTGCAGGGGACAGTTAAGCGACAAGTCCACCCCTGGAGAAAGTGAACCTGCGTGTGAAAATTGAAGGCAAGTGTTCATCTTGATTTTATCAAGTAAACGGAGTCCTTTCCGTGGCAATTAACCTTGGGATTAACTCGTAATGAACTGTTAAACCAGAAACTTTGATTCGCTGCATGCTATATTTAATTATCAATGTTAAACAATATTAAACAACTTAGAGGCACACCGGCGCAAGCTATCGACGCGCATGACCTCAATCGTTATCTTTATTACAAAAGTACGAATGAAATGGCAAAGAAAGATGTGTGATAACAATCAACACGAAACTACATACTATATTTAATTATTAGTGTCATCTTCGCTAACAGAGGCGCACCGGCGCGAGCTATCGACGTGCGACCTCCACCGCTATATTTATTATAACTGTACGAAGGCAAAGACGTACGCTAGCAATCAACGTACGTACTACATTTAATTATCAATGCCGTCTTTGTTAATCACATAATATAGACGGGCACCGGTGCGGGCTATCGACGCACGGAAGGTCAACCGCCATTTTCAATACAACTGCGCAAGAAGAAAACAATGGAACACACGCGCTAGAAATCTTTGAACGCGCGATCCCAGCGTGCGATCCTTTATATCTGCTTGTGATATCAAAGTGTAACATCAACACCAATAACACACAATAAAAACACGCGTATCAAACTTGAACCCTTGCTTAATGCGCGATCTTCACAGCATGAGCATAAAAGTGCCGCTTGATGAAGCGTGATCTCACCTCGTGACTCCTTCTAAAAGTAGTCATCTTCACAGAAGTGGTAGTAGCAGAAGGACAATTGTATAATAAAAAGGAAGGCTCACAGCACTGGAAATAGAGAAAGGACAGTCAAGACTATTGTATCCTATAACAGAAAGGAAGGCTCCCCATAGTGAAAATAGAGAAAGGACAATCACAACATTAACAAGGAGAGAAACAAGACTGGAATTTCAAATGAGCACATTGGATTGAAAAGAAAGACTGTAAATACAGATGAACATATATACATTTTGGATGTATTCTTTTATCTTATTATATTAAATTATTATTTTAGTTTCTTATATTAAGTTGTTATTTTTATTTGTTCTTTTGTCTGTTATTTATAGTTCTTCAAACATGGGTGATCAAAGTATGGCTTCACCTCCACCCTTTTTGGCTTCTCCTGGCGATCCACCTGTACCATGGAAGCAGTGGAAAAAATTGTTTCTCACATATATATTGGCCATAGGTGGAGATCGTTATGGTCCGCTTAGACGTCAAGCTATCCTTCGGCATCACTTGGGTATTGAAGGAAGAAGGATTTATGAAGACTTACCTGAGTTGTCAATGGGAATGGGGGATGGGCAACCAAATAATGTGTTCGAAATGTCTATACAAATGGTAGATCTACAATTCACCCCTAAGACGAATTTGGTATTAGAGCGATACAAGATTTTTTCTAGAGTGCAAAAATCTGAGGAAGACATTGCATCTTACGTTGCTACATTAAGAGGGTTGGCATTATCATGTCATTTCGAACAATTAACTGATTCTCTTATTAGGGATCAAATTGTACGTTGCACCAATGACAAGAGGATCAAGGAAATGTTGTTAACGAAAGATCCTAACTTGGAGGAGACCATCAAAATTGCTAAGGGGATGGAACGTACAGCTGTATGGTTAAAAGAAATAGATAATACTAGTTCGGAAAAGAAAGGTAGTGTTGTGGCTGAAGTAGAGGCTTCTCAACCAGAAAAGAAAATTTTTGAGAAAAGTGCTGATACTAAAAAACTAACTAATAATAAGAAAAAAATAGAATTAGGAGCAAGACAGAAAAATATAAATTGGAGAGAAGTAAAATGTTTCAGATGCGGTGCTCCGGGGCATCTAGTACAATGTGTGCAGCTAGATCCGCACTATGCAGAAGGTGTGGGATGAGAGGGCATCTTGCCAAGATGTGCAAAACCAAAATGGAGAATCGAGATGCAAAGAAAATTCAGTTAGTAGATCAAGAAGTGGATGAAATTTGTGTAAATGTTCAAGAAATAACTCTAACTGTCGAAGGAGAACAAGAAATTCTCAATGGGAATGGAATGACTGTAGTAAAGCCATCAGATGTGAAAGTAGAAAGCACTGATAAATTAGAGAAACCACATTGTGATATTCTCTCTGATGGATCTCCTATAAGAGTGTTAGTAGACTCTGGAATCTTATTCACTCTTATTTCTAGAGAGACTTTCATGAAATTCAGTGACTCTTCGCTAACAAAGTCTGATATTAAGGCTGTAGGGTATGCTGGAAGGAAAATAGAAATTTTGGGATTGAAATGGACAACAATAAGTTTTAAAAACAGAAAAGTTTTTGGAAGAATGTATGTAACTGACTATGGCTCAGATCTCCTTGGTTGGCGGCATCAATATGACTTAGGGATAATCATCAATCCTTCTGCTAAAGAACCAGTAATGTTAACTGAGGAAAACGAAATAGAGGAGGTTTCTCCAGAAAATTGTGAGGCTCTGATGAAGAAATGTCCTAATGTGTTTTCAGATAAACTGGGCTTGTTGAAGGGATTTTCCCATAAAATTATTATTTTGAAACGAGATGCAAAGCCAGTGGTACATAAAGTGAGAAACGTACCTAATATGATGAAACAGGCCTTGAAGGAAGAACTAGATAGGTTATTAGAACAACAGATCATCGAACCAATAGAAGCCTCGGAATGGTTGGCCCCCATCGTCGTGGCACCTAAGGGAGATTGAAAAATCCGCTTGTGTATTGACTTGCACGATTTAAATAAGTGTATCTGGGTAGACAGACAACCGTTGCCAAATATTTCTGAGATGTTAACCATGGAGGGTAAAGGAGTCGTGTTCAGCGTTCTGGACATGTCCTCTGCCTATCATCAAGTGAATTTGCATAATGAGTCACGCCATTTGACATCCTTCATTACTCTGTTAGAGGCTTTTCGTTATAAAAGAATGCCCTTTGGTTTAGCATCGGCGTCTGCTGTTTTTCAAAGAGTGATGAAGAATAATTTTGGGGACTTAGAACATGTATTGTGATTTCAAGATGATGTGCTCATTGTAGGAAATAGCAACTACAGTCATGATAAGTTATTTAAAGAAGTGATGTTTAGATTAGAAAAATATGGTTTGACTGTAAAGAAGGAAAAGTGCCAAATAAGGAAAGTAGAGGTTACTTACTTAGAGCACACTATTAATGCTAAGGGAATTAGCCCAAAGAAAAGTATTGTGACAACTGTGGAAAATGCACGTAGGCCTGACTCCAAGGATGAATTGAAATCATTCCTTGGGTTGGCGGAATATTGCTCTAAATATGTGAAGAATTTTACGGAGATTGTTGAACCTTTAAGAAGATTGATGAAAAAAGGTGCAGAGTATGATTGGACAAGTGAATGTTAGAGTTCCTTTTCTAATATAAAGAAATCTATAGTGAGTGCCCCAACCTTAGGTCATTTTGATGTGACAAAAAGGACATACATTACTACTGATGCAAGCAGTGTTGGAATTGGAGCTGTTCTTACTCAAATTCATGAAGGGGGTGAAAATGTCATTGGGTTTGCATCAATAAGGTTACAAGGTCCTGATACTTCTTATTCTGTGATTGAAAGGGAAGCTATTGCCTATTGTTGGGGAATTAACCTCTTCAGGTTTTATGTGTGGGGAATTCCTTTTAGATTAAGGACAGATCATAAACCATTGACTTACATCTTCAAAGGTGGATGAGGTTTAGAAGGAAATGTTACACCTCGTATTACAAGGTGGTTGTTAGGTGTGTTTGAATATAATTTTGAGATCGAATTTGTCAAAGGCAGCAATAATGTAGTTGCTGACTACTTGTCAAGGATGCCTGAAGAAGGTGTCGTTTCTGAAGTACAGAATAGTGAAGTATTGTCAATCGAAGGGGAATTATCTATTGCTGCTAGTGAGTGGGCATTTGCTAAGGAGAGTGATGATATCATGAAGGAAGTTAAGGAAAAGATTGTGCATGGATGGGATGATAGAGATGCCCAAAGAGTAGACATACGTGAATACTTCAAGGTCAAAGATGAGTTATGCATAGTTGGTGGTAAACTCAGGAGGAGGAGTCAAATTGTTCCTCCTGTTGGTATTCGTTCTAGAATTATTGATATTATTCATAAAGGTCACCTTGGACGTAGTGCCATGAAGAGGAGAGTCAGGGAAGTGTTTTGGTGGCCGGGGGTTGATTACAATGTCGAGGAAAAAGTGAAGAATTGTGTGGCATGTGCTAATAGTGATAAGTCTAAAGTAATCAGACAACCCCCATTGGAGATGACAAATTTTCCTAGCAAGCCTTGGGAAAAATTAGCGATTGATTTTTTGGGACCTGTGGTAAAATTAGGAACTGCAAACAAAATGTATTATTGTACTGGTAGATTACCATTCTAAGTGGTTCGTCATCAAAATTGTACCAGAAGTAAATACGTCTGTAGTCAGATTTTTTGGAAGAAACTTTCATGGATGAGGGATTACCAAAGACCATTGAATCTGATAATGGAGTACAATTTGCATCTAAGGAAATGGTGTCTTATTTGAATGGATTAGGTATTGTTCATGAAAGAGTGGCTCTTTTCCGTCCGCAGGCCAACGGCCTTGTGGAGAGAGTAAATCGCTTGATTATGGAAAATATACAACTGTCATTGGCCAATCAGTTGCCATGGAACAAGGAATTAAGGAGATTGATGTGGTCGCATAGGATCACGCCCCATTCTGTAACTGGTGTTGCACCTTTTGTCTCTCTCAAGGGAAGGATTCCAAATTCTAAAGCGTGTCCTGTGTGGTTGAAAGATGATGTGGGAATCATTGTGGATCGGGAAAAAATAAAGGAAAGTGTGATGAAGTCATGTGGTAAGAATGCTTCATACTACAACAAGAGAATGGGTGTGAAAAGATCTTGGTTGATGCCGGGAGACTGGATTGTGGTACTAAAGAAAGGTTTAGTCCATAAAGGAGAAAGTAAATATTCTAATCCTTGTAAGGTCAAAGAAGTCAAACGTAATGTGGTAATTATGGAAAACGAAACTACTAGAACTGTGGGTGATGTATGTAAAGTTAGGGGATAATTTGTAGAATTTTATGGTTCAATGTTCTCCTAGGATTTGTTTAGCATAGTTCATATGGAAATTATTATAGTTCACATAGAAATTATTATAAATACCAACATTTTGTTTAATGTAAGGGGGGAGATGTGTAGAGAAATTGCTACGCTGACATCATGGAATGTGTGATGTCAGCTTAATATGGAATGTTGACAGATGAATTGAAGAGGCTGTTGAGCTGGGAGCTCAGCTGGATTGTCGCTGATAAATAAACCACTTTGAAGACTTAATTACTTCCTGTGAAATCTTTACACATTGCCACCAAAATCCATATCTGTGAGGAGGTGGACATCGCCACTGGAAGCAAGACCTCTGCCCGTGGTGGTGGTTGCACCAACAACCAAGAGTGTGCATATAGTGATCAACAGTATCACATTGCCAAAGAGTGCCTTGCAGCTACCATCATGCCACTGTGACACCCTCAACTACATAGCAGTCCATCTGCTGTTTATTGCCAAGTGATCCGAAGCAGTTCCAACACCTGCCAAGGGCCTCCACCAACACACAGTACATGCATCAGTCGAAAGAATCCAGCCAGCAGTTCTCGCTGTCCCATTCTGCTACCCTATCCTGCTGTGACCACCTCAGGTCATGGGTAATATTGGCAGCCAGCACATCTCCCAGAAGCAGGAGAGATTGGAGACATGTTGCCAGTTTCTGCCCACCTCTAGTTTTCTCATCAAAGTAAAGCACTAGGTTGCACATTCAGTTATTGCGCTGCTGGATGGTTATTGTTTCCCCGAGTTTAAGCACCCACTCCCTGAGAATTCCATAATTGCTTGATATCACCATAACTGGGAGTCAAGAGGTAAAAGGGCTGTACTTGTCCCTGTCTGCACAACCACAGTAGGACAGATCCTGGGACATCAGAGGCAAATGCCCCAGCTCTCCTGGCTGAGGCCCAGAAGCCCCTGCTTGCTCATGGCCCACCAGACAGGATCTGACAGCGCTACAATGATTTCAACCAGTATTGGAGTAGACAAGGGTCACAATCTGTAAAGGTAACCACTGTCACAGCAAATTAAATGAAGTATAGCACCGAAAACTTTAACACTGGGAGTTACTGCTTGCTGGTGTGATATGTTCTTAACTACTGAAAGGATTATTTGTGATGGCGCTTTAGACACTTTGCCCACCAACAACAAAGTAACCAAAACCATACCCCTCAAACCCGTTTTGAAAGTCTTGCAGAAAATCAGTATTGAGGACATTTTAATTAAATTAGATGTGGAGGTCATTATAAAGATAATGTTGAGAACAGACAAGCGACGGTCATATTTGGGAATAAATTTCATTCCAAAATAGAGTTATCCGTTGAGACCACGTCAGCTGCAGACTAGTATTGTGAATTCATGAAACTCCAGATAACCAAACTTTGGAGTCAGGGAGTCAGTAAGGGAATGACTATAGAATGCCAGCTCCATGTCCTCGTGCTGCATCCATCTAGACTCCAATCGCCACATACTCAACTCTTCTCATGCACGTGTCTTGTTTCATCGTAGGTAAATTGTAGCATTTTGCAACATTCCTAAATAAACTCGAGCACCAGGCAAAGAATTATAAATCCAAAGCGGGATCAAACTGGCCACCAATAATAATAGCTAGTCTACACTTATAAAGCACGTTTAAGAATTTAATTATTGCTAGCATCTGGTGTTGCTTCCCAACTCGATGGCACTCTTGACCTGGGAAGGAGGAGATGCAGTGAGGAACAATCATAATTTAGCTTAGTTATACTCTGATCTCTACAATAGGGTGGCTGCCTGAGCCATCTCTCCGGCCAGTGAACAAATTCAAGAATTTCTAATGTGCAACTGGTTTCCTGTGGAGTGATGGCGATGATCTAAACATTGTTGAATCAATCAATCAATCATTTGTAGAGCACACTACTCACCCATGAGGGTCTCAAGGCGCTGAGGGGGGCGGGGGGAGAGGATGGGGGGGGGGGGAGCTGCTTCTGCTCGAACAACCAGGTCTTGAGAAGTCTCTTGAAGGTCAGCAGGTCCTGGGTCTGTCGCAGGTGGATGGGGAGGGTGTTCCATGTCTTGGTGGCGAGGTGGGAGAAGGATCTGCTGCCGGTGGTCGTTCGGTGGATGCGTGGAATGGTGGAGAGGTCAGCGGAGCGAAGCTGGTGGTTGGGAGTGTAGAAGGTGAGTCATTTGTTGAGGTATGCTGGTCCGGCATCGTGGAGTGCTTTATGAGCGTGGGTGAGGAGCTGAAAGCTGATCCTCTTGTTGACGGGGAGGCAGTGCAGGTCCCTCAGGTGGGCAGTGATGTGGCTGTGGCAGGGGATGTCGAGGATGCGTTCTGTATGCGTTGGAGTCTCTTCTGGAGTTTGGCCATGGTTCCCGCGTAGAGGGCGTTGCTGTAGTCCAGCATGCTGGTGACGAGGGCCTGGGTGACCGTCCTTCTGGTTCCGGTGGGGATACATCTGTAGATCTTGCGAAGCATATGGAGGGTGTTGAAGCAAGAGGACGAGACGGCGTTGACTTGCTGGGTCATTGACAGTGATGAGTCCAGGATGAACGCCAGGTTGTGAGCGTGGTCGGTGGGTGTTGGTGCAGCTCCCAGCGAGGCCGACCACCAGGAGTCGTCCCAGGCGGAGGGGGTGGAGCCAAGGATGAGGACCTCCGTCTCGTCTAAGTTCAGTTTCATGCGACTATTCTTCATCCATTCGGCGTCGGCCTTCATTCCTTCGTGAAAGTTAGTTTTGGCGGCTGCGGGGTCTTTGGTGAGGGAGAGGATCAACTGGGTGTCATCGGCGTATGAGATGATGTTGAGGTTGTGTGATCGGACGATGTTGGCGAGTGGTGTCATGTAGACGTTAAAGAGGGTCGGGTTGAGGGATGATCCCTGGGGTACGCCGCAGGTGATCTTGGTTGCTTTGGATCGGAATGGTAGGAGGCGGACTCTCTGAGTTCTGTCGGTGAGGAAGGAGGTAATCCAGTCCAGGGCTTTGTCGCGGATCCCTGCATTGTGGAGGCATGTGCATAGGGTGTGGTGGTAGACGGTGTCGAAGGCGGCCGAGAGGTCTAGGCAGATGAGGGCCGCGGTTTTGCCGTTGTCGGAGTTGGGGTGCGATGATGGAGCTTGCTTTGTTGAAGATGTGGTGGGGGCAGGGGTCTGACGGTGAGCCGGAGTGGATGGTGTTCATGGTTTTGATGGTGTCTTCGTCGTTGACATGGTTCCAGGAGGTCAGTAGGCCGGTGTGACTGGGGGGGGCGGTGGGTCTGAGGTGTTGGCGGCTGTCGGAGTGGGGACTGAGTGTTGAAGCTGTCGTGGATGTCTATGATCTTGCGGTGGAAGAAGATGGCTAGAGAGTCGCAGAGGTCTTGTGACGGCGAGATGTCGTTGGAGCTGGGGTTGGTGAGTTCCTTCACAATGTTGAATCACCAAATTTGTGAGATTAAGCAATCAAATGTGTTCTAATCCTGTTAGTAACAAGGGCAGCTACGTAAAACTGAATATGCATGGTCGAATGTAGCATTACCAAGCTCCCAAGGCAAAAGAATATATAGCAGAGGGGATGTGCAAATCAGTCTTCGATTATACCTTGACAACAGAAAGATGTTTTGCCACCTCATAATCATTCACCCTTCTAAGGACTAACACCCCCTTTCAAAGCATATATTGTACACGTCGCCAGATGGGTTGTCCCTGGCTGGTGCTTCATTGTGCTGCTCCTAATTATGGCCATGCTATGCTCTTCAAATTTTACCTTTATTCCTGAGTAATGTTGATACAGTCCACAATATGTCTCTAGCATGAATTGGGAATCTGCACGATCAGAAGTAAGGGTAAGAACATTTATTTCTATGGTACAAAGCATTTTTTTTTAATTATTTAAAATCGGCTGCGTAACTTTCACAGTTTTCCTTAATTGCCCTTCACACCACAACTAAGACTGTAAATCAAGTAGGTCAGTGTTTCCCAAACTGAGGAAAGGCTGTAGGATGTCATTTTTGCAACACACAACAAAATGTAAATACCTGTATATGAACTGTACACATTCAGCATTTAGGAAAGCAAAAATTAAGCACTTTATGTTTAAAATTCTGACGTATGATGGTAGCAGAGATTTTAATAGGATCAAGACACTGCATAAATGATAAATATTCACTGAAACTCGATTTCCACACATTATCATTTGTGTGCAATAAAGTTTGAACAGTAAAGCTGTAGGTCTGTGCAAATTTAGTAGCCACTTCAAAGAAAAATAAGCAGTCTGTAAATGACAGTGCGCTGCCACACGATGCTTTAGTTACATTAAAAACATTGCCCACCTCATGTCTATTAGAGCTAGGTGGATCGCAAAGTGTCATGCTAAAAAGAGATTAATGTGTCTAAAAAGTTTGGGAAGCACTGCAATAGGTAAAACTATGTGAAAGTACACTGTCAGTAGGGAGTGTTTAGTCAAGTGATGGCTACTATGTGTGGGACACACACGTGGAGTACCTAACCCCGTTGACTATTCTTTATTCAAGAGGCAGTTTCTGTCTCTCCGACTAAGATGCAGGGGTCTCCAAACAGAGTGTGGAATATGACAACGCAGATGAGGTACTATAAAGGACAACTGTCCTAGTCTTCAAACACATAAGCACGTTTGCTAAATACATTGTGAAGACCAGTATTCCTGCTTCCTCTATTTACTGGACATGACCAAGGGTTAGGAGCAGAGCTAAAGTCAATTTTTCTCTCAGAAAAAAAGTGAAATGAACCAAGACACCACAAAAGACGTAAATATTCAGATCAATTTACAAAGGGAAAACACTTTACAGTGAACCATCAAACACGAATTTTGACAATTACATAAATATAGGCATACGAAAAATAGCACCCCCTTGAAGTAAACAGTGTCTTAAAAGACATAATTGCAATGAAACACACCTTAGCAAACGATACAAAACACCTAAACTAAGATAAATGTGCTACTGAGATAATTCTAAAAGATTGGGGAAAAAACTAAGGAAATAGCCACACAGCAAGACTGTGAAGTCTATTTAGTGAAGTCTATTTACACGGATTAGATCAAAACAAAATGGATGATTATATAAGGACATGCATTGCATACTTTCCAAACGTATACATCTACCGGTGGAGGAAAAAATGGCACATAAGGCCCTATGGAAGGTTCCATACTTGAAAAGTAACCGATTACTAGTTCTATAACAATGTGAAAACATATGTCGGATTCAAAAGGATACGGAGTTTTTATAGCGGAGAGGCCAGCTTGAAGAGTTATAGTGAAGACCGAGTTATTCCCCAACTGGTGTAGTCTGTAGTTATCATATCGAAATTGCTGAATCAACATCCTCCACCGAGCGGGGTCCAGAAGATCCTGCATCAATTAAAAAACAAGTCATGTCACAAAACTGAGAAGAACAAAACGAACAATAGGTCCACAGGGAGAAATAGAAGGGTATTATAGTATTTTTAACTTGAAGAAACAATGTTTAGATTAGAGAAAATATACAGCAATTAATGAGAACAACAAATCACAACCTATTCCTTGTGCCTTAAATGTGTTACATCGAGCTACTTTATTTTTTAATTAAGAGGGGAAGTAAAATAAAGGAAATGTTACTTATCAACAACCATGGACTTGCCATGAAGTGCTGGACTAGGAAAATTGAAAGTTTGTTTTCTCCAAGTTTTCTTTTCAGATTTCGTCTTCTCCACGACGAGAATAACTCAGCCGCACATCCCAATGAAGCCTACAGTCAATTGGGAGGGCCTCTGCCAATGGTTGCCATTGGGGGCCACCAGCAATAATTTTTGGGGACCAGCACTTATTTTTCTCTATCAGACATTACCAAGAGGAAGAAAGAGAAACATAAATAAAATGGAAAGACGGAGGAGGAGAAAGGTTAAAACGCCATCACAAAAGTGGACAAGCTCAAAACCAAAGCTTCTGCTGCTTTTCATCCCACCATAGTAAATGAAAAGACTTCCTCTGAAGGAGAACAGGAAGGGTAAGAGATGTCCCCTTCTGGTGAAGTAGCCAGGCTACTTGCATTCTGTATATCAACATAAGTGTTATAAGGGGCAACAGTGTTATCCGCCTCAGAGTCATTTTTTTTCAAGACGAATAAAATGTTGATCAGGCAGGGCAAGGGTCTAGGTTTAGGACCCAAATAGCTCTTCCATCCAGGCAAATATTTAGGCCCTAGAAAGGTGTTCTGCCAAGGGCAGGATATCAAAACATGCTCTGACGTTTTCTTCTACTAACTGAATGATTTCAGTAGACTTTGAAGGTTGTACAAGGGTTTGCTCCAAGGACACCACCATTTGTCTGGACATCAATGATGGCACTGACTAAATGGGTGAAGCTGCCCTGGCTGGCTTTGATGACTTCTTAGGCACCAGGACAGGAATCCAAATAGGTGCAAACGTGTCAGGGTGAGAAGTGCTGGAGTCACGAGGCTCTCAGGATTGGGTTCAACCTTAGGAACTGGAGCTGAGGTTACAAGCACATTCCTGAACAAATCTAGCATCGCTAGCTGAAAGAAATTGACCTGAGCGAGGCCAGCCAATGGCGCCTGGAACTCGAGCTTCATATTTTTCAATGTCAGGATTTTCCCAGATGACATCGAAGTGTCCACACTCTGGATGATTGAAGAAGCAGGAGGGTTTACTCTAGGAAGAAGAGGATGTCTACTTCCTCTGGTGCTTATTGTGGGAAGATCTTTTGGGGTGGTAAAGGAACATAATTCCAAAGAATTTGTAAAACATGGTCCGCGTGAATGGTACAGTGGTCAGTGTCATATTGAAGGTGTGTTTAGTCTTGGGCTAATTGTTCCGACTCAGGCTGATTTGTTTTGTGGTATAGATTTCACTGGCGGACAGTTATTAGCTTAAGGCAGTGATTCTGGTCATGCTTAATCTTCAGCTTGATGTCACCTTTTGACTCTGGGCTGAGACTCAGTATGGCCATCTCTTATAATTGATCCTACACTAGAGATCTTGACCATTTAGTTTGTATATAATATTGAGGCCAAATTAATTGCATGCCGAGGAAGAAAGGGTTGATATGCCTTAAAAGATTACTCTTTCAGTTTTATTCTTGATGGACTTTTGTTCCATAAATCACAAAAGGGGTCACAAGGGGAACGAGCATCTAACCAAAGAAATCGTGTTCCCCAATATTATCAATTCACACAGCGTATGTCGGGTATAAAATAGGACTAAATAGAGAAGAGAATGGTGAGACAAAGTCGTGTAGTTTTAATGATGAGAACCCTCAATCAGCAGGTGACATGCTTCATCATTGGGTTCCCTCCTCACAGCAGTATTGTGCGGTACCTGCTGTGGGCTACAACTCCACAGGCTCCAGGAGCAGAGGTGTTTTGTAAAAGATGAGCTGTATCAGGGATCTGAGTGAGGGGCAGTGGGCAAACGACTAACAGTTTAAAATTGTCAAAAACTGTAATTTATTCTGCAGCCTCCAGTGGAGAGGATTAAAAACAGAGTAAAAAACTGTGCGTCAATAGAGCAGTTCGCTTATTATGAGGTCGACATGTTTATGGCCATATATGACTCCGAGTTCTTCGGCATTCCTCAGGACCAAAGATAAAAAGTGTCACTCTGCACAAATAGTATAATAATAAAATATCTGCTTTGAATCAGTTAGTCAGGTACAGAGTTGGGTGGCCCATCATTGGTGTCTCGGTTCACCCATAGAATGGATCTATGTATGATTCTCAAGCCTCTGCCCGTGTCGTATCGATGTGTCCGATAGAACCCTCAACTCTGCGGGTCTGCCGAGACACCAATGGTGGGCCACAAGACTCTGTACCTGGCTTACTGATTCAAGGCCGGGCTCATTTCGGACAGCCACCATAGGCTGGAGACAGGAATGGACTGGACGCCAAGGAAATAATCTCAGTCTTATCCGAGTTGAGCTTTAAGCAACTAGCATTCATCCTGTCCACCACTGAATTGAGACAAGACTTAAAAGAACTCAAGGATGATGGAGCATGTTCCTGAAAAGCCAGGAGGAGTTGAGTATCATCCACTTCGGATACAAGTCTCACTCCCCAGGACTCAACAATTTTAGCTAGGGGTTCCAAGAAAATATTAAAAAGGGTGGGGCTAAGAGCCAAACCATGAGGGACTCCGCAATCCAGGGGCTTTGCTACAGAGGTGAAAGGAGAAAGAAAACTGCCTGGGTATGCTTGCTAATGAAAGATTTGAGCCATAGCAGGGCTTGGTCTCTGATACCGATCTTTTCAAGCATTTCGAGCAAAATAGCGTGAGAGACCAAGTCAAATGCTAAGGAAAGATCCAAGAGCATTACCATGATAAGGTCAAGCATGTGACCAGCTTTGAGAGTAGGCACCTTAATAAGCTGTCAAGGTTAAAACCCTCCAAGGAGCACACAAATTGCTGTGCAGATTTGTTGTTAAAGTCATACACGTGAAGGTTAAAATCTCCTAATACAACAAAGTTAGTATGCAGTGGAGATAGTTAACCTAAAGTGTTAGTCAAAAGCTGTAAAGATGTGGCTTCATGCGGGCAATAAATAAGCATGCATGATACTGCGAAAGTAGGAGCTGAAATAATATTGGATACATCTTCAGTATTATTAACATTGTTACGTTTAGAGCGATGTATAATGGCCACCCCACCCCCACTTCTATCATCTCTATCAAAATGCTTGATAGAGATGTCTTGGGGAATTGCTAGAGCAATATCGGTGGCAGAACGGTCTTTTAACTAGGTTTTGTTGAGGAACAGCAGGTCTAGGTAAAGAGCAACAGTTTAGAAGACCTGCAGAAAAGGAGAGGGAGAGATAGCAGTACCCAATCCATCTTGTGTCGCAGGTCCAAAGTCCTCCTTAAGTAAGGGACTAAAAGGTTTAGGGACTTCAAGAGAGAAGCCACACCCAGGGCAATGGAGTCCCACTCCTGGGTTAGCAATAGTATGTTCACCAACATGCACACACGATGAGGTGCGCAAGGTAAAAATGTTCGGCCGTAGTGTACGTAATGAAAGGTGCGATATGGCGCAATGATGATCAAGCATGTTGGGGGGAGGGGGGAATCCGTTCAGAAATCGTGGGAGGCTAAAACTGAATATAAGTTCATTATTTTGGGCTCCGGTAATTGTGATTAGTAAGAATGCAAACTCCGGATCTAGATGCAGACTTTCGTTAGGATTGTTTATTGAGCATATTTATTTTCTCAGAGTAACTTCCACATAATCTTGCTGCTAAGAGGGAGTGGGTTTTGAAGTACAAATGGAGCATTGGCACAAATTATAAGTTTTCTTTCTATGTTTTATGAATTGCTTTTATCCATAAAAGTCTTAATTATAAAGAAATATATGCATGTATTTTACTGGATTCAGCTCTATGGTTGTTTCGGAGGCAGATTCTTCCTTTTATTTATAGTATACGTGTATATACCATCCAACACCATATTTTTAGGGAGAATGTTCTGGACATCAAATGGAATATTTGTGTTATAGTGCTGTACCCTAGTCTTCTGGAACTAAGCCAATATATTTATTTATACGATTGTGGGTAAAGGATTTGAATATGGATTTATTCAATACTATTATGATATAAGGTGATTTAATTTTAGTGTAATTAGTCTTAAGCTTTCTGTGGACCTCACTTGAGATCCAAATCTTAATAAGGGATTGAATTGATGATCAAGCAAACTTTTTAGATGTAAAACAGTCCCATCATGCATCCCAGTGGAGGTGATAGTACAACCCTTAATAGGCAACGAAAAAACTGAGAGGCTAAAAAATAGAAGCTCCTGGGGGTTTCCACGCTGTGAGCGACAAGGTCTCAAGTCATTGCTAAATGGTCATGAGCCAAAGTAACCACCTGCTGAAATGAGCTTATCCAAAACTCACTTTACGGATTTTATATTCCTTTGGAAAGAACTGGGCACTTAAAACTAATGTATATAGTCCTTCAGATTGTGGAAGCAATATTATCCAATTTATGAAACTCTGTCGGATAAATAGAAGCATATAATTTTATCCACGCGCTCTGCAGTAAATGCAGATTTCGTTTCTCGTGGATAGCGTCCTAGGACCTTTGCTACCTTTAAGACTCCTCCACTAAACCATCTGATGGCTGACCCCATCATTGGTGCCGGTCCCTCATGTAGATTTACACTAGAGTTCACTGCAAGTTTCCAATGACTGGCCCTGCGGTTTCCTTCCGAGTTATTTTGAAAGTGTTGGATTATGGCGCATTTAGTGACAGAAGTCTCATATGCATCGGTGTTCGAGTTTAACTATTTAAATCACATAAATCTATAATTTATATATAATATAATTTTCATATATATACAGCAGAGGCGCAACTAGAGCCAAATTTCGGGGGGGGCTGAGCAAAAATTTCGGGGGGGGCTGAACTTTAAGCAATAGGCAGAGTGGAGCTGAAGGGGCGCTTAGAAGGGGTGAAACAACAGCAAGGCCTCATTAACATGCAAATGGTCTTTTACAGACCTGTGAAGTGCTCGGGTGCGGCTGCTTTTTTGCCCGGGAAGGTGTCTCATCCCGGGCTGCCACACACGACGGGGGGGGGCTGAAGCCCTGTGAGTCCAATGGGTGTTGCGCGCCTGATATACAGCGTAAACGAAGCGTCGAAACAGCAGTCGAGGAGCGGGAGTGGAGGGGCAGGAAGGGGTGAACTCTTCAGGGGTGGTCCGGCACCCAGGTGGTTGCCCTGTAAAGAAGAGGTCGACGCTGGCCCCTATTTATAATATAATTGGGAATCTTGTATATTCGGGGCTGCAGTACAGAGAAAAGCATAATTTGGGGGTGGAGGGGTGTGATGCGTTTGGAGCACATTTGTGTCCATTTGCTTTACACTCCTTTCCTCGACGTCGCAGTGTGGCTACAAGTGCCGTGCATTTGATGGTGCTACTAATGCAGTACTCACTAAAAACACTAAGTCGAAACACGCCATTATTGCAAGTCTTCTCGGCCCCCGTTTTAGTGGGGTGGGTGCATGGAGGTTATAGATTATAACAGCTGTGCCTTGCGTACACGAGGTATCCGACTTTAGACATTTTAAAGAGACAATCTTATATTTATGGATTTCGTTATTTTTACAAAATTGAAAAAGCAGCGGGAAACTTTAAGTTGTCCTGTTAGCTGGGCAAGTGTCTGCCGACCATAAATCCCAGCCTAAGCAGCAAATCAGCGGCCAGGATCAAGGGGCCAACATTCCATTAGGTTTATAATTAAGATAATGGTAAAGTAATGGAAGGCGCGAGCAGAGTAATGACCAGCAGCAGCAATATAAATAGCCTAGACAAAGTTAGAACATTCATAGATATAAAAGGTGAAAACACCAAGTCCATTTATAAAGGACGGCCTCGTTATCCTGCCACCGTCCGCTCCTCGAAGCAAAGCGTAACAAGAATAAATTCAGAGCGTCAGGCGACGCGGCCATCACTTATCTTTTACTGCCACCTAGTGGGAACAAGGAATAACTGCAGTACATTTGACTAGACAGATGCGGACTCGCCGAAAAAAAAAAAAAAAGAGCAATCATAAAATAGGGGAGTTCTCTAGTTAAATCAATTTATAAGCATTTTATACCAATCTGTAACTGTCACTTGTGGTATCTACCGATATAAACGTCCGTGTTTAACTACAATAACTGGAACTCGCTGTGACCCCATGTGCCCTGCTACTATTGTAAAGCGCTCTGATGCATTCGGGCCACCCATGTCCGCGCTATGTCAAATTACATGCAAATTGGAAATAAACTTCCATACCACGTTTGCAGAGTGTAGCTCTACAAAGTGCCGCCTTAACACAGCCCAGCACATTGCACAGCAAAGTTACTAAATCCTGCCAGGATGCTATGCATAATAAAAGGCCAAATTCTCAGTATCACTAACGGATAGGGATGCCAGGAGTACTTAAGAAATTCCCAAGAAAGCCCCATCTTGGACATAGACAGAGACCCTCTTCCGACATAGGTAACTATAAATAGGCCTTCCTCCGGAACAAGGCCGCACCAGTCCTCCTTCACATGCTCACTTCTCACCTAGACCTTAAATTCCTGTGGGTTTTTTACGACATGAAGGTACTGGGGCGCTTTACACGAGCACCAGTTACATTAAACAAGGGCACATTAATTCATGTTTTTTTAGGAACAGTGAGAGTAAGTGATTTTGCTCAGAATGACAGGATGTTGAGCTGATGCAGAGACTCGAACCTGGTTCCCCAGTTCCAAAGTCGGCAGCTCTTGTTCCCCAGTTCCAGTCGGTAGCTCTGGCTGTTATGTCACACACTCTCCCCACATCCTTGCCTCGTTTGTGAGCAAAAAAACGCCCCTCTCCTAGGAACTCAGAGCCTTACGACATAAGGCACAGAGCATGAAGATGCATAGCCAACAAATTCTTTTTGGCCCACTCAACATGGATGTTATGAATGACCATTAAAATTGTGACATGTACAACCATGTTATGTTTGAATAAACTGCGACTTTTTAAGGCACCAAAGCATGTTGTCAGTGGTGTAATTTAAAGAGTAAAATGGACGCAATTAAAGTTGAGGGAGGAGGACTCGCCTCCTGGGAGGGGTTATGCTGTTGCACCGTGTGATCCTGAAAACAGGAGCCCTTCCACTGTGGGGCTGCCAGGCGCCTTGTGATATTTTACTCAGTTTAAAAGCACCATGGTGGCCTCGAGGCCTCTATTTTGTTCTTTGCAGACTGCAACCCTTCAATCCTGCCCTCTATGTCAGCAATGCGCACACCGATCACATCAGATTTCTTCTGAAAGCTCTAGTGAGTCCCTTCAAGCCTATTCTTAGTTCGCACATTAGTCTCAGGGGCAGGGAATGCTTGGGGGGACTTCTAGTGTCGTTTCAGTCGCGATGCTAGAGGCTCGGCGGTGGCAATTACTCGTAGCTGATGTTGGTATATAATGGGACGCTGTTTGTTGGACCTGGCCGGCGCTGCTTGTGTGTAAGGGCTGCTTAAACCCACGACTTGCGGAACCCGCTTCGCGGGTCCTGCTGCGGAATCTCCTCACCTTCACCGCCTGCTTGTGGTCTCCTGCCTGGCTGCTCTGTGGGGGCGTGTGAGGCTTCAGGGCTGCGAGCGCGAACCGGGACTCACCTTCCCAGGAGTCCCGGTCCCGGAGGCTGAGTCACCTGGCCCCGCTCTCCCTGAACGCCCCGCCCCCAACTTCTTACAACTTAAAAGGCACCTGGACCCTTTCCTCGTGGGACGCTGTTTGTTGGACCTGGCCGGCGCTGCTTGTGTGTAAGGGCTGCTTAAACCCACGACTTGCGGAACCCGCTTCGCGGGTCCCGCTGCGGAATCTCCTCACCTTCACCGCCTGCTTGTGGTCTCCTGCCTGGCTGCTCTGTGGGGGCGTGTGAGGCTTCAGGGCTGCGAGCGCGAACCGGGACTCACCTTCCCAGGAGTCCCGGTCCCGGAGGCTGAGTCACCTGGCCCCGCTCTCCCTGAACGCCCCGCCCCCAACTTCTTACAACTTAAAAGGCACCTGGACCCTTTCCTCGTGGGACGCTGTTTGTTGGACCTGGCCGGCGCTGCTTGTGTGTAAGGGCTGCTTAAACCCACGACTTGCGGAACCCGCTTCGCGGGTCCCGCTGCGGAATCTCCTCACCTTCACCGCCTGCTTGTGGTCTCCTGCCTGGCTGCTCTGTGGGGGCGTGTGAGGCTTCAGGGCTGCGAGCGCGAACCGGGACTCACCTTCCCAGGAGTCCCGGTCCCGGAGGCTGAGTCACCTGGCCCCGCTCTCCCTGAACGCCCCGCCCCCAACTTCTTACAACTTAAAAGGCACCTGGACCCTTTCCTCGTGGGACGCTGTTTGTTGGACCTGGCCGGCGCTGCTTGTGTGTAAGGGCTGCTTAAACCCACGACTTGCGGAACCCGCTTCGCGGGTCCCGCTGCGGAATCTCCTCACCTTCACCGCCTGCTTGTGGTCTCCTGCCTGGCTGCTCTGTGGGGGCGTGTGAGGCTTCAGGGCTGCGAGCGCGAACCGGGACTCACCTTCCCAGGAGTCCCGGTCCCGGAGGCTGAGTCACCTGGCCCCGCTCTCCCTGAACGCCCCGCCCCCAACTTCTTACAACTTAAAAGGCACCTGGACCCTTTCCTCGTGGGACGCTGTTTGTTGGACCTGGCCGGCGCTGCTTGTGTGTAAGGGCTGCTTAAACCCACGACTTGCGGAACCTCCTCACCTTCACCGCCTGCTTGTGGTCTCCTGCCTGGCTGCTCTGTGGGGGCGTGTGAGGCTTCAGGGCTGCGAGCGCGAACCGGGACTCACCTTCCCAGGAGTCCCGGTCCCGGAGGCTGAGTCACCTGGCCCCGCTCTCCCTGAACGCCCCGCCCCCAACTTCTTACAACTTAAAAGGCACCTGGACCCTTTCCTCGTGGGACGCTGTTTGTTGGACCTGGCCGGCGCTGCTTGTGTGTAAGGGCTGCTTAAACCCACGACTTGCGGAACCTCCTCACCTTCACCGCCTGCTTGTGGTCTCCTGCCTGGCTGCTCTGTGGGGGCGTGTGAGGCTTCAGGGCTGCGAGCGCGAACCGGGACTCACCTTCCCAGGAGTCCCGGTCCCGGAGGCTGAGTCACCTGGCCCCGCTCTCCCTGAACGCCCCGCCCCCAACTTCTTACAACACACCCCATTGGTCTTTGGCCCATAAATATCGGAGAGTGACGCTGCGCGGGAGCGCGCGGGAGCGTCCGGGGCTAAGACCGGGCAAAGAGCGGGCCGTTTGAGGCCGTTCGAGGACTGAGAGGACTGGACTGGCCCACCCCTTTTTGGCTTGATATTTTTGGAAGCTAAATCAATAACTGAGGGGAAATAGACCTACCTTTGTCACAGTGCTTTAGCGCTATGGATCCAAGGGTAACCCGTAGCAAGTCTTCTCAACGTGGGTCACAAATCAGTGGCCCCATGGATGACTTTATAACCCGCACCAACATAGCCATAGACGAAGAGATATCCAAGCTCCAATCCCGGGTCTCGCTAGAACTAGATGCCGCCAGAAGAGTGTCCCAAGTAATTGCACTTTCCAAGAAATCCTCCCTAGGCCACATAGCCACTTCTGTCACCCCTGAGCGCCCAGCCCGCCCACATTGTATAGTCACTCAGGTAGATGTTCACCATTCACCGACCCCGGCTATTCCCCAACTTGCCTCAGGAAGTAAGGATGAGGAAACCCCATCGACACCTCTTAGTGTGCACATCCCTGTCCCCATTGTATCTCTCCCGAAGCTGTCTAATAATATCCCCAGTGGCAAACAACCGAAGAGGAAATGCAATTCTCGCTCAGCTTATTTCCGCAAGATAGCGAAAATTGCTGTTCCAAAAGATCTGCCAATGACAAACATCACAGCATCCAATGCTGGAGTAGAGAATACCCCTAATACCCAGTCATGTAGTGAGGGGCAGGGAAAAAATCCATCTATTCCCCTCCTTAATACCCCAGCAGGTGTGGACCCCGAAGTAGACGGGTTATCCAATAATAATAAAGAATTTATAGAGGTGGTTTGGGACACACTTAAAAAACTTTTGTCACCTCTAGACCTAAGACTATCAAGGATAGAAAATAACTTGTTAGAAATGGAGAAGAGCATTATTGCTCTGGCCACTCTTGGGTTGAAAAGTCTGGAAAACCAGGGCATTATTGCAGCTGACTCAACGCCACAACCTACCGCACCCCAAACCAATCTAGCTTCCTCTTCAGTACCACCAACAATAAAATCTGTACCCAAACCAAGGACAGTTACGGTGGAGCAAGCTCGCGTTAAACCAAAGGCTCCCCCACGAGGCCCCACACGTAACCTGCAATATCCCAAACACGAAACACTAAATAGACCGATTCCCAGTGAAACCCAGGTTTCCCCAGTCAAAGATAATTTTAGAGGTGGCTATATTGACCTTCCCCCAGAGGCAATCGACTAGGTGGTTGTTTTGACGGGTGTTCCCATGATAGGTAATGGCCAATTTGAAAATCACTGGTCGCTGAAAAATAAAATAATGCACTGGTTAAATGTCAACAGACCAATCCCCAATGGTAGAAGAAGCCGCGTACTGATGGTTCGCAGAACCCCCTGGGTAGGGCCAACGCTGAAATCCAGTCCGGGGGACTGCATAGTAGTGACCTTCGAAGACCCACACACGGCGCACCACATCTGTAGTTGGCCCAGTAATGATGACTCCTTAGTCAAACCCAAACCACTATCCTTTTTTTATCATCCCCGACCTAACTGTAACCAGGGGGATAATTGGTCATTGGTCCAACACCACCAACGGCCGAATAGGTCCCGGTGCCACCGGGAGACCCTCTTACATTGGAATGGTCTCTCTACTTATAATAGATTTGGTGGCTTAGAGGAGGTGGATTGACTCCCTGTGCAATCACCCAAACAACCCCGAAGGGAATTCTTAACTTCGCAAAGGCATCATTCCATTGATTGTCCTGCCCCTGAGCCTGTAATAAGCCGAGTAGGACGATCCAACAATGCAAGGGTTGATGGGGTGACATTGTCATTGGACATAACAGTAAATTGTAGCAGGGAAGATTGGTCAAACTTGCTCTGCATGACCCCCCCTGCATCTACTTCTCTTGAACAGTCGGATTCTACCTGCCTTGCCCCCTATGCGACCTCCAATCTCCAGCAAATCGAGCCACTTGTGAGGTCTCCAAAACTTGTGGGTGCGACTGTTTCTCCTATGCCTATGCCTATTGACCCCATCAAGGTCTCTCCAAAAGCTGACTCTGTCTTAAAAATTCTATCTTGGAATGTGGCTGGTCTTGGTCGTAACTTTGACATCCCCGAATGGAACGACTTTCTGGAACCCTTTCACATCTGCCTCTTTCAGGAAACCTGGTGTTTGGAGCCAAGACACCGAGTGGGATTCTCCACCTTTTTTATCCCCGCAGTCCAGGAACAAGGATCCAAAGGTCGCCCGTCAGGCGGCCTTATTATATGGATTAGTATTGCTCTGGGCTTCAGGGTAAAAGAAAGAAACACCCAATCATCGGATCTCCAGTGGCTAACGATAACACACAAAGGGGGAAGAAGTATGGAAGTCTTCAACATCTACCTGAGGGGTGCCAAAGGCGGTGTATCCCATCTACCTCCCACAGGCCTAAACCGCAACCTGGCTGCCTGCAATGCGGACTCCCATATAATGCTTGCAGGCGATCTCAACTGCTGTTTTGAGCCCTTGGCCAGCGAAGATATCTTGGACACTTTTGAGGAGGACACCAGGAGAGGTATTCCTATTTTGAATCTTGACCCGATTCCCAAATGGTCGCAAAACGCAATAGAGATCAATGCCCTCTGTATGGAGCATAATTTGCGACCGACAAATGGCCGATCCAAATCTGACCATATGGGTGCTCACACTTATAACAGGCAAGACCATACGTCTAGGATTGATTATATCATGCTTAATTACAACCTCTGGCAACATCACCTAGATATGGAGGTTATAGTGTCGGGTGATAGCGACCACAACCCCTTATCGCTATCTATTTCATCTCCTTGGCAGGCTGGAAGTCAAGGCCCACCCGGTCATAAGTGGAAATCCTCCCACAAATTAGTCCCCGCAAACTGCAGCAGGCGCTTAAAGTGGGCAAAAGTCTTAGCTGATGACACAAGGATGGCCCAAGCCGGGACTATTTTGGAAGAGGTGGAGCCCCGGATGAACACTTTAAGTTTAACCGATAACAAGATCTTACCTCTATTTACTGAGACTGTATTGGCACTGAGTGACTTATTTATTGTTCCCCAAACCACTCGTAGGGGTCCCTCGAAAACCTTGCCTAAACAGTCAGACAAGTGGTATACTGCAAAATGTCGTGAAGCTAAGAAGGAACTTGTTGTGACATTAAAGTCCAAAGACGCAGTTGCTATTAGGGCTGCTAGAAAATTTTACAAAAAAACCATATTTGAAGCTAAACAGGTTTATGATTTCAACTTTTGGGGAGATTTAGTAGAGGCTAGCACTAGGAAGGACGCCAAGAGGTTCTGGGACCTATTAAGATCTAGGGAAAAGCCCATTGACCAGCAGCTAACTTGTAACATTACAGGGGGCGTATGGTTCGACCACTTTTCACAACTGTACTCCGCTCCTCCAGGCCCCCCCCAGCTAGCTTGCCCACCCACGGGTTTATTGCCTAATTCTACAATCAACCTCCCGTGCTATGATGGCCTATTCACCAGCTTAGAAGTAGAGAGAGCAATCCAATGTATTGTCTCGAACAAAGCAGCGGGTCCTGCCGGAATCCCAGGAGACCTAATCAAGAATTACCCATCCTTTTGGAGTAGATTAATTGCCTCGCTTTTGAATGAAGTTATGTTGGGTGGAGTCTTTCCTGACTCATGGAGGGGTGCTGAGGTCGTACCTATTTTTAAAAAAGGTTCTAGGGACGACCCAGCGAACTACCGTCCAATTAGTTTATTGGACTCTTCTCAAAAGGTAGCAGGGAAGGTGGTATTGGGCAGGATCATCGAGTGGGCAGATGGAAACCACATCCTGTCAGATCTTCAAGCGGGCTTCAGAACAGGAACAGGCACAATCGAGCAGACGTTCCGCCTTCTAATGATCTATTGGAAAGTGGTGGTGCTGGGAGGGGGCAGTCTGTATTTAGTCTTCATTGACTTGCGGACTGCCTTCGACCTGGTACCACGCGCGCTTTTATGGAACGTCCTCGATGGGTTAGGCCTCCCTCCCTATTTGCTGTCGCTGCTCGTAAAATTTCACGATAGGAATTTCGCCCAAATTAGATGGGGTGCACAGGGAGAGAAAACATCTCGTATCCCCGTGGACAGAGGCGTTCGCCAGGGGTGTGTGCTTGCCCCCACTCTGTTTTCTCTTTATATTAACGGAGTGGTGGAGCAACTTCTACAACAACCATCAGATGCACCCACCCTGGCTGGAAGGAAAATCCCAACGCTCTTGTTCGCGGACGATACCCTCCTAATTTCAAAATCACCAATGGGCATCCAATCGTTGCTTTCCAGCTTTCAAACCTTCTGTGAAGGAAGGGGTTTGGCCATAAACATAGGCAAAACTAAGTTTTTAGTCCTTAACCCGCCCAAAAAATCTGTCTATCCCCCGGTCCTAGATTCTGTCCCACTTGATCGCGTCAAAGAATTTGACTACCTGGGTATACGCATCAGTGACACCATGAGCTGGAAGGCACACCACCAAAAAATCTTCCTTACTCACAAAAGGGTGGCAGGTGCGTTGCTCAAGGAACAGCGAGCCTCATCATCAAAACCTATTGGGGCTCCCCTAGATATCTATAGGGCTAGGGTTGTAAGCGCGGCACTTTACGGTGCTGAGCTGTGGGGCACTCAGAGTTGACACTCTGGCCCACCTTGAGAACAACTTCCATAAAGACCTAATGGGTTTGCCCCACAGCACGCCAACAATCCCATTGCTGCTAGATGCAGGTACCCGGGCAATCTGCGACCAAGCGAAACTACGCCCACTTTTGTTATGGTCCAGAATCTGGAATGTGCAGGAATTAAGAAGCTACGCAGAAGCTTTGAATGACATTTTGTCATTACCGGGTTCACATAAGATCATCTGGCTTAGGGAGGTAAAAAAGCTGCTCTACAAATTAGGCCTAGGAGAGGCTTGGGCCAATAAATCTGCACCCCCGAAACAACAGCTAAAGAAGGTTTATTGGGCATGGGTAGACAATGAGAGGGCCCGAAGTACAAATCATTGTAAATCTGTAGTTCTGTTTCTGTCGGTCAAAGAGTCACCGTTAAGGGAACCTTATCTAGACACCATTCAGAGCTCATGGGACAGAGCACTGTACATTAAGTTTAGGGTGGGGGTGCTTCCATTATGTGAGTTCATGTCCACTTGGAAACCGCCCGCTCAAACTGTACCCTATTGCCCCTTTTGTGATCTAAGGGTAGAGTCTGTGTCCCACATGTTGTTCGAATGTAGTGTCTATGTAGCCCCGAGACGTAGGTGGTTGAAGCCCCTTTGCAGGTGTCTGGGAACTCGTTCTCACTTGGAAGCCCTGCGTATTTTACGTACAGATGCTAGACCCTTCTTTTCCACTTGTATGGCAAAATTTTTGGGTTGGGCTTGGCGTCTAAGAACTGCAAGAAAACTGTTAATCCAGTGAACGACCCCCCCTACCCAACATGCTGTTCCGGATATGAAATGTTTTTGTGTTGATGATTGTTGTTAAAAATGTTTCTTTTTAAAAATGTGAAAAATGCTTTTATGATATGTTTTTATCGAATAAAGCTATTTACTACTATATAATGCTGATCCCCGTCATAGGAGGTCAATCCTTTGCACATGATGGCAAACCCTGGCATGTGACTCCTCGAGCCTCTCATGAGCTAAACGATCTAGATAATTTCGGGCTGTTTTCGTGATTTCTATTACTGCCAAAATGTCTGAAAAGCAGCAGCTTCGGCCTGGTCATGGGATGCAGGCTGGTCCACGCTGCGGACACAGTGAAGAATTTGTGGCAGCAGTAATCACCACCGGCCACCTCAGGATGGAGCTGGCTACAAATTGCTGAAGCCACTGTGGGGGTAGATCAGTCCGCAGCATTCAACAAAGGCAATCATTAAACCCTACAACAGCGGCCGCAGAGGCTGGTATACAGGGCCCTGCACTGGTCCAAGTCGCCATCTCGCCCACAGGCACGCCTGCTCGAATCAGAGGCTAGAGCCCTAGCCCATCCCAGTCTCACAGTGGCCCCAGGCGGAGAAGGATGGGAGGGGCCGCTGCATGCGATGGACCTATCCATTTGATGATGCTCACATACATGTTTCTTGTTCTCAAAACCTGCAGATTTTTCACATAACTAAAATATTGAATTATGAAAAGAGGGGCAGAGATTTAGCACCATACAAGCATTCATTCTAACATCTAAACTTTTGATTGCAGTTATGCTGTTTAACCAAATCCATAAAAAAATACGTATTCCCATGTAATTTGCTGAAATAAGTTATTTTTGTAAAAAAATAAGCTAAACAAATTATGAATGGAGCACCTTCTGGTGCATGGCCTCCGCACAAGCTCTCCCAGCACACGATCCTGGTTATTCAATAAACATCCTAAAAGGTGAAGAGATAATATTTTGAATGCGGTTGGATGCAAGTTTCCCGAACCAACGACCACCTTTACGTTAACCCAACCTGAAACATCCCCCAGACTCAAAGACCGCAACACGCCAGCAGCTTCCACAGAGCCGTGAACCTCACAACCTGTTCCAATGTACACAGATCAGCAGGCCTCGCATCCTGCAAGCTGGCCGTCCCATCTTCTCTGCTTGGAAGCATTAATGATGCGCTCTCTACTCAAGGACTAATGAAAACCTGACTCACGTCTACTACACGGCTCTGAAACAGCACCCGCAACAACATGGGAAGACATACTCAACACTGCATGCATCGAGTCCCACAGCAGCATCACACTAGACCTAGGTAGCACTTCGCGCAGGTGACCACAACCGACACTATAATCAGATGAGAGCTAAGGCCTCAACCACCACTCTGATAAGTAGCTCAAGTCAATTCTGCCCAATCGCAAACAGAACATCTAATCCAGATATCCCACCTCACCCTACCCTACAGATGAGTGCCTTGCAGAGGTGTAAGGGGATTCCGTTTTCCCAACCTCTATTCAATATCTACGTTAAAATCCTTTCATGTATGAACTTACAATCCACACTTCAGGGCAATACAGCCTTGAAAGCACCAAAACAACCGAAAATTATATTTTGGTCCAAGTGACCCCCAAGCCCCATCCTCAAAGACTAAGACACAGTCCTTGCTCTGCACCCACATTTTTTGTACGAGACACTGTTTTAACTCTCTTTGGCATACCCCTGTGTAAAAAGAATGTGGGACACTACCCTTCCCCAACCCTTAGGATGGCAGTGTAGTTGAAGTAGATCCCCCGTGCACTTTGAAAGAAATACCCACCCTTGGGCAATGTAAGGAGTAGCGGGCACATTACTTTCGCCTTTGTACATGCAAGAAGTAGTTCCCTAAATATCCCCTGCCCTCGGATATGGTGAAGGAACTTAGAGAATACCCCTCCAATACAGAAGGAAGGGAAGAGGGGGGGTCAGTATAAATACACCTTTCAATGTTTTTTAGTCTCTACTGAGAAATAAAATAAAAATCCACCACATCCTTTGGTATGGCGCAGAGGGGAATCAATATATTCCCAAACTACTGAGCAAGATGTGGCTAAAGGGGGCACCCACTATTCTATAGAAAGGCAGGGGCAGAGAAACATGGACAGAGGGACAAAAAAAGAGGCAAAGGTGGAGGACAATTAAGCAAAGGACACAGAGAGGAAGTTAGACAGAGGGAGAGTGGACAGAGGAACAAAGCCAGAAGGACACAAACAGAGGGACAGAGAGGACAGGGAAACAGAAAAATGGACAGAAGGACATTGACAAGACAATGGGACATGGACACAGGGACAAACAGAATAAGAACAGAGAGAGATGGAAAGGAGGACTGACTGTGGCAAATCACCATGGAACATGGAAATAGAGAAAGAGACAAAACCACACCCATCCTCATATACAACCAGCAACAAATATCCACACAGACACCATTATATGCCCATACGCTCAGCAGTAGATGACCATACATCCAAACTCACCACCATACAACAATACACTTACCAGACTACCTCTATAATACAGCCATGGAATCATCGTCAAACAGGCACACTGACGACATCAAATACACTCACTGATACCATCAGATGCCCACACATCTGCCATCCTACATCAACACACAAATGACACCTATCTTTATATGACCACAAACCCATTATACACTCACACACCATAATTAAATAAACATGACTCATTATACACCCACCATCATATACCTACATCTTAGTCAGTCCCCCATATGCCCTCCCACCTACAAACACCCACCATCAAATGCCCACACATCTATCATCGTACCTCTCACAAACATATGGCCACCCAACCATCACTATATATGATCACATCCACTAACATATATGACTTCAACAGCCATCATGTGCCAACACAGCTACAGTCATATGCAAACAACAGATAAAACATGTCATCGTACCCACTATTATATGCCCCCCCCCACAATCTCACACATAGACATCATCATACACACACAGACACATTCATACTCCCACAGACAACATCCTATGGGCACAATCACCATTATTAACTAAAGCAACCAACTCCACTTGTCAAGCCCTGCCTAGGACACCGATAGCTGCTGCTCCTCGAACCCTCATCTCAAGCCCCTACATGGGGATGCACAGTGACTTCTAGACCTCTAACTGCACTACCGAGTCACGTAGGAGTACATCTTCCTTCAGGAAGTGAAGGATGAGAACCTGTGGATGGTCATCCTCTAAGAGCGGTGGGAATCCGACGACTCCTATTCACGAGGTAAGACCCTTATCGTCTATTCCACAATCTGAATTTTCTTTTCCATGTCTAATGTGGCCTTCATCGCCACCTCCTTTAAGTCCTTAATTTTTTATTTTGGATACATGTTTTAAGTTCAGCCACCTTCTTTTCAAGTACAGTGACCCAGGTTTCTGTTTCCGCGGCTCTTGTACGTTTCCAGAAGGCCCTCCATCACAAAACATCCTATGGTCTATTTTACCTAAAGTCGCACTCAGGCTTTCAGTGAGTATGCAAACAGGGTATCACCCTAGTTCACATTGGCCTCTCGGATGGCCATTTCCGTTTCAGTTTTTTTCAAGTTTTTCAGGCCAATGTCCGGAAGAAATCTGTTTCAAGTTAAATAACTGGTATTTCTTCTTTGGAAGATTTATTTCTGTTACTTCAATAGTGTTATATTCATGTAAAAGGTATTGTGAGGTTTTCATGTTCTAGGTAGTTGGAACGCAAGTAGCTCTAGGTTCCTTATTTACGGTCAAAAAGGAACATTCCCTGATGATCAGTTTGTTGCCTGACCAGCTGGGGAGTGTCCGTTAATGTTGGCGTCTCTGCCTCAAATATTTCTTGCCTTCAAGCAGAAGTCCTAGTCTTCCTTTACAACAGTAATTTGGCGACGATAAGCTGGTCAGCTGGTCGGGTGAAGCGCTGCGAGGATCTGGATAGCCTTTGAGACGATGATCCTTCATCGCCGCTGACACAGAGCGCAACATAATGGACGGCGGCAGTATTCGGACCCACTAGACTGAGAAACAGATTTAGGTGTTGCACTTCCCGCTCAGCCTTTCTTGGAGCCAGGGAGTTGGGAAACATTCACATATTTGGGTCCCCGAGCTGAGAGATGTATTCTTTGGCAGTTCGGTCAGTCAAATTGGCTTTACCCGGAGTCATGATAAACGGCGTCCGATTAGCAGTTGCGTTAAAAATGTTTTGCCCAGCCGAGAAATCATGCAATCCTCGCAGTAGCAGCAGCAACTCAGGAACCATGACGCTATCAATACATCACCTTTGTAGATAGAGTGGAAATCAAAACCTTCGTGCTAGGATATGAAGGGAATCGATTGATTGAGGAATTCAGCTATGGTTCAGTTCTGGCTCCATGTGCAGGTGCTAGATCCTCCCATAATTACGTTAGGATGATCTGCTGTGGCTTCGCTTAGAAGGTTAGGAACACCAGTCACGTCTAAGCTTACGGCAGTGGGGCCAAAAGACATCCTTTGTTCGTCTGCCCTGGGCTTTTGAGTAATGTTGCTAATTATGCCGTCATTTACGGGTTACAGGACAGGACCCTAATTTAGCCCATTAAGCTGGCTCGCAGGGGCAGGGCACATATAACAGCAAAGGGAGGAAGGGGGGGCTCTGGCAGCGACGGTTGCCTCCCCAGAGCTGTGGCGGAGTTACAGGGCGATCTGGATGCAGACGGGTACAGTAAGGGTACCTCTGCGACAGGCGGTACAGTAAGGGTACCCCTGTCCGGCACAGTAAGGGTGCCCGAGCCAAGGTCCAGGAGCCGAAGGGGGTTCTGGGAAGACCGCGACGGCGCCCCGTTAGTCCTTCGGGCGGTTGGGGGGCCTGACCAACCGGGGGTGTGCCACAACACGCTCCGCCCCTGTCAGAAGGGGCGGGAGTAGGAGACAGATAACGTGACCCAGTGGATGATCTGAAAATAAATATGTGCCACACTGCCGGGCATCGACCCACCGTGTGTGCTGGCTCACCAGGCGGGCGGAGCAGCTAGGGGCTGCTTGCCCTGGATCGCCCGTAAGATAACCCATTTTTATTGTCATACTTATGTTGTATGAAATAAACCTGCAGCAGTTCTTCACCCACAAAGAAAGTGTCAGTGTAATCATTGGGTGACGTCTGTGCATGTGTGTTGATTGAAGCGGATGACGGTGTGGTCACTATGCCGCTGCCCGCGTCCCACGCAGTGGGACATCAGCAGGGCAGCTCTCTAGTGGCCGCCCGTCGCAGCCTTCCCCCTCTTCTGCCTCGCGCGTGAGGCTACGCCCAGGGAGGAGACCTCCCAATAGTGTGCAGGTGGAGGCGGGCCGTTGGGGGTGGGGGGCGAGGCTAGCCCCCCTACTTAGGCGTCCCTCTCGCCCAGTTCCTCCTCTGTTTGCTGCGCGCCGCTCCAGCTCGGACACGCGTATTCCCACCCTTTCCGCTTACCCTGCGTGGCGGAGACAGCGCGTTATTGGAATGTTTTAATGTTTTCTTTTGCGTTGCAGGCGGAGTTACAGGGCGATCTGGATGCAGACGGGTACAGTAAGGGTACCTCTGCGACAGGCGGTACAGTAAGGGTACCCCTGTCCGGCACAGTAAGGGTGCCCGAGCCAAGGTCCAGGAGCCGAAGGGGGTTCTGGGAAGACCGCGACGGCGCCCCGTTAGTCCTTCGGGCGGTTGGGGGGCCTGACCAACCGGGGGTGTGCCACAACACGCTCCGCCCCTGTCAGAAGGGGCGGGAGTAGGAGACAGATCACGTGACCCAGTGGATGATCTGAAAATAAATATGTGCCACACTGCCGGGCATCGACCCACCGTGTGTGCTGGCTCACCAGGCGGGCGGAGCAGCTAGGGGCTGCTTGCCCTGGATCGCCCGTAAGATAACCCATTTTTATTGTCATACTTATGTTGTATGAAATAAACCTGCAGCAGTTCTTCACCCACAAAGAAAGTGTCAGTGTAATCATTGGGTGACGTCTGTGCATGCGTGTTGATTGAAGCAGATGACGGTGTGGTCACTATGAGACGATGATCCTTCATCGCCGCTGACACAGAGCGCAACATAATGGACGGCGGCAGTATTCGGACCCACTAGAGTATTGGGAGGTGTGACACGTCAGGCCATGAAGACACCAGGAAAAATATTCATGGTATATTAGGATACAGTCTCCACTCGTTTATCAATGATGCCATCTGAAGTTACTGGTGAGTGACGTTCTTGCGCACGTTTACGCGCACCCCTGCTATCCATAGCAGCCGGAACGCCGTACCAAACTTAACGTGCGTGGCCATGCACAGCGGCCATATTGAGTCTATACGTGTTTCGGAGGTCGCGTAAGGAGCTTCCGATTTCTCGCGCTGTCATCAGCAGCGCGGGGAGCGAGAGACCCTACGTCTATGCCGTTCCCTCACCAAATGCCAGTGGTGAGCAAGAAGTGTTCTTGAGCTCACTTGTTCTATGGCTGTGCGGTGAGAGAGCGATTCACCACCCCTGGCATTTTTCTCCCATCAATTATATTAATGTTTCAGTAGCACTTTCACGTGACATTTCTTCACACCCCTGACTGTGATCTTGGCATTTCCTCTACGGGTTACTCAATAATTTTTTTTGGATGGACAGGAGTTTAGCCCTAAGAGGAAGAAAGCGTTATTGCTAAGCACTTTGGGCAAGGAAGGGCAACGCATATTTAGGTACCTACCTCAAGCTCTGCATGCTAATAGGCAACCTATGCCAGATAAATATAAAGAGGCTGTTTGTACGTTGGAAGCAAGATATGCAAAGGAAGAACATTTAGTCATAAATTGCTACAAATTTACATTCAACACCAAAGGAGTGAAGAATCCATTGATACATTGATAGCAAGAATAAGGGAGTTATCCATTAAATGCAAGTTTGGCATTATGACTGATGAATTAATTAGTGACCAATTGATTGTTCAATGCAACAACAAACATTCAAGAAAGACTTTGGGCAGCCAAAAACCCTTCGTTGAAAACTGCTATTGAATTAGCCAAGGTTGTTGAACGATCAGAATTGCATGAAGGAACTAGAAAAATGCAATTGAGGAAATGAGATAGCAGAGGTGTTAGAGAGGAATATATGTGAAGAACAAGAGAGTGGTACTGGAGATGATGTAACGAGTGGAGTGGCTGTGGTGAAAAATAAGAACAAAAGTAACAAGCGTGTGGTACAAGTTAGACCACTTAATTCCAGGGTGTGCGACAGGTGTGGGAGTGGTGGTCACTTTGCGGATTCTAAGTTCTGTTTTGCTATGAACAAAAAATGTTTGAAAAGTGGGCGTCTGGGGCACTATGCAAGAATGTGCAAGAGTAAAACGTGTGGAACTGTTGTGGTAGTTACTGATCAGTTAGTGATTAAGAGTGAACAGTTTGATAGGGTTTTTTAAGTGCTGAATATATGGAAACCGAGAAAAAGCAAAGTAGGAGACTGAATAGGCCCAAAGCCATGTTTTTGTTCGATGGAAAAAATGTTTCACTCATGGTGGCTACCGGCTCTAAATACACCATCATCCCCAAAAAATTGTATGAAAGCCAGTGGGAAAATAGAGTTTTATTGTCCAAAGACATCTCACCAGGAGGATATCAAGGTGAGTCAATTGATATAATTAGATACTTTGAATCTGACATCGCATGATATAATTAGATACTTTGAATCTGACATCGCATTTTTAGGCAGGTCGATGAAGGGCAAAGTGCATGTGGCAGAAGAGGAATCCCCGCCACTCTTGGTTGGGTCAACCAATATGATCTCCACATCATAGTCAATCTAAGGGCTTCTACAAAAGTGATGGTGGTTGAAGATGAAGGATTAGGAGGTGTGTTACAGGGGGCTGAGGATGTGTTTAAGGAGAAGTTGGGTCAACTTAAAGGATACGTGCACAAAATCAAGTTGAGGAAGAATGCAGTGCCAGTGCAGCACAAGTTGAGGAGATTGCCCTTGGTTGCGCGAGAAGTCAAGGATCTCATACGTGAAATGTTGGATGGGGGTTTGATCAAACTAGTGGAGGCTTCTGAGTGGGTTTCTATGGTGGTTATCACCAAGAAATCTGATGGAAGGCCCAGGTTTTGTGTGGACTTGAGGTCACTGAATAGTTGCGTGATTGCCGACACCTTTCCTTTGCCGAATATAGGGGAGCTGGTTTCTACCTTGAAAGATGCAAAGTTTTTCTCCCAGCTCGACTTCAAGAGTGAATATCATCAGATAAGACTACATGAGGAGTCTAAGCACGAAAACATTCCAGATTACTCGTTTGCCATTTGGTTTGTCATCAGCAGCTAGCGTGTTGCAACGGGCAGTAACATACATTTTCAAGGGAATAGAGAATGCAGTGTATTTCCAAGATGACATCCTAGTTTTTGAGAAATCTGTGGAAGAACACAACTGAGTGTTGAAATATGTTTTGCATAGGATAGCTGATGTGGGGTAGGGGTGGGCGGAATTTGCGTAACCGCGTTACGCAAATCTCCGCGAAACGGTAAAAAATCTCCGCGAACACGCAGAAATTCCGCGAACACGCGGAATTGCTTGTTCGCGATACTTTTTTCCTGTTCGCGATCGCTGTTTGCGTGCTCGCGGTGAAATATCTCGCGAACACGCATATCGAGAACGCGAACAAGCAAAAAATTTCGCGAAGTTGCGGAACGCAGATTTTTGGGCAATTTCGCGTTCTCCGCGGAACGCGAAATTACCCAAATTCCGCAAATTCCGCGAACGGAACGGAATTTACCGCCCAGGCCTAATGTGGGGTTGACGTTGCGTAAGTGTTGGACTTGGCCCTTTTTGGCTAAAGTTCCCTAAACTTTTTGCCTTCCCACTAGACCTTTTTTCTGAAGAGGTGTTGCCAACTTAGATGCTCTGGGCACTTTGCCAGTGCTGATAAGTGTCAAAGTGCAAGTGCTCCCTGTATAAAGTGTAATGGTAATTGGTTGTCCATGATTGGTATGTTTGCCTTGCTAGTAAAGTCCTTAGTAAAGTGCACTACGTGTGCCAGGGCAGGTAATGCAAATGCTACTAGTGGGCCTACAGCACTAATTGTGCCACCCGCTCAAGTAGCCCTAAAGAGAGAACTCAGGCCTGCCACTGCAGTACCTGCGTGCAGTTTGTGAAACTGCCTTGTTGTACTAACAAGTGCACCCACTTGCCAGGCCTCACCCTTCCCTTTTATGCACATCAGACACCCCTATGGTAGTCCCAAGGTACCACCTTGGGCAGGGTGCAGTATATGTGAAAGGTAGGACATGTACTGAGGTGTGAACCATGTCCTAACAGTGAAATACTCGCCATTTGCTCTGTTGAAAGGCCATCTTGCCCTTAAGACAGAATGGGGAGGCTGTGTAATATGTTTCCAGCCTATCATCCCATAGGCTTAAGATGTAAAGGTGAAGTTTAATGTGCCTAAACTCACAATTCAATAACCCATCTTTTTATGAAGGTGGTTTTTGCATTGTGTGTTTAGAAACCACTCTTTTAGAAGTGGCTGGTGTTTTGTGTTCTAACATTTCTGTATGTCTCTACCTGGTTGTGGATTGACTGTCTGGATTTGAAAGTGATAGGATCTGGGGAATGTCTTGATCCATGGGAGGAGGTGAGACAGCAACAGACTGACCTGATTCTGGAGTAAAGGGGAAGGAGTAGCCCCTGGAGGTGAAGAGGCCTGGCTCCATCTCCTGCTGAGTGATTGAGGATCCAGACCCCCACTATCAACGGCAGAAGGTGTCACTGGCAGGGAGACACCCACAACTGGTTTGGACAGGGGTCAGTGTCCCCTGAATACAAAGACTTCAAAGACATTTAGGGGTATAACTATGAGAGCTGAAACCCCTGAACGTTGAACTGATCAAGACTGAAAAGGATTGAAACTACTGTGTGGTCAAGAGGAACCTCTCTGCCAAGGAAGAAACAGCTGAAGAGACTGAAGGAAAAGACTGACCCTTGCTGTGTGTTCTGGGGCTGGCCTGCAGTTTGCTGATTTAACCAAGGAGAGGGTAAGGGATTTTGCTGTGTGCTGTGTCCCCCTGCTTGAAAGGACTTTGCTGTGTCCTGAAGTAACTTGTCCCCAAAGGCCAGAGGAGAGCTGGCTCCCTGTTGTGGAAACTCAGGAACATAAAAGTCTCCAGGTGAGTCTCAGTGATGCTGTGTGTGTGTGCTTTTTGCAGCCTGAGACCCTCATAAGAATTGCCCTGTGATCGTGGGCACCAGGAATCCAAGTGAGTCTCAGTGTGCGTGTGCTTCGTGCAGCCTGAGACCTTCGTGAGGGTCGTCCTGTGATTCTGTGCACCTGGAATCCAAGTGAGTCTCAGCGACACTGTGTGAGTGTGCTTTGTGCAGCCTGAGACCTTTGTGAGGACTGCCCTGTGACCGTGCACACCCGGAATCCAAGTGAGTCTCAGCGATGCTGTGTGCATGTGCAGCCTGAGACCTTCGGTAGGATTGCCCTGTGATCGTGCACACCCGGAGCTTAGGTGAGTCTCAGCGACGCTGTGTGCACTGTTGCAGACTGAGATCTTCATCATTGCCATCGGCTCAGACGGGCATCCCCAGAGGAGCTGTGCCGCCAGCCCGAGTCTGCCGTTGCCGAAGCCGGACCTTCAACCAACCCTGTCGGGGTGTGGGGGGTGGGCCGAGTTCCACTGCCCGGAATCAACGAAGTCGCATCGGAGGCCCAAGTCCCGAGGAGAGGAGAGCGAGGTCACAACCCCCAGTTAACGTGTGTCGCCACCTGGGACGGGGTGCGGGCTCGGAGAGAGACTCTCTCGGCCTTTCCCATTCTCGCAGCCTAAGCCTCCGCTCAAGCTCGTATCGCGGCCCGTACTTGCCGAGGAGTGGCAGTACTGGGGCCGGAGTGTGGAGCTGCACTTTGATTTACACCATACATGTTGGGGGCATATGTTGGCAGAAGCTGACCGCGAATCAGTACGAGCAGCATAGATACCGTCCAAAGCACCGTGATCGGTCCCAGAGTGCATTACGCATTGCATTATTTTTGCATAACGAACTGCCCGATTGTTGCATTACGCATTGCATAACGAAGTGCCTGATTGTTGCATTACGCATTGCATTATTTTTGCATTACGATCTGCCTGATTGTTGCATAACGAACTGCATTATTTCGACATTACAAAGTGCCAGATTCTTGCATTACGAACTGCATAGCATTGCATTAGGACTGAAGGGGATCATAAAGAATTGCTAATTAATACTGCAAGTACCTACAAGGGCTTGCTGGCCTAATAACCGGCAAGGTGAAATATTGCAAATACGCATATGTTGGATTTTTGTCGTGTGGTCTCATCGTATATCTTTTTATATAAACATATCGTTTTTTTATGAAACTCGTCTGGAGTCCATTTGTGGTAAAATACTTTACACACTTGCCTTGAAGATAAGCCTGGCTGCTCGTGCAAAGCTACCGAGGGGGTGAGCAAGGGCCATCTGAGAAGGTGTCCTTCCTTTCCCTGACTTAGAAGCAAGGGTCACAGTTTGGCCTATGGTACCTACCTCAGCCAACTAGAGACCCCTAGTTCTAACAGTAAGGAAAAGTGTTTATTCTTGACAGAACAAATATAATATTTGGGGTATACTATTTCAACTATGGGTATTAAGCCTAAGAAAAGCTTTCTTAGTGTTTATTGAGTTTGCATCTGCTCCTACCAATAAGGATCAGATGAGATCCTTCACGGGGCTGATTGAGTAGTACTCAAAACATTTTTCGGATAAGACAGTGTGTTTGAGGTGTTTGTTGAAAAAAGGTGTGACCTTTGAGTGGGTTACACTACAGGAGGAGAGTTTTAATAACAAAGAAGGAAGAGGTGTGGTGCAGCAGCCAGGGTGCCTCACTCCGGACCACGGGGTTCACGGTTCTATACCCGGCGGCAGGTCAGCCCAGCACCAGGTGACTCTGGGCAATAGCTCTCTTAATCTTCCCGAGGGCACCCCAGCACCGGGAAACCACTTCGGAGGTAGCTGTGCGCTTTACAAATTCAAGGTTATTTTTATTATAAGGAGATTTGGGCAGCAAATGTGTTCGCCCCGTTTGATTTAAAATTAAGATCAACCATTACTGTAGATGCTAGTGCCACAGGTTTGGGAGCTATACTCTCTCAGAACCATTGGGGAGGAGAAAGGACTGTGGCATTTGTATCTAGGACACTCACGTCTGCTGAACAGAACTATTCAGTAATAGAGAGGGAGGCGTTAGCTGCAGCATGGGGTGTGGAGTACTTTCGTGTGTATGTGTGGGGTGCCAAGTTCTTACTTAAGACGGATCACAAACTCTTGCTTAAGACATTATCTTCTGGTGGGGTTGGAAGGGGGTCTGCTAGATTGACAAGACTTGCTGCCAAAATCCAAGAGTACCAATACGAAATAGTGCACATCTAAGGGTGGAGAAATGCGCAAGCAGACTGCTTGTCCAGATTATCATTAGATTGGAAACGTGTTGATGGACCTCCAGTATGTGAGTTTGAGGTTGATGGCTCTGTCACATCGGTGGATGATGTAGTCATGGTTGGAGAAGGAGCGTTTACTGCTGATGAATGGCGACAAGAAATGGAGAAGGATGAGGTACGTAAGGAGGTGGTGAGCATGTTTAATCTTGGAGGTAAAAGGGAGAGTTATCTTGCCGTATCGGTGCCCCTTTTTGTCAAGGTGTTGGATGAATTATCGCAATGTGGAGAGAATGTCATTATGAGGGGGGATAGGTTTGTTCCCCTGTTTGGATTGCGGAGGAAGATTATTATTATTATTGCGCACGAAGGTCATTTGAGGCAGACATAGACCCAATGCCGCCTCAAAGCCAGGCATGGATGAAAAAGTAGTGCCTTGATTGGAGGAGTGTTTGGTGTACAAGGAGGGCGAGGAGAGGTTAAAAGTTAGACCTAGTAAGGACATGGGGCACATTACCAGTCCAGGTAAGCCATTGCATTGTATTTGCCTGGATTTTGTTTGGTCCCATGTACGAATTGCCTTTAAATAGCAGGTTCGCGGTTGTGGATGTGTTCTCAAAGTGGTTGTGAGTGAAGGGTTTGAAGGAACTCACTACTGAAACCACCAGCATCAGGTTCTTGGGAGGGTTGTTTCAGGCGGAAGGGCGTTCCATCCATTTTCATCACAGACAATGGGGCAACTTGTCTCTAGCAGGCCTCAAAAAATCTACTCGCCCAATCACAATTGCAAGTAAAATGTTATCAGGTCGAGCTATTTTTAGCACCTACTAGTCCCATCTGGCAAGTAAACTTAGGCTGGAACGGAACAGGTGTTCTGTTCATTCAGAAAGTGAATGAGCACTAAAGATGCCATTAAATCTTGTTTTTATCTTGACATATTAGCTGAGTGTTCACGGAAAGAGGTCAAATGTCAGTTTGTCTCTCAACTAATTGCTGCTTAGAAAATGAGGTTTATGTTTCTCTCTCTTACTAGAGGTAGAGGTTTTTGTCAAGTGAGCTGTCTGAAGAGGTCAGTTATTTTGCTCTAACACATAACATGTAAATAAATGGCATGTAAATTAATATTACAAATATTTCAAAACATATCAGGAATTACAAAAGCACATTTTTTGTTATTATGAAGTGTGATGCAAACAAAGATTTAAATAGGAGCAGAACAAACCAGAACACTTTACTTGGTGATGTGCAAATGGCACATATTTTTAGAAACTTTATTTCCAAAAATTATTGTGTGTACATTATATAGTTTTATCAGTAAAGTGCAGGTCAGTGGGAAGGTTTGTGGCCATTTCAATGTAAAATCTACTGATTACAAACAGTGTGCTACCACTTCATGCTTTAGTTATTTATAAGGCTCTCAGTTTTGCGTTATTATTGATTTTTTACAGATAAATACAGACAGAAAATAAAATGTTTCCTGTTTGTATTTATTTTTAAATGCAGAAAAATACTGAAAATTGTGCTTCTTGTTAGTGACTGTCCATGCTGTCTAGCTTAATATTCCAGGACCATCGCTGAGCAGATGGTCATCATGGGGAGTTACAGACCGGTTGAGATTTCCCTGATTACAGGCATATGTTATCATATATTTGTATTAAAATGCTGATATTTACCTGTGGGTCTAGTGTTTCGCTATATTTGGCTGCTGAATTTGGTAAAATCGACAGGCATTAAAGTATGAGAGCAAGTTTATCAGTTAAATAAATGTGGAAATATACAATTTTATCACACCATTTATTCGCAAAACACAACATAAATACAGATAAACACCAATAAGATGGTCAAAAAAGAAATATGGATAAATACAGACAAATGTTAAAAAAAAAAAAAAAAAAAAAATACCAAACGATGAGCACTAGTTATGTATTTATTAAAAGAGATAGTTTTTAAACATGATTTGAGAAACATTCCAGCCCCCACCCGGATGAAAATGCTGTTAATGAACTAAGGGACAAGTCAGGGGTCGTGAAATCTACATGCGGCTAGATTTGTGTTATATAGGGAAAGAAAGTTTAGTCTATTAAATCAAACAAACAGGTTTTTTGTATAGCAGAGATGCTGAACTTGCACATTTGAAGGTGCTCTTATATGAGATAATGAAGAAAATGGTAGTTCAATCAATTAAATTATTTGCCCACGATCACTTCATTTGAAACCGGTTTATGGGTCAAGAGCATTACAAATATGTAGATTATTTAAGTCACTAGACCTGCAGGTCTAGTAACATTTTAATGATTTTTCGGGGCCTGTCTTGAGATATGCAAATATTCTTGAAGGGGTGTGGCTTTCTTCATCATCGCACCACTTTTGTACAACCCACAAGGTAACGATCTTTGTGAGAGAGCGAACAGATTGATTATGGGGGCGATACAAACGGTGTGTGCCAATATTCTTGTTGTGCACAAATTGGTAGATGAAATGGTTTAGGCGTACTGCACCACTGGCCAAGGTCAGAGTTTGAAGTCTCCTTTTGAACTTATGCGGGGCAGGCCTCCGGGGTCCAAGTTAGACCAGACATCAATGAAAGAGTGGGTGTCGAGTGGTGGTAGGAGTGGAGAGTTTCATTTTGCCCCGTGTGTTGCAAGTCATATCTGTGCTGGGGATTTGGTGAAAGTCAAGACAGGGATAGTTGGCAGGGGTCTTTTCAAGTTTTTGGGGCCTTTCAAAGTCAAAAAAGGTTTTAGACATGTGTGATGTTGGAGAATGGTGAGAGATGGACGTTTAGGCATGTGGCACTGTATCAGAGAGGCGAAGTGCCTCGTGAGGAAGGGACACCACAGTCATGGTTATGTGTTGGCGCAGGATATGGGGGAATCAAATCTGATTACCAGTGACTAGGCCAGTCAAGGAGAGGGGTGTAGTTCAGCATGTTCTACCGTTCCCCAAGGTATCGGCGGGGAAACCGTTCGGTGTGTCAGAAGTGTCAGAAATCGCAGGTCACCGATTTACCTTAAGGACTATGTAAGATGAAGCTTTAGTGTTCATTCTTTTGATTTTTTTATCTTCGTTTTTCTTCTTTCTTTAGTTCTCTTTTCTCCCTTCGGTTTGTTTTGTGTTTGGGGTAGAAAGGGGAAAGGTGTGTTGTATTCATGCAAAAGGTATTGTGAGATTTTCACGTTCCAGCTAGTTGGAACTCTAGTAGCTCTAGGTACCGTGTTTGCATTCAAAATGGAACATTCTCTGATGGTCAGTTTGTTGCCCGACCAGCTGGGGAGTGTCCGTTATTGTTGGCATCTCCACCTCAAATAAAGAAGATTTCTTACCTTCAAGCAGAGGTCCTAGTCTTCCTTTACAACAAATAGCATTTTGATGGTCTGACCCAAGGCACGATCAAACTTCAACAGGAACCCGGAGATACAATGTCCCTTTACAAGTCAGTGCACCCAACAAAAGCTACCATTGTTCAAATTACCATGATCATTCACCAGGGGCAGCCAAGAAAGGACCAGATCAAGCCGGTGTTCTCACCCAAAGCAATAAAACAGGACATCCAATACCACACCAGACAATGATCATCGCACAAGTCCACAGCACCAGATAACCATGTGGATCTCCTGTGATTTAAGTCACAGCTCTTGCGTTTCTGCCTCTGGATGCTCTATTGGACAGTTAGCCTGAGGGCCTCACTCTTATTACAGGTGGTACAGTTCCAGCACTTTACTCTTATTCTCTATACCCCAGCGAACATCGTACAACATGCTGCAGATATCGACAGCACTTAATTTGAGCTGTGGGTTCTGGTGGGGACCACTGGCACTAACTTTTCCACATTAGATGTTTACCAAGACAAGTGAGGATAAAAATAAAGCAGAAAGACGGAGGAAGAGAAATACGGAAAAAACATCACAAAGGGAGAAAGCAGGAAACTGCAAGAGTAATATAAAGGGGCAGGGGGTGTCTGGTAGCAAATTAGAAGACATTTAGTGGATTTATTACTACCAGCCTTGGCAGTCTGGATGTAGAGAGTGCTAACATTTTGGTGTAATGAGTGAAGTCAAAAATAGAAATGTTATGTTATAGTCTCAAAATAAAGTAGACCTGATGTCCAAAACAAGAAGATATATTTCTCTTTTTGTTTCCTCTTGTTAAATCAGTTTGGTATGCAGGCCCAGTTCCTGATACCTGGAATGGAACTATTTTTTTCCTTCTGCTTAAAGAGGGAAACAGAAGAAAAAGTTACTTTCCTTCAGTAATAATCTTTCTGGATACTTTATCTGCCTGCAGATTACTCACATCATGAATCCTACCAGGCGCCAGACTCGATGCAAAAAACTGGAAGTAGCTCTTCCACGCCAGTAAGGGGTCCTTTGGCTCTATCTCAACTCCAGATTTTCTTCATCGTGACATCAACCAACGCACCCATTACTTTTCCACGCCCTTAAATACGGAGACAGGTTCGACAAAAGAAGCAGCAAGGCAGTGCAGAAAAAGAGGCAGAAATGAAGCTTCAATAAAACAGCCGGTTGCGGAGCAGGGAGGTGGCTGGAGCGGTGAGGAATCTGCAGGTAGGGAATACACCAGAAGGATTCTTAGCGAAGGTACATTTTTCATCAGCTGATTTCTCACCTCACGGATTAATACAAAAGCAGAACTTCACAGAAGTAAGTCTGAGGAGCTGAAAACAACACATTACAGGACAGGTCAGACACAACATAACACCACTCAGTCAGAGGCACAGCATGTGCAAAATGCAAGGGCCAAAATAAGAGCTAACCTGACTGGAACAGTAACCTCAACCAAAGGGTAAGTGCAAGTGTCAAGGGAAAAACCACCAAGGCCCCAGAGATGAATCAGCAGACATGAACCATCATACACCACGGCACTACAACTAGCACAAGCAGAAAACTACTGGACACTTGTGCCCGCAAGGGTTCGAGCTGCATGAGGGGCACTGAAGCAAGTATAGCACTACATCGATCTCCAAAACAAGTTAAAACAGGACACAACAGAATCCAAGGGTCATATTCAACCACAGTCAAAGGTAAATAAGACCAGTAGGGTGAAAAACAAGAATATAAATACTAACAAGCCATCGTCCACCAGTGGCCAGGCAAAAGGGAAGAGACACCACCACTTTCAGAAAACAAGCAGGGTAAATACCAGCAACTGCAGAGTCACCATGGAAATGCAAGAACACCTACACCGAAGACAGAGCAACGTCTCAAATGTCAGACACCCAGAAATTCACAAACGGTGCAAAGCAGGAACCAGTGGACAAAAAGAATCCATGGCAAGTGAAGCACAGCCAAACCATGAAGAATGGAAGGCTAGCCAAGACGTTGAGCCCATCTGAGTAGCAACTGGGAGGAGACGCCCTGGCAACTCACACATATTCTAGGAGAGCTTCACGATGAAAGGACAGCCAACCCCAGGGGACAAATAGACACTAGTAAGAAGGCCACAGTGCCCCAGAGAAGCAAAAATCAAAGTCCTGAAACAATAGGAGACTGCACATCCTGAGGAAAGCAAAACAATTGTAGAGACAAGAGCACAGGTGCCACACGTCCACAGCCCACCAAACAAGGATTAACCACACATTCAATCCGCCATGTGCAGCCTTCCTAAATTCCATTGAGAGAGCAAGGGGGTGGGTCAGGCTGGTGAACCCACCATCAAAACATTCCACAGTGTAAGAACCCCCCTCACTATACAGGCAAAGCCCTTGAGTCAGCGGGATACTAAGACGGCAGAACATGGAGTGTAGTACCAAACAAGGGCTACACTATCCCATGCTGCAAGCGCACGCTCAGCAAACAAACTCTGTAAAGAAAGGTCCCAGATCATCCATTACAGTTCACTACACATGAATGATTCCAAACTAGAGACACCCCCAGCTGGTACCTTACCAAACAGCCACAGCCTAGAAAAAACCAGGAAAGTCCAACTGACAAAGCAGGCAGAAAAAATAGAAAAAGGACAATGGGGCTCGTTTAGACAGAAAAGGGGGAATAAACCACAGCAACTGAGCATACAGGTAGGTCAACACCAACATGACCCCAACAGAAAAAAGGTAATCAACATCCCTGGTCACACCACTGTCCAAGATGAGATGAAAAGCAGTCCAAAAAGCAAGGGCTCACCCTGTGGCGATACGATTCAACTGAAATACACTGCAACTGGCAGCGGTGATGCTCAAGCAATATCAATAACAATGAAACCATACAATCACCTTGAGTATATCTAAGTGGTGGTACCCGGGCGAACCAGAAGAAAGAAAAAGTCAATTTGGCATGAAGGACTAGAAAGAAAAATACCCAAGGAAGGGTTGTTGTCCACCGTTCCAAATCCAGAAGGGGACTTGAACCAGGCATACACTGGGCACCATCTAGTGAGCACTCAAACAGGACCAAAATGGCAGTAACCTCTGCCACCGCAGCAACAAGAGGAACAGTATGTCACCCATAGCCATAACTAAATATGGAACAGACATAGCAAGGACAACAGCATGCATCCAGAAGCAAGCATAGCCACCAGGTAACAGCAATAACAAGGCCGGCAAAAGACAATCTGGCCAAATGGAGGGAGCACAAGGACAAGCCAAACATGCGGCACACTTACAAACAATGTGGCTTCGCTCAAAACTAGAGACATAGGAAGAAATAGATCTTAAGAAGGGAGTTGAAGATCCAAACCACACCAACCTTTCCCCTACACCTGTGCTCTTTGCAGGACATAGCCCTCGAGCAACTCTCACTAGGTTGTCACTGTAGTTGACAAGCAAGAGGGATCAATCCTCCAGAAACGCCTTTCGCAGCCTGAACATCTCGACAGATGCAGCAGCTCTTCCACCAAAAAGATAGAACCACCGAAGGACACCCCCCAACAAGGCATAGTGAACCTCCCCAAGGAGACCGGAGTAGCACAAATAGACATAGCAACGCAGGGACACAGATGTGCCCGTAGATCTGATGACAGGATCTGCTGGGACAACCACAGACTGGAGAAAATGCCTGGAAGTGCAACAACAATCACACACCACCTGTGCTATAGGCATATTTGCTGGGTCTATATTGAGGTGATAAGATCTGTATGTACAGCAAAATCATGGTAACTGTGGCCATACTTTGACTGGTAAAACTTAGCTTCCCCTCTTTTATGCTGCAGTTGCTCTACACACAACTGAGTCAGGATTATTTGGTAATAGTAGAAGTCTACAGAAGGTTAAGAAAAACAGTGCCACGAAGAGATGTCTTGTTGCCCCATCTGCATTTCAACCTATACAACTTGCCCTTGTCCTCTGTGAATATGCGTACCCTTAAACTGGGGTGAAAACAAATTACAGCCTTAAAGAACACCAATGATATTGTACTATTGGATCACTCAGGGTTAGGTTTGCAGAATTCGCTAAATACAATGGGACAGGATTGTAAATTCTATGAGATTCCACTTGGGGGGGGAACAAAAATGGTTTTTTGGGGGGAATAAGGCCTAAAACGTATAATAGCGCATGAAAAGGAATAAGACGCGTTCAGAACGTAAAAAATATTTAGGAATCTCACTCAAAGAAAAATTAAGTTATACTCCAACTTGAGTGGAACAAAAAACGCAGGGGAAATAGTAATTCCTCAGGGTGGAGTTGGGGCAGTTTGCACCCAATTTGAACTTTTGCCACTGTAAGTAGATATTTAAGTGTGATTTCTGTCTTTGTGGTCAGTTTTACTACATGATATTCATATTTTCATACTGTTTTGCCTGTGCATATCCCTCCAAGTATTCCCTAGAGAAATTACATGGGCAATCACCTCAAGTACAAGTACAATTACCTTGGAGCCCATGATCTGAAACTAACTTTTGAGCCAGATTTAATTGATATAATTCAGCAAGTTGTACATAGAATCAAGAACGAGTGGAGTGGTCGAGAGAAGAATTTTTGAGAGTTAAGGATGAACTGTTTGTACAGGGTGATTTTGTTTTGAGAGGAACCCGATTGGTTCCTCCAACATCCTTAAGAGAAAGCTTAGTTTTTTAGCACATGAGATTCATCCAGAAATCTCCAAAACAAAGGAGAGACATTCAGGCCGAGAGGTGCGTAAGAGTGTTTGGAATGTGCGAATCCTGGCAAGACTCAAATGCAGTGTGCAGCCAATGAAGATAAGAGAAATGCTGAAAGAAACTTGACAAGATGTCGCCATGGATATTCTAAACCAGATAAGATACTCTAATACAGACAAATATGTAATTGTTTTGACTGATCTGTATTTGAGGTGGCCGCAGGTGGGAATAACCAATTCTGTGGACACAAGTGATGTCACTGGAACAGATTTTTGAAAGGGAGGGGTTTCCCACCACTATACTAACAGGCAATAGTGTTCGACTTGTGTCTCATAAAATGGAGAAGTTTTTCGGGGATAGAGGTACCAAACATAAGAAGTCAGCTCTGTATCATCCCGAGACAAATGGCTTGTCTGGGAGGATGAACTAAGTATTAAAGGAAACTATACAGGAGCTATAGCTTGCAATTTGTGTTGGAAGCAAGAGTAACTAGGAAAGATAAAGAATTATAAGAGGACGCCACATACTACTACAGGAATCTCAACATCTGAGTTGTTCAAGAGGAGAAAAACGAATACATTGATGTGTCCTTCTCAGGAGAATGATAAGGCTGGTCTGGAATAAAAAATGGCTCACAATACCGAACTGAAGGAATCAAGAGAACGTAAGGAAATGCCTGAAAGGAAGGCCTGGTTTGACAGTCGAAAAGCTGTAAATAAAATGGTTATTCAGGCTGGGGATATGATCAAGATTAGGAATCCCTGTTTAGGTCTCTCAAAAAGGTAGTCCAAATTTCCTACTCCTATGAAAGTGATTGAGGTGTTTGGGAGTTCTGTAGGGACAGAGGATCATAGGATGTGGAATCTGAATAGAGTGGTAAATGTTAATTGCAGGTTAGAAAAGGAAAATAAGAAAGCTGGAAAGAAGGAAGATGAAAAGAAAGGGAAAAAAAAAGATGTAAATAAACCGGAGTTGAGGAGAAGTTTGAGGTCTTCTAAGAGACCAACATTTCTGAAGAAATAGGTATTGGTGAATATTTTTTTGTTCTTCCCCACTGCATTGTGTATTATTCTGTTTGGATTACGGTATATTGTTTCATTGTATTAAAAGGGAGGGAGGAGTGTGGTATCTCCTCATTTATGTAACTAGTAAAGCTACCAGCAACCTGCTTGCCTGTGTGTGGATTCTGGTTGGTGGTTTCTGCTGATAATGGAATCTATACATCATAAGCCACATGGAACTTGTGTCTCTGGTTATCATGGAGCTTGATGTAATGATTTGAATAGTGATAGGTTGGTGAGATTGCGGCTGGAGTTGAGGCCAGTGTGGTGGCTGAGGTGTTTCACAGTATCCTGAATAAACCGGTTTGGATTCAACTTATCCTGAGCCTGATACCTCATTTCATTATGTCCGCGTGTGCCATTAGGCTGTGCCTTGGCCTCACTTCTTGCTTAGCCAATAGCTACACAGATCCTGCTTATCACCTAACTACAGCCAGTTAGAAGCCATATGAATGGTGATTCTGATGGATGACAAATTGTCACCAAATACAGTAAGTTCTGCATAGATGAATGATCACACACGTATTGTATGACTAGGCCACAGGCGTCTGAGGACTGGTCAAGGACTACTACTCAATCCTTACTGGAAAAGGAGTACTGTCCAAAAGCAATGGCTTGCAAATCCGTGTAATGAGAAAACATGGGTGGACTTTCCAATTGTTTAACTTATGGCAACAGCAGAGGTATTCTGACAGAGGTACCAAGAATGAGAAATGCATTTCAGAGGTTTTGATTGGACCATAATTATAGGAAGTCTGGGATGGCATTTAAGTAACAAGTGATTACAAGTAAGTTGTGCGCGGTTGAAATATTTTATGCACGGATTCAATGATTTATTGATTTAATTGTTCAGAAAGCACTGCAAGTCACCTTCTGGTCACTTCAGAGCAGTTCTCTGTACAAAGCAGACTGTAAGTTGGGACCGGCCCTGTATTCAGTTGCAACCTTACACTGTGTGAAAGTAGGCAAAAGGCAGATTTGAAAATGTTAAATTCCTGATTGGCCTGTAATCTGGTTCGACTCTAAAATCACAGTTCTTGCATTTCACGGATTTCGGCCCTGGACATCTAAGTTTTAGAAGCTTCCAGGTAGATGGCAGATTCTTGGCCGACACATCAGGGGGTGTTAGTTACTTTATAGACCTCTGCTGCAATATGTATTGCGCACAATGGAGAGGACTTTACACTTAATCCTTGTGCCTACCCCAAGCAAATGGACTGACTATTAAGCAAGTTTTATGTGGCACTGTTTTCTGACTTTCAAGCACAATTTAGCTGTGGTAGAGAAGTCTGCACCAGCCACTAATTTGCACACTTGCCTTTCCTCCCTTTCCTCAGTGTCTCTCAAAAAAACAAAATTAAGGCAGGTCAGAATTACTCATTTTTGGCTCGCTTTCCATCTTGTGGGCTCCTCATTGGTGGCCCCCTGAGCATTGTATTCATCCCATTCCATCAACCTCTGTTGAAAATCCGGGCTACTTCGTGAATACTGCGTAAAGTTCTTCCTCTTCTGCTCAGGGAGGTCCGTCGCACAGTCATTCAGGCAACTATCTTATTTCCTTTGGATTATTTGAATGTCCTTTATTTGGGCCTGCCTTTAAAATGCAAGTCTCACCTACAGCGGATTTAAAATTTGACAGTCAAAGTTCTTCTTGGTTTGACTGCCTTTTAATCAGTAACACAGTCTCAGAGAGCCCTGCACTGGATACCGGTAAACCACTGTTCTGTATTTAAAGCTGTGTGTGTTATTCACAGAGCGTCTTCCAGCAAGGCCCGTGGTGCTGCATCTGAAATTAAGAGGTATGTACCTTAGCTATTCCGAAGGTCAATGAGAGCCCATCCGCAAGACACCCCTCGCATCAACTTTGGCGGGAACTGTGGGATTCGTTTCCTCGGTCTCTTTTTTCTGAAGCCTATCATGGCAATTCCCGCAAAGGCCTAAAAACCTGGCTATCGCAGTATTATAGTGCCAGGACACCATTCTTGGGTAATCATAGTACTTTACAAATACACATAATAGATGGGTCATAACAAGGGTGCTGCCTAACTCCACCCAACAGTCTGGGTTTTCCAAACTATGGAGAGCTGCTTGGTACACTCGTGACCCCTGTATTCACTGGGAAAGGGAATGAGAGCTCAGAGTCAGAGAATGGCCAGATTGAATGCACCAAGACTATCTCAGATACACGAGCATTAACAGCAGTTTTCGCTGTGATCGTACAGATGGACAAGATAAGAGGTGATACCTGGCTGTCTCCTAAGTTTGTTATCTATATTAGGAAGTTCACCTAGAGGAACACGTATATGTTTAATAGTAGAAAGAAAAGGGATGAGCCACGAGGTACACCACAAGGTGCAGTGCATGACAGTAACTCCACTATTTCAAGCTATACATGTTGGCTACGGCTGAAGAGTAGAGATAGACATTGGACACGGGCTTCAGAATCCACCTTAGACAGGATCCTAGCTTCTAGGAACAAACCTCAGTCCACTGCATCGTAAGTGGCTCAGAGGTCGACAAGAATCAGAGCCAATCTCTTCGTTCGGCAATTAAACGCTGATAAATGTAAGCACTGCTCATGGGTTCTATTAACATAATTAACGACACATTTAATTAAAAAAAATCAGTCTGAGGGGGCGGAGATGAGGGTTTGGAAGGCACTACCGATATCAAGACTGTGGGTGTTGAGAACCTGTTTGCTTGATGTCAATTCAATACGGTTACTATGAACCACTGTATGTCGCATTAACCACCGATGGGACGATATTTGGAAAATTCTCCTTTTGATCTTGCATTACTTTAACTTTTGTGCTGTGAATACCCTGGAACTTCCTTCCTTAGCTTCTTCAAACATTTTATAAAAAAGTTTTATTTAAAAGAAAAAAAATAAATCCAAACATACCACTAGAAACAGTAAAAGAAGGCAAATTAATTACAATTTTCAGACTAAAGTTGTTTGAAATGTGCTGCGGGGAAAAAAGCCCAGAGGATTACAGGACACCTGTAAATCTTTCCAATAAGATTTATTGGAAAACAGAACCTGGTGTCGATCCACTTCAAGGAGACCAGAGTAACTGACTGCCTTGGAACAACCACACCTCTCATTCTACAAATTGCATCATAACATCTAAGCTCCATCATAACACATACCACCTCCTTCCTGAATACCAAAACAATACACAATATAAACTTCCCATAGAAAGGAATATGCTACTTACCAGTATGCATCTGTTCTTGGCATGTAGAGCTGCAGAGTCACACACTGAGGATAAGATCGCCATCTGGTGTTGGGCTCGGATGATTGCAGGTTGTTGTTGTCTTCGGAAGAAGCCTTTGGTCACGAGGTTGGTGACTCCTCCCCTGGACAACAGTGCGCATGGGCATCCACTCCATCGTCAGATTGTTTTTTCGCCATGATGGGAAAAGATGGAGTGTATAGGAATGAAAGAAAGGATGTCCATGTGTAATGTCTAAGTAAGACAGATGCTGGAACAGATACAGGTCCCGGGGAGGCGGGCGTGTGTGACTCTGCAGCTCTACATGCCAAGAACAGATGCATACTGGTAAGTAGCATATTCCGTTCGAGGCATATGAGCTGCAGATCACACACTGAGGATAGATTATACAGCAGTGCTTCCCCTTAGCGGTGGTCGCCTGTATCTGTTGCAGCAGTTTGAAATAAAATTTTTAGGACAGCCTGGCCCACTGAGGCCTGTTGTTTGGCCTGCACGTCAACACAGTAGTGTTTAGTGAAGGTATGCGTGGTAGACCACGTGGCTGCCTTGCAAATGTCTTCTAAGGGAATGTTACCTAAGAAGGCCATAGAAGCCCCTATTTTACGCGTGGAGTGCGCCCTAGGGGGAACTGTAAGTGTACGTTTAGCCTTTTGGTAGCATATTTGGATGCATTTAACTATCCACCGGGCTATACCTGATTTGGAGATCGGATTGCCTTTATGTGGTGGTGCGAAAGCAACAAAGAGTTGTTTCGTCTTTCGAAAAGGTTTTGTCCTGTCGATGTAATAAAGCAAGGCTCTTTTGACATCTAAGGTATGTAGGGCCCTTTCAGCTACGGAGTCTGGGTTTGGGAAAAAGACTGGTAGCTCTACTGATTGGTTAAGGTGGAAAGGGGAAATCACTTTTGGAAGAAATGTAGGGTTTGTCCTAAGAACCACTTTGTTACGGTGTAGTTGTAAGAAAGGTTCCTCTAGTGTAAGGGCTTGTAGTTCACTTACTCTGCGTAAGGAAGTGATTGCAATAAGGAAAGCTACCTTCCATGTTAGGAATTGTAATTCACATTTGTGCATAGGTTCAAAAGGGGGACCCATGAGTCTTGTTAGAACCACATTGAGATTCCACACTGGGGCAGGTGGCAATCTTGGAGGAAGGATTCTTTTGAGACCTTCCATAAACGCTTTGATGGCTGGTACCTTAAAAAGGGACAGGTGTTGCCTATTTTGCAAGTAGGCTGCTAAGGCTGCTAGGTGTAAACGTATAGAGGAATACGCTAGATTGCATCTTTGCAAGTGTAGTAGATAGCAAATGATGTTTTGGATGGAAGCATCCAATGGATGTATGTCATTATTAGCGCAGTAAATGGCAAATCGTTTCCATTTAGCGGCATAACACGCTCTAGTAGTAGGTCGTCTAGCTTCCTTTATGATATTCATACAGTCTGGAGGGAGATTGAGGTATCCGAACTCTAAGACCTCAGGAGCCAGATCGCTAGGTTCAGTGTTTGAGGATCTGGGTGTCTGATTTCTCCATGGTTCTGGGTTAATAGATCCAGGGAGAGGCGTAGCCTTTGATGTGGAACTAAAGATAGTTCCAGAAGTGTGGTGAACCACGGTTGACGTGCCCAAGTGGGAGCTACTAGTATTAGCGTTAGCGATTGTTGTTTCAGTTTGCGTACCACAAATGGAACTAGTGGGAGAGGCGGAAAAGCGTACGCAAATCTGCCTGACCAGTTCATCCATAGGGCATTGCCCTTCGACTGTGGGTGTGGAAACCTGGCGGCGAAGGTTGGGCATTTTGTGTTTTCGGGAGTGGCGAACAGGTCTATGTCTGGTTGTCCCCATTTTTGGAAGAAGGGGAGTAGAACCTTGGGGTGTAATTCCCATTCGTGGATCTGCTGCGTGTGGCGACTTAGGAGGTCGGCCACTTGATTGTGGATCCCTGGGAGATGTTCTGCTAACAGGTAGATGTTTTGTGGAATTGCCCATCTCCAGATTTGCTGTGCCAGTTGGGACAGTTGGAGAGAATGTGTCCCTCCCTGTTTCTGTATATAATACATTGTCGTCATGTTGTCTGTGCGTATGAGGACAGTTTTGTTCTTTAGGTGAACCTGAAAGGATTTTAGTGCTAGGAACACTGCTAAGAGTTCCAGGTGGTTGATGTGGAGCAGTTTCTGTTGACTGGTCCATCTGCCCTGAGTGGTATGGTGAAGGAGGTGGGCTCCCCACCCTGTGAGAGATGCGTCGGTAGTTAGCACAACTTTTGGAAGAGGCTCTAAGAACGGTCGCCCTTTGGACAGGTTGATGGTGTTCCACCATTTCAGTGAGCGAAGTGAGCGACTGTCCACCAACACCAGATCGGTAAGTTGTCCGTGAGCTTGGTTCCACTGTTGTGCTAGACATTCCTGTAAGGGACGCATTTGAAGTCGTGCGTGTGGGACTATGGAGATGCATGACGCCATCATGCCTAGGAGCTGCATGAACACTCTTGCTGGAAGTGATGGATGAGTTTGAAATTGAGAGATGAGATTTTGTATACTGGCTATCCTGGCAGTGCTGGGATAAGCAATGGCTTTGGATGTATCTATGGTTGCTCCTAGATACTGATGTAAGTGGGAAGGTTGTAGATGGGATTTGGGGTAGTTGATAGTAAATCCCAAATTGTGGAGAGTTTGAATCGTGCGATGAGTGTGGAGAACGCATTTTTGGTGAGTATTGGCTTTTATGAGCCAATCGTCCAGATAGGGGAAGACATGGATCTGTTGTCTTCTGAGGTGCGCTGCCACGACTGCTAAGCACTTGGTGAACACTCTGGGTGCTGTTGTTACTCCGAAAGGGAGAACTGTAAATTGATAGTGTTGCCCATCTACCACAAATCGTAGATATTTTCTGTGAGCGGGATGCAGAGGGATGTGAAAGTACGCGTCCTTGAGGTCCAATGTGGCAAGGAAGTCTCCCTGTTGTAACAGTGGGTGGACTTGTTGGAGGGTGGTCATATGAAAATGATCTGAATGTATATACTGGTTTAGCAGTCTGAGATCCAGTATGGGCCGTAATGTTTTGTCCTTTTTGGGAATGAGGAAGTATAGAGAATACACCCCTGTTCCCTGATGTTGAAGAGGGACTGGTTCTATCGCATGTTTTTGTAACAGGGATTGAACTTCTTGTTTGAGGAGAGAGAGATGATGTGAGGACATTGGACGTTGTTTGGGTGGTATGTTTGGGGGGGATTGTATGAGTTCTAGGCAGTAGCCAGACTGGATAATTTGTCTTACCCATCTGTCTGTGGTGATGGAAGTCCAGACAGGTAGGAATTGTTGGAGTCGCCCCCCGACCGGAGTGGAATGGTCTGGGGGGGGAGTGGTGGCAAGTCACTGTTTGGTGGCTGGGGAGGTGCGGGTGTTGTTGTTGCCCCGCCCTCGACCTTTGTTATTGTTTCCCCTATAACCTCCCCGGAAATATCCTCTGTTTTGAGGAGACTGCAGTGCTCCCATAGACTTGGCAGTCTCATTATCCTTTTTCATTTTTTCTAATGCAGTGTCCACTGCAGGGCCAAATAACTGCTCTTGAAGTTTTCAGCTGGAGCGGAAAAAAGTTCATCCGAACCCAATGGCGGAAAAAAACAATCTGACGATGGAGTGGATGCCCATGCGCACTGTTGTCCAGGGGAGGAGTCACCAACCTCGTGACCAAAGGCTTCTTCCGAAGACAACAACAACCTGCAATCATCCGAGCCCAACACCAGACGGCGATCTTATCCTCAGTGTGTGATCTGCAGCTCATATGCCTCGAACATAAAGTTAGAACTCAAAATGGAATTTAAAAAGATGCAAGTTAAACAAAACAAACTAAAAAGATTAACCCAACAAATGAAAACATAACAAGATAATAGTTAACCATCATGAAAGTGCTATAAGAATGCACCTTCACACCCACTGTGAGCCGACACAAGTACAGTGCAGTAGAGACCCACATGACCAAGAACTCACATAATCTTCCAAATAAGGTGGTGGACTACAAACTCTTACCTCCCTGACCACCCTTGAACCACCCATTCCAACACCCCTTGCATTGTCAACCACCTCTCTGACCTTTACCCCAATAAGTTCTTCATTGCTGAGCAACAACACATACCAGAACATTCACCATCCTCCTTCACACAATCTCCCCTTTTTGATATAGAGCTACATTCTTTAAATTCCACCTCTCTACTCCTTCCACCACAACAAAATATCTGCCCACCTTCACAATGCGAAAAGGGCCTCTAAATTTAGAAATCCCCCCTTTCACCGTCCCTGACCTAACCTTAACCCAAACACCAATTTCAAATTTGGACCCTTCCACCGGCTTTACTGCACCTCTCCCTCTCCCTCTCCCCTCACCCCCAATATGACCCATTCTTTGAGCCATGAAGGGGACATCTTAGTACCCTGGACACATCCTCTCATCTGCTGAAACTGACATTTCAGAGTAACACTATGTGTGGTGGAGCGACATACCATATCAGCCATCATCCTTTTCACATTACACCAATTAGTTACAGCCAACTGAATGGTACCTTTGACTAACCTGTTGGCCCTTTCCGCTATTCCATTCCCTCTGGGATTGTACAGGGAGGTGCGATACTGTCTAATCCCACAATGCTTCAGGAAATTGACCATCTCGCACCATGTTAATTGTGTCCCATTATCCATAATGAGGACCAAAGGTAGGCCTTCTTCCACAAAAATACTTTACGCCATCTCAATAGTTGTCTCGTGGGTCACATGTTACAATAAACCACTTGGAATACAGATAATAAGCAACACTGCAAATCTCACATCATATGACAATTCCGAAAAAGGGCCTATAAAGTCTAAACACACTGTATGCCAAGGCTAACCCAAATCCTAAATGCGGCCACCCTCTCTTTTCTCACTTACATTTACAAATACTACAGACCACCAAACCTTCATCTTCAGTCTCCTACTTGACAGACCATGACCCAAATGTCCCTCATGAGCCAAATTGAACAGCTTTTTGTTTCAAACCTCCAGGAGGCACAAAGTGATCTCCCCTCATAACAAAATTTCCACCACACACCGACGACTCCTCCAAAACTTTAACATAAGGCCTCACTGTGACTGATAACTTACTCTCTCTCACAGCACCCCTATAAATCAACTTAACAGCCTCCTTAAGAACACAATTAGATTTCATTTCTTCTTCCCATTCCAACTTAGTGAAGGCTCCTAATCCACTACAAACTACATCCTGTACAGACGCAACAGCTCCCTCTGCATCCAGACTTCTCACAGCAGGTCTATCTACCATTTCCCAATCCAGTGACAATCTCAAAAGGCAATCCACTTGCACATTTCGTCCCCCATGAGCAAATTCCACCACATTCAAATATTCCTGTAATCTCGCAGCTAACCTGGCCAACCTCGCAGGTCCTTTACCTGCTCCCGCAGAAGATAAAATCTTGATCAAGGGCTTATGATCAGTTCGTATAACAAAATGCATACACCACAAGCACACTCGGAAATATTCTGCCTCCCAAGCAGTGACTAGAGCCTCGCGCTTTATTACAGAATAGTTCCTTTCTGCCTGTGTAAGAGTGTGTGATGCAAATGCCACTGTCTTTTCTTTTCTCCCATGAATTTGAGTAAACACAGCTCCCAACCCAGTTGCACTTGCATGCACTTTAAGTACAGACCTTAATTTAAGATCAAAAGCAGTAAGAATCCTTGCAGAATAGATTCTATTTTAAACACTGATAAAACATTCCTGATGTTTTTGCTCCCATACAAACATTGCCTTTCTGTAAAAGTTTTCTTAAACTGTCAATTTTATCCGCAAATAATCCATACATTTTGCATAGTATTCTATTAGGAAAAAAAAGACCTTCACTGATCTCTGCCAATGGGGAAAGATGCCAATTTAATAGCACCCGGTAAACACCTCTTTGGCTTGATGCCACTATTAGATAATATGTACCCCAGATATTCACTTTGATTCATAAAAAATTTACATTTCTCTCGATTTAAGGTCAAACCTGACTGCCCCAGTTTCTTTTAAACCATTCTCAAGATGACATTGTGCTGTTCCACCAACAACCAAAATGTCACCTTGAAAATAGACATTTTCTATCCCCTCAAACATTTTCGTCATCATGCTCTGGAACACACTTGCAGGCGACGCTAAGCGAAATGCATGTGAGGGAATTGAAAAGTACCCTCAGATGTTATGAATACTGTCAAGGCGTTTGAGTCTTCATGTAATCTAATTTGATGATAGGTATTTCTCAAAGTTAGATTTAAGAATTGCCTATCACCCTTCATAGATAACAGCTCATTAATATTTGAGAGAGGGAATGTGTCAGCAACAATATCTTGATTTAAGGATCTGAGGTCCACACTGAACCTCAGGTGGCCATCAGCTTTTTGGGTAACCATCACAGGAAAAACTCATGGAAAAGCCTCCACAGGCTCAATTATGCCTTCGTACAACATATCATTCAATAACTCTTTAACCTTGCCTCCCACAACCAATGGCACCCTTCTGAGTTTGTGTTGCTTTGACACAGCATCCTCCCTCAGCATAGTTTTATGCACGTACCCTTTCAAGCGTCCTAACGTTTTATCAAAAACTCTCTGAGCACCACTCAAAATATCCCCCAACTGAGCTTCTTCCACAACCATTACTTGATTGGGTACCCTAGGGTTAATTATAATATTAAAGTCAAATTGGTGCATCCATGTAAGGATGTGGGGTACCATCCACTGAAACTTTGCCTTCTATGCACCTTGTCCCATACTCCATGTATCCTGAAATATCAATAGTTTTCTCCTGATAACCACCTGGATTAATATCTTTAGGAAGCAATACACCTAGCTTCCAATGTGCCCTGAACATTTTCTCTGGAATTATGGTATAGATTGATCCCTAATCAATCATAAGATCCACTTAACGCACCCTAAATTTAGCAGTAGGTTTACACATTCTTCTTTTATCACTTGACAATGTGTACTCTTCTCCACTTTTCCTTTCACACACCGGTCTATCACTGAAATCCTGTCACCATATATGGTTTAATCTGTCGCCTACACCACACTCACTCTAGACTTATTATCCCAGCCACTTTGATGCCTTCCCTACACATGTGCGTATAATGGCCTTTACGTTCACAGTTTCTGCAGTCCTTATTGACAGCACAACACCTTTTGGAGTCTGAAAAAATGATGTGAGCTCTCACAGGGAGTACGTTCCTTCACCTTTCCCTTTGACTAAGTAGTTGCACCACCTTTTTCCTCTTTTGTATACACTACATTGACATCCCTCTCCATAGTTTGATTATCAGAATCCACTATGGACACATAACCACTTTTCTCACCTCTGTTCATCTCCTTCATACAACGTTGTGACTTCTTTATGTCTTTTGACATTTCAACCGTTTACTTCAGAGAAGGATCTTTTGCTGCCCACAACCTCTCTTGAATTTTCTTTTCTCAACACTGAACAATGAGCTGGTCGTGTATTTACTCATCAGTCATAGTTCCAATACGACACTTGACCAACAGCTCCCTCAGCCTTGCTACAAATTCATCAATCGTTTAATGTTAAGCTTAAGGTTGTGTGTAAAATTTATATCTAGACATGACTAAATTAACTTCTTTTGCAAACCTGTTCTCTAAATGCTTCAAAGCTTCTTTATACACATTGCCCGTAGGCTGACCATTGAGATTCATTGCTATGATTACGGTTGATGCAAGCATGAATGGTCTGGGTGCGGTTCTCAGTCAAAGGGTGAATGGCAAGGAACAAACTGTGGCGTTCGCATCAAGATCGCTCAAATATTTTGAGCAAAATTACAGCACCATTGAACGAGAGGCAATGGCTTGTGTTTGGGGTGCTCAAAAATTCAAAATGTTTATTTGGGGTCGCAGATTTGAAATCTTTACGGATCACAAGTCTCGGACGTTTATTTTCAGAAAAGTTGCGAACAACAACGTGTGCCAGGTTGACTAGATAAGTTTCAAAATAACAAGAGTACAACTTTGAAATGAAAAACATCCAAGGTGGTAAACAATTTCGGGCCGATTGAGTGTCAAGGATGTTGATGGAGAATGATGATGAGGAGGAGTTCAAGGAGGATGAGGTGGAGTGTTTTGCTGTGCTGGATGCTGTTGAGAATTGTAGAGCAATTATTTCTGAAGCGGAATGGAAGGTTGCTTGCACGATAGATGCTATTCGGTCCAAAGTGTTGGAATACTCTATAAGTAAATGGCCGGAGGTGAAAAGTTTAACTGGGGAGTTGAGGAATATTGCTTTAGTGGCAGATAATATTTCTGTGAAGGATGGATTTGTGTTGAGAGGGGATAAATTTGTTCCTCCGGTTAGTCTAAGAAGTTCCATTGTTAGGGTCGCTCACAAAGGACATTTGGGGGTGACGAAAACTTCCATTAAAATTAAGCATTACTGGTGGCCTGCTTTAGATGCTCATGTTAGGAGCTTAGTGGATGGTTGTGAAGAATGTTTACTTTCGGACAAGCACTGGAAACTTACTCGGTTACCTTTGCATCCAACTGAATTTCCTGGGAAACCTTTGGGATAAAGTTGGTTTGGATTTTTCCGGGCCTTATAATGTTTTGGTGAATGATATGAGGTATTTAATTTTGGCTATGGACTACTATTGGAAGTGGATGTATTACAAATGTATGGATTCACCGGATACAGATAGCACCATTGGTTTTCTCAAAAAGGTGTTTTGTTAGAGGGGGCTCGTAGGTCTTTGGTGACGGATAATGGGACACACTTAGTGTCTGAAAGGATGTGTAAATTTTTGGAGACACAAGATATTAAGCATTTTAAGGTGGTACTGTATTCACCTGCTTCCAATGGACTGGTGGAACAGGGTAATAGAGTTCTTAAAGAAGGAATCCAAACTGCTCTGGTTTCTGGCTTTGACATAGGAAGGTTTTTGGAGGAAAAGGTGTGGAATTACAAAACTTCGCCACACTGTACCACTTAAGCTACTCCATTTGAGTTAGTGAGGGGTAGAAAGGCAAATACTACTTTGTTTTCTTCCTGGCTGGATAGTAGGAAATCTGTCATTGATGGCTCTGGTTTTAGGGGTGTGGCAGATGTTGTTAAGGAGAAACAGTTGGACATGAAGAAAAGGTTTGACAGAAGGGGCCATCTGTGTGATTTGGGGATTTCTGTTGGTGATTGGGTTTTGTTTAAAAAACCCTATAAGGTGAAAAAAGGGGAGTTTGTGTTCTCTGATCGTGTTCAAGTCTGTAAAGTAAGTAAGGGTGCAGTGTTTTTGGCTGGTAAGGGTTGGTGGCACAAGAGGCAGTTGGTGAAGGTGACGCAGGATCAAGCTGAGTTAATTAGAGGCAGGAAAGTTTCATTGATGGAGCATGATCAGGAGTGGACGCATTGGTTGAATTATCCTGAAAGGTCTGAGTCAAGGAGCAAGAATGTGAGTTTGTCAGTTGGTGGACCTGCTGGTAATTCCTTGGATGGGAGTTTAGATGGTTCTGACCGTGAGAGTCGCAATAGGAGACCTCCTTCCAAGTTCAAGGATTTTGTTAGATATTAACTTTTAGGGGTTCTTTGGGGTCTATCTTGTTTTGTGTAAAAGGGAGAGGTGATGTAGTGGGTTTGTATTGTATTGAATTGTCTTTATGCTTGGTTGTATTTTGCCTCGTGCTTGGAGTGTGTGCGGTTGCGGGTTCGATCGGCAGCTGTCAGTTGCAGATCGAACTTCTGATGGTGTGCTGCTCCTGGTCTTGGCTGAAGCTGTATTGGAATACACATACCTTCCTTGTAAGAATAACGACTTCTTCATAGTTTTACTTTACTTACCACAAGAGTGCTTGCCCCAGCCGAGCCTCTGTCCACCAACACTTGTGCATGCAGAGACTTCGTACACCAGACGGGCGGAAAATGAAGTGCAGATCACCGAAGAGATAACCCGCACGGAAGTGCTCAGGGTGAAATAACCCCTTCAAGATGGCGTAATGTCAACGTGCGCGGTCCACCGACACCGCCTCACGGAGCACAACGTCACACTCCCCAGCTTGGAATGCTACCGAACCGCGGTACATCGTCTCTCTGCACGCACTAGTTCTCGAGCCAATGGTAAGTGCCCGAACACAGTTTAACATAAATGATACACAGTACCTTAAATTAAGTAATTCTGCGTGTAGCTCCGCACCCAACTAACTTCACCACCCTGACATCAATGTGGGTTGGCCTCTTCAGCGCGATACACCGTGTCTCTCGTCCTGCGCACACCAGGATCATGTAGATTGTGTACAGACTCCAATTACCGCTACTTTGTGATCAAACGTTGTCAAAAAATGTTGCGGGGGGAAAAAGCCCCGAATAATAGAGGACACCTTTAAATCTTTCCAATAAGATGTATTGGGGAACACAATCTGGTGTCGATCCGCTCCAAGGAGACCAGAGTAACTGACTGCCTTGGAACACCCATGTGGTGTAGCGGTCTAGTGGTTGGCGCGCCCACCCCGTGACGTCACAGGATGTCCGGCGGCGGCCATTTTGTGGGAGTTAGAGCGCCAAATTCAACGGGTGCGGAGCTCCGTGCCGGCGCTCCTGTGAGGAGAATAAATACATCATACCACGACAACGTGTAAGCGTGGTTATTGTAGCGAGGGACCACGAGGGCAGTAACATTACAATGGCGACGAGGTGGTGATCGGGGGGCTGACACTGCACCCTGAAACCCGAGCCCTCCGCATCATAAGACCCAGCAGCAGTACACCACGTGCGAGCCACAGGGGCGCGGCAGCGCAACGGAGGAAGCGCCCACCAGCACAGGCGCAGGGAGGCGCACAGAGCGCACCACTCTTCGCGCACCGGCAGGGGAGGCCACGCAGAGGAGCTGAGAGCCAGGTGCAGAACAGCGACGGTACAGGCCACTACCAAGGGGAGAGAGAGCAGCACCCTGGAGGAGGCAGGCAGCAGTCCCGCGGAAGGGGGTGAGTCCAGTCAGGAGGACAACGGTAGGGGCAGCGACGGTGGGGAGGACGAGACAGCAAACGCACCCACAACAGGAGGAGGACGCGCAGGCAGTAAGAAGATGTCCTCCCAGATGTGCTCCTTAACGAACCCGGTACCGTTCTTGGCCAAACCAGGGGAGCCTGAGATGCCGTGGGACGACTGGAAAAGGTACTTTTTAAACTACCTTGCAGCCCTGGAAGAGGAGGGTGACACTCCATACACGAGCTCACGACGGAAGAAGATCCTCCTACATAACCTGGGCCCGGCAGGGCAACGAGTATACCAGGACTTGGTGAAAGAGGACAGGACGGCGGCAGGCGACGACGTGTTTCAACACGCGTTAGATGATCTGGATGCTCACTATCGGCCAGTGGTGTGCACGGCGATAGACAGATACAACTTTTACCATCGGAAACAGAGTAAGAGTGAATCAGTCGACGAATACGTGGCAGCTCTACAGACACTGGCTCTGACATGCAAGTTTGGTACCCTCCAGGAAGAGCTAATAAGGGACCAAATCATAATGCACACTGTGAACACGAGTATCCAGGAGAAACTGTGGACCAATGGAGACGCGCCACTGAAAACAGTGGTGGCCCTAGTAAAGAAAGCAGAACTTTCCAGAAGGTGCGCGGAGGCAGCCATGCGCGAGAGGCTCCCAGGACAGACGGTGTGCAAGATAGAAGACCGGAGGACGACAGACAGCAAACAGCCAGTTTGACAACAAGGTACACGAACAAACAGAATATTCAACGCTAGGACGCCAAGAATGCAAGGACAAAGACAAGGGAACAAGACGGCCTGCTACAGGTGCGGCAGTGGCACCCACGCAGCCAGCGACAAGGGTTGCCCGGCATTTGGCGCCAAATGCTCGTATTGCGGACTCATAGGACACTATGAAAAGGTGTGCAGGAGGAAGTCTCAAAGGCAAGAAGTGAAGTTCGTAGCCCAGGGGACACGAGAAGAAGAAGACGGGGACAGAGATGAGGAGGATGAAATCCTGATTGTAGAAGATCAAGTATTGGGCATAGAGAGCGTGACGGACAGAAAACCCAGGTGCGAAATGAGGATTGGAGGAATACGAACCACCATGGTGGCCGACTCAGGGTCGCCATACACAATAGTACAAAGAAGGATATGGGAGGAAGACTTTGCGCCTAGCACGACATACTACTTGAGGCCCACTGACATCCATCATGTGACCTTCACCGGGGAACCGATACCCATGGTAGGGTACTGTCCGCTAACCTTCGAATTCCGAGGCCGCACATGCGAAGGGAAACTGTATGTGGCGGAGAAAGGACCATCGGTGTTGGGCTGGAGAGACCAAGGAGAATTGGGCATAAAATTGAACCCAGGTGGACATACGCAAGTCCTCATGACGGATGAGGGCCAAGACACCGAAGGACGGCGATGGAAAGAAGAATTCCCAGAGGTATTTAAAGACACTATTGGCCGTATGGCGAAGTTTACACACAAGATCCAACTTAGAGCGGGAGCACAGCCAGTATCCCACAAGGTGCGCAACATACCGTTCCGCGTACGAGTTGCGGTGCAAGAAGAGCTACAAAGGTTGGAGGACAATGGCGTGATCGAGGCGATCGATAACGCAGAATGGTTGGCTCCCTTAGTCGTGGCGCAGAAGCCCAACGGGAAGGTGAGGCTGTGCGTCGACCTTAGAGAGCTGAATAAGAACATTGTTGTCGACAAGTTCCCGCTTCCCAGGATTAATGAGATGCTAGCAAAGACCAAAGGAGCGCAGTGGTTCTCCACGGTAGACCTTACGTCTGCCTACCACCAGATCGCCCTGCATAAATCATTACGTTCATTACGCCGTTCGGGTGCTACAAATTCCTGAGGATGCCGTTCGGACTCGCGGCCGCGGTCTTCCAGAAGTTGATGCATAAGCTATTCCACAGGAAGACAGGCATCCAATACTTTCAAGACGACATCTTGGTAATGGGAGCCTCCCGAGACGAGCATGACAGGAGACTGGCAGAAGTCTTGGCGGTGCTGAAGCAGAACGGGCTCACGGCCCAATGGGACAAATGCAAGTTCGGCTTGAACACAGTCACATACCTGGGCCATGAAATAAGCAGGCACGGTATAGAACCCAAGTCATCGAATGTCGCAGCAATCAGGGAAGCGCCCACACCATCGAGCAAAGAAGACGCAAGGACCTTTCTGGGGATGGCGGAGTTTTATAGCAAGTTCGTACCCCATTTCGCCTCCAAAACCCACCTAATGAGGTCACTCCTCAAAAACAAGTCCACCTTCATATGGACGGGAGAGCATCAACGGGAATTCGAGGAGGTGAAAAAGAACATCAGCGAGGCAGTGCCGGTTCACGGATATGACCTGGAAGCCCCCACCATGTTGACGACGGATGCCAGTGATCGAGGGCTGGGAGCAGTCCTGACGCAAAGGACGGCGGACGGAGAGATAGCCACGATTAGCTTCGCATCGAGAGCGCTAGCCCCGAATGAAAGCAAGTTCAGCGTCATTGAAAAGGAGATGTTAGCAGCGGTGTGGGCGATGGAGAGGTTCCGACAATTCCTATGGGGCGGACGTTTCCTGCTACGCACAGACCACAAGCCGCTAGTGAAGGTCCTCACATCAGGGGGGCATGAGCACGCCACGAATCGCGAAGATGACGCTCAGATTATTAGATTACGTCTACGACGTGGAATATCTACCAGGACACCGGAACAAAGTGGCAGACTTCCTGAGCAAAGCAGCGGCCAAGGAAACCGCAGAAGTCCACGAGGAAGGTGGTTGGGAAGACTATGCAGTAGCATTTACAGGTGACCACGAAAGAGCAATAAGTGCTCAAGACTGGGAAGAGGAGTACGGGAATGACGAGAAGTTGAGCGCAGTCAAGGCGTACGTAACAAACGGATGGCCAGAGAAGAGATTGTTGAGTGAGGAGCTCAAACAGTTTTGGGAAGTCAAGGAAGAACTGTCCCTAGGAGAGAAGCCAGGGTTCTTGCTGCGCGGCAACAAAGTGGTTCCCCCACTCTCATTGAGACAACGCATATTAGCCATCACCCATGAGGGCCATCTGGGCATCGTAAAGACCAAAGGGAGAGCCAAGGAGGATTACTGGTGGCCGGGAATAGACCTGGCAGTAGAACGACATGTACGAAGATGCGAGCACTGCAGCAATGCGGACAAGACTCAAAAGATGTTGAGACCACCCCTGGGCAAGTACGCATGTCCGGAGAATCCATGGGAGGAGATCTCCATTGACGTCCTGGGACCCATCACAGATGCAGACAACATCCAGAAATACGTTACTGTAGTGGTAGATCGATATTCCAAATGGCCAGAAGTCCATGTGGCAGACAATGCAGAGACAGAGACGATTCTGGAATTCCTGACAGACGTCTTCATAAGGGAAGGTATACCCAAAGGGATCCTGAGCGACAACGGCCCGCAATTCACCTCCAGCAAATGGGAAACCTTCATGGACAGAAACGGAATCACCATCCGGCACACCCCCATTTACCATCCGGCCGGGAACGGCGCGGCGGAAAGGTTCAACAGAGTAATCATGGGATCCGTTCAAGCAGCAATCAGCCAAGGAAAGGACTCGGAAAAGGAGTTGAAAAGGCTGATGTGGGCCTATCGGATCACCCCCACTTCAACGGGGTACAGTCCGTTTCGGGTGCTAAGGGGACGAGAGCCTTTCACGAAAGACAACGTTGACTGGAAGCGCCTCACCGTTCAGAGTCATTGGTCCCCGGCAGTAGTGCGGAAAAACTGGGAGAAGGCACAGGCAGTATATACGGAATACTATGACAGGAAACACAACACAAAGGAGGTTGCACTGGAAAAGGGAGAGTGGGTGAGAGTCAGGCTACCCACCCTGAAGAAGAAAGGGGACAGTAAGTTCACACCGCCGTTCCAAGTGATGGAACCGTACTCAAGATCAGCGCTTCTCAGTGATGGGAAGATATGGTCACAGGACCGCATGGCGAGGTGCTTACCCTTGGAAGAGAAGACACCGGTAGAGGCGACACCTGCAGGGACACCGCGCGGTGCGAAGAGTCCAGCGGAAGGGAGCGAGAGCCCCCCAGAAGGAACGGAAGGGAGTCCTCAGGTGGAAATGGGACACAGCATCTGCGAGGAGAAGAGAGGGCAGGAAGGAGAGGCCCGAGAGGACAATGAGACCAATGAGAAGGGACATGCAGGTAGGGAAGGCGAAGATGGGGCATCAGACCGACGGAGCATGACTACCACTCCGAAGGCAGGTGAACCCAGTAAGTGGACAAGACGGGGAAGGAGAATCACACTGCCCCGGAAGTTTGGAGAATTCTGCATGGACAACAAGTAAGACTGTATATGTTATAAGGGGAGTAAGTTGGGGGTTGTGTTGAAAAAGGGGGAGATGTGGTGTAGCGGTCTAGTGGTTGGCGTGCCCGCCCCGTGACGTCACAGGATGTCCGGCGGAGGCCATTTTGTGGGAGTTAGAGCGCCGAATTCAACGGGTGCGGAGCTCCGTGCCGGCGCTCCTGTGAGGAGAATAAATACATCATACCACGACAACGTGTACGCGTGGTTATTGTAGCGAGGGACCACGAGGGCAGTAACATTACAACCCACACCTCACATTCTACAAATTGCATCTTAACACCTAAGTTCCATCATAACGAAATCCAATCACATGAGCCATCTTGACCACATCTGGTACCAAAACCTTAAAAAAAAGAATCAAGTCTCTAAATAAGGCATCACATGTTTATCCTAAAACAAATGTATTAAAAATGCACGTCCGACCTTGTATGGAGAGATGTGTGTGTCCGAAGGAAAGGCCAGCATTCCCATCACCTGCCGCACTTCTTCAAGTTGGCTTCCCTCTGCCTGACTGAAGTGCTTTCTTGCATGTCTGAAACCAATAGTAAGAAGTAAATATATTAGACAACATCTTTAAAATGCGCCACCAGTGTGTAGAATTTCAACTATTGGAGATGCACCCATGGCTAAGTCGTTTAGAAACCTAAGTAAATGTTGATACTAAAAACACTTCCACTTAAGGATATTCTCCTGTCTTTAGATTAAAGTCATTTCTTTTATTTAAAACACCATGTCCTATAGCACAGAAAGTAAAACAAAACGCTTGTCTAAGAGTCCTCTGCCTAGAGCCACTAGCTCCTGGAAATACAGTGCCACCATGTGGAAACACTGGAAAGTGTATTTAAAAATCTCAAGCAACTTCCCTTCTGAAAAAGTGGGTTTGAAAAACTAAAAGAACTTCTGGGCGGTAGCTGAACCTGGCATGGTGCTTCAAAGTACCTTTTCATAACCATATCTCTCTGCAGACTCTTGTCTATTTTCAACTATTGAGAACAAACGAGCAAAGACGCAGGGGAGGTGCTGGGAGAGAAGACCAGGCTAAGCAAAAGGGAGACATAATACACGGGAATGGTCAGACAATATAAGCATCTGCTCGTATAGGTTCACTCAGAAAAGAATGATTTGCAGAATATATGCGGAATGGCCCTTCAAATCTCAGAAATGTGGGACGTGGACGGAGCACGAGGAGCCGGACTCTGCAGGTCTTTCTGAGCCGTGCGGTGTCTCCTTCCTCACGCCCTCGACTCCACATGGAATCTGACAGAGTAGGGACTGCAGGCCTTCCTCCCCAAACCACCATAGACAACCATAGGAGTGCAAAGCATCCTTACTGAGGGCAAGTTACATCATCTCTGGCTCATCATTGTTCTGCGCAGGCAGGTATGTCCTGCAGAGAACATGAAGGACGCCTTGGACAGTTGGGAAGTGTAGGAAGGGGGTCCACCAGACGAATTCCTTCAGGAGGTAGCAAGTAATCACACTGGATTGTAGTTAAGGATCCGCTTCTTTGTAGGAGATATGTTCTCTTCAAGAGCCAGTCTCAGAATGTCTATACAGTTGGTTGCAGACTCTATATTCACCCACCCGACATTTCAAATCATAACATTCTCTCCCACGAGAGCAGAACCACCAGAAGGACAATACGAGTGACCACGAGCGCAACAGAGTGAGACGAGGACAGGCGAGGTAAATATGCTTGCATGCACTCAACAGGAAGGGCAGATTAGACTGAGGCCGGTGCCTCCATCACTTCAATCAATAAACAAAGATAAAACCATTACTCCTAACAGCAAAAGACTTTCGATCGCAGGTACAAGTATCAGTGTTCTCCAACATTCACTAAGCCACCCTGATTGGAGTTCTAAAACCCTCATCCCTCCTGAAAGCAGGCTTCCATCTGTCCGCAAGCTTCGATCTACATAGAAAATGCTTATTCATAGAACCCCGTCTTCAGGTGCCGATCTACATAGAAAAGGCTAATTCATGTACTCCCCAGTCCTGAAAGATCTTCAAAAGCTATCGATTGAAGCACTCGTTTCACTGGGCAGGTGCTCTCAGGTACTTGCACTTCTTTCATTTGGAAGGGATAGTACAGGAACTTCTCAGCACTGCTCCAATGCTTTCAGTGTGAGAGTACTCCTCAGCAGCAGTACTCTTCAGCAGCAAACAGGTACTCTGGGACAGGAGTACCTGCACTTCTAGATTTCAATTTCAGGCACTGGGCTGAAGTGAAAATCATATTTACGCCGCCTGCATCATCTTCAGAGTCTTTAAGATCAACAACTGTCCTACCTCGCTTTGTCTTAGCTGGTGGGAAAATCAGGAGCCTTAACAATCTAGGACTTAAAACTAGGGCCGTTAATTCACCGCTCGCTTCATCACATCATTCTCCCTATTGATGACTCGTCCCGAGGATCTATGGTGCCAGGAAGATGATCTACATTGGCAACACTGAAAGGGTATCAGTTTAACTGTTATCTTGGCTTTACTCTACTTGTGCCAGACTTTTGAAGTTAATCTCCAGGCTCTTAGCATCTCATCATGGACTGTGTCTAATCCTACCGCCAACGTCAGGTTAACGTGTCATCGACGTTTCCAATACAACCTCAGGACCTCTGCCCATTTGGATGAGTGGGTGGTGGGATGGCGGGACGGATGGATGGCTGGCGGGACGGATGGATGTCTGGCGGGACGGATGGATGGATGTCTGGCGGGACGGATGGATGGATGTCTGGCGGGACGGATGGATGGATGTCTGGCGGGACGGATGGATGGATGTCTGGCGGGACGGATGGATGGATGTCTGGCGGGACGGATGGATGGATGTCTGGCGGGACGGATGGATGGATGTCTGGCGGGACGGATGGATGGATGTCTGGCGGGACGGATGGATGGATGTCTGGCGGGACGGATGGATGGATGTCTGGCGGGACGGATGGATGGATGTCTGGCGGGACGGATGGATGGATGTCTGGCGGGACGGATGGATGGATGTCTGGCGGGACGGATGGATGGATGTCTGGCGGGACGGATGGATGGATGTCTGGCGGGACGGATGGATGTCTGGCGGGACGGATGGATGTCTGGCGGGACGGATGGATGTCTGGCGGGACGGATGGATGTCTGGCGGGACGGATGGATGGCTGGCGGGACGGATGGATGGCTGGCGGGACGGATGGATGGCTGGCGGGACGAATGGATGTGATGGGTGGTGGGACGAATGGATGGGTGGTAGGACGGAGGGATGGGTGGTAGGACGGAGGGATGGGTGGTAGGACGGAGGGATGGGTGGTAGGACGGAGGGATGGGTGGTAGGACGGAGGGATGGGTGGAGGGGTGGTTGGATGGGTGGAGAGGTGGTGGGATGGGTGGATGGATGGGTGGATGGATGGGTGGGAGGGAGGGACGGATGGGTGGATGGGTGGAGGGATGGACAGTAGGATGGATGGGTGGTGGGATGGATGGATGAGTGGTGGGATGGATGAGTGGTGGGATGGATGAGTGGTGGGATGGATGAGTGGTGGGATGGATGAGTGGTGGGATGGATGAGTGGTAGGATGGATGGATGAGTGGTAGGATGGATGGGAGGTGGGATGGATGGATGGGAGGTGGGATGGATGGATGGGAGGTGGGATGGATGGATGAGTGGTGGGATGGATGGGAGGTGGGATGGATGGATGGGAGGTGGGATGGATGGATGGGAGGTGGGATGGATGGATGGGAGGTGGGATGGATGGATGGGAGGTGGGATGGATGAGTGGTGGGATGGATGAGTGGTGGGATGGATGAGTGGTGGGATGGATGAGTGGTGGGATGGATGAGTGGTGGGATGGATGAGTGGTGGGATGGATGAGTGGTGGGATGGATGAGTGGTGGGATGGATGAGTGGTGGGATGGATGAGTGGTGGGATGGATGAGTGGTGGGATGGATGGATTGGTAGTAGGATGGGATGGGTGGATGGGTGGCTGGAGGTACGGATGGGTGGTGGGATAGGGGGTGGGTGGTGGGATAGGGGGTGGGTGGTGGGATGGGTGGTGGATGGGTGGGTGGTGGGATGGATGTGTGGCGGGATGGATGGGCTAGCAGGATGGATGGGTGGATGGGCAGCAGGATGGATGGGTGGTGGAATGGATGGATGGGTGGTGGAATGGATGGGTGGGTGGTGGAATTGGGTGGGTGGTAGAATGTATGGGTGGGTAGTGGAATGGATGGGTGGGTGGTGGAATGGATGGGTGGGTGGTGGAATGGATGGGTGGGTGGTGGGAGGGATGGATGGATGGGTGGGTGCGTGGTGGGATGGAGGTATGGATGGGTGGTGATGGGATGGATGGTGGGATGGATGGGATGATGGGATGGAGGTATGGATGGGTGGTGGGATGGGTGGGTGGTGGGATGGGTGGGTGGTGGGATGGATGGATGCGTGGCGTGATGGATTTGTGGTGGGAAGGGTGGGTGGGATGGATGGGTGGGATGGGTGGGATGGGTGGGGTGGGTTGGATGGGTGGGGTGGGTGGGATGGGTGGGGTGGTGGAATGGATGGGTGGGGTGGTGGGATGGATGGTTGGGGTGGTGGGATGGATGGTTGGGGTGGTGGGATGGATGGTTGGGGTGGTGGGATGGATGGAGGAATGGATGGATGGTGGGATGGAGGGAGGGATGGGTGTTAGAATGGAGGGATGGATGAATGAGTGGTTGGATGGGTGGGTAGGTAGGTGGGTGGGTGGGTGGTGGGATGGATGATGGATGGATGGGTGGTGGGATGAATGAGTGGTGGGATGAATGAGTGGTGGGATGGATGAATGAGTGGTGGGATGAATGAGTGGTGGGATGGATGAATGAGTGGTGGGATGAATGAGTGGTGGGATGGATGAATGAGTGGTGGGATGAATGGATAGTCGGATGGATGGGTGGTGGGATGGATGAATGGGTGGTTGGATGGATGGATGGGTGGTGGGATGGATGGATGGATGGATGAATGGGATGGATGGATGGATGGTGGATGGATGGGTGGATGGATGGATGGGTGGATGGGTGGATGGGTGGGTGGGTGGGTGGGTGGGTGGGTGGGTGGGTGGGGGTGGGTGGGTGGGTGGGTGGGTGGGTGGGTGGGTGGGTGGGTGGATGGGTGGGTGGTGGGTGGGTGGGTGGGTGGTGGTTGGATGGGTGGGTGGTGGGACAGATGGTAGGATGGATGGAGGGATGGATGGGTGGGTGGTGGGATGGATGGGGTGATATGGTGATGGGGTGATATGGTGATGATATACATTGATGTGAAGTTCTTCACAATTGTTCAACTGTGATGTGCACTGGCACCGGTTATGGGTGGTGTAGTGCTACCTAAAATGCCCAGTAAATAAAATTAAATAAATATATTTATGTTGTTAAATATATTTTTAAAAATGTGCACTGGAGATTATCACCTTGTCAGAGTAATTAGTTCCTCACCAGAGTTCATAGAAGAGTCCAGGAATGGAGAGGAATCCATGGAAGGGGATGGTGGAGTCAAAACTAGCAGAGCCTGACTGGTGACAGCTGCAGAGGGTAGCTTGGTAGTAGCTATTACCAGAGCAGTGGGAACAGGAGCACAGACCAGGGGATGAATCTGTAGACTTTTTTTTTTTTTATATATTTTTATTATTTTTGAATAAAACAACAAAAAATCTTAGCAGGTGCACTGCAGTCAAATTCCATTGGCTATATCCAACACAAGTCACAGGAAGCGATGATAGACAGCTAACGACAGTACAAGTATATTTCTTGCCCCCTTCGTCGTCGTCCACCCTCCATAGTGCGTAATTCCCAAATCTGCTAGGTAGGTGTCCAGAGTGACGTATCCCGCCCCCCCACGCCAGTTTATATGGCTTGTAATATCGAGTATCTTCCCCTCCCATCTCTAAATGGTAGTAACAACAATGGCTGCCAAATTTTCCAAAATTTTCGTGGACATCCCCGTGCTTTGTATACCGTCTTTACAGCACCCATGTACATATCCATGCCAGTGCGCCACTCAGTCAGGGTTGATATCTCGTAATATCCACATCCGTGTGTATGCCCAACAGAATATATTTAGGGTCTGCCGGGATGTGTATATGGAGTATATTATTTAGTTCCCGCAGGATCCGGGTCCAGGGGTCACAGATTTGTTGGCAGTCCCATATAGTATGGACAAAGGTACCGCGCTCTGTTTTGCAGCGCAGACACTCCAGCGTCTCCGCTCTGCCTATCGCGTACAGCCTCGCCCGGTCGTAGTATACCCTATGAAGAATTTTATATTGAACCAATCGTAGCCTAAGCTTAATAGCCACCTCCCTGGATGCATTAGTGCAGTCTCCCAGTCAATGTCATCTAATGCGCCCACAAGTTCCTACCACTTAACCCGAAGTGGTAATAAGTTATCGGGTACGTTGTTTATCAAGGTTTTCTATGTCCAGGAGACTTTCTCCGATATCTCTTCCTGGAGCAGCCGCCCTTTTAATGGGGCATATTCCGGTAGGTCAGTGATGTCTTGTCTACGCGCCTGCCAGGCGTGCCGGTGTTGGATATATTTATAGTGCTGTGTGTCCGTCAGGCTATATTCCCTTTGCAAATCAACAAACGTCATCAGGGCGCCCTGTCTTGTTATGTCTCCCAGAGTACTAATCCCATTGGCATCCCATCCTTTGAATCCCTTTAACATTGCCAGTTTGGGTAGTCGCGTGCCTTCCAATAGGGGTGTGGCCTTGGTCAATCTTTGTACCCATTTCATAATGTGCTCAGCTTCCCTCCATGCCTCAATCGCCCTCTGAGTTGCTGGCAACAAACTGCGTACCCCCTTTCCCCCATATATGTAGTGAAGGTGGGAGCTTTTGGAAAATTGGAGCCTTTCTATGGCGTAGGTGGGTTGATCTTGAGGAGCATGTCTCCATTGGTTGATAACTACGAGGTGAATTGCTCAATAGTATGCTTGGACATCTGGCAATGAGATTCCCCCATTATACTGGCTGCGTTGTAGTGTTTGCAGCACCACTCGAGGGTGGCCTCCATCCCAAAGCAAGGTTCGCAGTTCAGTATTTATCGCTCTGAAGAGAGCTTCTGGGGTTTTACAGTACGTGTTTTGGAAAGTGTACAATAACTTGGGTAGTGTGATCATCTTAAACATAGCCGCCCTCCCAAGCAATGTCAGGGGGAGACGCCTCCATCTAGTTACATTGTCTCGGAAGTCCGCCAGGACGCGTTGAATGTTGCGAGCTAGACGGGTTGTCAAATTCTCGGAGATATAGAGTCCTAGGTATTTAAAGCCTTCCTCGGCAATAGGGAGATGCACGGGGATTGACCACGTGTCTATGCAACCCCCCTAGTGGGTATATGGTTGATTTCCCCCAATTAATCTTGTATCCCAACTTCGCACCGTACTCTTCAACCACTCGAAAAACTAAAAGGGGAGTGTCTTGTCAGGGTTTGATATGTAGAGAAGGATATTGTCTGCGTGGAGCGAGATACGCTCATCCAGCAGCCGGCCTCCATGGTCCTGGAACCCCGTTAAGTCTGGTGTGCTCTAATCAGGCACACCAGTGGTTCCAATACGAGGGCAAAAAGTAGGGACGAAAGCGAGCAGCCCTGCAGACTCCCTCGCTGAATGGAGAATACAGCTGATTTGCCTCCGTTGACTGGCACTCTAGCTCTGGGATTCATGTATAGAAGATTGATCCATGTCTGAAAGTTATGGCCAAAACCAAATTTTACGAGGACTCTCTGGAGGAAGGGCCAGTGTACTGTGTCAAATGCCTTTTCGGCATCAAGTGATAAGAGCATATGGGGGACCCCACTCCCTTTGATTGTGTCCAGCCAGTTTGCCAGCCTACGGAGTTTGAGGCGTGTGGCATGTCTAGCCATGAAGCCCGACTGATCCTTATGAACTAGGGACATGATTATCTCCAGTAGCCGTGTGGCCAGAATAGAAGCCAATATTTTGGTCTCTACATTAAGGAGGGAAATTGGGTGATAAGAGCCGCACTTTTCTGGGGGCTTGCCCGATTTGGGGATGACCACAACCGTGGCCTGGTGAAGATCCAGGGGAAGCGTTCCCTCTCCTCTCGCCGCCGTTCAGTAGGCGTGGAGCTAGTGTTGTAGCATTTTGCTTAAAGAACTCCACCGGAAGTCCATTCAACCCCGGAGTTTTCCGTGACTTCTGCTTGGCAATAGCAGCCTGCACTTCTTGTAGAGTGATGTTCTCGTCCAAGGCTGCCATCTCTTCTGCTGGGAGGATGGGCATATCTATGGCTGAGAGATAGCAGTCTTTCTCCTCCTCCAGTACCGCTGGATGGGCCACGTATAGGGTAGTGTAGTAACCTGCAAATGCTGTCGCGGTTGTGGGTGCCATCGTATACCGTGTCCCCATCTCTTCTATTTGGTTTACCCAATTTGCTTCCCTTTCCTTCTGGCTCAACCACGCAAGGAGCTTCCCCGCCCCATCACCTGATTCATATAGTCTGTGGTGAGTATTTGTGTACGGGCCTCCCCTTCTGTGAGGGCTCTGAGTTCTCTCCGTGTAATCTCCAGTTGCCTAAGTATCTTGACCTAGTTGTCCGGGGATATACTGTGTTCCAGTTGTAACAACTTACTTTCAAGCCCTCTTAGTTGCAACATCTCTTCCCTATGTTTCCGGGTATTATGTCCTGCAACCTCCCCCTAAGGACTGTTTTGTATGCCTCCAAAAGGATGGCGTCTGAGGGCATGGAGCGTTCGTTCTATTGGAAAAACAATTTAGTTTGGATGTCGACGTTGTGTCGTGCAACTCCCAGGAGTTCAGTCTCCAATCTGATCTAGGCCTATGCACCCCACCCCCTACCTTCAACTGTAATGGTGAGTGATCAGAGATACATACCTCTGGCTGAGTAATCTATGCCGTCAATGAATGGAATCTCCCCTGCCGGGGCAAAAAGGTAGTCGATTCGGGAAAAAGTCGTATGCGCACCAACAGTCGGACGGGTGGTGTCGGCGCCAAAGGTCTGTCAGTCCCAGGGAGCGTACAAAGTCTGCCAATGGGGTGGAAGCCTGAGTGCCAATCACCTTACAGGATCTATCATGGCGGGAATCCATCATGACATTGAAGTCGCCCCCTATTATGTGTACTGCTGAGTTTGAATCTAGTAGTATCTCAGTCACAGCCTGTAACGTCTGAGGTTGTAGTCGCGGCGGGGTATACACACTAGCCAGGGTAAACTGTCTCCTGCCCCACGTCCCTCGAACTGCTGCATACGTACCCACGGGGTCCTCCCAGGTCTTGGCTACTTGGAAGGGTAGCGCATTCCGGATAGGCTCGGCCACCCCTCTAGGAGCCGGGGAAAATCCAGCGTGCACCAGCGTGGTATACGCCCCTCTCCCAATAAAGGCACATTGGGTACCTCGGAGATGGGTTTCTTGTAGGAGTACTATGTCCGGCTTAAGCCGTTTGATGTACCTATTTACCAGGCCCTTCTTGATTTTACTACCCAATCCGTTGACGTTCAACGTCAACATCGTGTATTGTGGGTCTTGCAGGACGTTCGTGGGTCATGGGGGCCATAAAGGGGGTGTCACTAGCCACCTGTCCCTGTCTACATGCTTCTGGCATAAGAGTAAAAACGACCTGCTGCTACCAAGAAAAACAAACTGTAAATCGTAAACTCCCTCCCCTTCCCCTCCTTGATCCCCCTCCCCACATCCTCATGCACCCCATGCTTAACCCTGCAACTGGCAACATAACAGCAAGCATAAGTGTCCACTGAGGTTTCTGTCGCTCCCTACCTGTCCCACCCCCTTAACCCCAAGCTACAACCAAAACCACAAAGGATATGTCACTAGTCCAGGAAGATGATTCACACAGTCTCTTCCTTGACACAAGCAAGTCTTGGAGGGGTGGCCTCCTCGCCGACACTGTATCGCCGGTAGAATCCTCCGGCACGCCCAAGGTTCACTTGTCTTCGCCACTTCAATGTTGATGTCGTTGATGATCTGTCGCCATTTCAGGGCTGGTGCTTCCGACCTCTCCGCCTGGTGGATAGCCTCAAGGAGGGGGTGGTCACCATCAGTATCTTCCGGGGAGTCTTGGTCCGATTGGTCAGCATGGGTGCTATCCCCATGAGTCGAGTCTCCAGTAGTGGCCCGTGCCCTCCCCTGGGTCCTCCTCCGGGAGGCCCCCTCTCAGTCGATAGGGCGTCCCTGGCTGCGCTATCCCCGAGCGCATCGACTTTCTTGCCGTGAGGCACCGTCTCGGTTTCATCCTCTGTGGTCTAGGCTCCCACCCTGGCTGTAGGGTTCCTGGGTGCGATGTGGTACCACTAGCCTCCAGTCCAAGTCTCGGGCGTTCCTCAATCCATGTCCAGGCATCTTTGGGTGTTTGAAAGAACTGAATCGAATCTTGAAAGATCACCTTGAGCTTGGCCGTGAAGGAAAGCATATATTGGATGTGTAGGGCCCGGAGTTTGACTTTCACGGAGTCGAAAGACCTCCGCATCTTCTGCACCTCCCTGGAATAGTCGGGGAAGATCATGACTCTCGCATTGGCCAGTTTAAGTTCTCCCAGTTTCCACGCTTCCCGCAGGATTGCATCTCGATCTTGGTAATTTAGGAACCGGGCAATGAGGGGACGCGGCGGGGCTCCCGGCGGGGCCTCGCGGCCGGCATCCTATGCACCCGTTCAATGAGAAAGCAAGCGGAAAACTTAGCTACGGGGAGGACATCGCGCAACCACGTTGTCAGGAAGGCGATGGGCTCAGCGTTCTCCTGCCCTTCAGGTATCCCAATAAAGCGAAAGTTATTTCTTCGCACTCTGTCCTTCGCATCATCGACCTTCCACATGAGCTCTCGTATGGTAGCCTGTAGTTCCTTGATGTCGCACCTGGAGGTGTGCGTCACGTCTTCCACCTCAGATATGCGGGCCTCCTTTTGCGTGACGCAATCTGCGATATTGTGTATATCCTGCCGGAGAAGGGTCACCTCCCTCCTATCTCCGCCACTTTGCCTTCGATGGCTTCTCTCGAGGCCTGGATCGCCTGCAGGATAGCTGCGTTGTCTGGTGCACTCGCAGCGTCTCCCTCCGGGTCTGTGTGCGCAGGGAGCACCCTAGTGTACTTGTCCATTTCCCCCTGGCGGTGCGTCTTAGGTTCTTTGTCTTTAGCCATTATCCACTCTGGGAGGTAGTGTTTCCGCCATCCACAGAGCCAAGGGGCGAAGGCGCCAATGGGGAAGTCGCAGGCTCGTGCCTTGGCAAGTGTCACAGATGGAGCGCTAGGACGGGAGGCACGGCGAGTTTCCCTGATGCAATTAACACTCGAAGTGTCCACCCTCTCCCTGTACCACACCACCAAAGGGCCACCACAGTGGGTGCACAAATGTTCAGGTGGACTTTCTCATGTACCCTATTCGGCAGTGGCCACAGGGATCGCAATCCTGTGTACACCAGTGTCGTTGTCTGTAGACGGGTTGCCACTAAACCACCCCTGTGGTGGCGTTAAAGTGGCCTTGATCCTGCGCAGCTGCGCTGGTTCGCTCAGCACCGAAGGCTCAGTCTCCGCCGCGGGTTAGAAGCTCGTCTACTACGCGTGTAGTGTGGCTCCACAGAAATCTGCCCGAGGCAGAGAGGGAGCAGCCAGACAGGCGCAGGTATGCCTGGATTGACTGCCGCAGGGAGGTCGCCCTCGGTCAACGCGGGGGGGATAGCGGGACCGGCCAAATAGAGCTCCGACAGGCTAGTGATGGACCACTTTGCAGTCCCTTAGGGTAAAAGTAGGGCGCATCCCCCGGCGCCACCACTACCAGCCCTTATTGAGCAGTTGCTCAGGAGTCTCCGTGCACCACTCGCTCGTGGCAGTTCTCACCCCCGTGCCCCGGGCCTTCTTCTCCGCAGCCCGGCCACTTACTTCTGCACCAATGGCGGAGGGCAGTAATAGTCACCGCCGTGATGGCGGTCTCCACCCCTGGGTCCTCGGGGCTGCAACGGGGCACCGGTATCTCCAAGAGTCACAAGGGGGAGGCAGTGAATGTTGTACAGTTGGATATCTCCATGCGGGCACTCTCACTTCCCCTCTACCCCAGGGGGGAGGGAATCACAGCAGCTCCAGCGGGGGCCCTCGATCTCCACCCAGCACCAGTGGCCCTGCCGGTCACTCCACCTCCCGCGGAGTCCTGGCAATCCAGCTCGGGGGCAGAGTGCGTGCGGCTCCGGAGCACAGAGGCGGGCCCAGCAGGGGCTCCCGCCTCTGCAGGATCACGGCACAGCCCCTCTCTCCGCAACCGGGCAAGCGAGAGGGAAAGAGGAAGCCACCCCCCGCAACACAGCGGCATCTCATCAGCGGCGGAATTAGGAAGGGAGGACGCTCCCGCTGCACGGGAGCAGCGCACGTCCTCAGCGCCGTCACTCGCCCTTTGATTGATGGGTGTCTCCAAGGCTGCCAATAAAGCATGGGACGGCAGCGGCCCCTGTTAGGCGCGGGCACTCCTGGCCCCACAATGCAGCCACCTTCATCCACGCCTCTTCACCCCCGGGTCCGGGCAGCCATCTTGCGAAAGCATGGGACGGCAGCGGCCCCTGTTAGGCGCGGGCACTCCTGGCCCCACAATGCAGCCACCTTCATCCACGCCTCTTCACCCCCGGGTCCGGGCAGCCATCTTGCGATCGGGCCCCGTCGTCTTGGAGGTCACGAAATCCCGGTGTTTCCCCTACAAAGCGGCTCCACCAACTGCTTCTTCTGCGGGCTATGAGTAGAATTACAGGCAGCCAACGAGTCCAGTGTTCATGTGTGGCTAGAAGATAGGATAATGACCAGGATCGGCGCCGGGTGGCCGGAGCTCCGGCAAGTGAGGCTAGTGAGCCATGGTGCTGGCCACGCCCTCTAAAAGTCTGAATCTGTAGACTTTAATCCTTAAGTAAACTCTCCTGGCATCAGTGAACGTATTATGACAAAGCCACTTGACATCCCCTGGAACGCTTGGGTCAGCCATAATGGAATCAGGAGCATGCAGTCAAACAGGCCATGAGATGCAGATCCTCAGTGCCAATTCCAAGAAGTCCTTGTCATATGTTCCTAAGGTGCCCAAAGAGATGTGTAGAAGGAACTAAACGTCTGACTGGCATGCCAAATGGGGTAGCGAAGTCTCAGAAGAATCTAAAGCACACAAGTCACATGCCAAGGGCTTAATGAAGAGGCTTTGGAGGGAAGCTATCCGGGTCCCAGGAGGGTTTTTGACCTGGGACAGATACTGAAATTCCCCTCTCCCTTTTACAATTCAGTAGGCTATCCTCCAGGGCAGGAAAAAACAATGGCAATAATGCAAAACAGGCTCACTCTCAAGGATACATCTTAAAGGTATAAGCTTTGGGGGGGAAGCCAGCTAGCGACGACTTCCAGGCTCACGCAGCCCTTCGCAGACCTTGTTGGGACACACTGTTCAGGAGGAACAAATCTCATAGTCAATGTCAGTAAGACTAAGTATTCACTCACTACAGGGCTTGAAGACTTCTGCCGTTTAATGCTAGTTTTAGAAACTTTCTTGGTCCGGCAAATCATAAGGTTGATGTCCACCAAAAAACAAAAAAAAGTGTTATATGATCCAATGGGAAAAAAAAAGAGTTGGGAATTGCAGAGGCATGAGTGGGCATCAGCCACTGCAAATACAAACAAAGCAGGTCACCTTCAGAGAAACAGGACTAGTAATAGCAGCATCACTTGAAGCTGAAGGGAGGAGGTATGGAAAGGTGAAGAACCATATGAAATGGGAACTTAGAGGAAAAGCATACTGTGTGTGCCAGAAGAGATCCAATCACAGAAAGGCATGGAAATGACCAAGTGGCAGAGAGGCAGGAGATACCAAGCGTGTGAAGCCTGGAAGGTAACGAGTACCAAACGTAAATGTTTACGCCTTGATATGCAAAAGATGTTATGTGCGCCGGCCTGAAAACAGAGTGCAGCTCCCCGAGACTGCCGGCGGAAGAACAGCTGCTCGAGACTGCTTAGCAGAGCGCAGCTGCTCGAGACTGCTGAGCTGTGCTCGAGACTGCCGAGCTGTGCTCGAGACTGCCGAGCTGTGCTCGAGACTGCCGAGCTGTGCTCGAGACTGCCGAGCTGTGCTCGAGACTGCCGAGCTGTGCTCGAGACTGCCGAGCTGTGCTCGAGACTGCAGAGCTGTGCTCGAGACTGCAGAGCTGTGCTCGAGACTGCAGAGCTGTGCTCTGTGCTCGAGACCGCCGAGCTGTGCTCTGTGCTCGAGACCGCCGAGCTGTGCTCGAGACTGCTGAGCTGTGCTCTGTGCCCGAGATTGCTGAGCTGCTCGAGACTGCAGAGCAGCGCTCAGCTTCTCCAGACTGCTGAGCACAGCTGCTTGAGACAGCCGACCAGAGCACAGCTGCTTGAGACAAAAGGGCAGAGGTCAGCTGCTTGAGACTGCCGAGCTGTGCGGGCGACTGCTGAGCAGAGCAGCTGCTCGAGACTTCAGAGCACAGCTGCTCAGGACTGAAGAGCACCATCAATTCCTGATATCATCTGAGTACAGTGAAGGGAACACGAGGCTCTCACCATGGACTGCTCCTCAAGCACAGAAGAAAGGAGTGAGCACTATCCTTGAAATTCAGCACAGAGGGATAGCGAATGAACAGCTGACCGATATAAGGAAATGTACTAACTGGCACTCCCCGCAGACTGAGTGCAGAGCAAAGTGGTCACATCACACTAACAGTCAAACAAGCCATGAGCCCCCGATCCTCAGTGCTCCTCAGAGCTGCTACTGCAAGTGCATATCCTTCCTTTTTCCTTGCATCCCTCTCTCCTTTACCCAATCCATTCAGTGCCCTTTCCTCCCAATCCCTCCTGTCTACCCTCAGGTGCAGATCATCTATTCACCATGCCTCAGTGTTTGAGGTCAGGGCACCCTGCACTGCTGCCCACAGCATCAACAGTAGAGGTCCAAGGGCACTCAAACAACATGAAACGGAGGTCCTTATTGGATCCTTGGTAGAAAGGAGACAGGTGCAAATAACTGGCTCATAAAAGTCCTCGTCCTCGCAAAGCACATGGCGGCTATCAGCACCGACCAAAATGGCCTCCGTACAGGTTCAACATTGTGGAAAAAGTAAATATCAGATTGTCTCAGTTGGGGAGGGGGGGATGAGATGAGGAGCAATAATAATATGGGACTTGACACTAGGCCGTTAAATTCACCGCTCGGTTCGCCACATCAGTCTCCCTTATTGAAAACTCGCCCGATGAACTATGGCGCCAAGAAGATGATCTACATTGGGAAAACTGTAAAGGTACCATTTTAACTGTGATCTTTGCTTTACTCTACTCATTTCTCCACTGGTATGGAGCATCAGGGCTGGCGCTAGGCATGGGAAGTGTGGCAGCTACCCAGGGCCTACAGTCAGCCCATCAGCATGGGGCCTGCACCAGTTTAACACACCACCAGCCCTATTGTACTCCTTCCCGTTCAATTAAAAGAAAGGCGTCTCTTTGCCACTGGGCCCATGAGAGGTGCTCCCTGTGCCTCTTTGGGATGGTGTCCCAGTTGCAAGGAGACGCATTTTGCAGGTTTGTCCTGCAATTAGGCCTCCTGCCCGGCTGCCCATTCAGAGCCACTGCAGGACGCCTATTGTCAGAACTTCAGCGCCCCACAGGTTTAACTCTCAGCCCCCAATCAATTTTTACTCCTTCCGCCCCGAAATGGACTGTAAAAGATTTTTGTAGGTGGCTGAGGAGGAGCTGTGACCCAGGAGAAGTCTAAACATAGCAGCATCCGGAGCCCTGAATGTGTCACTGACGTAAATTGGAGGGGCATCGCACATTCCCTTTCCGCCCGGGACCCCGGAAATCCTAGAACCGGCCCTGTGGAGCATACCAAAGGACCACTAATTTTGCTCGTCACAGGACCCCCTGACAATCACAGGGATTGCATCTTGATGCCTTACTTTTCAATAGTTTTTCATTTAAGGAGTCTCTCAAACATTTCGTTAGTACATGGACATCTCCAAGAGGGCAACCTCAGTTTCATATGCATTGTACAAACCTGACTACATTATGTGGAAGAAATTATAGATTTTTCTTGTTAAATATAAATTTCTTTAAAGCAAAACTGGAATCATGTATAAGCCACTTCTTCTAGCATTCAAACTGCAGTTCTACTCAGCTGTTTCCTCACCCCATGATCCTTATTAGTTATCTTGAGTCATATTGTTATGTAATGTACTAGAATACAAAACCATCCACTTCATATAGCTGGTAAGAACTGTTTCTGTGGATCCCAGAGTATCAGTCGTTACTGGGTGCCACCTCATTGCACCTCGTCACCAAGGGCCATTGGACCTAATTGGACCCAAATGGAAGCACACCCCTTTAACACTTGACTTCAAGGATACAGAGGCAGAGCAGTCCAAGGCTTACTCAGGAAAGTATCATGAGCCTCAGAACTCAGCATAGCACATTAATGACACTCATACCATAATTGCCTAGCCTATGTAAACCCTCAAATATCTTGATCATGCTAAAGAAAACCAGCCGCGGATGGTGTAGGTAAGAGCAGTGGAGCCAGGAGGGGGAGGGGGAGGGGGGGGGGGGGGGGGGTAGAGTCGATGGAGAATAAAATACAAAAAAACACTTACCTTGCGCTCCCCGCATCGCCTCATCGTCGTATGTAGACACCATGTTAAATGATGTCAAATTGGGGCCTCTATCAAAAGGTCTTTAGGGAGAGGGTAAATATTACTTGCCCTGTAAGCATCTGTTTAAAGGCATGTAGTGCTGTAGATTTGCATGGTGTGCATACTCCTGCCATCTAGGGTTTGTTCCGTATTTGTGCACGTTTTTTTTTTTTCCAAAGATGTCTTTGGAGTCACAAGGTAGAGTGACTCCTCCTCTTGGTGATAATGTGCATAGGAATCAACTCCATTGTTAGATTGTCTTCCTGCACGGTGGGTGAGGATAGAGTGTGAAATGAACTGATAAGATAACAGATGTAAATGCATAAGAGGAAAAAAATACATTAGGAGAAAAACTGCAACGGTAACTGGTGTCCAGGTAGAAGGGTGGGCGTGTGTGAATCTACAGGACTACATACCATGAACAGATGCTTACAGAGCAGGTAACATTTTTAGTTTGAGGCATGAGTGGCTGTAGATACACGTGTTGTGCATAGACTCTAAAGCAGTCCTTCCCAACAGCGGTGGCTAGCCGGTCAGTGTTGCAGTTGTTTGGAAACGTGTACATAGCACTGCCTGCCCTACATTTGCTTGCTAGCATACTAGAACATTCACGCAGTAGTGTTTAGTAAAAGTATGTGGTGTAGACCAGGTAGTTGCTTTACATATGTCAGCTATTCGGATATTCTCTAGGAAGGCCATATAAGCTCCTTTCTTTCAAGTAGAGTGTGCTCTAGTAGGAGCAGGAAAAGTTACTTTAGCATAACGTGTTTGAATGCGTTTAACTATTCATCTGGCAATGCCTGATTGGGTGGATATATAATTTCCTTTAAAAGGTTGGGAGAAAGCAACAAAACATTGTTGAGTTTTTATAAAAGTGTTTGTCCTATCAATGTAGTACATGAGGGCTCTTTTGACATCTAAAGTATGGAAAGCCTGCTCCACAACAGAGTCTGGTTGTGGAACAAAGACAGGTAGGTCGATTGATTGATTGAGATGGAAATGAGAGACAACCTTTGGAAGGAATTTGGGTTTGATGGGGAGGACAAACTTGTCTCTATGGAGTTGAAAGAAGAGTTATTTCAAAGTTAATGCTTGAAGCTCACTAAAAACAACTGAGTGAGGTAACACCAATTTAAAATGCCACCTTCCAAGAAAGAAATTGAAGAAGGCATGGGTGAAGGGGTTCAAATGGAGGGCCCATGAGTTGTGTGAGGACAAAGTCAGGATTCGGGCTGGACTGTTGCATTGAGGAGCAGGGTCAAGACTGATTCGCATATGGCTGGGTCCAACTGAGGTGGTATGGAGAGCAAAAGAACAATGGATTAGGGTGCTACCCGGAACGATTGCCAGGGGTAAGAAAAATTGCAAGCATTACTCCCATCACCTTTTCTGTGTTTCAGAACACAAAGACACACACAAGAGCAGATCAGAAAATTACAAATGCTGCTCATGCAGTAGTTGCTGCACGGACTGTGATGCCATTGCAAGGTTCTCCTCATAGCAGAATCACCTAGGCACGAGTGGGAACACTGGAATGGAGGCAAAAGGGATCTGCCACCACCAAACACTGATCTTTCCCTGAACCATACACAGAGCTGATGCTGAGTCGAGTTTTGTTTGTCTCCTGGACAAATTAATCCTTCAAAACGGAGTCCCTAAAGCAGGGCATACCCCAGAACCTCTTTATCCACAGCACGTGGCTTCTCTCCCTTCCAGACAGACAAAACAGCCTCCCTTGCACGGACAGTACTCTTGCACAACTGTAGGAGGCCTCCTGTTTTGGGTCAATGCAGAGTCCACGGCAGAACCTGAAGATTCTCAGCCACTGACCATACAGCATGGATACTCTCCTCTCACCCCCTTCCTCCAGCAGGCAGAAATAAATTGCTACTGGAACGTGAGCCTATTGTGTAGAGGGCCTTTGATCTGTGAGCAGGAGGATCATCAATTAGCTTCATTCAGGCAGGTTAGAAGAAAGTAAATGGCATCAAGCCAGGGAGTAGGGAAAATCATAATTACTGTACAGCTATATAACAGAACTCATTCAAGGTTAAAGTAATCATAATTAGGAGTTATATGTCCATTTAAACATAGCTTGAGAGCATACTCAGTTCTCAGTATTATGAGCCAATCAAACATTTAAACTATTGTATCTACAAGAGTAAGCTGTTTTTAACATATACTAGGATCAAAACACTTTATCCATTTGAATTATGTGAATTATCCTTTGGGCTCAGATATAAATTTAGAAAATGTCTCATCTGCCATAGATCTACCTGTACACAGATAACAGGAAGAACCAAGCAAAAGTCACAGCTTCTCAGCCTGTACACGCATGCTACATATGTATCCTGTTTGGCCTACCACAGCCTCTTAGCCAAGCTGTCCTTATACTAAAATGGCGCACACAATAGGTTTGCAGCTCAAAAAACTTCCAATAAACATTACAGTGGATGAGACTTACTCTAGGAGTGTCACACCACAAAAGGGTCCACAAATCTAGAGGTGCCAAAAAAGGAATATGTTACTTATCCTGTGTGCAACTATTTGTGGCATGTATGGCAGGCCCTCTCTCCTAGGGAGTGTTGCTGTGGAAAGAAAACTGGCAGTTTGATGGTTTGTTTGAGATGGAATGGGGAGATCACACTTGGGAGAAACTTTGGATTGGTCCTTAGAATAACTCTGCCGTTCTGAAAATTGAAGAAGGGTTCTTACAGCGTAAGAGCTTTTAATTCACTTGCATGCCCAAAAGAGGTGATAGTGACAAGGAAGGCAACCTTCCAAGACAGGAACAAACTGTAGTGGGCACAACTGTGGTGGTTCATAAGGAGGGCCAATGGGACATTTAAGTACGATATTGGGGGGATGATTTGTTTGGGCCTTTCAATGAAAGCCTTATAACTGGCACTCTAAACAAGGAAGAGCACTCCCTATTCTGAAAGTAAACAGCAGCTTTTGCAAGACAGATACATATAGAAATGTAAGCTAAACCTGTTTTCTAGGTGATCATGATGGTAGCAAAGTATGTCTAAGATCGCTGGTTTGAGAGGGAACAGTCGACAAACCTTTTAGACTTGGCCGTATAACAGGCCTGCCTGGTGGGTCTATGTGCCTCTTTAAGAATAAGGCAAATGCTACTTACCAGTATGCATCTGTTCTTGGCATGTAGAGCTGCAGATCTACACACATGGGCATAGATCGCCATCTGGTGTTGGGCATGATGTTTGCAGTTGTTTTTCCTCTTGGAAAGTCTTTGGAAGTCACGAGGTATGCGACTCCTCCTTTGGAACGTATTGCGCATGGGCTTCAGCTCCATCCTCAGATTGTTTTTCGCCAGCAGGGAAATGATGGAGCATAGTAATAAACAGTGAAGATGCCCATGTGTGTTGTATCTAAATAAGATAAACTGGAACAGATAAAGGTAGCCAGGGAGGCGGGTGGGCGTGTGTAGATCTGCAGCTCTACATGCCAAGAACAGATGCATACTGGTAAGTAGCATTTGCCGTTCGAGGCATATGAGCTGCAGATTACACACTGTGCATAGATTATATAGCAGTACACATCCTTAGCGGTGACCACCAGTATCTGTTGGAGTGGTTTGAAACAATGTTTTGAATACAGCCTGGCCCACACTAGCTTGTTGCTTAGTTTGCACATCTACACAATAGTGTTTAGTGAAAGTGTGCGGTGTTGACCATGTAGCTGCTTTGCAGATATCATCTAAGGGGATGCTCCCTAAGAATTCCATGGAAGCCCCTATCTTACGTGTAGAGTGGCTTTAGGGGGAACAGATAGCGTTCGTTTTGCCTTGTGGTAGCAAATCTGAATGCATTTGACGATCCACCTAGCTATCCCAGATTTGGAGATGGGGTTGCCTTTATGTGGCGGTGAGAAGGAAACGAACAGTTGTTTGGTCTTACGAAAGGGTTGAGTTCTTTCGATGTAGTAGAGTAAGGCTCGTTTGACATCTAATGTGTGGAGAGCTCTTTCTGCAACGGTCTGTGGTTGCGAGAAGAATACGGGTAGTTCCACAGATTGGTTTAGGTGACAGGGAGAAATGACTTTAGGGAGGAATTTTGGATTAGTACGGAGAACAACCTTGTTATGGTGCATTTGCAGAAAAGGTTCTTGAATGGTGAGTGCTTGTATCTCACTGACCCTTCTGAGGGAAGTGATGCCTACAAGAAAAGCAGTTTTCCATGTTAGGAATTGAAGTTCACATTTGTATAGAGATTAAAAGGGAAGCCCCATTAGTCTGGTGAGAACGATGTTTAGGTTCCACACAGGTGAGGGTGGCACTCTGGGGGGAATTATTCTTTTGAGGCCTTCCATGAAGGCTTTTATGGCAGGTACTCTAAAGAGTGATAGATGTTGCCTGTTTTGTAGATAAGCTGCTATGGCTGCAAGGTGCAGTCTAATAGACGTGTAGGCTAGATTGCATCTTTGTAGATGTAGTAAATAGCCTATGATGTGTTGAATGGACACATCTAGGGGATTGAAGTTATTGGTGTGACAATAGACCACAAAACGTTTCCACTTGGCTGCGTAGCAAGCTCTAGTGGTAGGTCGCCTAGCTTCTCTAATGACGTTCATACAGTCAGGGGGAAGATTTAGATAACCAAATTCTAGGATTTCAGGAGCCAGATCGCAAGGTTGAGCTGAGCTGGGTCCGGGTGCCTGATCTCTCCATGGTTCTGGGTTTAGAGGTGTGGAGAGAGGTGTAACTTTTGGTGCGGTACTACAGATAGTTCCAGAAGTGTGGTGTAACACGGTTGTCTAGCCGAAGTTGGAGTTACTAGGATGAGAGTGAGGGCGTGTTATTGTAGTTTGCGCACCACTAATGGAATGAGTGAGAGAGGCGGAAAAGCGTACGCAAATCTGCCTGACCAGTTCATCCATATCGCATTGCCTTTGGACAATGGGTGTGGATATCTGGCGGCGAAGCTTGGGCATTTGGCGTTTTCGTGGGTGGCAAAGAGGTCTATCTGTGGATGCCCCCACATTTGAATGTACGGGTGAAGAACTTGTGGATGGATTTCCCACTCGTGGATCTGTCTGCCATAGTGTTTTGGACTCCTGGGACATGTTGGGCTAGGAGAAAGATTTTTTGGGGTATGGCCCATCTCCATATGCTCTGTGCTAGGTGAGCGGGCTGCGGAGAGTGTGTGCCGCCTTGTTTTTGTATATAGTACATGGCTGTCATGTTGTCGGTGCGGACTAAGACGGCCTTGCCTGAGACATGCGTTTGAAAAGCCTTTAGGGCTAAGAATATGGCTAGTAACTCCAGATGGTTGATGTGGAGTAACTTTTGTTGAGGCGTCCACCTGCCCTGCGTGGTGTGATGTAGTAGGTGAGCTCCCTAGCCGGAGAGCGATGTGTCCGCTGTCAGTACTATCTGAGGAACCGGTTCCAGGAACGGTCGCCCTTTGGAAAGGTTTGTGGTGGTCCACCACTGCAGAGAGCGATTGGCACGACCGTCTACCAACACCAGATCTGTCAATTGACCCTGGGCCTGGTTCTATTGGCGCGCTAAGCACTCTTGGAGAGGATGCATCTGGAGTCTTGCGTGAGGTACTATGAATATGCAAGAGGCCATCACTCCTATAAGTTGCATGAACACTCGAGCTGGAAGAGTGTGTTCTGGTTGAAATTTGGCACGGAGAGCCTGAATGCTTGCTAACCTGGCAGGACTGGGATAGGCTAGCGCTTTTGAGGTGTCTATGTTGGCACCGAGGTATTGTTTTACGTGGGATGGTTGCAGATGGGACTTCATGTGATTTACTGTGAAGCCCAGTTCGTGAAGTAGTTGGATAGTGGCGCGAGTGCGTTATACACACTGGTTGTATGAGTTGGCTTTTATGAGCCAATCGTCTAGGTATGGGAAGACATGGATGTGTTGTCTTCGCAGGTGTGCTGCCACTACCGCTAGGCACTTGGTAAACACCCGTGGTGACTCCGAAGGGGAGCACTTTGCATTGACAGTGTTGACCATCCACTACAAATCTGAGAAACTTCCTGAGAGCGTTATGAACAAGAATGTGGAAATAGGCGTTCTTGAGGTCTAAGGTGACAAGGAAGATGTTTTGGGAGAGCAGGGGAAGTACCTGCTGGAGTGTGACCATGTGAAAATGGTCTGAGTGTATATAGTGATTTAGGGGTCTGAGGTCTAGGATGGGCCTTAGAGTGTCGTCCCTTTTTGGTATGAGAAAATATAGGGAGCAAACTCCCATATTTTGTTGGTGGGTAGGAACTAGTTCTATCGCACTCTTTTGGAGGAGGGAGATTACCTCCTTCTTTAGTAGTGCTATATGTTCCTTTGACATTGGGCGTTGTTTGGGTGGAATGTTTGGGGGGGGTAGATGTTAGTTCGAGGCAGTAGCCTGACCAAATTATTTGTGTTACGCATTTGTCTGAGGTGATAGTAGTCCAGACAGGAAGGAAATTGTGGAGTCTGCCCCCGACCGGAGTGGGATGGTCTGGGGGGAGTGGAGGGAAGTCATTGGGTAGGGGTGGAGGCAGAGCGGGAGGTGTTAAGTCTTGCCTCTGCCTTTATTATTGTTGTCCCTGTAGCCGCCTCTTTGGTAACCCCTTGTGAAGGTGGATTAGGTAGGGGCTTTATAGGAAGTAGAAGCCGTGTCAGAGGAGTAGCCTCTGGGGGTGCTTCGAAAGGAAGAGCGGTGAAAGGAGCGCCTGGGAGGGTGCGACTGTAGGGCTGCCATAGACTTCGCCGTATCTGTGTCTTTTTTCATTTTTTCCACGGTATCATCAACTTTTGGGCCGAACAGATGTTCCTGGTCAAAGGGGTGGTTCAGGATGGAAGCCTGCACCTCTGGTTTGAAACCTGAAATTTGTAGCCAGGCATGCCGACGGAGGAGGACGCTGGTGTTAATTTGACCTAGAGGCGGTGTCAGCTGCATCTAGGGAACAGCGAATGGAGGTGTTGGTGATGGTTTTACCCTCCTGGATTAGCCCATTGGCTCTATTTTTTGTATTTGTCAGGGAGGTGTTGCATTATGGCTTCCAGTTCATCATAATGTGCCCTGTCATATCTCGCCAAAAGCGCTTGTGTGTTTGCGATGCGCCATATGTTGGCAGCCTGGGATGCAGTGAGCTTGCCAGACAAATCCAAGAGTTTGGACTCCTTATCAGGTGGTGGTGCCTCGCCTGATGCCTGGGAGTTTGCACGCTTTCTTGCAGTGGACACTACTAGGGAGCCTAGTGGTGCTGGTCCTCTGATGTAGGTGGGGTCTGTAGGGGCAGCCTTATACTTGTCAATGCAAGGATTGATGACCCTGGCCCTGACCGGTTCTTTAAAGACCTCCGGCGTGTGCTTGATAACGCCTTTAAGCATGGGCAGGATGGAAGTGGCCCTGTGTGTTGTGTCAAAGGTATCTAGGAGGAAGTCCTTCTCCACGGGGTCCGTATGGAGATCCACTCCGTGGTAATGTGCAGCCCTATGGAGTAGTTGGTTAAACCCCATTGTATCTTACGGGGGGGATGGTCTTGAAGGGTAGAGATCGTCCTGCGGGACGTTAGGGATGTCTGGAATATTATAGTCGTCCCATGGGTCTGGGGAGCCTGTAGGAGTGGGGTCCCCTGTGGGTTGGTCATGGGGCTCGTTCCCTGTGTCATCATAGACATCGTCATCATACTCATGCGGAGAGGGTGTGGGGGAATGATGAGGTGGGGGAAGAGAAGGAGGAGGTGGAGGATGTGGGGGTGGAGGAGGGGGTGAAGGTATTCTCAAAGGGGAGGTAGCAGAGTCTTTCTTCTTTGGAGGTGGAGCTGGGGCAGGCTTGTCCAGCGGTCTCTTTTTGATGCCGAGCATCAAATGTCCAGTCTTAGGGTCCTTGACAACTGTTTTTTGTAGTGGATCAGGCAGAAATAGTTCTTCAGTGAGTGGCCGATCTGTCGGCGCCGAAAGCGTCGGGCCGTAGGTTTTTTAGTCTTGGAGTCGGCATCAGTTCTTTGTTTTGAACTGTGCGGCTTCGAGATGGCTGGTTGTTTACTCGGCTCCGAGATGACTTTCGGCTTCGAGGTGTGGGTGTCGATGGCTTTGTGTTTTTTGCTCGGATCCGGGGACGGTGTCGGTACCGAGGAACTGGTGCTTGTTTTCGGCGCCGAGTGCTTCGGTGTGGAGCTTGGTGTGGAGGAGGAGGCCATTTTCTTTTTCAGCGCCGGTGCGGAGGAGTGTTTCTCAGCACCGACAGTAGGCTGGCTCGAGCCCGAGCCGCCAGAAGGCTTGATAGGCTTCTTAACCGGGCCGGAAAGCGAGGTGTGGGAAGCAATGTCTTTGGTCGTGCCTAGGCCCGAGGGCGAAGGCGTGACCGAAGCCTTTTTCGATGCAGTCAAGGGTTTGGGGTGGGGGTGGATGTTGGTACTCACGCCCCTCTGTGCCGGAGTGATGTCCTCGACATCTGAGTCATCGGCCTCGGAGGCGCTGACGAGGCCCTCTTCGGTGTGCTGTCCTTCTGGAGCATCGACGCCTTCTCCGAAGAGGTCGTCTGGGATCACTGTCGACGAGTGTGCCATGGTTCTACTCGCCCTTCGGTCTCGAATGGTCTTCTTGGACCAGAAGGATTTGCAGGCCGGACAGTCTCGAGCCTCGTGTTCAGGGGAGAAGCAGAGGTTGCACACCTCATGGAGATCGGTGTGGGGAAATTTGGACCCACATCTAGGACACTTTTTGAATGGAGTCCTTACCATCAGCCAGGACCGGAGCTTGGGTAGGCCCAAAGGCTTTCGTCGATGACCAGAATCGAAGACTTGGAACGATGAGAGTCGCGTTGAGTGTGGAGATCGCGATCGAAAACAATACCGCGAAAGGGGGGGAAGATTGCGTGCCGATAGAAGAACTGGAAACTGTTTGGAACCGAAGCACGAAGATCACATCCGAGCCTGATGGCGGAAAAAAACAATCTGAGGATGGAGCCGAAGCCCATGCGCAATACAATCCAAAGGAGGAGTCACATACCTCGTGACTTCCAAAGACTTTCCAAGAGGAAAAACAACTGCAAACATCCGGGCCCAACACCAGATGGCGATCTATGCACAGTGTGTAATCTGCAGCTCATATGCCTCGAACACATACATTCTGCAGGCAGAATAAAGGAACTGAGCTCTAGGACCAAAGGAGCCAAATTTCTAGATTGCATTGCCAGGGAATTTGATGTCTCATCGTGCAGTGGTTCTGGGTGAAAAGGTCAGGCCTGTTGGGCAGTTTCTCGTGGGAAACTAGTGACAAGTTTAGAAGAGTTGTGAATCAGAGTTGTCTGGCCCACGTGGGAGCCACCATTATGAGAGTGGGGGATGTTTGTCGAAGCTTCCGAACAAAATATGGAGTGTGAGAGGGTGAAAAGTGTAGGCATACATCCCTGACCAATTAATCCATAGTGCATTGCCTATGGACTGTGGGTGTAGAAACCTGGGGGTGAAGCTTTGGCATTTTTCCTTTTTCGGTGGTGGCAAAGAGGTCGACATCAGTATACCCCTAGCGATAAACGTACTGGAGTAGGACTTGTGGGTGGAGTTCCCACTCTTAGACTTTTTGCTGCATCCTGCTGAGGTCTGCTAAGTCGTTCTCCACTCCCAATAGGTACTCCGCTAGGAGATGTATTTTGTGATCAAGTGCCCAAAGCCAAATGCTCTGTGCCAGTGTTGACAGCCATGCAGTGTGTGTGCCTACCTGCTTTTAATAGTAATACCATGTGTTAAACCTGGTGGAAAAAGGCTTTCACTGCTAACTGGATGGCCAGCAGCACTAAGTAGTCTATGTGGAAATCCTGCTGGAGGGACGTCCACAAACCCTGGACAGTCATATGGTGCAGATTTGTCCCCCACCCACATATGAAAGCGTCGACAGTGATGGTCACCTGCAGAACTGGGTACAGATCAGACTGGCCCGGCAACAGGTTGATGCTGTTCCACCACTGCAGAGAATAATGGGTGCTGGTCCGTCTCAACACTAGATCCTCTCACTGACTCGCCGCTTATGACCACTGTGCTACATGGCACACTTGTACAGGAAGCATGTGTAATCTTGCATGAGGACTAGGACTATGCAAGAGACCATCGGCGCATTACTTTTCTGACTGTTAAGTGGCGATCTGGCAGAAAACGAGATAGTAACTGTTGGAAAACTTGAACCTGGGTTTGGCTGGGATAAGCATTCCAGGTAACTGTGCTCAGAACTACGCCCAGGAAAGGCTGCACCTGGAGAGGTGGAAGGTAAGACTTGAATGTATTTATCGTAAAGCCTAGATCATGTAGAATGTTTATGGAGGTGTGAGTGTGATAAAAACACTGTCGCCTTCTGGCACTATTTCTTTTTTTTGCTGTATATATATTTTATTGAGTTTTTGAGTTTCACAGTTCCGAAATATTCTATAACGTTTTTAATCTTAACAGCGTACTTTTCATATTCTCCTGCAGCAGCTATGATGAGATGGTAGAATATACATCTTACATTTGTCTGGCCACAGCATATATGGCCCATTATATCATACGTTCTTTACAGAGTTGTTACATTGCGGGTATCGCGTCGGATCTAGTTCGGCTTAGGCTCCACTGACGTATTGTGCATTTGATAAGGGAAGGGGGGAAATAAAACAAGTAAGACGGGGTACAAAACTTGGAGGAGATCTGGAACAGCCCTGCATGGCTGCTGGTATTTGTGTATGTGCTTGTCGCTGTATGCGCCTGTTAGACCTGGCATCATTGGCGCGGGTCTCCTTCCCTCTTTTCGCTTCCTATCTTTTATGTTGGCTGGATTTAGATGCTCTGGGCGCTGTGCCACTGCTAATCAGTGCCACAGCGCGAATGCTCCCTGTGTAAAGATGACTGTATAAATTAGGATAACCATATTTGGCTTGTTTGGTTTAAATGTCAGTCCATAGTATAAGTGCAATGTGTGTGGTTAGGGCTGGTAGACCAAATACTGCTGGTGGGCCTGCAGCGTTGATTCGGGCTACCCACCGAAGCAGCTTTTAAAGTACGTCTGTGTAGCATGTCCTAATAGCGAGTTATCCTCCATTTAACTGCTTAATATTTTGAGGCTATCCGTTCTCATAGGCCAGAATGGGCGGGCTGAGTATTACATTCCATAATCCTACCTGCCCCCAGGAACCTAATAGGAAATTCGAATTTGATATGTAGGTTCAGGACACTGAGATACATCTTTTAGTAAGGATCAATTGCATATCCCGTGTTCGAAAATGCATCTTCTAGAAACAAGGTATTTTCTTGCCTAAGTTTTCCTGTAGGCTTTGCTAGTATGTGTATTGGCCGTTTGGTTTTGGAGCAGCAGAGGTCAGACCTGGCTGGAGAGAGAGAGAGATCAGCATTCAGAGCATGGGGTGCGGGGACTCTTTGATCTGAGCAGGGTTGTGCCTGGCAAGGTGAATGATGGCTTCACCTCCCACTGGGCGTCTGATAGCAGACCCCCTGATTCCCATAAGGGAAGGATGTCGCCTCGTAAACCAAGTGCTCCCCGACCCCACCGAACTGGTTCTGACTGGATTCAGTGATTTGTGACTTTAGAGAACAAAGACTTTTTAGGGATAAAACGCTGCGCTGAAACCTTTTTCAAGTGTGTTCCTTCTGGATGTCAAGACGAAACTCTGTCTGAGTGAACAGAGGAAAGGACTTTGAAACTTTCACCAAGCTTGCTGAAGAAACTACTTGAGGGCCTAAATTGAGAGCGCTTCCTGCTGAAGTCTCAGGGACATTAGACTTCATTCCGTCAGCCATCTGAATTCCTGTGCAAGGGATTCTACTTGCAGGTGAGGCCTCCGTCAAGTAGTCTGGAGCCTCTAGTCCTACTGTGAAGAACGCGGACTGGTAACCCTTGTTAACTCTGTGTGGGCCACTGCAGCTAAGAGAGAGCCGCTGAGAGCCCGCCTTAATTTGAACCTTCGGAACCGTCGCTGAATCTGTGTGGGCCTCCGCAGTTAAGAGAGCTGTAGCCGTTGACTGCCCGCCGTTGTGCCAGCCTGGTTGAGCTCATCCTTTGTCATGTGGGCCGCCGCAGCTAAGAGAGCTGCTGCCGCTGAGGGCCCGCACTTGTGTCAGCTGTGCATTATCTTGGCTTGTCCTGTGGGCTGCCGCAGCTAAGAGAGAGCTGCTGATGCTGTGAGCTCACCACAGAGCTGCACAACGAGAGTCATCACCACAACCAGCCCGGGCCGCCGCAGCCGCTGAGAGCCCACCTGTCCCCGAGTGCCCAAATCAATGTGAGTGCATGTTGCGGACCACTGCAGTCAAGAGTTGTGGTCGCTGGGAGTCCACCTATCACCGTCTCCGCTTCTTCGAGAACTTGCGTGCTGTGTCCCCGTCCAGAGGCAGGTATCTGGTGCGCAACGGGTCGCGTAGACTCAGGCCTTGAACTCAGTCAGTGCCACTTTCTGGTGAATACGTTATTGCATTTTTAAGTCCATACTGATTTACGTGCATTGTGGCTTGTTAAAATGCTTTGAGAGTCTTGTGTTAAACCTTAGATAAAGATACTATTTTTCTATACCTACTTGAGTTGTGTCCTTTTGTGGTGTTGTTACTGCCTTATTGTGCATGGTCATAAATGCTTCACACATTGCCTCTGAGATAGGCCTAACTGCTTGTGCTATGTTACCACAGGGTTGAGAAGAGTTATCAAAGGGGGTAGCCCACTTGCCCTGACTTAGGAAGAAGGGTCCCTATTTGGACATTGGCGCCAGCCATTACCCAGTAGAGACCCCCATTTCTAACATTGGCAGTCAGCGGTGAGGATCAGGACTTGCATTTATGATCCACATACAATAACTGGTAGAAACCACTAGTGAGTGCAGACCAAAGTGCAACCACACACGTTTTTTTTCCACTCTTTGAATTTCTTTTATTTGGTTGGTTGTTCTATTATTGAATTGTTGATCGTAGCCATGAGTACTGCTAATATGGGAAGGCCAACATCCAATGCTTCGGAGGATCTCACCTTTGAAGAGGAAAGATTAGATACCTATACTGCCAGACAGCTGAAGTCATTTTGTAAGCAATTCGCAGTCCCCGTGATAGGTCTCTCTAGGAAAGAGGAGCCGGATAGAACACCCTCCAATTCCGGTACTAGTGTATCCCAAAGGAGCATGACCCCAGAAGAGCTGGAGGACAGGGAGAGAGATAGGAGGCATAGTTTGGAGATGGCTAAATTGGAAGGTCAGAAGGACCACGAGAGTAAGAAGTTAGACATTGAGAAGGATTGATTGTCAATTGAACTTGAGAAAATGAGAATGGAGCATGAGAGAATGTTGAGGGCGATAGAGATCAGGGCGCGGAGTGTCCCGGTCTCCCCCTCTGGTGGCAGCCTACCGTTAGTAATTCCTGAGAGTAGAGTTTATGTTCCTAAGGATGCCATTAAGGATTTTCACAAGAGTGAGGATATTGGGCAATGGTTTTCCGCATATGAGATAGCAATGGTGTCCCACCGGGACCCCGAGAAGGATTGGGGAGCGGGATTGTGGGGACGCTTTGTGAGTGATGGTAGGGATACCCTGTTGGACCTGCCTGAGGAGAGCAGGATGGTGTATGCCCATATGAAAGAAGCTTTGATGACCCGTTATGGTCTGACACCGGAAATGTACATACATTAACAACAGGGGTATACCCAAATTACCCTTTAATACCTGGGTATGGGATGTAGTTTTATACAATAGAAAAACTGTATAAAGGAAACAATACTAAACACTTTTCAGAGTAGAGCACATTTAATTACCCTCTCAGCAATAATCACTATTCATAGCGAATATATCAAAATCAGTATATCACACACACAGGCAGAGACGCCTATTCAAGGCAAAACAATTTACATCAACACAGTATGTTTTACATTACAATAAAAAAAAAAACATGAAACATATAACAATAACCCTAACAAAATTATTCACAAAAGTGTCCCCACTATACTTCTAGTGAACCACTTAGAGGTAGTCAAAAAACGTGAAACACTAAACGGCTATTAAACTGGTTAGCCTAACTCTAGTGTGACACAACACAGTTCCAAAAATCACTGTCAATCCAAAGACTCCTCCAAAAGAGTGTCCTGGAAATGTACAGGCTGAGGTTTAGAACCTGTAAGAAGTTAAAGGGTACCACATGGGTTGAATATGTATCTTTTTTCTGCAGAGCAATGGATCGCTGAGTAAAAGGTAGCAAAGTGGAAACTTTTGAGCAATTGTAAGATTTGTTTGCGTGGGAGCATTTTTCTAGTAACTGTTTTCCAGAGCTACGCCAGCACCTGATTGATAGCAAGCTGACTAACCCAAGGAGGCTTGCTCAGGAGGCGGACCGCTGGGTGAGCACCCGGGTCCGCAAAGGTTTTGTGGGAGACTTCGCCAGAGGTGGGCAGGGTCCCCAGCAGAGAAGTGGGGGGACAAGGGAAAGCCGAGGGAGTTCCAGAGAGGGCCCATAAGTAATTCCCAAGGGAACCAAGCAGTGGTGGCCCAGCCTCCCCCTGAGAAGAAGCCAGTGTCCCCAACAGGTAGGCCTGTTCAGAGGGGGCAACTCACTTGTTTCAAGTGTGGTCAAGTGGGCCACCGGTATTATGATCCCCAGTGTCCCCAGAGAGACCCCAATGCATCCCCTCGTGCAACACCCCCCCAGATTGCCCCTGTATCCCTGGGGGGGGGGGGGAGGGAGGAGGTAGAGGTCCAAGGTGGGTGTGATCCCGTAGAGTTAACCCACGTCTCGCTAGGAGACTTTGAGAAGGTCCCTACCCCTTCTCTTTAAGGCAGGGGCTTGGGCCATACTTTCAGGCTCCAGACCCTCCTGAACACCCTTCTGAGCTGTCATGGACCGAGTGGTCACACACGCCCACTCAGGCAGACCCAACATTTCCAAATGAGACTCTCTCTCCACCGTAGCCCACTAGATCATTGCCCAACAGATAGTCTACAGGCTGGGCCTCACAGCCACTTGAAGAGTTCCTGAGACCCCCCCCCCCCACTAGAAGGGAACCTAAGCCACCTCACACTGGCTCTCTGAGTTGTCTGCTGACACTACGAGGCAGAATGCATGGGGGACAACCTGCTCTTTGGACACCAACCGGGAGCTGACAGCAGTCACACTAGCTCCGGTGTCCCTGAGAGCCTCCACCCTATGGCCATTGATGGGTCACCCACTGCCGGTACTTCTTAGTGTTATTAGGCAGTGTGGGGGACCTTCTCAAAGTCTCCTAGTGAGACAAGGGTTAACTCTATGGGATCCCACCCACCTTGGACCTCTATCTCTTCCCCCCCCCCCCAGGGATACACTGGCAATCTTGCGGGATGGTGCACGGGGTGGTGCACGGGGTGGTGCACGAGGGGATGCATTGGGATCCCTCTGGGGACACTGGGGATCATAATACCGGTGGCCCACTTGACCACACTTGAAACAAGTGAGTTGCCCCCTCTGAACAAGCCTACCTGTCGGGGACACTGGCTTCTTCTCAGGGGGAGGCTGTGACACCACTGCTTGGTTCCCTTGGGAATTACTTTGGGGCCCTCTCTGGAACTCCCTCGGCTTACCCTTGTCCCTCCCACTTCTCTGCTGGGGACCCTGCCCACCTCTGGCGAAGTTTCCCACAAAACCACTGCGGACCCGGGGTGCTCACCCAGCGGTCTGCCTCCTCCCACTGGGCGTCTGATAGCAGACCCCTGATTCTCAAAGGGCAGGATGTCGCCTCGTAAACCAAGTGCTCCCCGACCCCACCGAACTGGTTCTGGCTGGATTCAGTGATTTGTGACTTTAGAGAACAAAGACTTTTTAGGTATAAAACGCTGTGCTGAAACCTTTTTCAAGTGTGTTCCTTCTGGATGTCAAGACTAAACTCTGTCCGAGTGAACAGAGGAAAGGACTGACATTTTCACCAAGCTTGCTGAACAAACTACCCCAGGGCCTGAATTGAGAGCGCCTCCTGCTGAAGTCTCAGGGACATTAGACTTCACTCCGTCAGCCGTCTGAATTCCTGTGTGAGGGATTCTACTGGCAGGTGAGGCCTCCATCGAGTAATCCGGAGCCTCTAGTCCTACTGTGAGGAACGAGGACTGGTAACCCTTGTTAACTCTGTGTGGGCCGCCGCAGATAAGAGAGCTGCCGCCGCTGAGAGCACGCCTTAATTTGAACCTTCGCTGAATCTGTGTGGGATGTCGCAATAAGAGAGAGCTGTAGCCGTTGAGTGCTCGCCGTTGTGCCAGCCTGGTTGAGATCATCCTTTGTCCTGTGGGCCGCCGCAGCTATGAGAGAGCTGCTGCACGCCCGCACTTGTGTCAGCTGTGCATCATCTTGACTTGTCCTGTGGGCCGCCGCAGCTAAGAGAGCTGCTGCCGCTGAGTGCCCTAACCTTTGCCAACTTTGCATCATCGTGAGTCGTCCTGTGGTCTGCTGCAGCTAAGAGAGAGCTGCTGCCGATGTGAGCCCACCGCGTAGCTGAACGACGAGAGTCCTCGCCGCCGCCGCCGCCACCAGCCCGGGCCGCCGCAGCCGCGTGCTGCTGCCGCTGAGAGCCTGCCTGTCCCCGAATCATTGTGAGTGCACGTTGCGGACCACTGCAGTCAAGAGTTGTGGTCGCTGGGAGTCCGCCTGTCACCGTCTCAGCTTCTTTGAGAAGCTGTGTGCTGTGTCCCCGTCCAACGGCAGGTATCTGGTGCGCAATGGGTCGCATAGACCCAGACCTTGAACTCAGTCAGTGCCACGATCTGGTGAATAAGTCATTGCATTTTTAAGTCCATACTGATTTAAGTGCATTGTGGCTTGTTAAAACGCTTTGAGAGTCTTGTGTTAAACCTTAGATAAGATACTATTTTTCTATACCTACTTGAGTTGTGTCTTTTGTGGTGTCGTTACTGCCTTGTGCATGGTCATAAATGCTTCACACACTGCCTCTGAAATAGGCCTAACTGCTCATGCTACGTTACCACAGGGTTGAGCAGGGGTTATCAAAGGGTGTAGCCCACTTGCCCTGATTTAGGAAGAAGGGTCCCTATTTGGACATTGGCGCCAGCCATTGCCAACTAGAGACCCCCATTTCTAACAGCGCCCCTGTTGATTGCCTTGGTAATTGGTGTCTGGTGTGCGTGCGCTCCAACTTGCCATTGAACAGCAAAGGACAATGGATCTAATGCTTATGAGTGACTTAGGGATGCTGAACACATGCGCGGAATTACCCCACCGGTCAGGTGCTTTCAAGGGCTGAGCTGGTTGATCGGCACATTGCTGTAGTGCCGCCAGAATCACTTCCCAACTTGTGGAGATAGGTATCTTCCTGAGGCCCGTGGTTTTCTCATGCCAAATCGCTGTCCCTTCAGCTCTGGCCCATGCAAGTGTAGAGCCCCTCCATGCTTGTATATGCAGGGGATCAGATGCCTTCCATCTTTTGGTGATTAGCCTCTTGGCTGTCACCATGCCCAGGTATAGGAACCTTGAGGTGACTTTAGTGTTTCGTGTCCTGCGGGATATGTGCAGCAAGTATGTTGGCCAGTCAAAGGGTATCTCTCTATCGGTGCAGGCGCGGAGCGTGGTTGCCACGCCTTCCCAGTACGCGCTCAGACTGGTGCAGCCCAAGAGAATATGCACCAAGTATCATCTACAGCAGCACACCTGGGGCAGGCTGAGTCAGCACAGTAAAAGTATCTGTTGGTGTTGGCTGGTGTGTGGTACGCCCTCTGCGTTATGTAGTATTGGATTTGTCTAAATCTAGCATTCCTGGGGATCTGAACTGGGCTGGAAAGCACCCGCCCCCATTCTTTATCTGTGAATTGTCGACCCAGGACGTGCTCCCATTTGTGGCGGATGGGGTCTAGATTTGCCGGTGTATGCCTCAGCAGCGAGGCCACGAACCACCGCATGAGGTGCCTACCACGTCCCACAACATGTATATATTGTACAATGAGATGTGCTGGCGGTTCTGTTGCGAGGTCTCCCCATTTCACAGATAGCATAGCCATCAATGAACGGTGTAGGAGGAATTGCCCTGCAGGGAATCCATCGTCGGCCACTTGTGTGGTGTAGGGAATAAGCGAGCCTGCGCGATAGAGATCGCCTGGGGTTTGCATACCAGAGTTATGCCAATGCTGTAGCTCGGCGGCTACAAGTGTTGCTCTACCCGTAGGAGCACTTTCCAAGGGGAGCGCAGGGGCGTAGGGCATTGTGCCCCGAGTGAGGTAGAGGCTTCTGCGGTGGCACCTGCATACTACATTTAGGAATCGAGGCTCAGGAGGTCGCATCCACGTGCCAGGGTGGAAGAGCGTGGTCGCCTGCTAGCACTCTTGATCAGCCAGTCATCCTAATAAGGAAACATGTGGATACCACTCCTTCTGAGATAAGCAGCTACCACAGAAAGGCATTTTGTAATTACCCTAGGGGTGATAGTGATACCAAAGGCTGGAAAATTGAATTGATAATGCCGACCCCTTAACATTAACTGCAGGAAGCGGCATTGTGCAGGATGAATGAGTATGTGGAAGTATGCGACTTTCAGCTTGAGAGCGGTCATCAAGTTGCCTTGTTGCAGCAAAGGGATGACATCTTGTAGAGTGACCACATGGAAATGTTCCGACAGGATGTACTCGTTGAGAGGCCAAAGGTGGAGTATAGGTCTCAGGGTCTTGTCTTTCTTGGGTATGCGGAAGTATAGGGAATACACTCCCTTGTCACACTGGTGTAGCAGCCCAAGTTCTATTGTTCCTTTGATAATAAGCGTGTGATCTTCTTGAAGGAGGTGCTGATGGTCTGCAGAGAGGATGTGTAATGTTTGGTGGGGATGCAGTGAGCTCTAGACATAGCCATGTTGTACGATGGAGAAGATCCAATAGTCAGAGATGATTATTTCCCATTGCAGGAGGAATCCCTGTAATCTTCCACCGACAAGTGTTGTGTGATCGGGGGAAGAGAGAGTCACGCTTTGCCCACATCTCTGGTTCACCTGCGGTCCAAAGAGATGTTTACTATTGAATGGCAACTTTAGCAGATGCTGTTGAACCACAGCCATGAAGCCAAGTCCTGGGCATGATGACCCTAGCTTTGACAGGCTCCTTAAAGGTGTTGGACGCAGTCTTGAGCATCTCCCTTAAGCATTTGCAGAAACTGCAGGGTGAGCTGTGTGGCGGACAGGGTCTCAACTAGGAAGTCGTCATCTTCCTGGACAGTGCGCATGTCTACACCCCATGGAAAGTGGCAGCCCTAAGAATAACCTTGTGATACAAGGTTGTGTTGGGATGAGGGGTTGGCTGTGTAGAGATCCGGGTTCTGTGCCCCCCCTCGGGGGATCAACATCATAGTAGTCCCAAGGGTAATTTCTGAGCTTAGGGTCATACTGGCCCTCAAAGGGATCTGTGGGGTACGAGGAGGGCCCCTTCCCCAGGAGTAGTGTGAACTCTCTGGAGAAGGCAGTGGCAGTGGCAAATATGGTGACAGCAACAAGGGCAGAGGGGGAGGAGCTGTACTCACGGTCAAAGACTTTGGGAGTTGCTGCACCTCTGGATCCTGCTGCTCCTATGCCTGGGAATGGGAGCTAGCTTCGGGACTGAACTGAAGTGGCTGTGCTCCAGATGGGCTGGCCTGTGACTTCTACATCGTCTCGTTTTCCCAAAAAGTCGGGGGCAGTTGTTTGTTTCCTGGCACTGCATTCTCCACCATGCAAGTTTCCAATCACGCTGATAACCAAGGGTTTTCTTTCAGCAGAAGGCAAGGCATGCAGCCTTGCCGTGTTCAGGTGAGAGACAAAGGTTATTGACCTGATCGTGGATGGTCCAAAGGTACTTGGAGTGGCACTTGGGGCAGTATTGAAAGGGGATCCTTCACAGTCCTTTCAGTTTTGCTATTGAGACACCGAAGAGAAGTGCGCAAGGCACCGTGGGGGACAAGGCTCCAAAGAGGAGCGTTAATATAATTCCAGCCATTGAAGTCTGCCAAATGCGAAGACCAGGAGAAGAGAGATGCAATGATATTCTTTTCAGTGCCAATGGGAAAGGATAGGCTTACGTTTTTCGACTGATGCTGCTGGTTTTTCGACTCAGATTGCAATGAGGCCTGCCAACCACACCTCAGTGCCAGTGCCATGCCCCTACTTTATGCTGAATTGGCTATACCCAAATGGAAATGGCAAACTTAATGGTATGTCCCTAGTAAATGGTACCCAGGCATGTAGGTTATTGCAGTACCCCAGGACTTGCAGCATGGATTGTGCCATCCTGGAGGTCCCCCGTGTAAAACAAGTCTCCCAGTCTGCCACTGCATACTGCTAGAGCAGTTCTGCACTGCTAGCAAGACAATACCATTAAAAGCAATGGCTTCCCTACCATTTGAGGTTGACTCCACCATCGCTGATGACAAGGGGCGCTTTGTGGCTGTGGCGGGGAGGTGGGAGGGCAGAACGTTGGTATTGGTTTCTGTTTATGTCCCTCCTGCCCTGCAGGCCTCCAAATTTGCTGATCTGGGCAAGGCCTTGTTGGAACTCCCCGAAGGGATGCTAGTGGTGGGAGGAGACTTCAATGCGGTTGGGTCTGGAATGCTCGATAGGTACCCGCCCAGGGACACCGGGGGTGCTCAGAAGTGGCTTCCCGACTTTATAGATACTTTTGGTCTGGTAGACTGTTGGAGGCTACGGCACCCCACTCAGAGACAATATACCTTTCATTCCGGGGCCCACGGGAGTCTCTCTCGGATCGATTACTTGCTCACTCTGGCTGCGCACGCCTCATTGGTATCTGAGGCTAGGCACATGGCACGGGGCATATCTGATCATTCGCCGGTGTGGGCCCGTCTGGATATCGGCCGGGTGGTGGGGGGCAGGGTGGCTCCCATTAACCCCTAGTACTTTCGTGACCCCAAGCTGCGCAGTGCGTTGCTGAAGACAGTTGAACACTATTTTCAAGATAATCAGGGTTCGGTTGAATCTGCGGTGTCCTTGTGGGAAGCTTTTAAGACTGTATTGAGAGGGGAGGCCCTTTCCTTGGTAGTGGCCGCCAAGCGGCGGAGAGACGCCGAGGTGACACAAGTAGAGGACGAGATAGCGGCTTTAGAAGTGGCCTTGGAAGAGGATGTTGCAACGGCCACACTGCATAATTTGAGCTTGAAGCAATTGGAATATAGGGATCTGGTGACGAACGCTGCCAAGACCCTCAATAGGGAGCAGCAGGGTCGATTGTACGATGTTGGTGATAAGGCCGGGAAATTGCTGGCGTGGTTGGATAAAAAAAGAGCGTGTTAATCGAGTGGTGCCGGAGTTGTCGATGGATGGGGGAGAGGTTGTCACTGATCCCAACGGTATAGTCCAGTGTTTCTCGGACTATTTTCGTACGGTATACACCTCGGTCTCGGATAGGCCGACTGAGGACTCGTGTGACCTTCTGCGTGATATCGCTCTGCCCTGCCTTTCTGCCATTGATAGGGATGACCTCGATGGCGATATAACTGTAGACGAAGTGGCGTGTGCTATCCGTGCGTTGCGCTCCGGTAAGGCCTCGGGCCCAAATGGTTTGCCGATTGAGCTGTATAAGCTTCGCCCGGATAAGTTGGCTCCTCACCTGCGCGCCATGTTTGTGGAGGCGCGGGTGAATGGATTTCTTCCGCTTGATCAACGGCTGGCGACGATTGTGGTCATACATAAAGACGGTAAGCCCCGGGACAAGTGTGGCTCCTATCGGCCGATATCACTTCTCAACGCCGAGCCGAAAATCCTTGCTAACCGCCTGGTCCGGGTGCTAGGCGACTTGATCCACCCGGATCAGTCGGGCTTTATCCCGCACCGTAACACTGCACTGAATCTTAGACGTCTCCATGGAGTGATTGCTAGGACGGGCACGATGCGAGAGCCGGCTATTGTGGCGTCCCTCGATGCCACGATGGCCTTCGATACGGTGGAGTGGGCATACCTGTGGGCTGTGCTAGCCAAGTTCAGCTTTGGGCCTGGATTTGTAGGCTGGGTGAGGTTGCTCTATGAGGGGCCTCTTGCTAGCGTCATGGTGAACGGGCGGGCGTCGACACCGTTCGCGCTCGGGAGAGGCACCCGGCAGGGTTGTCCCCTGTCACCGTTGTTGTTCGCCCTTGCTCTTGAGCCGCTGGCGGCGTGGATACGATGGCACCCCGATATACGTGGGATTCGTTGGTCGCCTGACCACGAAGACCGTATTTCACTTTACGCCGACGATATTCTGTTATACCTCGCCTCGCCTAAGAAATCTCTTATAGTGGTTTGTGACGTCTTGACCTCTTTCGGTAGGAACTCTGGTCTTGTCATCAATTGGGGGAAGTCATACTTGTATGTCCTGTGTGGGGATGTCCCGCCTGTCCCGCGCAACTGCTCGATCCAGATAGCCCAGCAGGGTTTTTTGTATTTGGGGATCTATATTTCCACCGACCCCATTTTGCGATACGAGAAGAACTTGCTCCCTCCCTTGGCACGTCTGCGACGGGACGTGGCGGGCTGGCGGCGGTTGCCGCTTTCCCTCCTTGGCCGTGCCGCCCTCTTTAAAATGATGTCTCTTCCCCGTTTCCTCTATGCCCTGCAGAATACCCTTGACTTGGTCCCGGCCAGTTATTTCCGTGAGGTCGAAAGCCACCAGCGCGCGCTATTGTGGGAAGGGCGTCCGCGCATAGCGATTGCTAAGTTGACGCTTCCATGGTATGACGGTGGTATCGCGCTTCCAGACATTCGACGTTATTATTGGGCCACTCAGTTGAGCGCGATTAACCATGGTGTATATGGTCCGGCGCTGAGCCCCGGCTTTGCCATGGACCGATGGTTACTACGTGGGGGTAATTACCACAGAGCGTTGTACTCGAAGTCGTTGGACTTAACTCTTACGGGGCCCACCAGGGTGGCCGTGTATGTATGGAAGGTGGCGACGGATTCACTGGGCTGGAAGGGTAAGCTTACCCTTGCCACCCCTCTGTTTGACTCCGATATTCTGGGAAAGCTTTGGCATACAAAAGGGTTTGAGAAATGGGACCTGATCGGCATATCCAGGGTTGGAGACCTTTTGGTTAAGGGTAGGATAAAGTCATTCGAGGAGCTGCAGAAGGAATACGAGCTAGGGAGCATGGAGTTCTTCCGATACGCTCAAGTGTGCCACGCCTTGCCATCAGTCCTTGTAGAAGGGGAGAAGGTGCCTGAGTCCTCTCCGTTAGAGGACCGGATCCTGGATGGCCATATGCCAGAGAGTACGATCTCGCTCATTTATAAGAAACTAATTAATGTTCGGGCGGATCTTCTTCTAGGGTTGCGCGATCAATGGACCAGGGATGGCCTCGAACTCGATGATGAGGATTGGCAGTATGCAGTTTCTTCTCCCAAAGAGGTCGCGATCCCCGCGCGCCTGCGGCTGGTGCAGCTTAAAATACTCCATAGGGTCTACGTGACGGGGCCCCGGCTGGTCCATATGGGTTTCTCTGAGGAGGGCTTATGTAAGAGAGGCTGTGGTATGGTGGGCACCTTCCTACATATTATTTGGGAATGCGGTGCGATTATGGAGTTTTGGAAGCGAATCCACGATGTGATGGGGGAGGTGACGGGCATCGTCATGCAGCCTGAGGCGCGGTGTTGTCTCCTGAATGTTTGGGGTCCTACTGACCACGACGCGGCACAGACTCAATGGGTGACCCTAGGGAACATGGTAGCGAAGCGCGACATCGCTCGTCTGTGGGGCTCTACTAGGCCTCCTACATTGACAGCGTGGATGGAAAACATGGATTGGAGCATGTTTAGGGAGAAGACAGTGTATTGTGCTCGAGGGCGCCCTCGGAAATGGCACTCTGTATGGGGGCGATGGAACCAGTACAGAGGGGGCATATGCCTGCCCCCAGACCCGGACCCGCCTGAGGAGCAGCTCTCCCCTTAGCTTTCTTTCCGGCTTTGTACTTCTTGCTGGTATGTGTTTGTCTTCTTGAGTCTCTGACTTCCCCTCCTTTCCCTTGCTATCGACCTGTGTCTGTTGGACGAACTGGGGCTCGCTCCCCCTGATGGGAACCCTTTTTATGCTTTCAGTACTTATCGCCTTGCTTGTGTTTAGGTTTGGGTTTGTGTTTATTTAAAACTGAACCTTTGACTCTCCTGTCAGTGAAATGTGGACGCTCGCATGTGTTGTGTTTCTAAAGCTGCCGTACCTCCGGGTTGTCGGCTGAATAGCTGTGTCACTGATTTAAAAGAATAAAGGTTTTTAAAAAAAAAAAAAAGCAATGGCTAAGCTCTGCTTTCCCTGTACATGAGTGCAAGTCACCACTCTGGCAGGCCTACCGAGCCCTAAAGGCAGGGTGTGACATATGCCGTAGCAGGACATGGACTTTACATGTCCTGCCAGTAAAACACAAAAAACAACCGTTTTACAGTGGAAAGGCTTGGTGGCCCAATTGAGGAGTACAGTGTTACATGCTGACCCCTCAGCTGTGCTAACTTCTGAACGGTACGACCAAAGCAGGTATCAATCAACTTGTTACATTCAGCCCGACTTGTATCTGAAGTCGAAATGAAGGTAACTGGTTGCAGTGTGCAGCTTTAGTAAAGCTGCCTCTTTGTTGCCTTTAAAACTCCTGTGTCTTTCTGGGGACACATGGAGCCTGCTCCACGTAACAGCTTTCTGCCCTTCTGAAGAGGCATGCCAACGACTTCCAGGGAAGGAGAGCAATGAGGGAATTGCAGGCCTGGGAGGTGTCACCTCCCACCTGTAGGAAGCCACTAAGGTGTTAGCCCCAAAAAGCAGGGCTCAAAGGTGAAGCTGCCTTTGAAGAACAGATGTCGGATAGCAGGGGGAGAAGGGCTGCCCCAGTGTTGAGGTGGACAGTCCGGCATGGGCAGGAGAAGAGAAAAACTAGTTGACAAACAAGTTTCTCCAGGGGCATGTAGCCCAGAGGCAGCCACACCCCGGCATTGGGCCAAGGAGATCTGAATACCGAGAGAGGTTTCTCGCCATCTTGGGAGTGGGCAAGAATGGTGCATCCTAGGATAGCCAGAGGCCACAGTGCACGGAAGTGGTCACTAGGTGGGAGGGAAACTGGTAGTCCATTGGCTACCAACCGCATTCTGCCCTGAGGGCACTTTCCAAGCATAAAGGGGGAACCCAGACCTCAGATCTAAACCGACCTGGAAGAAGGACTGAAGGAAATGCCGTGCTGCACCAAGGGACCAGCAAAAAGGCTGTACCAACAAATGAATGAATGAATGAATGAATGAATGAATAGAGTTTTTATAAAGCGCGATGGCTACCCTGAGGCGTCCCAGCGCTAGCGCAATTAAGCATAACATAAGTTAAAGAGGGGAACTAGTCAGTGGTAGTAAACAGTAGCGTTTTTAACCCCTTGCGGAATAAGAGATGGTTAGGCTCTGAACGCAAATGGAGCGGGAGGGAGTTCCAGAGTCTTGAGGAGTTATAGGCAAACGATCGTCCGCCAGCTCTGGATCTCTTGATTTTTGGCACTGAGGTCAGAAACAGGGAAGCCGACCTAAGATGTCTGTTAGGAAGATAAGGGGAGATTAGAGAATGATTAATGGTAGCACCAACCTTCCAGAAGGCCCGATGGGCGATACATAGGCTTTTGAAAGCGATTCTGTCCCTAATTGGGAGCCAGTGCAGTTTCCTTAGACCAGGTTTAATAGAGACAAAACGGGGGGCTTGCAGGAGCATTCGTGCTGCACCGTTTTGAATGACCTGTAGTTTATTGATAGTGGACTGAGGTGCCCCTAGATAGAGGGCATTGCCATAATCCAGGCGAGAAAGTATTAGTCCTTGAGTCATGATCTGTCTTGCTTCGAAGGGGAGTCTAGAGAGAATTTTTTTGATGAGCCTGAGCATACCGATACAAGTGGCTGAGACCATGGCCGCCTGGTGAGAGAAGGTAAAGGTCTTATCTAGCCAGAATCCTAAGCTCTTAATTGAATCCTTGGGAGTAGGAATGGGGCCAAGGCAAGATGGCCAGCAAAAGTTATTAATTGCGTTATCGGATTTGCCCAGGATCATCATCTCTGTCTTATCTCCATTTAATTTAAGACAAGAGGAGTTCATCCAAGAAGCAACTGCTTCTAGGCAATCTCGCAAATTACTAGGAGTCTGTGCAGGGGTTTGATCAAGAGCAACCACTAGCTGTGTGTCGTCTGCATAGGTTACAATTTTTATCCCGAAAGGGCGGACGACAGCAGCCAGCGGGGTCAAATAGATATTAAAAAGGGTTGGGCTTAAAGAGGAGCCCTGCGGTACTCCACACCCTAAAGGTTTACGAGGGGAGATGATCTCATTCTCAAAAACTTGAAACGAGCGGTTAGATAGAAAGGACTTAAACCAGACGAGAACCTGGGTGGAGACTTCCAGGTTAGAAAGTCTCTGGAGAAGAGTGCTGTGATTAACAGTATCAAACGCAGCACTCAGATCAAGGAGGAGAATGGCCACAGTCCCTCCTTGATCAATAATCTTCCTGGCCTCCTCCGTTACTGCAACCAAGGCGGTCTCAGTCCCGTGCTGGGGCCTGAATCCGGTTTGGGAAGGATCCAACAAGTTGTTGGTTTCGAGAAACTGCGTCAATACCTTGTTGACATGTTTCTCGAGTATTTTGCTCAGCCAGGGTAACAGAGAGATTGGGCGGTAATTAGACGGGTTGTTACTGTCTAAGTTGGGTTTCTTCAACAGAGCCTTTACCATAGCCCGTTTCCAGGGTAGTGGGACTATGCCGGTGGTCAGGGAGGCATTAAGCAGGTCCCTGATAATCGGCATGATGAGCGGGCTAACCGAGATCAGGGATCGTGGAGGCAGCGGGGTCGCTGGGCGAGCCAGACTTAACCTGGGACATCAAGGCCTGTAAGCTGACCAAATCCAATAGGGGGAGCTTTTCCAGAGTAGCCCGTGACTCAACAGCTTTCGAAGAAGTTAAAAGAATTTGGGTATTTGGGAAGGTGGAGTAAATCACTTGGATCTTGCTGTAAAAGAATTCTGCCAAATCATTACAGCGACGTTGAACGTCCGAAGAATTGGAGTTTTTTCTGGGAGTTTGAGAAGAGATTTAGCGATATTGTAAATCTCTTTAGGCTTAGATGCGGCTGCATTTATTTTCGCTTCGTAAAAAGCAGCTTGTGCCATTATGATTTTTTGCTTGTAAGTTTTTATAGCGGCTCTTATAGACTGCACTTGCTGGCTAGCACAGAGAGGGACTGTGCCTGCCGTGTCTTGCTCGAGGGGAAGCTGTCTCCAGAGACCAGTCAAGCCAAGAGAACTCCAAGGGTCAGATGACTGGCTTCCTGTTCGCAGCAGAGGGACACAGCAGCTGAAGAAGCCTGCTGGGGCAAGATGATACCCCAAAGTCTTCAAGATACTACCACGGCCACCGTGCAGAACCGAGGACCAAGATCATTTGCCCCCGAGTTTGCTGAGCCCAGGATGCTTTTGGAGAGTTGCTGGGACCCTCAGAAGGCAAGTTATCAACTCAGCAAGGATTGGGCTGTGACCACAACAGGCGACTGGTAGTCCAGTGGCGACTGGACTTCGACCAGAATAGAGAGGTCTTAGTGGGAGATTGACTCTGCAACCAGAACCATGTTCGTGGACAGAGGAATCCCTGCAGGAAGACCCCCATCGACAGCATCCTTCAGACCTTGCATCCCTTGCAATGCAGAAAAAGTGCCTGGGACGGCTGAAGGACTGCTTGTTTTATGAAGGTAACTGTTCTTGAGGTCCTTGCTGGTCCCTCTGACTAGCTCCCTGCCAAAGGTGGTTGCCCCAAGTACATCTAAACAACCGCAGTGATACTTACCCAAATTTTCTTTGAAAAAGTTTCTAAGGCCCTGATTACGGGTGGGCCTGAACATTTCCAAACTGTGAGTAAACCTCTGTTTACATATGCGTCGGAATTACAAGTTTGGCTGTATTTAATGCATCCAATAATTATTGGATGCATTAAATACCTCCGCTGGCAAGGTATTTACCGTACCATGTGGATTTTGGTGCATTAAACACCAAAATCCAAATGTTAGTCCCCACAAACTTATGATAGGTGTTATTAATTGTAAACGATAAATAGCATTACCCTTGGTATCACTATGTATCATGTGCAGGAAATAACACCTAAACTCAATAATCATGATCAAGGCCTTAGTGTCCAGTTTGTTGAATTTGCCAAGGCTTGTTCATGGTTGTGTGAAATTGCTTTGATTTATTATTGCATCTAAAATCTATATGTACAGAACCCTCCAGTGGATCTTTTTCATTCTGGTGTCTGAATTCTTATAAAAATACAGTCTATTTTTATAAATTGGTGTCTGATTTCTTGAGTGTTGTGTCGATTTCTTCTTCAATTGTTTTGGTGCTATTTAAATGCTTAACACTTGTTACTCTATGTAAGCCTTGCTGCTCTTTGCCTCAGCTACCCAGGGTTGAGCTGAGGGGTTTATAGACAAAACCTACTGGACCAAAAGGGGTTGGTAAGTGTATTACAAGGTGAGGCTGCACAACTACACCATATAATACACCACTTCTTTTCCTCACAGGACCGATGACAAACCCCAACAGACGTCGACCCGGAGTTAGATCAGTAACTTGTCCAAACAAGATTGCAGAAAAAAAACAATATAACAATGGAGCTGATGCCCATGCGCAATACGAGTCATAGGACCTGGTGACTTGAAAAACTTAATTGAAGAAAAAAAAGTTGAACACATCCGAGCCCAACACTAAATGGCAGGAGTACAAAGAAGATGCGTGTCTAGCGTTACACATGTCACAAACGCTATTGTTTCCATAGGTATAAGCCAATTTCCTACATAGCCCCCCTCCCCCAGAGTTTATAATGTGGGACTGAAAACTAACCTGCAAACTTGGTTTTTCCTTCTATTCACACAATCGCAAATGGGAATCGGCTCTACCCAAACACAAGGCTCTCTAATTGGAGTTACTTTCAGGATTTCTATTGTGGCATTTCCAAATCTTAAGCCATCCACTACACCCAACAAGAGGACACTTTACCTCTAATTAACCCAGGAATGCCTTAGCTAACTGATTAATGATTCTGAGGCACAAGCGTCTCTACGGCCAAAACAGATCTGTGGTCTTCTTTGCCTCGAGCGACAACTTTGCATATCTACAAGAAGAGTCCAGTGCCTCAGCACTGGCACTGTCCATTCTGATAAGTATCATACTTGTCAGAAGGTGCACAGCCTTCTCATCCACTGAAAAGTGCACAAAGCAAGCACCTTCACTAGGGCCTACTTCCATCATTTGGGAGGTCAAGAGGGCACTTATGGATGCCAGACAATAGTCAGACCCTATACGTTCATCCATCTCTGAAGAATCACTAAGCCCAGTAAAACCCGATCCTCGACAGGAGTAGGCACAAAGCCCAGCCTCCATCCTTTTTCACTTGGCGCATATACCATTAAGGGATCAAGTTGGAAATATTCACACAGGCTACCACAGCACACCCAAGTAAGAAGGGAGCCACCTTGCTCCAAGGGTCACTATAACCGAAAGGTACAGTTGCAGGCCCTAATTAGTCCTTGGGTCTTCACCCTTAGCACACAAATTGTGTCTTTTGCTGCCACCACTCTTACGGGAAGACTAGTTTTGCCACACAAGAAGAGCCTATTTACTGTCCTTGGTACGCTCTCAATAGAGGACTACCCCATGGCTACTGGTCTGGTGCTCTGAGATATCAGGGCCCATCCCTTCCCCTGTCAGCCAAGGTGAACCAAAACACTTCTGGTTTCAAAAGGGCTGACTGCTCATACCTGGAGGTCAGTCAGTACACTCCTCTGAGTGCCCATCTGAAACACAGGGTTACCCTTAGGCTACTGACCTGCCCCTAGTCTCCAAGAGCAGAGTCTAAAACCCCTACTGTTCAGCAATGGTTGTCATGACGGTGTGCTAGGGGCAGAATGAAATTAGCAATGAGATTCATCTTGCTGCCTATTTTAAAATATGTCAGCAAGGACAAAATGTGACTGTGGTCAATCTGGAGGTGAAGGTTTCCACTAGAATGCCAATATTATCATGTGAAAGTATTGCTTAAATGATGCTTTGCTGTCTGAAGTGCGTAAACATTTACTTTGTGAGCAGACGGATAGGGCAATTCAGTGATATCCGAGTTGTCTCTTGTAGATTTATTTGCCCCTGTGTTTCAGAATGTTGAGGCAATTTCTGATTGAGAACTCTGTTCATGAAGAAAACAAGTTACTTACCTGTAACTGTAGTTCTCCAGTATTGGAGCTTTCATAGATTCACATGCCTGAATCATTCCCCGTCGTCGAGACTGGAGTCTCCGGTACATAAAAAAGCATTGCTTAGTAGTATAGCAAACTGAAAAAAGGCCTAGGCCCATTTGCCTTTGCAACCCATAACCTTCGTTATGTAAAAAAGGACTAAACTTGTCTCTGAACCAATCAGAGCCTCTCACCCTGTAGAACACTCCTGAGAGAACCTTCTGCCCCTCAGATTTTCATGCACTTGTGCAATAAAACTCTTTGTGCTAAATCCGAGTTGAGCCTCTCAGGGGAGGAGGGTGGGTTGCATGTGAATCTATGAAAGCTCCAATACCGGAGAACTACAGTTACAGGTAAGTAACTTGTTTTCTTACTCCAGTATTGGAGCTTTCATAGATTCACATGCCTGAATCAGAATAGCGAGCAGTAAATAAATGCACATTTTTTGTTACCCAAGACCTGGAACAAGGGAACATATGTAGTGTGATAAAAACGGTCTCTCTACACCAAAACACACATCAAAAATACTTTGCAAATTGCATCCAATACAATAAACAACAATAAAATGTGCAAATGTAGCTAATAAAGGAAGGAGGGATGGTAAAGAAGGCTCAACGTTACTGGATAAGGTTCCTCAGCACCGCTTCTCCCACCGCCACATCTCTTCCTGTGGCTGCATCCAAGCAGTAATGCATGGTAAAGGTGTGCGTACTCGTCCAGGTCGCCGCCCTGCAGATATCCTGGTTCTGTACTCCCGCAAATAAAGCAGTAGAGGTGGACACTGCTCTTGTCGAATGGGCACGGACTCGTGTATTCAGAGGTCGCCCAGCTGCCCGATGACAATACTCTATCGCACTGGAAATCCATCTGGCAATTCCCCTTCTTTAACAGAGGGAAACCCTTCTTGGGTGCGCTGAAGGCGACAAAAAGTTGTGAAGACTTGCGGAAAGGCTTAGTTTTTTGCAAATGGAACTTTAGACAGCGTTGGACATCCAGCGAGTGGAGAGCTCTTTCCGCCGCTGTTGTTGGTTGAGGAAAAAATCGTTTGAGAATTAGTGGCTCATTTAAATGAAAATCAGTTGGTACTTTTGGAATTAATTTTGGATTAGTCCAGAGTATCATTCTATCCTCTTGGATTTGTAAGAAAGGGTCTTGGACCGTGAGAGCCTGTATTTCCCCCACTCTCCTGGCTGAAGTGAGTGCAATGAGAAGGGCAACTTTCCACAACAGGAATTTCAGATCTGCCCTGTGTATTGGCTCGAAGGGCTGTTTCATTAACTGGGAAAGAACAATGTTCAATTGCCAGAGAGGTGGTGGAGGCTTTATTGGAGGGAAAACCCGGAACAATCCCTTCATGAATTGTTTGATGACTCTAGCGGACCACAGAGATGGACCAGAGGCAGTCCTTCTGTAGCGTGATATTGCGGCTAGGTGTACCTTTATAGATGCATGAGCCAAACCGGACTTTACCAAAAGCAAAATGTATGGAAGAATCTCGTGTGCTGCCGAGTTCAGAGGATGAATGCTACATCTTTTGCACCATAAACAGAATCTCTTCCACTTCATCCTGTATGTTTTGTTCATAGTATCCGCTCTGGCTCTAGATAGTATATCCCTGCACTCCGTTGGGATGTTTAGATGCTGAAACTCGCAGTATTCAGGAGCCAGGCTGCTAAGTGCAGCGATTTCTGATCCGGATGAAGTACTTACCCCTAGAACATCGTCAGGAGTGACGGTATCGGCTGGAGGCGAATCGGGCATTCCTCCGGCAGTAGTAGAAGCTCCGCGAACCAGTGTTGCCTGGGCCACCATGGTGCTATCAGGATTATCCTGCATGGTTCTTTTTTGATCTTCATAAGAACCCGCGGCAGGAGGGGAATTGGAGGAAAGGCGTAGGCAAAGATGCCTGACCATGCCATCAAAAACGCATTCCCCCAAGATCCCCGTTGGGGAAACCAGCTTGCGAAGAACTAGCATTTTTTGTTCTCCACTGTTGCGACGAGGTCTAATGTCGGTTTTCCCCATCTATGGAAGATGTTGTTTAGACTTCCTTGGTCGATCTCCCATTTGTGACAGGCGGATTTGAGCCTGCTGAGAGTCTCCGCCTTGATGTTCTGATCTCCTGGAAGATGTTCCGCTGTTATGGATATTCTGTGTTGCAGTGCCCATTCCCTTATCCATTGGGCTTCTTGAGACAGGGAGAGAGATCTTGTTCCTCCCTGTTTGTTCAAATAGTGCATTGCTGTTGTGTTGTCTGTTCTTATCAACACAGCTGATCCTTGAATCCTTGGTAGGAACGCTAACAATGCTGAGCGGACGGCTCTGAGTTCCAAGAGGTTGATATGCATTTGCTGTTCGTGCAACTTCCAGCGACCGCTGACTTGGAGGTCCTGAAGGGACGCTTCCCAGCCTTCCAAGGACGCATCTGTCGTAATCACTAGTGGGGCTGGTTGAGTAAGGAATGAAAGACCCTGCGAGATGTTCCGTTTTCAAGTCCACCATGTTGCCGCATGGACCATGGTCGGCGTTACCCTGAGTATATCGTCAAAGGATCCTCTCGCCTGATGCCATTGAAGATCCAGCTGCTCTTGCAACAGACGCATCCTTAGCCTGCAGAAAGGTACGAGGGGGATGCAAGATGACATCGTTCCCAGCAAAGATTTGTACTTGCGTACTGAAAGACTTTTTTATAAAAGCCTGGGATAGAGATATTATTCCCAGCTGTCTTTCCTTGGAGGGGAACGCTTTGTTTACCTCTGTATATAGAATTGCTCCCAAGAAGGTGATGTTTCTTGTCGGCTGAAGAGATGATTTTTCTTCGTTTAAAGTCAGACCTAATCTGGCAAACAGTTCCACACAAGCCGTTGTTGACGACCGGGCTGACGCTGCTGATGGTGCTTTGACTAACCAGTCGTCGAGGTAAGGAAATACTTGGTGTTTCTGCTTCCTTCGAACCGCTGCCACTGGAGCCAGGCATTTCATAAAAATTCTCGGGGCTGACTTCAGGCCAAAAGGCAGTACCTTGAATTGGTAGTGTTCTCCGGCCACCATGAAACGAAGGTACTGCCTGTGGGAGGGCTAGATGGGGATGAGAAAGTACGCATCCTGTAGGTCCAATTTGGTCATATGATCTCCTGGGTTTAATAGCAGCAGAATATCTTGGAGGGAAATCATTCTGAAGGATTGCTTCTTGAGGTAAGTGTTTAGGGACCTGAGGTCCAAAATAGGGCGCCATTGGAGAACGTTTTTCTTGACTAGGAAAAACCGGGAATAAAATCCCCTTCCTCTCTGGGAATTCGGTACCGGTTCTATTGCTCCCTTTCGGAGCATTGTCCGAATTTCTCGACGCATCTGATGTAAGTATTTGACCTCTTGGTGCTTTGGCGGTGTACAAGGGGGCTTTTGCAGAAGCTCTAAAGTGTGCCAGAATTGCATTATGTTGAGGACCCATTGGTCCGTAGTTATTTGCTGCCAATTTTGAAGATGATAAGAAATTCTTCCACCCAGGGGAACATACGACATTAGAGGAATAGGTGTAGCCGGATTCTGAACATCGTCACTGTCGACAGGTATTGTCCTTCCCCTGACGACGTCTTCGACCTCTAGGAGTAGATTTTGTGTAACCTCCTGTTTGTCGCTGCGCATACTGTTGACGGTGTGGCTGAGATGAGGTGGAGTAAGAAGTATACCTGCCTTGTTGGTAACCCCCTCTATAGGAGGATTGGCCCCTACCTCTTGAGCCTCGAAAAGGAACCTTCCTATACTGCAGCGTTCCCAGTGATTTCGCCGTGTCTGTATCTTTTTTGATACTCTGCAAGGCCTCGTCAATGTGCTTCCCGAACAAATCTTCTCCACTGAAGGGAAGGTCCAAGATTTTATTCTGGACTTCGGGCCTAAAAGCTGTTGCTCTCAGCCATCCTTGTCTGCGTAAGACTGCCGCTACCCCCAAACACCTGAAGGCCGTGGTCGCAATGTCCATTGCACAATCTATGACTTCAGCCGAAGTCCTTTCTCCTTCCTGGAGGATCTTTCTGGCGTCCTGTCTGTCAGCCTCTGGAATGCTGTCTATGTAAGGCGAGAGGTCGCATCACATTTGTCTATCATACCTGCCCAGGATGACCAGGGCATTCGCCACCCTAACTAGAAGGTCAGACATAGAAGAAAACCTCTTCCCCGCATTGGCCAAACGCCTACCCTCTCTGTCGGGAGGTGTTGAAATTGGAGAGGATGGATTCCTTGATTTTTGCTGAGCCGGCTGGGTTATAACGGAGTCCGGCTTAGGGTGGCCTAGTAGACAAGCTGGAGCATCCGAGGGCGCTTTATATTTTTTGTCTAGTCTTGCGAGTACTGGGGTAACCGTTGCTGGTGTCTCCATGACCTTGAGACCTTCCTCCCATATATGACTGACAATCGGAAGAGATCGAACTGCCCTACGATACGGCTCCTTGAAATCATACAAGAAACATTCTGTCTTGTCAGATGACATGGTGAGCGCAAATCTCTTTGTAGCGCTCTCCATTAGATTATGGAACCCCCAGATGTCCTCCGGAGAAGAATCTACAGGTTTCGGTGAAGGAGATGAAGGCGACGGAATGAGATAATCGTCCCATTCTTTACTAGGGTCGGTTATCTCGCCCTCTTCCTGTTCATCATCATCAGAGGTCTCTGGATCCGGTTGTGGTAGTGGTGATATAGGCAAGGACTCTGGTAAAACCTCTTGCCGTCGCACTGGCGTACATGGAATAAAGCGTGATGTAGTCACTGGAATTCTTTGGGATGTATGAGGTAAAGGATGCCTCCTTTTATAATTAGGGCTCCAGGTTTTATGGTATTTATTTTTTTAGCATTTCTGTCTGTATTTATCCATATTTATTTTCTGCCCAGTTTATCTGTATTTATCCATATTTATTTTGTGTTTTGCGGCTAAATGAAGTGGTGAAACTGTACATTTCCATATTTATTTAACTGATAGACGCGCACACATACTTTGATGTCTGTTTTTTTAGCTATTTCAGCTGCCACATATTCTATAACAAAACATCCACTGGTAAATATTCACATTATACCACAAATGTATGTTGACACATGGCATTATTTAATGAAATTGCATCTTTTTTTAAATTTCCTGTGCTGTCCATCTGCTCAGGTGTTGGCATATAGTTCATGAAAGGCAGCACAGAGTGACTTAAAAGAAGCCCAATTATCTGTATTTATCCACTTTTAAAAATAAATGCAGACAGAAAACACATTGTTTTCTGTCTGTATTTATCTGTAAATATCCGTAAAAACGGAAAACCGGGAGCCTTATTTATAATCATCCAACATAAACTGCTAATCCGTTAGCAGTGAAGATGGAACGCTCACCATTTCTTCCTGATAGTGTTGCTGGGGATGATCTTGAAACCCCCCATATTCATCTTCCCAGTCCTCTTCTTGGCATTTTACATGCAATTGCGAGGGGCTACTGGCGTAGCCAAAAGGTCCATCGTTAACTTTCTCCTGTGACTCTTCTTCCTCTAACAGGTGGGATGGTACTAGAGGTGTCACCTTGCTTGGAGATGTAAGATCTGGGGTAATTCTCCTCTTCCTGGCAAAATCCAGTTTTTCTGGGGGGTTTTCTCTCGTCGACGAGCCCATCGACGAGATTGCCGTCGAAACCGCCGACAAAAACTGTAGTCGCTGCCGTTACCGTCGTTGTTGTCGCCGTCGACGATCCTGTTACTGTCGTCGACGATCCCATCGACGACGTAATCGTGGTCGTCGTCGACGCTCTCGTCGTCGACACTGCCGTCGACGACGCCATCGTCGACGAAGGTATAGGTTTAATAGTGATTTTTACCTCACTTTTCTTCGTCGACGACGCTACTTTCTTAGTCGGCGGTCCCGTCGACGACGTAGATTTCTCTAATTTTTGCTCAGGAGGTGTAGAGGCTGGCTTCTTAAGAGAATGTTTAACCTTAAGGGGTGATTTTGAGGGCTCTGAGCTCGTCCTCTTAGTATATTTTACCCTTGAAGCATGACCCTTGCTCTCCTTTTCCATACTTGGAGGAGATTTTGAGGGACTGCGCTCTGAAGACCCATTCGTGGACTTTATAAGAGCCTTCTCAGGTCTTTCCCCTGAGGTATGAGCCTGCGGAGATCTGCTTCTTTTCTGAGATCTCCTTGAAGTTGTTGACGCCTCATCACTGTCACTAGACACAACGTCTTTCCTGGTCTCAAGTTTTTGGAGCCACATTAACAGCCTTCCTTCACGATCCCTCAGTGTTTTATTAGAAAAGGTACGACATACCTTACATTCCTTTGCCTGATGGTGTGGGTAAAGGCAGTATATGCAATCCTTATGAGGGTCGTCTGTATATAACCTTTACTTTGAACAGGTGGCGCAGGCTCTAAATAAACCTTTCTTCTCCTTGTCAGCCATTCTCCAGAAGATGGTGAGGAAAAAGCAGTTGAATAAATTCTTCAATCGAGAACCAAACTGCAGAATTTGAGCAGAGCTCAAAGGAGACTCCCTAGCACAACGTGAGGTAGAAAATCTGAGGGGCAGAAGGTTCTCTCAGGAGTGTTCTAGAGGGTGAGAGGCTCTGATTGGTTCAGAGACAAGTTTAGTCCTTTTTTACATAACGAAGGTTATGGGTTACAAAGGAAAATGGGCATAGGCCTTTTTTCAGTTTGCTATACTACTAAGCAATGCTTTTTTACGTACCGGAGACTCCCGTCTCGACGACGGGGAATGATTCAGGCATGTGAATCTATGAAAGCTCCAATACTGGAGTAAGTTGGCTTTGTTGAATTGCTTCTTGGGTCATTTAACAATTGTCTTTGGTTGGTGGAATTCGCTGTATGGGCTGATCACATGATTACATTAGAGATCGACAGTCAAGAAAATGTAAGCATATGGACAGGGAGGGAACTGGGAACATTAGATTTTATGATGGCTCCTAGTTCAGTTATTTGGATGACTTACATTTGAAATGTCTGAGGTGAGTGTTAATACAGGCAAGGAGGGGCCACCACGAGCATCTAGAGAGGAGGTGGGAAATAAGAGTGAATAGAGAGCTAAAAAAGTGGGTCTGTTCACCCGCTGATATAAGCACAGGATTAAGGTTCGGCTTGTGCATTTGGTAGCCCCTAGGACCATGCACCTAAAACGCTACGGATTATTTATAATACAGGAGTGGCTGAGAAGTATGGACATGAGGGCATCGATCAAGATGCCAGAGGTGTGCTGTTTGATCCAGGTGGTCTTGAATAAGGAGAGAGTGTATCATGGTAGTGTGGTGCACAACCATGTTTCCTGTAAAAAAAACAATGTTTGTATACATCAGAAAGAAAGGTAACAATTCTACAAAGTGTATAATTTGACGCTCCTTCACTTTTTCAAGATATACCCTTTTGATTATCTTCACATCTACAGTCACTAAGGTCCTCGTTTGTACATTAGTATACAAATACCGGCTTTAAGGCTGTGCGACTACACCAGGCGCCAAGCTCAGGACGCGATTCACAATGTAAATGCATTGCGCTAAAGCCATAGCTGAGAGTACCGTTGTCCGTTTTTCATTTCCATGGCATCAACTGTTGTGGGAATAAAAGATGGACAACAGCACCCAAGTGCTTGGGAATGGGAGGTTCGTCCTCTCGCCTCTCTGTACAGGCTGAGTGCCTGCCGCTAGGTGCACCCCAGCAGCTGTCCTGAGGCATTTAAAAGGTCCTCTTGGGCTCGGGATCTGTCAGAAAAATTGGCAGCACCAGCACTTCCAGTTGCGTTCGACGATGTTGGCAGACCATGTCTTTCAGGTTAGGCTCATTATATTTGTGGATGCCCCTTAGCCATGTAGTCGAAGTTCTGAAATAGAAGCAAGGGATATGCGATCCAAGTGCACTATAAGAGAGTCAGTGACTGTGGGGTAAAAGTTAAAACAGCTAAACACAATAAAAATATTCTGAAACTATTTTGGCCTTTCATCTTCAGATACAATAATACACACAACTTAAATGAAAGTAAATGGAAGGTAAACTAATTTAGTGGGAAATACACTCTCGATATGAAACTTCATTTTTTTAACTTAATCATTTTGTAGCTTACACACAAACAAACATGCACAGTGATGGCCCACAAAGGGAGTGAATAGGCTATGGTTAATGCATCTTATGAAATACCAGAAGAGAACATCGGTAAACATGTATCACAGAAGAACAGCAAGGGTAGAGATTCGAGATCTAAGGCACAACACAGAGGATCGTTCGTACAGCTGAAGGCATCCATTACATTGTAATAGATGCAGCCAGGCACATTCCCACAGTTCAATCTGGATCGGAAGTCTCTAAAGACAACAAGTATTCTCTTAACGGTTGCCAAATATCTTTGGGTTGTGCTGTAGGGGGCTGCAGCGTAGCGAACATGTGTATTTGTAAAGCGAACATTCACCCAAGGGTACCTTGGCGCTAAATAACAGATGTTTATTGCTACCCAAACTGTACTCATTTTATCATCCTTAGAAGGATGAAAGGCTGGGTGGACCCTCCAGGATTTGAACCAGTGACCATGAGGTCGAACACAGGCCTCTACAGTGTACGTATTATGCACAGCTTAAAACCCGAAGGCGTAGGCACACTGTTCCCTGAAGCAAAAAGGCATTGAAGTAGGCCAAAAACACAAACAGCCCGAGAAACCGCTTCCTGGGAAAATAAGAAACAGACATCCACGCGCCGGAGCGGAATTATATGGCACCACTGACGTCACATCCGGCGCGCAGAGGTACTGCTGAAAAATTTCTGGATCCAGTCTGACGCCTGGGGAGAATTCCCAAGTTGAGGAATCTGCAGCTAGATGTCTCTATCAGACAATAGGGCAACGTTTACTGTCTCAGTGTAATGCAATTTCACGTTTCGTGACCACCTATGCTATAGCAGTGAATCTGCAGACCCCTTTCGGGACATCATACACATATCCAAATAGGGCCTCGAGGAAGTCTGGTGCAAGTTCAATCTCTGACATTATTGACAATCTGGTAAAAACTTCCCGTTAATATTTCCCTATATAAATTCAGGACCATGTTAAATGTGCAAAGTCCGCCCCATCACCCTCGCATTTGGGGCAGGCTGATAATCTGGCCGGGTCAATTTTAGCCAGTGCAGCTGGTGTGGCATGTGACCCGTGTAAAAATTTGTAGTGGAGGAGTTTGTATCTGTGGTTAGGGTGTGTTTGCAACAGTGGTACCATATCTTGTTGGGCACAGGAAAACTCAGGTCGCATTCTCATCTCCCTCTAATCCTCCCTTCTCTAGCTGGTAGCCTGGCCACATAGGCCCAATAAAGTCTGGAGACTAACCTCCCCCCATCAGTATCATTTATCACCAAGGTTAAGGAGAGGGGGGGACTCATTCGGGGCTGGGGGCAGCAGGGCACTAATGAGCGCAGAGCATTGTGGAGGTGCCGTAGGAGTAAATGGTCCATTTGGAGGCACGTGTAAATCTGGCATTATCGGAATGGGAGAGTATGTAACCATCAGGAAATAGGTCCCCAAACATGTGCAAACTGTGGCGTAAGAGGGTGCGCTGAACCAGTTTTCCCTAAGTTATGGGGATCTATGGATTATTCACCAGTGGTAGCGCAGGAGAGTATAATAGGCCACCCCCAAGGAGTTTGCTGACTTTTCTCCATGCCCAGCTAGTGGTGGACAAGGTTTGGATGTTCACAGCATCCAGTTGAATGCCTTTCAGGTGTGGTGCTGCCTGGTCTCGCTCAGTTCTGGTGTAGGAGAGATGTGAATCAGCGTGGTACCAAAGATGTGCAAATTGGAAACTTCAGTTGGTTAGTGTAATCACTTGGGGACTGGCAGCTTATGTGTTTATAATGGTAACAGATCCCAGCCAGTGACAGAAAGCACTATGAATATGTAAGTAATTAGCTTAAAATCGTATTAAACACTCTATAAGTTAGGCTGCCAAATGTGCAAACCCTGTAATGTTTAAGACAAAAACAAATGCTTTTAAAATATTTTTTAGTGAAACAGACTGTTACTAGAGCAAATATTTTTTATAAATGTCCATTAAATGGATGCCCCCCAGAACCCCTTAGCCCCATCAGTGACGAGGATGACGTGAAGCCGTCCTTCGCCACGGTGGGCATGTGTGCAGTATGGCTCCATTGCTTTGAAGCACCCACCCACAGGGGAAGCGCTGGCGCTCCCCCTACCATCCCTTACCCCTGCCCTGGCGATCTGATGCTGTCAGCATGTGCGCATATATATATACAAAAGATGCAGGGGATTCGCTGGAAGCCATTTGCTTCCAGCGTGGTGAAGGAAAGGGTGAGTATTTACTCCAGGGCCGGATCAGGGAGGGTAGAGAGGCACGGCAGACAGACACCGGGGGGGGGTTAGGGAGGAAAAATGTATTTACTTTCCCCCGTGTCACTCTGCAGTGCATTCCTGCTGCACGATCATGCAGCAGGAATGAACACACTAGCCACCAGGGATATTGTTTACTTTCGGAAGCTGCCCCTTGGGCAAGAGTTGCTCCCCATTATTGGGACAACAAGATTGGCCACATTTTTAGGCTGATCTGCCCCATAGGGGGCTGACAGTCAGATAGCAGGGAGTTTGTTATTTGTCAGGGAGTGGCCCCTTGGGCATGGGTCGCTCCCCCTTATTGGGATAATATTTTGGCAACTTTCTGCCTCACTATGGGGGCAGATCGGCCATATTTTAAAGCACATCTGCCCCAATGGGACAGAAAACAACTAGACACCAGGGATGATGTTATTTATAGGTCAGGGAGTGGCCCCTTGGGCAAGGGTCATGCTCCATTATTGGGGGAAAATTTTGTCCCCTGGTGGGGCAGACCAGCCATATATTTAGGCAGAAACCACTAGATACCAGATTATACGGTTTGGTGTGTGGGTGTGAACTGGAGTTTGGCCGACGGTTTACGTGTATTGCTGTTTGGCTGGCTGTGTGTGTACTGGCATTTGGCTGGCGGTGTTAGTGGACTGGCATTTGGCTGATGGGGAGTTTGAACAGGGGATTTTGCTGGTGGTGTGTGTGGACTGGCTTCTGGCTGGCTGTGTGTGTGGCTGGAGTTTGGATGGTGGTGTGTATGAAGTGGTGTTTGCCTGGGGTATAGGTCACTCCCCTCTAGGGTGTCAATTTTTTGCCTTTGCTGTGTGCACCCCCCCTTGGGGGAAAATCAGACCTTTTTGATGCTTCACAGTGTCTATAATGTTAACTGTTTTATTTCATGTCATCATTTGCATGTGTCATCTTATTGTTTTATTTCTCCTTTTTATTGTAGGACATATCTTTTGATTTGCTTGGTGGTGCCTCCTGCTTGTGGTTTTGGCAAAGGTTCATCTGCAGTTTGTGAAATTGCATGGGTTTGGTAAGAAAACATTTTTATACTGTTTACTTCAAATTAGTATTATTGGCTGCATGAAAGTGTTTTTTTTAATGTAATAATTGCAGCATATTTAGCTTCAATTTTATTGTGTGTCAAAGTCTCTTTAGATTTGTGCAAGATGTGTATTGTGCTGTCTTACGCGTAATTTTCATTTTTTTACCCTTCTAGTAGGGTATCATTGGTGCTTGCTGTGTTTGTGCAGAGCAGGTGATCCTCAGTCTAGCTGCCTCTCGCAAGTGAGTGGTATCGTTTTTGATTAGTATATAGATCTTTGTGTACTTTGTGTTGATTTACTTTATTTGTTGTGTTACTTTTATTAGCAAGCATTGTGGCTAACCATAGGTTGACAACTCAGCACGTTATAGGTTTGTGTTCCGAATATTCCTCTGACCAGGATTATGAGACTGACTCTGCATCTGAGGCAGAGTACAAAGTCCAAGATTTTGTCAGTGAATTTTCTGTCCAAGAAGAATCATCTAATGATGAAGCCACTATCAGTTCAGGGAAAGTGCCTCTTCTAGAGGAGGACACTGAAATGCCAACAGTGCAGCAAGAGGAATCTGGATTTCAGCCTGGGAATGGAAGGCTTCCCATTGGAAGTGCTGAACTCTAGGTTGCAACAAACTTGGTGCAGCCTGTGTTGCCTGCCTTCAGTGGAATCACAGGGTATAGAGTAAATGCTCAAAACCTTTTGCCTATGAATTTTGTTTTAGTTGTATATAAACAATGTATTTTTGGATGAGATTGCTGACCAGACTAATTTGTATGCTGAACAGTATTTGAGGGGCCACAGTGCTAAACTTAAGCCCCACTGTGGAGCTACCCCAACAAATCTGGATGAGGTGAAGAAGTTCTGGGTTTTAGTTCTTGGTTTTAACTTTGTTGAAGGGATCAATAAAGAAGCCAGTGCTGTATTCATATTGGCCTACTAGTTCCTTGATGGCAAATGCTTTATTTCCTGCAACCACGAGTTTTGATCAGTATTGGCTTCTGCTGCTGCATTTTGTTGATAATGCTCAGCATTGCCACAGAATCATCCCAATTGTGACAGTCAATTCAAGAACCGGCCTGTTATTGTTCTTTGCAGAGATCTATGTTCCAAGGAAGGAAACAGCTGTAGATGAACATTTGGTCCTGTTTAAGGACCATTCGTTTTTTAGCCAGTACATTCTTAGCAAGAGGGCATGTTATGGAATTAAGATGTACATGCTGTCTGAGAGCAGTACTGATTATGTCTATAAGTTCTGGGTGTACTCTTTTGAAGTCAGCAAGAAAATTGTGTGTGAACATGGTAGAGGACTTTTTAACAAAGGTCACCATTTATAAATGGATAACTTCTACACTGGTGTGAAACTGTTCATGGAATGTTTCAAAGTGGACACTGTTGCATGTGGCTCAATCTGCTCTAACCGTAAAACTTACCCTAAACCGCTTGTAGGTGAAAAATGTCAGAGGGGAGAGTGCAGTGTCTTGCGTAGTGATGAAATTGTAGCGATTAAATCTTCAGACAGGAAAGAGGTCCACATGCTGACAACCATTCATGCTGAAAGTACTTCACCTGTGACTATTTGCGGTCAGGTTGGGGAAGTGTGCAAACTTGTGGGCATTTTAGACTACAATAAGCACATGGGTGGTGTAGATAGAGTAGATAAGAGGTGGAAGCCTTACCAAGCTGTTCGTAAGTCATACATCAAGTATAAGAAGTTGGCTATCTATTTGTTTCGTTTGGCAACTTTGAATGTTTTTTTGTTTATTAAAGAATTGTTCCCCAGATTCAAAAAGGGCTTTTGTTTAGTTTCAGCAGTCTGATGAAGTAGAGTATGCAAGTGTTCCTAGAGTTGGAGTGGTGGAGGATGTGGCTAGATTGAAAGATTGCCACAATCCTAATTACATTCCTCCCACACCCAAAAGATTCTTTCCCTAAAGGAGATGTAAAGTCTGTGTCCCAAGAGGCATGTAAAAGGACAGGTGTATGTATTGCCCTAAGTGTCCTTCTAATCCTGGCCTATGTGTGCTCGCATGTTTTAAATCGTACTACACATAACTCAAGTTTTGGGAGCAACTGTGAGAGAAAAGTTGAACTGACTGGTCTGTATAATTATATATTTTTTGTTCAGTTTCACGGCTGGCAGATGTTCGATGTATTTAGTTGGGTTTTCATCTCCTTGGATTGTATTTTCTTGTTTGTAAAAAGAAAAATGTGATGGTGCTGTGTATGGATTGGTGCTTGGCTCGGGGTGTGTGTGGACTGGTGCTTGGCTGGCGGTGTGGGTGAACTGGTGCTTTACTGGTGGTGTGGGTGGACTGGCACTTGGTTGACGTGTGTATGGATTGGTGCTTAGCTGGCGGTGTGTATGAACTGGCGTTTGGCTGCCAGTGTTTATGTGCTGTGACCAGCAGAAAGTCACAACACACACATACTGCCACCGAAACCCAAGACCATACATTCTACCTGCTTGCAGGTGGTGTGATTCTTGTGTCTGAACTGGAATCTGGCTGGTGGTGTGCATGGGCTGGCGGTTTGTTGGTGGCTGGTAACCAGCATGTGTATTGACTTGCTTGAGGTGCGTTTGCAGGATGTTTGATGTTTGGATGCCTGGTGGTGTGATTGGTATGTTAGTCCTTTTAGCGTATGAGAGTGATGGGCCCGTGAATGGCGCTGTTTGTAAATGTAAGTGTTGCATTGTGTTGGGCCTACAGCTGGCAGTGTGAATGGTTTTCTGTGCCTGACACATGAAAGGCATTAGAATGGGCAGTAAAGTGGTTGGTGCCTTGCCCTGGCTTTAATGCTCACTAACAGCATGTCAGTGGTTTTCAATTCGGATGTTAAAATTATTAACAATGCTTTTTGTAAATTTTATTTTGTAAAATCATTGGTGAATAACGTTTTTTTTGTGAACCATTTACTTACCCTTGTGCCAAATCTAACCTGTAAGCCTGTGATTGACTAATGGATGGGTGCGCAATAATGCTCTGGTGCTTTTTTTTGCTTTTTACTGTCAGTGCATATGCTCTCTGTAGTGAGCACCTTCTCCTCTTGCATATTTTTGGAAACTGGTCACTAAGGGAATAACATGTGATCTGTTTTGTGTGGATCCCACAAGGTTTACTTACCCTGAAGTCCATGTAAATTTGTTTTATTGACCAACATTTTGGGAATGTTGTGGGATGACCAGGCCAGCAAAATGTTCCTATTAGCCAGGCGAAATGCCTGTTCAACTGATACAATTACTACTTCACTTGTATAGGTGGGCAAAGTTCCTGTGACAGGGAAGGCCCAAAACATATTGTTGAGACATCAAAATTATCTATTGCAAAATGACGTGGTTTTGCAAGGGGGTCATCTGCGTTTTTGGTCCCGGGCTTGGCAGCCATCTAGGTAAACCTTTCAAAACCAGACATTTCCCAAAACTAGACACCTGAGGGAGTCCAGGGAGGTGTGGTTTGCATGGATATCCCAATGATTTTTAACCCAGAATACCCTACAAAGATGTAACATTGAATAAACACATGTCCTTTCGTGTTGCAGGCACTTGGCCTACCCACATAAGTGAGGCACTGTGTTTCTCAGGAGACTGGGTGGAAGGATATATGTGGTTCCATGCAGATTCCAGGCCTTTTCCTCATAGAAATGCAAGTAAAGAGTGTATTTTAGACAATGTTTGAGCTTTGCATTGGATTCCTGGTAAAATAAAAAAAAACTGGTGAGAGCCATGCAAGTCACCCCACCCTGGACTCTCCAGAGTCTCTAGTTTTTAAAAATGTGCTGGTTTGGTAGGTTTCAATAGGTGCCGGCTGAGGTGCGGCTCAAAATCCACAGCTACCCACATTGCAAAAAACACATAATTGTTTCACAGGAAAAACGTGATGCGTCTACTTTGTATCTGGTGCCCTATCCTGCTGCTGGCACTTGACCCACCTACACAAAGGAGACTTGGGGGAATACTGACTGGTAGGAAATGTGTGGCGGCCTGCAGATTCCAGGACATTTTCTCGCAGAAATGCAAGGAAAATGTTTTTTTAGGCAAAGGCTAAGCTTTGCACAAAATTCTGGGTAACAAAACCTGGTGAGAGCCATGCAAGTCACCCTACTTTAGACTACCCCAGGTGTTGAAGTTTAAAAAATGCGCTGGTTTGGTAAGTTTCTCTTGGTGCTGGCAGAGCTGGGGACCAAAATCCACAACTATCCACATTGCTAAAATGGATCTTTTTCCAGTGAAAAAATGTGATGCATCTATATTGCGTTTGAGCCCTTTCCTCTTGTGAGCACTTGACCTACCCACACAAGTGAGGCACTGTTTTTCTCAGGAGATTAGGGGGAATTCTGGGCGGTAGGTAATCTGTGATTGACTGCAGATTCCAGGACTTTTCAACACAGAAATGCAAGGAAAATATGTTTTTTAGGTAAAGTCTGAGCTCTGAACAGGATTCTAGGTAACAAAACAAAAAAAAAAACTGGTGACAGCCACACAAGTCAGCCCACACTGGACTCCCGCATGTGTCTATTTTTAAAAGATATGCTGGTTTTATAGGTTTCCCTAAGTATCGGCTGAGCTGGGACCCAAAATCCACAGCTAGCAACTTTGTAAAAAAAAACACATATATTCTGCTGGGTGACATAGGATGGGTCTTGGGTCACGTTTTTTGGGTGTTTTGTATTCACAGTCACACAATTGGGGTACCATTTTTATCAGGCGACATGTGGGAATACAGAATAGTAGAACATTTGTTATTAACAATCGAATATCTCTACATTTGTGCCTTTCAAATGTAAGCAAGTGGATAACAAAGAAGACATTTTACAAAATGCTCTCTGAAACACATACCAGTAAGGGAACCCATAAATTCAGATATGTACTAACAACTGCTGCTCCTACACTCGGTATCTGGTGTGCATTTCAGAAATACAGAATTTCCCTCAATACTCTTTTTCCATATGAATTGCTGCATAGTCAGTACACAAAGAAAAACCATCTAAGAAGCTCAGTTGTTGGCTCTGAGTATCTCGGGTTCTTGGAGAACCTAAAAACCCTATATAGCGCCGCAACAAGAAGGGTCCAGCGATGTAACGGTATGTTGCTTTTGAAAATCCCCCACAGTAAAAAGAAATTACAGATAAAACAATCCTGCCAAGTACCACGCATCAGGCGTTAGACTAACACATTTCAGTGTGGTGCCTTACATCACCGCACTGAAATGCATAATGACGCATAATGCACAGTGTCTCAGCTGTCATAGAAGTGCTGCAAACAAACTCTGAGTGTGTGTGGCAGCGAGCCGCAGGCTAAGGCCTGGCAGGCTCCAGAGTTGTTAGAAAGCATCTCTTTAATGTGCTTCCCAGCCGCGGTATGCTGCACGGCTCGGAGTCACACAGGCACAGCCTGATGTCACGGTCCAGCAGTGCCCTATAGGTAGTGAGACAGCCGGGCCTGCCCTAGTCAGGTTGTGTGAAACAACTTGGCCATAGCACAGGGGTTGGGTAAGGGGGGGTTGCGTGACGTCAGGTCCTGCAATGCTGCCAGAGAGCGGGGAGTAATGAGGAAGGAAGCAGACGGCTCACTGGTTTGCGGCTACACCATCCTGACCGCAATCGTGGTGCTCGGCTGGCTCGCAGCACTGTTGCTCGCCCCGGCCGCCCATGCTGTAGGGCTAATTATATCTATGGCAGACGCTGAATTCAATTGAATTATTGGCCAAGCCCGGCCGAGGGAGGGAGCTGTGCAGCCAGTGATGGGGGGAGTCGTCACGGAGAGTTATGACTGACTGTTTCTGACACAGACCACTTCGCAGCGGCTACCGCAGCAGGACTTAGAGGAATGAGCTGGCCGGCAGGCTGTAGCCTGGACCGAGTAGGCAGATAACTGCTGCGGGGTTACCAGCTAGAGATGCCTTGCACTGAGTCACGGACTCGCCGCCAGTGCCACTCACGCTGCCTGGCTCAGTCAATCAGAAGAACACAGAACAGTAAAGTGGGTACTAGTATAAGTAACCAGCCTGGCACTGAATTGTTAGTGTGTGTAATAACACAAATCAAATTCAATTAATTATTGATTTCCCTTCTCTTCATTGCTTGATTTTGCTTGCGAGAAAGTGTCACTCATAGTCGTTGAAATGTCACTCATAATTAAATTGAAATTATGAAAATGTCACACATAGCAATCTGATATACCTTGGCAGCTATGCATAAAAACATAGACACAAAGGAGTGGTTTTTTTGAACTCAATTTCAATATTTTTTATTTCAACCATAGGTAAACCTTGAAGGATCTACACAAATGACCTCTTGCTCAATTCAGAATCTTGTCTAATTTTCAGAAATGTCTAGCTTTCCGGGGTCGACCATGGACAGCATACTTGTTTTAACCATAAACAGGAAGGAGGATGAATGCACAAAAAATAGCAAAGACTTGCTATCTCCCAGTAAAATGCCAAAACGGTGTTAAAAAATGTGCTTTCCTGAATCAAGTCTGCATGTTCCTTAAAGCTGGGAAGATGGTGATTTTAGCACAACAAACCTTTTGTTGATGCCATTTGCAGGAAGAAAAAGACGCTTTCATCTGCACCACTTTTTCCCCCAAAACTAAACGTAGCTATATTTTGGCAAATTTATCGGCCCCCTCTATGGGAATCCACAAACCCTGGGTACCTTTAAAATACTCAGGGTGTTGGGGGAAAAAAGAAGTAAATTTGGCGTGGATAGCTTATGTGGACAAAACGTTATGGAGGCCTAAGCGCCCACCCCCTCAAATAGCCCCCCCCCCCCAAAAAAAAAGGCTTGGCACGGGGGGGCGTAAAACCCTAGCAGCGAAAGTGTACTCATTTATACACTATCTTTATTATGTGATGGTGAAACCATACAACTCGGCTTAAAAAAAAAGCAGGTTGTGCTGACGGGGCGCCAACAAAATGTGTCGCACTAGGCCCCACAAACACTAAAGCCGACTCTGTACAAGTATGTTCTGTAAATCTGTTTTCTGCCACTTATTTGACAAAAATCTAAGAGCACAGGTCTTCAAAATACACCAATTCTATTTTCGAGGGCATGAAGCTCTAATCTTGGCATTCAACAAGCTGCACTTTCCTTTTGGTGAGGGGGCGGTGAGAGGAATGAGGCTGCTCACATCAATGGGTTCCTAAAAGCATATCTTTCACTTCAGAACTTTCTCAGCAGGCAGCGAGCAGAGCTTTCAAAATTATTTAAACGCCAGCTGCGTTTCAACAAAATGTCGGCGCTCGCAGGGACTTGTACAGGAAGCCGCTTGGTAAACAGACGCTTTCTGTGCTTATTAATGGATTCCTGACCTATTTATTGCACCATGGACACGACACTGAAAGAATCCTGCTGCAGGCACTTGCCACAGCACGCTAATCATAAAGGCAGGAAATGAGGCGCCATGCCAAGAGCTATGAGAAATACACCACCACCGCTTTATTCACAAGCCGCGACTGCAAGCTCTCTATAGCCACAAAAACACGCCAAAGAATTAAACAAAGAGCAGGCTGACCAATGCATTCGGATGAAAAGAAAAATAGGCAGAAGTTTGGAGAATGCCACGGAATAATTGCGCATAAGCATCAGGAAAAATGTTCTACAGTGAAAGGAGGTCGATATATAATTTGGCAACAAAGAGGTTTTGTCGTGTGTTTGTACACGTGTAGAATGACGTAATGGCTGTGGCTTCCAGGGTCCAAAATGCGCAGATTCAACCATTACTTGCTGAAGCCCCGAGAAGAGCTGGAGGCATGCATCGTGCGGAAAACATCTCACAGGATCAGGTTTTGTCCAACGTGCTTAGGTATGGGCCAGGATCGTCATTAGCTCTAGCTGTGCGGTTTGTATAGGAATGTTGTGTTGCCCATATTTAGTCAAATCATGCTCGTTTCATTAAATATAGTTTGATCTCTAAATAACTCACTGTTTTCAGCACTAATTTCAAATACAGTACATCCTCTGCCACTGACCACAGCAGCTAAATCTATGACATATTGTGCAAATATCTATGACTCGAAAAAGCAGTTTTCAGGAACATATTGTGCAAATATCTATGACTTGGAAAAGCAGTTTTAAGGAACGTATTGTGCAAATATCTATGACTCGGAAAAGCAGTTTTCAGGAACGTATTGTGCACTGCCTTCGTATGTATCTGTTGCTCACATTTTAACCACTCTTTATTAGGGATCCCCTCTTTAATTAAGGAGATCTATGTCCGAATCCAGCTTGTCTCGAAGGTCTGCATCATTTGAGCCATGTGACCTAATATAAGGTTTGAGACACAAGTGCAATCATGGGCTTCCTATGCTTGCTCGGGCGGGCTTCCTATGCTGCGAGAGCAGCTTTGCACAGCAGTCTGCGACCCCCAAATGACCTTATGCTTGCCTAGTGACCAGCATGAAGGAATTCAACCTGGCCTCAATCACTGAGCACGAATATCTCATGAAATCCGAATCACATTCCTGGGGCTACCTAGCCTGGCTTCAAAGCCAAGGTCATACGCATGACCACATCCCAAGGTGTTGGTCCCCTGCATGGATCTGGAGTGCATGCCCCCTGCCCTAGCTATGATTTTGAGTTTCCGCTAGTGAACCTCACTGGTGCTGCCTTCCTGTTACACGGACAGCAATGCTCCGAGGTCGAGATGAGCATCTCAAATGGCCCCCTCTGTGACACAGTGCCTACTGCATTCTCTACCCTTGTTTTGTGGCCCTAGCTTTAGTGGAAGTGTAATTTGTAATGAAGGAACAGGCGTCTTACAGGGACAAATACTCACTGACCTCCACAGAAGTTCTGCTATTCTCTCTTATCAAGGATCTATTAGATCCATACCTGTGAGTTACTAATTAAAGTTGCATGCGCACTGTATGTGGTACAGGATGAGGGTGTAGCCTGGGTGCAAGTGTGACATAGTACAGGAAGGAATCCATGTTGGCTTTTCTGTGTGCACACAGCAACTAAGATAGTGGAGGGCTCTATGCAAGGCTGTCCAGGACTGTGAATACCCGAGAGGCTGCTCCTTCAACATTCATTTCCCTCAACCAGTGCCCTACTGTGGATGGTTACAGTGCCTTGATGGTGGCAATATCATATTCCTCCTTTGTAGTTTGCCTTCAGATACCGTGCCCGACGTGCATTTGCATGTGTGCGCTGAATTCTCATATACATATGAGATAACTGGAATCAGCTCAGAAAAGCCTCCTGTTGTCCATGGCCCTGGCATGAGCTAATCATGTAGCAAGGATGCAATACTGATTTGAGGAGACTCCGAAAAATCTGAAACAGAGTGCTGACTGAATATCACCAGCTATAAAAGCTGGTCAGCTTCTGTGCTCTGTTCCAAAAGCCCTCATTGACCAAGTGTGCTCCAATACAGTTGAGCAAATGCTTAGTCCCACAGGCAGTCTACTGCCCTGTCACCAGACTAACGACTTAGTCTGGTTCTAGATTCCTGCTGGAATGGTTGCTGAACTGCCTGGGGAGAAGTGCTTTAACTGCTGGGAGCGGATTACTGAACGGCATTATGCACAGAAGTTCCAGCCTATGATGAGCTCAGCTGTGTGAGGACCTTTGGCAGTTGATGTGAGGTCTGTGTGACGTCTTGCCCTGTGGAGATTGGGGGTGGGCGGGGACACATATAATTTACATTTGCTCCCAGAGGTGAAGGAGAATTACCACCAACTGTATGCATTGACCCAGGTTGCAGCACAATGTGTCCATGATCACACAAGGGCTTCAGGGTAAGTTTTGTGTGCCTCTAGTCGTCTCTCCATGACCTCCTAGCAAGGTGAGGCTTTGCTGATTGAGTCACTACAAACCACATCTGAATCCATTGAGCGGTTGCCGGAATATCAGAGTTTCAAACCTCTGTCTGTAACACTGCCTTGGTCTCCCTATCGGCAGAGTTAGTGTACATGATTTTGTGGGCACTCCAGGCATGGGAAAAATCCAATCGGGACTATTTATTTCAGAGATGCTGCACTTTAGTAACATCAAAAGTATTGGGATCCTGGTGCCCTTCCTTAGTCTTCCAACATAGTGGATTAACATGGACTGCGCTGGTAGATGGTCCCAGACACTGAACGCTGCCCCTTCACCATCTTTTGTGTTTATAATCTGTTTAGCCAAGTCTGGGAGATTATCTCACCAGGTTGGGTAATGGGCAATGGTTCGGGACCTCAGTTGCTTGTGGGTGAAGGCATAGACACCTTTCAGCACACTGCAGCGTTCGAAGCGGAGCACAACTTTTTAACTCAGTAAACACATTAATACATTTTCCCTGAAAAAGTAGTGACTAGAACAAGTGGTTGCTAAACATTTGCTGGCGAGGTAGAATGCAAGGCTTCTGTTCTTTTTTTTTTGTGTCGAAATTTCTTATTGAAAACACTTGTAATATATACATATATCTATAATTGCAACTAACATTTTAAGCATATAGAATATCATCACATAAAACGCAGAAAATTAGACATTTACATAAAGCATCTTATATGATATAAAGAATAAGTTAATAAGTACACTTATTTTAATATGCAAATATCATTGAGATATTTATAAAGATATAGAAAAAAGGGTAAAGTGGGTTGAGAATTGAAAGATATAAGGGAAATTGATAGGGAGTGAAATGTAAATGGAAGGGGCAAACAAATAAAAAGATAAGCTAAAAGGGAAAATAAACAGAAATAAGTAGGAAAAAATAATAAGTAAGCTTAAGTAAGTAGAGGAATACATAAGTGAATATTAACGCAAGTACAAGTATACAAGGAAGTAAAATTTAAATAGATACAAGTTTATAAAGAAATAAGTTTATACATGCGTAATTATAGAAATAGTAATAGATATAGAGATAGATATAGAGAGACTCCTTCTCTCAGCATAAAGAGGTAGAAATTAAAGAGACTATATGAAAGGAGAAAAAGGGTGTTTAGGGGTCGTTAAGAAAGGGATTCCATACATGTTGAAAGATTTTCTCTTGATCTTGAAGTCGGTATATATTACGTTCATGAGACTCTGAACCATCGTTACAAGCCATTCTTCATTTGAGGGAGAGTTAGATGATTGCCAATGTCTTCAGATACATATTTTAGCATTGGAGAGTGCAGTGTGTAAAAGGCAACGTTGCGGACGTGGTAAGTGGAAGATGAAGGGATAGAATAGTTTTCTGTATTGTGGTCCCTATAAAAGTCCAATAATTCAATAAGGAGGGGCAATCATGAAGTAAATGGGGAAGATCACAATTAAGTTCCGAGCATTTCCAGCATTTAGAGTGCGACAATAGTCCGGCTTTTGTAATTTCAAAGGGGTCCAATTCCAGTCATGCAAGATTTTAAAAAGACAGAATTTCAAGCGAGCTTCTCGGGTGCCTTATCAAGATCTTCCAAGAAATCCAACCATACGTTATCTTCAATAGTAATGTGCAGGCGTTCCTGTCATTTCATTTGAAGAGTTTTAGCAAATGGTTGTGAAAATAAGTGACTAGTTCAAGTATTATATAAGCCTGACGTCACTCCTTTGTGTCGTCCCCGTTAGACCTACCAGCCCTTTGGCTGTCCCCTCCTCATTTTTCTTCCTTTGCCCTCTAATTTTTCTGTCCACTAGTTTTTTTTGGTGTTGACTTAGAGGCTCTGGGCGCCCCATTATCACTAATTGATAGTGTGGCGCAAGGTGCTTCCCTAAAATGGAGGGAGAGTGAGAGCTCCTCCACAAAATGGTGGCCTAAACTGTCAACTCAGAGCCTGGGCCATAGGCTGGCATGAGGGGTTCCAGAACCTTCTGGGCCACTCTAGACAGTCAAGGCCCAGGCTATATATAGAGGTGAGGTGCGACGGCCATTTTGTGTGAAGTGAGGTAGTCAGGAGCGAGGCATCTGGGTAGGGAGGTAGGTGCGCTGAGGGGGGAACTGACTGTTCTTAGGGCCTGTTTCCCCCCCCCCCTGTTGACACTACCCTCTACCTAGTGACCTAGCCCTGCCTTCAGCCTCTGACCCTGGGATCACGTCAACCTTTTGTGCTCCCCGTCTAGCCAGGACCCCTGAAGTGATCCGGGGGAGAGAGTTACCATCTCCGGTAGAGAACCTGACTTTTGACCTTATACTCTACATCCCCGCTGTTGCCCGGAGCCCTAGAATAATCCGGATCGCTGAGGAAACGCCGGCTTCCCCGCTGAAGGAAGTGTGGGGGAAAGTCTGGCGAGCTCTGCGCGGCGTAGAGGAGAAGTTGCCGGGCAGTGGAGGCCTGAGGATCTTTCCGCCCCTCCGCTGTCAGGAGGAATCCAGGAAGGAGTGGGGCGGGATCGAGGAAGGCCGGTTCAACCCCCAGGGAGGAGCTGACGTGTAGGGCCGACTCCAAAGCCTTCGGTTTCTAGGAGGGCTGCCAAGAGAGCACGGGAGGAGCTGGGCCTTGTGAGGAGCGTGAGTGGGCTAAGGCGCAGAGTCAGCTGCGGAGGCTGAGGCTGACGCACGCCCCTGTGAGGTGGAACTCCCTGTGGGCCGGTTCTCACTACACTTGGACGCCGGCACTGTGAGGGAGCCAGTAGTGGAAAGGCTCTGCTACACACCCACAACGATCGCCGTAGGAACCAAGTAAGCGAGGGGGGAAGAAGGTGTGTTGGTGGAGAGTGACACGGCGGTTAATGGCACATTGTGGGGGTAAAACTCCATTCAGTCTGGGCCCAAATCGTGAAAGGTTGATCGGGGAAGGGGGGGGGGCCAGGAACTGAGGGTTGTGAGGTTCCCCTTCAAATGAGAGCACCGTAACTGAGGGAACTGAACTTTAAGAGACTGCTGCTGTCAGTAATGGGAGGAGGTTGGCAGGATTACAGGCTCCAGAAAAAAAAAATAAGGAAATCACCAGTCATCTAAGTAGAAAAAGAAAACCCAGAACTGCAACAAGTAAGGAGGTTAATTTGTGAAGGCAATACCTGATTGAATTGAGGGTACTATTCTGCCCTATTTAAGTGAATGTAACAAAGCCGATGCTTAAATGTTTATTTGAGAGACCAACTGTCGATATTCTATGCCTCAGCTGTCACCTCCTCCCCAGAAATATCGGTGCTGCAGAGCGGTTGACTAAACTTATTTTCTGCCAGTTAGCCTAGAGCAGGGAGCCCATGCTGGTAATGTACTAATGAATGTAAATTGATAGGCTGGTAATGTACTAATGAGTGTAAATTGATATGCCGATAAGGTACTAGTGAATGTAAATTGATGTGACAAAGCAAAGTTCACTTATGCGTTTATTCGAGAAATCGTTGAATGCAATGTTTTAATGCCGGCAATCTGTGGGCAACATCTATAGTAGTGAATCATTGAACTATATGTAACTAGAAAAAAAAAACAAGATATAAGGAAAGATAAAGCTTTTCTAACTTTTCTAATTTCTTGGTGTAGCGTCGTTTTTAGTGGTGGTACGCTGGAGTGCTGAGGTGAATGTGATGCAAGCACGACATGTTACGCTGGAGCAAGTCCTTTCCACCTGAGCCAAGCTACCGTAGGACTCTAGGTCTAACAAGTTGATGTTCAGCGGTGGGATTCTGAGCTTGTACTTGCGTCCACTCATCAGCAATTCAGTGTGCGCCACGCACCCTACACCTGATTTTTGGTCTTTTTCTTTATTGGAGTTTTCTCCAGGTTGTCTCCCTGATTGAATTTTTTTTTTTTTTGGATTTTCCAAAATTATCCCCGTCCTGTGGTGTGGTTTTCTTTTTAAAGAAGGTTCTTCTTACCTTGTGAGTTCTTCTCCGCATTGTTTAGGGCCCCACCTGGCAGGATGGAGTTTGAGCTGGGTAGTCTAGAAGAGTATACTGTAACCCAGCTAAAGGAATTCTGCCAGGAGAGGGGGGTATTTTTCAAGCGGGGAGCAAAGAGAGTGGAGCTCCAGACTAGCTTGAGAGCCTGGGTGATGGTCCACCCTAGTGGGGAACGGGAGGAGGAGGGACCGGAACCGGACACCACGGAAGGGGCAGAATCACTTTTCCCCCTGAGAGCAGCAATATAGTTGCAGGACCCAGGGGGCCTTCAAGGGCCGCTAGTAGTGTTTCAGGGGGAAGCCTGTCTTCGGCTGACTTAGCCGACAGGAGGGAGGAGAGGCAATTCAGGATGGAATTAGCCCGCTTGGAGAAGGAGAGGGAAGAGCGGAGGTTCCTTCATGAGCTCCATTTGAAAGAATTGGATCTCAAGGCCCTTCAGTTAGGGACCCCCAGTAGTCCTGTTGGTGGCAGCGTACAGAAAGAAATCACCAGGGAGCCTAGACCCTACTTACCAAAGGACGTAGTTGCCAGCTACAGTGTTGGGGACGACATCGCCAAGTGGTTGGCTGCCTATGAGGTCTCCTTGCGAGCCCATGGGATCCCGGAAGCTCAGTGGGGGGGTGGTCTGTACAGGTACATGCCTCCGGTGGGGAGGGATGCCCTTTTAGCCCTAGAACAACGGGAGCAGACCAACTACCCCACCATGAGGGTCGCATTGATTAGGAAGTTTGGTCTGACCCTTGAGAAGTACAGGCAGAGATTCCGGGGTAGCCAAAAGCTGGCCACCCAGAACTGGGTGGACTTCCTGGACTACGCCAAAAAGGCTTTAGAAGGCTGGGTGCAGGGCAGTGAGGTGAAAGACTACGAGGGGTTGTATAACCTGTTTTTGAGGGAGCACCTCCTCGAGAAAAGTTTTCCGGAGCTGCGTCAACACCTGGTGGACAGCAAGCTGACTAATCCTAGGAAGCTTGCGGAGGAGACGGACATCTGGGCTAGTACCCGGGTGTCTTCAAAAGGAACTAGGGGGGGGATTCCCAAAGGACTGGACAGGGCGCTCCCAGAAGAAAGAGGGGGGAGACAAAAAGAAGGAGTTCCCTAAAGGCCCCCAAAAGAGTTCGCAGGGAAAGGGATCAGGATTCCCTCCTAAGGTTGGCCCCCACAAACCCCCTTATCCTGACCGTGGTCAGCAGCCTAGGGTTGTCCGTTGCTATGAGTGTGGTGAGTTTGGGCACTACAAGGGGGATACCAAGTGTCCCAAGAGACCACACCCTCCCACTGGAGGAAAGACCCCTGGGGTGGCGAGTGCAGTGCTCGGGGAGGAGTTGCCCCTAGATAAGGGAGATGAGTGGGCAGGGCTAACATTAGTGTCCCTGGGAGACTGCGAGATGGTTCCTAAGACCCATGTGCCTTCGAATACTACCAAGTACAGGCAATGGGTCACCATCAATGCCCAGACGGTGGAGGCTCTGAGGGACACAGGAGCCAGCATGACTATGGTAAGGAGTCAGCTGGTGTCCCCAGAGCAGGTGGTTCCCAACGTAGTCCACCTGGTTGTGATGGCTGACAACCGAGAGGGTCACTATCCGGTGGCTCAGATTCCCTTTGAGTGGGGAGGGGTTGCGGGTCCACTTCGAGTTGCGGTAAGCCCTGCCATGCCGGTCAACTGTCTGTTGGGAAATGACCTTGAACATACGGCCTGGAAGGAGGTCGAGTTCAAGGCTCATATGGAGATGTTGGGGTCGCCTGAGTGGACTTGTGCCAACACGCGGTCCGTGACTGCCCGGAGGGGGAGTTCACAGAGGTTGGAGCCTGGGACAAAGGCCCAACCAGCTGCCAAAAAGGGTAAACGGGGACAGGGAAAGCCTGCCCCGGCATCTGCACCTCGTAAGATGGATGGGGCAACTGAGGTGGTCCCGGAGTCCACAGAGGGGGATGTGACTTTCCTGGAGGGCTTACCTACCTCTGCAGAATGGCAGGTGGAGGGAGGACCTACCAGGGAGGAGTTTCGTCGGAACCAGAAGGAGTGCCCTACCGTTGAGGGCTTACGGCGGCAGGCCGAAGCCCAGGCAGCGGGTAACGTCTCGGTGAACTTCCATATATACTGGAAAGATGGTCTCCTCAATAGCGAACCCAAGGCTCCGGTGCATGGATCATCCCGGGCCTTGGCGGTTCCCCAGCGTTACCGAGCCTTCCTTTTGGAATTGGCTCATGAGATACCCTTGGCAGGACACTTGGGACAGGACAAGACCTTTGCTCGGCTTGTCCCTCACTTCTACTGGCCTCAGATGAGGATTACGTCCGACACTTTTTGTAGGACGTGTGTCACCTGCCAAGCTAGTGGGAAAACAGGGGTGAAGCTGAAGGCTCCCCTGGAACCACTGCCTGTCGTTGGCACCCCCTTTGAAAGGGTGGGCATCGACATTGTTGGGCCATTGGATCCACCAACTTCTGCCGGTCACAGGTTTATCCTGGTGGATCATGCCACCCGGTACCCAGAGGCTATTCCTCTGAGGACCATTACTGCACCTGCGGTGGCACGGGCCCTGATGGGGATTTTCACCCGGATGGGTTTCCCCAAGGATGTTGTGTCCGACAGAGGTGCCAACTTCATGTCGGCATACATGCGGGCTATGTGGAAGGAGTGTGGAGTCACCTACCGGTTCTCCACCCCTTATCACCCTCAGACCAATGGTCTGGTGGAGAGGTTTAATAAAACCTTGAAGGGCATGATCAGGAGTCTGCCCGAGAGCCTGCGGAGGAAATGGGACGTCCTCCTGCCTTGTTTGCTGTTCTCCTACAGGGAGGTACCGCAGAAGGGAGTGGGCTTTAGCCCCTTTGAGCTGTTGTATGGGCACCCTGTTCGTGGACCCCTCAGCCTGGTGAAGGATGGATGGGAAAAGACTCCCAGAAAACTTCCCCCGGATGTGGTGAGCTACATGCTGGCCTTTCGTAGCCAAATGGCTAGGTTGTGGAAGCAAGCTTCCGAAAACCTAGAAGCCAGCCAGACGGTCATGAAGGAGTGGTATGACCAAAATGCTCACCCGGTGGAGGTGGAGCCTGGCCAGAAGGTGTGGGTCATGGAGCCTGGAGAGCTTAGCGCCCTCCAGGATCGCTGGTCAGGCCCCTTTTAGGTGATTGAGAAGAAGGGCAAGGTCACCTATGTGGTGGATCTTAAGACCCCCAGGCAGCCCCATCGGGTGCTCCATGTCAACCGCCTCAAGCCCCATCAAGAGAGATCAGAGGTCACTTTGATGATGGTGACTGATGGGTCAGAGGAAGAGGAAAGTGAACCTCTCCCTGAAATTTTCGCGTCCCAAGAAAAGGATGGGTAGGTAGACGGAGTGATCCTCTCACCATCTCTACCTCCCGAACAGCGGAGAGACTGCCGCCAGGTTCTGGAGCAGTACGCTTCACTGTTCTCACTTATCCCGGGAAGGACTCATCTGTGTACCCATGATGTGAACACAGGGGACAGCCCACCTGTGAAGTCCAAGTCCTACCGCTTGTCGGATAAGGTGAAGGCTAGCATCCATGGTGAAGTCACCAAGATGCTGGAGCTGGGAGTAATTGAACCTTCAAGCAGTCCCTGGTCCAGTCCAGTGGTACTGGTACCTAAAGCTGCCCCGTCGGGCACCACCCCAGAACTCAGGTTCTGTGTGGATTACAGGGGACTGAACTCTGTGACGAAGACCGATGCTCATCCTATCCCGAGGGCGGATGAGCTCATTGACCGGTTGGGAGCTGCCCAATATCCGAGTACCTTTGACCTTACATCCGGGTACTGGCAGATCTCCCTGACAGATGGAGCAAAGGAAAGGTCAGCCTTCTCCACACCTGAGGGTGACTACCAGTTCTGCGTGATGCCCTTTGGGCTCAAGAACGCCCCTGCCACTTTTCAGCGGCTGGTGAACCAGGTCCTCTCCGGGATGGAGGCTTTCTCGGCTGCTTACCTGGATGACATCGCCGTCTTAAGCAGCAGCTGGGAGGACCATTTGTGTCACCTTCAGGCTGTCCTTCAGGCCTTGCAGCAGGCGGGTCTGACGATCAAGGCCAGCAAGTGCCAGATCGGGCAGGGGTCGGTAGTGTACCTCGGTCACTTGGTGGGTCGGGGCAAGGTGCAACCACTCCAGGCCAAGATTGAAACCATCATGGCCTGGGAACCCCCCAAGACTCAGACGGAGGTCCGAGCCTTTCTGGGCCTCACCGGTTACTACCGACGCTTCGTCAAGGGGTATGGTACTATCGTGGCTCCCTTGACTGAGCTTACATCAAAGAAGCACCCTCGACGGGTAATCTGGACCAAGGTGTGTCAACGAGCCTTTGACACCTTGAAACAAGCAATGAGTGCTGCGCCTGTCCTCAGGGCCCCTGACTTCTCCTAAGAGTTCATCGTCCAAACGGATGCGTCGGAGCATGGCATCGGGGCAGTGCTGTCGCAGCTCAATGAAGAGGGTCTAGACCAACCTGTGGTTTTCCTATCCAGGAGACTACTCCCCCGGGAAAAGAGGTGGAGTGCGATCGAGCGGGAGGCTTTTGCGGTGGTGTGGGCTCTGAAGAAGTTGCGGCCATACCTGTTTGGCTCGCACTTCCTGGTTCAGACTGACCACCGGCCCCTCAGGTGGCTGATGCAAATGAGGGGCGAGAATCCTAAGTTGTTGAGGTGGTCCATCTCCCAACAGGGAATGGACTTTAGGGTGGAACATCGCCCAGGAGTGGACCACGCCAATGCTGACGGTCTCTCCAGGTATTTCCGCCTTAGTGAAGAGAACTCCCAAGGGATTGGGTAGCTCTCCCCACTTTCAGCTGGGGGGGACGCGTGTTAGACCTGCCAGCCCTTTGGCTGTCCCCTCCTCATTTTTCTTCCTTTGCCCTCTAATTTTTCTGTCCACTAGTTTTTTTTGGTGTTGACTTAGAGGCTCTGGGCGCCCCATTATCACTAATTGATAGTGTGGCGCAAGGTGCTTCCCTAAAATGGAGGGAGAGTGAGAGCTCCTCCACAAAATGGTGGCCTAAACTGTCAACTCAGAGCCTGGGCCATAGGCTGGCATGAGGGTTTCCAGAACCTTCTGGGCCACTCTAGACAGTCAAGGCCCAGGCTATATATAGAGGTGAGGTGCGACGGCCATTTTGTGTGAAGTGAGGTAGTCAGGAGCGAGGCATCTGGGTAGGGAGGTAGGTGCGCTGAGGGGGGAACTGACTGTTCTTAGGGCCTGTTTCCCCCCCCTCTCTTGACACTACCCTCTACCTAGTGACCTAGCCCTGCCTTCAGCCTCTTACCCTGGGATCACGTCAACCTTTTGTGCTCCCCATCTAGCCAGGACCCCTGAAGTGATCCGGGGGAGAGAGTTACCATCTCCGGTAGAGAACCTGACTTTTGACCTTATACTCTACATCCCCGCTGTTGCCCGGAACCCTAGAATAATCCGGATCGCTGAGGAAACGCCGGCTTCCCCGCTGAAGGAAGTGTGGGGGAAGTCCGGCGAGCTCTGCGCAAGCGCGGCGGTGAGGGGAAGTTGCCGGGCAGTGGAGGCCTGAGGATCTTTCCGCCCCTCCGCTGTCAGGAGAAATCCAGGAAGGAGTGGGGCGGGATCGAGGAAGGCTGGTTCAACCCCCAGGGAGGAGCTGACGTGGAGGGCCGACTCCAAAGCCTTCGGTTTCTAGGAGGGCTGCCAAGAGAGCACGGGAGGAGCTGGGCCTTGTGAGGAGCATGAGTGGGCTAAGGCGCAGAGTCAGCTGCGGAGGCTGATGCACGCCCCTGTGAGGTGGAACTCCCTGTGGGCCGGTTCTCACTACACTTGGACGCCGGCACTGTGAGGGAGCCAGTAGAGGAAAGGCTCTGCTACACACCCCCAACGATCGCCATAGGAACCAAGTAAGCGAGGGGGGAAGAAGGTGTGTTGGTGGAGAGTGACACGGCGGTTAATGGCACATTGTGGGGGTAAAACTCCATTCAGTCTGGGCCCAAATCGTGAAAGGTTGATCGGGGAAGGGGGGGGGACCCAGGAACTGAGGGTTGTGAGGTTCCCCTGCAAATGAGAGCACCGTAACTGAGGGAACTGAACTTTAAGAGACTGCTGCTGTCAGTAATGGGAGGAGGTTGGCAGGATTACAAGCTCCAGAAAAAGAAAATAAGGAAATCACCAGTCATCTAAGTAGAAAAAGAAAACCCAGAACTGCAACAAGTAAGGAGGTTAATTTGTGAAGGCAATACCTGATTGAATTGAGGGTACTATTCTGCCCTATTTAAGTGAAAATAACGTAAAGCCGATGCTTAAATGTTTATTTGCGAGACCAACTGTCGATATTCTATGCCTCAGCTGTCACCTCGTCCCCAGAAATATCGGTGCTGCAGAGCGGTTGACTAAACTTATTTTCTGCCAGTTAGCCTACAGCAGGGAGCCCATGCTGGTAATGTACTAATGAATGTAAATTGATAGGCTGGTAATGTACTAATGAATGTAAATTGATATGCCGGTAAGGGACTAGTGAATGTAAATTGATGTGACAAAGCAAAGTTCACTTATGCGTTTATTCGAGAAATCGTTGAATGCAATGTTTTAATGCCGGCAATCTGTGGGCAACATCTATAGTAGTGAATCATTGAACTGTATGTAACTAGGAAAAAAAAACAAGATATAAGGAAAGATAAAGCTTTTCTAACTTTTCTAATTCCTTGGTGTAGCGTCGTTTTTAGTGGTGGTACGCTGGAGTGCTGAGGTGAATGTGACGCAAGCACGACATGTTACTCTGGAGCAAGGCCTTTCCACCTGAGCCAAGCTACCGTAGGACTCTAGGTCTAACAGTCCCCAAACAGAAAGATAATCCAATATTGGTGAGGGGTATAATATCCAGGAGGGAGAAACTAAACATCTTCTTAGACAGTGTTGTAATTTTGATATTTGATGTAATGGAAGATCAAATTCTTTATGAAGCAGATCAAATGATTTTACCTCCCTATTTGATAAGACTTGATCAAGTGTATTGATGCCGCATGACATCCAAATAGACCATTGAAGTGCTTTACTATTTATTCAAATACTTTCATTGTTCCAAAGTGGAGCTTTATAATGCAATCGGTAAGAAGTTTGTGTTAATCGATGTGCTCGACGCCATGCTTGATAAGTAGCTTGCATCACTGGATGTGGAGGGTAAGAAGAACGTGGATATCTAATACCATAAAGAAAGTTAAGGCCATTGTTTCGATTCAGAAGAGAGTGTTCAATTTGAACCCACTGTGGAGGGTCGGTGTAGTTTGGGAGTAAATATACTAGTTGTGAAAGGTGTAGGGCTAAGGAATAATGTTCCAAAGATGGTAACCCCAAACCACCATAAGGACGTCGAGCCATTAGTTTGGTGGCAGCTCAGCGAGGACGGATAGGACCCCAAACAAAAGACCTAATAAAATTGTCTATTCGACGCAATGTAGATAAGGGACTAACTATCGGGAGCATTCCTAATATGCAAGTGAAGCGAGGCAAGGTGACCATCCCAATAGCATGCGCCCTTCCCCACACAGAAAAGCCTAAAAGAGACCATTTAGCAAAATCAATTTCCATTTGTGTTACAAGAGGATTGAGATCATCTGAAATCATATTGGATAGGCCTCTATTAACTAGAACTCCAAGATATTTAAATTGTGATGATTTCCAATAGAAAGGATGGCTATCTATTGAAGCTTTTGTGGTCCCAGGAGAAAGTGGAAGGGCCTCGCTTTTATCCCAGTTTACTTTGTAACCAGAATGAGCAGTAAAATTGTCAATAATTTCAAGTAAAGCTGATAAGGAACATATAAGATCTTTAAGCGTAAGAAGGATATCGTCAGCATACAGATATAATTTAGGATCACCGTGTGGCATAGGTATGACTTGTATTTGTGGCGAGTGTCGAATTAAAGAGGCAAGAGGTTCTATTGCTAATAGAAATAAAAGGGGAGAAAGGGGACAACCTTGACGGGTGCCTCTAAGAATTGGAAAAGGGTCTGAGAGAAAACCACCACAGTTAACTTGAGCTATTGGTTATCATATAGAAGACAAACTTTGGATATAAATGAATCACCCAGGCCAAAGAGTTTCATGGTTGCAAACAGGTATCGCCAGTCAATTCGATCGAATGCTTTTTCTGCATCTAATGATAGAGAAACAGCATATTTTCTGTGAACTCGTTTGCAGTCCATAAGGTGTGGGCCAAGGTTCGAAGGTGATTTCTAGATGAACGACCTGGAACAAAACCCACTTGTGATCTGTGTATAAGAGAAGGGATAACTTTGCGGAGGCGTGTTGCTAAAATACTTGCAAAGATCTTAATATCAGTATTTATTAATGATATAGGTCGATAACTACTACAGAGTAATGGATCTTTACCAGATTTAGGAATAACTGCAATTAATGCTTTATTAGAAATAGGACCAAGTGAATTTACTTGGACAGCTTCCTGAAAAGCAGAAAACAAGGTGTCAACTGTTTCTGATCCAGTCCATTTATAAAATTCCGCAGGAAAGCCGTCTTCCCCAGGAGATTTGTGGTAAGGTAATTTGGTAATGGCTGCAGCTATTTCGTCTTTGGTAATGATTCCGTCAAGGAAGGTTCTACCTTCTTCTGTAAGGGAAGGAAGATTGATGTCAGCAAGGTAGGCGGCTAATTGATCTTCGTTATATGACGTATCGGGAGAATAAAGATGTTTAAAAAAGATGCAAAGGTGTCAACAATTTCTTGCGGTTTTGTAAGGGTGTCACCCGTTTCACTACGTATTGCAGGAATGGCCGTAGCTGCTTCAAGTTGTTTCAGTTGGGCTGCGAGCAATCGACCTGCTTTCTCCCCTTGTTCATAGTGTCTACGCCTAAGGCGTTGTAGGGCATATTCTGCTTTGGAAGTATACAAGTTATTAATTTCCATTTTAGCAAGTTCTAATTTACGACGGTTGGGTATTGTAGGGTGGGATGAATATTGTCGCGTTAGGGAAATAATTTGAGTCTCCAACTCAATACGACGAAGTGACGCCAATTATTGGCTTCTGCTGCATCTCATTAATTGACCACAAATGGTTGCTTTAGCAGCTGCCCAAACAGTTCTATTAGAAGAAACTGAAAACTTGTTAATGTTCAAATAATCAGAGAGGTGAGAGCGCAGTAGGGTTTTACCTTTAGGTGGGCGATACCTTTGGATATTTAGACACCATGGTTTGCGGCCTGAAGAGATTAAACCTAATTCTAAGGCAAGAAGAACAGGCGCATGATCGGAGATTGCAGTTTCTAAGTTTTGGGAATAAGTGGTGTAACTAGTCATCGTATGTGAGATAAGAAAATAATCTATTCTGGATTGGGTGCCATGGGTAGAAGAGAGGAAGGTAAACTCCTGGTCCAATGGATGGCAAAGGCACCAGTGATCTATTAGTCCATGATCTGAGGTTATGTCGCTTAATAAAGCTCTATCCCCTTCATTACATTTGTCTAAAGGGCCTGTTCGATCTAATACAGGGTCACGCGCTGAATTCCAGTCACCACCAATTATATATTTGGATGCACCTATTTCAATCAACAGTCGATTTAAGCTAAGAAAAAATTAACGTTTGGCTCCTGTTGGGGCATACACGGAGCCTACACAAAGGATCTTGTCACCTATTTTTAGCTTTGCAAAAATGTATCTGCCCTCTGGATCAATCCAGGTTTTGATAACAGTAACAAGTAAGGATTTATGAAGTCGAATGGCCACTCCACATTTCCTTGGTTGAGCATCATTAAAAAGAGGCTGTGTTGTCAGACCACAATGTATAACCTTTCCTACCCAGTCTCTTCGTAGCTTAGAGGATTCTAAAGCATTCAGATGAGTTTCTTGTAAAAGTGCAATATCAGTCTTTTTAGTTTGTAGGTATGATAATACTTTTTTCCGTTTAATAAAATGTGTGAGGCCATGAACATTCCATGAAACGATACGCAGTGGATGAGAAGTGGAAGGGACACTAAATGCCATTTGTAAGTTGAGACGAAAGGATATTAATCTCTGAGAAGGAGCAGGGAATGGACGAGGAATAAGGATGAAAGAGAAAGCGTTGGACAAGGAGAAAGAATTCTCAGATGACTGACAATAGCTACTAGGATAGCTTCTGTTCTTTAGGGGTGTGCTTCAAAAGCATGCGACTAGTGCTCTATGCACTGCAGAATCCACACTGGTTTGTAGTTTCTGCATCATGTCGGTGGTGCTTCGCGAGCCACAGAGAGGCAGCTCTAATGAGACAATCATGAAGACATTCCACACTACAAATATCAGCAATATAGTAGCAGTGGCCATACATCTCTATTATAATTACATCCATTGCACCTTCTCCTAAATGCTCTAATAGCCTATGGACTCAATTCTTTGGCTAGGAAGAGGCTAGTGCAGTCGTTCTTAACCCACGGCCCAGGGACCCCTGCGAAGTCTACTCAGGGAGTCCACAACTGCTTAGAATATTAAATAATATTAATAAAGGAGTAAAATATACATAAATAAAGAAGCACATGTACAACTGGAACATTTTAAACGTTCTGTAAACATGAAAGAATTTGAAATTGGAAGTTAATACTCAAATTAGTATCTTCTGACTGATTCATGGGAGCAGTGCAAGTCTATCCAACAGAATGTAGTATGGACGATGAGTGACCTCAAATTAATATATAAATGCTCCAACCTCCCCATTACAATAACATTTTTGATTATTTTCTTATAGTGGTTTGTGAATTAAATTAAATATTCAATCATTTATTCGATGAAAGTTTGTCTGTGTAATTTTTGTGTATTATTTTGCACTTCAAATAATCGAAAATGCTTAGGCCAGGATCCCCGGCCTCCAGTAATGACTCAGTGGGGGTCCCCAGATTCTAATCGGGACTCAGTGAGGGTCCCTGGGTTCTAGTTATGATTATGTACGGGCCGACAGGGGTCAAAAGGTTAAGAATCACTGGGCTAGAGAGTTTTGATTTTCGTTGTTAACCTTCATATTATGTGCAGTTTACAGCTTTATGAATATTAAAATACTTTACTTTTCAGAACGTGCAGCACTGACTGAACATTCAGTAATTAGGGAGCTGAAGGGTATCCCTGCTTTCATTGACTATTGTCAGACACCATTCTCAACCCATGTCCAATGAGACTGCCCTGCTCTGCCCCTTGGGTCTTTAGACTAAGGTCTTCTGCAAACCTTTTTGCAAGTGATTGTCAACCAGACCATGGATTGAGGGAGCTCAATGGTCCCAAAGTTGGCTCCATGCACCTACTAGACTCACTCTTACTGGGCAGGAGGAATTCCGAAGGATGAGTTGCTAAGGCGAGTATGCAATGAGGCTGATTCAAAGTTCTGGTATTTCTTCTGCTATGCAGAACTTGCAGAAGCAAAAAAAGTGGAGACAATGCTCGTACATACCGAGGTGACAAGAGTACGGGGATCATTAGGTATACACTTGGATTATATATTAAATATAGATATTAATTTATCTGATCTTACCTCACAGCATCCAGTCTCTTGTTTTGTCGTATTAGTTCAATAAACTCCTGGATTCTAAGACTGAACTCCAGACAGCTCTGAAAGAATAAAAACAAAAAGTTGCCAGATAATGTTACTTGTTTTTCTATGCAGCTATCTCTGAGTGCAATGCTCAACAATCACAATTTATTTCTTTATAAATTAAGTAAATTGTGTAAAAACATATTGTATTCAAATTATTGCAATCCTACACAAATTAACTTCAGAAACCAGTAGTATAGTGAAGGAGCTTCCCTATTATAGTTACATGTAAACAAACACGCTGGCACTTAAAACACCACACAAGCTGTCAATGGTGGCTAGCATTAATAAATTATGGCAGGGCGCGATGGCGCACAACTCACCATAATACGGAGCGGGAGCATGACCAGGCTCTGCCTGGTTGTCCACGGGCATTAAAGGGAAGAACTTCCCTTCCTGCTCAGTGGAAAGCGATCCAACCAATCCTGGAAATACTCTCATCACCATGAGAGAAGCTCCAGGATTGGTTGGAGCATGCTAAACTAGGACTCATTTTGAGGCTGGGGGCCTGTGCCAGCAATCTTCAGACTGTTTCATAGCCTTTGGATTCTACAATGCGCATGCCGGGATGGTCGTCGCAAGACGGCCGGTCAATCCGAAATGCGCACTGTAGACCAGTGCAGTCATCCTGCACAGCGCGAGCCAGTGTGGTGGCAAATAAATAACATGACATTGACGAACAAGTTACTTACCTATGGTAATGCATTATCTGGTAGAGACTCCATCTGGCTGCAGATTCCTTACCTTTGAATTTCCCAGGCGTCAGGCTGGATCCAGAAACTTTTGCTGAGCAATACCCCTTGCGCACGCCTTTGGGTGGCTCCATTCTGCTCTGCATGATGATGTCGGCGTCGTTTATGAAATCGTGGTACCTATACAGGCGCCAGCCCAGGCACGCAGACATCAGTACTTTTCATCTTTTCTACCTCAGAAGCGCAGAGTCACGAAGTAACTGACATAGTTGTGTGCAAAACTAGGGCCCTGAACTGGGGAGTAACCCTTGCTCTACAACATTAGTCCGCACTGTGGGGAGGCATGGATGGAGCTGTAAGGAATCTGCAGCTAACCATAGTCACTACCAGATAATGTGTTACCGAAGGTAAGTAACTTGTTCATCTGAAAGAGACTTCTAGCTGCAGATTCCTTACCTTTGAATTAGATATCCAAGCCATACCATCCTAGTGGTGGGTTGCAGATCAATACTACAAACTAGGAAGTCCTGCAGAACTGAACGGGCAAAATGCCCATCTCTGCGGACTGGATTGTCCAAGCAGTAATGTGTGGCAAACGTGTGCAATGATGCCCACGTTGCTCCCTGACAGATGTCTAGGACTGGGACACCAGAGTTGAAGCCTTTCCCCAGGTGGAATGGGCCCTTAATCCCTCAGCGGGCTGCTTAAGCAGACCTTGAGAACAAAGCAGCGAGAGATGGTCCTTTTCTGCACTGCCCTTCCCTTCTTAGCTCCCACGTACCCAAAAAAGAGTTGGTCGTCCACCAGGAGCTCTTTTGTGAGGTCAAGGTAAAAGGACAACGCTCTTTTTGGGTCCAGTCGGTGGTGACGCTCCCCTTCCTCAGAGGGATGCGGGGGAGCAAAGAAGGTGGGCAATGTGATGGATTGACCCAGATGGAATGCGGTCAGAACTTTTGGCAAAAAGGAAGCCCGGGTGCGAAGCACCACTTTGTCTAGAAAAGACATCAGATAAGGAGGCGAGCAAGATAGCGCCTACAACTCACTCACCCTCCGGGCGGAAGTAATCACCACCAAGAAGGCTGTTTTGATGATCAATAGCCGGAGGAGAAAATTGTGTAAAGGCTTAAAGGGAGAGCACATCAGATAGGCGAGGACCAAAGTAATCACCACCAAGAAGGCTGTTTTGATGATCAATAGCCGGAGGAGAAAATTGTGTAAAGGCTTAAAGGGAGAGCACATCAGATAGGCGAGGACCAAATTAAGGTCCCACTGTGGCATAACAAAGGGCGTTGGTGGAAACAAATGAGACATCCATTTTTTTAAATCTATGTACAATAGGAGACTTAAAGAGAGAGGGCTGGTCTGGCATCCGCAAAAAAACAGAGCAGAAAGGTACCCCTTGAGAGTTCCCAAAGCAGAGCCCTGCGGGGAAAGGGTCAGAATGAACAAAAGAACAGTAGAAAGAGAAACAGAAAGAGGGTCAATAGACCTTTCAGTACAGTATAATACAAATTGTTGCCAACGGCAGACGTACACCGTCTTACTGGTGGGCCGCCTGGCCGCCAAAATTAAGTTGCATACTTCGAGAGGAAGGTCAAAAGTCATCAACTGCAACTGCTAAATCTCCATGCATGGAAGTGCAGAGTTGACAGGTTCAGGTGAAGGACGCTCCCCTGCTCTTGCGACAGTAGATCTTCCCGAAGGGGCAGCCAATCAGAGGATCAATGCTAATTTTCAGAAACTCTGGATACCAGACTCTCCTCACCCTGTCCAGAGCCACAAAAATGACTTGGGCCCGGTCACTTCTGATCTTCAGAACCCTGGGCAGGAGTGGTATGGGCAGACAGGCGCACATCAGGCCTGAGCTCCACACGTGACGTAAAGTGTCGCCAGGTGATAGCCGCCTTGGCAACTCTAGCGTGCATAACTGCTGACACTGAACGTTCTCTTCGGATGCGAACAAATCTAACCAAGGTTCTCCCCACTGCTGAAAGAGACCTTGCGCCACATCTGATTAGAGATGCCATTCGTGATCCGCTAGGCATCGACGGCTGTGATGTCCGCCCCTGGCATTCGGAGAACCTGCCAGGTGTTCAACCGCCAGGATTATGCTCTGCTATTCCAGCCATGTCCAGAGATGCAGTGCCTCTCGACAAAGGGTCCAACCCGCCCTGCTTGTTGCAGTACCACATGGCGGTGGTGTTGTCCATGAACACCTGCACTAACTTCCCCTTGACAGAGGGAAGAAATGCCTTCAAAAATTTTTGGGGAGCCCTGAATCCACCGGAGACCAGTGTCTCCTGATCTCCACCTCTCCCAGATGGCCACCCCATCCCAGAAGTGATGCATCTGTCACGACTGTGAGATCTGGTTGGGGAAGGGAGAGGGGTTGGCCATTGACCCAATCGTGGTTCGTCAAACACCACTGCAGATCTTGTGCAGTTCCTTCTGAGATCTGAACCACATCGGTGAGATTTCCCTGATGCTGCGCCCACTGGAATTTCAAGTCCCACTGTAGAGCTCGCATAAGACACCTGGCATGCTTTGCTAACAGGGTGCAGGAGGCCATGAGGCCCAACAGCCTCGGAGTTAGTCTCACCGAAATCCACGATAGAGGCTGAAACATCTGTATCATAGCCTGAATATCCTGGACTCGCTGCTTGGAAGGATAACCCAAAACTGCACTGTGTCCAGAACAGCTCTGATGAAAGGGAGCATCTGAGAAAGAATCAGGTAGGACTTTGGCACATTTATAAAGGAACACAGCGAATGCAGAAGGTTCGCCGTAGTGTGAAGGTGGGAGACAAATGCCTGGGGTGAGGACGCCTTCAACAGTCAGTCGTCGACTTAGGGGAAGAGTATCATCCCTAACCTGCACAGGTGAGCTGCGACCACCGCCAACACCTTGGTGAACACCCGAGGGGCGCTGGTAAGGCCGATGGAGAGCATGGAAAACTGAAAGTACTTGCGGCCTACCTTGAACAGCAGGTAACGCCTGTTGCCCGGTATAATGAGGATGTGAAAATAAGCATCCTGCAGGTCCAAAGCTACCATCCAGTCTCCTTGGTCTAGGGCAGACAAGACCTGAGCCAGAGTGAACATCTTGAATTTCTCCTTACGGTCCAAAGATCTAAAATGGGCCGTAGCCCCTTATTCTTCTTTGGAATCATAAAGTAGGGGGAAGAACAGCCACTGCCTACTTCTGAAACCGGGACCCTTTCTATAGCTCCCTTGGACAAGAGAACTGTAACTTCCTCCTTGAGCAAATTTAAATGATCTTCCGTCAGCCGTTCCTGAGTTGGCAGAATGGGAGGAGGAAAGGAAGAGAATAGCCCTCCTGAATGATCTGCAAGACCCACTTGTCCGACGTTATGGACCTCCAGTGGGGGAGATGATGATGGATTCTCCCGCCGAATGGAGTGGTCTTGCAGAGTCACACTAGGAGTGCTAGGAGCCTGCGGCTGCTGAGGGTAGGGTGGCCGACAACTTCTGGTTTACATTCCTAGGCCGGAATTGTTAGACGGACCGGGAGGGTCGGCCGAGGACAGGGGGAGAGGTCTCCGGGGAGAGCCGTCTCCAGCGATCGTACAGATGAATAACTTCCCCCCCACAGATATACACCACACAAGGATAAGATTTAGCGTTCTTTATAGGTGATTTCTTAAGGTACGATGAAAGGGTACAAGGAGGTCTGGACTCAGGGGTCCCCTCGATTAGAGTCTCTTGGTTTGGGGAAAGGGGGTAGCGGGACAGTCTGGTTACCAATCTGGTAGCTGAGATGGTATGGTGGATAGCTCACAATCCTCGAGCTCGGTGTTCTAGCTTGGACGGGCCGCGGCAGCAGGTCCCGGAGAAGATGGTCGTTACACGGTCCGCGGCGGCGCCAGCAGGTCCCGGTGAAGGTGGTCGTTACACGGTCCGCGGCAGTGCCAGCAGGTCCCGATGAAGGTGGTCGTTACAACGGTCCGCGGCAGCGCCAGCAGGTCCCGACGAGGATGGATGATGCAGAAGGCCGCGGCAGCGCCAGCAGGCAGGACGATAGTTCACAAGGCAGGGCTACGGCAGCGCCAGTAGTCCGTCAAGGCTGAGTTCTCTCGGTGTCTCTCGACTCCAGGATACAACTGCCTTCCTGCTCTGGAGCTGCCCTAGTTATAGGTCTGGCGCCCTTTGATGTCCGGACCCTCGCACTTGGAGGTCGGGGGGTCCGGGATGAGGGAGTCCAGACACCCAGCAGGGGGGTGGAGCCAGCGCCTGGGGGAGCTGGAGGGTGATCGGCACCTGGCGGGGGAGAGCCCTCGACGCTTCTTTCTCCCATTGACCTGCCAAGTGGTCCGTTCACCTCCTGGGTGGATAGTGGTGCCGGGATGTCGGGGCCGGCCAGGCCCCGGGTTAGGGTCGAGCCGAGGCCATGCGGCCTCGTGGCGCAGCGCCCAAGATGGCGGCTGATCCGGCCGGGGGAGCCGGTAGTGGTTCGGCCCCATGATACATGGCTGTCCGGGGGCAGGAGTTCCGTTGGGAGACGGGGTGCGGGTTGCCCTTGGGGGTAACACCTGGGAGTCCGGGTCTTGGGCCCTGTCATGCGGGGAGGGAGCAAGCCCTTCATGTGGCCTGTCCAACATGCGTCCCCCCCAGCTGAAGGCGGGGAGAGTCACCCATCCTCTTGGGGACTCTCCTCGTCGAGGCGGAAAAAGCGTGACAGGCCATCTGCGTTGGCGTGGTCTTGGCCCGGTCGATGTTCCACAGTGAAGTCCATTCCCTGCAGGGAGATGGACCAGCGCAATAGTTTTGGGTTTTCCCCCCGCATCTGCATTAGCCACTGCAGGGGTCGATGATCGGTTTGCACCCGGAAGTGGGTACCGAAGAGATAGGGCCGGAGCTTTTTGAGGGCCCACACCACTGCGAAGGCCTCCCTCTCGATTGTGCTCCAGCGCTGTTCTCGGGCCAGGAGGCGTCTGCTGATGAAGGCCACCGGCTGGTCAAGACCCTCGGGGTTCAGCTGGGAAAGAACCGCCCCGATGCCGTGGTCGGAGGCGTCCGTTTGTACAATGAATTCCCGACTGTAATCGGGGGCCTGGAGCACAGGGGCGGTGCACAGGGCGGCCTTCAGCTTCTCGAAGGCCGCTTGACAGTCGGGGGTCCAGTTAATCTTCTTCGGGTGGTTTTTGGACGTGAGACCCGTGAAGGGCCCCACAATGCTGCCATAGTCCCTCACGAACCGCCGGTAGTAGCCGGTGAGTCCCAAGAAGGCTCGGACCTCGGTCTGCGTGACTGGGGGTTGCCAGGACTGGATGGCAGCAATTTTGAGTTGCAGAGGGGCCACCAGACCGCTTCCCCCCTGGTGTCCGAGGTAGGTCACGGACCCCTGACCAATTTGGCACTTGCCGGCCTTAATCGTGAGGCCGGCCCGCTGGAGGGCCTGCAGGACCTCTTGGAGGTGGTGGAGGTGGTCGGACCAGTGGCGGCTGTACACAGCGATATCGTTCAGGTAGGCGGCGCTGAACTCTTCGAGCCCCGCCAAGACCTGGTTCACTAGACGTTGAAAAGTAGCTGGGGCATTCTTCATGCCGAAGGGCATGACCTTGAAGTGGTAGTGGCCATCGGGGGTAGAAAAGGCGGACCGTTCCTGGGCCCGGGGTGTGAGACCGATCTGCCAGTAGCCCGCGGCCCCCAGGCGGTCGATCAATTCATCCGCTCGGGGGATAGGATGAGCGTCGGTCCTGGTGACAGCGTTCAAGCCCCGATAGTCGACGCAGAATCGGAGTTCAGGAGTGGTGCCGGGGGCAGCGGCTTTGGGGACCAGCACGACCGGGCTGGCCCAGGGGCTGTCCGAGGGCTCGATGACCCCGAGCGTGAGCATCTTGGATACTTCCTCTTGGATGCAGGCCCGCACCCGATCTGGTACGCGGTAGGCCCGGTGTCGGATAGGGGGACTGTCCCCAGTGTCCACGTCGTGCAAGCACCAAGGGGTGATCCCTGGGGTGAGGGAAAACAGAGTAGCAAACTGCAGCAGGAGGTCCCGGCAGCCCTGGCGTTGCTCTGGGGTGAGGGCATCGGAGAGCCGGACCCCGTCCACGGAACCGTCGTTCTCCTGGGTCTTCAGGAGATCAGGGAGGGGCTCGGAGTCTTCTTCCGCCCCACTGTCTGTAGCCATCAGGAGGCTGAGTTCCGAGCGCACAAAGTGGGGTTTGAGTCTGTTGGTGTGGAGGACCCGGAGGGGGTTCCGGGGGGACTCCATGTCGATGAGGTAGGTGACGGGGCTCTTGCGTTCGACCACTTTGAAGGGCCCCGTCCACTTATCTTGCAAGGCACATGGTTCGGTGGGGGACATCACCCACACTTGTTGACCAGGTTCGAATTCGACGGAGGAGGCATTCTGATCGTACCATTTTTTCATGTCCTCCTGACTGGCATCGAGATTCGCTTTTGCCATTTCCCTGAAGCGCCGGGTCTGATTGCGTAGTGCCAGGAGGTACTTGAAGACGTCTGGAGGGGTCTTTAGGGGGGCCATCTCCCAACCTTCTTTGACTAGGCTGAGGGGCCCTCGCACAGGGTGCCCGTACAGGAGTTCGAAAGGGCTAAAGCCGAGGGACTTCTGGGGAACTTCTCGATAGGCGAAGAGGAGGCACGGAAGTAGTACATCCCACTGGCGACGGAGGGGCTCTTCCAATCCCCCAATCATTCCCTTGAGTGTGCGGTTGAATCGCTCAACTAGTCCGTTCCCTTGAGGGTGATAGGGGGTCGTGAATCGGTAGGTGACCCTGCACTGTTGCCAGAGGGACTTCATATATTTCGAGATAAAGTTTGTGCCTCGGTCGCTGACGACTTCTCGGGGGAAGCCCACCCGGGAGAAGATCCCCATTAGGGCCCGGCCGACCACCGGAGCTGTTACAGTTCGCAGGGGCACAGCCTCGGGGTAGCGGGTGGCGTGGTCCACCAGTACCAGGATGAACCGATGTCCTTGTGCTGTGCGGGGGTCCAGGGGCCCCACAATGTCTATTCCTACCCTCTCGAACGGGGTGGTGACCACTGGGAAGGGTTGCAGAGGTGCTTTGAGCTTGCGGCCGCTCTTCCCGCTGGCCTGGCACGTGGGGCAGGACCGGCAGTGGTTGAGGACGTCGTTCCGCATCCTCGGCCAGAAAAAGTGGGTCACCAGGCGACTGTAGGTTTTGTCCTGGCCCAGGTGTCCAGCCAGGGGAACATCGTGGGCCAAAGTTAGCAGGAAGTCTCTGAAGCGGAGGGGCACCACCAGCACTCGACTGGCCCCTAACTCCGCGATTCTTTGTTCACTGTATAGCAGGTCGTTATCCCAATAGACCCAATGGGTTCCGGTGGAGTCCCCTGCGCTCTGGGCGCTGGCGGAGTCCCTCGAGGGAGGGGCAGGTCTTCTGTTCCTGGCGGAACTGTTCCTGTGTGGGCCCCCCTTCTTGACGCCACTGAGCCAGGCCGGGAAGGTCCTGGGGCTGGGCGACCCCTTCGGGCGTTGGCTCTGGGGGGTCGGTATGGTCGTTGTCCTCTACTGGAGCGACCGGGGGAGGAGGTGCTGGCCATTCTGGTTCTTCTGGTCGGGGGACGGCACGGGCGGCCATGGACCGGGTGGTTACGCATGCCCAGTCCGGGAGGCCCAGCATCCCCAGGTGCTCTCTTCTTTCGACGGCGGCCCACGGGGAACTCTCAAGGTCATTCCCCAGGAGACAGTCCACGGGGGCATCATCCCGGACCGTTACCTTCAACAGGCCGGAGACCCCTCCCCATTCGAAGGGGACGCAGGCCATCCGACACAGACTTTCGGAATTGTCGGCTGAGCGGACGGGGCAGAGAATGTTCGGCAGGATCTGCTCTGGTTTCACCAGGTGACAGCGGACGGCCGTCACACTGGCCCCTGTGTCACGTAGGGCTTCGGCCCGGCGCCCATTAATGTTCACCCACTGGCCATATTTCCGGGTGTTGGCGGGTAGGGGAGCCCGCGGGACCATGTCTTTTCCCCCTAGGCACGCTAGAACCATGGCGGCCGGTTCCCACTCTTGTTGTGCCTGCTCATATTCTTCCTGTTCCTCGGAGATTTGTTCTCCACCCAGGGCGGCGGCAGCTACCTGGTGGGGCTTTGGCGTTTGGTTCTGCGGGCAGCTCGGGTCATTGGCGTAGTGGCCGACTCGCTGGCATCGGTGACACGTGACGTTGGCTCGGAACCCCGGGCGCATCGGGGGGTTGCCCCGGCCGGCCGGGGGCGGGGTGCTTGCCGCGGGAGTGGCCGGGACGGTGTCTCTCCCTCGCCCCTGGCCTCCTCCTCCTCCTCGGGGATGGTGCTGACCTTGGTTGTTTCGGTTTTGCTCGTGTGGCCCTCTCCGGCCCACTCGGGTGCTTTCCCACCGGTCAGCTTCGGCGGCGAGTTGCCGTGGGTCAGTCAATTTACTGTCGAGGAGGCGCTGCCTGAGCTCGACGAAGCAGTTGTTAGACAGGTGCTCCCACACCATAAGATTAAAGAGTTGCTCGTAGGTCGTTACGTGGCTTCCCTTGATCCAACCCTCGAAGGCTCGGCTGAAATAGTTGACATATTCCACCCAAGTTGTACCCGGGATCCGGGTGCAGTCTCGGAACGTCTGGCGGTACATTTCGGGTGTGAGCCCATATCGGGTGAGGAGGGCCGCCTTCATGTGGTCATAGGATGACATCTGATGGTCTGGGAGCTGCAGTAGGGCATCGCGGCCTTCTTTGATGAACCTCCCCCATAGGCCGGCTCCCCAGTCACTCCGATCGATCCGGTGGGAGGTCATGGCGATCTCGTAGGCTTTGAACCACTGTTGTATGTCGTCCTCTCGGACATACTCTCGGACAACATCCTTGGGGATGTGGACTTTCTTCTCGGTTGCTCCCGGGGTGTGCGGTCGCTCAGGCACCCTGTTGGACCCGGCCTCGTAGAATGGCCCTCCGTGCCCCCGCACCACCGAAACCTGGTGCCTGCAGCCCAAGCACGCGGCCCAGCCGACCTTTCCCACCAGGACACCTGCACCAACCCCGGACATCCCCGTCCATGGCCTCTCTCCTTTCGGCCACCCCGGGCCCGCGTGCCCACTCCCTGCAACAAGATGGCCGCCCGGCTCCAGCGCGACCCGGGCCTCGAGGCGCCACTCCGGCTGGAGGACATCACGCTTCCAGGGGATGAGAGAGGGAGGAGCAGTTTCTATCGCACCTCTGAACTCCCCTGGGACGATGGGTTTCGATCGGCCCTCCGGCCTCCCTGCGGGCTGGCTCCGTGCCTGCTGGGTGTCTGGGACTCCTCCCGACCCGGCCCTGAAAGGATCAAAAAGACAATAGCAGGAAACCCCGACAAGCGGCCCCCAGGTGACAAGACCCCTGCCTGCGCAGACTCCGGACATCAAAGCGGGGTCGACCTATAACAAGGGGTGCTCTGAGACTGTCCGGCAGATTCGACGCTGGAACAACGAGAGCCTGCTGACGTGGTCGCGGCTCCTGGAACTTGAACCCACCTGAGCCCTGCTGAGTGACTCGCGGCTCCCTGAAGATCGTAAGACCTTCGAACTTGTACCTGAGCCCTGCTGAGTGACTCGCGGCTCCCTGAAGATCGTAAGACCTCCGAACTTGTACCTGAGCCCTGCTGAGTGACTCGCGGCTCCCTGAAGATCGTAAGACCTCCGAACTTGTACCTGAGCCCTGCTGAGTGACTCGCGGCTCCCTGAAGATCGTAAGACCTCCGAACTTGTACCTGAGCCCTGCTGAGTGACTCGCGGCTCCTTGAAGATCGTAAAGACCTCCGAACCTGTACCTGCGCCCGCTGAGTGACTCGCGGCTCCCCCAGACTCTCACGGTCCCGCCGGACCCCGACTCCGACCACGTATCCCCCAGCTCGAGGATTGTGAGCTGTGCGCCGGATACGTCCCTGCTTGAACCGTTACCAGAGACAGTCCCGCTACCCCCTACCTTTCCGAGACTCTTGAGCCCGTGCTCACCTTGTACATATTTGCAGTGATACCTATTTGATAAAGCTTGTTTCTGAGAATACCCAGTGTGGTCTCTCTGTGTCGTGTGGTGCCAGAAGTACGATCCTAGTTGCGAGATTCCTCCCCCCTGGGGAATCTCTCGTCAGTGCCCGGCTACAATACTACACGGGTGGGACTCAGGGAAGTCAGGACCCCTTTCCGGGCTCCTCTGAGGTCGCCGTCTAACATTGGTGGCAAGCGACGGGATTCGGGCCCATCACCTAGAGATCGTACAGTGAACAACGGACGCACGACCAACAAAGATGGCAGAAGGAAGCGCCATGAGCTCCGCAGAAACCAACGCCAACAGAGTGTTCCAGGTGGAGCATCTGGAAGAATACACACACAAAGAGCTAAAACAATTTTGCAAAGAACTTAAAATCGCTACCACTGGCCTCAACACTAAGGAAGACTTGCAGGAAGCACTGAAAACTTGGGTGGAGACCGGGGCATCCCGCCCGGAAGGCACGGGGGAGCGCCCCGACGAAGCCGAACCCCCTCCAAGTGAAAGCAGCGACAATCAGGTGCGAGGCATTGTACCAGACGGGGGCCTATCCCCGGGAGAACTCGCGGACAGAGAGAGAAGCCGCAGTCATGAACTCGAGTTAGCCAAACTCAAAATCGAGGGCGAATTGAAGTTAGCGGAGAAAAAGCTAGCGGTAGAGCAAATGCGCGTACAAGGCGAACTGGAAGAAAAGAAGCTCCAACGGGAGCACGAAGGAAGAAAGCTCCAACTAGAGCACGAACGCAGCTTAAAAGAACTCGAGCTCAAGGCCCGAAATGAGGACGGGAGGCCCTCGGGGAACCGAGAGACGGCCCCCCCAGCGGAACAGAAGGTCCACATCCCCAAGGATGTGGTCAAAGAATATTATAAAAACGATGACATTCTGCAATGGTTTCGGGCCTACGAGGTCGCCATGACCTCCCATCGGATTCCACAGAAGGACTGGGGGGCGGGGTTGTGGAGGCGGTTTCTGAGCGAAGGAAGGGACACCCTGCTCGACCTACCCCTCTCCCTGCAGACCTCCTACAGCCACATGAAAGAGGCTCTCCTCACAAGATACGGCCTCACCCCAGAAATGTACCGCCAACGGTTCCGGGACTGCAGGAGGATCCCGGGCACCACCTGGGTGGAGTATGTAAACTTTTTTAGTCGGGTCTTCGATGGGTGGGTCAAGGGCAGCAAGGTCACCACCCTTGCCGAACTCACTGACCTCATGTTATGGGAACATCTGGCTGCGAACTGCTTCGTAGAGCTACGTCAACATCTGCTGGATAGCAAGCTCACAGATCCCCGGAAGCTGGCTGTGGAGGCCGACCGCTGGACCAACACCCGGGTCTCCCGGGGCATGGTAGGAGAGTACCCCCGAACCAGTCAGGGACCACCCCGCCAGAGAGGGGGAGGGAACCAGGGAGGGCCGAGAGAGTCCCAGCCTAGCCCCCCGAAGACACCACCTCCACCTTTCCCGGCGCCCCCCCCACCAGTAACAGGGCCCCCTGGGAGACGAGGACACCGGGTGACCGTCACATGTTTTCGTTGCCAGAAACCCGGGCACTACGCCAATGACCCAGAGTGCCCCATGGCCACCCAAGTCACCCCTGCGAGACAGATAGCCAACGTAGCCCTGGGGGAGGAGGTTGAGGAAGCCGAGGAGTGGGAACCCGCCGCTATGGCCCTAGTATCCCTGGGAGATAGGGAAATGATCCCTGGTAGCCTCCTACCGTCCAACACACAGAAATATGGGCAGCTCGTCAAGATCAATGGCCACCAGGTAGAGGCCCTGCGGGACACCGGGGCCAGTATCACCGGTGTCCTCAGGCACCTAGTTCCCGAGGAGCAGATCCTCCCCAATGTCTTTTGCCCCGTAATATCTGCAGACAATAGGGAAAGTATGTGTCAGGTAGCCCTGGTGCCATTTGAGTGGGGAGGGGTGATAGGTAAACTCATGGTGGCCGTAAGAACCTCCCAGCCGGTCGACTGCCTCTTAGGGAACGACCTGGAGAGTTCTCCCTGGAAGCACGTAGAGCGCAAGGCCCACCTAGGAATGATGGGACTCCCCGAGTGGGTGTGTGCCACCACCCGATCTATGACAGCCCGACTCACTCCCCGGAGAGAAGTCGAGGGCACCCCGGTCGAAGAAGCCCGTACCGTCCCCGCCGAGGGTCCTCCCGTTCCCCCATCGGAAGGGTCCGTCGCCAGCGACGAACCCGCACCATCCGACCCCGCCCCGGTCCCCGAGTTGGGGGATCTACCCGAGTTGGCCCATTGGCGCCACGAGGGCGGGCCCACCCGGGAAGAATTTTGCTGGGAGCAATCCACCTGTCCTTCCCTGGTCGGGCTGCGGCGCCAGGCCGAGGGCCAAGCCGCAGGTGACCAGACAGGAACGCACCGAATCTATTGGGAGAATAACATCCTGTATAGTGAGCAGAAATCAGTGGAGCTGGGATCCGGACGGGTACTGGTGGTACCCCTCCGCTTCCGGGATTTCCTCCTGGGCTTAGCCCACGATGTCCCCCTCGCCGGTCACCTGGGTCAGGACAAGACCTACAGCCGTCTCGTGACCCATTTTTATTGGCCTAAGATGAAAGCAGCGGTAGAGGCACACTGCAAGTCCTGCCCCACGTGCCAAGCCAGTGGGAAGAGTGGGGGGAAGCGCAAGGCTCCCCTCCAACCCTTCCCGGTCGTCAGTACCCCCTTCGAACGAGTTGGAATCGACATCGTGGGGCCACTGGACCCCCCCACCTCCCAAGGTCACCGTTTCATCTTGGTCCTAGTAGACCACGCCACCCGCTATCCAGAGGCTATTCCCCTGCGCACCATTACGGCCCCCGTGGTGGGCCGGGCCCTGATGGGGATCTTTTCCAGGGTGGGTTTCCCCCGCGAGGTCGTGAGCGATCGCGGCACTAATTTTATATCAAGGTATATGACGTCCCTGTGGCAACAATGTGGGGTGTCCTATAAGTTCACCACCCCGTACCATCCCCAAGGGAACGGCCTAGTAGAGAGGTTTAATAGGACTTTGAAAGGGATGATCGCTGGCCTAGAAGAGCCCCTCCGGCGTAAGTGGGACGTCCTGCTCCCCTGCCTCTTGTTCGCTTACCGGGAGGTCCCCCAGAAGTCCTTAGGGTTCAGCCCGTTTGAATTACTCTATGGGCACCCCGTCCGAGGTCCCCTCAGTTTGGTTAAGGAAGGGTGGGAGGCAGCACCCCAGACCACCCCCCGAGATGTGTTCCAATATGTCCTGGCCCTCCGGAACCAGACCAGGAGGTTCCGAGAACTGGCCGAGACCAACCTGGAGGCGAGTCAAGAAGAAATGAAGCGCTGGTACGACCAGAATACTACTCTGGTCGAGTTCCAGCCGGGCCAGCAGGTGTGGGTCATGGCCCCCGTGAAGCCTGGCGCTCTCCAGGACCGATGGACTGGGCCCTACAAAGTGGTTGAGAGGAAGAGCCAAGTCACCTACTTGGTGGACGTCCAGTCGCCTCGGGATCCCCTCCGGGTCCTGCACGTGAACCGCCTCAAGCCTCACTTCGTGCGGACAGAACTGAGCCTCCTGCTGGCCACCGATGACGGGGCCGAAGATGAGTCGGATCCCCTCCCGGACCTCCTGTGTGTCAAGGAGCAGGATGGCTCCGTGGAGGGAGTGAACCTCTCCCCAGCCCTCACTGCCCAGCAACAAGCGGACTGCCGCCAGCTCCTCAGGCAATTTTCCGACCTCTTCTCCCTGACCCCCCGGGTCACCAACTGGTGTGTTCACGATGTGGACACCGGGGACAGCCCGCCGGTGAGACACCGAGCCTACCGGGTTCCTGACCGGGTCCGGTCCTGCATTCAAGCTGAAGTCTCGAAGATGTTGACCCTGGGGGTGATCGAGCCCTCTGACAGTCCCTGGGCCAGCCCCGTGGTCCTGGTTCCGAAGGCAGCAGCCCCCGGTGTCGCCCCCGAGCTCCGGTTCTGCGTGGATTACCGGGGGCTCAATGACGTTACCCGAGCCGATGCCCACCCCATTCCACGAGCTGACGAGCTCATTGACCGACTAGGGGCCGCCCGGTTCCTCAGCACTTTCGACCTCACCTGCGGCTACTGGCAGATTGCGCTCACCGAAGGGGCCAAGGAGAGGTCTGCTTTCTCCACCCCCGATGGGCACTACCGCTTCCGCGTGATGCCCTTCGGGATGAAAAATGCCCCGGCCACTTTCCAGAGACTGGTAAATAGGGTCCTGGCCGGGCTAGAACAGTTCAGCGCGGCCTATCTGGACGACATCGCTGTCTTCAGTTCAGAGTGGAGTGAGCACCTCCAGCACCTCCGGAGAGTGCTAACCGCCCTACGCCAGGCAGGCCTCACCGTAAAAGCCAGCAAGTGCCAGATCGGGCAAGGATCCGTAGTCTCCCTGGGGCACCAAGTCGGGAGTGGCCAGGTCGCTCCTCTACAGCCAAAGATCGACGCCATCCTGGCCTGGGACCCACCCATCACCCAAACGGAAGTCCGAGCCTTTCTGGGACTCACGGGCTACTACCGCCTATTCATTCGGGGGTATGGCAGCCTGGTCGGCCCCCTCACTGAACTCACGTCTAAAAAACAGCCAAAGAAGGTGCAATGGACGGCTGCCTGCCAGGAAGCTTTCGATGCTCTAAAAAAGGCCATGTGCACTGCCCCCGTCCTCCAGGCTCCCGACTACACCAAGGAGTTCATAGTCCAGACCGATGCCTCCGAGCATGGCATTGGGGCCGTCCTGTCCCAAATGAATGATCAAGGCCTAGACCAGCCCGTCGCCTTCCTCAGTCGGCGGCTGCTACCCCGAGAACAGAAGTGGAGCACCATAGAGCGCGAAGCCTTTGCCGTGGTCTGGGCACTAAAAAAACTACGACCCTACCTGTTCGGCACTCATTTCAGGGTCCAAACTGACCATCGGCCCTTGCGATGGCTCATGCAGATGCGAGGAGAAAACCCCAAGCTACTGCGGTGGTCAATCTCCCTCCAGGGAATGGACTTCACCGTAGAACACCGCCCTGGTACGGACCACGCCAACGCTGACGGCCTCTCCCGGTTCTTCCGCCTCAGCGAAGAGAACCCCCCAAGGTGATGGGCAGTTCTCTCCGGCTTTCAGCTGGGGGGGGACGCGTGTTGGACCCGGCCTCGAAGAATGGCCCTCCGTGCCCCCGCACCACCGAAACCTGGTGCCTGCAGCCCAAGCACGCGGCCCAGCCGACCTTTCCCACCAGGACACCTGCACCAACCCCGGACATCCCCGTCCATGGCCTCTCTCCTTTCGGCCACCCCGGGCCCGCGTGCCCACTCCCTGCAACAAGATGGCCGCCCGGCTCCAGCGCGACCCGGGCCTCGAGGCGCCACTCCGGCTGGAGGACATCACGCTTCCAGGGGATGAGAGAGGGAGGAGCAGTTTCTATCGCACCTCTGAACTCCCCTGGGACGATGGGTTTCGATCGGCCCTCCGGCCTCCCTGCGGGCTGGCTCCGTGCCTGCTGGGTGTCTGGGACTCCTCCCGACCCGGCCCTGAAAGGATCAAAAAGACAATAGCAGGAAACCCCGACAAGCGGCCCCCAGGTGACAAGACCCCTGCCTGCGCAGACTCCGGACATCAAAGCGGGGTCGACCTATAACAAGGGGTGCTCTGAGACTGTCCGGCAGATTCGACGCTGGAACAACGAGAGCCTGCTGACGTGGTCGCGGCTCCTGGAACTTGAACCCACCTGAGCCCTGCTGAGTGACTCGCGGCTCCCTGAAGATCGTAAGACCTCCGAACTTGTACCTGAGCCCTGCTGAGTGACTCGCGGCTCCCTGAAGATCGTAAGACCTCCGAACTTGTACCTGAGCCCTGCTGAGTGACTCGCGGCTCCCTGAAGATCGTAAGACCTCCGAACTTGTACCTGAGCCCTGCTGAGTGACTCGCGGCTCCTTGAAGATCGTAAAGACCTCCGAACCTGTACCTGCGCCCGCTGAGTGACTCGCGGCTCCCCCAGACTCTCACGGTCCCGCCGGACCCCGACTCCGACCACGTATCCCCCAGCTCGAGGATTGTGAGCTGTGCGCCGGATACGTCCCTGCTTGAACCGTTACCAGAGACAGTCCCGCTATGGGACTCAGGGAAGTCAGGACCCCTTTCCGGGCTCCTCTGAGGTCGCCGTCTAACACACCCCCGGTTCTTTATTCTGTTTCAGAAGTTCTATTTCCGCCAGTTTGCGCTCGTGTTCGAATGTTAGTCTTTTTTCTTCGAGCTCTCTCTGCCTCTGTTTTTCTTCCCGTTCTTCTCAGAGCCGCAGATGTTCTAGGTTTAGTTTTTGCTCGGCTAATTTTAGTTCACCGTCCATCTTGAGTCGTGCCATTTCCAACTCATGTAATCTGCTTCTTTCTCTTTCTTGGATCTCTTCCTGCGAGAGGCCCGTTCCTCGCTCCTCGGGAGCTGTGGCGTTCCCCTCCGGTGCTGCACCGTTTTGGTCTGGGGATCCGGCGACCCCGGTTTCCGCCCACGACTCAATGGCGTGCTTCAAATCGTCTTTGGTACTCAGGCCGGTGGTAGCAATGCCTAGTTCCATGCAGAATTGTTTAAGTTCGCGATGGCTATACTCTTCCAATTTATCCATCTGGAATTTCTCGGTGGATCCGCTCTCTTTGGTTGACATCGTGGTTTTGTCGTGGGGTGAGCTACTCTCTGTACGATTACGCGTTGATTCGGATCGAGCCGCTGGCCACCAATGTTAGACGGACCGGGAGGGTCGGCCGAGGACAGGGGGAGAGGTCTCCGGGGAGAGCCGTCTCCAGCGATCGTACAGATGAATAACTTCCCCCCCACAGATATACACCACACAAGGATAAGATTTAGCGTTCTTTATAGGTGATTTCTTAAGGTACGATGAAAGGGTACAAGGAGGTCTGGACTCAGGGGTCCCCTCGATTCGAGTCTCTTGGTTTGGGGAAAGGGGGTAGCGGGACAGTCTGGTTACCAATCTGGTAGCTGAGAAGGTATGGTGGATAGCTCACAATCCTCGAGCTCGGTGTTCTAGCTTGGACGGGCCGCGGCAGCGCCAGCAGGTCCCGGAGAAGATGGTCGTTACACGGTCCGCGGCGGTGCCAGCAGGTCCCGGTGAAGGTGGTCGTTACACGGTCCGCGGCAGCGCCAGCAGGTCCCGATGAAGGTGGTCGTTACAACGGTCCGCGGCAGCGCCAGCAGGTCCCGACGAGGATGGATGATGCAGAAGGCCGCGGCAGCGCCAGCAGGCAGGACGATAGTTCACAAGGCAGGGCTACGGCAGCGCCAGTAGTCCGTCAAGGCAGAGTTCTCTCTGTGTCTCTCGACTCCAGGATACAACTGCCTTCCTGCTCTGGAGCTGCCCTAGTTATAGGTCTGGCGCCCTTTGATGTCCGGACCCTCGCACTTGGAGGTCGGGGGGTCCGGGATGAGGGAGTCCAGACACCCAGCATGGGGTGGAGCCAGCGCCTGGGGGAGCTGGAGGGTGATCGGCACCTGGCGGGGGAGAGCCCTCGACGCTTCTTTCTCCCATTGACCTGCCAAGTGGTCCGTTCACCTCCTGGGTGGATGGTGGTGCCGGGATGTCGGGGCCAGCCAGGCCCCGGGTTAGGGTCGAGCCGAGACCATGCGGCCTCGTGGCGCAGCGCCCAAGATGGCGGCTGATCCGGCCGGGGGAGCCGGTAGTGGTTCGGCCCCATGATACATGGCTGTCCGGGGGCAGGAGTTCCGTTGGGAGACGGGGTGCGGGTTGCCCTTGGGGGTAACACCTGGGAGTCCGGGGCTTGGGCCCTGTCATGCGGGGAGGGAGCAAGCCCTTCATGTGGCCTGTCCAACAGGAATGAACCGCGTCCGCATCCCCACACAGCTTGGAAAGCCTGCGCAGGACTGTGACTAGGATAGGGCTGACGAGGCTGGAAACCCCTTCTGTTGCCACGAAAGGAAGACTGGCCACGAGGACTAACAGAGAGGCCCAAGGATCTGGCCGTAGCTCGAGAGTCCTTAAACCTCATTAGGGCCAAATCTGCCTTTTACCCAAAAAGGAACCCATCAAAGGGCATGTTCATCAGATTTGCCTGGACATCCCCCAAGCCAGTTGTCCTAAGCCAGGCGTGACACGCTTCAAGGTCACTGTCGTGGAAAACGACCTGGCCAGCGAATAAGTCACATCAAGGCCACACCGGATGGTGAATTTTGCTGCATCTCTCCCGTCCTTAACAGCTTGAGAGAGCACAGCCCGGGCCTCCTCCAGGCCTTGTGGCAGCACTTACGCACCAGTCTCCCAAAGGGAGAGGGAGAAACGGCCCAATAAGCATGCTGTATTCACCGACCACAATGCCAGTCTGGAAGAAGAAAACATTTTCTTCACAAATTAATCCAGCCTCTTGGATTCCTTATCCGGAGGGGCAGAAGGGAATGCGTCCTGGGACGTAGAGGCCTGCACCACTAAACTTTCTGGGGTGGGGTGTTAGCTGAGGAACATTGGGTCGCCCGGAGCTGGCTATAGCGGCGGGTGATTGTCCTATTCAAAGGAGCCCCTGTTCTAGGCTTGAACCACGTGCCTAGAAGGACAGTAAGTTCTTCATTAAAGGGCAAAAGGGATTCTGAGGTGGAAGCCCCAGACTGAAGCACTTCAGTCAGGAGATTAGTCCTGACCTCCACTGAGGGCAGCTCCAGTCCAAGGACTTCAGCTGCCCACAACCACCAGTGCATAAGATGCCCCCTCCTCTGTAGCCACAGTTGGCAGAGAGAGCATGCCAGTATCTGGAGAAGTGTCCAGTCCCCTGGCCTCCCCAAGTTCCCCACACCAGTCCAACTGCTATGCAGAGTCATCCTGGTGATCAAGAGGCTCCATAGACCCCACCCATTCCTCTCCACATCCATAAAGTGCTCAGGCGACAACATAGAACCTCTGGGTTCAATCGAAGTCTAAATTGGCGTCGAGTGACATTGTTCCGGCTCCGTGCTGCCGGGGATGAGGATGGGGCTGGTCCGACGCCGGAGGAGGTCGCGTTGGTCCCACTGGAGTCGTGGCCAGGGTGGACGGCGTCAATTCTGACTGGGCCCCTCCCGACCCCGCATGGCCCAAAGGCTCACCAGAGGGGACGGCTGCTCAAATACATGGCACATGGCTTCGTAAAATTCTTTAATCCGAGCAGGGCTTATTCCGGCTCCCGGAAAAGGGGGGAGAAGCAAAGCCGACCCTGGCTCTGCAGAACCAAGCCTAGAGCGTCGGTGCTCCTTACCTCCTTCGTCGACAGACGGCATTTGAGGTGAAGATGAAGTCCGCTTGGACGTTTTTTTCCTGTGCCTCCTCCCAGAGTGCCCCGACGACCTCAAGTGGGATGAAGTTGAATTTGGGCTCCAGAAGCGGTCCTGCAACATCCTCTTTCTCGACCGGGACCTCCGCAGAGTCTTGCTTGACAGGGTCGGCTGTCGGGCCGCAAGGAGCTTCAAAGCCCACTCCCTTAAGGTCTTAGGAGCCATGGCCCGGCAGTCCAAGCAGGACTTCGGATAATGGTTGCGCTTGAGACACCATAGGCATACAAGGTGGGGATCGACATTGTACGGGGACAGGCCCCGCACGGCTTAAACCCAGTCTTCCTTGAAGACACCACACGCAAACAATGAACAAAATACAGAACTCGACAAAACACCCAGAAAAAAACTGTCAAAAAGTGACACAGGGCTTACGTTTGGGAGTGTTTACGCCCCTCCACCGCTCAGCCAGACTTTCATTGACAGACTGACGCAGCTTTGGGGAGATCTCCTGGGCGGCCTGACAATCCTGGGTGGGGACTGGAACGACATCATGACTCCCTCCGACAGGTGGCGAGCTCAACCCCTGGCCACCCCCCTCCTAGGTCTAAACTAAACATATTGACTCATACATTGGGTTGGGCATCCCTTGGAGGCCAGATTCACATATGCGTCATCCGTTCACCCCACCCTCTCACGTTTAGACTACTTGGTCCACCCGCATAGTTATATCCATAGAGTGTCGCACATCCCCATTCTGCCCCGTGGCCTGTCCGATCACTCACCCATCCAACTCAAACTCCACCTGCAGACCCTCCGTGCCCCCTACAGATGGCGCATGTCTCCTTGGCTGCTCAGGGACGCCGGATACCAGGAGATGCTGCATCGGGCAACTGCCGATTATTTTAGTTTTAACAGCGGGACCACTCAGTCCCTGATCACTTTATGGGAAGCCTTTAAACCCTACAATCGGAGGGGCCGATATAAGCTATCATACAGGAGAAAAGCGGCGCCACATGGCACAAATACAAGAACTAGAGGATAGACAGCTCGCTCTACAAACCTCTCTAGTGGAGGGCACTGACGCCGGTGCCCGCCGTAACTTACTACATGTTCAACAGCAACTTCACCAGTTGCTCACAGATACCGCTAAGGAGGCCTGGCTGGCGACTCAGTATAGGATCTATCAATGGGGCGACAAGTCGAGTCAGATGCTCCATAGACTGTGCCAGGCTAGAGCCTCCCCAACAAGTCCCTCTCTTGAGATTCCCCGGACGGTGATACATGTACCTCCCCTGAGTCGGTGGTTGAGGCCTTTGCCAACTTCTATGTTGCTCTATACGACGACCGCGAGGTAATAGCCAAACCTCTCAGATTCTTTTCTTTCAGATGTCCCCCTAGACGCCTCTCAGGCGATAGCGAGATGCCCTGGACAAGCCCATCTCCCTAGACGAGATACATGCAGTCCCTTTCCAATACGCACCGGGCCCAAACGGGTTCCCGTGCGACTTTATACGCCCGCTTATCGGGAACATCGGCCCTCACTTACTTAAAGCACTACACACGGCCTCGGAACAAGGTATCCTGCCACCAGACTGGCGGCACGCTGAGATAGTCGTCTTCTTCAAACCGGGCCGCCCTCCGGAGGATCCAAGTTCGTACCGCCCCATATCCCTGTTAAATTTCGAGCCTAAATTGCTAGGGAAGGTCCTAGCCGGCTGTCTTCCCATGTGTATCCTAGACCTGGTACATCCAGATCAATCGGGGTTTATGCCACACCGCTCCACCAGGCACAACATCAAACGTGCCCACAATGCTGTAGCTGAGACCCACCTCCTGGGACTCCCCGCAGCTGCCCTATTGGCAGATATTGACAAGGCGTTCGACTCACTGAGCTGGACCAACCTCTTTAAACTCCTAGAGGCGGTTAACCTAGGGCCCCGCTTTCGTGCCTATGTGAAATTGCTATATACTGATCTTACGGCCACGGTTCGCGTGGCTAGCTATCATTTTGCCCCCTTACCCATCCACAGGGGAACTAGACAGGGTTGCCCCCTTTCCCCGCTTTTATTCGCCTTAGCTATAGAGCCATTGGCTGCGTGGGTCTTCCGAGGGTTGGACTGGTTGCCTGAGTGCTCCGATAGGATCGCACTATATGCCGATGACATATTAGGTTTCATCTCCGACCCTTGGGTCACCGGGCTGCGGGTGCTCCAGATTCTACGGGTGTTCGGGGAGACAACTGGACTATGTGCCAACCCGTCCAAATCCATCCTTTTCTCCATATGCGGCAAGCAGGGGAGTCAGGCTTGGGCCTCACAGTTGATCATCACGGAGGAGGGTTTCAAGTACCTAGGTGTGCATGTCACTAGATGTCCCAATGTAGTATGGTCACGCAATATAGCCCCCCTGCCTCCTGCGGTGCGCGAGGAAACAACGGTGTGGTCTCACCTCCCCCTATTACTGAATGGCCAGTCCGCCATTTTCAAAATGGTGTCTTTGCCTCGCTTGCTTTATAGGCAACAGAACTATCCATATCCTATTCCCCCGTCATGGTTTTTCCAAATAAATGCGCTCCTAAACAGGGGCAGTCCGGGTGGCCCTGACGATGTGTACTCAATCCACATATTGTGGCGGGTTATCAACGGCCGACGTTCGGGTGTATTATTGAGCTTCTCAGCTGTTGGTGATTAATGAATGGTGGTATAACTCTCAAGTTGATCCAGCCTATGCAGTGGAAAGGCTCTTTCTGGCAGAACTCCCGCTACTTCATCTCCTATACAGTAATTCACCCTTGGAGGCACTCCCCCCGGCCTGCCGAACGGTGATCCAGATCTGGAGACGTGTGTTCAGTTCTATGGGTTGGTGGGGCATGCTGACGGGCGCAACTCCCCTTTGGCAAGGTACGCACCTTCGGCCAGTTTCGGCTCTGACAGGGTTCCGTAGATGGGAAGATATACGGATATATACACTCGGAGAGGTAATGCGGGGGCCCACGCTTAAATCCTTCAAGAAGCTGCAGGAGGAGTTTGACCTACACAAATCTCAGTTCCACAAGTATCTACAGCTCCGCCATGCTCTGTTTCCCCTGATACGACACCTCCAGTCACTACCCGATTTTCACCCCATGGATGGTAGACTGTTAATGGGTGATCTAGAGGCACACAAAATTTGTCAAATGTATCAAACCCTCACCACACACTCCAAAACAACCATACATCGGACCGGGGCGGCGGACTTACCAGCCCTGACAGATGACTATTGGACCGAGGCCCTGGCCAGCCCCAGGTATTCTGCTGTCTCCACTAGGTACCGGCTGATCCAGTTCAAATACCTCCACAGAATATATTACACTCGCCTCCGCCTTTGGAAGATGGGGGCCATTCAGTCCCCCACGTGCCTCCGTTGTAATTCCGATGACGGGTCGTTCCTCCAAACAGTTTGGAGTTGCACTTCTGGTCGGGCGTACTGTCTTGCCTGGGGCTGGTACTGGCATGGGACATCCCGGCAGACCCTAGGCTGACACTTCTGCATAGCACAGAGGACATCGGGGGAATAGATATAAGAGGCACCTCCTATTCCTGGGCCTCGCCTTAGCTAAACGAGACATTGCACAGCATTGGAAGGCTTCCTCTCCCACCGGAGTTGCGGCATGGAAAGCAGTTTTAGACAAATGTATGTTGGCTGAAGTGGTGGTGTTTCAGACGCGGGGCTGCCCACTAAAACATGGGAAGATCTGGACCAAGTAGGCAAAACACCGGGGCATTGACTTATCTCTCCTTACGCTACCTGCAAACAAGGACCCTCTCGAACGGCTGGTTATAAAGGACTCGCCAATCTGATGCGTTAGCTCGCTATGGATGTGGAATTAAATTCCTTTGTTGTACGTATGCATATTACTTCTCAAGGGATGTATGGTGCAGGGTCGGGGTGAGGGGTGGGCTGTTTGGTCTGATGTTCTGCAGACCGCCTGGGGGGACTATTTTCAGTACCTACAGTCTTTACATTCCGTCATGTGCCTATATGCTGTTTATTGGGTATAGCCCACATGGTGCTATACAAAATCAATAAAATCTGTTGTTAAAAAAAAATAAAAGTGACACAGGGGTAGCCCTTCCCGGATCGGCGCTCAACTGGCACGAAAAGAAAAGAACTGTCTTCCACGCGGCTGGCAGCGCCTATATAGGTACCGCAATGTCATAACCAACGCTAACAACGACGCCATCACGCAGAGCTGAATGAAGCCACCGACGGCATACGCAAGGAGTATTGCTCAGTAAAAATTTCCAAATTCAGCCAGACGCCTGGGAAATTCACAGGTATGGAATCTGCAACTGGAAGTCTCTATCAGATTTTCCTTTTTTTTGTGTTTGCCTGCTGTACCCGCAGCAGGAGGTGCGATGCTCCTCCGCTCTTGAGGAGGAGCCGCCCCTGCAGGGTGTCTCTCAGGCCACAACTTAAAACTTGAAACTGTCCCAACCACAGGGAAACAAATATTCTCCCAAAACACAGCCTGCTAGGGTTCAAGGCAGCTTAGCAAGTGGAAAATCTAATTCTGAGACTCAATGCCCATTAGAGGACTGAAGTAGCACAGGCTTAAATTCACACGATGAAATATTGCAAGGGACAGGAAACTGGGAAGGGGCGGGTGGTGGGGGGGGGGGGGAGAAGAAACAAGGAAGGGGCGGGTGGGGGGGGGGAGAAGAAACAGGGAAGGGGCGGGTGGGGGGGAGAAGAAACAGGGAAGGGGCGGGTGGGGGGGAGAAGAAACAGGGAAGGGGCGGGTGGGGGGGGGAGAAGAAACAGGGAAGGGTCGGGTGGGGGGGAGAAGAAACAGGGAAGGGGTGGGTGGGGGGGGAGAAGAAACAGGGAAGGGGTGGGTGGGGGGGGAGAAGAAACAGGGAAGGGGTGGGGGGGGGGGAGAAGAAACAGGGAAGGGGTGGGTGGGGGGAGAAGAAACAGGGAAGGGGTGGGTGGGGGGGGAGAAGAACAGGGAAGGGGTGGGTGGGGGGGGAGAAGAAACAGGGAAGGGGTGGGTGGGGGGGGGAGAAGAAACAGGGAAGGGGTGGGTGGGGGGGGAGAAGAAACAGGGAAGGGGTGGGTGGGGGGGGGAGAAGAAACAGGGAAGGGGTGGGTGGGGGGGGGAGAAGAAACAGGGAAGGGGTGGGTGGGGGGAGAAGAATCAGGGAAGGGGTGGGTGGGGGGGGAGAAGAATCAGGGAAGGGGTGGGTGGGGGGGAGAAGAATCAGGGAAGGGGTGGGTGGGGGGGAGAAGAATCAGGGAAGGGGTGGGTGGGGGGAGAAGAAACAGGGAAGGGGTGGGTGGGGGGGAGAAGAAACAGGGAAGGGGTGGGTGGGGGGGAGAAGAAACAGGGAAGGGGTGGGTGGGGGGGAGAAGAAACAGGGAAGGGGTGGGTGGGGGGGAGAAGAAACAGGGAAGGGGTGGGTGGGGGGGAGAAGAAACAGGGAAGGGGTGGGTGGGGGGGAGAAGAAACAGGGAAGGGGTGGGTGGGGGGGAGAAGAAACAGGGAAGGGGTGGGTGGGGGGGAGAAGAAACAGGGAAGGGGTGGGTGGGGGGGAGAAGAAACAGGGAAGGGGTGGGTGGGGGGGAGAAGAAACAGGGAAGGGGTGGGTGGGGGGGGGGAGAAGAAACAGGGAAGGGGTGGGTGGGGGGGGGGGAGAAGAAACAGGGAAGGGGTGGGTGGGGGGGGGAGAAGAAACAGGGAAGGGGTGGGTGGGGGGGGAGAAGAAACAGGGAAGGGGTGGGTGGGGGGGGAGAAGAAACAGGGAAGGGGTGGGTGGGGGGGGAGAAGAAACAGTGGGGGGGGGAGACGAAACAGGGAAGGGGTGGGTGGGGGGGGAGAAGAAACAGGGAAGGGGTGGGTGGGGGGGAGAAGAAACAGGGAAGGGGTGGGTGGGGGGGGAGAAGAAACAGGGAAGGGGTGGGTGGGGGGGGAGAAGAAACAGGGAAGGGGTGGGTGGGGGGGGAGAAGAAACAGGGAAGGGGTGGGTGGGGGGGGAGAAGAAACAGGGAAGGGGTGGGTGGGGGGGAGAAGAAACAGGGAAGGGGTGGGTGGGGGGGAGAAGAAACAGGGAAGGGGTGGGTGGGGGGGAGAAGAAACAGGGAAGGGGTGGGTGGGGGGGGGGGAGAAGAAACAGGGAAGGGGTGGGTGGGGGGGGGGAGAAGAAACAGGGAAGGGGTGGGTGGGGGGGGAGAAGAAACAGGGAAGGGGTGGGTGGGGGGGGAGAAGAAACAGGGAAGGGGTGGGTGGGGGGGGAGAAGAAACAGGGAAGGGTGGGTGGGGGGGGAGAAGAAACAGGGAAGGGGTGGGTGGGGGGGGAGAAGAAACAGGGAAGGGGTGGGTGGGGGGGAGAAGAAACAGGGAAGGGGTGGGTGGGGGGGAGAAGAAACAGGGAAGGGGTGGGTGGGGGGGAGAAGAAACAGGGAAGGGGTGGGTGGGGGGGAGAAGAAACAGGGAAGGGGTGGGTGGGGGGGAGAAGAAACAGGGAAGGGGTGGGTGGGGGGGAAGAAGAAACAGGGAAGGGGTGGGTGGGGGGGAAGAAGAAACAGGGAAGGGGTGGGTGGGGGGGGAGAAGAAACAGGGAAGGGGTGGGTGGGGGGGAGAAGAAACAGGGAAGGGGTGGGTGGGGGGGGGAGAAGAAACAGGGAAGGGGTGGGTGGGGGGGGAGAAGAAACAGGGAAGGGGTGGGTGGGGGGGGAGAAGAAACAGGGAAGGGGTGGGTGGGGGGGAGAAGAAACAGGGAAGGGGTGGGTGGGGGGGGGAGAAGAAACAGGGAAGGGGTGGGTGGGGGGGGAGAAGAAACAGGGAAGGGGTGGGTGGGGGGGAGAAGAAACAGGGAAGGGGTGGGTGGGGGGAGAAGAAACAGGGAAGGGGTGGGTGGGGGGGAGAAGAAACAGGGAAGGGGTGGGTGGGGGGGAGAAGAAACAGGGAAGGGGTGGGTGGGGGGGGGAGAAGAAACAGGGAAGGGGTGGGTGGGGGGGGGAGAAGAAACAGGGAAGGGGTGGGTGGGGGGGGGAAAAAGAAACAGGGAAGGGGTGGGTGGGGGGGGGGAGAAGAAACAGGGAAGGGGTGGGTGGGGGGGAGAAGAAACAGGGAAGGGGTGGGTGGGGGGGAGAAGAAACAGGGAAGGGGTGGGTGGGGGGGAGAAGAAACAGGGAAGGGGTGGGTGGGGGGGAGAAGAAACAGGGAAGGGGTGGGTGGGGGGGAGAAGAAACAGGGAAGGGGTGGGTGGGGGGGAGAAGAAACAGGGAAGGGGTGGGTGGGGGGGAGAAGAAACAGGGAAGGGGTGGGTGGGGGGGAGAAGAAACAGGGAAGGGGTGGGTGGGGGGAGAAGAAACAGGGAAGGGGTGGGTGGGGGGGAAAAGAAACAGGGAAGGGGTGGGGGGAGGGAGAAGAAACAGGGAAGGGGTGGGTGGGGGGAAGAAGAAACAGGGAAGGGGTGGGTGGGGGGCAGAAGAAACAGGGAAGGGGTGGGTGGGGGGGAGAAGAAACAGGGAAGGGGTGGGTGGGGGGGGAGAAGAAACAGGGAAGGGGTGGGTGGGGGGGGAGAAGAAACAGGGAAGGGGTGGGTGGGGGGGGAGAAGAAACAGGGAAGGGGTGGGTGGGGGGGGAGAAGAAACAGGGAAGGGGTGGGTGGGGGGGGAGAAGAAACAGGGAAGGGGTGGGTGGGGGGGAGAAGAAACAGGGAAGGGGTGGGTGGGGGGAGAAGAAACAGGGAAGGGGTGGGTGGGGGGAGAGAAACAGGGAAGGGGTGGGTGGGGGGAGAAGAAACAGGGAAGGGGTGGGTGGGGGGGAGAAGAAACAGGGAAGGGGTGGGTGGGGGGGAGAAGAAACAGGGAAGGGGTGGGTGGGGGGGAGAAGAAACAGGGAAGGGGTGGGTGGGGGGGAGAAGAAACAGGGAAGGGGTGGGTGGGGGGGGAGAAGAAACAGGGAAGGGGTGGGTGGGGGGGAGAAGAAACAGGGAAGGGGTGGGTGGGGGGGGAGAAGAAACAGGGAAGGGGTGGGTGGGGGGGGAGAAGAAACAGGGAAGGGGTGGGTGGGGGGGGAGAAGAAACAGGGAAGGGGTGGGTGGGGGGGAAGAAGAAACAGGGAAGGGGTGGGTGGGGGGGAAGAAGAAACAGGGAAGGGGTGGGTGGGGGGGAAGAAGAAACAGGGAAGGGGTGGGTGGGGGGGAAGAAGAAACAGGGAAGGGGTGGGTGGGGGGGGAGAAGAAACAGGGAAGGGGTGGGTGGGGGGGGAGAAGAAACAGGGAAGGGGTGGGTGGGGGGGAGAAGAAACAGGGAAGGGGTGGGTGGGGGGGAGAAGAAACAGGGAAGGGGTGGGTGGGGGGGGAGAAGAAACAGGGAAGGGGTGGGTGGGGGGGAGAAGAAACAGGGAAGGGGTGGGTGGGGGGGAGAAGAAACAGGGAAGGGGTGGGTGGGGGGGAGAAGAAACAGGGAAGGGGTGGGTGGGGGTGAGAAGAAACAGGGAAGGGGTGGGGGGGGAGAAGAAACAGGGAAGGGGTGGGTGGGGGGGAGAAGAAACAGGGAAGGGGAAGGGGTGGGTGGGGGGAGAAGAAACAGGGAAGGGGTGGGTGGGGGGGAGAAGAAACAGGGAAGGGGTGGGTGGGGGGGAGAAGAAACAGGGAAGGGGTGGGTGGGGGGGAGAAGAAACAGGGAAGGGGTGGGTGGGGGAGAAGAAACAGGGAAGGGGTGGGTGGGGGGGAGAAGAAACAGGGAAGGGGAAGGGGTGGGTGGGGGGAGAAGAAACAGGGAAGGGGTGGGTGGGGGGGAGAAGAAACAGGGAAGGGGTGGGTGGGGGGGAGAAGAAACAGGGAAGGGGTGGGTGGGGGGGAGAAGAAACAGGGAAGGGGTGGGGGGGGGGGAGAAGAAACAGGGAAGGGGTGGGTGGGGGGGGAGAAGAAACAGGGAAGGGGTGGGTGGGGGGGAGAAGAAACAGGGAAGGGGTGGGTGGGGGGGGGAGAAGAAACAGTGGGGGGGGGGAGAAGAAACAGGGAAGGGGTGGGTGGGGGGGGAGAAGAAACAGGGAAGGGGTGGGTGGGGGGGGGAGACGAAACAGGGAAGGGGTGGGTGGGGGGGGGGAGACGAAACAGGGAAGGGGTGGGTGGGGGGGGGGAGAAGAAACAGGGAAGGGGTGGGTGGGGGGGGGGAGAAGAAACAGGGAAGGGGTGGGTGGGGGGGAGAAGAAACAGGGAAGGGGTGGGTGGGGGGGAGAAGAAACAGGGAAGGGGTGGGTGGGGGGGAGAAGAAACAGGGAAGGGGTGGGTGGGGGGGGAGAAGAAACAGGGAAGGGGTGGGTGGGGGGGGGGAGAAGAAACAGGGAAGGGGTGGGTGGGGGGGGGAGAAGAAACAGGGAAGGGGTGGGTGGGGGGGGAGAAGAAACAGGGAAGGGGTGGGTGGGGGGGGAGAAGAAACAGGGAAGGGGTGGGTGGGGGGGGAGAAGAAACAGGGAAGGGGTGGGTGGGGGGGGAGAAGAAACAGGGAAGGGGTGGGTGGGGGGAGAAGAAACAGGGAAGGGGTGGGTGGGGGGGAGAAGAAACAGGGAAGGGGTGGGTGGGGGGGAGAAGAAACAGGGAAGGGGTGGGTGGGGGGAGAAGAAACAGGGAAGGG